>NC_091245.1:58032500-59282500 GCF_042477335.2 Ovis canadensis
AGACACATGCACTGTTCATAATAGCCAGGACATGGAATAGTTCATCGCAGCACTGTTTATAATAGCCATGACATGGAAACAACCTAGACATCCATCAGCAGATGAATGGATAAGAAAGCTGTGGTACATATACACAATGGAGTATTACTCAGCCGTTAAAAAGAATACATTTGAATCAGTTCTGATAAGATGGATGAAACTGGAGCTGATTATACAGAGTGAAGTAAGCCAGAAAGAAAAACACCAATACAGTATACTAACACATATATATGGAATTTAGAAAGATGGCAATGATGACCCTGTATGCAAGATAGCAAAAGAGACACAGATGTGTAGAGTGGACTTTTGGACTCAGAAAGAGAGGGAGAGGGTGGGATGATTTGGGAGAATGGCATTGAAACGTGTATACTATCATGTAAGAAACGAATCGCCAGTCTATGTCTGACACAGGATACAACATGCTTGGGGCTGGTGCATGGGGATGACCCAGAGAGATGTTATGGGGAGGGAGATGGCGGGGGGTGGGGAGGGTTCATGTTTGGGAATGCGCGTACAACCGTGGTGGAATCATGTCAATGTATGGCAAAACCAATACAGTATTGTAAAGTAAAATAAAGTAAAAATAAAAATTTTAAAAATAAATAAATAAAAATAAACAAACAAAAAAAAGAAAGCAATAGGAAAAAAAAAGTATACAAAACATCCCAGGTGTTTAAAATTCGATACAAAATAATATGAAATATAGATTAGAGTGAGACAAGAGAGGCATGATATTTTTTAAAAGAAGACGTTGTGAGGCTCCTCAGGAATAAGTACATTACACACATAACATAGAAAGAAAGCCCAGTGATTCCCACCCCCCCTTCTTTTTAAATACTGATAAAGATAGTTTTAATTTATATTTATTTTTATAGCATTTTATTTTGCATTTTGATAGGCTGTTTCTAACTTATTATCAAACATATCACTACATAAAAAGCCCATTGTTTCAAGCTCATAGTGAGTTCAGCACTTTCTAGATTAGATCAATGTTAAATCCAAATATAGCAAAAATCAACTAAACCTAGGTATTGATTTGACATCAACCTTGGTTTTTGCTATTTCTTTCTGTAATCTGTCTGCTTCTAAAAATTCTACTCTTTAATCACCATAAGAGAACATAGGTTGGAAAGATTATCACCTTTAAGCAAAAATAGCTCTTAGCTCAATATTGGCAAAAATAAGTACCAAGATTGCCTCTTAATGATTTTGTTTACATGTGAGTACTATCATTTTTTTCTTGCTTGTAAAATAATTCCAACTGAAGAATTTTAAAGTAGATTCTTTTATCCCAAAACTCAAATGAGACAAAGATAAAAAGACCACTATTAAACCAATACTTTGATCAAAATAATAGAGAAACATATTCTTTTATGTTGAAAAAACTTTAATATTTAGTCAACTCATGACTCAATATTTATTTCTTACATTTATTTAGTGAATGCTGTGTCAGTGATAAAACCTAATATGTAAATGTTCATAAAAATCCAGAGCTCTTTCTAAACAATTAATAATATTATTTATGCCTGGTACTTTTTAAGTTCCCACTAGCTCAACAAAGAAACTAAAAAAAAAAAATTAATACATAAAAAATTAAGAATAGAAAACGTTGATTAGAATTCCATTAATTATTTTATCCCTTATACCAAAAGTAAAATTATGCTTACTATACTTCAAGAATGATTAAAAATCAGGCAAGAGAAATAATGTTTTCTTCTTCATTTAGTAATATCTGAGTAATATTTACAGTTAAATATTTATGATATGCTTCTGACCATGGCTTATAATTTCTTTTGAATTGCAAACATAGCCTCAATATTATTATCTTAAATAATCTTTATAATCATGAAATAAACATGTGTGTTTTGCTCAAATTTATATAATATATTGTTTAATATATTGAAATTTGAGTACTTTGAGCTTATCCTTTTTAGTAAGCAAGTTCAGTTCAGTTCAGTCACTCACTTGTGTCCAACTCTTTGCAACCCCATGAATTGCAGCATGCTAGGCCTCCCTGTCCAGCACCAACTCCCAGAGTCCATCCAAACCCATGTCCTTAGAGTCAAGGATGCCATCCACCCATCTTATCCTCTGTCGTCCCCTTATCCTCCTGCCCTCAATTTTTCCCAGCATCAGGGTCTTTTCCAATGAGTCAGCTCTTCGCATCAGGTGGCCAAAGTATTGGAGTTTCAGCTTCAACATCAGTCCTTCCAATGAACACCTAGGACTGATCTCCCTTAGGATTTACTGGTTGGATCTCCTCGCAGTCCAAGGGACTCTCAAGAGTCTTCTCCAACACCACAGTTCAAAAGCATCAATTCTTTGGCACTCAACTTTCTTTATAGTCCAACTCTGACATCCATACATGACCACTGGGAAAACCATAGCAAAGATGGATGCAAATATCTTACAGAAAATTAAATATTTTAATGACTACTTTATATTTTAAAACTTAAAGGGCTAAAATAGAGTTTTTGGGTGAATTGAAAGTGTAATGATTTTTATATAAATTTTGATCATTGATAAAGTTCATATCAAATGTATGATTATTCAAGCAATTCAAAACATTGTTAGTATTTGGCCTTTCTGAACTGATTTTTGATAACACGAAAGCTACATTAGTGATGTAATTATATGATAGATTTGTCAACAAAGCAGCTTCATTATCACCAGTACAATGGTCTTGACAAGGACACTTCTATTTTCCATGTTCTTAGTCTTTGGGGATTGTTTTTTTTTTTTTTTTTTTTTGGTTGTTTCGCATTTGAGAGATACAGATTTTGTGCATGTGTGATATAGAATAATGCTGGAGCTTTAACCATTACTCTTGTTCATGCCATTTGTAAGGCTGTGAAAATTATCCTTAGGGACAATTTTTAATTTTCTTTTTTTTTTTTTTGAACTAGTACTCCTTAGCAGAGAAGGCAATGGCACCCCACTCCAGTACTTTTGCCTGGAAAATCCCATGGACAGAGGAGCCTGGTAGGTTTGCAGTCCATGGGGTCGTGAAGAGTCAGACATGATTGAGCGACTTCACTTTGACTTTTCACTTTCATGCATTGGAGAAGGAAATGGCAGCCCACTACAGTGTTCTTGCCTGGAGAATCCCAGGGACGGGGGGGCCTGGTGGGCTGCCGTCTATGGGGTCACACAGAGTCGGACACGACTGAAGCAACTTAGCAGCAGCAGTAGCAGCAGCAACAGCATTGATGTGGCCTCTTTGCTCAGCCTAGGAATTCCTGTGATCATATTATAGGGATGATTTTCAAAATATTTAACAATTGGTTGAGCAGCAACACCAACCATTTAGGACAGATTTCAGATTTTCACCACAATGAGGCTTTAACAGGAGAGTATCATACTTATCCAGGTATTGAAAATTTCCTCCTTATGCTAGAAATTGGGAATTATAACTTTAAAATGTGTAGAGTTTTCTCTTGTGTTGTTGGAAGAGGGTGTTTGCTATGACCAGTGCATTCTCTTGGCAGAACTCTATTAGCCTTTGTCCTGCTTCATTCTGTACTCCAAGGCCAAATTTGCCTGTTACTCCAGGTGTTTCTTGACTTCCTATTTTGCATTCCAGTCCCCTATAAAGAAAAGGACATCTTTTTTTTTTTGGGGGGGGGCATTAGTTCTAGAAGATCTTGTAGATCTTCATAGAACTGTTCAACTTCAGTTTCTTCAGCATTACTGGTCAGGGCATAGACTTGGATTACCATGATATTGAATGGTTTGCCTTGGAAATGAACAGAGATCATTCTGTCGTTTTTGAGATTGCATCCAAGTACTGCATATTGGACTCTTTTGTTGACTATGATGGTTACTCCATTTCTTCCAAGGGATTCCTGCCCACAGTAGTAGATATAATCATCATCTGAGTTAAATTCACCCATTCCAGTCTATCTTAGTTCCCTGATTTCTAGAATGTCAATGTTCACTCTTCTCATTTCCTGTTTGACCACATATCAATAACCTCAGATATGCAGATGACACCACCCTTATGGCAGAAAGTGAAGAGGAACTAAAGAGTCTCTTGATGAAAGTACAAGAGGAAAGTGAAAAAGTTGGCTTAAAGCTCAACATTCAGAAAACGAAGATCATGGCACCTGGTCCCATCACTTCATGACAAATAGATGGGGAAACAGTGGAGACAGTGGCTGACTTTATATTTCTGGGCTCCAAAATCACTGCAGATGGTGACTGCAGCAATGAAATTAAAAGATGCTTACTCCCTGGAAGGAAAGTTATGACCAACCTAGACAGCATATTAAAAAGCAGATACATTACTTTGTCAACAAGAGTCCATCTAGTCAAGGCTATGGTTTTTCCTGTGGTCATATATGTATGTGAGAGTTGGACTATAAGGAAAGCTGAGCACTGAAGAATTGATGCTTTTGAACTGTGGTATTGGAGAAGACTCTTCAGAGTCCCTTGGATTGCAAGGAGATCCAACCAGTCCATCCTAAAGGAGATCAGTCTTGGTGTTCATTGGAAGGACTGATGTTGAAGCTGAAACTCCAATACTTTGGCCACATGATGTGAAGAGCTGACTCATTGGAAAAGACCCTGATGCTGGGAAAGATTGAGGACAGAAGGAGAAGGAGACAACAGAGGATAAGATGGTTGGATGGCATCACTGACTCGATGGACATAGGTTTGGATGGACTCCAGGAGTTGGTGATGGACAAGGAGGCCTGGTGTGCTGCGGTTAATGGGGTCGCAAAGAGCTGGATTCGACTGGGTGACTGAACTGAACTAAACTGAACTGAAATTTAAAATATATGTTATATATAAAGGAATCATAGATCGTCCGACTAATAAAAAGACCAAGATATATTTGCATTATGGGATGACTGCAGAAAGCAACAACATATACTGATTTCTTTTTCATAAAGAAATAATCTCAAGATCATACACCATGATCAAGTGGGGTTTATCCAAGTGATGCAAGGAGTCTTCAATAAAAGCAAATCAGTGTGATACACCATATAAACAAATTAAAAGAAAAAATATGATCATCTCAATGGATGCAGAAAAGGCTTTTGACAAAATTTAGCACACTAATGATAAAAAAAAAAAAACCCTTAAGAAAATCGGCTTATAAGGAACTACCTCATATAATAAAGGCCATATATTACAAGCCCACAGCAAACATTCTCAATGGTGAAAATCAGAAAACATTTCCTCTAAGATCAGGAACAAGACAGGTGTGCCTACTGCTGCCACTATTATTCAATATACTTTTGAAGTCCTAGCTACAGCAATCAGAGAAGAAAAAGAAATAAAAGGAATTCAGATTGAAAAGAAGTAAAACTCTCACTGTTTGCAGATATCATTATACTATATATAGAAAACCCTAAAGATACATACTATCAGAAAATTGCTAGTTAATCAGTGAATTTAGTATCAATACACAGAAATCCCTTGTACTCCAAACACTAACAGTGGGGAAAAAAAAATAGAAAGAGAAATTAAGGAATTATTCCCATTTGCCATTGCAATGGCACCCCACTCCAGTACTCTTGCCTGGAAAATCCCATGGATGGAGGAGCCTGGTAGGCTGAAGTCCATGCTAAGGGACAGACACGACTGAGCGACTTTTCCTTTCACGTTTCACCTTCATGCATTGGAGAAGGAAATGGCAACCAACTCCAGTGTTCTTGCCTGGAGAATCTTAGGGACGGGGGAGACTGGTGGGCTGCCATCTATGGGGTCGCATAGAGTCAGACACGACTGAAGTGACTTAGCAGCAGCAGCCATTGCAATGAAAAGAATAAAATACCAAGGAATAAACCTCCCTATGGAGGCAAAACACTAGTACAGAAAATTATAAGACACTGATGAAAGAAATAAAAAACTACATAAACAGATGGAAAGATATACCATGTTCTTGGATTGGAAGAATCAATATTGTTAAAATGACTATAAAAACAATCTACAGAGTCAATGTAATCCCCATCAAATTACCAGAGACATTTTTCACAAAACTAGAACACAAAATATCACAATTCATATGGAAACACAAAAGACCCTGAATAGCCAAGTAATCTTGAAAATAAAAAATGAAGCCAGAGGAATCAATCTTCCTGAATTCACACTACACAACAAACCTATAGTCATCATGGTAATATGGCACTGGAACAAAAACAGAAATACAGACCACTGAGACAAGATAGAAAGCCTAGCGATAAACCCACACACATATGGGTACCTTATCTTTGACAAAGGAGGCAAGAATATACAATAGTGGAAAGACAGACTCTTCAATAAATGATGCTTGGAAAACTGGACCAGTGAAACAGTGAAGTTGCTCAGTTGTGTCCAACTCTTGCAACCTTATGGACTGTAGCCTTCCAGGTTCCTCCATCCATGAAATTTTCCAGGCAAGAGTATTGGAGTGGGTTGCCATTTCCTTCTCCAGGGGATCTTCCCAACCCAGGAATCAAACCCACATCACCTGCATTACAGGTAGATGCATTACCGTGTGAGCCACCAGGGAAGCCCAGAAAACTGGACAGTTATGTGTAGAAGAATGAAGTTAGAACACTTCCTAACACCATACACAAAGATAAACTCAAAATGAATTAAAGTCCTCAATGTAAGACCAGAAACTATGGAACTCTTAGAGGAAAACATAGGCAGAACACTCTTTGATATAAATCACAGAAAGATCCTCTATGACCCACCTCTGAGAGTAATGGAAATAAAAACAAAAATAAACAAGCGGGACCTAATTAAGTTTAAAAGTTTTTGCACAGGAAAGGAATCCATAAGCAAGATGAAAAGACAACCCTCACAATGGGAGAAAGTAAGAGCAAATGAAACAACTTATAAAAGATTAATCCTCAAAATATAAAAGCAGATCATCTCAATACCAGAAAATCAAACAACACAAAAAAAAAAAAAAAAATGGGCAGAAGACCTAAACAGACATTTCTCCAAAGAAAACACACAGATGGCTAATAAACACAGGAAAAAATGTTCAACATCACTTTTTATTAGAGAAAAATAAATCAAAATTTATCACCTTACACCAGTCCAAATGGCCATGATCAGAAAAATCTACAAACAATAAATGCTGAAGAGGATGAGGAGAAGACAGAAACCGCTTGCACAGTTGGTGGGAATGTAAATTGATATTGCCACTATGGAGAATGGTATGGAGATTTCTTTAAAAAGCTAAGAGTAAAACTAACATATGATCCAGCCAACCCACTACTAGGCATATATCCCAAGAAAATGATAATTCTAAAAGACACATGTACCCCAGCGTTCATTGCAGCACTATTTACAATATCCAGGACATGGAAGCAACCTAGATTTCCACTGACAGATGAAAAGGTAAAGAAGCTGAGTTGTGGTACATGTACACAATGGAATATTACTCAGCTATAAAAAGGAGCAAATTTGAGTCAGTTCTAGTGAGGTAGATAAACCTACAGCCCGTAAACAGAGTGAAGTTACAAAGAGAAAAACAAATATTGTATATTAATTCATATATATGAAATCTAGAAAAATGGTACTGATGAGCCTATTTTCAGGTCAGCAATAGAGTCACCAGCTTCCCTGGTGGCTCAGATGGTAAAGGATCTGCCTGAAATGTGGGAGACCTGGGTTCAATCCCTGGGTTGGGATCCTCCCCTGGAGGAGGGCATGGCAACTGACTCTAATATTCTTGCCTGGAGAGTCCATGGAGTTGCAAGAGTCAGATGTGACTTAACTACTAAACCACCAGCAGAGTCACAAATATAGAGAACAGATTTGTGGACACAGTAAGGGAAGGAGAGGGTGCGGTGAATGGAGAGAGTAGCATTGAGATATAAACATTACCATATGTGAAATAGAGATCTAGTGGGAATTTGCTGCATGACTCAGGGAGCTCAAATCTGGTGCTCAGTGACAACTAGCGGGTGGGATGGGGTGGGAGGTGGGATAAGGACTCAAGAAGGAGGGAACATATGTATACCTAGAAGTGAAGTGAAGTCGCTCAGTCGTGTCTGACTCTTTTGCGACACAATGGACTGTAGCCTACTAGGCTCCTCTGTCCATGGGATTTTCCAGGCAATAGTACTGGAGTGGATTGCCATTTCCTTCTCCAGGAGATCTTCCCTACCCAGGGATCAAACCCAGGTCTCCCAGGTATGGTAGACAGCATGGTAGACAGACGCTTTACCGTCTGAGCCACCAGGGAAGTCTACGTATACCTATGCCTGATCTATGTTGTTGAGTGGCAGAAACCAGCATAACATTGTAAGGCAATTACCCTTTAATTAAAAATAAATTTGAAAAAATAATTTAAAAAAGACATAACCCCAAATTATTGCCTTATCTCTTGATTGATTTTACAATCACATAAACCATAAAAATTCTAGAACAGAACATACATTTTCATAGGTTTCACAAGTATGTTGTAAAAGCCTATCTTTTACCCCTTTGAAAACCACAGACTGTTACCTGGGCCGGGTTTTTTGACCTGGTCATACAGCTGTATGTGGAGTCCCTATCTCTAGGTACCTTTTCAAGTAGGAAAACATTTGGTTTTCATACTCTTTTTTTTTGTTTGTTTTGATCTAACTTTTATTTTATTATTTCTTAAAGCCATTATTTGCTTATAATATTGACAAAAACTACTTAAAGAGCAATGTGGAGTTGCAGTTTCAAATAAAAATGGTAGTGTTTGGTATGGGGATGTCATTTCACAGTATTTTCTAAACATTCTCCAAAATGCTCAGCACTAGTCTGTGAATTTTGTAAATTCAAAACAATGTTTATTTTATACCTAGTAGTTTGTAACTCCTGATCTCCCTTACCTCCTCTTGTCCCTTTCCCAACCACTCAATGATGTATAGGGTACACATACAATGTTTATGTGAGTTAATTGCTGAGTTGTGTCTGACTCTTTGTGACTCCATGGACGGTAGTCTGCCAGACTCCTCTGTCCATGGAATTCTCCAGGCAAGAATACTGGAGTGGGTAGCCATTCCCTTCTCCAGAGGATCTCCCCAACCCAGGGATCAAATCCAGGTCTCCTGAATTATAGGCAGATTCTTTGCCATCTAAGCCACCAGGGAAGCCTGTTTGTTTTTTATTTTAAAAGTAATAATTCAATTGTGTTATAATAACATTTTATTAGGTGAGTCATATTTTCTGATGCATAAGAAAAGTGAAAGTGAAAGTCATGTCTGACTCTTTGCAACTCCATGGACTAGTCCATGGAATTCTCCAGGCCAGAATACTGGAGTGGGTAGCCTTTTCTTTCTCCAGGGGATCTTCCCAACCCAGGGATCAAACCCAGGTCTCTTGCACAGCAGGCAGATTCTTCACCATCTGAGCCACAAGGGAAGCCCAAGAAAACTGGAGTGGTTAGCCTATCCCTTCTCCAGTGGATCTTCCTGACCCAGGAATCAAACTGGGGTCTCCTGCATTGTAGGTGGATTCTTTACCAACTGAGCTATGATGCATAAGAAAAAATGTGTTAAATCCAATATTACTTGAAGTTTTAGAGTTATGCTAGTCAAAATATGCTATCATGGTGGCTCAGGGGACTGGTTATTTCATATATATTTTTCATCTCTCTACATTCCTGGATAAATGTAATCAAAGTTCCTTTCCACTTCCCATCTCTTTTATAAGAACGGCTGTTATGGTTGAGGCTTATTTTTATATTATTTAAAAATCTATGGCTTAAATGCCTCACATGTATGACTCTCTGGAAATGTGAAGGATTAATTTGGAATGCAAGTACTAATGTGTTTGAACCATGTCGAGGTCTGAATCTCTATGATACTTTCCACATTTATTATCAGTAACTTTATGAGTACCCTTATTGATATGCAATGACACTATCCCAAGATCAGCACTCTCCCTTTACCCTTAAAAAGACCGAGATGTCTTGTGAAAAGATTTTTATCTCTCTTCTATGAATATAGTATCTCATCTTTGAAGAGAATATTTTATATGTCTGGACTGCCAATCTTATATTCCTTCAATCATTTCATTAACTTAATAAAAAGGAATAATTTCATTATTGTTATTTTTTTATCACTTCCAGATATTATTTTGAATATTGATGTTATAGCAGTCAAAATAACTGTGAGGTATTTCCTTTGATATCTTTCATCTGATTTAAAGCTACTTTAACCCTATCCTTTCAGACAGACCTGATTAATATAGCTTGTATTTTGGTTATAACTTAAACAGTTACAACTCTATACCTGGAAAAATAATACTCAGAAGCAGAGAAATGTTAATATGCTATAATCAACTTAGATGGTTAAGTGACCTTGTAGAAGAATGTGAACTTGTGAATTGGGGAGTTCTTATATCTCACTGGACAGTTTATTCACAACAAGAAGTAACTGCTAATGAGATCCCTAGCTAGCAAAATTTAACTGAAAGTATTAAAATTAGAATGGCTAGGACTTCATATGACAATAAAATTATATTCATTGAGCTCATCAAGGAGATCTTAGTGGATCAAAAAGGGGGAATAGGAAAGCTTGTGTCAAAAACTGAGTGAACAACAAAATAATCATTGATTTTCATATGCATTATAGTATAATATCTTAGCATTTTAACAATGTTTTTAAGCAATATGACATTTAATTTCATATAAAACAGGGAAATTTGAATATAAGACCAAATTCATCATTTCCTCCCCACAAAGTTTTACTTGAAATTTGGGAGTGTGCAATTCTTTGTTAAAATAGTATTAAAATACAAGTTGACTTTCAAGGAAGGTGTTTTGGTGTAATTGTGCCAGATTCTGTGTTATGCCCTAGAGATGAAATGATCAAGATATCATAGTTTTGTCTGTGTGTTTTAACATTGTCAAGTGGAGAATTCAATTAATCAGTATTATCAATTCAAAGAAGTAAATGATGTGATATTTTTACACTAAGGAAAACAAGTCTCCCCTTTTCCCCTACTCAGATTGAATCAACATGGAGTGACATCACTTTTGTTTGCTTTTGTTTTAATTTGAATCTTTGGATTATGAGTTATGGTATAGTGAAGTACTGAATTAAAATTTTCACAACTCAAGTACAAAACATATACCTGACTGTGGATTAAAGTGTTATTTCTGCCTGAGGTTCCCAATTATTTACAAAAGCAAAAATAAGAGAAAGTCTGGTAAATGAAGGATAGAGTGATGGTTGGCTGAGTTAATGGTTTAGCAAGATGCACCACCATGAATAGGAAACTGAACAAAAAGATTAAATAGTCATTTGTTGAGATTATAATTAATACATTTGTTTCATGCTTGATGTACATTCACAGCATAATGAGATAGTTACTGTTATTCTTCTTATTTTGCTATTGAAGAAAAGAGAGATTAAACAACTTTCCCAATGCCCAAATCTGAAAGCTAGAAAAGAGCAGAGATGAGTTTGATCCCAGGCATTTTGCTTATGCAACTACTCTCTTCACCACCACTGTGTACTATCAACTCAAAAGAAAAGAAATCAGAGAATTACTACTATAGGAGAAAATCATGGTATCATGATTGAGTCATATTCCATGAGGGTCATAGAGCAGTTTGAATGCAGAGTCAGGGGAAAGCATAGGAGCAAGATGAATTCTTTTTAACTGCTCTTTATTACGCTTCAGGGGAAACAAGTGTACCACTCTGCTTGACTGACATCCCGCACTAGATATTTAATCTAGTTGAGGCATCAAGGAGAAGAGAATTAAAAATATTACTCTGACTTCTTTCTTGATAACTAATTTCTGACCTGGAATTGCTTTAATATATCTAGTTCAGTGCTACTTAATGTAGCACTTACTACTTAATGTAGTCTTGCAGCATCACCTGGGGACTTGTTAGAAAAGCAAACCCCCAACTCCCACTTCAGACTGAGTCAGAATCTTTGGTGCAGGGGCCTTGGACTTGAGCTTTAGCAAGCTGCCCAGGTGATTCTCATGCTTAAATATGAGAGTCATGGCTATCAAAGGGTATAAGGTTGTAAGAATGTGTTCTGTCATCTGAGAAGTACTTGTTTTTCACAATTAACCATTCATTTTCCTCTGGCTCTTGCATTTTCTTAAACAAATTATTTGACTCTATATCTTACCTGCATTGCATTATGTTTATATATTATATATGTATGTATATACATAAATATAAATGAATTTATATATATATATAAATTCATAGATTTTCATATTGGGGTAAGAGCTACATTAAAGTGCTCCAAAATCATTTCCCGTAACTCCTATTTCATTTTTAGCAAACACAACGTGCCTCACCAGCATTAAAGCGAAAGATTACCAAGGAGCGTAATAACTTAAATTCCTTTTTGGAAACAATACAGGCTATAACATTATTCCAGGTGCTGTTATTGATAAAGAATCTGCCTGCCAATCCAGGAGACCCAAGAGAAGTGGGTTCAATCCCTGGGTTGGGAAGATCCCTTGGAGTAGGAAATGGCACTCCATTGCAGTATTCTTGCCTATAAAATTTCATGGGCAGAGGAGCCTGGTGGGCTATAGTCCATGGGGGCACAGAGTTGAACATGACATGAGCAGGGTAAAGCAGTAGAGAGAATACGAGCAAAGTTAACAGCAAGATGATGGGTTATCAAAAATTGCTCGAATTTCTGTATGCCTCCTTTAGAAACCAGGAATACAAAGGGCCTAAATCACATTAAGCAAGTAAACAGAAGTCATGTGACAATCTGGTTAGATACAATATATCTACCTAGACTCGTATTCATTCAAAAAAGATACAACCAATCTCTTTCTATGTACCAAACACTATGCTAATTTAGAAAGGAGTGAAAGAAGTAGAAACAATTCTTACCTTCATAGATGGTAGAGTCTAGCCACTGAAGCAGATTGTTTCACAAAAACCCAATAAAACCAACATCTTCCCACCCACCACCCACCAGGAAAAGTCACACAAGGAAAGCAATACAACGTTAGATATGGGCTGAGAAGGCAGGGAATTTGGGTTTGAATCCTTGCTCTATTCACTAGCCTTTGACCTTGAACAAAGGTCTCTCTAAGCTCATTTGTCTGTAAGAGAAAAGATAATAATAGAACCTGGAATATTGGTTTTTGCAAGGATTAAGTAAGAAGAATCATATAAAAATTTTACTTAAGGCCTACACTTAGTAAGTGTTCAAGAAATGTTATTTACTTTGTTATCATTAAAGAAATAGGTATACCAAGCTAATTGAAAGAAAACTGCAATGTTAAAAGAATATATAATAAAGAAACCTAATTAAGATTATATTCAGAGAGTCTTCCCTGACAAATAGTACAACCTGGTATTAAGCTAAAACTACTCAGTTTTGTGCATATTTATATTTTCTATAAAGAGTATAGAGTTCAGACTTCCAGAGACTATAAGACAGCCAGCCTTGATTTTCCTAATCTGACACTAGCAATGCAACATTGAGCAAGTCACTTTCACTTTAAAGTAGAAGAGTAGGGTAAGGGGACTGCCCAACCAAACCTGTCCGGTATATCCTCAAGTCTCACTGGTTCGAAATGTTATTTTCATACAACCATTTTCATGTTTAATTGTGTTGCACTGAATCTATACAGATTTCTTGCTATTTGGCAAATGTTTTAATTGGTTATGTTTTGCTACCCGGGGCACACTATTAGACAAAATTGCAACAAAAGACATCAATAAAAAGCAGAAAGCTTCAGATTGTTAAAATCATGAGTGTTATTAATACTATTAAAATGCTAATTGCTGTTTAGTGGAGGTTCAGTTGCAGTTTTAAAGGAAGAAATGCTTAGGCTGCAGGATCTGAGCCACAGATTATTGTTTGTTCCCTAAAGGGGGAAAAAAATCACTTTTCTATAATTTATATGAGCAAGAAGGCATTCTAAGGAGGTACACTGAAGTGACTGCAGACCTCCTAGGGTTGGAGCCACCTTCAGCTTCACCCCCACACTAGGTGGTCCTTAATTGCTACTACAGACTGCCTGGCTGTAAGTTATTGTTTGCACTGCACATGACCTTGGATGCAAACTACAGCACTATGAATTAATCCCTGTAATATTTTGTGTTTAACATCTGTGTTGTCACTAGCCATTATTCAGAGGACAAAAACAAACAGCCATATCTATCTCCTACTACATTTTGTTTTTTTAAGCCAGTTCTATTGTTTCCCAGACTCCCTAAATGGATCACCTATAAAAATAGTGAAACCATTTACTTCCACTATTTTGTGGAATAAAAATCTACACAAATAGGGATAATACTGAAATAAAATATTTTTAAACAATAGGAATCCTGCAAATATCTTGATTTCTTCTACCTGTGTTGCTATCGTCTTCCACTTTCTAGTGTCTATATTAAAATAAGGGAGGATTCCAAAGCACATTTATTAAAATAAAGTGATTTCACTCATCTCATCAATGCTTAATTCATTGATGAAATATAGTCACCATAGGGAGAAATATGGCAACACCTTAACAGCTAGAAATGATACAGAACAGTGTACTGCATTAAATGAAGAATACTTGCAAGAATAAGTGAGTTAATAAAAATTCAATTACTCAGATGGGAACATTTCCAAGATCCTAGGGTTAAGACCTAGATTAAACTCTCACTCTTGCTCTCTAGCTCTCTCTCTACAGACACACACACACACACACAAACACAGCTTTATTCGCATGTGTTTAAAATGCTCTATGTACATAAACTCAAGAGATAAAATTACAGGTAAAACAGCTGCCATATCATCAAGCTTAGAACTAGTTTCACATAGACACAGAAAACTAATGATAACAATAATCACAGATATTGTAAAAAGTGACGGAATGTGCTAGACACATACAAAACACTCAGAGGCAGATCCCAACACTAGACAGTTAAATTAAGTAATAAGCAGTCATTGTAGAGGCCAGAAAGATTCATGTAAGAACCAGGTAATTGGTCTTTGATATAACAGTTCTCCCTTAGATCTGCTATCAGAGATTATGGAGAGTACATTGTGAGCCTATTTAGGGGATTTGAGCGTAAAAGGAAACAGAATTACAGATGGAGTTAAATGACCATTTTACTCTCCTTCAAAATCTTAAAACACAATTATTGAAATGGAAACAAAAAAAAAGTAAACATGAGCCTATAATACATCATGTACAGAGCTTAAAATATCTCTATAGTTCTAAAGAGTACTGAACTTGCAGAATAATATATTTAGTCCGTGAGTTAGGTGGACTGGGCTCTCTTAGATGTTAACTAATCCATTATGTGTAGTTAAAAATTCTTGGGAGACGGAGAAGGCAATGGCACCCCACTCCAGTACTCTTGCCTGGAAAATCCCACGGATGGTAGAGCCTGGTAGGCTGCAGTCCATGGGGTCACGAGGAGTTGGACATGACTGAGTGACTTCCCTTTTCACTTTTCACTTTGATGCATTGGAGAAGGAAATGGCAACCCACTCCAGTGTTCTTGCCTGGAGAATCCCGGGGACGGGGGAGCCTGGTGGGCTGCCGTCTACGGGGTCGCACAGAGTCGGACATGACTAAAGTGAGTTAGCAGCAGCAGCAGAGTTCTGGAGATCTGCAAGAGGTGAAGAGAGTTTGTGAGCTGGGCATCTCTGAGGGTTCCACCCTTTATCACTCAGACAGTTTGCACTACTCTAATAGGTACCTTGCAGTGCGGAGGCAAGCTGCTCCTGATTTAAGGCCTTTTAGTACTTGTTCTAATGTAAGGCTCTGTGATCTGGGGAAAAAAAATGAGTCTGTAAACATGAATAGTTGATTTGGGTTTTGTCACTGATGTTTTCTATTTGCAATTATCATCACGTATGTTTAAGTGTCTGTTACAGAAAAGCCACACCCACTATCCTGTAAATTTTGTCAGTGTCCAGACTCTGTGTAATGACATTTTAATTGACACCTGGTATTTTGCCTCTGCATTTGAAATCTGGCATCTGTTTCAAGCAAGTGTGTTTTTTTCTTCGTTCTGTAATAAACAGGAGAAAAGTCAAAAAAAAAAAAAATCTTGGGAGAATAAGGTGATGGGGTCAAATATATCATGGCAGAGGATAAGTAGACTTATTGTGGTGGTCCTTTTGCAGTATATACAAAAATAAATGTATTATGTTATACATCTGAAACTAATACATAAACAAGTATCTAACTAATGCTATATACTAAAATTACTTCATCACAGGCAAATCTTGATGGAAAGGGAATTAACAGTTTAACACTATCTAAACACCAGGAGGTTAAATGTTGATGTGAAGGACTTCAACAAGTACGTATTTACTTGATATAATATATTTGGATATTGCCAGGTTTTTGTTGTTGTTGTTCATTTATTTTTAAGAGTGTTTTCAAATAGATTATAGATCATCTGTAGATTTTTTTAAATATTGAAATTACTGCAAGTTCACAATAGTCTCCAGTCTCTTCATGAAGTAGGGTGGAGGAAAAGGAATGGGGGAGAAAAAAAGTGTTCTCCAAAATTAAGGTGGTATTGGACAGGGAGGCCTGGCGTGCTGCAATTCATGTGGTCACAAAGAGTTGGACACGACTGAGCGACTGAAATGAACTGAACTGAACTGAACTGAACCGAGAGCAACTACCAGGGCAAAGAGTTTTCTGTCAAAATGGGGTATCCCTGTACATCCTTTACAATTTATACCATGCTTATGTCCAAGACTGTATTTTTGAGTTCCATGAGTTGATTCACCTTCTTTTCCCCGTCATTTATTCAGCGTATGATCACACATGGCACTTTCTCTGATTAAATGGTGAAAGGGGGGAGTGAAGAGAGAAAACTGGTTTTTTAATGGTATTTCATATAGTGGTCCTAATAGTATTGGAGTTTTAAAAAATATGTATATATTGGCATAAAACATTATTGTGCTATTTCTCATAACAGCTTACCATTTTATATCCCCCAATTCTTTATCTTTCAACCCTTTCATCAAATGCAGCTCGAAGAACAGTTATCCCATGCCACTGTTTATCTATTAAGTTATTTAATTTTGTTAACCAATCTTTTCATTTCCTTAATATATCACTTATTTCAAAGAATGTACTTTAGCATGATATTCTTATGATAGGTCTACAAGAGATCTAATTAAAGGAATGTAGTTTTCCAGTCTCCCCACCCCCGGGGTCTTCCATACCCTGCTGTCACTTTTTGGAATGTTTTCTTGGCTCCTATTAGTTTCTTCGACAGCACATTCTTTTTCCTATCATAATTTATTATCCTCTGGTCCCTTTTTCAAAATATTATTTTTTTTTAAATTAAGCAGTGACTGAGACTTCTACTTCTTAATGAAAGTTTTCTCAGCTTTCCAAATACTATGGCAAATCTCTGAAATAACTTCTTGAAAAGATCTCTCCCTAAAACCCTTTTATCCACACTTGACTGTCATAGGATAGTTGTTTTTTACAATTTAACTCACTTAATTGTGTATGTCATCAAACAAGACTTTCCTGGAGAGAGTAAGACAGTGTCTATCCTGCTCACTGTTATTTTCCTGAAAGTTTAGTCAGAGTATCAAAAAATGGGGGTAAATGATATGATAAATAGTTGTTAAATTAAATCTGACTGTGCATGATATAAAATGTGGAATTAATATTCAATGTGTTAGATTCTACTCAGTTATAAACTAATAATTTAGAATAGTGATAATAATGATGATGATATTAACCTTTATCAAAGCCTTCCTAAGTGCCACTGAATATTCTAAACAATTTATATACAGCAACTCATTTAAACATCACAAGTCTAAGAGATAAATGCTATTCTAATCTCCACTTTATAGCTAAGAAAATAGCACTGCAAGTTGAGTACATTGCCATAAGTCAAACACCTAATTAGAGATGGAGGTGGTCTACTTGACATTGTGTTAAGTAACCAATTTAAGATACTGACATTTTCTTTTAAAAAGAACTCTTTAATGTATCTAAATTACTAAATATCCCTTTCATTTTTTATATTCACTTTTATACAATAGCTACTGTTATAAAATCTTCATTGTGCCTTATTATACCATATTTTCCTCTTAATCTTCTTTTAGAAAAAAGCTTTATACAAATGTACTATCTTAATCATTTTCAAATTATGAAAAATTGCATGCCCTTAAACATTCATCAGAAAAACAATTTTATCTTTATTATCTTCTTTTCTCTGTATAAAATCATAAAAGCATGTATTATTCTCTTATATTTCTTTTGCTAACATTAACCCACAACTATTTTAGAAAGCTTCAGACTTCTCCTTGCTTCCCATTTTTAATTAGTTCCTTCTACAGATTTTCTTATTTACCACTGACTTTGTTATTTACAGTTACTAAGCAGCATCTCACAGTTATGTGATCTTCAAATCTCTCTTTTTAAAGAAGAAATGTAATCTGTTATGCTTTAATTAGTGGGATTATTTTAGTCTATAACTGTCTTTTTTACTAATAGAATTTCTGTCTCATATTATTTCTGATTCACAATAACTTGCTTTCTTGACATCTAACCTACTCTTAATCCTATGTACTTGATCCTATTTCTTACAGTACCAAATTTAGGTAAAATGTGGTTCATGTAGCAACTATGTTTTTTTTCTATTTTTTCATTAGTTTTATTATTTCAGGAACTGCAGATCAAGTTGCATTTTGTATCCCATAGGAGCCTCATATTTCTGCACAGCAAGAAAATTAAATGATACTGGCATTTATGGATATGTATACATACTCTATATTTTTTCCCTTCCAGGAATCACAAAGCTTTTATAAATCATTCTCAATATATCATGTAAGTGACTTGCAAAATAAAGTAATTCTCATTGGCAATGCTGAATTTTTCCCTAGTTTAAATAAAAACAATCTTATATGTCACTTTCTTCCTTCAACTACTGCCATACTAGTTTTATTCTATTTACAGAAAACTTTTTAAAATAGTTATCTATGTTCACCCTAATTCCTTCCCTCCTTTTCTTTATTCAATCTATACTAATCAGATTTTCACTCCCTGAATTTACTACGGCTATACAAAAAAAATAAATAAATAAATAATTTTACTAGTCCTCTACTGAAATTATTATTCTCAAGGTCTTCAGTGTACTCCATGTTGATAAATCCAACGGTTCTCATCCTTGTTTATTTTAACCTAAGTAAAATATTATGTCACAGACTTGTCCTGCTTGAAACAATTTCTTCTTTAGACCTTCCTAGATGTTCAATCTAAAACTGATTTCTTGATATTCCTACCATCAAAAATTGCTATTTCTGTAACCTTGATATAAGGCAGTACCTCACATCCCCTAAATTTGTATTTTAAATCCTAATCCTAAAGTGATGTTATTAAAAGGTGGGGCCTTGAAAGTTAATTACATCTTGAGAGTGAGCCCGCAATAGGATGCACTTCATTTCAGTTCAGTCACTCAGTCATGACCGACTCTTTCTGACCCCGTGGACTGCAGCACGCCAAGCTTCTCTGTCCATCATCAACTCCCAGAGCTTACTCAAACTCATGTCCATTGAGTCATGATGCCATCCAAACATCTCATCCTCTGTCATCCCCTTCTCCTCCTGCCTTCAATCTTCCCCAGCATCAGGGTCTTTCCAAATGAGTTAGTTCTTCACATTAGGTGGCTAGTATTAGAGTTTCAGCTTCAACATCAGTCCTTCCAATGAATATTCAGGACTGATTTCCTTTAGGATGGACTGGTTGGAATTCCTTGCTGTCCAAATGACTCTCTCAAGAGTCTTCTCCAATACCATGGTTCAAAAGCATCAATTCTTTGACATTCAGCTTTCTTTATAGTCCAACTCTCACATCCATACATGACTACTGGAAAAACAATAGCCTTGACTAGATGGATCTTTGTTGACAAGTAGTAGTTCTGCTTTTTAATATGCTGTCTAGGTTGGTCATAACATTTGTTCCAAGGAGCAAACGTCTTTTAATTTCATGGCTGCAGTCACCATCTGCAGTAATTTTGGAACCCAAGAAAATAAAGTCTGTCACTTTTTCCATTATTTCCCCATTTATTTGCCATAAAGTGATGGGACCAGATGTCATGATTTTAGTTTTCTGAATATTGAGTTTTAAGCCAACTTTTCACCCTCTTCTTTCACTTTCCTCAGGAGGCTCTTTAGTTCTTCTTCTCTTTCTGTCATAAGGGTGGTGTCATCTACATAGCTGACGTTATTGATATTTCTCCAGGCAAACTTGATTCCAGCTTGTGCTTCATTCAGTCCAGTATTTCTCATGATATACTCTGCATATAAGTTAAATAAGCAGGATGACAATATACAGCCTTGACGTACTCCTTTCCTGATTTGGAACCAGTCTGTTGTTCCATGTCCAGTTCTAACTGTTGCTTCCTGATTTGCATACAGATTTCTCAGGAAGCAGGTAAGTGGTCTGGTATTCCCATCTCTTTCAGAATTTTCTATAGTTTTTGGTGATGCACACAATCAAAGGTTTCAGCATAATCAATAAAGCAGAAGTGAATGTTTTTTTGGAACTCTCACTTTTTTGATGATCCAGTGGATGTTGGCAATTTGATCTCTGGCTCCTCTGCCTTTTCTAAATCCAGCTTGAGCGTCTGGAAGTTCACGGTTCATGTTCTGTTGAAGCCTGGCTTAGAGAATTTTGAGCCTTACTTTACTAGTGTGTGAGATGAGTGCAATTGTTCACTAGTTTGAACACTCTTTGGCATTGCCTTTCTTTGGAATTGGAATTAAAACTGACCTTTTCTAGTCCTGTGGCCACGGTTGAGCTTTCTAAATTTGTTGGCATATTGAGTGCAGCACTTTCACAGTATCATCTTTTAGGATTTGAAATAGGTCAACTGGAATTCCATCATATCCACTAGCTTTGTTCCTAGTAATGCTTCCTAAGGCCCACTTGATTTCGCATTCCAGTATGTCTGGCTCAAGACGAGTCATCACAACGTCACGATTATCTGAGTCATGAAGATCTTTTTTTTGTATAATTCTTCTGTGTATTCTTGCCACCTCTTAATATCTTCTGCTTCTGTTAGGTCCATACCATTTCTGTCCTTTATTGTGCCCATCTTTGCATGAAATGTTCCCTTGGTATCTCTGTTTTTCTTGAAGAGATCTCTATTCTTTCCCATTCTATTGTTTTCTTCTATTTCTTTGCACTGATCACTGAGAAAGGCTTTCTTATTATTATATATATTATTAGTATATATATCATTATTTTATATATATTTTTTATATATTTTATTTTATTTTATATATATTATTATATACATCTTGCTATTATATTATTATTATTATATAATATCTTGTTATATATATATATATATCTTGTTATTCTTTGGAACTCCTTTTCTCCTTTGCCTTTCATTTCTCTTCTTTTCACAGCTTTTGTAAGGCCTCCTCAGACAACCATTTTGGCTTTTTGCATTTCTTTTTCTTGGGGATGGTCTTGATCACTGCCTCCTGTACAATGTCACAAACCTACATCCATAATTTTCAGGCATTCCATCAGATCTAATCCCTACAATCTATTTGTCACTTTCACTGTATAATCATAAGGGATTTGTTTTAGGTCATACCTGAATAGTCTAGTGATTTTCCCTACTTTCTTCAATTTCAGTCTGAATTTGGCAATAAGGAATTCATGATCTGAGCCACAGTCAGCTCCTCATCTTGTTTTTGCTGACTGTATAGAGCTTCTCCATATTTGTCTGTAAATAATATAATCAATCGGATTTCGGTATTGACCATCTGTTGATGTCCATGTGTACAGTCTTCTCTTGTGTTGTTGGAAGAGGGTATTCACTATAGGATTAGTGACTTCATAAAAAGAGGCCAGAGAGCTACCTAGATTGCTTCCAACACTTGATGCAACAATAAGTGTGTAGCCTAAAACCGAGAAGGGAATTCCCACGAGAAATAAAGCATGATGGCAATCTGATATCAGATATTCTGCCTCTTGAACCATAGGAAATACACTTCTGTTGTTTAGGAGTCATCTAGTCCATGATGCTTTATTATTTCAATCTAAATAGACTGAGGCAATTATTGATTTCAATCACTTCAACTACTCAAAAAATTTAGAACCTCTACTTTTTCTCACACCCTATATTTAATTCAACCCAACCACTAATGCTGAAGAATCTAAACTTAAATGGTTCAATGAAGACCTACAAGATCTTCTAGAACTAACACCAAAAACAAAATAAAAAATAAAAACAGGTCCTTTTCATCTTAGGCAACTGGAATGCAAAGGTAGGATCAAAAGATACCTGGAGAAACAGGAGTAACAGGGAAATTTGGCCTTGGAGTACAAAATGAAGCAGGGCAAAGGCTAACAGAGTTTTGCCAAGAGAATGCACTGCTCATAGCAAACACCCTCTTTCAACAACATAAAAAAAAAAGAGAGAGAGAGAGAGTTGACTCTACACAAGGACATCGCTAGATGATCAATACCAAGATCAGATGGATTATATTCTCTGCAGCTGGGGTGGGAGAAGCTCTATACAGTCAGAAAAAACAAGACTGGAAGCTGACTATGACTCAGATCATTATCTCCTCATTGAAAAATTTAGACTTAAATTGAAGAAAGTAGGGAAAACCACTAGGTCATTCAGGTATGACCTAAATCAAATCCCTTATGATTATACTTTGGAGGTGATGAATAGATTCAAAGGATTAAATCTGGTAGACATAATGCCTGAACAACTAAAGATGGAATTTGTAACTGTACAAAAGGTGGTGAGCAAATTATCTCCAAGAGAAAGAAATACAAGAAGGCAAAGTGGTTGTCTAAGGAGGCTTTACAAATAGCTAAGAAGAGAAAAGAAGCAAAAGACAAAAGAGAAAAGGAAAGATATACTCAACTGAATGCAGAGTTCCAAAGAATAGCAAGGAGAGGTAAGAAGGACTTCTTAGGTGAACAATGCAAAAAAAAAAAAAGGCGAAATCTTAACCCCTGGACTGCCAGGGAAGTCCTTAGTAATTTAAATAAGGATATTCTTAAGTACATCGTTATTTAGTCCATAATTCTATTAACTTAGCAATGAAAATGCAAATAGCCTCATACATGTGTACATATGCATATACAAACAAAAAGTACTTAAGCAAATCATCATGATGATATCTTCTTTAGAAGTTCAATGAATTTGATATTTGCTATGAATTTTACTATATGATAGAGTTAGTTGAGAAAGCAAATAGGTTTCTCATTTTATGATGACTGATGTATGTTTAAGAAGATTTTATATATATATATATATATATTCTCTTTTAGTTTGCCACTTTACTATCTAGTGTCGACTATCAGAACTAACAGCATATTTTAGTTTCCTTGAAATTGTATTTTAAAAATATATTGCAGTAATCTATGATGACTATTCATGATTTAGCAGAATCACATGTGAATGAGACATGGGAACTGAAGATAAAGTAAGCTCAACTTGACATAACTACCAAAAGTATAACGAGGTTTTAGGCTGCAATGCCAGAATTATAATATTTGAAATAAAAGGCAGATACTTTATTATAGTTGAAATATACATTTAGTTCTGAATGTTTCATTTTAAGATGAATATATATATATGTGTGTGTGTGTACATATATATATATATATATATATATATATATATATATATATATATATATATATATATATGCATTAATACTCCAGTACTTTTGCCTGGAAAATCCCATGGACGGAGGAGCCTGGTGGGCTGCGGTCCATGGGGTCGCTAAGAGTCGAACATGACTGAACGACTTCACTTTCACTTTTCACTTTCATGCATTGGAGAAGGACATGGCAACCCACTCCAGTGTTCTTGCCTAGAGAATCCCAGGGACGGGGGAGCCTGGTGGGCTGCCGTCTATGGAGTCGCACAGAGTCGGACACGACTGAAGTGACTTAGCAGTAGCAGTAGCAGTAGCAGCAGCTTCAGAAAACAGTGATGGATACAACTAAGATACTTTAAAGCTGACTTTGCCGAGACGAAAGAAGGAGATGTTAAAAATATCAGGAAATAGTTGCTAGATATGAAAGCAAGTTGACATATTTATTCTAAATTTACAGAATAACTTTCTCTTGGAGATGTCAAGAAGTAAAATATACTTAATCAAAAGATAACAAACTGTCTGTCAATGGAGTTGTTCAAGCAAAATTGATTTGACAAGTGGGTTGAAGTCATTCAGAGGAATAGACCAACCTCTGAGATCTGGGGGACCAAATGAACTTTAATTTCCCTTTCAACATCAAAATGCTATGCCTTTGAAATGCACATTAAAATAACTATACAAGTCAATAAATGCCAGTCATCAAACAACTCATAAGTGCTAAAGAAGATTAGAGGTGGGAGGAGAAATAACCTCTTTTCTAGTGGGAACAAGCCTCAAAAAAGTGATGGGATTTGAATTTGGCCTTTGGGGAGGAAAAGGAAAGAACAGGTTGAAAACATTCCAATAAAGGGAACATATTTGATCAAAGATAAGAAAAGCCCAATATGTGTGGAGTGCTCAGGAAAAAATAATAATGATAAAACACTGCATTTTTATAGTTTATATTGGCTTTCAAAATGAGTAACATTATCAAACTTGACCTTCACAATGTCATTATAAGATAGGAAACTGAGGTTCAATCTGGCCATAGAAACATTGCAACTAGATTCTTCATTTTCTAACTTTCTGTCAAGTGTTCATTCTACTCTCTTAAATGACATCCCATGTACCCATGGAAGCAGAGAGTAAGTGTTGCATTTTATTTTTTTCTTTCTTATTTTAATACTAGATATATTTATGAGCCATACTGCTTGAAACTAGCACTGGAATTCTAAATTAATGCATATTTATTATCTACAATTGAATAAGTGTTTGAATAGGAAATATGTTTCTATCAAGATATTCTTTTAATCCAGTTAATTCAAAAATGAATGTTATATATTATTGCAATATGCATGTACCACTATTATAAAAATATTCTTGTACAAGTTAGACCAGTTCTTAAAGTAATTGTTATACTTTTAGCATGCTGTGTTTCTTCCTGATGCATGGAAGAAGAGGGTTTTGACAAGTCTTCTGTTACCATTCCTGAATATTAAATCTCCTTTTTCTCTTTGCCTAAATGACTATTATTCATCAAATCTCAGTTTAAATGTGATGTTTTTAGAGAGATCTTTCTCTGAATCCATAGATCTGTCAAATTTCCCTTTTACGCATTTTATAGTGTCTTCTATGTGAGGTTCCTGACACATATCATATGTGTGTGCATGTTAAGTCACTTCAGTGCTGTCTGACTTTTTGTGACCCAGTGGACTATAGCCCATCAGGTTCCTCTGTCCAAGGGATTCTCCAAGCAAGAATACTAGAGTGGGTTGCCATGCCCTCTTCAACACATATCATAAAGGTAATTAAATCTTTAGGAAGGTTGGGATGCCTTGACAGACTGGGAGCTCCAAGAGAACATCAAAGTTTTCTCTCTACATCCCCAGTGAGAAGCACAAAAACTAGCACTTGCCAATGCTAAATATATACCTTTTAAATAAATAGTTAACGGATGTATGCTAAAATTGAGTGTACCACAAAAAATAAATGTGGTGATCATTTTTTGATCATATTTATTGCTAAGAAATAGTTTCATTAAGGACAGTTTCTCTTGATTATTCTCAGAATGTCTTTATGTTGACATTTAATAAAATTCTCATGTTAGGAAAAAAGCTAACATAAAATAAATAGTTCTCTCTCAGTATGTTTTTTCCTAGGTAACCCAGGAAACTGGAATAGCTTGAACACCAGATACTACAGCAATCAGAGAATGCAATGCCTGAAATATCCTATAATGAGTATAAAGAAACAGAGCATGTTCCTGTCACAAGGAATAGAAAGTTAATAAAAATTAATATAGTTCAAATGATGCAGGGGCATTTCTGTGCATGATAATCCAGGTAATGACTGATAGAAAAGTGAAAATAATATATTGTTTATTTGTATTACTTTAACCCTTCCTTCTCTATAGGATTTTGGTATAAACTACCTCTCCATAAGAAGTTCATTGAAATAATCTTTAAATCATAGCACTCTATTAATTTATATATAGTTAATTTAATCATCCACATACATAGTTATATGTCTAATAACCTTTATACAACTTTTTAAATATTTCTGTATGGTCACAATATGGTCACAATGCTTCAGTTTCCTTCTTATATGTGTATGTTTGAGAATACATCAGACAAATTTGCTAAAAAAATATTACATAAATAATGAGAAAGGGTACAACCTGTGATCACAAATTTAGTCAGTTACCTTACCTGAAATGATAGCATATTTTATGATATTTTATTTAGGTTATAGCATATCACCCAAATATCATAAGTCTAGTATTTTACTTAACATATGTAGTTTAGAGGCTTCCAATAAGCTTAATACATATTAAAGTAGAAAAAGTAAACAAAAGTATGATTTTTTCCAAACATCCAAGCAGTTTTACATGCTATTGAGATCACTAATAACCTCATCAGAGCTGAGAGTTCATATACAAAGATCTTGAGCTACAAGTTCAAAATGTCATTATGCCCCATAATATTAAAAGCATATTCAGGTACAATAGCTTAAAAAGGTTCTAGTGAGATGTATCTCACCCCAATGTACACTTACAAACTGAAAAGCACCATTTGAATGGCATTTGAAATTAGTTTCATGTGTCCTATCTAGAACTATCATTTTCTCTAAATACTCAGATGTCCACAGAGATATATAACTAGGTCATAATGCAATTTCCTCACTTATTACTAATTAATTATGTGCAAATGGGGAGAGCATCAGTGGCAAAAATCTGCCAATCCAATAACACTTGAACCACAGAGGGTTATATCAGCAAGTTTTGAGTTTGTCAGTTCTCAAATTATAAAGGATGAAGTCACAGACACTGTCTATATTACTGCATTATGTCTATAAAAACTTAAATGTTACTCTTGATATTTAAATTGTGATTTATTAATGTGACAGTCATTGGTCATCATTAACCCTATAGAACATCAACAGTGTCAGTCAATTAATCTCTATTAAGGACTAAGCATGGAAAAAACCTTGAATGTCTTAATCAACTAACATAATAAGTTTTTATGATCACATTTAGTTTCAATAAAATACAATTACTAATGTGTAACTAGAATATTATTGAAGTATAATAGTATTATATGAGATATGGATGGCAGACTAATTCATCAAGACATCAAAGTTATTACAGTGGCATAGCTTTCTATGTATTGTATGATTATTGTGACATAGCAGTTCAACTTGATTATTAAATCAGTAATCGTCTAGGAAAATGTGACTTTTCCTAATAATATCTTTCTGCTACTTACACATGGTGATAAACAGTGTGCAATTGATTTTATTCTGTAATGCCATAATTAGGCTTGTGTTGAGAAGACTATATGAAACAAAAGTACACCTGGGCTCAATAGTACACTTTTTAAATGAAACCAAATATTACTTTTTCAGTGAGGGCAGTTGTTATCTTGTTAATATCATCTCAAGTCATTACAATAATAATCTAAAAAAGTTAACTATTATAAATGTAGGCTTTAATATTTATCAAAACAAAGAACTGCTCACAAAGTATATCCCATGTCATCTGTGAATAATTCTTACCATGCTGTGAAGCCATTGATACTGGTTTATTTCCATGAAAGAGAATTATAAAATATTTATCAATACATTTCCAATAGAATTTAAATGAAATTGCACAATATGTAAAAATCTCCTATTTACCAAGCTCTGGAATAGCTAACAGAAGAAATATTTCTTTAAAAATTATGTGGTGGATTCATGTTGATGTATGGCAAAACCAATACAATATTGTAAAGTCAAAAAAAAAAAAGATAATAAAATATAAAGTAAGTTCTTCTGTGAAGTTAGAAAAATACCAGAATAAATTACATTTTTCAGGAAAGACAAAGAAATATGTTCTAGCATTTAAAAAATTAAATACCAAACATACTACAAAAATACCAGATGCAATACTTAAAATGTGATCTCCATGTCCTGTGGAACCTGAACTACATGGTAGGTGACTGGCCACTGTAGTTTCTAAAGTTTCCTGTAAATACATGTCAAAGGTTTTGAAGTTAAGATTTTTTTTTTAAGGATCAGTTCAGTTCAGTTCAGTTGCTCAGTCGTGTCTGTTTGCGACCCCATGAACTGCAGCACGCCAGGCCTCCCTGTCCATCACCAACTCCCAGAGTTCACCCAAACCCACATCCAATAGCACAATGTAAAATTACTAACTATAACATTCTGTGAATAGCACAGAAGTTGATAAATCCAAAATTTATAGAATCAAATAACTTAAAAATTAGAAGTAATTCCCAGCTAATTTATATTTTAAAGGTAAAACTAATAGAACAAAACAAGTAAAATTAGAAAATAAAGATAAATTTTTTAATTAAAAAAAAGCACACAAAAAGTTTGAAAATGTAGTTATTCAATTTTTCTCACTTTCTTGCTATATTCTAAACTATAATATGAGCTTATAGAAGCATTATTAACCACTTTAAGTACAAAATCACAGTATGGCTTTAGAACTACATTCTTGAATTATGTTTGAAGACATTGAAAGGGTGAGGGATGGTGTGGGCAGTAGTGAGGCACAGATGGCATCAGTCAAGATATTGCTGGACTCTGGCCTAGAGTTATAATTAGATGAATTAAATATTGTTATCAGTAGAGAATTTGGTTCTTCATTTAAAGGAATTAAGAACATATTTTAAAATATATTCAATAGTTTACTTACAAACCATCCAAGTTACTCTTGTCATTGTAAATATAGCTTCATTTCTATACCTACAGATGGGCATTGACATGGGGCAGTTCAGCTTAGTTCAGTTTGGTCGCTCAGTTGTGTCTGACTGTCTGAGACCCCATGAATTGCAGCACACCAGGCCTTCCTGTCCATTACCAACTCCCAGAGTTTATTCAAACTCATGTCCATTGAGTTGGTGATGCCATCCAACCATCTCATCCTCTGTCGTCCCCTTCTCCTCATGCCTTCAATCTTACCCAGCATCTGGGTCTTCCAATGAGTCAGTTCTTTGCATCAGGTGGCCAAAGTACTGGAGTTGGGCATTATTACTGTAATCATCAGTTGAAGAAATAGTTAAGATAGTAGGTGCAGCAAAGTAGAACAAAAAAACATGTTGAATCATATATATCTTAGTTCAAATTCTCACTCTATCATTAATATGTAGAGAACTACGTTATCTATATATTGAAAGTTCAATAATATGCAATATGTTTTCACCAGCATGTCTGTTTTATTTGCTGCTTGATGCCTAGAACATAACTTGGGACCTACACCTATTCAGTTCAGTTCAGTTCAGTTGCTCAGTCGTGTCCGACTCTTTGCGACCCCATGAATTGCAGCACGCCAGGCCTCCCTGTCCATCATCAACTCTCGGAGTTCACTCAGATTCACGTCCATCGAGTCAGTGATGCCATCCAGCCATCTCATCCTCTGTCATCCCTTTCTCCTCCTGCCCCCAATCCCTCCCAGCATCAAAGTCTTTTCCAATGAGTCAACTCTTCACATGAGGTGTCCAAAGTACTGAAGTTTCAGCTTTAGCATCATTCCCTCCAAGGAAATCCCAGGGCTGATCTCCTTCAGAATGGACTGGCTGTATCTCCTTGCAGTCAAGGACCTTACTAAACATTTGCTTTCTGGCACAGACTAAGGTAAAATCTATTTATTAAATCATGCATCTGCTACTTAACTCTCTGTTTAATATCAAGCAAAAATGATAGAAAGCGTCAGTAAAATAGCATTTTATAATTCCGTTCTGCTTAATCTTTAGCCCCCTAATAGGCTTCAGGAGATCTACAACATCTTACATTCTATGTAAATTTTCTGAATTTTCTTCATTCAATAAGTATTTATTGAGGTATACTGTATTCCAGACTTCCTCCATTAAGTTGTTTAACCTCTTTGTGCCTAGTTATATCAACTTGAGAATGACTGATAAGAAATTAAATGACTGAATACATGTAAAGTATTAAAATGACTTATACATAGTAAATACATAATAAATACCTATTATTATTATTATTATCAGCAGTATTATTAGCTAGTGATTGATTTAAAAGTATGAGGAAATGTAATATTTGCCATATTAAGAGTGTAATATCTATTAGAGTTCCCAAAATGTTGATGATTCAACAAAAGTTAAGAACCAGTGTTTTGAGTAGTCTGAATGGGAACTGTGGAATAAAGACCTCCAAAAATCCTCTCCTCCATAAAAGCAATAAGAACACTGGCAAAAATTGTCAAAATCTACTTTTCAGGACTTTGAGAATTAACCTAAACTTGCAACATCCCAGAGTGAATTTATTTATTTAAAAAGCAGCTTAATCTTATTTAAAACAGTAAACTTTGTGGCACTTTAACTTTCCCTATTTTTTCCCCTTCTTTCTAGCTCCACAGTACTCTTGAAAATCAACAGCTCACAATTACAGTGAAAATGAGCAGCCGAGCCACCACTGGAGAAGACAGAACAGATGTAGAACTCCCCAATAGCATACTTTTCAAAAAACTTATATTTTTGACAACTCTGGAAATTCTCTGGAAAACCCAACTCACAGGCTTGCCTTTATTTCATCTGGTAGAATTTTTCTGATGAAATTAGTCTTTTCCGCAGGGGCAATTGTCAAAAACAATCACCAGTAATTGTTTGACATCACACATGCCTGAGGCAGTGATAGCAGGTGAGGCCAACTAGAAGCTGACCAAAACTTAAAAGGAAAAACTGGGGAATAAGATACCCACAGGGGGATTTGAAAAGCTCTGATATACTCATATAAATCATAAAGACTACATTCATTCATACAGCTCTACACATGCCCAGCAAAGACCTAAGAATGTCCTGTGCTCTTACCTCTGGCTGACATTAAGGCTCTGTGCAAGCAGATAACAAAGACTAAAGGCTGAGTTGCAAACTGTCTGCCTATGTATTAAAGGTAGCCCCAACACACACATGAAGCCACTTGACAAACGTAAGGAAACTTATGGTCTTAAGCATTTAAAATGAAACTTTTAAATCAAAGAGAAAGCATTTAAAATGAAAGTTTAAATCAGAAAGCAATCAATAAGAAACTTCATAGGACACACATTATAGTAAATACAAAGCTTACAGAATTATTTCAGCAAAGTCACTGAACAAGTGAAAGCAAAAGCAGCAAGCCTTAGGTAGGGGAGAATTTGATTTTCAGGGTTGCTACATAATATTGTTTAAAATATCCAGTTTTCAACAAAAAATGACAAAACATACAAAGAAATAAGGGCTTCCCAGATGACTCAGTAGGTAAAGGATCTGCCAGCAATGAAGGAGACATAAGAGAAGTGGGTTCAGTCCCTTGGCTGGCAAGATCCCTTGGAGGAGGGCATGGCAACTCACTCATTTTTCTTGCCTGGAGAATCCCCATGAACGGAGGAACCTGGTGGACTACAGTCCATAGGGTAGCAAAGAGTCAGAAATGACCGAAGCAACTTTGCATGCAAGCAAGCACAAAGAAACAAGTAGGGCCCATTCACCAGAAACAAAAGCAGTCAACAGCAAGCTATCGGAGGAAGTCTAAACATCAGTCACAGTAAACCAAGGTTTTAACTAATCTATTTTAAATATGTCTGAAGAACTAAAGGGAACCATGTATAAACAAAGAAGACTATGAAACAGGGTCTTCCCAAGGGATAGATTAAAAAATAATTAAAACCATGTAAAAATTCTGGAGCTGACAAGCACAATTACTGATATGCAAAAAAATACTATAGGAACCCAACAGCATATTTGAGTTGGCAGAAAAATGAATCACAAAATTGAGGATAAGTCAACTATGATTACCCATCCTTTGTAACAGAAATGAAAAGAATGAAAAATGAACAAAGCCTCAGAAACCTATGAAACTGTATCAACCACAGCAAGATTTTAGGGTTCCCAGAAAGAAAGAAAAGAGAAAGGAGCAAAACTGTATTTGAAGAAATACTGGTTAATGTTTTTTTGTCCAAATTTGATAAAAAAATATTAATCTACAAATCCAAGAAGTTCAATAAACCAGGATAAAGTCAAGGAGATCCACATCTAGAAACATAATCAAGCTGTCAAAAGTGAAAGACAAATGTTGAATCTTGAAAGCAGCAAGAGAGAAGTAACTCATCACATACAAAGGATCATGAATAAGTTAACAGCTGACTTCTAATCAGTAAGAAAATAAGCCAGAAGTCAGTGGGACAGTATATTCAAAGTCCTGAGGGGGCGGTGGGGAACTGTCGGCTAAGAATAGAATATCCAGATATGCAAATGACACCAATTTAATGGCAGAAAGCAAAGAGGAAACAAAAAGCCTCTTAATGAGGGTGAAAGAGGAGAGTGTGAAAGCAGGCTTAAAACTCAACATTCAAAAAACAAAGATCATGGTATCTGGCCCCATCACCTCATGGCAAATGGATGGGAAAAAAGTGGAAACAGTGACGGATTTTATTTTTATGGGCTCCAAATAATAACTGCAGACAGTGACTGCAGCCATGAAACTAAACGACAGCTAACCCTTGGAAGGAAAGCTATGACAAACCTAGACAGCATATTAAAAAGCAGAGACATTACTTTCCCAACAAAGGTCTATCTAGTCAAAGCTATGGTTTTTCTATTAGTCATGTATGAATGTGAGAGTTGGGCCATAAGAAAGGCTGAACACCAAAGAACTGATGCTCTTGAACAATGGTGCTGGAGAAGACTCTTTTTTTTTTTTTAATTTAATTTAATTTTATTTTATTTTTAATTTAAAAAAATCTTTAATTCTTACATGCATTCCCAAACATGACCCCCCCTCCCACCTCCCTCCCCACAACATCTCTCTGGGTCATCCCCATGCACCAGCCCCAAGCATGTTACCCCCTACGTCAGACATAGACTGGCGATTCAGTTCTTACATGATAGTCTACATGTTGAGAGTCCCTTGGAGAGCAAGGAGATCAAACCAGTCAGTCCTAATGGAAATCAACCCTGAATATTCATTGGAAGGACTGATGCTAAAGCTCCAGTACTTTGGCCACTTCATGTAAAGGGCCAACTCATTGGAAAAGACTCTGAGCTGAGAAAGATTGAGGGCAGGAGGAGAAGGGGGCGACAGGATGAGATGATTGGATGGCCTCATCAACTCAATGGACATGAGTTTGATCAAACTCTGGGAGATAGTGAAAGACAGGGAAGTCTGGTATGCTACAGCCCATGGGATTGCAAAGAGTTGGACATAACTTAGTAACTGAACAACAACCAAAGGTCCAGCAAAGCTATCTATCAAAAATGAAGGAGAAATTAAAACATTTATAGATAAATAAAAAGAGTGTTTTTTACTAGCAGAACTACCTTACAAAAACTGCTGAAGGGAATCCTTCAGGATAAAATAAAAACCGCTAGACAATAACTCTAATTTACATGAAGAAATAAAGAGCACCAGTAAATGTAACTACATGAGTAAGGATAAATGCATTATTATTCTTTTAAACTTTCAAATATATGATTTATAAGACAACTGCATTTGTTAGTCAGTCATGTCGAATTCTTTGAATTGTGAATAGATCTTATGAATTTGAATATGATCTTATGAAATTTGAATATGATCTTATGAATATGATCTTTGAATTTTGAATATCATCTTATGAATTTGAAATGCTCAAAAACCCACCAAAAACTATGAGAACTAATAAACTACTTTGTCAAGGTTTTAGGGTACAAGATAAAAACACAAAAATAAATTGTAATTCTGATACACCAGCAATGAGCAATCAAAGATCAAATTAAGAAAAAATCAATTCCACTTATAATTGTATTAAATGAATAAATTAGGAATAAATTTCACAAAAGAAGTACAAATATTACACACTGAAAATTTCAAATATCTTTGAAAGCAATTAGAAGCATGAAAGAATGGAAAGATACCCTGTGTTCATGAATTGTAAGACTTACTATTATTATTAAGAATGATAATACTCCCCAAATTGATGTACAGATTCAACATGATCTCCATCAAAATCTCAACTGCTATACATGCAAACTAATTATAATTATAATATTCACATAATATTTACATGGAAATGCAAGGGACCCAGACTAGCCAAAAAAAACTTGAAGGAAAATAAAGTTCAAGGAATCACACTTTCTCATTTCAAAAATTATGACAAATCTATAGTAAAGACTTTGTGTATAAGAATATTGACATGTGTATTAATGGGTTAGAATTGAGAGTCCAGAAATAAACCCTTACTTACAATCAACAGATTTTCAACAAGGGTGCCAACATGATGGGAAAAAAACCAGTCTTTTCAACAAATGGTCCTGGGATGATTGGATATCTGCATGCAAAAGAATAAAGTAGAAAACTTACTTCATTTGAAAAAAATTAACTTAAAATAGACTAAAAACTTAAATGTATGAGCTAAAACTATAAAACTCTTAGAAGATAGCATAAATATAAATTTCTGTAACTTTAAACAATTGTTTTTTAGATATACCAGGAAAAGTACACACAATGAAAGGACAAAAAAAAAAAAAAAAACAACCAGATAAATTGTACTTAATCAAAATTAAAACTTTTGCGTTCCAAGGGTTACTACCAAGGGAAAAAATGACTTGCACAATGGGAGAAAATGTTTGTAAATCATGTCTGTTGAAGGACTAGTGTTAAGAATATATGAATAACTCATAATTCAATAATAAAAATATGAGTAGCCCAATTGAAAAATGAAAAAAAAAAGATTTGAATAATTTTTTTTTCCCAAAGATTACATATAAATGGCCAATAAGCCTCTGGAAAGATCTCAATATTATTCTTTCATGAACTGCAAATCAAAATCACATTGAGATAAAACTTCATACCCACTGAGGTGACTATAAGAATGGCCAGGATATTGCCAAGAATGTGAAAAATAGAAACCCTCATATATTGTTGATGGGAATGTAAATGGTACAACTGCTTTGCAAAACACATTGACAATTCCTCAAAAAATGAAAAATTGAGTTCTAAAACCCAGAAATTCTACTTTTAGATAAGTACTCAAAAGAAATGTAGATGTAAATACAAAGGTACACATTTGTTTGTACAAAACTTTTCACAAATGTCAAAAACTAGAAAAAACCCATGTCTACCAGTTGATAAAAGACTAAACAAAATGTGGTATATCTATACAATAAAATATTACTTAGCCATATATTGGTATCAAATATTCATACATGTTAAACTGGAATGAACATTGAGGACATTACACTTAGTAAAAGAAGCCAAACAGAAAAGTTATATACTGTATTACTCTATTCTGTGGACTTGTTCAAAATAGAGAATCCATGGAAAGTAACTTATTTTTCAGGGGTGAATGAAGAATGATTGCTAATAAGTCTTTATTTAAGGAGTGGTAAAAATGTCCTGAAATTAGATAATGATCATAGTGGCATACGTTTGTGAATTCACTGAATTCTACACCTTAAACAGGTGAAATTTATAGTATATGAATCATATTCCAATTTTAAAAAGAACCACTGCTCTAAGAAATGCTCTCTGTATGTGTATGTGTCTTCATTAATAAGAAATATAGGCTGTTTAATAAGTGCCATCAATGGAGTATGTGCTTAGAATATTGAGTAGAAATATAATTTCTTATTTTTGTTTGGTTTATCCTAAAAGAGTATATTATCTAATGGAAAGATAAATATTTCAGACATAATTATATTAAAAAATGTATCAGTAAAATTTTGTGTTAGGAAGTAAAAGTAAAATGTACTAGGGAAGCTGATACCAGGGATGACTGAAAGGAGCTTTACACTTTCCAAAAACAAGAAAACAGACCTGGAGCACACAGATGGAGGAAATGAGTAAAGTGGGATGAACCTGGAGAAAGTAAGAAGGCTACAAAGGACTTGTTAAGATTTTCATATTCATAAGTAAAGAAAAAACATTAAGTAGAGAGAAATTTAAACAAAGTACCATAACTGTGTCTTTCTTTTGACCATAAGGAAGATGTAAGAGATATCTGAGAGAAAAGCAACAGTCAAAGAAGGGAAAACAAGTAGGAAGATATTGTGGTAGTCCAAAAGACAAATGATGGAGAGCTGGACCAGTACAATGACAATGACTCTGGCATTGAGAACGTAGATGAATCCAAGAACAATTTAGTGGCAAAGGGGCAGAACTTAATATAATGGATTACATATGATTTGGGGGTAGTGATACAAAGTAACTAGAAATGTCTATTGATTTCACAACTAGATGTATAGGTCCCAGCAGAAAGAGGACTGAGTTTGTATGGGAATATCATGAGTTCATTTTCTGGACATGCTGACTGCTATGGGAACATAAATGGCATATACTAGGTGATAAAAAACCAGAGATCAAATTGCCAACATGTGCTGGATCATTGAAAAGTAAGAGAGTCCCAGAAAAACATCTATTTCTGTTTTATTGACTATACCAAAGCCTTTGACTGTGTGGAACACAATAAACTGTGGAAAATTCTGAAAGAGATGGGAATACCAGACCACCTGACCTGCCTCTTGAGAAACCTATATGCAGGTCAAGAAGCAACAGTTAGAACTGGACATGAAACAACAGACTGGTTCCAAATAGGGAAAGGAGTACGTCAAGGCTGTATATTGTCACCCTGCTTATTTAACTTTTATGCAGAGTATATCATGAGAAATGCTGGGCTGGAGGAAGCACAAACTGGAATCAAGACTGCAGGGAGAAATATCAATCACCTCAGATATGCAGATGATACCACCCTTAAGGCAGAAAGTGAAGAGGAACTAAAAAGCCTCTTGATGAAAGTGAAAGAGGAGACTGAAAAAGTTGGCTTAAAGCTCAACATTCAGAAAATGAAGATCAATGCATCTGGTCCCATCACTTCATAGGAAATAGATGGGGAAACCGTGGAAACAGTGTCAGACTTTATTTTTTTTTGGCTCCAAAATCACTGCAGATGGTGACTGCAGCCATGAAATTAAAAGATGCTTACTCTTTGGAGGAAAAGTTATGACCAACCTAGACAGCATATTCCAAAGCAGAGACATTACTTTTCCAACAAATGTCTGTCTAGTCAAGGCTATGGTTTTTCCAGTGGTCATGTACGGATGTGAGAGTTGGACTGTGAAGAAGGCTGAGTGCTGAAGAATTGATGATTTTGAGCTGTGGTGTTGGAGAAGACTCCTGAGAGTCCCTTGGACTGCAAGGAGATCCAATCAGTCCATTCTGAAGGAGATCAGCCCTGGGATTTCTTTGGAAGGAATGATGCTGAAGCTGAAGCTCCAGTACTATGGCCACCTCATGTGAAGAGTTGACCTATTGGAAAAGACTCTGATGCTGGGAGGGATTGGGGGCAGGAGGAGAAGGGGACAACAGAGGATGAGATAGCAGGATGGCATCACAGACTCGATGGACGTGAATCTGAGTGAACTCTGGGAGTTGATGATGGACAGGGAGGCCTGGTGTGCTGCGATTCATGGGGTTGCAAAGAGTCGGACATGACTGAGCAACTGAACTGAACTGACTGATCATGAGTTTATTTTCTGGACATGCTGACTGCTATGGGAACATAAGTGGCATATACTAGGTGATCAAAAAATTTATCATGAATTATCAAAGAACATCAAATAGACAATTAGATGTAGCAGCTTCCATCTAGGCCTTTATAATATAATATCGGCTGCAAATATCTATTTTTGGTACTTGTATATAGAAATAAAGATATTGAGAGAGTAGAAATCCTAACACATATTGAAAACTCCAAAACTAAATAGTTAAAAATTAAGTACAAAGGCAAAAATGGTCTAATACTCTTGTTATACTAGTGTAATATTTATTTTCAAATCCTGCTCATCAGCTATAGAAGCAAAACTATGGGAAAAACCTGTCTCCTTATTTAGGATATTTCACTGACCTTGTCTATGTCTCATGATTGTTCTGTATCATAATAAAATCATCTTTATATATAGTTGTTTGGCACTAATTGCAGAGAACATTTAACATTTCTCTCTGGCAATTTTCAAAGGTCACATATTATGAATAATATAACTTTATTTTCAAATAAGCAGTTTGCCTTATATTGTCATGAAAAAATGTTGGTTGATGTGGCTTTTATTCAGTGAATGGTATTTATGTAGAGGAAGTATTGGCCATTGCATCATTATCCTAACATTGCGCCATGTTCCATGTTGCATCATTTGTGAGGGTTATGGCCACATCATTTTCTGTTTTCCTCTCCTCTATAATAAAAAGCAATTTATTTCTTCTGTTGTTTATTTCCTTTTTACTTATGTTAATACACTAAAAAATGCAATAAAAATAAATGACCCTACAACAGATCATCATATTTAAGATTTTGGTGCATATACTTCCAAACAGTGTAATTAGTATATTACAAATCCTTTGGTGTGGCACATACCACACAGTATACAAAATATGTATGTTTCCATTTCTACAGCTATTAAAATCTAAACTGAAATGACTATGTATAAAATTACATTGTGCACTATTAATGCATCACTGTTAGACATTTAATATACTTGCCACTCTTTGCTATCATACACCTATCTGTGATAAGCATATGCATGCATAAATTTTAGCACATTTGTCTCATTATTTCATTATTAATTACTAGAGACTACTAGTTCAGAAGATATGTGTGATTGAAGCTTGTTGATAACATTTTAAAATTAGTTTACAAAATAGTGTTAATTTACCATCTCACTAGCAATGTATTAAATTACCCTTTTGACCATTTTCTTTTTGACTAGATGCTGGACTGAACATTGTAAATTGTACATATTGTAAAATTAATTTTCTTTGTCCTCCCAGTAAAATCCTATCTTATATCTTATATTTCATTCCTTTATATGAAGTGAAGAATGTCAAATAAAATTAGTACTAGTGGGCATCTTCAATTTCATTCAGTTATTTATATTAATTATCCAGGATTTCAAAACTGCATGTTTTGAATGATAGCTACATGTTTGTAATCTGATTTTTTAAAAACTTACAAAACTTCCCGAGGCCAAAATCTGTTTAGGAGTTAGCTTTTTGAAAAATCTTGTCAACTTTTAACAGATTATTCAATTATTTTACTTCTCCTTTCAGTTAACATTAAGCAATAAAATAATTACCTCAAGATTTTCAAGTTATTACTTAAAATGTATATTTTAATTGTCATATTTAATGCCCTTGTTATCATCTTCATTAGTCATATTCTATATTTATTTTCTCTTTGGTATTATTTTGCATTTTATATTTATTTCTATAAATACTAAATATGCAAGTTTTACATTTGATATATGGATTATTTGTTTTTTATAATGTACTATTTAATATTTTAATATTTCTCACTTTTAGGGTTTTTAAAGCAAAATATGTCTAATTATTAGATTTTCTTTAGATTTTTCCCTAAACATTTGACACTGCAAATATTTCTCTAAGACAGCTTTGGTTTCATCCAATTTATTTTGATATGTGTACTTGTTATATGAGTATAAATTTTTTTTATTTTTTCTTTGACTTGAAAAAAACAAGAAGAGTGGTTTTTACATCCCAAGCAGTTTGTTTTAAATTTGTGCTGTTTTGATTACTGTCATTGTTTTCTTATTTGTTATTCATATGAAATTGTAATTCAGAAAATATTGGCCTCACCTACTTTTCTCCAGCAGATACAAATATACTCAATGAAGAAAGAAAAACCTTACTTTTTAACTCCTCTTATACATTATTAGAAATTTCTGCTCAACCATTATATATTTTCTGAGTTTTACTTGCAAATATTGAAAGTTACAATAGATAATGAAACAAAGAGGAGATATCTTATAAAATTTGCATAAAGCCTGATACTAAAATTGCATTGTTTCAGTTGGTATCAAACAATTAAAATTGAACCATCAATGGAAAAGCTATTCTGTTTTCAAATCTTTCTTAGTTCAGTAGCTTCCTTAAATCAGTTTGTGATGTATGTGAGGTATAAACAAGAAATCTCAAGCTAATATTGAATAATGATGCAATTTTATGCATACTATAAAATGTTTTAAAATCTGTTTTTGTGTGCCATAAAATCTCTGTTCTCTGAAAGTGAGACATTTGGAATTTTACATTAGTTTTAGCTTATCCATGTTTTTCTGATGAGGCAGGAAAGAGTGAGGTAAATATTTTGACTAAAGTTATCATAATTCATTCTACCCACACAACAAACACAGTTAACAAATAAATTAATTATCTCTTTTTAATCTGCCAATTTTCTAAATCATCTTAAAGCATTAATTAAAAAGTTGCCAAAGCTATATCAACATTTTCAGGACTCATATTAAAGAAATATACCACTGTATATAATACTGTAATAGAATAGTGAGAATTTCACTTCATTTTAGGAATATTTTGAGGAAATTTACACATTTTGCTGCTAGAAATTTGAATTCTCAATATCAAAATGGATTTTAATTTAGTTCGAAGTATACTTTTGAATTTTCTTCTTAAAGAGAATTTTCATTAAATTTTTTAGCATTGTAATTATCCACCAGTGGTAGTGATAGAGTACAATTATGTTCAGCAGGAATAGATCTGAATGGTATAAATGATGGACTTCAGCAGTTATTTTGGCATACAATGACACATACTGGTTGCCAGCCATTTGCAATAGTCTTACAGAAAACAAAATTCCAATGCAACCTTGTCAGTGTCATTTATCAAACAATCAAGCACTCATCTCAGCATATCTTAGTTTGCTCTCCTCAAAGCAGCAGAGGGTCACTTAATGCATCATTAAGTAAGTATAACAAAAAGTGTACAGGAAGTTCATGCTCCTTACAGCAATGCTCAAATTACAGGGCACAGGAATTCTGGATAAATACCCTAAACATTTCATAGAAAAAAGTGTTGGTGGGAAAATTCTGAAACGTGTTCTTCACATGTTCTTAGAAGGTCTTGGAAGAATTGAGTCCCACTGTGGTCAACATTAAGTCTATTAATACATTTTCCAGGTTTTGCTCTTTTTCCCTATCTCTCTTTCTTGAGTGCCTCACTTTGATTTCCTTGGACAAATTATCTCCCCTCAAAGCACAGCTACTAAGTTTTTGTTTCATAGTTTGTGTTCAACTGAAATGCAACCTTAGAAATTATTTTTATTTCAGTAAAATGTTTATTAACTTTGAACTCTACTAGGTGATTTGGATCCAAATTTTGATTACAAGAATCAAAATACTTTTTTAAATAAAAAAATTAAATATGTAGAGACTAATAATTGTAAGAAAAATATGATTAATTCTACTAGACTAACAGAACCAACTGCAAATAAATGTTTTTGGAGAAGTGTGATACTTCTAAATTTTATATCCCAAACAAGATGTATATAATGTTTATTTATCTTAAGTGTGTCAATTTTATTGATTTTTTTCCCAAGAACCTACTCTTATTTACATTGATTCCTCAGCTTTTCTATTGTTTCATTTGCATGCATGCTCAGTCATGTCCAACTCTTTGTAACTACATGGACCATGGCTTCCAGGGTCCTCTGTCCATGAGATTTCCCAGGAAAGAATATTGGAGTGGTTTGCCATTTCCTACTCCTGGGGATCTTCCCGACTAAGGGATTAAACCCATATCTTCTGCTTGACACGTGGATTCTTTACTACTGAGCCATCTGGGAATCTCTATTTCATTTCAGTTAAGTTCAGTCACTCAGTTGGGTCCAACTATTTGCAATCCCCATAGACTGCAGCACGCCAGGCTTCCTGTCCATCACCAACTCCCGAGCCTACTCAAACTCATGTCCATCAAGTCGATGATGCCATCCAGCCATCTCATCCTCTGCCGTCCCCTTCTCCTCATGCCTTTTATCTTTCCCAGCATCAGGGTTTTTTCCAATGAGTCAGTTCTTCACATCAGGTGGGCAAAATATTGGACTTTCAACTTCAGCATCAGTCCTTCCAATGAATATTCAGGACTAATTTCCTTAGGATGGACTGGTTGGATCTCCTTGCAGTCCAAGGGACTCTCAAGAGTCTTCTCCAATACCACAGTTCAAAAGCAAAAATGCTTAGGTGCTCAGTTTTCTTTATAGTCCAACTCTCACATCCATACATGCCTACTGGAAAAACCATAGCTTTGACTAGATGGATCTTTGTTGGCATAGTAATGTCTCTGCTTTTTAATATGCTGTCTAGGCAGATATAGCTTTTCTTCCAAGGATCAAGCATCTTTTAATTTCATGGTTGCAGTCACCATCTGCAGTAATTTTGGAACCCAAGAAAATAAAGTCTGTCACTGTTTCCATTGTTTCCTCATCTATTTGCAGGAAGTGATGGGACCAGATGCCATAGTCTCAGTTTTCTGAATGTTGAGTTTTAAGCCAACTTCTCCACTCTCCTCTTGCACTTTCATCAAGAGGCTCTCTAGGTCTTCTTCGTTTTCTGCCATATAGGTGGTGTTATCTATATATCTGAGATTATTGATATTTACCTCAGCAGTCTTGATTCCAGTTTGTGTTTCATCCACCCCAGCGTTTCTCATGATGTACTCTGCATATAAGTTAAATAAGCAGAGTGATAACATAAAGCCTTGACATACTCCTTTCCAGATTTGGAACTAGTCTGTTGTTCCATGTCTAGTTCTTACTGTTGCTTCTTGACCTTCATAGAGATATCATTTATCTCTGCTCTAATCTTTACTTCTTTCCTTTGCTAGCTTTAGGCTTCAGTTCAGTTCAGTTCAGTCACTCAGTCATGTGCAAATCTTTGCGACCCCATGAATTGCAGCACTCCACGCCTCCCTGTCCATCACCAATTCCCGCAGTTCACTCAAACTCATGTCCATCGAGTCCGTGATGCCATCCAGCCATCTCATCCTCTGTCGTCCCCTTCTCCTCCTGCCCCCAATCCCTCCCAGCATCAGAGTCTTTTCCAGTGAGTCAACTCTTCGCATGAGGTGGCCAAAGTAGTGGAGTTACAGCTTTAGCATCATTCCTTCCAAAGACTGGCTCCAAATAGGAAAAGGAGTACGTCAAGGCTGTATATTGTCACCCTGCTTATTTAACTTCTATGCAGAGTACATCATGAGAAATGCTGGGCTGGAAGAAGCACAAGCTGGAATCAAGACTGCCAGGAGAAATATCAATAATGTCAGATATGCAGATAACACCACCCTTATGGCAGAAAGTGAAGAGGAACTAAAAAGCCTCTTCATAAAGAGAAGAGTGAAAAAGTTGGCTTAAAGATCAACATTCAGAAAACAAATATCAATGCATGTGGTCCCATCACATCATGGCAAATAGATGGAGAAACAGTGGAAACAATGTCAGATTATATTTTGGGGGGCTCCAAAATCACTGCAGATGGTGATTGCAGACATGAAAGTAAAAGACGCTTACTCCTTGGAAGGAAAGTTATGACCAACCTAGATAGGATATTGAAAACCAGAAACATTACTTTGCCAACAAAGGTATGTCTAGTCAAGGCTATGGTTTTTCCAGTGGTCATGTATGGATGTGAGAGTAGGACTGTGAAGAAAGTTGAGCACCAAAGAACTGATGCTTTTGAACTGTGGTGTTGGAGAAGACTCTTGAGAGCCCCTTGGACTGCAAGGAGATCCAACCAGTCCATTCTAAAATGATGCTAAAACTTTAGGTTTAGCTTGTTGTTTTTCTAGTTTCTTAAGGTGTAAAGTAACGTTGTGATTTGAGGGTTTCTTCTTTTTTATTTGAATGGTTATAGCTACAAATTTCCCTTTGGTATTATTTTTACCATATGCCATAAGTTTTAGTATGTTTTCATTTTTATTTGTCTCAAGATATTTTCTAATTTCCCTTGTGATTTCTTCTTTGACCCATGGGTTATACATAAAAGCATTCTGCTTAATTTCCACATTTTATGGGTTTTTTTCATTTTCCTTTAGCTATTGAATCCTAGTTTCTACTATGATTGGAAAAGATACGCTGCATGATTTTAATCGTATTAAATTTATTAAGACTTGTTTAGTGGCTTAACATGTGTTCTATCCTGTAGAATGCTATATGTGCATGTGATAGGAATGAATATTCTGCTGTTATTGGGCAGAATATAATATATATGTACTTCCAATTCATCTGGGGTTAAATGTCCTATTTACTTATTGGTCATCTATCTGGTTGTTCTATCTACTATTTAAAGTAGGGTACTGAAATCTTCTGCTAGGATTGTAAACTTGCATATTGCTCCCTTCACTCCTACCAATGTTGGTTTTCCATTTTTAGGAAGTCTGACTTTGGTGCAGGGAATCAGTCCTGAATATTCATTGGAAGGACTGATTCTGAAGCTGAAACTCTGATACTTTGGCCACCCGATGAAAAGAACTCACTCATTGGAAAAGACCCTGATGATGGGAAAAATTGAAGGCAGGAGGAGAAGGGGATGACGGAGGATGAGATGGTTGGATGGCATCACCGACTCAATGGACATGAGTTTGAGCAAGTTCCAGGAGTTGGTGCTGGACAGGGAAGCCCAGCATGCTGAACTCCATAAGGTTGCAAAGAGTCAGACATGACTGAGTGACTGAACTGAACTGATATCTGTGTAAATATATATTTTTTGGTGAATTAAGCCTTTTGCCATCCTATAATGTCCTTGTCTCTTATAAAAAATTTAACTTAAAATTTATTTTGTCTTACATTAGTATAACCACTCCTGTTCGGTTTGGATTGCTATTCACATAAAATATCTTTGTACTTCATTTCACTTTCAACCTATGTGTGTCCTAAGATCTCAAGTAAGTCCCATGCTCACTTTGGCAGAACATATACAAAAATTGGAACAATATAAAAAAGATAAGCATGGACCCTACACATGGATGACACACAAATTTGTGAAGTTTTCCATATTTCTAGGTTCAGGTTGAGAGAGTAGCATTGACATAAATACACTACTGTGTGTAATTAGATAGCTAGTGGGAAGCTTCTGGGAGCTTAGCTGGGTGATCTGTGAGGACCTAGAGGGGTGGGATGGGGGTGGGATGGGAGGGAGGCTCAAGAGGAAGAAGATATAAGTATACTTATGGCTGATTTCCTGGTAACACTGATTCCCTGGTAACACTAGTGATAAAGAACCCTTCTACCCATGTAGGATGCAAATGAGATGAGGTTTCAGTCCCTGGATTGGGAAGATCCCCTGTAGGAGGGCATGGCAACCCACTTAAGTATTCTTGCCTGAAGAATCTCATGGACAGGGAAGACTAGCATTCTGCAGTCCATGGGATCACAAAGAATCGGACACGACTGAAGCAATTCAGCATGCACGTGGCTGATTCATGCTGTTGTAGGACAGAAATGAACACAGTATTGTAAAACAATTAACCTCCAATTAAAAATTTAAAAATAATAAAATAAAGTGAATCCCATAAACAACATTTGGTTGGATATAAATAATGTTCAATATGTTTGCTTTCAATGATTTGTACTAGAATGGTCAATTCTTTGAAGAAATACCTACAAAGTAAACTCAAATTCAACCTCTATCTTTGCTTAAAGTTAGAATTGACCTAGAGTAATCAACAGTGCTGTGTTTCTATAGGTTTACATGTCCCTATTATACACCTACTACAGAGTAGTATGTATCTATGCAGCTTTGTTAAATAGCTGATTGTTCTTCAGTAGGTACCCTGCATAATTTCTACCTCAAGTGGTACTCTCTTAGGAAAACTTCTGAGGGAATAGATTCTGTTTACCTATGCTGTGTCTCTGGGTTTTTACTTATGTGGTTCATTTTGTTTTTTAGTCACTTGTCAGTTCTGGAATTGATTTGAGTTATAAAATGCTTTTACTTACCCACCCTCAGATGAAAGTATAATTTGAAAATACTTTCTCTACCCCTACAATTCAGAAATGTTTTGACTCTGTAAGACCACTTGCTCAGTACTATAAATCATCCTGATAGATACAATACCTTAAGATTTGATTTTAAACTCCTAAAATTTGGTCATTTGTTTATTTATAGTTTCTACAGCTACAAAATAATGAGGAAATGTTTAGTAAAATTCTAAAAAAAAAGTAAACTGCACCACAAAGACTTTAAAGCACACATAAATCAGACCACATTCTTCTATACCATAAATAAATAAAATGCTTTAATTCAACAAATGTTAAATGCTAGCTACTGCAAATATCACCAACATAAATTGTTTATAACACAAAGCAGATTTTATTTTTTACTGTAGTAAGGGAGACATCATTATCTCTTTAAAGATATAGCAGTAACCTAGAAGAGGAAAGGTAAGATCAAAATTAATTCAGAATTGAAAGTTTGGTTTAAGGTGGATTTTTTCATGTAAAAAGTTGTTGGAAATTGGTAAATATCACCACTTTAAAATAGTACAGGGTTGGTAGAAATAGCAAAGTGAGGATTTTTCAAAGACTCTTAGGGCACAACTGTCTCAATGCTTTCCATTGAAGAATTAAAAGATCTTTCAAAAAGTGTCTATAATAAAATAGCAAACCACTTGCTAAATAAACTCCTGGACCAGTAAAAAAGTGTTCATAAATATAGTAGAACATCAGACTTATGCTAACATGAACAGTAGATATGGTTTCTGTTCTTAGTGTTCAGGTCAAATGTAGGAACACATGATTTCAGTCCTCACAAAGAATGCTACATGCCCACCAAACTCAATTTATTTTTCTCCTATACACTGTAAGTACAGCTAAAATATAGTTCTTAGCCTCTTCTTCAGCTTTGTAGAGACCAGTAATTGAGTTCTGGCCAATGGAATGAGGCCGGAGAATACATGGCTTGTAAAATGTATGCACAAACTTCCGTGTTCTCTCCTCCCATGTTCCTCACTTGGTTGCTGGACATTTATGCCAACAACTGTAACTATGAGCACAAAGGGGTAGAGCTATGGAATGAAAGGAGCCTGGGTCCCTGAATAACTTCATTAAGCAGAACTCCTACTTCCCTCTCCTCCTCTCTCTCAACATAATGCCCCAACACCTACAACCACATGGAACTTTAATATCAAGGGAAAATACTGTTTAATCATGCTAAGTCATCAAAATATTGAGATTTATCTCAGTCTCAGTCTTAGTCCAGTTCAGTTCACTCACTCAGTCGTGTCCGACTCTTTGTGATCCCATGAATCGCAGCTCGCCAGGCCTCCCTGTCCATCACCATCTCCCAGAGTTCACTCAGACTCACGTTCGTCGAGTCCATGATGCCATCCAGCCATCTCATCCTCTGTCGTCCCCTTCTCCTCCTGCCCCCAATCCCTCCCAGCATCAGAGTCTTTTCCAATGAGTCAACTCTTCGCATGAGGTGGCCAAAGTACTGGAGTTTCAGCTTCAGCATCATTCCTTCCAAAGAAATCCCAGGGCTGATCTCCTTCAGAATGGATTGGTTGGATCTCCTTGCAGTCCAAGGGACTCTCAAGACTCTTCTCCAACACCACAGTTCAAAAGCATCAATTTGTCAGTGCTCAGCTTTCTTCACAGTCCTACTCTCACAACCATACACGACCACTGGAAAAACCATAGCCTTGACTGACTAGACGGACCTTAGTTGGCAAAGTAATGTCTCTGCTTTTGAATATGCTATCTAGGTTGGTCATAACTTTTCTTCCAAGGAGTAAGTGCCTTTTAATTTCATGGCTGCAGTCACCATCTGCAGTGATTTTGGAGCCCCCCAAAAAATTAAATCTGACATTGTTTCTACTGTTTCCCCATCTATTTCCTATGAAGTGATGGGACCAGATGCATTGATCTTCATTTTCTGAATGTTGAGCTTTAAGCCAACTTTTTCGCTCTCCTCTTTCACTTTCACCAAGAAGCTTTTTAGTTCCTCTTCAATTCCTGCCAAAAGGGTGGTGTCATCTGCATATCTGAGGTTATTGATATTTCTCCCAGCAATCTTGATTCCAGCTTGTGCTTCTTCCAGCCCACTGTTTCTCATGATGTACTCTGTATAGAAGTTAAATAAGCAGGGTGACAATATACAGCTTTGACGTACTCCTTTTCCTATTTGGAACCAGTCTGTTGTTCCATGTCCAGTTCTAACTGTTGCTTCCTGACCTGCATATAGGTTTCTCAAGAGGGAGATCAGGTGGTCTGGTATTCCCATCTCTTTCAGAATTTTCCACAGTTTATTGTGATCCACACAGTCAAAGGCTTTGGCATAGTCAATAAAGCAGAAATAGATGTTTTTCTAGAACTCTCTTGCTTTTTTGATGATCCAGCAGATGCTGGAAATTTGATCTCTGGTTCCTCTGCCTTTTCTAAAACCAGCTTGAACATCTGAAAGTTCATGGTTCATGTATTGCTGAAGCCTGGCTTGGAGAATTTTGAGCATTACTTTACTAGCGTGTGAGATGAGTACAATTGTCTACTTACCCTAATTTACTATGATCTTGGTATCAAATTAATATTCTTAAAACAGTCAAAATTGCTTTCAATGACCTGAATCCTCCCACCATTTTCTCATTTCTAAATATCCTCTTGTCTATCATTCCTATTCATTTTGATAATTTTTTTAATGTTTAACTTGTATTTCATATCAGTAGCTTTGTCTGAGACCTTTGGCTAAAAGTCTTTTTCCTCTTGTTTTGGGTTTTTGAATTCTAATTATCTGACCAATAACAATGCCAGCCTCACTTTCTCAAGAGAATAGTTCCCTGATTAAATCCCTCCCAAGACTAAGAGTTCAGGTTCCTATCAGACTTAGTATTATTTTGCAGTTCTTTATAAAGGTAATTTTAAAAAAAAAAGGAAATTTCAACTGTGTAATTTTAAACCCAACCAAAATGTGAATTTCTTGAGGAAAGGAGCTAACTGTATATTGGTTATTATTATATCCCTCATAGCCTGTTCAATGAATATTATTGGAAGAAACAAATGATAGACAGAAGGAGGAAAGGAAGGAAGGATGAAGGAAGGGAAAGAAGGAAGGAGAAAAGGAAGAAAAGAAGGAAGAAAGAACACTAGGGAGAAATTGTAACTAGTCACTTACACTGAAACCCTGAACATCTCATTCCTCCTCTTTGTTGTATGCCCATATTCTAGTCTCCAAGACCTATCACTGAAGCCTTGCTGAGGATGTCAAAAAGTTTGTACTTACTGATCAAGATTCTCTCTTTGCTCACATTTTAGAAGATTCCTCTGAACCCTTTTCTCAATTAGACCTCAACATCTTGGTCCCTTAAATCTGTTGACCTGCCTAGCCCAATTTTAGCAAGAATCCTGCATAGGTAAGTTTAGAGAGAATAATTCACCCTTGGTATCTTATCCCTCTCAATATCTGATCAAATCTTCATCTTCCACCCCTGGCATCTAATCACTCTGGCCTCTCTTCTCCAAGAATTCTGTTAAGTCAGCTTAGCAGTAATTCTCCTACCCTTCTTTGATGTCTCTGCTTAGTAATTTCCTATTTATTGAACCGTCATCCTATCCTTTGACTATAAAACGCATTGCCTGTCATTGCCATATTCAGAATTGAGCCCGGTTCTACACAGAGATCTCTCTTTCTCTATTGCAACAATTGTTGGGTGGAATCTGTCTGTACTGTAACTACTGTCTGGCTTTCTAGTTCCTTTAATCCTACAAGACCTTAGGTTCTGTCTCCAGAATTTCTAGATGTGTGCATCTAGAAATACACACATCTTATTTTATCTGGGCATCATATTATAATGGGTTGCTAATATCTGTGGTGACCATTTTTCTCATTTTCCTAGAACAGTCCTATACTTTTTATTGTAAGTATTAAAAGCATTCCTTTTACTCTCAAGAATGTTCTGGTTTGGATAAATTATATGGTGATTGCACTGTTAACAGATAATCTGAGGCATATTACAAATTTTGATGATTTATTTGAGCAAAAAATCAATTCCAGTTGGGCAATGTCAAACCAGAAGTGATTAGGAGTGTTCTACTGAAAGGAGCTGGAGATGAGGTTTTTATAGAAAAAATAGAAACAATGCAAAATAAATAGATAGCATTGGCTTATCTTAAGTAGTTACATTACTTGGGAAAGCTTAGGTGGGTGTTTGTGATTGTTCTTTTTACCTTCAAGACATTTATAGGAATTGACTCTGGCTTAAGTTTCAGTTTGTTTATATAGGCAACATAAGCATTAGAGCCAGTTTACTGGCCTCCTTGTCAGATTACTTTAATACTACTGTATCTAACCACCGTGATGTAGGTATTCTGAGGACAAGTTTATCTTCCATGGATTCTCTAACACAAACTATGCAATTCAAAACCTGCAATGAATCATAAAGTACTAATGAGTGCATCATTAGCTGATGCAGTTAAGCCTTTGGGAAACATAAAAATATGTAAGCCACATTGGTATCAACTGGTTCCTTAAAATAATAATTGCATGAAGTATATACTTTAAGGAGTTATAATGAAATACCCCATGCTTAGGAAGCCTACAGAAGCAAACTGAAACCGAGTCAGTGCCAGCGTGTGAATGCTCAATCGTGTCCAGCTCTTTGTGACTCCATGGATGATAGCTTGGCAGGCTTCTCTGTACACAGGGTTTTCCAGGCAGGAAATACTGGAGTAGGTTGCTATATCCTTCTCCAGGGGATCTTCCTAACTCAGGGACTGAACCCCTGGTCAGTTGTGTCTCCTGCATTAGCAGGAGGATTCTTTACCACTTGAGCCAGCTGCAAAGCCCAAAATACTAATAAATGCATAATTAGCTGATGTAGTTAAGCCTTTGGGAAATATCACAAAAACCTGTAAGCCACATTTGTATCAATTGTTTCCTTAAAATAATAATTGCATGAAGTATATACTTTAAGGAGTTATGATGAAACTTCCCAAAGGACTAATTTACTTCTCAAGGATGATTTTACATACTGAGAGCATCGGGAACAATAATTATTACAATAATCAATCAAAGAGAGAACTGGGCATTTGTTTTAATGTTACTTCATCACTGCTGAAAGAATTCTCTCAGGATTATACCTTCTATAAACTCAGTTGTAAAGTGAAACATACAGCTGCCTCTAGTATAAATACTTCAGTGCATTTCATAGATGTAAGAGATCATGATGACGCAGAAAGGAGGTAGTATAAACTATATTTTTAAAGTTTAAGAATGCCATTAAATCAGCATCTAGTAACAGCCAATAAGACACACAAATTTTGCTTGGGGCTGGTGCATGGGGATGACCCAGAGAGATGTTATGGGGAGGGAGGTGGGAGGGGGGTTCATGTTTGGGAACGCATGTAAGAATTAAAGATATTAAAATTTAAAAAATAAAAAGCTAAAAAAAAATTAACATGAGTAATTTCTAAGGATTTGGAAAGGGGATCTGAATTCATAGGGATCTTAAGGAAAAAATTACATCAGAAAATATTTGAGGTTGAGATTTTAGATTATTTTGTGATTTATTTTCCTTTCATTCATTCATCTATTTTCCTGATTTAAAACAGTTAAGTGTATTTTGTGGACAGTGTATTGGACTACATATGCAAAAACTGTGGAAGATATAAAGAAGAGTATGCTGCAACCTTATGTCCTAATAAGTGTTATTAAGCAGCATGGTAGAAAAGATGAACAAAACAAAGTCTTGAAACATCTGAAATGTATGTAGAGAATATTGAGGAGGAGGAAGACTTAGGAGTCTGAAATCTGGTTATATGATTCAGTATCATATTTCAGGTGAGTGTTAACCTGATTTTACATTAGGGTGGTGGTATGAAAAACAGGTCAGGAAGAACAACAGGGACCATATGGCTTTATATTCAGAAGGAATTGATAACCAACTGGATGTAGAGTGTAATGGATTGATGGAAAATTGTTGCAAAAGTTCTAGCATCACTCTATACAAATATCTATGCTCTTTACAATTTGGCATGACAGCCACTTTCCTCAAGAGGTGGTGTCTATTTTTCCAAACTAACTCTGGGGTTAGTCATACAACTTTCTTTGTCCACTTTCTTTGATAGTGGCAAACTTGCTACAAGTGTAGACTTGAAAATACTTTCTCATTTCCACTTTCTTTCTTGGAACACGGCTACCATTGTGGAAACAGGCCCAAGCTAGCTTACTAAGAGGAAGTAATATCTAGAACAGAGCTGAGTACTCCAGTTGAGGTCACCTTATATAGCCAGATTCTAGTTGAACTGTCACCTGTGTGAACCTGTAGAAGATCAATCACCCAAAGAAACAGGATCAGGCAGGCACCCCACTGGCTTCTGAGAAACAATAGACATTGTATATATTCCTGAGATTTAATGTGTTTCTTTTTTTCCCCCTAAGCATTATTTCATCAATAGACATATTGGTAAGAAAGAGAGAGGGAAAAGGCAAAGATGAACATAAGATTTTTCACACTTGCTGTTTTTAATTTCAATCTCACTATGAGATAGTACATCCCTAAGTATCCAATTCTTTGCGACTCCATGGACTGCAATATGCCAGGCTCCTCTGTTCATGGGGATTTTCCAGACAAGAATACTGGAGTGGATTGCCATGACCTCCTATAGGAAGTGAAGTGAAGTCACTCAGTCGTGTTCTATTTTTTGTGACCCCATGGACTGTAGCCTACCAGGCTCCTCTGTCCATGGGATTTTCCGGGCAAAAGTACTGGAGTGGGTTGCCATTTCCTTCTCCAGAGGATCTTCCCAACCCAGGGATTGAACCTGGGTCTCCTGCTTTGAAGGCAGATGCTTTACCATCTGAGCCACCAGGAAAGTGCCCAATACAGGGATCGAACCCAGGTGTCCTGTATTGCAGGCAGATTCTGTACTATCGGAGGTGCCAGGGAAGCAAGCATTTTCTAACATGTGAGAAAATTCACTGTTAACCATTTTGAGAATGTAAAAATTCAAAAACATTTCTGAATACGTGATTTCTGAATATGTGAAATCCTGGGTTTTCTCCTTCAGTTTAACTATGTGATATATTATCATATGAACATCTTATTTTGAGAATAACTTCTTTTTGGATGACTTATTGTCTACTTGCAGAAGAAAGGGACAGAAAAGGAAATATTTGTTTACATCTATGAAAGTAATTTCTGACTTACTAATTGAAATTTCATATGCCATGAATTATGTAGCTAAAATCTTAGGCAAATGGGATACTTGATCACTCCAAGCAACATCAATTCAAATTTAAAAAAAAATATTAATTACTAAGTTTTAAGCTCAGCAATAGCATTGCTCTTTCAGGCAATTATTTTTAATGTCTTCATTGAAGACAAGCATATTTCTATACAATGTTTTAAAGTCCTTTATTACAATAAGTAGTATACTCAAAATATTGGTAGAAGAATACATAGTAAGTAAAGGATTCTTTACAGAAGTATTTAGTATCTGTATTTTGTTTTACTGTTCTCTATTCTGTTTACTAATGGAATACTTTATAGTAAAGAAAAAGAAAAAAACTTCTTTTCTAAACTCTTTCTTACTATATATAGCACACATCTCTGAGCCTTAACAATAATCATAAGTATCCATTTGGCCAACAATTATTATTTTCTGTATAATTACTCCAACTGATTCATTAAGTATTAAAAATGGAATTCTCTGGGTGTTATAATAGAGAACAATGAATTGGATATTTAGAAACTTAAGACCAGGTTGCCTCACAATTATGTTAGGTTTCTTTTTTCCTAATTGTTATTATTATCTTTAATCATTGAAAGTGAAAGTTGCTCAGTGGTGTCCGACTCTTTGCAACCCCATTTGCCTTCCAGGCTCTTCTGAACATGGAATTCTCCAGGTCAGAATACTGGAGTGGGTAGCCATTCCCTTCTCCAGGGGATCTTCCCAATCCAGGGATTGAGCCCAGGTCTCTTGCATTGCAGGTTGATTCTTTAGCATCTGAACTACCAAGGAAGCCCTTTTAATCATTATGTGACCTTAATAAAAGTTAATAATCACAATTGTCCTTAAAGTTATATTTATCCGTGGTAAAAAAAAATTATAATAAGGTAGATGGTATTATATGGTAAAATATGGTAAAAAAAAAGTAATCTTGATACTTCAAATTATAATTCTTCAAAAATAGGACAACACATTTTTTATGTGCTTGCTCATGATAAATTATAGAATGATAATTACTGTTTGTTTTGAGTTATTGAGCCCTGAAAAGTTAAACACTTTAAAATGAAGTTTCTCTTTCATTTTACTAATGTTTCTTTCCTTTCCTTTCTTTCTTTTCTGGTGCTAAGCTTATCTTCTTGGTTTACATTTGTTTTGAATTTAGGCTCTCAGGAAAGCCATTTGGTTAAGTAGTGGATAGCATCAATAGATAGATTTTGTTCTCTTTGCACTTGTAAAAATTGTGTTTAAGATTATGAAAGCTGTAAATACTAATAGTTTACCATATCACTAATGAATGGATACTCCTATTAGATATTAAGATAGAGTTATCAGTAATATGCCTTTTACAGTTTGGGGAAACACTGTAATATCTGTCTGCACTTGATGTTTGTTAAATGGTTTGGTGAGAACTTTGGTTCAAATGAAGATCAGTTATGAGCAAAAACTGGTAAAAAAATAATTATGAATAAATAGCTTATCTCCTCCTCAAAGATTACTGGAGTGAGAATCAAGAAGTAGGACAATTATACTGTGAGTCTGAAAAGTTTGTGCTTATGTCTCTGCAACTTCTGAGCAGACTGTCATGAAAGACCAATTATAGACTGAGAAAACAGATAGTTGGTTATTGTTATTATTAGAAGTATACTAAACAAAATGAAGGGAATTCATTTGATATATTGAGCAAGCAAAGAGAACACACAAAAGGCCAAATACCTTGCAGGCTAAATGACAGACTTGTTAACGTTCTCTCACCACATTCAACACATTCCAGCTCCTTGTAAAAAGCCAATTCTCTTCCCCAGTGTAATTTGTGGTTCATTAATTTCAGTTGGTTAGAAGTAAAAAATTACTGGAGGGTCAGGTAGGTTTACATCAGTTTAAAAGAAACAATAATTAGGAAAAAAACAGTCCTTAAGGATTTGAGTTTTTATTGTTCAGTAAACCTCCTTGAATTAACTTTCAGTGAAGTTTTAGAATTCATCCAGTGTCACTGAAGGAGAAAAAGAAAGAAATACATCAATAAAAATGTTTTGTGAAATCATAAGAATAGCTGAATGTTGTACCTAAATCATTGCTGTATTTTGACCTCATTAATGGCTCTATATTTTCTGCCTGTAAAGCTACCACAGTCTCAAAATCCCAAGGCAGATAAAGTTATTATAACAAGAGATAACTAATTCTGCGAATTTGTTCTGTTGTTAAATCGATAAAATCAAATTGCATTTTTGCTTCAAAGTTAATAGAATGATATTGAATAGATGTATATGATTACAGTCCTGATAAAGCACACTTGATTTTTTCATCCGTGGCTTCTTGTGTTAATGTTGACTGCTGATAGTTAAAAGATAAATCAAAGTCAAATTATGGGAAAAGGGCAATGGAAGTACCTGTGGGAGATAGGCTCAAAAGCAACCTAGCTAAGATTTAAAGGTCAAATCTGTGTTGCTTTAGTTGAGATCCAGCTATGAAAAGTATGATGAATTAGTGGTGAACAAAGGAAATTTATCTCCTGGATTACCTTGATTGGCAGAAATACATAGACCCAAAAGTCTCTGAAGCTCTCTTTTTTTCTTTTATTGACCAGAACTGATAAGAAGGTTTAAGACCTCTACACTTGCAAGTGAACTTTAGTGAGATCATCAATTCAGTTCAGTTGCTCAGTTGTGTCTGGCTATTTGTGACTTCACGGACTGCAGCATTCCAGGCTTCCCTGTCCATCATCAACTCCTGGAGCTTGCTCAGACTCATGTCCATCGAGTCGGTGATGCCATCCAACCATCTTATCCTCTGTTGTCCCCTTCTCCTCCCGCCTTCAATCTTTCCCAGAATCAGGGTCTTTTCAATGAGTATTGAGTTTCAGCTTCAGTATCAGTCCTTCCAAAGAACATTCAGGACTGATTTCCTTTAGGATGGGCTGGTTGGATGTCCTTGCATTCCTAGGGACTCTCAAGAGTCTTCTCCAACACCACAGTTCAAAAGCATCAATTCTTTGGCCCTCAGCTTTCTTTATAGTCCAACTCGCACATCCATACATGACTACTGGAAAAACCATAGCTTTGAATAGAGGGACCTCTGTCAGCAAAGTAATGTCTCTCCTTTTTAATAGGCTGTCTAGGTTGATCATAGATTTTCTTCCAAGGAATAAGCGTCTTTTAATTTCATGGCTGCAATCACCATCTGCAGTGATTTTGGAGCCCCCCAAAATAAAGTCTGTCATTGTTTCCATTGTTTTCCCATCTATTTGCTATGAAGTGATGGGACCAGATGCCATGATGCAGGAGTCTCTGGTGGAGGCATGGGTCGGTGGTGGCTTGCTGCAGGGTCAGGGGCACTGAGTGCGGCAGTGGGGTGCACTGGACCTTCTGAAGTAGGTCACCATTATCTTTATCATTTCAACCATAGTTTGGTCACTGGTCAAACAACAGGGAGGGAACACAGCCCTACCCATCAACAAAAAATTGTATTAAAGATTTACTGAGCATGGCCCCACACATTAGAACAAGACCCAGTTTCCCACACAGTTAGTTTCTTCCATCAGGAAGCTTCCATGAGCCTCTTAAACTTTTCCTTTAGGACTGGCAGACAGAATGAAAACCACAGTCACAGAAAACTAATCAAACTGATCATATGGACCACAGCCTTATCTAACTCAATGAAATTACGAGCCATGCCATGTGGAGCCATACAAGATGGAAAAGCCATGGTGCAGAGTTTTGACAAAACATGGTCCACTGGAGAAGGGAATGGCAAACCACTTCAGTATTCTTGCCTTGAGAACCCCATGAACATTGACATCATAGAGAAAATAAAATTATCAAAAGTGTTTGATAAGACAAATCTTTCCAACGATAAATACCTACTAAGATTTGAAAAACTATTGAATCTTTTGAAACATTCATTGTGCCATTGATAAGTTCCACATAAATGTCAGTAAAGGATCATATGTGCCAGTGGTGATGAATTAGTATAGTCTAACTTTCTCTTGTTAATAAGTTTGAACACATTTAAAATATATTAAAAATTATTATAAAAATTGTATAAAAATTAACAAAACTATTTTGAAATCTGAAAGTTTTAAATGAGATAGAAAATAAATATTGATTCAGAAATTAAATCAGTGATTTTTCTTCATTATCCAATTAAACTATACAGTGAACAAATATAATCAACCCACTAATACAACTGACTTTTTTCTAGATCCTTGAAACAAGCAATGTATGTTTGCTTCAGTTAGAATTAATCTTAGATAATTTTGAAAAGTTGCTAATATGTTAAACAAATAGATTAAGGAAATAAATTTTTGCTTGTTTTTCCTTTCAAACTTTTTTTTATTTGTTTCTTAGTGTGCTAGATAACTTTGCAAAGCTATATTCTACACAGGTAAGGGGAAACCTGAAGGAAGATGTTAACAAAATGGGATATAATGAACATGTCTAAAAACTGGCTGTAATAATATCAGCTTGTATTATTTGAATTAGCAGTTTGATACAATTACTCATATACAGTAATATTACTAAAATTAAATTTATAAATGAAACAGTTTACATTTATTTAGCATTGTGCAATATGAAGAATTAATCAAAAAGTGAAAATCAGTCTCTTAGAAATAATTAAACAAAAACTTTTTTTATCTGTAAAGGAGGTAAGAAGTATATTACTGAATATATGAATTACCTTTGTTTCTGAAATAAAGTTTTAAAAAGTAATTGAACACAATTGAAAGCTAGAGTTTACCCTAATACAATAACAACAGTTCCTTTAAATTATTATTACATGCTAAGCGCTGAGTTAAGGCTTTATTGTCTGGTAACATATTCATGGTTGCATGCTTAGTCACTCAGTCCTGTCTGACTCTTTGCCACCTTTTGTACTGTAGTCTGCCAGGCTCCTCTGTCCATGGGATTTTTCACGCAAGAATACTGGAGGGGTTGCCATTTCCTCCTCCAGGGGATCTTCCTGACCCAGGGATCACACCCAAGTCCTGGCTCCTGTGTCTGCCCTGAATTGCACGTGGATTCCTACTGGCTGAGCCATCTGGAATCTCCAGTAATACATTCATCTCACAACAAATGTAAGTCAGAGACTATTATTATTGTCTTTAGGGATGGGATTAAGTGATTCATTGCACATCACAACTAGTACATGTTTGAATTCTTTGAATCTGGATTATTTTTTTTCTTTACTCCTTGACAGAGAACTAAGCTACTAGCATCTGTTTGGTTTTTAAAGTATTGCAGATGTTGAAGCTATACATTTTTTTGTATTGGTCCTCTATTCTAACTATATAATACCATCCTTCATCTTGGGCAAGTAGTGAGAAGTAATATGGCAATAATATTTCAGTCTCAACTCAGCAGTGAACTTACTCATTAGTGACATTCATTCCTTGAATCACGACACGTTCATTAACTAAATAGAGATTCATAACACTTTTCCTGGGTACAGCTCCAGTTCAATGCTGCCATGGATTGAATGTTACTTTCCAAAATTCATATGTTGAAATATAATCCTCTAGGTAATGGCCCATACTGGTGATTAGGTAATGAGGGTCAAACCCTCATAATTGGGATTAGTGCCCATATAAAAGAGACTTCTCAGAGCTCCTCAGCCTTTTCATTATGTAAAGAGCCAATGAGAAGTCCAAAGCCTGTAGCAGTGGACCACAACCATGCTGGTGCCATGATTTTGGACTGGCCAGCTTCCCAGACTCTGAGAAATAAATTTCTGTTGTGGTATTTTTTAACAGCAATCCAAAAGAACTAAGACCAATAATAATGTTTCGTCTACTTTCTGGTACAACATGTAATAGTTAAAAAGACATCCAAGTTTTTACTCTTGAGGAGCTTAGTTAGAAAAATAGATCATAAACAAAGAAAGAAATCTGCCTACACATATGAGTAAAAAAAAAAGTTGATTTGGTATTAATATATTCAGACACTTAGTTGTTTCCCATTCTATACACTGGACCAAGATCAACTCTGTTTTAGTTACTCATCTATGTATCAGTAGAAGCAGTATAGTAGCAGTTAAGACTTTGCCTTTGGAACTAGACCTCTGTATATAATCCTGATCTCTCAGCACACACTTACTAGTTTCTATAAACTCTGGGAAATTTCATAACTTCTTTAAACCCCAGCTTCCTCTTCTGTAAAATAAAAAGTTATATCAGCTCCATAGGATAAATGATAACAACAGTAATAATGATTTTGATAAATGCATTTGAAACATCTTTTTTAATTTTGAAAATAATTAGGTTTTTCTTCTTCATATTAAACTTTTTCACTACTTTCAATGTTCTAAATTTTTGATTGTTAGGCTTGGTTAAATAGCATATAATATATAACTTTATATGTCATTCTTTGTGCTATATCCTGGAGATAAAGTTTAAAGTTTTAAAAAACAAATGACATGGTCATCAAGAATTTTATAGTCCAGGGAAGAAAGACACAAAATTAATAATTTTAGTGTAATGAATGATTAGCTTGTTTTATTTTTACAGAAAATAATTATATTTGCTTTCTCATTTTGTTTTCAACTCTGACAAACAAATTAGGTTATGACTAAATCAGGTTGATTCCTATAGCACAGTAAGTCAGGTATAACTAAGAAAAATGATAGCTCAGTTCAGTTGAGTTCAGTCTCACATTCGTGTATAATTCTTTGCAACCCCATGAAATGCAGCACGCCAGTACTCCCTGTCCATCACCAACTCCTGGAGTCTACCCAAACTAATGTCTGTAAAGTCGGTGATGCCATCCAACCACCTCATCCTCTGTTGTCCCCTTCTTCCCCTGCCCTCAATCTTTGCCAGCATCCGGGTCTTTTCCAATGAGTCAGCTCTTTGCATCAGGTGGCCAAAGTATTGGAGTTTCAGCTTCAACATCAGTCCTTCCGATGAACCACCAGGACTGATCTCCTTTAGGATGGACTGGTTGGATCTCCTTGCAGTCCAAGGGACTCTCAAGAGTCTTCTCCAACACCACAGTTCAAAAGCATCAATTCTTCAGTGCTCAGCTTTCTTTATAGTCCAACTCTCACATCCATACATGACCACAGGAGAAACCATAGCCTTGACTAGATGGACCTTAGTCAGCAAAGTAATGTCTGTGATATTGAATATATTATCTAGGTTGCTCATAACTTTTCTTCCAAGGAGTAAGTGTCTTTTAATTTCATGGCTGCAGTCACCATCTGCGGTGATTTTGGAGCCCCCAAAAATAAAGTCTGACACGGTTTCCACTGTTTCCTCATCTATTTCCCATGAAGTGATGGGACTGGATGCCATGATCTTCGTTTTCTGAATGTTGAGTTTAAGTCAACTTTTTCACTCTCCTCTTTCACTTTCATCAAGAGGCTTTTTAGCTCCTCTTCACTTTCTGCCATAAGGGTGGTGTCATCTGCATATCTGAGGTGACTGATATTTCTCTCAGCAATCTTGATTCCAATTGGTGTTTCTTCCAGTCCAGCATTTCTCATGATGTTCTCTGCATAGAAGTTAAATAAGCATGGTGACAATATACAGCCTTGACGTACTCCTTTTCCTATTTGGAACCAGTCTGTTATTCCATCTCCAGTTCTAACTGTTGCTTCCTGACCTGCATATAGGTTTCTCAAGAGGCAGGTTAGGTGGTCTGGTAATCCTATCTCTTTCAAAATTTTCCACAATTTGTTGTGATCCACACACTCAAAGGCTTTGGCATAGTCAATAAAGCAGAAATAGATGTTTTCCTGGAACTCTCTTGCTTTTTCCATGATCCAACAAATGTTGTCAATTTGATCTCTGGTTCCTCTGCCTTTTCTAAAACCAGCTTGAACACCAGGGAGTTCACAGTTCACATATTACTGAAGCCTGGCTTGGAGAATTTTGAGCATTACTTTACTAGCATGTGAGATGAGTGCAATTGTGTGGTAGTTTGAGCATTCTTTGGCATTGCCTTTCTTTGGGATTGGAATGATAAATGACCTTTTCCAGTCCTGTGGCCACTGCTGACTTTTCCAAATTTGCTGGCATATTGATTGCAGCACTTTCACAGCATCATCTTTCAGGATTTGAAACAGCTCAACTGGAATTCCATCACCTCCACTAGCTGTGTTCGTAGTGATGCTTTCTAAGGCCCACTTGACTTCACTTTCCAAGATGTCTGGCTCTAGATTAGTGATCACATCATCATGATTATCTGGGTCGTGAAGATCTTTTTTATACAGTTCTTCTGTGTATTCTTGCCACCTCTTCTTAATATCTTCTGCTTCTGTTAGGTCCAGACCATTTCTGTCCTTTATCGAGCCCATCTTTGCATGAAATGTTACATTGGTATCTCTAACTTACTTGAAGAGATCTCTAGTCTTTCCCATTGTGTTCTTTTCCTCTATTTCTTTGCATTGATAGCTGAAGAAGGCTTTCTTATCTCTTCTTGCTATTATTTGGAACTCTGCATTCAGATGCTTATATCTCTCCTTTTCTCCTTTGCTTTTTGCCTCTCTTCTTTTCACAGCTATTTGTAAGGCCTCCCCAGACAGCCATTTATCTTAGGGATAATTAAAGGTACTATAACATTAATCACACAAGGATCTCTTTGGCATTACTTGTATTTTTGCCTTCATCCCCAGCCAGATTATGAGCATGTCAAAGAGTTTATAGGGAATTCCCTTGCTATCTGTGTAGCTGGCATTCAGACCTCACTGAGTGATGGCAAAAGGTCTCAGATATAACTAAAATATCCTGGAATCAAAGATGTTCTGATCTTCCGAGTTATATTTGGGTATATAGCAAGTGTGTGTCCTAGTCCATCAGGCTGCTAAAAATACCTCAGTCTGGGTGGTTTTGTAAACAGAAAATAAATTTATCACAATTGTAGAGGCTAGGAACTACAAGGTTGAGGCACTCAGCAGAATCAGTGTCTGTTCAGGATGTGTTTCTGGATCCATAAACAGCTGTCTTCTCACTGTGTCCTTACACAATGAAAGGACCAAGAGAGCAGTCTGGGACCTCTTTTATTTTTTAACCCCATTCATGGGGCAGAGCTGACCAATCATCCCCAAAATAATCTCCCAAAGATCTCACCTCCAAATACCATCCTAGTGGCTCAGTGGTGAATAATCCATACCAATGCAGGAGACGTGGGTTTGATCTTTGGATCAGGAAGATCCCTGGAGAAGGAAATGGCAGCCCACTCTAGTATTCTTACCTGGAGAAGTCCATGGACAGAGAAGCTTGGTAGACTTCCGTTCAGGGGTGCCCAAGAGTTGGACACAATTTTGTGACTAAGCCAGCCACCATCACCAAATACCATCACATTGGGGATGGCAAGGAAACAAGATTCTCCCCTAGAGGTTCCAGAAAGAATGCAGCATTCCCGACACATTGATTTTTAGGACTTCCAGCCAATAACTTTGTGATACTTTGTTATAGCAGCAGTAGGAAACTGATACAGATATTGCTGTCTTCATTGTTGCTATTGTAATGATTACTATTGTAACAACTGTTACAATATTAAGTATATTAAACATAGACTATTGACTAGGTGAATCTTTGTAATTGAAATTGAATAATGTAAAAGAAGAAAATGTATATAATAGAAAAATAAATTTATATTTTTATGAGGAAAACAAAACCCTTCTCAAAAGACTATTAGATACATAATTTCAAGAGTCAGGTGATACAGAATCTCTTGACCTAGAACAATACACAGTGTACAATAAAATGTGCAAGGATTTTTGCCTAGGTATGTTGTAATATTAGAGGGGGAGAACAGCTTAGAGTTCATTTAAAACTCTATTTATTCCCTTAATGTGTTTGAGACTATTTCAAAATGTGCTGTGCTACATTGCTTCAGTCATGTCTGACTCTTTGCAACTCCACGGACTGTAGCTCACCAGTCTCCTCTGTCCAAGTGATTCTGCAGGCAAGAATATTGGAATGGCTTGTCATGCCCTCCTCCAGAGGATCGTCCCAACCCAAGGATTGAACCCAGGTCTCCTGCACCGTAGACAAACTCTTTGTGAGTCTTTGGACCATAGCCTGCGAGGCTCCTCAGTCCATGGAAATTTTCAGGCAAGAATACTGGAGTGGGTTGCCATACCCTCCTCTAGAGGATCTTCCTGACACAGGAATCAACCCACACCTCATGTGTGTTCTGCATTGCAGATGGATTCTTTACCCACTGAGCTATCGGAAATTCCCCATTATCATTTTGTATCTGCATTCTATTTGAAAGAGTCAGACACAACTGAGTGACTTTCACTTTCATAGTGATTATCAGATGGAGCTTGTTCGGCAAGATACACCAGTGCTTTGTGAGAAGAAAGTTGATTTTGACTACTCTAGAGACTGCTGAAGAAACACCTAAAATACTAGATAGAAAGCCATATGGTTTAATCTAAGTCTTCAGGGCAGAATGTCATTGGGTTCAAAACTTCCCTGTACTTCATCCACTGAGCAATCCAACAAATGGAAACCAAGTCTGAATATTCCCTGGAAGGACAGATGCTGAAGCTGAAGCTCCAATACTTTGGCCACGTGATGTGAAAAGCTGACTCTTTGGAAAAGAGCCTGATATTGGGAAAGATTCAGGGCAGGAGGAAGAGGGGGTTACAGAGGATGAGATGGTTGGATGGCATCACTGATTCAATGGACATGCATTTGAGCAAACTCAGGGAGATAGTGAAGGACAGGGAATGCTGGAATGCTGCAGTCCATGGGGTTGCAAGGAATAAGACAAGACTCAGCACCTGGACAACAACAACTTCATCCACTGAGCAATCCAACAAATACACAGCTTACTCTATATTCATCAATAATTTAGCAGTGCATTTAGGTAGATCAGATAACTCCTGATGGCATAAGTATCAATCATGCTTTGTGAAATGTTATATTTAGCCATTTATTACATGGACACTCAAGTCTTGCAACTAATGAGTTTTTTCTTCTCTATTAAGCTATGCTTCTTTATTGTCTATATTTTTCTTATCTTTACTTAAATATCCCATGTGACTTTGAATGAAAGTATTTTTAATTGAATGCAATTAGCACGTACAGGACTTTTCTGTAAAATTGACATTTCCTACAAATGCATATTATAAAGATTTCTTTACTAATTTACATACAATATTTTTACTAATTAATATCAATATTGTTACTAATTCTCATGCAGTATCTTTCTTAATTCAATTGGATTTATTCTTTAGGAATTAATTTGTATACCAAGGGAATTTTTAAATCAATCAGTTGGAGAGCTACTTCATTTCAAATTTATTCTCATTTTTTTTTCTTTTTTTAAGGTTTATTTTGGCTCAGAATATATTAAGCTAATTATATCAAGTTTTTGGCCCTGTGAAATGATTCCATTTTAAAATATTTTAGGTAGTAGCCTATAGACTTTTACCTCAGAATGTACCTTAGACATATACAAATTGACCAATAAAGTACAGCCTAATGTGCCTTAATATTATATTCCCAACTATGTAGCCAAGTCCCTTTCTAGAATCTTCCATGGCCAATCTAGTATTTCATCTCTTAAAGATTAAGTCTATCATTAGCTTAATCTCAGTAATGCTCTGCTCTTTTTCTAGAATAATGTTAGCTAGAAAATTTACCTTTAAATTTTCCTTTGTTTTAATGTCCCACAGGACTACACTACAACTCTGTGAGTAAATGTTCCTTATTATTATCCTTTTATTTAGTTTCCTCTAAAACATAGGCTAAACTACTTATTATTCACAATCTGATAGAAGCATTGATAGCTATGGTGATAGGAGATTTGTTTCTTTCCAGTGGCCCCTGATTTTCATTGGCAGTTAGATCTGTTTAAAGTTAAATTCTCTTAGACATAAACAAGAATTTATTCTCAGAAATTATTTCTTTATATCATTTAGATAAGAAAAGAAAAACTAAGATTGGAATCAAGAGTGTTTTTTCTCAAAATATATTTTAATCAGATTTATACTATAAATTTGTTTAAATGATTTCATTTTGTTTCAACCAAATTTACTTCTTCATTTTAATTAGATACAGTCATATGTTTGCATTGCATTTGAGCACACAATATGCTTTTTGAGAAACTGTTTATCCAATACATATTTATGGGCAATATCTCATTTTTCACAAAGAAATCCTGTTTTGAGTGAGCTTACTTTTTCACTAAGAGACATTAAATAGTATTAGTTTTACATTTAGGTATTACCTTAAAGGGGCTTCCCTGGTGACTCAGATGGTAAAGAATCCACCTGCAATATCGGAAACCTGGGTTTGATCCCTGGGTTGGGAAGATCCCTTGAAGGAGGGCATGGCAACCCATTCCAGTATATTTGCCTGGATAATCCCTGTGGACAAAGGAGCCTGGCAGACTACAGTCCATGGGGTCACAAAGAGTTGAATACGAATAAGTGACTAAGCATAGCACAACACAGTATATGTTAAGGCAGCTTTGGCTCTGGAGTTGACTGACTGCTTGTGTTTATTTTCCTATCTTATCTCTTTCTAGACATATCACCAAGATAATTCTTTTAATTTATTTATTTTAATTGGAAGATAACAACTTTACAATATTTTGATGGTTTTTGCCATACATCAACATGAGTCTACCATAGGCATACCTGTGTCCCCTCTCTCCTGAACTCCCCTCCCACTTTCCGTCCTCCAGGTTGTCACAGAGAATCAGCTTTGGGTTCCCTGCATCATATCAAACTTCCTCTGGCTACCTTTTTTACCTATGGTAATATATATGTTCCAGTGTTATTCTCCCAAATCATCCCCCTTTAACCATTTTTTTTTTAATCTACAAAAAAAGAGATAGTTATAGTAAATTATAGAGCTATGTTTGGAAGAAAACATATTATAATAGTAATAGTCAAAGTAATAGTGATAGTATTTATTAATTGCTCATTATAAACAAGGCAGTGTTTAACCATCTCACTTAAAGTGTTGATAAAATGAGAAACTAAGTAGGTTGACCAACTTACTTAAACAGTTCAAGAGGCAGAGTAGGACTTTGAACTCCAAATTATCTACTTACAAAGATATTTGAACATCAAACTAAATAACTTCTTTAAAGGGAACTTTTTGTTAATGATGGGATTGATAGTGATAATAATGATAAATGGGTTAAAAAGGCATATTCAACCCTTATTTTCTAATTTGTCAACTACGTATGAATAGTCATATTGAAAGAGCAATTTACTTCCATTAGATTTTTAAAAAATATATTTTTATTTTCTGAAACTATTAGTGTGAATATACTACAAGTGTGACTATACATTTTAGGTTTAAATTTAAACTCTGATTAGGTTCTTGATGTTAATTGCTGTTAAACACTTATTCTGCCAGCAATGTTATATTTCACAAGTCTAATAAGAAAAATGTGATGCTAATATAAAAATATTTTGGTAAAACAGTAATTTACCTGCCCACTTATATTTTCTAGTCCATCAGGGTAATTGTAAACAGTTTGCTATTTATATAGTGAGTTTTATTCAACCTATCTTTAAAAAAGGATCTTTTTAAGCTTTATGATAATTTCAGAAAATAAGGACTGAAACAATTTTTAAGCAATCCATATTTTTAGATCTTGCATTGAGAAAACTGGTTATACAGAGGAGAAAAAAAAATAAAACTATCTACATTCAACAAAGACCAGAGAGGTTAGTTTCTATAGCATTTCTTTTTCTTTCTTTCTTTTTTTTTTTTACTCCATCCTCAGAAGACAGAAGAAAAGGACAAGTGAACATTTCCCACAAAAGCAGTCATTTGTTCTCTGAATTCAATGCTACCAAAGTATAAAACCCATTGCTATAGACTCTGCCAAAGACATTCAGAAAGTCTAAAGCTTCTTTTGCTATGAAAGATATTACTTCTGTGACATCTTCAAAGGAGCCAAAAATTTCCTTTTCTGCACTTATAAACCCCATATTGAGGGATATATTCTGGGTAACAAAACCAGTAAGAGAATGAGAGTCTCTACTATTACAGAGAAGGACAAAAAATGTAACCAAGAATTATATATGAAAGAAATGTACATATTATATTTAAACTGAAAAATATGTAAATGTGTTGATATATTTTCAATAACTCAAGCAATAACTGCAAGCATTTTTAAACTCATAATCAATACTGATGCACAAAATGATACAGCCTTTTCACATAGTTGTTTCAAAGTTTTCAAATATATCGACAAACTATTTAAATGTATAATGTTCATTAAACAGTACTTGTGTGTAATTATTTTGTATACCTGTTAGACTTAACATGTAAAGTGGTTAGCATTATTTATGATTTTTCCAGACATGCCATTCTCTTTTAGCAATGCTTTTGGCTTTTATATAGTGCTTCCCATTAATAAAAGGAAGTAACATTTTAAAATGAGGAATGAATCTAAGCTTTAAATAAATTGCATATGATTTACAGTTTCATATGTGGCATTTAAATAGGGTTGTACTATTCAAAATATGCTCTCTCATTACATGGTTTAAGTTTAAAGTATAAACCATTGTTCATAATCTTACACCTTCATGAAAATGTCTTGTTTCCATCCTGAGTATTAGAAAAGATTCTGAAGAAGCATATGTTGTTAATTAGCTAAGCAATAGTGGTATATTGTTTAGTCAAAATGAAGGTGTATTTCATTTTGGAAATACCAAAAATATCTCTCAAGGCACTAGAGCACATATTTGGTTATTAAAAATGCATTTCTTTCAGATTTTTCTTTATAAAGATGGTTTTATCAAGTATCATTAATAAGTGACATTTATGATCTACAGCTGCCAACTGATATGGACTTTTTTAGAACTCTTCATTATTCTAATGTATTATTCCTATTGCACATTCTTGGGCTCTTAAAAATATTTATGTTTCAAATATTTCCATCTTAGTTAAGGAAAAAAATTATTGAAAGGCCTGTGGAACGAAAGATCAGATGACTTAAAAGGTACTCAGTGATTTATGACATTGTTACCACCCATCATTGAGTAAATGAGGCTTGAAACTGACTAATGTTTCTCTTCATTTTGTTTGTTGGAAACATTTATAACTTCCTCCAGGGATTTTTCAGTGCTTTATTAGAGAGTAGTGCTGAAAAAAAAATCTTGAACTGTTACTTGGTTTTAATTACATTTGAGAAATAATACTTTGGAATTAGTATTTGGAAGTCACTTGACTTGGTAAAATTCCTTTGCATTTTTTGCATATGTGCTGATATAGGTGAACATTAGCACTAATACTAAAATAGATTTCAAGTCAACATTTCTTCAAATGATTATTTTCTATTTTTATACACCTTTATCAAATTATAGAAGAAAATCAGGTTCTCCAAATATCTTTCTTGGTGTTTGACCCAACCAAACCTAACACGAAGAGATGACATGATAGTCTGAGCTTAAAGTTGCAAATGTAATGAACATTAAGAAAAGTTATACTGCTTCAAAAGGAAAAGAAAGTATACAATATACTTTCAATGCTTTTGCTATGCAGTTAAGAAATTTCTTAATGTACACATTCAACTTCTCTTTTTATGCTCAAGCATTTTGCTCAAATAAAAAAAACAAAAACTTTATGTTATCTTTCTGTAAATTTCCAAGATTGAACCCAAACTGTGGTCATCTTTGGATTTTGATACTTAGAATAGTGGGATCCATTTTTCGTTAATTTCTGAAGGAAATAATTTATTCTTTGGAAAATTTATCAAGGATAAAAATTTTAGTTCAAGAATTAGTATCAGTATAAACAAAGAAAATAGATTCTAAATGTTTTTCTCTCACTTTTAGTCTTAGAAAGGGTGTTTGAAACACAAATGATAACACAATTTATTTTAAGTTCAGAAAATCATTGGGAATTCAAGACAGTATTACTTTGGAGAATATATAACAAAACAATTATTAAGCCTACAAAAACCTGATAGACTTTTATTTAAATCACTTTTGCTATTAACTGTGTTATCAAGAGTTACTTAATGAGTCTGAAAGTTTAGTTGAATCTCTAAATTAGAATTATAATAAAAAATAGACCTTATTTTCTTGGTTTGCTACCAAGAAAAAAATGCAATACGGCATGTAAAACAGCACAGTGGCAGGTACACATAAGCTTTCAAAAACATATATTTTAAAGAACAGAAAATGGTATAATGTTTAAGATTTTGAGGTCTTCTTTGAGGCAGATATGATTTTCAGTCTAGAACTTACTATTTTACTTGCTGAATCTGAACGAGTTTAAAATTTTTGTTTATATTTAGTTAAATGTAAAAGCAGACAGTAATGTTACTTACATCTGCTCTGGTTGAGTATGATAATATAAGTAATGCACTTAAATACCCAACACTTATATATGAAGCTTGAAGCAAATATTAGTTGTATTATTCTTGTTGATAGAAGCCTTTGAAAAGTATTTTTCCCCTTATTTTCAAACAACAGGATACTATTGGAGTATGTTAGAGCACAGAATAGATTTAACAGGTTATTCTGGAAGCTGGACTCATCTGCATTTGAAAGAGCAGAAAAACAGGAGAGGATGTTCTGTGTCAGCTGACTTTTGAGCATTCAGTGAGCCTTCATAACACTGGTGATTTTTGCACCAGCAGCATGGAGACAGTATCATAGCCAGACCAAAAAAGGAGCAGATGGAAATGCTAGGAGCCACGTGGCTATCAAGGGGAATGGCTCAATGGCATATTGTAAGTCACCCTGTAAGAAATCTATAAAATAGCCTGGGAGAAATGGTTGGAAGTCCTGCAATATACACAGGAGGAAAAACAGGAAAATCTATTTTGTATTTATTTAAATGCTACACTAGCCTAGTAAACATGATTTACATTGCTATCTAAAATTATTATTTGTTCCACTCTCCTTTATTTCCATGGAACTTATAGTCATTTCATATTTGTCCCTGGTACTAGTCCTTTCTTCCCCATGATCATGCACACGAAATGTTCTATATGGGGATGGTTGACTATATTCAGATCAAAATACTCCATCACCTTTAATGAATGCCAGCAGAGGTACCAACATTTTTTGTTTTGCTGCCATGTGGCACAGCTGCCTAGATAAACACCAGCAATTCAGGGAGATAAGATGCCAGAATCAACCTCTCTTCAAAACAAACAATTTGAAAGGGATGAACGAATAGCATGTTATTTTAAAAATAGTCTCTTCTATCATTGTCTACAAGAGAAAAGCAAGAATATATGAAGAAAAAATAAAAACACGCCTCACAATTGGTGGCTTACTATATTTTACCATTGATATACATTGAAGATATTTCTTTAAGGTAAAGAACATAATGGGCCAATCTAACTCAGAAAGGCTTGACTTCAAGCCCAGTACATAGAAATAATAGATTAAACACATAATTAAAGTTAAAGAGAAGGAAATACAAAGTTCCAGAAATAAAAGAGAAATCCAAAATTAGAACAAACAGGGAATGCATCTGAAAGAATCAGTAATATATGAGGCAGATATCAGATATAAACTTTAATGAGCCTCAGGCTTTACCATTCACTTCTAGAATGGGTTCAGGTTACAAGCTCTAAACACAAGCTTGTGGAAGCAGTGAGGAAATTTTCTATCCACCTAGGGCCTGGTGACAAACATCATAAAAATTCAGCTCATTATAACTCATATGTGTAGGACATATGTTACCCTGCAAATATGATTCTGAAATCTAAAGTTAAGAATTTAAAATCAGTTTTAGAACCAATAAAAACACAGGGTCCTAGGCAGGATCACCTACAAACATATTTCAGAGACAATTCTCCAGCACAAGCATCTATGGAAAATACAAGCCATGGGCAAATGAACTTAAACTAACATTTTATAAACCACAAGAGGAAATAAACTTGAATCGATTAATCAACTTTCAGAGAGGTACATTGAAAATTATCAAAGAGGATAAAGAAGGGGAAAAAGAAGGAATAGACAATATAAGAGGCTGAAAAAGGCAATAATCCATGCATAGTATTTTTTCTCCTCTTGGCCCCATAAGAATGGATCTTGGGCCCAGAGTATTTCCTTACTGAGATGGCCTGCTCATAGCCTATACTTGGCTCATCACCCTCTATAGGACTATCTTCCCTTGTTTCAGACTCAGTGTGCACTCCTTTGTCCTGCTTAAGTGGGTGTGTCACATGACACCTGGCCAACTCCACTACCATATTGCCCCCTAGGGAGAGGAGGTAGGCCCTTCTGAGCCTCAGAAGAGGTAAGCATGTAGGCCATTGCACTACATCAGCTGCCAGGAGACACCTGCTCACCATGGAACCTGCTGGAGGGACCCACTGACACACACTACTGAAACCAATCTTGTTCCATTTCTTAGCTGTGTGAATAACGTATCATTCTATTCAGATTCTGTTATGTTTTCTTGGTGACTGATACCAATATCATTGGGTAGAAGTGTTCAGATTTCTACTCCTGATAATAGGCAACAGAAGCCACTTGCTTAACATAGGATCAGAACAAAAAAGTAATAGGACAATTTAATAATAATAATAAAAACTCTAGAAATAAATACTAAAAATAAATTTAGAATAATTGCAATATATTTAAAAAACAAAAATGAATATAACCATAGTGTAGAATATAATGTTTAGTCTCTAAGTCGTGTCCAACTTTTTTGCACCCTGATGGACTGTAGCCTACCAGGCTCCTCTGTCCATGTGATTTCCCAGGGAAGAATACTGTAGTGGGTTACCATTTCCTTCTCCATGGAATCTTCTTGATCCAGGGATTGAGTTTGTCTCCTGCATTGGCAGGCAAGTTTTTACCACTGAGTCACCAGGAAAGCCCATAGAATATAACATAATAACTGAGAAGAGAACTGAAGAATTTAAATAGAGATCTGAGGAAATCACCTAGAATGCAATGAGAAAAAAACAGAGAGAAGCGAATAAGAAAGGTAAGTTGAGCATGATATGTATAATGGGAAAGTCCTGCATGCTAATAGGCATTTTGTATGGAGAAAGTTGAAACAGTGGTGAAGAAGCAAAGTTTCAAGTAATGACGGTAGCTAACCATTTTCTTTGGAGAAGGCAATGGCAACCCACTCCAGTACTCTTGCCTGGAAAATCCCATGGACGGAGGAGTCTGGTAGGCTGCAGTCCATGGGGTCGTGAAGAGTCAGACACGACTGAGCGACTTCACTTTTACTTTTCACTTTCATGCACTGGAGAAGGAAATGACAACCCACTCCAGTGTTCTTGCCTGGAGAATCCCAGGGACAGCAGAGGCTGGTGGGCTGCCATCTATGGGGTCACACAGAGTTGGACATGGCTGACGCAACTTAGCAGCAGCAGCAGCAACAGCAGCCATTTTCTTTTTAGAGTTCAAGAAATACAGCAATTCTTAGACTAATAAAGCCATTCAAGTCCTGATCAGATTTGAAAGATCAAAAACATTCCACTCTGTAATACATAATGGCAAACTTGCAAGGCCTCATGCACTTTAAAAATAAACCAAAAAATAATAAAGATTTCGTATATGAAGACAATAATTAGACTTATGGCAGAGTTCTCACTAGGACAAATAAAAACCTGAAGAAAGGGAATAATACCTTTAAAGTTCTGAGTAAAAGAGATGTCAATTTCAAATGAACTATTTGCGGGCCATGCTTTAAAGAATAACTAAAGGATATACTTTAGGAGAAGGGAGTTGAATACAAAAGAAAGTAGGTTTGTGCAGTCTTCCCTGATAGCTCAGTTGGTAAGGAATACTCCTGCAATGCAGGAGACTTCAGTTTGATTCTTGGGTCGGGAAGATCCACTGGAGAAGAAATAGACTACCCACTCCAGTATTCTAGTGCTTCCCCTGTGGTTCAGCTGGTAAAGAATCCGCCAGCAATGTGGAAGACCTGGGTTCAACAACTGGCTTGAGAAGATCCTCTGGAGAAGGGAGAGGCTACCCATTTCAGTATTCTAGCCTGGAGAATAATCAATGGTGTCGCAAAGAGTCGGACACAACTGAGCGACTTTCACTTCCACCACTGGTTTATGCAACAACTAGTGATTAACAAATAAATTATAAAATGCTGGCACAATTAAATGAGAATTAACTAAAAAATACATAATAGTAACTAACGGAGTGCTTAGAATCAAAAAGAAACTAAAATTAAATAACAGGGAAAATAGCATGAGAAAACAAATTTAAAGCTTTCCAGGTGGCTCATTGATAAAGAATATGCCTGTCAAGCAGGAGACATAGGTTTTATCCCTGTGTCCAGAATATCTCCTGGAGAAGGAAATAGCAATCCACTCGAGTATTTCTGCCTGGAAAATCCCATGTACAGAGAAGCTTAGCGGGCTATAATCTATGGGGTCGCAAAGAGGCAGACACAACTTAGTGACTAAACAGCAATAGCAGTGTCCTTGTATTATTTTATAAGATTTTACAGTAAAAGTAGATTTGTTAAATTAGTATGCATGTTAAAATTTATGAGTAGCCCCATATCAAATTGCCAACATCCGTTGGATCATCAAAAAAGCAAGAAAGTTCCAGAAAAACATCTATTTCTGTTTTATTGACTATGCCAAAGCCTTTGACTGTGTGGATCAAAATAAACTGTGGAAAATTCTGAAAGAGATGGGAATACCAGACCACCTTACCTGCCTCATGAGAAATATGTATCCAGGTCAAGAAGTAATAGTTAGAATCTGACATGGAACAATGGACTGCCTCTAAATTGGGAAAGGAGTACATAAAGGCTGTATATTGTCACATTGTTTGTTTAACTTATATGCAGAGTACATCATGCGAAATGCTGGGCTGCATGAAGCACAAGCTGGAATCAAGATTGCTGGGAGAAATATCAATAACCTCAGATATGCAGATGACATCACCTTTATGGAAGAAAGTGAAGAAGAACTAAAGAGCCTCTTGAAGAAAGTGAAAGAGGAGAGTGAAAAAGTTGGCTTAAAACTCAACATTCAGAAAACGAGGATCATGGCATCCAGTCCAATCACTTCATGGCAAATAGATGGGGAAACAGTGGAAACAGTGGCTGACTTTATTTGGGGGGGCTCCAAAATCACTGCAGATGGTGACTGCAGCCATGAAATTAAAAGATGCTTGTTCCTTGGAAAAAAAGCTATGACCAACCTAGACAGAATATTAAAAAGCAGAGACATTATTTTGCCAACAAAGGTCTGTCTAATCAAGGCTATGGTTTTTCCAGTGGTCATGTAGGGATGTGAGAGTTGGACTGTGAAGAAAGCTGAGCACCAAAGAATTGATGCGTTTGAACTGTGGTGTTGGAGAAGACTCTTGAGAGTCCCCTGGACTGCAAGAAGATCCGATCAGTTCATCCTGAAGGAAATTAGTATTGAATATTCATTGGAAGGATTGATGTTGAAACTGAAACTCCAATACTTTGGCCACCTGATGCAAAGAACTGACTAATTAGAGAAGACCCTGATGCTGGGAAAGATTGATGGCAGGAAGAGAAGGGGACGACAGAGGATGAGGTGGTTGGACGGCATCATCAATTCAATGGACATGAGTAAACTCTGGGAGTTGGTGATGGACATGGAAGCCTGGCGTGCTGCAGTCCATGGAGTTGCAGAGAGTTGGACACAACTGAGATACTGAACTGAACTGAACTGAACTGAATACTTAATCACTGGAAATCAAAATTGGACAGGGTGGGGGTTGGGGAAATAAAAACTGAATCAAATCAGCAAAGGGTAGGAAAAGAAGAGGGGAAGGATCAACTATGTCAATAATCACCATACATTAAAATTGGTAGAACAACTCTAGAAGACATTGAGAATTTCAAATAAAATTTAAAATATGTATGATTAATGATACAATACTTATATTTCTCTAGATGTTGTTCAGAAATCTTACACTGACTAGTAGCAGATAGAAAGAAGGATGTTTTGTTTATTCCCACATTGTTACAGAGAAAAACTAGAAACAATATAAATATCCATCAGGACAGAAATGGATAAAGTATGATTTATTTGTATGGTGGCTCAGATGGTAAAACATAATACATCAATTAAAATAAAACAACTTTATCTGTATCTGTGAATGTAGACCTAGATAGATTTAAAAAATATAATATAGAGTTAGCCATACTATTTTGGTTTTCTATGATACCATAAAAAGTTACCACAAACTTATTGGTTTAAAAAAGACAAATGTGTTAGTTCTTTATGTCAGGAATCTGACATATATCTTATCAGGCTAAGGTCAACATGGTGTTAGGTCTTTCTTCCTTCTGGTGTGTTCTAGTGGATAATCTTTTTCTCGATCATTTAGGTATTGGAAAAATTCAGTTTCATATCATTGTAGGACTGAGGTATCTGGTGCCTGTCAGCCTGAGGACTGCCATAAACTCCTGTGGTTCTATGATCCTCTCTCTGGTCTTTGCGTATAATCCTCACATCTCAGAACCAGTGACAGGGTATGGAAACTTTCTCTCACTACTACCTTCACCCACTCTTTTTGTTCCATCATTACATCTCTCTTAGTACAGCCAGGAAGTTTTTTCCAGTTTTAACAACTTGTGTGATTAGATCATACCCACCTGAATAATCCAAAACAATCTCACCATATCAAAGTCTTTAATCCTAAACATAACTTCAAAACCTGTTGCTCTTTATGGTAACAATCACATGTTCTGATGAATAGGGCATAGACAACCTTCGTGACTATTATACTGCATATCATAAGTGTCCAACTTGTGGCCCTAAAAGGTTCTTATCCATCCCAAAAATAATATTCCCAGCTCAATGTCCTCAACTCATTATAGTATCAATTAATGGTCTAGCAATCTCAATAACATGTCATCTCCAAAAAATCCAGAATCTCATCACCTAAATCAGGTACGGATGATTCTTGGTATAATCCATCCCAGGACACAATTCTTCTCCATCTGTGAACTTGTGAAATTAAAGAAACATGGCATGTAATGCAATGATTGGACAGAAGTAGAACTAAGAGTTAATGTATCAACTCAAAATAGGAAAAAATGGAAGAAAAAATGCACTATTTTCAAGCAGTTTTGCAATTCAGCCACACAAATTCCATTCGGTTTCAAGACCTAGGCATAATTCTCTACAGCTTGCATCTCTGCCCTCTTGCTCAAAACTTTAGCCTATGAATTATCCTTTTTTATTATAAAAAGTTAGCAGATTATACAGCTAAGTAGTTTCATTAGCTGGTTTCTTGCCACTAGAGTTGGGAAATCCAATACCTTTTATTTAAGTCAAATTTGGTTATATTAGCTCAACCTGGCAGTATCTCTGCTAATATAAAATTCTGAAGATACTTGTGGGTCTTCAATGTATATTACAGTATATATTACAAAGATTTACTCCATTAAACAAGAGATGTGTTCATGGATCTGTCCTAGATAATTCAGTGTGATAGTATTTGTGAAAAAGTTTTAAAATGTATTATGTAATGCTATATATTATTTATGATTAAGAGAAATAAAAAAACATGAGCAGGAAGAATACAGTAATTTCATAATAGTTTTATCTAAAATATAAGGTTAGGTGGGAAATAGAAATAGGAAGGGGATTTTTGAAAAGTCTACTTTTATGTGTGTTTTTTTAATTAATCCCTCTGAAGCAAAAAAGATCATTTGTTAATTTTAGATGGTAGATATCCAGCTGTTTATGTCAGTCTCTATTATTTCCTACAATTTAAAAAGTTTTGCAACAAACAAATACACAAAACCCCCATAATTCTTTAGGGATTTGTTCTGATAAATGGATTTTAGGTCAGAGCTCTACGAACATTTTCAGTTGAACATTTAGCAACGAAACAGTGGGCTTTCTAGAGCAAGCCAAGGCCTCTAAAGGTGGCATTTTGCAGAGACAGATGGGCAGATAGGTACTGTCCAACATTTAGCATATGTTTCTCTGTGAAGTTTAGAAAATGCTTTCTAGGTGTCATTTTTACATAGCATTAGTTACAGAAGTAGACAGTGGTTATTAATCTCCTAGATGCTATCGTTGTCCCACAAGAACATGTGAGACTGCTTCAATACTCATAAACTATCTAAAAAGCCAGACTTACCCTTGAAATTGCTCTTAATTAGACTTAATTTTTTATACTGTGGGTTTGCCTCATAGGTCAGTCAGTACAGAATCTGCCTGCAATGCAGGAGACCCAGGTTCAACCCCTGGGTTGGGAAGATCCTCTGGAGAATGGAATGGCTACCCACTCCAGTATTCTTGCCTGGAAAATTCCATGGACAGAATTCTGACGGGCTATAGTCCATGGGGTCACAAAGCATTGGACATGATTGAGAGACTAACACACACGTTTATATTTTGCTTGATTAATATTGGACTTTATTTTAAACTGAATAAAGCAAATGAAGGTGCCAAATATATACACATGCTATTTTTATCTCCTTATAAAAATAATTGCTTGAAATAAATCCCTCCTGTTTCCATTCCTCTCATTGTGATACAAACTTCTTATTATGATGATAATGAGGGAATACATACTCAAAAATCTCCATAACTTTTGTTTTAGAAAAGAGAAGCAACAGTTTTGATCAGTCAAGGCAGTAGCCCTAGTACATATCTGAGAGGAGCCTGAAAAAGCATTTTCAGGGACAACAGAATAAAGTTGATATTTGCAAATGTTGAGTTTGTATGGAAAACCAAAGGACCCAGAATAGCCAACATACTGTTAAAGGAAAAACACAGTTGGTAAACCGGATGCTACATGGATTCAAGACTTACTACAGAGCTAGAATAATCAAGACAGAAGTATTAGCAAAAGTTTAAACAAATAAATCAATAGAACAGAATAAAGAAGACATAAATAAACCCCCATAAATAGAATCAACAGATCTTTGATAAAGAAGCAAAGATAAAACAATAGAGAAAAGATGGACTTTTCAATGAATGGTGTTGCAACAAATGAGTCTCACATGCAAAATAAATGAATCTAGACTATGACTTTACACTTTTCACAAATATTAACTCAAAATAGATCATAAACCTCAATGTAAAATGTAAAACTTTAAAACTCCTTCAAGATAACGTAGAATAAATCCTAGATGATATGGGTATAGTGACATCTTTTTAGATAAAACATTAAGGACACAATCTATGAAGTTAATACTTGATAAGTTGGACTTCATTAAAGTTAAAAATTCTGCTCTATAAGAAGCAATCAAAAGAATGAGAAGACAAGACATATACTGGGAGAAAATGTTTGCCAAATACATACCTAATAAAGAGCTATATTTCAAGTTATACAAAGAACTCTTAAAATGAAAATTAACAAATCAATAATGGGCCAAGGAATTTCACAGACATCTCATCGAAGAAGATACAAATATAACAACTAAGATGTTCCACATGTAATGCAAATTAAAATAATAAGACATCATTATACACCTACTGCTGCTGCTGCTGCTGCTGCTGCTGCTGCTGCTAACTTTCTTCAATCGTGTCCGACTCTGTGCAGCCCCAGAGACAGCAGCCCACCAGACTCCTCTGTCCCTGCAGTTCTCCAGGCAAGAACACTGGAGTGGGTTGCCATTTCCTTCTCCCATACACCTACTAGAATGGCAGAGATCTAGAACACTGATGCCACCAAATGCTGGTGAAGATGTAGAGCAACAGGAATTCTCATTTATTGGTTACAGGAATGCAAAACAGTACAGATACTTTGGAAAACAATTTAGTGATATCTTATATTGCTATATTCTTACCAAGATCCAGCAATCACACTCCTTGGCATTTACCCAAAGAAATTGAAAATGTATGTCCACACAAAACATTGCATAGAGCTGTTTATATCAGCTTTATTTGTAATTTCCTAAATTTGGAAGTTACCAAATGCCCTTTAGTAGATGAATGGAAAATAAACAATTGTACCACTAGACAATGAAATATTATTCAGTGCTCAAAAGACTGAGCTATCAAGCCATGAAAAGACATGGAAGACTCTAAATGCGTATTCATAAATGAAAACCAAAATAAGCCAATCTGAAAAGGCTACATACATTATGATTCCAATCATACAAAACTCTGGAAAAGGCAAAACTGTGGTGACAATAAAAAGATCAGTTTATAGGGAGGAGTGGGATGGGATGAATAGACAGAACAGATGATTTTTAGAGCAGTGAAAATATCTAATATCATATGTGATATATAATACTATATTGGTGGATACATGTCATTACACCTTTATTCAAACACGACAAAACATATAACACCAAGAGTACAACCTAATGTAAACTGTAGGCTCTGGGTGACTATGATGTTTCAGTGTAGGATCTTTCTGATAACAAATGTACCATTCTGGTGAGTGATGCTGATAATGATGGAATCTGTGTACATGTGGTACAAGGAGTATATGGGAAATCTCTCTACTTTCTTAATTTTTCCATGAATCTAAAATGACCATTAAAAATAAAAAAGCCAGAGAGAGAGAGGGAGGGAGGAGGAAGGGAGGAAAGGGAGAAGGGAGGAAGGAAGGAAGGGAGGAAGCAGAAGCAATTGGCAGAAAGTGAAAATGTTACATGCTCAGTTATGTCTGACTCTTTGAGACCCCATGGGTTGTAGCCCACTATGCTCCTCTGTCCATGGAATTCTGCAGGGAAGAATACTGGAGTGGGTAGCCATTTCCTTCTCCAGGGGATCTTCCTGGTCCAGGGATCAAACCTGAGCCTCCTGCATTATAGTCAGATTCTTTACCATCTGAGCCACCAGGGATGCCCAAACTTAGAGTTACCATGTGTGTATACATGCTAAGTTGTTTCGCTTGTTTCCTATTCTTTGCAATACTATGGACACTAGCCTGTCTGGCTCCTCTGTCCATGGGATTCTCCAGGCAAGGATACTGCAGTGGGTTGCTATACACGCCTACAGGGAATCTTCCCAATTCAAGGATCAAACCAGCATCTCTTACATCTCCCTGCATTGGCAGGTGAATTCTTTATCACTAAGCCCACCTTGGCAGAAACAAGTGTTAAATTCAAGTTGCAGCTTCCAGCTCATTTCCAAGTCTAGGATACACCCTTGTCTCTGAGATCCCTGGCACACTCCTGGTCCTTACCATAAGCTCCAATATTGTGCAAAGGATAGGAAAAAACAAAGCAAAGCATTAATTTAGTATGTTTCTCTCACTTTTTAAATTTGTTATTGCCCCATTAATATTGGCTGTGAAATAGATAGACCCTATCAATAAAATGGAAAAGGAATTGAAGACAAGATAATTTTTAAAAACATGATATAATTTATTATATATATATATTCAACGTGTATACATACATGTGGTTTTTGCTGTTAAAACAAAGCAGAATGCATTGATATATTGTTAAAGCAGCAGCATCCAATTCAACAAAACATAAAATTCCTTGAATTTTTTTTCAGTTTACAAAGTTCGGAAAAGTCTGTGTTATGAATAGCAACTCAGCAAAAGCCTATACAAAAGTAACATTGTACTATTTAACAAGCTAATCCCATTAACACTCTGCCTTCTTAAAGCACTCAAAATGTGGAAAGTTTAGGCAGAAATCCAAGCATAAAAATACGAATCCAGGTGAAACTGCAAAGAAACTGGAATGCATAAAGTGGCAAGTTTTATACTAATAATTTATGCCTTTGCCTCTCTGAGTAATACATATTATTAAACTTTTAAAACAAGTGAGCTTCTTGTAATTTTATTGACCAACAATTCTATATTTGCAACTTTTTCTGTTAAATCAGTAATTGAGTTAATTTAAAAAAACAATTTAAGTAGCTGACTTGTTTATACTTTTGTATTCTATTATATGATGTTCAGATGAATTATTTTCTGCCTTTTAGAATTTCTTAATCTGTGCTTTTATTTCTAATTTCCAGAAATTTAATGTCACACTCTCATCAAGAGCTCATTTGCAATATGTCTTTTCTTAGAGCTCCTGATGCTTACACTGAAAGTTCTACAGAATTTGTAAGACTCACTTCAATTATTCAACAATGATCAATATTAATAATTAAATATATATTTTTTAAAAATCTTCTTTATATATACCCTATTACTAAAGACTACTTAAAGAAAGAGCTATCACTAAGCAATATAAAACTCATTCCATTCATATATAAAATTTATTTTAATGATAGCTAAAAATTAAAATATGTATTTCTATAAAACAAAACAACATTTTTAAGAATGAGTTCTCCAGATGTGCACAAAAACAATATATAAGATTGCAATTAGATTTCATTTCCACTTTAAATTTAACAAGAGATTATGACCAAAGCTTAGATTTAACTCTCTCCAAAATATCAAGCTTCAGTTTCCTCTACTAAATTCTTTCTGACTGTGGATTGTCCTAGTAAACAAAGGAACTTCTTAAATTAGTGAAACTACCACTTACTACTTCCTTTTGATTTTTTTCCTTTAGACAATCCATTGGAGAAGGAAATGGCAACCCACTCCAGTGTTCTTGCCTGGAGAATCCCAGGAACGGAGGAGCCTAGTGGGCTGCCATCTATGGGGTCGCAAAGAGTCAGACATGACTGAAGCGACTTAGCAGCAGCATCAGCAGACAATCCATGATAACAAATACGTACAACACAATAATTGTAATAATAATAAAGAATACTACTAGTAGTAGCAATATATTTATCAGATTAAGTTTTAGTAATAAACAAAACTACAAATATCAATAATTTATGACAATTTATGATTTGTGACAGCTTTCCTGGTGGCTCAGATGGTAAAGAACCCACCTGCCAATGCAGGAGATGCAAGAGACGTGGGTTCGAGCCCTGGTCAGGAATATCACTTGGAGAACGAAATGGCAATTCACTCTAGTATTCGTGCCTGGAAAAATTTCATGGACAGAGAAACCTGGTGGGCTCCAGTCCATGGGGTCACAAAGAGTCTGACATGGCTGACACACTCACACAAATGACAATAATCTTTCTCAACTATATCCATTTGGATTGTTGGTCTTCACTTTTTATTAATACTGAGTCTCACAATAAGGAACAGGTTTTAACTAAGGCAAAGCATCTTCAGGATTAGTGAAATATTCCGCCCCCCCCCCCCAGCCCGGGAAAAAGGCAGGCATAAAAATTCCAATATATGTCTTTGGGAGAACATACGAATGGAATTTGGGGGGACATATACCATGGTGGGAAATTGTCTTGCCAAGGTTAGATATGGACAGCAAGGAGATCAAACCACTCAATATTTTTTTTTTAAATTGGAGGCTAATTACTTTACAGTTTGTAGTGGTTTTGCCATATACTGATATGAATCAGCCATAGGTGTACATGTGTCCCCCATTCTGAACCCTCTTTCCACCTCCCTCCCCATCCCATCCCTCAGGGTCATTCCAGTGCACTGGCCCTGAGCGACCTGTCTCATGCATCAAACCTGGACTTGCGATCTATTTCACATATGGTAATATACATGTTTCAATGTTATTCTCTAAAATCACCCCACCCTCACCTTCTCCCACAGAGTCCAAAATTTTCTTCTTTATATCTGTCTCTCTTTTGCTGTCTCACATATAGGGTCATTGTTACCATCTTTCTAAATTCCATATATATGCATTAATATACTGTATTGGTGTTTTCTTTCTGAATTACCTCACTCTATATAAAAGGCTCCAGTTTCATCCGCCTCATTAGAACTGATTCAAATGTGATCTTCGTATAGATGAGTAATATTCCATTGTATGTATATACCACAGCTTTCTTATCCATTTATCTACTGATGGACATCTAGGTTGCTTCCATGTCCTAGCTATTGTAAAAAGTCCTGTGATGGACATTCGGGTACACGTGTCTCTTTCAATTCTGGTTTCCTCAGTGTGTTTGCTCAGAAGTGGGATTGCTAGGTCATATGGCAGTTCTATTTCCAGTATTTTTAAGGATCTTCACACTGTTCTCCATAGTGGCTGTATTAGTTTGCATTACCACCAACAGTGTAAGAGGAACCAGTTCCCTTTTCTCTGCACCCTCTCCAGCATTTATTGTTTGTAGAATTTTTTGATAGCAGCCATTCTGACCAGCATGAGCTGGTACTTCATTGTGGTTTTGATATGAATTTCTCTGATAAACAGTGATATTGAGCATCTTTTCATGTATTTGTTAGCCATCTCTATGTCATGAAGTACGTCAAGGCTGTATATTGTCCCCCTGCTTATTTAACTTACATGCAGAATACATCATGAGAAACGATGGGCTGGAAGAAGTGCAAGTTGAAATCAAGATTGCCAGAAGAAATATCAACCTCAGATATGCAGATGACACCACCCTTATGGCAGAAAGTGAAGAAGAACTAAAGAGCCTCTTGATGAAAGTGAAAGAGGAGAGTGAAAAAGTTGGCTTAAAGCTCAACATTCAGAAAACTAAGATCATGGCATCTGGTCCTATCACTTCATGGCAAGTAGATGAGGAAACAGTAGAAACAGTGGCAGATTTTATTTTGGGGGCCCCAAATCACTGCAGATGGTGACTGCAGCCATGAAATTAAAAGATGCTTACTTCTTGGAAGTAAAATTATGACCAACCTAGACATAATATTAAAAAGTAGAGACATTACTTTGTCAACAAAGGTCTGTCTAGTCAAGGCTATGGTTTTTCCAGTAGTCATGTATGGATGTGCGAGTTGGACTATAAAGAAAGCTGAGCGTCGAAGAACTGATGCTCTTGAAATGTGGATTTGGAGAGGACCCTTGAGAGTCCCTTGGACAACAAGGAGATCTAACCAGTCCATCCTAAAGGAGATCAGTCCTGAGTGTTCTTTGGAAGGACTAATGTTGAAGCTGAAACTCCAATACTTTGGCCATCTGATGCAAAGAACTGACTCATTTCTAAAAACCCTGATGTTGGGAAAGATTGAAGGTGGAAGGAGAAGGGGATGATGGAGAATGAGATGGTTGGATGGCATCACTGACTCAATGGACATGAGTTTGAGTACATTCTGGGAGTTAGTGATGGACAGGGAGGCGGGCATGCTGCAGACCATGGGGACACAGAGTCAGATATGAACTAATGTATTCTTTGAAGAAATGTCTGTTTAGTTCTCTGGTCTATTTTTTTGATTGGGTCATTTATTTTTCTGGGATTGAGCTGAATGAGCTGCTTGTATATTTTTGAGATTAATTCTTTGTCAGTTACTTTGTTTGCTATTATTTTCTCCCATTCTGAAGCCTGTCTTTTTACTTTGCTTATAGTTTCCTTTGTTGTGCAAAAGGTTTTAATTTTAATTAGGTCCCATTTGTTTATTTTTGCTTTTATTTCCATTACTCTGGGAGGTGGGTCATAGAGGATCCTGCTGTGATTTATGTCAGAGAGTGTTTTCCCTATGTTTTCCTCTAGGAATTTTATAGTTTACATTTAGATCTTTAATCCATTTTGAGTTTATTTTTGTGTATGGTGTTAGAAAGTGTTCTGGTTTCATTCTTTTACAAGTTGTTGACCACCTTTTCAGCACCACTTGTTAAAGAGATTGCCTTCTTCCATTGCATATTCTTGTCTCCTTTGTCAAAGATAAGCTGTCCATAGCTGCATGGATTTATCTCTGGGCTTTCTGTTTTGTTCCACTGATCTATATTTCTGTCTTTGTGCCAGTACCATACTGTCTTGAAGACTGTAGTTTTGTAGTATAATGTGAAGTCAGGCAGATTGATTTCTCCAGTTTCATTCTTCTTTCTCAAGATTGCTTTGGCTATTCGAAGTTTTTTGTATTTCCATACAAATTGTGAAATTATTTGTTCTAGTTGTCTGAAAACTACTGATGGTAGCTTGATAGGGATTGCACTGAATTTATAGATTGCTTTGGGTAGTATACTCATTTTCACTATATTGATTTTTTCTGATCCCTGAACATGGTATATTTCTCCATCTATTTGTGACCTCTTTGATTTCTTTCATCAGTGTTTTATAGTTTTCCATATATACGTCCTTTGTTTCTTTAGGTAGATTTATTCCTAAGTATTTTATTCATTTTGTTGCAATGGTGAATGAAATTGCTTCCTTAATTTCTCTTTCTGTTTTCTCATTGTTAGTGTATAGGAATGCAAAGGATTTCTGGGTTTTAATTTTATATCCTGCAACTTTAGTCATTGATTAGCTCTAGTAATTTTCTGGTGGAGTCTTTAGGGTTTTCTATGTAGAGGATCATGTCATCTGCAAACAGTGAGAGTTTTATTTCTTCTTTTCCAATTTGGATTCCTTTTATTTCTTTTTCTGCTCTGATTGCTGTGGCTAAAACTTCCAAAACTATGTTGAATAGTAGTAGTAAGAGTGGGCACCCTTGTCTTGTACCTGGCTTTAGGGGAAATGCTTTCAGTTTTTCACCATTGAGGATGATATCTGCTGTGGGTATCATATATGGCTTTTATTATGTTGAGGTATGTTCCTTCTGTGCCTTCTTTCTGGAGGGTTTTATCATAAATGGATGTCGAATTCTGTCAAAGGCTTTCTCTGCATCTATTGAGATAATCATATGATTTTTATCTTTCAATTTGTTAATGTGGTATATCATATTGATCAATTTGCAAATATTGAAGAATCCCTGCACCCCTGGGATAAAGCTCATTTGGTCATGATGTATGATCTTTTTAATACATTGTTGGATTCTGTTTGCTAGAATTTCATTGAAGATTTTTGCATCTGTGTTCATCAGTGATATTGGCCTGTAGTTTTCTTTCTTTGTGGCATCTTTGTCTGGTTTTGGTATTAGGGTGATGGTGGCCTCATAGAATGAGTTTGGCAGTTTACCTTCCTCTGCAATTTTCTGGAAGAGTTTGAGTAGGATAGATGTTAGCTCTTCTCTAATTTTTTGGTAGAATTCACCTGTGAATCCATCTGGTCCTGGGCTTTTGTTTGTTGGAAGATTTCTGACTACGGTTTTGATTTCCATGTTTGTGATGGATCTGTTAAGATTTTCTATTTCTTCCTGGTTCAGGTTTGGAAGGTTATACTTTTCTAAGAATTCATCCATTTCTTCCAAGTTGTCCATTTTTTTGTCATATAGTTGCTGATAGTAGTCTCCTATGATCTTTGTATTTCTGTGTTGTCTGTTGTGATTTCTCCATTTTCATTTCTAATTTTGTTGATTTAATTCTTCCTTTTGTTTTCTTGATGAGTCTGGCTAATGGGTTGTCTACTTTATTTATCTTCTCAAAGAATCGGCTTTTAGCTTTGTTGAATTTTTGCTATAGTCTCCTTTGTTTCTTTTTCATTTATTTCTGTCCTAATTTTTATGATTTCTTTCCTTCTACTATCCTTGGGGTTCTTCATTTCTTCCTTTTCTAGTTGCTTTAGGTATAAAGTTAGGTTATTCATTTGATTTTTTTCTTGTTTCTTGAGGTAAGCTTGTATTGCTATGACCCTTCCTCTTAGCACTGCGTTTACTGACTCCCATAGGTTTGGGGTTGATGTGTTTTTATTTTCATTTGTTTCTATGCATATTTTGATTTCTTTTTTGATTTCCTCTCTGATTTGTGGGTTATTCTGAAGCATGTTGTTTAGCTCCATATGTTTGTATTTTTAATAGTTTTTTTTTTTTCCTGTAGTTGGCATCTAATCTAACCACATAGTACTCAGAAAAGATGCTTGAAATGATTTCAACTTGTTTGAATTTACCAAGGCTAGATTTATGGCCCAGGATGTGATCTATCCTGAAGAATGTTACATGTGCACGTCAGAAAAAGATAAAATTCATTGTTTGGGGGTGAAATGTCCTATAGATATCAATTAGTTCTAACTGCTCCATTGTATCATTTAAAGTTTTTGTTTCCTTGCTAATTTTCTGTTTGGTTGATCTATCCATAGGTGTGAGAGGAGTATTAACGTCTCCCACTATTATTGTGTTACTGTTAATTTCCCCTTTCATGCTTGTTAACATTTGCCTTATATATTGTGGTACTCCTATGTTGGCTGCATATATAATTGTTATATCTTCTTCTGGATTAATCCTTTGAACGTTATGTAGTATCCCTTTTTGTCTCTTTTCATGGCCTTTATTTCAAAGTCTATTTTATCTGATATGATTATAGCTACTCCTGCTTTCTTTTGGTCTCTATTTGCATGGAATATCTTTTTTCCAGCCCTTCACTTTCAGTCTGTATGTGTCCCTTGTTTTGAGGTGGGTCTCTTGTAGACAGCATATAGGGGTTTTGTTTTTTTATCCATTCAGCCAGTCTTTGTCTTTTAGTTGGGCATTAAACCCATTTACATTTAAGGTAATTATTGATGTGTATGATCCTGTTGCCATTTACTTTGTTGTTTTGGGTTTGAGTTTATGAACCTTTTCTGTGTTTCTGGTCTAGAGAAGATCCTTTAGCATTTGTTGAAGAGCTGGTTTGGCAGTGCTGAATTCTCTCAGCTTTTGCTTGTCTGTTAAGGTTTCAATTTCTCCTTTATATTTGAATGAGGTCCTTGCTGGGTATAATAATCTGGGTTACAGGCTTTTCTCTTTCATCACTTTAAATATGCCTTGCCATTCCCTTCTGGCCTGTAGAGTTTCTATTGAAAGATCAGCTATTATTCTTAAGGGAATCCCCTTATGTATTATTTGTTGCTTTTTCCTTGCTACTTTTAATATTTGCTTTTTGTGTTTGATCTTCATTAATTTGATTAATATGTATCTTGGGGTGTTTTGACTTGGGTTTATCCTGTTTGGGACTCTCTGGGTTTCTTGGGTGGCTATTTCCTTCCCTTTTTAGGGAAGTTTTCAACTATTATCTCCTCAAGTATTTTCTCATGGCTCTTCTTTTTGTCTTCTTCTTCTGGGACTCCTATGATTCAAATGTTGGGGCGTTTAACATTGTCCCATAGGTCTCCGAGGTTGTCATCATTTCTTTTAATTATTTTTTCTTTTTTTATCCTCTGCTTCATTCATTTCCACCATTCTATCTTCCACCTCACTTATCCTGTTTTCTGCCTCAGTTATTCTACTGGTGGTTCACTCCAGAGTGCTTTTGATCTCAGTTATTGCATTATTCATTATTGATCATTTTTTATTTCTTCTAGTTCCTTGTCAAACATTTTTTGCATCTTCTCAATCATTGTCTCTAGTCTATTTATCTGTAACTCAATTTTGTTTTCAATATTTTGGATCATCTCTATTATTATTATTCTTTTTTAGGTAGACTCCCTATCTCCTCCTCTTTTGTTTGGTTTGGTGTGTGTTTATCATGTTCCTTTACCTGCTGAATATTTTTCTGCCTTTTCATTTTGTTTAGATTGCTGTGTTTGGGTTGGCCTTTGTGTAGTCTGGGAGTTTGTGCTTTCTCTTTATTGTGGAGGTTCCTCCTTGTGGGTAGAGTTGGAAGAGTGACTTGTCAAGGTTTCCTGGTTAGGGAAGCTTGTGTCTGTGTTCCGCTGGGTGGAACTGGCTCTCTTCTCTCTGGAGTGCAATGAAGTGTCCAGTAGTGAGTTTTTGGGTGTCTATGTGTTTGGCATGACTTTGGGCAGCCTTTATTTTAATACTCAGGGCTGTGTTCTTGCGTTGCTGGAGAATTAGCATGGTATGTCTTGCTCTGGAACTTGTTGGCTCTTGGATGGAGCTTGGTTTCAGTGTAGGTATGGATGCTTTTGGATGAGCTCTTGTCAATTGATATTCCCTGGAGTCAGGAATTTTCTGGTGTTCTCAAGTTTTGTATTTAAGCCTCCCACCTCTGGCTTTCAGTCTTATTCTTACAGTAGCCTCAAGATTTTTCCATTCATACAGCACAGATGATAAAACATCTAGGCTAATGGTGAAAAGATTCTCCACAGTAAGGGACACACAGAGAGGTTTGTAGAGTTACATGCAGAAGAGAAGAGGGAGGTGGGAGATAGAGGTGACCAGCAGGAGAAGAGGGGGAGTTAAAAGAGGAGAGAGAAATCAAGCCAGTGAGCAATTCGCTATGTGCTCTCCACAGTCTGCAGCAGTCAGAGGGGTTCACAGAGTTACAAAGAGAAGAGAAGAGAAGAGAAGAGAAGAGAAGAGAAGAGAAGAGAAGAGAAGAGAAGAGAAGAGAAGAGAAGAGAAGAGAAGAGAAGAGAAGAGGGAGGAAGGAGATAGAGGTGACCAGAGAAGAGAGGGGAGTCAAAAGGGGAGAGAACGATCTAGCCAGTAATCAGTTCCCAAAGTGTTCTCCACAGCCTGGAACACCCAGAGAAATTCACAGAGTTAAGTAGAGTAGAGAAAGGGGAGGGAGGAGATATTGGAGATCTGAGGGAGAAAAGGGAGAGTTAAAAGGTGAGAGAGCAATCAAGCCAGTAATCTCACCCCTAAGTAAAAATGGGTACTGAAGATTAGATTCTTAAAGGTACAAAATTGACAACAAATACCAAAAAGCAAAGATTAAACATCTAGTGGAGGTTAGACTCTCAAAAATACAATGTTAAAAATACAAAATGAAGTCAATCACAAAAATTCTAAAACAGATATATATGAAATTTGCTTTAAAAATATAATCTTTTTTTGCAAGGTAATAGTAGGTTATACACTCCAGTGTTCTTGACTGGAGAATCCCAGGGATGGTGGAGCCTGGTGGGCTGCCATCTATGGGGTCGCAGAGTTGGGCACGACTGAAGCGACTTAGCAGCAGCAGCAGCAGCAGCAGCAGTAGGCTATAAAAATGAAACTAAAGGAGTAATAAAAAGCTTAAAAATTAAAAAAAATGATAATAGTAAAAATATATCTAGGAATTTCTCTGGAGCTGTTGAGGGCAGTGTGGGGCCAGTTCAGTTTCAGATAGTCCCTTGTTCCAGCTCATACTTCTTCGCAAGGTTTATAGGCCCTTTCCAATGCTTAGTCAATGTTAACTACAGGGTTTTAATCTGTTGCACCTGTCACTTCCAGAATGGTTTCCTCTTCTTTGTTTATTTGGCTTCCTCTGTTTGCAAGTCTCTTCAGTAAGTTCTGCCCTAACCCGAAGGGAGAAGGTGGCCACTTATTTAGGCTTGAGTTGGACTGTGAAGAAGGCTGAGCACCAAAGAATTGATGCTTTTGAACTGTCGTGTTGGAGAAGACTCCTCAGAGTCCCCTGGACTGCAAGGAGATCCAACCAGTCCATTCTGAAGGAGATCAGCCCTGGGATTTCTTTGAAAGGACTGATGCTAAAGCTGAAACTCCAGTACTTTGGCCACCTCATGCAAAGAGTTGATTCATTGGAAAAGACTTTGATGCTGGGAGGGATTGGAGGCAGGAGGAGAAGGGGACGACCGAGGATGAGATGGCTGGATGGCATCACTGACTCGATGGACGCGAGTCTGAGTGAACTCCGGGAGTTGGTGATAGACAGGGAGGCCTGGCGTGCTGAGATTCATGGGGTCACAAAGAGTCGGACACGACTGAGTAACTAAACTGAACTGAACTGAACTGTTCAGTTGAACACTTGAAAACTTCAAACAAATATCACTGGCATGTGTGGGGAGTGCTTACAGTGTATGGACCATACTGAGTTTGCCCCAGCTCACAGCTGCATGTGCTTTCTCAGTCTACACTGCTCAGGCTCCTGGTTGCTCTGCAGGGGTACTGTTCAAAGTGGGCCCTGCATTTAGTGCACTTCCCAGGTCTAAACTGCCCAGGCTCAGGTTCAGCTTCTTGGGTACTCCACAAAGGCACAGACTTGGTTGGGCATACACTTCGTGCCCTTCCCAGGTCCAGGCAGCTCAGGAGACCAGGTGCCTAGCCAGTGGACTGACTCAGGTGGGTCGTGCATCTTATTCAACTACCTGGTCCCTGCCGCTCAGTTTTCCGGGTGTGCCATGAGAGCCCATCTCATGTGAGCTGTGTATCTCCTTTGGGGAGCTGATCTCAGGCTGAGACCCTCCTGGTAGATGTCAGCCGTCCAGGATCCCAGGAGGATTTGGTTAGCGACTGGGAGCCTGCTCACAGTTTGGTGGAAGATGCCGTCTGTAGGCTGAGATTGCCCCCTGTCTTCTGGCTCTGGCTGTTTGCTCACTTGCCTCTCTGCCACCGGTGGGGGGAGGGGCCGGTCTGCAGCCAGCCAGCTCTCCTTTGGTATTCGCTCAATCCTTTGTTCTGCGAGTGGGCCTGGCTGCATGTTAGGTTAGAGCCTTTCATGGGAAAATTCTTTTTTTTCTCTTTCTCTGGCTATCCCCCAGTTTGGGTTTCTATCTCATGTTAGCTCCCTCAGATTGTCCTCAGGACATTCAGGCCCAGTACTTACCCTAAGCATGCAACCTGAGCCTCTGTCCAGCGGCGGACATGAGCGTCTGGGTTACTTCTCCACTGGGAATTGCGGTTAGGCGTGTATTCTGCGTCTTTTTTTCCCCACCCCCACCCCCTCCTGGTTATGTTGCCCTCTGAGATTTCAAAACTCCCCACAGACCCACTGGTGAAAGGGTTTCCTGCTGTTTGGAAACTTCTCCTCCTTCATGACTCCCTCCCCAGGATGGGTCTCATCTCTAACTCTTTTGTCTCTCTTTTTGTCTTTTATATTTTGTCCTACCTCCTTTCAAAGGGAAAGGGCTGCCTTTCTGGGTGCCTGGTGTTCTCTGTCAGCATTCAGAAGATTTTTGTGGCAGTTGCTCAGCATTCAAATGATCTTTTGATGAATTTGTGGGGGAGAAAGTGGTCTCCCCATTCTATTCCTCTGCCAATTTGGGACCATCTCTCAAGCCACTCAGTCTTAATGGAAATCAATCCTGAATACTTGTTGCAAGGACTGATACTGAAGCTGAAACTCCAGTATTTTGATCATCTGATGCAAACAACTGACTTATTGGAAAAGTCCATGATGCTGGGAATGATTGAGGGCAGAAGGAAAAGAGGGCATCAGGGGATGAAATAGCTGGATGCATCACCGATGCAATGGATATGACCTTGGGCAAACTTTGGGAGATGGTGAGGGTCAGGAAGGCCTGGCATCCTGCAGTCCATGACGTCATGAAGAGTCGGACATGACTGTGTGGCTGAATAACAACAGGGTAGATTAGATGTACTTTCAGCTTTAATAGATACTGTCAAATAGTTTTCTGAAGTCAAATAGTTTTGATAGATACTGTCAATAGTTTTCTGAAATAGCCCACTATCATTGTAAAGTTTCCACATCCTCACTTATACTTGGCATTTTTCATCTTTTATTTTTAACCATTCTCATGAAAGTATATCATTTTCTGGTTTTAATTTGTATTTCCCTGAAAACTATTCAATGGAGTTTTGCATATCATCTTTTCTAAAATATCTATTCAAATATTTTGCCTATTTAAAAAATTGTGTTGGTTGTCTTTTTCATATGAATTTATAGAAGGCTTAATAGATTTGTCATCCTTTGTTAGATATACATGTTGAAAATGTCTTCTTCCATTTGGTAAGTTGGCTTTTCATTATCGTAATGGTATTCTTTATTAAACAGAGATTTCTATTTTAATATAGCCTCCTTGCCAATTTTCAATCATATTTAGCAATTTCATACCTGATTAACAGATATTTGCATACTTCTATATCACAAAGTAGCTTTCCAATATTGTCGTCTAAAATCTTAATAGTTTTATGTAAAACAGTTAAGATTGTAGAGATATATATAATAGATATGGAGTTGACTTTTGCGTATGGTGCAAAGTAGGGGACAAAATATTTTTCCATGTGGATATTTAATGTACCCTAAGATCTTGATGTTTTTGCTTCTGTTTTATTATTCAGCCTTGTTCCTTTGTATTGTTTAGTCTTACTTCAGTAGATTTAAAAATTTGATCTTATCTTTCCATGGCAAAAGAGGAATAATTAGCACTTGTTAGAAATGATAAGTTCCTTTAATCATGGACATTGATATGTCATAGAAAACTTGGACAGTAGGTCTGAAGCAAATGATTTTATAAAGAGGAGATTTGGAATTATTCTTAAACTAAAGCTATAATCCCTATAGTTAAGTTAGAAATCTAAATGGCATTCTTAGAGAAGAGTGAAAAAGAGATCCTCGCTTTGAATAAAATTGAGAATTTTTAAAAAGATATTTGCTACAATGCCATAATGATTAAAGAATTAGTTACTGAGAGGTCACTGGAAGAAAAAGTGAATTTGCCCTCCCATTTATACAAGTCTAAAATGATTTTCTATTTTATCAAGTCAATCCTTTTCATAAAGATAGAAAAGGTAGAAAGCCCTGTAATATGGTTAAGAAGTTAAACTTCATGGTTATTTTAATGAATAATAGGTTGACCTTGGCACCTTGGATGCACATGAAAGCTATTCTAAGATATTTAAAAGCTTGTTAGAATAACGAAATAAAATCACAAAAGTAAGAAATTTATATTTCTTCAGACAAATACCCAAAATTTAAAAATGTATTTTTAGCATTAAAAATATCTTCAGTTATGAATATACAAGTATTTCTAATCCAAGATAGTACCTGATTAATACACCAACTGTTATGGTTTTACATGTGTATTTTTTCTGTATGAAAACTGAATGACTTATTTGAACCTTTTATTTATGGTATTGTTTCCTTATGCTCCAGAGAAATGTAAAGTGCAATTAAGTCTCCTATTCAGTTCAAACTATTGTAGGTCTCATAGAAACTCAATTAAAACATCAGCTTTCTATTAATCAGTTTTCTAGTAATTACCATACCTTGTCTATTGTATCCTATTCACTTCCACAATTTTGTCTTAGTAAATTCAAGTACTTAAAAGTGCCCCTTCTAACAGAAAGAGACGGTGTACTTTGCAGGAAGAAGTATGCTGAAGTGCAGCCATTCAAAAAGGAAAGAGTAACACTTTGAAGTAATGACCTGGCTAATTAATGCTGAATTCCAGTAGAAACCCTATTCCTACTGAAGTACTTATGACATCCACATTAATACTAAATGAGCCCATCAGAATTAATGTCCTTGCAATAAATACCAAAGGAGTTGAGAATGATTAGGCTATAATTGTAAAGTGCAGCACAGAAAGATGAAAAAGACAAAGGCTTAGAGAAAATAGAAATGATTTGTTTCTGGGATTGGAGCTAGCGAATTCCATGTTTATTAAATACAATAAAGATATGGAAATACACGGAATATTTTATTCACAATTCAGTTCATTTTTAAATGTAAAAATGGGTTGGTCTAAATATTGTAACATTTAAATTCAATGAAAACTGTTACCCTACCTTTGTCTTTTTTTTAAATCAACCTTACATTTTATGTGGAATATATATATATATTCCCTATTTATGAAATCTGTAGAAACAGATTCTCCTTATACACAGCTTTACAATTTAATTCTTGAAATGATACTGCTGTGGTGATCTCAACTTATGATCTTAATAATAAAACCTTGTCATGCCTATAGAAAGTCTCATCTAGTCATTTTCAAGCTGATTCATAACACTAAAATTTCACAGTTTTCAAAGTGCCATGTCAAGAAATGACTGAGGAGAAGCAATGCCCAGGGGGAAGGAGTCTTTCCCTCCTGTATCACCTGCTGGAAGTAGAACAGCTCCATTGTTCTCTGTTTTTACTTTTAACTGAGTAAGTTTTTATTGGAGAAAAGATTTGAAAACAAATCCTTAAATAAGTTTGAAAAGTATTTCCCTAAGCAAAATTCTTAAAGCAAATTAGTTGTTATCTATTATCACTTAGTAGACACAGAAGTTCTAATGACCTTGTGTTATTTCTTAACAAGGACTGAACAGTAGCATTCAAATATTTTCAAACTACAATGACTTCTAGTATATATTCTATCAGTTTTCACCCACGTGACTTAACTGCCTTCAGTGAACCTTCGTCCACTCTATGTAAGTGAGCTTTCTGAATACAACCCTGATAATATCACTACTTTGCATCCAATCCTTCAATTGATTCCCCTGCGTAAGGCATGGATCCAAATTTCCTAAAATGACATCTCATCATTTACTATAATTGAAATTAAAGACAAACAATAGATGTTTAATGACCAGTACATTACTAATATACTATAATGATTTATATTCCCATTTTTTTGGTCATGCTGCTCACTTTGCTTAGAACATCTTTCACTGTGATCATCATGGTAGATATGCACATGAAAGATAAACACACAAGTCACTTCTGTGATTACACAAATTACATATAATTAATAATGTTCTCTTTTTGCCTTTACTGCTATAGAATATATTAAATACACATTTCTACTCATATCATTCACTTACTTCTATATCTTATTTCTAAGGAACCACAATCTATAATGCTTATAGTTTGCAGGTTTGTTCTTCTACATTAGGTACTAAGACAAGGCCTGAGCCTTATTTGCCTTCATGCTTTTGAATCAGTGTCTTCTATATAAAACTTGTATGAATATCACCCAGGGATGCACAAGAAAATTACAGAATTATGGGTACCACTCAGACCTACCACTAAAAATTGCTAGATCAAGAATAATATTTATATTGGAAATCTAAAGTTTCAACACATTGGATAGGAGGTATTTCCAAGAACAAAAGTCTGTGAATTACTGCTTAATGTCTCTAAAAGTTAGAGAAGGTAATGACAACTCATTCCAGTATTCTTGCCTAGAAATTACCAAGGATGGAGGAGCCTAACAGGCTACAGTCCATGGGGTCACAAAGAGTCAGAGAGGACTGAGTGACTGAGCATAAATGCGCTTCTCTAAAAGGAATTGAGATATGTTGTTTAATTAGAATACAAGTGCTGTTAAATTAGCAAAATCAATTTTTGCACCTGGCCTTGGAATATTCCTGGGTTGGAAAGATCTGCTGGAGAAGGGATAGGCTACCCACTCCAGTGCTCTTCAGCTTCTCTTGTGGCACAACTGGTAAAGAATCCCACTGCAATGTGGGAGACCTGGATTCGATCCCTGGGTTGGGAAGATCCCCAGGAGAAGGTAAAGGCTACTCACTCCAGTATTCTGGCCTAGAGAATGCTATGGACTGTATAATCCATGGAGTCGCAAAGAGCTGGACATGACTGAGTGACTTTCACTTGGAATATTCACTCTGAGTGCTGAATGGCCCTGTTCTTTGTGAAACTGCATTTCAGATGACCAGCCCTAGATGAAAAGATGTCAGATTGCTGAATAACATACTCTGCTATATTTGCAAAGTAACCGACTCCCTACTACATATACAACTACTACTTCGCAAAAGTTTACCAAGTTTCCAAAAGTAAAGGGAGAGATCTACAGTTCTGATTATACTAGGTTTTGGTTGTTCAAATATGTTTCAAATCTAATACTATAATTTGATTTCTGTTTCTCATGCAACCAAATGATGTATAACATCTCACACTCTAAAGAAGGCTCATTATTTAGTTTCTAGGACTAAAGATTCTCCAAAGAAATCATATTGTATTAGATCAGTAAAATGTTTTGTCACTGGTAATTACAACATTTCTTTGTGTTCAGTGATATAGGGCTTTGTAAGACTATGCTTCTATCAAAAAATGGGGCAAAGAGATATTTGCCCTGCTAAATAAGGCCATTCTCAAAGAGTTTCTTTTCCTTTTTTTAAATCAGTTTGGTTCAGTTCAGTCACTCAGCCATATCCAACTCTCTGAAACCCCATGGACTGCAGCACGCCAGGCCTTCCTGTCCATCGCCACCTCTGAGTCTACTCAAACTCATGTCCATTGAATTGGTGATACTATCCAACCATCTCATTCTCATCCCCTTCTCCTCCCACCTTTACTCTTTCCCAGCATCAGGGTCTTTTCCAGTGAGTCAGTTCATCACATCAGGTGGCCAAAGTATTGGAGTTTCAACTTCAGCATCAGTCCTTCCAATAAATATTCAGGACTGATTTCCTTTAGGATGAACTGGTTGAGTCTCCTTGCAGTCCAAGGGACCCTCAAGAGTCTTCTCCAACACTACAGTTAAAAAGCATCGATTCTTCTGTGCTCAGCTTTCTCTGTAGTCCAATTCTCATATCCATACATGACTACAGGAAAAACCGTAGCCTTGACCCCTGTTGGTAAAGTAATGTCTCTGCTTTTTAATATACTGTCTAGATTGGTCATAGCTTTTCTTCCAAGGAACAAGTGTCTTTTAATTTCATGGCTGCAATCACCATCTGCAGTGATTTTGGAGCCCAACAACATAAAGTCTGCCACTGTTTCCAATGTTTCCTCATCTATTTCCCATGAAGTGATGGAACCAGATGCCATGATCTTAGTTTTCTGAATGTTGAGCTTTAAGCCAACTTTTTCACTCTCTTTTTTCACTTTCATCAAGAGACTCTTTAGTTCATCTTCACTTTCTGCCATAAAGGTGGTGTCATCTTCATATTTTAGGTTATTGATATTTCTTCTGGTAATCTTGATTCCAGCTTGTGCTTCATCCATCCCAGCATTTCACATGATGTACTCTGCATATAAGTTAAATAAGCAGGGTGGCAATATACAGCCTTGATGTACTTTCTTTTATTTCTCTCAACAACTTTACCCTTTCTCACAGATTATCAACTGTAAACAAATGCTTATATAATTTGTAACCAAGTTGAACCAATGTATTTAATCCTTGTCTTTAAAAGCCAGATAAGCATCCATATTGATATTTTATCCAAATAAACATTGTTGATTCTAAATCAGACTTAAACATTAACTCATAAAAATAGTTCTAAATCTTTTTTTATAGAGTCACCATATTCACAGCAACCCATAATTAAAACCTAGCAGTTATCATAAATTCTTTTATTTCTCCTTTATCTTTCATTTGGGCATTTCCAAATTCCATAGCATCTGTCATGCCTTTATTTCCATTCTCAATTTCTTCACTGCTTCTGCCCTCCCAGCTGGACAACTACCACAATCTGCCAAAGAGTGTCCTTGCCTCCTGATTTACTCTACATAAATTCATGCTGCAGTGAACTGACAAAAAAGAGATTCTCAAATATAATTTTTGTTAAATTGCTCTCTTTATCAAAATCTTACACTTATTCCCCAGGTCCTACATTATTTTTCATTGTCCATATTACTTCCATAAGACAATAGTCTAAATTTATCCTCTACCACTCTTACACACATGTACTGAACACTGGTGAAAATATCTAAATCATTACACCAACCATGCTCCCTCCAATCTCCTCTCCATGCCCAACCAGGTTACCTAGCTTCTCTCCACATTGTCTTCTGTATGTGCTTCAGTCTCTAATTCTCTTCCTTTTTCCCCCTTATGCCACATCTTCCAATTCAACTACCTAGGTAAGCACACTGATAGATAAATGGAAGCATCACTTTCAGTGCATAAATGTGCAAGTCTGATTAAAAGAAAAGAGTAGAAGAAGGGACCCACTGCTACGAAAAATCCTGATTGAGATAAACCAGCACTAGGCTCTAGTATTTAATCTTGCTTACCTTTAGTATTCCAGTACATTCCAAGAACAAAACAATAGCTTTCTAGCAATAGGCTTCCTAGCACAATCTAAACTTCAGACCTCATGGCCTTTGAGAGAACTACTGCAAGCTTGTGTCTAAGAAGTAAACATCTTCAGAATGACAGATCCTTTTATTTGTGTAAACATTCATTCCAATGCCAAACGGTGTGGCATCAGAGTGAACAAATGTGAACAAGGCATATCCTTGACTGAGAAGGTTTCAAAGGAGCTCCATTAAATAAATTAGGAAATTGTCCATTGTCCATTGTTAATTTCTTTTTCTGTTTCTATTAAAGGGCCAGAATCTCTACTACGGCAAGGGTATTCCATATGTAAGTGAAAGGAAATGGCTTCAATGAATGTTTCTATTTTGTTTCCACGTTCTTTCAAGAGGTAATGGCTGCTATTATAGGCATGTCTTAAATAAAAGGAAAGTTGATATCCATCCCAAGATGTTGTTGTAAGATATTCCTCCTTATCATCTTTAAGCCAAGGTACTTCTTTTTTACTTTCTTTGAGTAAGGAACAATTCCTGTTATTAGGAGCTAATAATCACATCAAAACATTGATTTATAAACCTGATGATATATCACGGTACTGAAACAATAATACTATTAATTTGCCTAGGTAATCTGTGGCATATTAGGTACAAAGGGTGAAATGGGCCAAGGACATCTATCGATTATTAAATGGGAGAACTGAATATTCAGGGAAGTATAATATTTAGTTTCTAGCAGAGTACAAAAGTGTGGTTACTTAGGGTTTGCAACAACAACAAAAAAAGGATATGTTCAGGCAATTTATAGAGGCAATGCCAAAAGCTAAGAAGCAGAAAAAGAGATGCTCAAAATTATGAGTAATAAGAGAAATGCAAATTAGAGCTAAAATCATGTATAACTTTATGATTGTTATTTTGGCAAAAAATAGGAAACTGAATAATATCAAATGCTGAAGGTGAAGGTGACATGTACATAAGTTGCTGGTATTGAATCAGTTCTTCAGGATAGCAATCTGACCCTAGGATACGAATTAAATATAGACAAGACAGTTAAAATTGTCCTACTCTTAGGTTTGTAACACTCCCAAATGAACACTCTCTCACAAATCCACAAAGGGGCATATACAAATTTGTTCACACAGTATTACATGAACTAGTATGAAAGTTAGTCACTCAGTCGTGTCCGACTCTTTGTGACCGCATGGACTGTAGCCTACTAGGCTCTTTTGTCCATGGAATTCTCCATGCAAGAATACTGGAGTGGGTCACCACTTCCTTCTCCAGGGGATCTTCTTGACCCAGAGAAGGAACCCAGGTCTCCGGCATTGCAGGCAGACTCTTTACCAACTGAGCCACTAGGGAAATCATGAACTAGTATGCAACAATAGAAATAATGGGTTAAATAAACTTAGAGCAAACTAAAGAAAACTTTAAGACATAGTACTTATTGTGAAGAACTCTGAAGCATCTTGATATTTTGCCCTACTTTTGATGAGTTAATCTAAATTAATTATAAATTAATCTGCCACAGTTTTCTGGATGCTGGAGAAAACACAGGGATCTAGCTAACATAGAAATGATTTAATAGTCATGATAAAGCAATGCACATAACCTTCATTTTCATAGTTACTTCTCATGCCCTTAGGCTGCAGAGACCATATGGTGGCCTAGGTGGAAGCTACATAGGCAACAGGTTTACAACAAGGAAACCAGGTTCTTTTAATCTTTCCACTTGACCATCACTAACTCATTGATTATCCTCATGTCTGTCACTTTGAGTTGCAAAATAAGTTCTGTAGTCCCAGACATCATATCATCGTATCTGTGTTTAATACAGGAATACATGGAGATGGGCAGTGCCAGCAGCAGCTGTCCATTTTATTAGCAGAGTAAGAGCTTCCTACCCCTTTTAGAGATACCTGATCAATAGCCAAAGAAGCTGAGGAATTGGAAATATGATTGTCAATTTTGGTGTAGTTAATTTTATCTTATTGTTCAGTTACTCAGTCTTGTCTGACTCTTTGTGATACCATGGACTGCAGTACTCCAGGCTTCCCTGTCCTTCACTTTCTCCATGAGTCTGCAGAAACTTATGTCCATTGAGTCAATGATGCCATCCAACCATCTCATTCTCTGTTGTCCCCTTCTCCTCCTGTATACAACAATAGTGGAATCTTGTTAGAAAAAAAAAAATTCTTTAATAGATAAAGGATATGTGATCTACAAAACTTGCCACATGCATCATAAAGGTGATTCAAGAACTGAAGTGAAGATGTAACAGTTTACATAACTGGACAACTGAATGAATTCTTTCAAACATGTGTGTGTGTGAGTGTGTTTATGAGAGAGGGGTGAAATATGTATAAATGTCTATGGCTCTAGTACTGACTTTCTATTACTTTTTTTTCTTCCTATCAATTCTTTCCTTCTTAATCTACTAACAGTATTACCTTCTCTGGGTTGAAATTAGTTAAGAATCCTAGAGTAGCACTGAGGTTCTCAAGGTATCAGCTCTCTATGAAGGAATGTGGAACAGAAGCATTTAGCTTTAATCTATTTGCATCCATTAGGAGCCTACCTTCTATGAAAATAAGAGTCTACTGAGGATAGGTTGAAACTAATGTGCATTTCACAATGTTCTAAGGGACTGTGTTTTATTTCTTTAATTTAGTAAGCTTCATGTGTTTATTTATCTTTTTTTACCATTCCTGATTACTTCTTTGTCCTCCAAAAGTATAAATCAGAGAAGTTTCTGAAATTTCCTCTGACAATACTGTCATAAATATTATGGTCACTGTTTTTAATTAACTTGCATTTTTTTGTTTGTTTTTTAAATAACAGTTTGGTGGTCACTATGAAAATGTCTTTGTTTCACGTATATATGTATATATGGGGAAACAATGGAAACAGTGACAGAGTTTATTTTCCTGGGCTCCAAATTCACTGCCGATAGTGACTGCAGCCGTGAAATTAAAAGATGATTTCTCCTTGGAAGAAAAGCTACGACCAACCTAAACAGCATATTAAAAAGCAGAGACATTACTTTTCTGATAAAGGTCAGTCTAGTCAAAACTATGACTTTTCCAGTAGTCATGTATGGATGTGAGATTTGGACTATAAAGAAAGCTGAGCACTGAAGAATTGATGCTTTTGAACTGTGGTGTTGGAGAAGACTCTTTAGAGTCCCTTGGACAGCAAGGAGATCAAACCAGTCAATCCTGAAGGAAATCAGTCCTGAATATTCCTTGGAAGGACTGATGGCTAAAGCTGAAACTCCAATATGTTAGCCACCTGATGCAAGGAACTGACTCATTGGAAAAGACCCTGAACCTAGGAAGGATTGAAGGTAGGACCAGATGGGGACAACAAAGGATAGGATGGTTGCATGGCATCACCAACTTGATGGACATGAGTTTGAGCAAGCTCGGGGAGTTGGTGATGGATGGGGAAGCCTGGTGTGCTGCGGTTCATGGGGTTGCAAAGAGTTGGACACGACTGACTGAACTGAACTGAACTGAACTGAAGTATGAAAAGGCCATGGCGAGGATAAGAAAATGACAATAATAGAAACAGAAATAGAGAGAAAATATGGCAACCCCTAGGGAAGAAGGGGCAATGGGGAGTTGCTATTCAATGAATAGAAAGTTTCAGACATGCAAGATATGAGTGTTCTGGAGAGCTGTTGTACAATATTGTGCTGGTTGTTAACAATTCTGAACTGTAGGTTTAAAAATATGTTAAGAGGATAGATCTCATGTTATATGTATGTGTATGTATTTTTAACCCCCCCCAAAAAAATTACCATGCTATTAAAAAAAAAGGCAGTGAAATAAAGATGTACAAATAAGTGAAATTAGTTCTAATTTTTAAACAAGTAAACAGAAATCATTGCAAGTAAATGCAAAATTTCAACAAGAATTCATTTCTGATGGTAGCAAAAAACTAAGGAAATGCAACCTACATTTGCATAAATAATCCTAAACATTCTACTAAAATAGTCTATTGTGTTACCAAATTCACAGATAATAAAATATTTGATAAAATTTAAAATGCTAAGCTTAGCACAACAAAGGAAAATATAAGCAAGGTGAAAAGACAGCCTTCTGAATGGGAGAAAATAATAGCAAATGAAGCAACTGACAAACAACTAATCTCAAAAATATACAAGCAACTTCTGCAGCTCAACTCCAGAAAAATAAACGACCCTATCAAAAAATGGGCCAAAGAACTAAATAGACATTTCTCCAAAGAAGACATACGGATGGCTAACAAACACATGGAAAGATGCTCAACATCACTCATTATTAGAGAAATGCAAATCAAAACCACAATGAGGTACCACTTCACACCAGTCAGAATGGCTGCGATCCAAAAATCTGCAAGCAATAAATGCTGGAGAGGGTGTGGAGAAAAGGGAACCCTCCTATACTGTTGGTGGGAATGCAAACTAGTATAGCCACTATGGAGAACAGTGTGGAGATTCCTTAAAAAATTGCAAATAGAACTACCTTATGACCCAGCAATCCCACTGCTGGGCATACACACCGAGGAAACCAGAATTGAAAGAGACACATGTACCCCAATGTTCATCGCAGCACTGTTTATAATAGCCAGGACATGGAAACAACCTAGATGTCCATCAGCAGATGAATGGATAAGAAAGCTGTGGTACATATACACAATGGAGTGTTACTCAGCCGTTAAAAAGAATTCATTTGAATCAGTTCTGATGAGATGGATGAAACTGGAGCCGATTATACAGAGTGAAGTAAGCCAGAAAGAAAAACACCAATACAGTATACTAACACATATATATGGAATTTAGAAAGATGGCAATGACGACCCTTTATGCAAGACAGCAAAAAAGACACAGATGTGTATAACGGACTTTTGGACTCAGAGGGAGAGGGAGAGGGTGGGATGATTTGGGAGAATGGCATTCTAACATGTATACTATCATGTAAGAATTGAATCGCCAGTCTATGTCTGACGCAGGATACAGCATGCTTGGGGCTGGTGCATGGGGATGACCCAGAGAGATGTTATGGGGAGGGCGGTGGTAGGGGGGTTCATGTTTGGGAACGCATATAAGAATTAAAGATTTTAAAATTAAAAAAATAAAAAACTAAAGAAAAAAAACAATAAAAAATAAAAAATAAAATGCTAAGCTTATAAGAAACAAAATTATTTGTGATGCCAAAAACAGAGTTCCATAAAAAAATAAGGGAGCAACAATTTTTCAATAATAATGATTAAATAAATTATAATTGCTTCTCAAGAAGCAGGAAATGAGAGCTGGAAGTTTTAGAAAAACAATATTGAATTTTGCATAAAAATAAAGTAGAATCAAATTGGAAAGGATTTCATATGTTTATATTGGAGAGTTTCCACAATGAATTTCTGAAGTCTATATGTTTATCAATCATGGAGGTTTGGGGCTCTTAGCCCTGGAAAATATGAAAAATAAGATGAATTTAACTTTCTAAAAAAAAAAAAGTTTTAACTGAACTCTTCTACCATGCATATGTTGTTAATGGCCAGCAGGACAAGGTAACTTCTATTCAATGAATAGTTCACAATGCTTCATTAAATCTCCTTAAGATGAATCTGCAGAAATTCTGTCACATAAAACATTAAATCTAAACTGTACACTTCAGACATTTTATTTTGCACCTAAATAGAAACTGTATCAGGTTTGTCTACTACTATCTGTTGATCAGTTGGTGAAGATGTCTTTCTGTTATCCATAAGGTTAATTAATAATTAAAATGTTATTTTAAAGTGCTTTTGAGCAAAAAGATTAGATGTGAATATTTTTGAGAGAGATTGGGAAAATAATGTTACTATTTTACAAAGTGATAATTTATAGATTGAGATGCAATCAGTATTTCAAGATGCTATGCTTATTTTATACATGCCTTTTCTTATCATGTTTCGTGGTTGCTCTATAAAGTACTAGAAATTCTCTACATGGTTGGTAAATAATAAATGTATTGTTATAAGAAATAAACTTTACAATTTTCAGAAACACAGTAGTTCTCATAACACCCCATGATTGTGATACTGTAATATGACATTCCCCTATTTTTTTTCTTGATGCAAAGAAATTTCTTCAGTTTTCTAAGGTATGCTTTGGGCATGAAAATTAAAAAGACTGGCTTTGTTTTATGCCTTACCACTGACATGCTGTGTGATGCAATTTAACTCTTTTTGCCTCAGTTTCTCCCATACTAAAATAAAATAGTAATGGTTGCCACTTTAAAATCTCACTGGTTGCTCTAAGAAGAAATAAGAATGGTGTGGAGTAGTTGGACTGAAGAAGGCAAGAATCCTTGAATATTAAAGATAATTCAGTAACGTTGTCTTAATAAGAAATATATCATAATACTATTAAGCAATTGCATAGCATTTTATTCTTATATGGGCGTCCCAGGTGGCACAGTAGTAAAGAATCCGCCTGCCAATGCAGAAAAGGCAGGGGACACAGGTTTGACCTGGTCAAGATGATAACCCAGCACTGGGTATAACAGGCAAGAGACAGTTAATTCTAAGTGAAAATATTCCATGTTCCAAATTCTGAGTTCCAAAAGTGACTCTTGCTGATGAAACAAGTTTCCTATTCTAACTACCTGACATTTCCCCCCCTCAAGAGATAGGAGGCCTAATTCTTTGGGAATAGGGGCATCAACGTCTTTCTGGATACTTCTTGCTGAAGTGGGATGGCGAGGGGTATTGGGCCTCCCCCTTTTGCTAGTCTTAGGTTTCAGAGTCCTTATAGCAGTGTCCACCTAAGGGTGAGTGATACCTGATGCACATTGGGACAGGAATTTGTCCTTTAATATCACCTGTCCCTTGTAACGGAGAAGGCAATGGCAACCCATTCCAGTACTCTTGCCTGGAAACTCCCATGGACGGAGGAGCCTGGTAGGTTGCAGTCCTTGGGGTCATGAAGAGTCAGATACGATTGAGCGATTTCACTTTTACTTTTCACTTTTCTACGTTGGAGAAGGAAATGGCAACCCACTCCAGCGTTGTTACCTAGAGAATCCCAAGGACGGAGGAGTCTGGTAGGCTGCTGTCTATGGGGTCACACAGAGTCAGACATGACTGAAGTGACTTAGCAGCAGCAGCAGCAGTCCCTTGCAAGAGTCTAAGTGCAGATTGGTAAACTTTTGAAGGGCCTCTTTTAGCCTTTCCAGAAAGGCAATGGGGTTCTCATTGAACTCCTGAGTTATTGCTGAGACTGGACACAGTCCCACAAGTAATAGGATTCCTTCTATTTCCATGGGTGGACTTCCTGAGGGATGAGTCTTTCTGAAGCTTATCCTACCCAGTACTGTTGCAATCTGAGAGCCAGACGTCCCTGGGTCAGGGTGCAGATCCTCAGGCAGGCTGAAGCATGACAGCTTCCTGGAGATCAAATCCCTAGGCACATCAAAGCAGGCCAGCCTCCCAGGAATTGGGTCCCTGAGCAGGTTGAGACGTGACAACCTCCTGAGACCCCTGGACTGGAGGATCCCCAAACAGGTTGAGGCATGACAACCTTTCAAGGACCAGATCCCTAGGCAGGTCAAGGCAGGTTGACCACCTGGGACCCCCGGACTGCAGTTGGGCATCCCCAAGGTCTCCAGCGTGACCAGTGCTAGGTAGGATTAAGGGGTTGTAATTTTAACTCTTTGTGTTTGTTCACCACAGATGGGAATAGATATCATGATGTAAAGCAATCCCAGCCTGTGCCCTGAGACTGGGAACCTGCTGAAGTGGTCATAAGCCTTATCCTCCTACTGCTTTAAGGGATTGTAAGTCACTGATTTCCTCCTCTAGTCCTCCATAAGAGCAGGTTAGGGTGTCTCCAATGGTAACCATTTCATTGTAATAGACTCATTTTAGGTAATAACAGAAGTGATGACAAAGGAGTGGGTTATCTGGTCCTGTTGGGGGCATTAAAGTGTTTTAATAATAGGCTGGGTGGAGCAATGTTGCCTACAAGGGGGCAGAATCTTTGCTCTAGGCGTTAGTAATTGACTTAAGAACAAATTTGTAAGAGGCAACAGACCATATGTTCTATAAAAGTGGAGTGGAGATTTGATCCAGGGGTGTTTGTAACTTTAGGAGAAGGGTGGTAAGAGTTTGGGCCCAAACAGCCTGCAGGCTAACTCCCCAAGTGGCAAACATTACTCCTGGAAGCCCAACTGCCTTTGAAGGGATGCCAACAGATGGACTTCTAGCAGGCATCATGTGCCTGTCGCCCACCCTAGCAGGTTCACTGAGAGATGCTGATTCTGCACATGTTGTAGGAAACACGAAGGCCTGAATATCTAGAGGGATTGGGTATTATACAATATTTCTCTCCCAAGGGCCAGCTGTTTTCTAGTTGTCCCTCCAGATGATTGTAGAGGCAACACTGTGGGTCTAGATGGGGCTCAGAAAAAGAGCATGAAACAGGAGGGAAGGGGGTAGGGCACAATTTTGAAAGAATGACATAGCACAAGGGCATGACATAAACCAATTAAAATCAGTTGGGTGCAAGATGACAGTTCAGTTCAGTCGCTCAGTCATATCCGACTCTTTGCAACCCCATGAACTGCAGCACACCAGGCCTCCCTGTCCATCACCAACTCCCAGATTTCATCCAAACTCATGTCCATTGAGTCGGTGACCCATCCAGCCATCTCATCCTCTGTCATAACTTTCTCCTCATGCCCCCAGTCACTCCCAGCATCACAGTCTTTTCCAATGAGTCAAATCTTCGCATGAGGTGGCCAAAGTACTGGAGTTTCAGCTTTAGCATCAGTCCTTCAAATGAATACCCAGGACTGATCTCCTTTAGGATGGACTGGTTGGACTTCCTTGGACGCCAAGGGACTCTGAGAGTCTTCTCCAATACCACAGTTCAAAAGCATCAATTCTTCATTGCTCAGCTTTCTTCACAGTCCAACACTCATATCCATACATTCAACTGGAAAAACCATAGCCTTGACTAGACAGACCTTTGTTGGCAAAGTAATGTCTCTGTATCTCAATGTGCTACCTAGGTTGGTCATAACTTTCCTTCCAAGGAGGAAGCGTCTTTTAATTTCATAGCTGCAATCACCATCTCCAGAGATTTTGGAGCCCACGAAAATAAAGTCTGAAACTGTTTCCACTGTTTCCCCATCTATTTCCCATTAAGTAACGGGACCAGATGCCATGGTCTTCATTTTCTGTATGTTGAGCTTTAAGCCAACTTTTTCACTATCCTCTTTCACTTTCATCAAGAAATTAGTTCTTCTTCACTTTCTGCCATAAGGCTTCTAACAGAAGCAGAAGATATTAAGAAGAGGTGGAAAGAATACACAGAAGAACTGTACAAAAAAATTTTCACGACCTATATAAACATGATGGTGTGATCACTTGCTTAGAGCCAGACATACTGGAATGTGAAGTCAAGTGGGCCTTAGAAAGCATCACTACGAACAAAGCTAGTGGAGGTGATGGAAGACAGTTGAGCTGTTTCAAATCCTGAAAGATGATGTTGTGAAAGTGCCACACTCATTATGTCATCAAATTTAGAAAACTCAGTGGTAGCCGCAGGACTGGAAAGTGTCAGTTTTCATTCCAATCCCAAAGAAATTCAAGGCCAAAGAAAGCTCAAACTACTGCACAATTGCACTCATCTCACACAATAGTAAAGTAATGCTCAAAATTCTCCAAGCCAGGCTTCAGCAATATGTGAACTGTGAACTTCCAGATGTTCAAGCTGGTTTTAGATAAGACAGAGGAACCAGAGATCAAATTGCCACCGTCTGCTGGATCAAGGAAAAAGCAAGAGAGTTCCAGAAAAATGTCTATTTCTGCTTTTTGACTATGCCAAAGCCTTTGAGTGTGTGGATCACAATAAACTGTGGAAAATTCTGAAAGAGATGGGATTACCAGACCACCTTACCTGCCTCTGGAGAAATCTATATGCAGGTCAGGAAGCAACACTTAGAACTAGACATGGAATAACAGACTGGTTCCAAATAGGTAAAGGAGTATGTCAAGGCTGTATATTGTCACCCTGCTTATTTAACTTATATGCAGAGTACATCATGAGAAACGCTGGGCTGGAAGCAGTACTTGTTGGAATCAAGATTGCAGGGAGAAATATCAGTAACCTCAGATATGCAGATGACACCCTTATGGCCAAGATGACAAGTCAAATCAAGTAAACCTTAATCTCCAATCTGTAAACTAAATGACATACCCAGAGGTGGCAGGATAGCTCCAAGGCACTGTCAGAAGACAGAGGAGTGGGTGGTTCCCCAATGGGCTGGATGAACCTCCCACTCATTAGCATATGAATTCACCCCACTCACAAAACCTAGCCAGACCAACTCCATGGACTAAACCTGTGCCCTCTGCAATGGCCCACACCTGCAGAGTGTACTTCTCTCTGAATCCTAACAAATCCACCTCTTACCTTTCACTGTGTCTCTCACTGAATTTTTGCAATGAGGCATCAGAGCGTGAACTTCATTAGGTCCTGGGATTTGGCCAGGCTCAAGTCCTGGGAGAGAGGAGCTGAAGGACAGCAGGAAAAAACAGTGGGAAAAATGTGCCAGGGAATCCCCTTCATAGCCTGCCAGAAAATCTGCTAAATACCGGACATGTGCTCACAGTTTTTACTGGTCTGATCCTCGGCACAAAGAAGATTAAGGACAGAAGAACCCCCACCAGCTTGGGTAACAGCTACTGGGGCTCAGCAGATAGTGCCTTTGGGACATACCGAGGACTAGCCTCTCCAGAGTTCCTCAATTGCACCCACTGCTGCTCGCCTGTTCTCAAGGGGGTTGAGGAAACAAGAAAGGAGAGATTGTAAAGGAATTAAGATTTTGTTAGGCATAGGAGCCTAACAGCCATAGGAGCTCCTCCAGCCATAGGAGCAAGGACCTCCTACATTAACCGGAGGTCTTCTGGAATCTGAGACTGAGCCTCGTGAACTTTCTGCTGAGTTTGTTTTTAAACAAGGGATCTTCCCAACGCAGGGATTGAACCCAGGTTTCCTCCATTGCAGGTGGATTCTTTACCAGCTGAGCTATGAGGGAAGTCTTATGTAAACATAACTCAGATCAAAATGTACATTTCCAGCACCTCAGAAGAAACACCCTATTATATAAAATGCATTTTATATCTCTAAGGTCATTATTGTTCTCAGAATAATAAACTCAGAAATATGTTGGCTAGTTTCTCTAGCTCATATAGACTCAATAATATAGTCTTACAGATTCTTCTCAGATAAGGCTTCTTCAGTATATCTTTTTTTCCATTTTTCTTGTCATTCTCCTAATTCAGAGTCTTAGTAATTCATAGTTAGAATACTTTCATAGACTTTCCTCCTTTCTTCATCTCCTCTTCAAACTTCTCTGGAAGACTAATTTTGAGAGGGAAAATATTTGTCAGGTCACTCTTCAGACTCAATTGAGTATTCTTCTTTGTTTATAAGGAAAATATTCAGAGACTTTAAATTGATATTCAATGCCCTTCACAATCAGGCTTCAATGTAACTCTCCTTTATTACTGTCTATAACAACGAATCACATTTAATTCATTTGCCCCTTACTGCCTTCCTTAAACATACTTAAAATTAGTTATTCTCAAGGGAAACTTCACTGTCATCTAAAATCCAATTCAAATCCCATTTCCACTGTGATGTTTTACTCCAACAATTTATGTAGAAATGAGGTCTCGTTAAGTTTTTACTATCTCCACTACTTGTTTAACACATATTTTGCTCATTGATGGGCTATTACTTAAAATTTAGCATATTTGTTTTATCTCTATGCGCAGACTCTATGTTCCTGAAGAGGAATCTTGGCCTCTTGGTTATTTTTAAGTTCTACAGAAAAAATTATGGTAGGTTTTAATAAAAAAGTTTTACAAAACATTTAAAAGGGCATGGATAAAAGCAACAATCAGGCAACAGATGACAAAATTTAGTGACTTTCTAAATCTGCTATGATCAACCCTGATAATAAACAATTAACTCACTAGCATGGATCACTTCCACGCTGATGTCGTAAATATAATTTGTAGTAATCAATTGAGAAAGTACATTTAACACATAGATTTCTTCTGCAGAGATAATTCCAATGTTGAATTTTCATTAGAGATCTTCTGGACTTGGCTCATTCTTCTTTCTTACCCTTGAAAGATCTACTCAGGAAGTTCTTAAAATAATTTAGTTGTTGTGTTTAAAATTTTCACATAAAAAGATAAAAATGTGATAACATGTCATTATTGTAAGGAGAAGGACTAACAGCTTAAAGCTCAAAATTAAAACCTAGATGAGAGAATGTTTATCATAATTTTACTTAGCAGCTTGCAAGTCTACTGCAGAGCTTTTAAAGCAGTAAAAACAAAACAAATGCCATAACCACAAAACAGAGTAGGTCATCTACTTATGTACGGTTTTATATTATAGTGATTTGACTTCCTTTAAAAATATAAATTTTCTGAAATATGGGATGAAATAGGGAATTACTATTAAGGCATATAATATGATCAGAAAATATCAGTGAGATTGTTTTACTATCAATAACCTGGTAAAGTTATGTGCTTCAATTTCCATTAATTTGTTGTGAAGTCCAGCTCATCAAACATTATTACATATGTTTTCAAAGTACAATGCTAACTTTGTAGATGTAAATCTATTTATAGGGTATTGAAAGAAGTTATTCATAAGACACTGAAAACAATTTTCTAGAATAATTTTCTAGAGTAATACAATTTTCTAGAATAAAACACGTATCTCAATAATACCCTCCAATGCTTCACAAAATTATTACTTAGGAGAACTTTTCTCCATTCCCAGCTCACTTTACTCTCCCGTTCTATTTCTTTCTAGAGATAAGAAAACAGATTCATGTGCAAATATCTCCATAGGGCTTAACACACTTTTGAGACAGTGAGAAAGGGAAACAGATATTGTCCATAAGCATAGAGAGGACTGACTGGCAAACACTATGTCTACTTGCTTAATATTCAATTGTTCCACTTTTATGTGGATATCTAGTTCCTATAGAACCTTGAAAAAAGTTGAAACTACATAGTTTTGTCATTATAAAACTACTTCCTTTGCCCTAGTTTTCTCCCTGCTCCCCTACATATAACCTTTCATATATTTATTTTGCTGTCCACATTCTTCTTGAAGTATGTTGTTAAACTTAAGACCTCATAAAGTAAATCCTTAGAGTTATGAAAAAAGAAAGTGAGGTCATTTTGGAGTTGTGTGGCTAATTTACCATCTGAACACTTTTGCATTTTTCCCATGTTAAAGAAACTTTAAAAACTTATCAATAGATTTCTTTGTGACTTTTACTAATGAAGTTGTATTTTTTTTTCCACCAGTGGTAGGTGCTGAATAATTTGCATGGGAATTTGAAGGTTCATGGCTTCCAAATCAGCAGGAGTTAAGGCTTAATTGCTTGGAAATATATTTTCATGGCTGATACAATTAACAGAAAAATGTCTATATGTCAAGAGAGGTTCTGTGCTAATCTGTTAACCATAACATCTGCCAGCTCACATCTAGATACAATGTAACAGTTAACAGCTTGAAGCTATTAAAAATGTACCAATAAGGGACTTTCATATACTTTTTTCCATTAATTTGCTTCTTCACTTTAAACAAAGGAGTAGAAAATTTTTGAACTTTACTATCAGTGAAAAGGAAAGTACATTCACCTAGTTTGAGCTTCAAAACACATTACACTCATTGCTGTACGTTAAGGTAACACTTTAAAAGTCACTCAATTGCTAATATATTCTGTGTCAACTCAGGAGCTGTCTATTAGATCTGGTTACACTCCAGAGACAAGGATATGATTTCCACTTCTAGAGATCAGGTCAAGAATTGCAATAACAATTAGTAATTAGTAGTTAGATCTCTATTTACCACATTAAAAGGTCATTTCTCCAAAACATTTAGTCTCATGAGAGGAAAGGAATACAAGATACTATAAACTGTTGAACTTTTGAAATCTAGGAAAGACCATAGAATCTAAGATGCTCTTTGAAATCTCTAGACATTTTAAGTATAATGAGATCTTTCTTAAGAACTCATTTTTCAAAAATCAATTCATAACTCTAGGCCTTAATTCTAGATTTTACTCAAATATATACACATAACAAAACAATACTCTTGGCTTAAGATTTGTCATCTTTAAAGTGATGTTATCCCTGTAAACATGGATAAAAGATAATATATGAGCATAGCTATTTTAAATACTCCCTACGGTTCTCATGAAAAATATGAATAAATCATGTATTAAAAACTCTAAATAGTATAACATTTTAAATTAGAGTTATACTTTATAATTTGAATGTAACTGGTTTCTGAGAATTTGCATAATAACTTAAAAAAACAAGATATGAAGGAAATGTATTTTTTTAATTTTCTAAATTAAACTTGAGTTTTGCTATCTAGACTACATTCCATTAAATTAGGACAAATATAATGTTAGTCAGCATTGGAAGTTCTATACAGTCCTCAACTTGACAACATGTTCAAGATTCTGGAATCTTACACTGAGTTCATGTGGTTCGGTAGGGTGAGGTACTCTCTGTTTATCAATCAACACTGTATAAACTTGACTGCAAAGATTTTCCATTTACTTATTTTCCTTGTCTATCAGACCTGGGGAATTTGTTGACTTGACACCCACCATAAGGTGACACTTGGGATATGGTGATTATATGTGAGGCGGAATTGTTAATGCCTCTGTTACTACATCCAGAGATGTCTTCTGGAACTTTATGTCTCTGGGGTCTCCCTGCCTCCACCAGGACAGTGTCAGAAAATAGGACCTTGTTTCCTCCCTTTCCAGAGTCTATACGTCTCTCTCTTTCCCATAGCTAAGGGAATGCCTTCTGTGACTTACAGACACAATTTTATCTTTTCTGCTTTTCCCAAGACTTTTTTTTTTTCTCAGACCTGATATTTTTCCATATAGTAGGATTATTAGAAAACAAATTCTAAGACATTTTATAGGTTACCACTGCATTCAACGTCATTACACCTCTCTCCTCTTCAAAGGGCATGAAGCACAGAGCCAATTAACTGTCTTAGTAGACAGAAAAGAAAAAAAGAAGACAGAAGAATTAAACATAAATACTCTGAAATAGTATTCAGCCATATTTAGAGAAATAATTGAGTATTTCAAAGACATAGGTTATGTGAATATTTTGATGATATAATTCAGTTGGAATCAGTATGAAGTATACTAGCGTCAACAAAGTACAAGAAATTCTAAAGGCAAAGAGTAGCCTTATAGTCATAAAATACAGGTATCATTAATGATTAAAAGGAGAATTTTACCAGCAGAATCATTCATAGTAAGTCTCCTAGTTTCATAAAGAAAATCATAAAGTACTAACAGAAAAGGATGAGGGTATCTTAATCACATTAAGAATTGCATGAGATAAGCCCTTTTTGGATGCAAGAAACAAAGGCCTCACTTAACGTTCTTATTGTAAAGATCTCCTGAATTTCCATATTGCAGGAGCTTTCAATAGGATATCTGGATGGAAGGGAAAGCTAAACAAATGGTCTTAAGTTTTCCTTTCCTAACATACATATTCAGAGAAGGCAATGGCACCCCACTTCAGTACTCTTGCTTGGAAAATCCCATGGACGGAAGAGCCTGGTAGGCTGCAGTCCATGGGGTCACTAAGAGTCAGACGACTGAGCAACTTCACTTTTACTTTTCACTTTCATGCACTGGAGAAGGAAATGGCAACCCACTCCAGTGTTCTTGCCTGGAGAATCCCAGGGACAGGGGAGCCTGGTGGGCTGTTGTCTACAGGGTTGCACAGAGTCGGACATGACTGAAGTGACTTAGCAGCAGCAGCAGCAGCAGCAGCAACATACATATTGCTTTTATTTATACTGAATAGACTCCTTATTCTTAGTGATGGAGAATAAGGTTAATAATAAAATATATTAGGGTGTTGATACCTAAATAGCATCAGAAAAATAAGCAGATAACTTTTGAAGAAGAGTAAGTGTAAAACCAGAAAACAGCAGCTTTTATAAAGGCAATGAAAGACAAAAATAAGTCAATTTAATTTTGATTGTTCTCCATAAAATATAAGAGAAAGTAAAAACTTGCTCTATCCATAAACAGTGTGATGTAATTTGCACATATTTGAAAATAAAGTCAAATAGCTTTAGGGTTAGCACTAAGGAAGTAGTAAATAAGCAAATGCCAAACAATATGACCTAGGATATTTACATTGTATAAATATCTAAATCAAAACATGTACTCTTGACAACACTGGAGATGCCACAAAAGTCTTACCTCTATGGCTGTTTCTGGATAGGTCTATAAAATTGATAACTCATGTCGTTATAATTTTGTTTGCTTTATCTATCTACTTAGTTAAATGGGAGAAACTATAGAACAGGGAGAATAGGCCGAGGCTTTCTTCCTTTTCTCCTGGGATTGCAGTGACTCAACTAGTCATTGCCCTTCCCTGACCATCAACTCTGGGATTTAAACTTTCTCAGACAGAGAAAGTTGAACTGTAAATAGTGTCAACAATCCACAGCAATAGTCCCTGAAATTCAATAGCAGCTTAATATATTGACAACCTTCTATTACTATATCATCCAGAAAATTGTATTCTCAAGCAATTAAACCTTATCTCCTGCTAGTTTAGAAGTCACAAAGCATCGAATGTCCTCTTTTATTCAATCAATCTCTATTCTTGGTCCAAAGACTTATGGCTGGCAAAAGAGTGATTTGATGCAGAAAGTATTGATATATACAGAGCTATTCATATCATTATAGTTCTGTTTGCTTTACTTATCTATTGCAAGGTTGCAGGACTTTGGGCAGTCAGTTTTCCTCAAAAGCACTTTAGGACCTTTCTGGAACCTGGAGCTTACTAGACTCTTTTTGCAATACGTAAATCTATAGGAAAGGAAGCTCTAAGGTATATCAATTGAGAAAAATAGTCCTTATATAATCATCTATACATCGCAGAGAGAAGTTAGGATTCAAAAATTAATTTTAAAACAAATAAAAATTTAATATATAATGTATTGCTGAAAAGTTCAGGGGGCATATAAAACAATGTCTTATTTTAGATATCTTTGATGAATATCTTGATCAACTTGATTATAAATCATATTTTAGTATTTTAATGTGTGGGGCATCTAGACTATGAATGAATTCTAGGCCTTCAACACTATCAAATATTATATTTAGTACTGAGTCTGCAACACTTCCAAGCTCATATGCTTTTTCTTTGTAAACTGCATACCAAAAAAAAAAAAAAAAGGCTATGCTTCTCTGGTTATCCAGAAAACAAGCTTACAGCTTTCTGTAGTGATTTCTGTTGGCTATAATTTCCATTAGCAATCACATTTTGACATCGGCTATCAGACAGAGGTAGCTTTCAATATCCTTTTCAGAAAGAGTATCTCTTATTTGCAGACCTAAATCTTAGGCTATTGGTAGATTCAGATATCTTTGAGACAACTGCCACATACTATCTTGTCAGTGACTCAAGTAGGTTTATTCATATTTATTGTATTTTATTTTTAATATTTTCTCTTTGACCCAAGGTTGTTTAGAAGTATATTGTTTATGTCCCAAGTGTTTGAAAAATGGAGTAGCATACTTTTCTCTATCCTCCAAGGTACAATTCTAAGCCATGAGCATTATATGTAAAACAAACATAAGACAACTCTGAAAGACAGAAATAAAGTAGGAGGCTAGCTGGGGAACTTGGGACTCAAGAAACAAGACAGTGATGACTTTGTTTTGTTTTCTTCTTGCTTCATGTATCCCAGACTTAAGAGTTGAAGCTGGCAGCCTAGACACACCAATGGTTGAAGACCAAAAAAAATGGCAAAGGAAAATGACAACAAGATTGTGCTCTAACCAAATGTTCAGCTAATGAGCAGTCCGGCAAGATAACAGATCACATTTAGCCCACTCAATTCCATCCAAACACTTCAGAAAAAATATCGTCCCATCAAAATCCACCCTGACAAAGGCTGACTAGTGAGATGAAGCTTCTACAACCTCCATACTGTAATAAGCTAACCCAATCCCTTCTCAAGTGTTATGTCATAAAAGATCTCAAGTATCACTGGAGGCTAATTAAAGGACCTAGACATTTATACATAAGTGAAAGAAATGAGACATCATGGCCTCTTCTTTTGCTGAAGTGGTATTAAAAAAATACCAGTGATATGCTAGTGACTAAGAAAGATTATGACTCTCTTCCCTGAAATTAATATTCTAGTGGGTCTAAATGTCTGTGATATTTAAAACATGATAGTTATAGGGTACTATATGTTAAGAATGATGGTGTCTTGCTACTAAAGTATAAACCAAGGATAATGCATACTTGTAAAGAGTAGAAAACCAAACAAAAACTCACATAACAAGGTAAAGAAGCAAGGTAAGAGACAAGGATTGTAAACTTCAACATCCTAGAAAACTAGAGGTGTCCACAGTTCTCAATAAAGGATAGTGACTTCTTCCCAGATAGAAAAAGATTATTATGTCCTCAGGTGCATATATATTTTATGGAGTGGCCATATAATAGGATAAAAAAAGCATGCTTTTCAGGGATGCCTCATAGCTAAGTAATTATTGAGTTATACCAGTAACTCAGTATATCTTGAATTCTAATTTAATTAACTCTTTCCATAATTATAATAGCTTTAACTATGCCATAGATTTTTTTGTGAGGATGAAGTTTTCTTAACCATGACTGGTCAATGATGGGGATTAGAATGAAGAAGGCCAAATATCTTAATATTTTGAACTATAAAGGAATCATTGTTTTCCCTCTAAAATGTTCATAAAAAGTGAACTTCTTTAAGATCTCAATCATGAAGATTTATAAAATAATCTCACATGTAAAGCAGAACTAACACATGGATAATAAGGATGACATTAAAACAAAGATATGAAGGGCATTTAACTGTTTTTCAAATAAGTTAAAATATTTTTATCAAAAATAAAAATTGCATTCTGATATTAGAAGTTAAAAAATGATGTAAATCAAGGATAATAAATACATCTGCAGTTATACAAACGAATTAATCACTTTTAGAATATCTCACTTCCCAGTTTTGCTCTTTAGTCTTTCTAATTTACAAAAAAAAAGCATAACCCAGTTATACTAGTATTACTTGTTCATAGTAACTTGGAAAAAACCTCTTGAAAGTAAAGAAAATATTTTTATTTTTGGTGCAATGTTTATCAATAATACTGAGCCTGAAAATTCTAATGCCAAGAGAGATAAAATGCATAAATAATTATATTTTCTGTGATCTTGAAAAAGGAGATTGTTTTTAGATAATGAAGAGGGACACATATTAATACCTTATCACAACATTTTAAACATTTTGTAAACAGGATGAACTGGAAGTCAGATAATTAAAAGTAAAAATAGAGGACAAATGATCAAGTTTGGAAAGGGTTTATTGAAGAGCCCTGTCTGATCTTGTGTGGCACAGAAAAACTGGCAATCTAACCTGGATGACAGGAACTGGACTGTAGGACATTCACATCCAGCATCGACATTAGAGTGAATTCTTATTGCAGATCTTGTAAGTTAACAGAACAAAACCAAAAGTCGACCTTTAACATTATGCCTGTCCCTATTGACATTCCGAGTTCTTACCTTTTCCAGTTTCTCACAGCTTGAGGAGGATGGCCATCTTTCAAGCTGGGTGGTAGAAGTCTGTCCCTAAAACAGTGGAAATTTATATTGGACAAGGTTCAATTATTTTTATCCTGTTCATTGATATCTTATGCTTATAGTATCTTATTATGGAAAGTAGAATGAAACTTATGTAACTATTTTGTTCAAAAACCTCCCTGAGTGTCTGAATATTGTCTTCAAAGTCAAGTCTTCTATGGCCTAGCAGTCAAGCAAACAGCCATTCTGGTTGAAATATTCTTAATATAATTATCTTCCACTACCCTCCATCTGCTTCCTCATCACATCCCGATCTCCAAAACAGCAATGACCTCTTACATGTGTGACTCCATACTTTAATCTGTTCTTTCCTCTGCCCTGCCAGCTCTTTTATTTTTCCTTCTGCAAATCAATGCCACTTTTCCAGGCCTGGCTCAAGTGTCACTGTCTCCAGGTACCACTTTCATGCTACCATGAGGTTTATTCTCTGTTCTTCCAGTGCTCCTGTTGGCGTCACCGTTTTATCACAGCACATTTAGTCTTGTAATAAAATTCTACTTCACACTTGCTTTTCTCCCCATTAAAAATAGTCCTGTGTTGTATTTGTCTTTCTTTAAATCATATCATCTTTTATGTGACCATAGTATTCACTTTTTTCACAGCCATCACTTAATGTATATTTTAATTGAATTTTAGAAGCTAAGAATTTTATATATATATATAGATAGATAGATAGATAGATAGATAGATAGATAGATAGATACACACACACACACACACACACACACACACATATTTTTCCCCAATACTCATGTACTCATGTATGGAGAGTTTGGACCATAAAGAAGTGCTGGAGAAGACTCTTGAGAGTCCATTGGACTGCAAGGAGATCAAACCAGTCAATCCTAAAGGAAATCAACCCTGAATATTCATTGGAAGGACTGATGCTGAAGCTGAAGCTCCAATACTTTGGTCTCCTACTCATTGGAAAAGACCCTGATGCTGAGGAAGACTGAGGGCAAGAGGAGAAAGGGTCAACAGAGGATGAGATAGTTGGATGGCATCACTAACTGAAAGGATGAGCAAACTCGGAGATGGTGAAGGACAGAGAAACCTAGTGTGCTGTAGTCCATGGGGTTGCAGAGTTGGACACGACTTAATGATTAAACAACACCAAATATATAAGCACACATTTATATATTTATATATGCATATACACATATATGTATAAAGATATGACAGAGGCTAAAATGAAAGTACTTAATGGAAAGTTAAGAGAGGTTAGTTGTAAAAGTTACCACAAGAATTAAGTAGATAATGGTGGGATTACCTTTCAAAATAAGGAGGAAAACAGAAAAGTAAACCCTAGTACACAAGCAATTTTAGACTTATAATTTAGCCTTAGGACAAGATTCTAAGGCAGAGAACACAAAGTTAAATGCCTATAAGGGGCACACAGCTACCAGAGAAGTGGGAAACAGTTTGAATTATGACAGACAGATAAATATGAAAGAGGAAAACCATCCAACTGATTTTTGCCATGAGGCTAACATAAGCCAAATACTACCTAACTTTGTTTTTTTTTTTTTTTTTTAGAGAAGACCTTATTTGAGAGAAAATAATTAAATTCAATATTTATGTGAAAACTCAGACTTTATTTTAAAATAGCAAAAAAAAAAAAAAAGAAAAGAAAAGAAAAATTAAGGTTAAAAAATCCTAGCATCAATTTACGGTCTCTAAATTCTGTCCAAAGACTTTTTACATAAGATTATTGAAATGAGGGAGAAAAGTAAAATTAAGAGCAGTAGTTGGAGATAAGTAAAAATGGAGCATACTTGTTTTGAAGTGCAGACTTCAAGATCATGAGTGGTTTGTGAATATCTGAAAATGGTACAATGGCAAGTCAATGAGAGAGAACTATTTTGACATAAAGGTTGATTACAGAACTTCTGAGTTGATCTAACTATAATTACTCTTCGTTAGCACTGCCTATGCCTATGTGTCTATTTTTTAAACATTCCACAAATATTTTCTCAATCCTCTGAATGGACCTACATGATTCAGTTCAGTTCAGTCACTTAGTCAAGTCTGACTCTTTGTGACCCCATGGATTGCAGCACACTCAGCCTCCCTGTCCATCGCCAATTCCCAGAGTTTACTCAAACTCATGTCCATTGAGTTGGTGATGCCTTCCAACCATCTCATCCTCTGTTGTCCCCTCTCCTCCCACCTTCAACCTTTCCCAGCATCAGGGTCTTTTCCAATGAGTCAGTTCTTCATATCAGGTAACCAAAATATTGGAGTTTCAGCTTTAGTATCAGTCCTTCCAATGAATATTCAGGACTGGTTTCCTTTGGAATGGACTAGTTCAATCTCCTTGCAGTCCAAGGGACTCTCAAGAGTCTTCTCCAACACCACAGTTCAAAAGCATCAATTCTTCAGTGCTCAGCTTTCTTTATAGTCCAACTCTCACATCCATACATGACTACTGGAAAAAACATCATAAGTATTATTATTTCAGATGAAGAAACTGAGGTATACGAATTAACTAGCTTCCCTCAATGTTCCTACACAGCAAGAAATTAAATCCAGCTCTTCCAGGCTACAAAGTCTGACTCTGATAATTTGGGTCTAAAATTGAGTATGTATATATTTAGCTGACTAACATCAGCTTTCTCTGGGGCCCATCATCTCTAGGTCCTTAACATTCTTTCTGGGTCTGAAAAGGTAATGATGCGTCATTAGATACTGGCAACTCAAATGACGTGGTTTGAGTTCTACCGGTAACTAGCTGGTACCTCCCATGCCTTCTAAAATATCTCTAAGACAGCTGCCAACCAACAGACTGGAGGGTTTATTACTGACCTAGTAGTACAGCTGAGGAAAAAATCCTGAAACAGTCAGGTTTGAAGCCATCTATCTGAATAAAGAAGGAAAAAAATGAAAGATGTGTGTAGAATAAATAAGTAGCACTGATTTTGCAATCAGTCCAATGTGTGTAGTAAAAGAGAAAAAAAAAAGACAATTCAGTGAATAGTATGAGGTTTCTCAGGATTTTGTTGCATAGATCAAAAGATGATTATAAGGGAGCATGTTAAGAGGTAGTGAATATTATTTGACAATTGACATAAATTTAATAAAGTATAATTCAATAAAGTATAATCTGTACTTGAGTGTATGTAGTATGATTCTACCCATATTGATGTTAAATAAAAATCATCATTATCAATTTCTAGTACAGTTGAAGAGTTTTCCAAAACCCTTATTATTTGTTATTTGTCTATTGTGCTTTATTTTTAATCACTAAATTTCTATATCTGAGTCTTAAAGTTTGGCTTTTATTCTCTTGATAAAACATTGACAACTTGAGAAAAACATTCACTCAGTGCATTTGATGGGCAAATATACTTCATGCTGTGTTGAATGTGTAACCTATGAATGGATTTGGCCATTTTGTTTTGAGCTGTCAGATAAATTTCTGTTGGGCATCTTTCCTATTGCTGTGCATCTAAGCAAAATAATATTTTATTGTTGGTCATAATTAATAATTCATTGAAACATACTAAATGAATGCACTCAAAACATGGATGTAAATATTGTTAGGTCTCTGAATATAGCAGTCTCAGGCCCAGCATGATTTTTGCAATATGAATTGCAGTTATGAGTTAGATCATTCCCTATCAGAACAAGTTGAGAATTATAACATAAAAAATTGACAGACTCTTTCTGCCTACAAATGAGAAAACAGATTTGTAAAATGTGAAATGAGCCATTCTGGCAAAGTAGAATTTGAGCTTCAAGTGTAAACACTTGAGTTAATGGCTGGAGTTTCTCAATCTCAGAAGCTCTGGTGCATGGGGAGGGTGAAGCAGAGGTTACCAGAGCTCTTCAGCCTTTTACTTAGAACATTCTTATAGGACTTAATTAGGCAGATTACCTGTTATGCATGGTGTAGTGTGCTGAACATTTTTAAACTGGTATGTCCTCCAGGCAAATGGAAGGCACAGTCAGAAGGAATTACACTCTACACAAATAACTCTGAGCATTTTATTAGTGGACCTCATAGAAATGAAATCTTCCTTGTCAATGCACCATTTAGTGTTTAACTCAATTGAGTACCAAAGAGTTTGTTAAATGTTGAACGGCCATCTGGATTTATGGATCCAACCTGACTACCTTTTCAGTGGCTTTTTTTTTTTTTAAGCTAGTGACAGTATTGCAGCTTTGAAATAAAATAAAAAACCTTCAGTTTTTAACACTATGTGCTTTGTTCTAAATTACCAGATAAGAGTGCCAGTGTGATTACTTACCAAAAAAAGACAAATTTGGTTCTTGAAAAACAATATAATTAAAACGTTAAGAAAGTAAAAATCACTTAAGATATGTCCACAAACAATAACTGTTTACAAATCCTTTCAGGACGCAAAAATTAACTTGCTACATACCTGTTAAATTCCTGATTCCATTTAATCACTTTATTCACCTAACCACCTACAGAGAAGGGTCATGATGTCAAGCAATCCTGAATGGTATTTTGTGTGAATTGGGAACAAAGCTTTTAAAGGCCAGAGGTTTCAAAACATAAACCAGATGTGCTCATTTTAAAAACCTACTTAGTTGTGGGGCGGGGGAGAAAGGTCAGACTCTTAGATCTTTTAAAAAATCTTACTGTCAAACACATTCCATGGAAACTAAGCATTTTACTATTCTCAAAGTGCTGCAATGCTGACTTTTTTTTCCTTTGAATGAAATATTTGCTCTGATCTGAATTATACATGAATTTTTCCTACATTTAAATCACAATAAGATACTGGAAGATTTTCTTAATCATTTAAAATCTCCTAAAATAAGTCAGAATATTTAAACTTTGCTTTTATAGAAATGATGTTGAATAATTTAAAAAATCATAATTCTCAACACAAGTGTCTGATTTAAATGTCAGTTCTCAATTGTTTATGGAGCATAAATCTAGGTCATGAAGTGGCTATTAAACAGACTTTTATAAATATATATTTATATGAAGTTGAATGCCTTTCATCTTTAGAGTGACAATATATGATGTGTGGTGTTCATTTTCCATAGCAGCAAATTAGATTTAAAAAGAACCTACTACTTACTTACATGCTTCAATATTTTTGTAAGACATAAATTATATTGAGTTCTTATTTAATTTGTTAAAATAGTTTGTGTAAAATTCTTCATGTAAAATGGGCATTTCTTTCAGTAACATCCCTGATTTACATTTTCCTCACTTTTGAAACAAATTATGCCAGTGTCTAAGCTGTTACTTGGTTCCCATTTATCTTACTTCCAAAGGGATAATTGTGTGTATTTAGCTGTGTGTGTCCTATGGCCTTGAAGTTGAATTTTGCTTACTAGCTATGTGATCTTGGTTATATTGCTTAAACTCTTTAAGCCAGAATTTTGTCAACTACAAAATGGAGATAATAACATATGTACTCCACATGGTTAGTAAGAAAATGAAATGAGAAACTATATAATACACTAACCTTGTACTTGGTACAACAGTGTGTGGCACATTGTAAATATTCAATAAATTTTAGCCAATCAATTCAACCACATAATAAATCAAGCAGTATCTCTGTTTAAGAAATAGTGATAGACTGTGAAAAGTACTGGACTTGTTTTCTAGTTCTAAACCTCTGATCATAGAAAATAACTTTAAAATCTCTTAACCTTTTAAATGCCTATATTAGAACAAGCTTTATGGACTACAGTGAAAATTCAGTGAGATAGTACATGAAATGACCTAGCACTATTGCTCAATAAAGTTATGTAAACATTTAATTTATACTGCTTCATAAATTTCAGTTCTATTGTTAAAACAATTTGGATTTAAACAAATTAGGTTTATATCTGCATAACTGCTTTCAGCATTGTTGCAAAGCCTACAAGTTGCTTCGTGACATCTTCCTTAGTCATAGAATTCCTGATTTCCAGCTAGCGACACGGACATCGGGAATAAATGTTATATTTCCTAGCCACAGTGCTCTGCTTACTAGCAGAAAACAAATCATGCTGAGCTCTAAAATGATGCTATAACTAGGGAAAACTGTCTGCTACCTGGCAAAATGTTGCTTGTTATATATCTTTGATAACAGAATAAGTAGTAATTTATTCGTGTTGGAACACACACATATTCTGCATATAGATTTGTCTTTCCTACCCACAGTGATGCTGCAAACAATATACATAAACCTACTGAGTGCCTCATTCAATCTAATATATCCCACGCATTATTACCTCTGACCAAGGATCCCACTTCACAGTAAAAGAATTGGAACAAAAGGATAGTGATCACAGGATTCAATAACTATACCAGGTGCTCCATTACCCAGAGAGAGGGAGTCTTAGAAAAGACCACCATATATACTACTCAGTAATGGTACCAAAATGTTGTTGCTGAGCCATGAAGATGCTGGGATTCTTGGCCTCTGGAGAAGAATTCAATCCAGGGCCAGTGATGAGGCTTGATCCCTCAGAGCTTTTATATAATAAAGTTTTATTAAAATACAAAAGAGATAGAGAAAACTTCTGGCATAGACATCAGAAGAGGGCTAAAGAGTACCCCTCTGACAGTCTTCAGATGGATGTTATATAACTCAGTTCAGTTCAGTTCAGTTGCTCAGTCGTATCCGATTCTGTGACCCCATGAATCGCAGCACTCCAGGCCTCCCTGTCCATCACCAACTCCTAGAGTTCACCCAAACTCATGTGCATTGAGTCAGTGATGCCATCCAGCCATCTCATCCTCTGTTGTCCCCTTCTCCTCCTGCCCCCAATCCTTCCCAGCATCAGAGTCTTTTCCAAAGAGTCAGCTCTTCGCATGAGGTGGTCAAAGTATTGGAGTTTCAGCCTCAGCATCAGTTCTTCCAATGAACACCCAGGACTGATCTCCTTTAGGATGGACTGGGTGAATTTCCTTGCAGTCCAAGGGACTCTCAAGAGTCTTCTCCACACTACAGTTCAAAAGCATCAACTCTTCAGTGCTCAGCTTTCTTCACAGTCCAACTGTCACCTCCATACATGACCAATGGAAAAACCATAGCCTTGACTAGATGGATCTTTGTTGGCAAAGTAATATATCTGCTTTTTAATATGCTATCTAGGTTGGTCATAAGTTTCCTTCCAAGGAGTAAGCGTCTTTTAATTTCATGGCTGCAGTCACCATCTGCAGTGATTTTGGAGCCCCAAAAAATGAAGTCTGACACTGTTTCTCCATCTATTTCCCATAAAGTGATGGGACCAGATGCCGTGATCTTCATTTTCTGAATATTGAGCTTTAAGCCAACATTTTCACTCTCCTCTTTCACTTTCATCAAGAGGCTTTTTAGTTCCTCTTCAATTCCTGCCATAAGGGTGGCATCATCTGCATATCTGAGGCGATTGATATTTCTCCTGCCAAACTTGATTCCAGCTTGTGCTTCTTCAAGCCCAGCATTTCTCATGATGTGCTCTCCATATAAATTAAATAAGCAGGGTGACAATATACAGCCTTGATGTACTCATTTCCCTATTTGGAACCAGTCTGTTGTTTCATGTCCAGTTCTAACTGTTGCTTCCTGACTTGCATATAGGTTTCTCAAGAGGCAGGTCAAGTGGTCTGATATTCCCATCTCTTTCAGAATTTTCCACAGTTTATTGTATATAACTACTAGTAATATATAACTACTAGCAGTCTGCTAACTGAAGAAAGGAAATGTCTCAAAACCCAGAGACTGGCACCAGGCCTCTCACCCACAACATGCATTTTGAGATAATATTGGCACAAGGTGAGTTGTCCCAAGCCATAAAATAATTGACATGAATCTCGAAGAAATGCAGGTTTCCAAGCAAATACAGTCTTAATAACACGGCTTAAGAAAACATTTGTGTGAGTAAAACATACTGGTTTGTCAAGTCCATTCTGAGTCTTAGGTAGAAGGGACTTGAAGACAGAGTCTAGGGTAAATACATAGCTCATGAACATAGCTAAAGACAAACATTTCCATAAGAAAAACGTATGGGTTAGCTCCAGGTTTGAGAAAAGTTAAGTTCAGGTGGAGCCAGGGGTCGTCATGGCAACAAAGAATTTTAAGAGAAACCTCTTTTTTAATTTGTATAGAGAATGGGAAAAAACTCTAACACTTGTTTGTTTCCTCCTGCTGCTTAAGAGAGAGAATAAAAAATGTCTGACACTTGCAGCCTATTTCCTCCGTTTGGAGACCCCTGGCCTTCCTGCTTGTTACCCTCTCAGTCCCAACTGGAAAGTAACCTGATAAGATTTGCTGATGCACATGCATGCATAGTCTTAACTATCCATTAGTACAATGGTGTTTCTGTCACAGATGGAATAAAGGCTTTGGGAAACAAGAGTAACAGTGGCACCTTTCCATTTTATGACCCATTTACAAAAGGTTGCTTACGATTTTTGTGAACTTGGCCTCTCCTAGTTTAGAGGTCATAGTCCACAAAAAGAAGTTCTTCCAACAGAAAACATGGAAATTACTGGACTCAGAGTTGAGTCTGCTTTCTGACAATTCTATCTTTTCATTGCATTTAATCAAGAGGCACAAAAGAAGTCTGCTGCTACTATAGTGATTGATCTTTACTGATCAGGTGAAAGAGGGTGGCTGTTGCACATTAGGAACTAGAAAAGATTTGAACTCAGTGCATCATCTGATGTGCCTGGCAAAACTGCCATATTCGTTGATTCATGTTGATGTTTGGCAGAAACCAACAAAATTCTGCAAAGTAATTACCCTTCAATTAAAAAGTAAATACATTTTTAAAAATTCAATGGGAAAACTATTGAAGCTGTTAGATAGTTAGAATAGGAAGCAGGAGTCCAAAATGGCGGTGGCTAAAAGACAGGGAAGGGAAAAGCCCATGAAAATAGAAGAAAAGAAGGTCAAAGGAAGGTCTGAGGACCAGAGTGAGGACCTCTGGTAGAACAAACAGCTCTCCTGGCTAGCCCAATTTACATAGGGCAGGCCCAGGGTGGGAGGAAAAAACATATAACAAGAGGAGCCAAATAGCCAGGGGTCTCTCTCTCTCTCTCCCACGAGCAGGTACGCTCATTCTCTCTCTCTCTCTCTCTCTCTCTCTCTCTCTTCTCTTCGCATCTTTTGGGTTAGCATGCCCCCACGCCTCAGGGATGTTTGTTTCTTTATTTTCTAAATAAAACTGATCTGTCTGAGAACTATAACACAGACTGTCTGAGAGCTGTGACGTGCCGAGGGCTTTAACATCCGTCGCTTCAAATTTTTGTTGTGATGAGATAGAATCGAGGAGATTACACTCGCCTGAGAAAGCTATGAATAAGATGAAGATAAAACATCAACTTGAGAGTAGAGGAAGGAAATTATAAATACCAACCACAGTATCACTATCAGATTTATATATGAGGTCTTCAGTAGGTATCCACATAATCTTCTTCTCTGGTGTACATATTCATATTAACTAGCTCTACTTTTTTCCTCCATCTCTTCCTTTCTCCTACAATTTCATATTTAATGTAGGTGGTGGTGAATATTATAATGTTATCCTTGGTTTACAAGACAAGACAGCACTCTACTGAATGAGTGGAGAGAAGAAGAGATGGGAGCAGGGCTTGATAGTCATTTTCACTTATAGAGTGACAGCTGCATCATGTGAGCTGAGGTCATGTTGTGGTTCTACTTGTCTTTGTTTTGAAACTGAAACTCATAATTAGAATGAAGTGTACTATAAGTGGCAAGTATCTCTAGGGGAAAACTTTTGCTCAGACAACCTTGGCTTCAAACATTCTTTACTGTGCTATCATGTACTGCAAAGTCTGGAAAATGAAAAACTCCATTTCTAGATCTCCTATAATTTAGAGTTCTGTTGTGATTTAGTTTCAGCCAAATGCATTCTGTCTTAGATTTGGAACTGAATTACATGGCAAGAGGTCCAGAATGCGATGCATCCATTTTGATGATAAGGTTTGTAACAGAGCATCACGGATACTAATTAGATGACTCCTTGCAATGATGAAGGTAGCATTCACCATTGGAGCAAGACAGTGAGATTCTATAGTCTATAGCCTCCAGATTCATCACTTTCCACAATGGCAGTGGCATCCGTGCTGCAGATAGTCATAGGCCATGTGATCTTGTGATCTAAAGAACTGGGAGATTTTATTTTTCCCCTCTGATCTTGAATAACTCATTCATCCCTAATAATAATTCTATTTGGTCAATCTGCAATTTAATTAACTTCAGTGTAACAACTATTTATTCTGCATCTTCCCCATGCAAAGCTATATATTAGTACAAAGAGGAAGATGATGTGACATTTGTTCAAAGAACTCACACTCATAAGAGAGACAGTCATGTGATTCATCACACTCTGAGGTAATAGAACTAAAAATTAAATGCTACAGGAAGTTAAAGAAAAGTGATTAGTGCTATTTGGTATTGGATAAGATTCCATAAACACTGAGCCTTAAATAAAGAAAACAGAGAAGAATTTTAATAAGAATTTAAAGTAGTAAGAAAGCTTCCTCAGCATTTGAGACTGAGATATTAGAATTCAGTGTTTGGGCAAATATAGATGAAAACTGAGTTTGTCCAAGACGGGAAAACCTAGTCTGAAAGGGAGACCTCAGGGAATCAGTCTAGAAAAGCATGCTAGGGATCAAATTGCACTGATAATTAAGTGCAAAGGGAGTTTAGAGATTATTTTGTTTTTGTTTTTGTAGGCAACTAAGAATGACAGATCTCAGTTACAGGAAGAAAGCTGCGGAGCTAGTGTATAGATTAAATTAAAAGTGAGAAAAGGAAGAATACAAAGAAGGCTAATTAGTAGGTTATTGCCATAGAAGGAAATATTTTCAGGGCAATACTATGAGAATGAAGGAAGACTGATAGATTTCATAGATATCATAGAGTAAAATCAACAGGGCTTGTTTTCCTACTGAATGTGAAAGTTGACTTTAAAAAGTTATATTCAGAAATGACTTCCCATTTTCTTTTTTTTTTATTTTTTTATTTTTTTATTTTTTTTTTTAGTTTTTTATTTTTTAAATTTTAAAATCTTTAATTCTTACATGCATTCCCAAACATGAACCCCCCCTCCCACCTCCCTCCCCATAACATCTTTCTGGGTCATCCCCATGCACCAGCCCCAAGCATGCTGCATCCTGCGTCAGACATAGACTGGTGATTCAATTCACATGATAGTATACATGTTAGAATGTCATTCTCCCAAATCATCCCACCCTCTCCCTCTCCCTCTGTGTCTAAAAGTCCGTTATACACATCTGTGTCTCTTTCCCTGTCTTGCATACAGGGTCGTCGTTGCCATCTTCCTAAATTCCATATATATGTGTTAGTATACTGTATTGGTGTTTTTCTTTCTGGCTTACTTCACTCTGTATAATCGGCTCCAGTTTCATCCATCTCATCAGAACTGATTCAAATGAATTCTTTTTAACGGCTGAGTAATACTCCATTGTGTATATGTGCCACAGCTTTCTTATCCATTCATCTGCTGATGGACATCTAGGTTGTTTCCATGTCCTGGCTATTATAAACAGTGCTGCGATGAACATTGGGGTACATGTGTCTCTTTCAATTCTGGTTTCCTCGGTGTGTATGCCCAGCAGTGGGATTGCTGGGTCATAAGGTAGTTCTATTTGCAATTTTTTAAGGAATCTCCACACTGTTCTCCATAGTGGCTGTACTAGTTTGCATTCCTACCAACAGTGTAGGAGGGTTCCCTTTTCTCCACACCCTCTCCAGCATTTATTGCTTGCAGATTTTTGGATCGCAGCCATTCTGACTGGTGTGAAGTGGTACCTCATTGTGGTTTTGATTTGCATTTCTCTAATAATGAGTGAAGTTGAGCATCTTTTCATGTGTTTGTTAGCCATCCGTATGTCTTCTTTGGAGAAATGTCTATTTAGTTCTTTGGCCCATTTTTTGATTGGGTCGTTTATTTTTCTGGAATTGAGCTGCATAAGTTGCTTGTATATTTTTGAGATTAGTTGTTTGTCAGTTGCTTCATTTGCTATTATTTTCTCCCATTCAGAAGGCTGTCTTTTCACCTTGCTTATAGTTTCCTTTGTTGTGCAGAAGCTTTTAATTTTAATTAGATCCCATTTGTTTATTTTTGCTTTTATTTCCAGCATTCTGGGAGGTGGATCATAGAGGATCCTGCTGTGATTTATGTCTGAGAGTGTTTTGCCTATGTTCTCCTCTAGGAGTTTTATAGTTTCTGATCTTACATTTAGATCTTTAATCCATTTTGAGTTTATTTTTGTGTGCGGTGTTGAAAAGGGTGTATAAACCCGAACCCAAAACAATAAAGTAAATGGCAACGGGATCATACTTATCAATAATCACCCTTAACGTAAATGGGTTGAACGCCCCAACCAAAAGACAAAGACTGGCCGAATGGATACAAAAACAAGACCCCTCTATATGCTGCTTACAAGAGACCCATCTCAAAACAAGGGACACATACAGACTGAAAGTGAAGGGCTGGAAAAAGATAGACCACGCAAATAGAGACCAAAAGAAAGCAGGAGTGGCAATACTCATATCCGATAAAATAGACTTTAAAACAAAGGCTGTGAAAAGAGACAAAGAAGGCCACTACATAATGATCAAAGGAACAATCCAAGAAGAAGATATAACAATTATAAATATATATGCACCCAATATAGGAGAACCACAATATGTAAGACAAATGCTAACAAGTATGAAAGGGGAAATCAACAATAACACAATAATAGTGGGAGACTTTAATACCCCACCCACACCTATGGACAGATCAACTAAACAGAAAATTAACAAAGAAACGCAAACTTTAAATGATACATTAGATCAGTTAGACCTAATTGATATCTATAGGACATTTCACCCCAAAACAATGAATTTCACCTATTTTTCAAGTGCTCATGGAACCTTCTCCAGGATAGATCACATCCTGGGCCATAAATCTAAACTTGATAAATTCAGAAAAATCGAAATCATTCCAAGCATCTTTTCTGACCATAATGCATTAAGATTAGATCTCAATTACAGGAGAAAAACTATTTAAAATCCCATTTTCTAAACTGAATTATCGTAGGCATAATGAAGCCAGTGACTACACTCAGAAGCACAGTAGCAAATCAGATTCGATAGGAAATGTATTGAGTTCTGTTCTGATTTGCTGCACTGGTACTAGCCACATGAGATCTATCTAGAGATGCACCAATAGATTTTAAAATCTTAAGGCCAAAAATTGAAGTCAAGGTTATAAATTAAGATTTTATTAACTATATATTTAGAAACAGAAGATGGCACCAGTCTGGCATTTTAGGTAATACTAATCCTCTGATTGGGCTTCCCAGGTGATACAGTGATAAAGAATCCTCCTGCCAAGGCAGGAGATTCAACAGACATGGGTTTGATCCCTGGGTTGGGAAGATCCCCTGGAGAGGGAAATAGCAAAATGTACTCCAATATTTTTGCCTGGGAAATCCCATGCACAGAGGAGCCTGGCAACTGCAGCCCATGGGGCCTTGATGAGTTGGGCAGGACTAAGTAATAAGATTCCCCTATTACTGTTTGTCACAGTGGATCTCGTGCAACACCGACAATTTTTGCAACATTTAGGAACCACACCCAAGGAGCTCCTAAAATATTGAAAGGTAATGGAGAGAACAGAAATCAGTTAGAAGGAAAAACTGTATTAGGTTGGCCAAAAAGTTTATTCAGGTTTTTCCATAACATCTTACTCTTTAGATCACTGAGCTACTTTTCAGATCATTGAGATGCTCTAGAGGACTTTTATACATACTAGACAAGATTTTAAAGTGAATCAGGATTACTTGAATTATTTATGTTGATTGAGACTGTGACACTCAACTTTCTTGTTGTTTTTATTTTAACCTGATAAGTCAAAGATGGAGAAAGAAGCTCTATACAGTCAGCAAGACCGGGAGCCAATTGTGGCTCAGATCATGAACTCCTTATTGCTAAATGCAGAGTTAAACTGAAGAAAATAGGGAAAACCACTAGACCATTCAGGTATGACCTAAATCAAATCCCTTATGACTATACAGTGGAAGTGACTAATAAATTCAAGGAATTAGATCAGATAGACAGAGCGCCTAAAAACCTATGGACGGAGGTTTGTGACATTGTACAGGAGGTAGTGATCAAGACCATCCCCAAGAAAAAGAAATGTAAAAAGGCAAAATTGTTGTCTGAGGAGGCCTTACAAATACCTGAGAAAAGAAGAGAAGCTAAAGGCAGAGGAGAAAGGAAAGATATATTCATTTGAATGCAGAAATCTAGCAAGGTGAGATAAAGCTTTCCTTAGGGATCAGTGCAAAAAAAATAGAGGAAAACAATAGAATGGGAGAGACCAGAGATTTCTTCAAGAAAATTAGAGATACCAAGGGAATATTTCATGCAAACATGGGCTCTATAAAAGACATAAATGGTATGGACATAACAGAAGCAGACAATATTAAGAAGAGGTGGCAAGAATACACAATAGAACTATACAAAAAATGCCTTCATGACCCAGATAACCACGATGGTGTGATCATTCACTTAGAGCCGGACATCCTAGAAGGTAAAGTCAAGTGGGCCTTAGGAAGCATCACTATAAACAAAGCTAAGTAGAGGTGATGGAATACCAGTTGAGCTCTTTCAAAATCTTAAAAGATGATGCTATTGAAGTGCTACACTCAATATGTCAGCAAATTTGGAAAATTCAGCAGTGGCCACAGAACTGGAAAAGGTCAGTTTTCATTGCAATCCCAAAGAAAGGCAATGCCAAAGAATGCTCAAACTACTGCACAATTGCACTTATCTCACACACTACTAAAATAATGCTCAAAATCCTCCAAGCCAGGCTTCAATAGTATGTGAACCCTGAACTTCCAGATGTTCAAGCTAGATTTACAAAAGGCAGAGGAACCAGAGATAAAATTGGCAACATCTGTTGGATCATTGCAAAAGCAAGAGAGTTCCAGAAAAACATCTACTTCTGCTTTATTGACTTTGCCAAAGTCTTTACTGTGTGGATCACAACAAACTGTGGAAAATTCTTAAAGAGATGGAAATACCAGTCCACTGTACCTGCCCTCTGTATGTAGGTCAAGAAGCAACAGTTAGAACCAGACATGGAACAAAAGGCTGGTTCCAAATAAGGAAAGGAATACATCAAAGCTGTATATTGTCACCTTGTTCATTTAACTTATACGAAAAATACACATCATGTGAAATGCCAGGCTGGATGAAACACAAGCTGGAATCAAGATTACCAGGAGAAATATCAATAACCTCAGATATGCAGATGACACCACCCTTATGGCAGAAAAGTGAAGAATAACTAAAGAGCCTCTTGATGAAAGTGAAAGAAGAGAGTGAAAAAGTTGGCTTAAAACTCAACATTCAGAAAACTAAGATAATGGCATCTGGTCCCATCACTTTATGGCAAATAGATGGGGAAACAATGGAAATAGTGACAGGATTTATCTTTTTGGGCTCCAAAATCACTGCAGATGGTGACTGCAACCATGAAATTAAAAGATACTTGTTCCTTGGAAGAAAAGCAATGATCAACCTAGAGAGCATATTAAAAAGCAGAGATATTACTTTGGAAATAAATGTCTGTCTAGTCAAAGCTATTTTTTTTCCAGTAGTCATGTATGAATGAGAGTATTGAACTATAAAGACAGCTAAGTGGTGAAGAACTGATGCTTTTGAACTGTGGTGTGGGAGAAGACTCTTGTGAGTCCCTTGGACTGCAAGGAGAACCAATCAGTCCATTCTAAAGGAAATCAGTCCTGAATATTCATTGGAAGGACTGATGCTGATGCTGAAACTCCAATACTTTGGCACCTGATGCAAAGAACTGACTCATTTGAAAAGTCTCTGATCCGACAAGTTGAAGGTGGGAGAAGAAAGGGATGGGATGATTGGATGGCATCACTGACTCACTGGACATGAGTTTGAGTAAACTCTGGAGTTGCTGATGGACAAGGAAAACTGGTGTGCTGCAGTCCATGGGGTCATAAAGAGTCAGACACGACCAAGCGACTGAACTGATTGAACTGACTATGGCTTAGAAAATTTAAGGTATATTTTAAAGAATATTTAACCTAAATTTTTAATAAGCATATATTCCTCATAAGTTTGTTCCTCATTCTAAATTGCTCAACAGGTTTTAGAAGCTTCCAGAATTCACAATATTCTTCTAGGGGTAAAAGCAATCATCAAAACATAAAGTCTCTTCTAGTCTTGTCTGGGTTAGCAATTTCAATTTGTTATAACCCATCCTCCTATTATTTGTTTGATGGAATAGGTTGAAATTTTGTTTATTTGTTCCTTTTTAAACATTCTAAGGTAAATATAATTAAAGACACAAAATCTTAATGACCAAGTTATATATAATGGTACACTCACATATGAATAAATAATAGATGGTGAAATACTTATCTCTAAAAGAAATTTGACCTACATAGCTTAGTGTGAAAGAAAATCATAGTTTCAAACTGCTGACTTTTCTATTATTGAAGATTTTGATAGATTTTTGTGTGTGTATAATAGTTCAAAAGATTTTTAAAAACAAATCCCTGCTGCTTGTGATATAATTTCAATCAAAGAAGTTGCAAAGAAAGAAAAATAACAAAACAAGCATATCAAGAAATAAGATTAATCAATTTTGTGTGTGCAGTTTTAATTACTAGTAAATGCCAATACCTACAGCATACTACCAGGGTATTTTGTGCTGAGGAAACAAGTCAAAGAAATCACCTATCTACTAAGTGTTATGGAAACAAAGAACTATGGAGCTGAAACTTTCCTCAGAGACTACCTAGTTCAATCCTCCGATTTTATCCGTGAGAGAACTGAAGTCCACAGAAGCAAAGTGACTGTTCATGGTTTTATGACTATTAATGTCAGAGAGAAGAAACAAACATGGATCTACTATTTAAACTGAGAAATTATAATAATCCCACAAGTCAGTAGTTTTGCCTCCTTTTCTCTCTTAAACAGATGAGAAAAGTAAGAATCAGTAATTTGTACCTGGGTCAAAATGTAATGACAAATGTGTGTGATCTTCCCCCCTGCCCCCAAGCCAAAGTTGGAAGAATTTAAATAAAAATGTCAATTCCTAAAAATTATCTTTCTTATGGGAGAGAAGATACACATATGGAGAGTGTGCCTCAAAGGTGAGTCCATAAAGTATAGTCCCATTGATTATAAACTTGGCACTGAGGTACCCCGGAGCATGCAAATACTTACAGAAATTTAATGAATTATTAAAAAATTTTGAAGTATTCCTCTACTCGGTATCTGTTGAATACCATGCAAATTGCTAGCTTGATGTAGTTCACTGTTTTAACATTAGGTTATTTTCCTTTTGATGGTGTCATGTTTTTGAAAAACTGGGATTTGGCAATTGTGATAAAAAGCAAACCTCAAGCAAAAACAATGTGTCGCAGAAGATTAAGTTGATAGTATCCAATCAAATTATACTGCTTAAGTGTATAGTGTATAGCAGTCATAGTCATCTCACTTATATAGTTGTATTTAGAAATAAAATAAGTAATTTTTCTTTTAATTTCTACATATGATTACTTTTAATGCTTTTTAAGTTGCTTAGACCTAACTACTTCATAGATGATACTGTTAGGCATTTGTTTGCAAGAAATAATATTGAAAAACCAAGGGAATCATAAACCAAGAACCTTTGAGAACCACATATATGCCCTTTTTCTCTAATATGAAGAGATCAAATGTCCACTCACAAGTGAAACTGGAGACCTAGAAACCATTGTCTATGAAGAAATTTAGAACAAAAGGAAGCAATATTACTTCATAATAAAAATGATTTTTTTATCCTAAACATATATTTTCATAACTCACTATTTATGTTACTATTCTTGGAATTAAGGAAGTTAAACTATCAAATGCAATATTCTCTGCTGTATGTAAACCAAATATCTACACAAACTGCTCCTTTCTTTCATCAATCAGGTCCTGCTACATTTTGTCCCCCTGCTCTGGCTTCATTGTAAAGGAAAAACTGTCCTACAGTTTCTATAGAATGGCACCCCATTCCAGTACTCTTGCCTGGAAAATCCCATGGATGGAGGAGCCTGGTAGGCTGCAGTCCACGGGGTCGCTAAGAGTCAGAGACGACTGAGCAACTTCACTTTCCATTTCACTTTCCACTTTCATGCATTGGAGAAGGAAATGGCAACTCACTCCAGTGTTCTTACCTGGAGAATCCCAGGGACGGTGGAGCCTGATGGGCTGCTGTCTATGGGGTCGCACAGAGTCGGACACGACTGAAGCGACTTAGCAGCAGCAGCAGCAGCAGCTTTCACCAAATTTTTTGTTCAGTTTCTCTATAAAGTAAGATTATACAATTCATATTATTTAGTAATCTCAGCTAGTGTAAAATAGTAAATTATTCTAAAGAGTGAATTCTACTCTGGGGTTTCATAAACTTCTAAGGAAAAAACTTTGCTGAACATTAAGAATTTCTAAAGCTAATAATAATAGCATTTGGCCTATGATTATGAGGCCACTTTAAAGCATAAGTTTTCTATATGAAGATTTACTGAGAGCAACAAATATTTTGAGGAATATAAAGCTTCATTAGAGGCAACTTATTTCTAGAAAGATACTTTATTACATAAAAATATAGAAATTAGACCCGTTAATTGTAGAACCCTCTAATCCATTCTTTGTCTACACTTTTCGTAAAATTATTTTTGGTTTGTTTTACTGCTTACCCACAAAGTAACAATATCTCAAATCCTGGTGGATGAAATCAGAGGAATAAATTAAGAGAAAGAAATTTCCAGCCATTTTAACCTGAGGTCAATGCATCCTTTAGAGGCCTTAATCTTTCTTTAGTTTCAAATGCCTGCCAAATTTTTAGATAATTCTTGAAACAATCAATTCACTTCTGTTTCAGGTGCATACTAAGAAAAAATTATAATATTACTCTTTTACTTGTAAACACTTGTATATTTAAGATGTTTCCTTACTATATTTTTATGTAAAATAATATTAATTTTACATCTGCCTTTGAGAAGTTCACATACTGGCAGAGTTGCTGAAGGTTTGATCATAGGAACTTGACCTACCACAAAACAAAAAACATGCATATACACACAGGGTACAACAAAGGAACAATAAAAGAATCTCGAGTAAAGTGTTTAGTAAGCACTTATGGTATAATGGAGATGAATCCAGAAGTTTGCCAAGAAAGAAGAATCCTTAAGCATTATCCATGCAACTGTAAATTAGGTATTTGGGCAGGACGATTGGGCAGCAAACTTCTAAGTAGTTCTGATGTAGAAATTTGCTATTGTTGTTCTTGCAAAAAATGCAAAACTGTCAGAATATATTTTTTTAATATTCTAGATAGAAATACTGGTTCACCAGAGAAGTTTCAGATCAAGATCAGCACATGTTACACTGTAAATGAAACACTAATGCATAGTCCTTTCCAGAACTGAAAATTTACTCTGCATCTAAGGGCAACATATGTCAATGCAGAAATGGAAAAGAGCATCACCTTCATAAGGACAGCATGTAACATGGATGGAGAGAGTATGACTTCTTTATAAATAGTTTGAGAAAAACATGGTGATACTATGGACATTAATTTGCCAATATGCAGCAGGAGCATTTAAATAATAAATTCCTTCCCAAGTAGCTCAGCTGGTAAAGACTATGCCTGCAATGCAGGAGACCCTGGTTCGATTTCTCACTCGAGAAGTTCCCCTGGAAAAGGGATAGGCTACCCACTCCAGTATTCTTGGGCTTCCCTGGTGGCTCAGATGGTAAAGAATACACCTGAGATGTGAGAGACCTGGGTTCGATCCCTGGGTTGGGAAGATCCCCTGGAGGAGGGTATGGAAACTCACTCTAGTATTCTTGCCTGGAGAATCCACATGGACAGAGACTCCTGGAAGGCTATAGTCCATGGGGTCCCAAGAGTCAGAAATGACTGAGTGTCTATGCAAAAGGAAAATTGATCTAATAATTTCAGATCTATGACTCTCTCCTCAAGGAAATAAGCAACAAAAATAGACATACAGATCAATGGAATAGAATAGAAAGCCTAGAAAAAACCCCACACACTAATGGTCAGTTTGGTTCAGTTCAGTTAAGTCACTCAGTTGTGTCCAACTCCTTGCAACCACGTGGACTGCAGTATGCCAGGCCTTCCTATCCATCACCAACTTCTGGAGCTTGCTCAAACTCATGTCCATTGAGTCAGTGATGCCATTTAACCATCTCATCTTCTGTCATCCTCTTCCCTTCCCACCTACAATCTTTCCCAGCATCAGGGTCTTTTCCAATCAGTCAGTTCTTTGCATCAAGTGGCCAAAATGTTGGAGTTTCAGCTTCAGCATCAGTCCTTCCAATGAATATTCAGGACTGATTACGTTTAGCATGGACTGATTGGATCTCTTTGCAGTCCAAGGGACTCTCAAGAGTCTTCTCCAACACCACAGTGCAAAAGCATCAATTCTTCAGCACTTAGCTTTCTTAATAGTCCAACTCTCACATACATACATGACTACTGGGAAAACAATAGCTTTGACTAGACAGACCTTTGTTGGCAAAGTAATGTCTCTGTTTTTGAATATGCTATCTAGATTGGTCACAGTTTTTCTTCCAAGGAGTAAGCATCTTTTGATTTCATGGCTGCAGTGACCATCTGCAGTGATTTTGGAACCCAAGAAAATAGTTTGTCACTGTGTCCATTGTTTCCCAATTTATTTGCCATGAAGCGATGGGATCAGATGCCATGGTCTTAGCTTTCTGAATGTTGAGTCAGTTAATCTACAACAAAGGAGTTAAGAATATACAATGGGGAAAAGATTGTCTCTTCAATAAGTGGTGCTGGGAAAACTAGACAGCTATATATGAAAGAAAGAAATTAGAACATCTTCTAACATCATACACAGAAATAAACCCAAAATGAATTAAAGATCTGAACATAAGAAGAGATAATATAAAATTCCTGGTGGAAGATACATTCTTTGACATAAACCGCAGCAACATCTTTTTGAACCAGTCTGCTAGAGTAATGGAAATAAGAACAAAAATAAACAAATGAGGTCTAATTAAAATTAAAAGCTTTTCAAATGGTAGAAAATATTTGCAAATGACGTGACCAGCAAGGGATTAATCTCCAAAATATACAAACAGCTTATACAGCTCAATATCAAAACAAACAACCCAATCAAAAAATGAGCAGAAGACATATGTATATTCTTATATGTATATTCTTATATTTCTCAAAGAAGACATATGTATCACCAAAAGGTACATGGAAAGATGCTCAACACGACCAATTGTTAAAGAAATGAAAATCAAAACTATAGTGAGGTGTCATCTCACACCAGTCAGAATGGCCATCATCATAAAGCTCTCAAATAATAAATGCTGGAGAGGGTGTGGAGAAAAAGGAACCTTCCTATACTGTTGGTAAGAATGTACATTGGTACAGCCACTATGGAGAACAGTATGGAGATTCCTTAAAAATATAAATGTAAAGCTTTCATATGATTCTGCATTCCCATTCCTTGGCATATATCCATTATCTACAAAGAAACATCCACCCCCATGTTCATTGCAGCACTACTTACAATAGTCAGGACATTATACTACATCAGCCTTACTTATCCACCCATCTAGATAAGAATTTGATAAAGAAGATGTGGTAAATACATACAATAGAATATTATGCAGCCATAAAAAGAATGAAATAAAGCTATTTGCAGCATCATGGATGGAACTAGAAATTATCATACTGTTAATTAAGCCAGAAAGATAAAGACATATATCATATGAAAATGCTTATATGTAGAATCTTTAAAAAATGAAATAATGAACTTATATACAAAACAGAAATAGACCCCCAGGTATAGAAAACAAACTTATGGTTACCAAAGTGGAAAAGGGGCCGATAAATGGGGATTTGGGGATTAACATATCATGTACACACTACTATATATAAAATAGGTAACAAACAAGGACCTACTGTATAGCACAAGGAACTCTACTCAGTATTTTGTAACAACCTATAAGGGAAAGGATCTAAAAAGTGTGTGTGTGTATACACACACATATATACACACACATATACACACATATATATACACACACATATATAAATATATATGTATATATAACATATATGTATAGCTGAATCACTTTACAGTGCATTTGAAAATAACACAACATTGTAAAATCAACTATACTTCAATTTTTAAATGAAAGGAGACAAGTAGAAATTTAAATAAAAATGAAAGATAACTTCTAGAGATGTTATTTGCAGATTATTTCTAATAGCAAAAACTAAATATCACCTGTTAAATATTGTAAGAAATATTAATAAAATATATTTATAACTTGTGACAGAATACTAAATGACCTAAAATATTTATAAAGAATAGCAACTTATTCTTATACAGCACTAACTATATGACAGAAAATGAATATTTAATATAAAATTAATAAGTGGTAAAGCAAGGAGTAAAACCTAGGAAAAGACCTTAGGAAAAAGGGTTCAGAGTCTACATTCTAATTACTACCTGCAATGTCTTTAAAAAGTGCTTGTCATGTGAGAACACATGAATAGCTTTGGGTTTTTTGTTTTTCTTTTTTTCTTTTTTTTAAGGCAGGATACTAACTTGCATTCCAATATTACTTTGTGATGCAAAAAATATTTAAAAACTGAAAAGTCTTGTACAAATAGATGCTAGTTTATTATGAAAGGTTAACTTTCTATTTCTTTATATATTTTCTGTTCTCTCTGTTTTCAAAATAACTTTCATGTGAATATATTTTTTAAATATTTTAGGCTATTTATACCTTAAAATAACAGGAAAATGAATCTGAAATAATAAGCAGTCTTAACAGGACACCTACTATTGCTATGTACCGTAGATTTGATGTACCTCAAAGTCAGCAGTTTCTCAAATTTTAAAGATTGTTTTAATTATATATTGCTTATAGATGTGATTTCTCAGTCAAATGTCTTAAAATATAATTAATGTGTACGTTGTGAAGCAAGTGGACTTAAATTCCAGGAACTTAGATGCAGCATTAAAATGTAAGCATAGAGATAATAGTCCTAGTAGAAAATTCAGTAAATGTCAAGTTTATTACTAAATATGATAGAGTATGAAAGGGCAGTAACAGTGAAGAGCGAGATAGTTTTCTTTACTTACTTATCTGATCCGCTGAAAGAGATCTCCAAATTGGGAGGAATAAAGAAGAGATTGGTAATTCGGGAGGAATAAAGAAGAGACTGAAACATCCAGGAGGGAAAGGAGAATGCTTCAGTTCAGCTCAGTCGCTCAGTCATGTCCAACTCTTTGAGACCCCGTGAATCGCAGCACGCCAAGCCTCCCTGTCCGTCACCATCTCCCAGAGTTCCCTCAGACCCAGGTCCATCGAGTTGGTGACGCCATCCAGCCATCTCATCCTCGGTCATCCCCTTCTCTTCCTGCCCTCAATCCCTCCCAGCATCAGAGTCTTTTCCAATGAATCAACTCTTCGCATGAGGTGGCCCAAGTACTGGAGTTTCAGCTTTAGCATCATTCCCTCCAAAGAAGTCCTAGGGCTGATCTTCTTCAGAATGGACTGGTTGGATCTCCTTGTAGCCCAAGGGACTCTCAAGAGTCTTCTCCAACACCACAGTTCAAAAGCATCAATTCTTTGGTGCTCAGCTTTCTTCACAGTCCAGCTCTCACATCCATATATGACCACTGGAAAAACCATAGCCTTGACTAGATGGACCTTTGTTGGCAAAGTAACGTCTCTGCTTTTCAATATGCTATCTAGGTTGGTCATAACTTTTCTTCCAAGGAGTAAGTGTCTTTCAATTTCATGGCTACAGTCACCATCTGCAGTGAGAATGCTTAGGATGTGCCTAAGAATTAGAACTGAGAGATAAAGAGATTGGAAGAAGAAAACCTGGAAAAGAAATCAGTGGGATACAGTAGGGAATAGCATATGCTGTATTTTGGAGGTAGCTTGAAGCTCAGTATAATAAAGAAATCCCAGGTTAGCCTTATGTAGTGTGTGTTTGTTTTTCAGTCGTGTCTGACTCTTTTGCAACCCTATGGACTATAGCCCGCCAGGCTCCTCTGTCCATGGAATTCTCCAGGCAAGATTACTAGAATGGATTGCCATTCCCTTCTTCAGCCTTATCTAGTGAAAGAGGTCAAAACAGGCAGAAATCTTAGCCCACTTTTATGACCATAGTCAATTTGCTCTCCTAAAATCTATGCAGTCCCAAACTCATTCATTACAATGATCATCTGTCAGCAGCAAATCTTTAAATATATAAGACCATCAAATGCAAGATGCTAATTAACATAATGACATAGTATCTTTCATAGGTAAACCCTTTTCATGAATGATTTTTTAATTAACAGTATCCAATCACTTTCAAATAAACACTTATGAAAGAGCAGAAGCAGCAGTTTAACATGCCATTAAAAAAAAAAAAACTGACTGTAACTTGGAAAAAGAAAACTAGGTTTTCATGTGTGTGAAATCTAAATGCTTACTCTAAGCAATATGGCATATTTAGCTGATTCAGCAATACCTTTACCATCTCTTTTTCAATTTAGTCTCAGAATACATCCTTTCTTAGTCATTTTAGTTGAATGTGGCAAAAGGTTACTGTAACAGTGTTCATTTATAAATAATTAATGAGATAACAAAGAATCCCAAATTTGACTAACTAGCCATTGAATACATTAGAACAAAGACAATTATTAGGAATAAAACTTGATTTTCATAACATAATGGGAGCTAGTTTTTTAGTTTGATCGATACTTAATAAAAATGCTTCTATTTTTTGTGCTACCTAATTTAATCATTGTGCTGAAATAGCTGAAAGGTAAAAATCTCATAGAACATCCTTTGTGAACTAATATAAATTTCACTTTAACTCTGGTTTTGTTAAAAATCCTTCTTTAGCACTGATTTTGTCTCTAAGCATGTGATTTATAAATTAGGTTTGTCATTTAAACAGCCAACATTCTGGCAGTAGCAATAGCAAAACATACAAGAAGAAGTGAAATCGCTCAGTCACGGCTGACTCTTTGCGACCCCATGGACTGTAGCCTACCAGGCTCCATCCATGAGATTTTCCAGGCAAGAATACTGGAGTGAGTTGCCATTTCCTTCTCCAGAGGATTTTCCCAACTCAGGCATCGAACCCGGGTCTCCCGCATTGCAGGCAGACGCTTTACCATCTGAGCCACCAGGGAAGCAAAAGGTACAACGTCAATCCTAACGGAAATCAGTCTTGAATATTCACTAGAAGGACTGATGCTGAAGCTGAAGCTCCAGTACTTTGGCCACCTGATGCGAAGAACTGACTCACTGGAAAAGACTCTGATGCTGGGAAAGATTGAAGGTGGGAGGAAAAGGGGACGACAGAGGATGAGATGGTTGGATGGCATCACCAACTTGGTGGACATGAGTTTGAGTAGGCTCCAGGAGTCAGTGATGGATAGGGAGGCCTGGCATGCTGCAGTTCATGGGATCTCAAGAGTCAGACACAACTGAGCAACTGAACTAACTAAAAGAAAACCCCCAAATTCTCTGAGGTAAGAAGCATAGGAAGCAAAGTCTTTGTTCTTGATCATTTTGTTTTGACTACACTGGCGATGTGTAGATACAAAAAACACTGAGTAATCTGAAACTTTTAAAATGGATTCACTTCTGTAAATTGCATCACTTGCCTTCTCTACTGATTTTGACTTAAAATTGCTATCTAAAATTATGACAGATTTTTTAGATAGTGATAATGGTGCTATTTTGTTCAATTGTTAGATATTTTATTAACATCATTAGATATTAATCATTAATCATTAATATTAGGTATTTTGTCCAATCATTAGATATGTTGAGACCTAAAAATAAAAAGCAATACTAAAAATAAACAGAACATATAAAAATCATGCTGAATAGGTGTTCCAGCAGTAGGAAAATGATATGACAAATTAAATATGTAAGTTCATGCAAAATGTATGGTTCAACAAGTAAGAATTTGATTTCTTTCTGAAACCTATGAAATTGGACACCAAACTGCTGATCGTATCTAAGAAACTAAACTATATGGTAGAAAGATCAAAAGAACTGAGAAGAATTTTATTTTGGACTAGATACATTTTCAGTCTATATAATGCAAAACATTCTATATTAAGAAGTTAGGGCACAGCTAGCATCCAAGAGAGTCACTCCAGACACTTCAGATACACTGTTGAATATGGAATCATCCTTATGATAATTTTAATTCAAAATTCCTATTGAAAACTGCACTGTCCTTGAATTGATATCAATGCTTTATCTCAAGCAAGGGAATATATTATATAAATATATATATACACATACATACACACACAAAGAATTTACCAACAAGATTTGTTTAATTCCCTTCAAGTATGAGAGAAGCTTATGTGCATCATTTTTTATCTGTCTAAAAGTGAATTTATTTATTTCCTCTCAAAATACCATACGTGGAATACTAGAAAGAAATATTTCTCATTTCAATGATTTGCTTATGTTAGGCTTAGTAATTTGAATGCTCTATCATTTCAAATCAAATAACTCACGGAAATATACTAACTTGATATTCCACACAATGCACTTCTTCGGGGAGTTACAAAGGTAGAGCTAAAGAAAGCACTACTAAATTCTTGATTAGAATTAATAAGTATGCTTTGAATTAATGATGACCTGAAAAGTGTTCTTCATCCTCTGGACATATACTGTAAATCAGAAAATAAAAACTGGCTAAGTATAAGATTTCCAAATGCCATCTACTAGTAAATATCAAGTGAAGCTTGGGGTTAACTTTGAACTACTAAACAGGTTCAGAATGAACATCCTAATGAACTCAGGTGCAGCCTACACTTTTTATTGTTTTTATGACATACATAAAACTGTATGACCACAAGCATACAAGCTGTTAGACCACAGCCTTGTCTAACTCAATGAATCTAAGCCATGCCCTGTGGGGCCACCCAAGACGGGAGAGTTATGGTGGAGAGGTCTGACAGAATGTGGTCCACTGGAGAAGGGAATGGCAAACCACTTCAGTATTCTTGCCTTGAGAACCCCATGAACAGTATGAAAAGGCAAAAAGATAGGATATCAAAAGAGGAAATCCCCAGGTCATTAGGTGCCCAATATGCTATTGGAGATCAGTGGAGAAATGACTCCAGAAAGAATGAAGGAATGGAGCCAAAGCAAAAACAATACCTAGTTGCAGATGTGACTAGTAATAGAAGTAAGGTCCATTTCTGTAAAGAGCAATATTAAATAGGAACCTTGAATGTTAGGTGCATGAATCAAGGAAAATTGGAAGTGATCAAACAGGAGATGGCAAGAGTGAACATCGACACTCTAGGAATCAACAAACTAAAATGGACTGGAATGGGTGAATTTAACTCAGATGACCATTATATCTACTACTGTGGGGAGGAATCCCTTAAGAAATGGGGTAGCCATCAAGGTCAACAGAAGAGTCAGAAATGCAGTACTTGGATGCAATCTCAAAAATGACAGAATGAACTCTGCTCATTTCCAAGGCAAACCATTCAATATCACAGTCATCCAAGCCTATGCCCCAACCAGTAACACTGAAGAAGCTGAAGTTGAATAGTTTTATGAAGACCTACAAGCCCTTTTAGAACTAAAACCTAAAAAAGATGTCCTTTTCATTATAGGGGACTGGAATGCAAAAGTAGGAAGTCAAGAAACACCTGGAGTAACAGGCAGATTTGGCCTTGGAATATGGAATGAAGCAGGGCCAAAGAGTATGGCCAAGAGAACATATTGGTCATAGCAAACATCTTCTTCCAACAACACAAGAGAAGACTCTACACATGGACATCACCAGATGGTCAACACCAAAATCAGATTGATTATATTCTTTGCAGCCAAAGATGGAGAAGCTCTGTACAGTCAACAAAAACAAGACCAGGAGCTGACTGTGGCTCAGATCATGAGCTCTTTATTGCCAAATTCAGACTTAAATTGAAGCAAGTAGGGAAAACTACTAGACCATTCAGGTATGACCTAAATCAAATCCCTTATGATTATACAGTGAGAAATAGATTTAAGGGACTAGAACTGATAGATAGAGTGCCTCATGAACTATGGAATGAGGTTCGTGACATTGTACAAGAGACAGGGATCAAGACCATCCCCATGGAAAAGAAATGCAAAAAGCAAAATGGCTGTCTGGGGAGGCCTTACAAATAGCTGTGAAAAGAAGAGAAGCGAAAAGCAGAGGAGAAAAGGAAAGATATAAGCATCTGAATGCAGAGTTCCAAAGAATAGCAAGAAGAGATAAGAAAGCCTTCTTCAGCGATCAGTGCAAAGAAATAGAGGAAAACAACAGAATGGGAAAGACTAGAGATCTCTTTAAGAAAATTAGAGATACCAAGGGAACATTTCATGCAAAGATGGGCTCGATAAAGGACAGAAATGGTATGGACCTAACAGAAGCAGAAGATATTAAGAAGAGGTGGCAAGAATACACAGAAGAACTGTACAAAAAAGATCTTCACGACCCAGATAATCACGATGGCATGATCACTCACCTAGAGTCAGACATCTTGGAATGTGAAGTCAAGTGGGCGTTAGAAAGCATCACTATGAACAAAGCTAGTAGAGGTGATGGAATTCCAGTTGAGCTGTTTCAAATCCTGAAAGATGATGCTATGAAAGTGCTGCACTCAATATGCTAGCACATTTGGAAAACTCAGCAGTGGCCACAGGACTGGAAAAGGTCAGTTTTCATTCCAATCCCAGAGAAAGGCAATGCCAAAGAATGCTCAAACTACTGCACAATTGCACTCATCTCACACACTAATAAAGTAATGCTCAAAATTCTCCAAGCCAGGCTTCTGCAATATGTGAACCGTGATGTTCAAGCTGGTTTTAGAAAAGGCAGAGGACCAGAGATCAAATTGTCAACATCTGCTGGATCATGGAAAAAAGCAAGAGAGTTCCAAAAAAAAAACATCTATTTCTGTCTCATTGACTATGCTAAAGCCTTTGACTATGTGGATCACAATAAACTGTGGAAAATTCTGAAAGAGATGGGAATACCAGACCACCTGACCTGTCTCTTAAGAAACCTGTATGCAGGTCAGGAAGCAACAGTTAGAACTGGACATGCAACAACAGCCTGGTTCCAAATAGGGAAAGGAGTACGTCAAGGCTGTATGTTGTCACCCTGCTTATTTAACTTATATGCAGAGTACATCATGAGAAATGCTGGGCTGGAAGAGGCACAAGATGGAATAAAGATTGCCAGGTGAAATATCAATAACCTCTGATATGCAGATGACACCACCCTTATGGCAGAAAGTGAAGAGGAACTAAATAGCCTCTTGATGAAAGTGAAAGAGGAGAGTGAAAAAAGTTGGCTTAAAGCTCAATATTCAGAAAATGAAGATCATGGCATCTGTTCTCATCACTTCATGGGCAATAGTTGGGGAAACAGTAGAAACAGTGTCAGACTTTATATTTTGGGGCTCCAAAATCACTGCAGATGGTGACTGCAGCCATGAAATTAAAAGATGCTTACTCCTTGGAAGCAGAGTTATGACCAACCTAGATAGCATATTCAAAAGCAGAGACATTACTTTGTCAACAAAGGTCTGTCTAGTCAAGACTATGGTTTTTCCAGTGGTCATGTATGGATGTGAAAGTTGGACTGTGAAGAAAGCTGAAAACTGAAGAATTGATGCTTTTTCACTGTGGTGTTGGAGAAGACTCTTGAGAGTCCCTTGAACTGCAAGGAGATCCAGTCTGTCCATTCTAAAGGAGATCAGCCCTGGGTGTTCTTTGGAAGGAATGATGCTAAAGCTGAAGCTCCAGTACTTTGGCCACCTCATGCGAAGAGTTGACTCACTGGAAAAGACTCTGATGCTGGGAGGGATTAAGGGCAGGAGGAGAAGGGGACGATAGAGGATGAGATGGCTGGATGGCATCACCGACTCGATGGACGTGAGTTTGAGTGAACTCCGGGAGATGGTTATGGACAGGGAGTCCTGGCGTGCATGATTCATGGGGTCACAAAGAGTCAGATACCACTGAGCGACTCAACTGAACACCACTGATGACTGTCCATAGATTGAAATGTCTGCTCACAAGAAGTACATTCCTACTATATTTCTAAATTATTTGAAAATTATATTCATTTAAATCAGCTAGTATCTTTGGCAACTGCTGCATTCTGACTTTAGTGCATATGAATTGACAGCTAACACATAGACTTAATTAGAATTTTCTACTTCAATGCTAAGCCAGATATGAATTTATTCATTTTCTCCACATTCTCACCCTTTTAAAGAGCTGTTATTCAATCCCATACTGTAGCCTTTTGATTAACACAATCAATTGACTTACCAAAACATAGTCAAGGGAGAGATGGATTAATATGTCAACTAAAATTGACAATTGGATATCTAGTACCAGTTTGGTTAATTCCATGGGGTTTTAGGACTTCAAGTTGAATACTTCTAGTCAAGAAAAAACTGTTTCCATGAAAATGTGTTATTTTTTCGTATTTTAACTATACCACAAATTAATGGCTGAAAACATTTGATATTATCCCATTTTAGACATTTTTAAACCTAATACTATGTAATTAATATATATATAAGAAAGTGAAGAGGAAATAAAAAGCCTCTTGATGAAAGTGAAATAGGAGAGTGAAAAAGTTGGCTTAAAGCTCAACATTCAGAAAACGAAGATCATGGCATCTGGTCCCATCACTTCATGGCAGATAGATGGGGAAACATTGGAAACAGTGTCAGACATTTATTTTTTGGTTCCAAAATCACTGCAGATGGTGATTGCAGCCATGAAATTAAAAGACCCTTACTCCTTGGAAGGAAAGTTATGACCAACCTAGATACCATGTTGAAAAGGAGAGATATTACTTTGCCAGCAAAGGTTTGTCTAGTCAAGGCTATGGTTTTTCCAGTGGTCATGTATGGATGTGAGAGTTGGACTGTGAAGAAAGCTGAGCACCGAAGAATTTGTTCCTTTGAACTGTGGTATTAGAGAAGACTCTTGAGAGTCCTTTGGACTGCAAGGAGATCCAACCATTCCATCCTAAAGGAGATCAGTCCTGGGTGTTCATTGGAAGGACTAATGCTGAGGCTGAAACTCCAATACCCTGGCCACCTCATATGAAGAGTTGACTCATTGGAAGAGACCCTGATGCTTGAAGAGATTGCGGGCAGGAGGAGAAGGGGACGACAGAGGATGAGATGGCTGGATGGCATCACCGACTCGATGGACATGAGTCTGAGTGAACTCTGGGAGATGGTGATGGACAGGGTGGCCTGGCTTGCTGCAATTCATGGGGTCGCAAAGAGTCGGACACAACTGAGGGAATGAACTGAACTGAACTGAACTGATTCCTATACTTTCTCATTTTCCAGTAGGAGACAAGGGAAGAAAAACCCTTTTCAAATAGCTAGACCAGTACAAATATGCCTGACATATAAGATTATGAATATCAGTGAGCTACATGTCTTTAAGCAGGCCTGGAGGCTTCTGACTGCCCTTTAGTCCCAATTTGCATGGTGTGAAAGAATGCAAAATAAAAATGTTAGGAGTCCTCTAGACAACAAATCATAAATAGAAACTCACATTTAATAATTTTTAAGTGATTCAAAGGCTATTGTTTCCATTCCTACTGTTCACTTACCTGAAAAATGAGAATGAGAACACATATATCAGGCAATTGTGACAGTAAGTTAACTGATTGTACAAAATCAAGGATATCGTGTACATACGAATAGAAAATGTTAAAGCATACAAAGTAATCAAAGAACATACCTGCAAAGGTCAGTGCATGTACAGAATTCTTTCATAGTAGCAGCTACTACAGTGACCAGAAAAAATATTCTAGAAAACAAAACATGGGTTACCCTTGAGCTTACACAGGAGACTAAACTCAGGGGAAACTGCATTGCCTAGTTCCTACTTCTATTCAAAAGAGGCGACAGTACAGCCAGGCTCTGAGCTTAAGGCACTGTGTACATAGTTTTAGAAATCATTTCCAGCCAGATTTTTCAAAAACCACATTTAAAGAAATCTGCTAGGAGCAATGACAGTCAAAATTGTTTCTACAGAGAAATATAATTATTTGCAGAAGTATGGTAGAGGCAACTAGCACAAATGAAAATGAAAGGTTTGGACAGCCCTGTAGTTTGCTGCCTCCATTATAGTTTCATTCCATCATCAGATGGTCAACATATTCACAGAAAACATGGGAGAACAGTTGGTTGTGACAAAAATTGTTGACTGCCCCTTCCAGCTACCTCCTAATTTGTCTACTAAGAAAAAGATGAACAAAACAACTGTAAAGAATAAGCTCTAATTATGATGAGAGATAATTCTTCCTCAAGTTGAAGCATAAGCAATCTCCTTTTTCCAAATAAGCATTATTTTTGCTAAATATTAGATGCCCTGTAACTTTTCTTTCATGACCCCCCATTTTTTATTTTTCAGGGAAAAAAATCTCGCTTCTGTGCAAGAGGTCAAACAATGGTTGCTGAATTTTAATGCTTCATAGCAAGAAGTTTTTCCAGAGCTTACTTCTCTTCCTTATTTTTAAAAACACTATACTCAGAAGAAAAGGTTTGAGCCTTTATCAAAAGCTTGCAATGTCATATTTGAGAATAAAATTATCTTTCCAAATAATATCTACAACTTCAATTGAATCAGTTTGATCAATATCTTTAAATAACATTAAAAAGCACTGTCTTTATAATTTCATCTTTATTAAGGAGAAACTTTATATATGCATTAATTCATTCAGAAAAATTAATTGAGAAACAAAGGGAAGAAAGATGAATTTGCTGGGAAGCAAGATATGTATTGAACAGATACAGTATCATATCACACATGTTACTATGGCATCAACACAGTGGTAGGAATAGTCAAATAGTAAAAACAGAGGCCACCATTGCCAGCAATATAGTGATTCTCCACAAGAATCTACCTAATGACCATCCCTCCCCTGGGTTCTTCTTCTTTCTGAAAAGTAGAAACCATTTCCCGTGGCTGAAGAGTGGCAAATAATAGCAGAAAAGGAAAGTACAAGTTGTTGCCTATTTAAATAGGCAATTGGTCAAAGACATAAATACTGTTCAAAGGAAAAAAAAAAGGAAGAAAGTGAAACACTTCAGAGCCTTGCAAATGGTGACAGACTTCATGATCCTATAAAATTGGCACATTTTGCACTATATTGAAGGAAATCAGCTCTGGTTTTATACAGTGACTAGAAACTCGGTATTTAATCCTTGAGCCACAGTGATGCAGAAACTGGGAACAATCTTTAATTATTTTTAAGAAATTCAATATAAAAAAGAAAAACAGACGTTTTCTAGTTTTAGATGGGTGTGGAATAAGTACCTCATAGGGTTTAAAAAAAAAAGGAGGAAATACTCTAAATACTCTAAATCAGATCAAGTCAAAGATGGTTTCTTATGCCACACTGGCTAAGGGAGTCAAAAATTAAGTGAAGTGTAATTAGAAAATAAAACAAGAACATTGCTACTAATGTTTATGGCTTGCTACATGTATTATCGTGATTGAGTAGAGAAGCCATGTATGCAATTTGTGTTTCATTGTATGTGTTAATCAGCCTCTGCACTTCCCTCCCTACTTTACACTTTTTCTGGATTAATGAATCTCTTGTTACTCTTATGGATGCTGTGCGTGGTCACGCAGTCGTGTCCAACTCTTTGCGAATCCATGGACTGTAGCCTGTCAGGCTCCTCTGTCCATAGGGATTTTCCAGGCAGGAATACTGGAGTGGGAGCCACGCCCTGCTCCATCGGATCTTCCCAACCCAGGGATCGAATGCAGGTCTCCTGCATTGCAGCCGGATTCTTTACCATCTGAGCCACCAGGGAAGCCCACTCTTATGGATAGAAAGCTGAATAATATAGATCTTAGTTTTCAGTGTCCAAATGGGGAAAGATATAAACCCAAGAAAACACACTGCAGTACTGTTGGCTACAACAAACAACTGAACAGCCTAAATACCAATAAAAATAATAAATAATTTATGGCTACTTATGCAGATATTAAAGGTTCAAGGTAATGATACAAGATATAAAGGTGTAAGGTACATCTAGCTGCTTCAATGTACAAAGAGGATGACAATTGAATAAAATCAAGCATTATATTGAAAAAAATTCATTTTCTTAAAAAAAAAACAGCATGTGAAAGCATGTGCAGAGACAGGAAAAAAAAAGTGTTTAAAGTGTTTATTTCTGAATTAGGCAACTGAGGTAACTGAATAGTTATCTACTCTCTCAACATATTTTCTCTATATATTTATTGTGTACAATTTTAATGTTTATATTCTTCCTACAAAATCGTGTTATTTGTCAGGTTTAAAAGTTATTTACCAAAAAATAAACAAACTGTGTTTCCAAATGAGCAGAGTAGCTATGAAGGATCTCCTAAAGAATGTGGCTTAGTTGTGACTGTTCATGTCACTGTGCTATATACCATACTCAAAAAAGATAAGCCAGGGACTGTGTAAGAGCTCAAATAAGAGCAGCCAACTTGGAACAGTTAGTCGGTGGATGAACTGGGAAAGGCAGAGAAGAATCAGAAAACCAGGAAGGAGCTCTAAGAGGGTAAGTTTAGTTCAGTTCAGTTCAGTCGCTCAGTCGTGTCCGACTCTTTGCGACACCCATGAATCGCAGCACACCAGACCTCCCTGTCCATCACCAACTCCCGGAGTTCACTCAGACTCACGTCCATTGAGTCCGTGATGCCATCCAGCCATCTCATCCTCTGTCGTCCCCTTCTCCTCATGCCCCCAATCCCTCCCAGCATCAGAGTCTTTTCCAGTGAGTCAACTCTTCGCATGAGGTGGCCAAAGTACTGGAGCTTCAGCTTTAGCATCATTCCTTCCAAAGAAATCCCAGGGTTGATCTCCTTTAGAATGGACTGGTTGGATCTCCTTGCAGTCCAAGGGACTCTCAAGAGTCTTCTCCAACACCACAGTTCAAAGGGTAAATCTTCCTAAAAAGAGAATGAGAGCCTGAGTCAAACTCACCAAGCACCGGAGGTTGGAAAATATATTGCAGGCAGGTTAAATAGCACTAAAAAGTGAATGGACGTGTGAGACTTGGTGAAGTGTTCCGAGAACAGTGAACAATGTAGTTGTATAATGGGTGGGAGTAGATCATAGTGAAAAATAAGACAGGGAAGAGCGTAGTAGATTAAGATAAGATTGTGAATGTGTAAAAGGTCCCAGGTGCCATGTTATAGACTTGGAAAGTTTTTAAGCAAGACAGGCACCATCAGACTTATATTTTTGAAGGTTATGCTATTGGCAAGTGGGGAAAAGAACTAGAGCAGGGGAATGTTCATAGATTTTAAAACGCTTTTATTTCAAGATGAGGAGGCCTTTTTGGAGGAGATGTTCAGTACAGGATGGAGGCAATATGTCCCAGGCTTGGATGGAAATGTTTCTAAACATATGTTTTATCATTAATACCATGGAGCATATGCTCAAATCCTACATAGAGCATATTCTTGGCTTATCACCAAAATTATTTATTAAGCACCCACCTGCATATGAAATTATAGCAGAGTCTAAATCCCTTGCAAATGTCAATATAAGTTTTAATGTGTATACCACATAACATGCATAAAGCACTGTAACTTCTCTTTGACCCCATCCAATACTGTCTTGAATCTCAAGAGTATTACATATATTAAACTTCACTACACCTTAAAAGAAACAGTTTGATAATTTTTCTATATAATTCAATTCAATAAAAATGCATATTGTGGGGACAAAGATGAAAAGATGTACAGAAATTAGATAAAACGCTTCCTAGTTTAGGGAAAGTTATAATGTAAGGGGAGAGAGGGGAGAAAAAAACAAAACACTTATAGACGTGAAATGGTTGGTTCCTAAGGCAACATTTGAGTATGCATACAATAATCAAGTGCATACTGTGAGAGCACTGAAGGGATTCTCGGTCAGGAAAAAATCACCATGAAGTGGTCAGTTATAGAAGAAGATGAGTTCAGTGCTTCCACGGATAAAATATATACATAAAGTGCTAACGATTTTAAAAAGCATAAAACATAGAACAGACTTTCAATTCCTCCCCAGGTTAGCAGCTAAATGTGACCTCATATAATTGTTAGTTTAGCATTGAACACTTGGTATAATTCAGAAATAGAAACATGGTTTTGAATACTACTGGCATAGCTTAAATATAATTAATTTCTTATATTCCAAACACAATGCAATTTCAAGTAAGCTGTATTTGCTTTACTTATACTTTCCATTTGTCAATATGCCTCAAGATTATTGTTTCTTATAATCTTGGCAGAATGAGAATGGAAATCTTGGCAGAGATGAAACGTACAAGAGAGCAAGGTAGACAAAACTGTTCTAATTCCATTATTCTGCTCATTGACACATCTCCTCTTTCCCCTACTTCATTGAGAACTCCTCACATTGTTGACCTAGTATTTATAATCAATGTATAATATTATACATATGTTTAAAAAGTACACGGTTGTGGTCCCAAAATACACCTGTGCCTACAAGGTTCCTGCAGGTTAATGTCTTCTGCTCGGGAAAATGGCCTCATTTGCATTGACTTTCAATGAGCTCCTGCAGGCAAACACCTGAAGCCAATCACTTGCAGATACCTGCCCGCAGGCATAGGTGTGCTATCAGAGAGACTGTATCCGTTCAGTTCAGTTCAGTGGCTCAGTCCTGTCTGACTTCTTGTGCCCCATGGACTGCAGCACTCCAGGCCTTCCTGTCCATCACCAACTGCCAGACTCTACTCAAACACATGTCCATTAAGTTGGGGATGCCATCCAAACATCCCATCCTCTGTCATCCCCTTCTCCTCCTGCCTTCAATCTTTCCCAGCATCCAGGTCTTTTCAACTGAGTCAGTTTTTCACATTAGGTGGCCAAAGTATTGTAGTTTCAGCTTCAGCATCAGTCCTTCCAACAAATATTCAGGACTGTTTTCCTTTAGGATGGACTGGTTGAATCTCCTTGCTGTCCAAGGGACTTTCAAGTGTCTCCTCCAACACCATAGTTCAAAGAGAGAGACTGTATACTCTCTGCCTATAGTGTTTAAGTTCTTTGGCTGTGGATGACTCAAAATCTAGCCCATTGAGCCAACAGACAGTGACTGTGTACCGAGGGAACTAATCTGCATTTGTAATGCATGGAGAGGGTGTGGCCAGTGGTACAAATAAACCTGACAATGGACAAGCTGTTTGGTCTCTAAAAGAAAGAAAAGTAATAAATACCCTTATTCACTTACAAGTCCTAACATAAAGGAGATATAAGTATGAAAGCAATGGGGTAAAAACAAACTGAAACATAGTTGAGGCATCAATAATAAATATAAGAATTTAGAGGTGATTAATCAAATGTTTCACTTTACAAAGAAATATATAGTCAGTGTCTTCAAGTAATAGAGGATTGAAGTGTTGCTTTGTATCGTTTATTTTTCCCAACAAATATGTTTTGAAAATTTTCTTCTCCAAGTCACAAAAAGTTTATATAGGCAAGCATTTATGTTGCAAACATTTATTGTTTACTATGTGGTATGTATAAAAATAAGAAATCTATTAGAGAAGAAATAAAGGATAAAAATAACCACAGTACAATGTGACTGGCCTCTATATAATAGGCCTATAACTATTTTTGGTAACTCACGGAGGGAGTGATTATTTCTTTTTCATCTTCTTTTCTTGCTAATTTTTACATGATAGGATCCAAGGATTTACTCCTTTAATTTCCCTCCCTTTCTCTGCCTATACTCTTCCCCAAGGTACTATCAAGAAGTCTCTTAGTTTTTAAGGGTCATCAATGCAAATTCACCAACTCCCAATCTCCAAATGATATATGTATCACACTATCTATCTAACATTCCTACCTATATGCCTAGTAGGCATCTCAAGATTATTATGGCTAAAATACAACTCTTGACATACGACCCCTCTACACACAACCTGCTCCTACTCTGGTCAAATGCATTCATCCTGTGGATCAGGCTAAAAAATTATCTTTTGTTCCTATCTTTTCCTTACATGCCATATCCAATATATCAGCAAGTACTATAGCCTTTAACTTTTAATTTTATCCTGAATTTGATTAGTTTCCATAACATTCACTGTTCTCACTTTAGTTTAAGCCTCCATCATCTTTCATGTACCTACTTCAATAATCTCCCAACTGGCCTCCTGGCTTCCATTCCTGACCCTTTAATCTATCCCCCACTTGGCAGCCAAGTGACCTTTCTAAATCTTAAAACAAGATTATATCACTTCCTGTCTTAAAATTTCCATTGGCTTCCAGTCACACAAAGTTTAAACCCAACACCATGACCTTACAATGCCCCATGTTTCTGGTTTCTACCTCACTCTCTAAACTCATTTGCCACTTCTACACTCTTCATCACTTCTGATTTTTCTGTTCTTGTCTTTTTGTACTTAGGGGCTTACTCTTGCCGTTCTCTTTGCCAGGCATATGCTTCTCATAGATGTCTCATGGCCCACTCCATCACTGCACTGAAAATTTTCTGAATTATCCCCTTCTTATAGATGCCTCCCAGACCGCCTACCTAAGAAAGTTCACTCATATTCTCTATCCTGCATTACTTTTGTTAATGTAACACAGCCTTACCTTTAAAATTATATATTTATTTTTATATTTTATTGCCTCTTCCAAAGACAGTAAGCTTCATGAGGCCGAGAACTTGTTTTTCACTGCCATTTCCATAAGCTTAGAAATGTACTTAAAACATAGTGACTATCAATAAACATTACTGGAGCGCATGAATGAAACAAGAGTTGGCATTTTGATCGGAAAGAATGAACAAATACGAAATATACCACATGAGCAAAGGACATTCCAGAAATGGATGGTGTGCAAAAGCTTGGAGATGTAAACCATTCATAAATGGTTACTAGTTCCCTGTTGGCAGAGTATTCTTGAGGTCATAATAAAGATTCAGACAATTGTGTAAATTCCATTCACACATGGACACTGAACCAAAGGGAATAAAAGGGAAAAAAGCCTTTATAATATTTCACATTATTACTGCAATCTGTAAGATAAATGTTATTAAAGGATGAGGAAAATGATTCCATCAAACTCTTGATGAAGTACACCCTTTAAAGTGACCATAATTTGTCTCCAAATGTCATTGACAGTATTGTAATGCATGTGTAAAAGTGGGACTACATCCCCAGGGGTGAAAGGCAATCCTTGTGCCAATAGATACAAGCTTGGCCAGGGACACTCATATTTAAGACTCGTCACATTCTGCATCTTAGTCTCTTCATCTCTCTGACTGCATGAAGCCTTATCTCAAACTGAGCCACCTGATGTTATCTTGTTACATGCCAGGCAAATCTGTCTACTGCTGTCAAGTTCGGGACTGTGTGTAAGTGTGTTGCAGCATGTTAACATCCTCCTGTCCGCCCATTACAAGTTAACTTCATAGCAATACCTCTGTCCTCAATTACTTGGAGCTTTACAGTCATCCAATACTAACCATACTTTATTAGTGGCATAATATACACAATAAAAGGATATAGAGTGTAGAATGCCCAGTTTGTCACAGCTTGTGGATCATTTCATCTTTCTCCTTGGTTTCATATTTGACTTATGAATGAATTTGATATAGCCATTTGGAGACAGAGGATGAGGTCTGTCCCAAGACCCATAGTGTGATGATTATCTGGACATGTTTTTGGTTACATGTAGAGCAATACCCTTAAAGGACTGATGTGACCATGAGGAGTCCTATGTACCAAGCTTGTAGGTTAAAATTAATATACCAGTTCACTTAGCAGAAACCAACACAACACAACATTGCAAATCAACTATACTTCAGTATTTTTTTTTTAAATTAATATGCCAGGCTGACTCACAAGGGAGAAATGATTCCTAGAAGAGCCTGATGTTTAGAAAAATATTAAATTTAAGAATTTAAACCCTACTATAGCAGATAACCTACCTTTCTTGTTTGCTGCTCTGTTTCTAGCACCAGGACTGTCTTAGAGTTTTTAATAAACATTTTAATTAGCTAGTCTCAGTTCTCCCCATTAGGCAGTCAACTAACTGAGATCAGGGCTTTTGCCTAAAATAGACATTCACAGGACTATTCAAGATAACTCTCTGTGACAAGGAAAATGTTTTGTAAAATCTGTGCTATCCCACATGGTAGCCACTGGACTTGTATGGCTAGTGAAAAAAATGAAATGTATTAATAGCTAGCCCAAATGAAGAACTGAATTTTTAAATATAAAAAATGCTATTTTACATATAAATAGCTACCTATGGCTAGTGGTTAATGTATTGGACAGCACAGATCTGCAGTATTCTGAGTAACATGACCTTTTATCTTTTAATGTACAATATATGTATTTTAAGTTCTCAGTAAACTCTTTCATTATTTGAAACATACACACACATAAAACAGGTTTGAGACCATCTGGAACTGGTCATGGCTATCAATGGGTAAGATACCTAGAAAACTCTTTTTTAATGTTCCCAGAGATTCTGCTTGAATTTCCTGTTAACAACCATACTCCTTGGTATTCAAAAGAAACCACTGAAATGGAAATCATAATTTTGAGGTTAGTACAAAATAAAGTCATTAATAAGATAATTAAGCTGTCAAAACACCTAGGTTATAAAGCATTTGAGCCAAACAATACTGTATGCCTAATATTTCCTCTCTTCATTTTGCATGTGAAAAGGATAGCAAAAAGAATTGTCTATAACTTTCCTTCTTGACGAAAAAGAGAAAATTCTAATATACAATTGAATGGTGATGTATTCCTAATTTCTTCTAATAATCTAAAATAAATAATCATTTATTTTGAGATGAATAAGGGAGGAGTGTCTTCTAACCATAGTCCAATTTTCATCAAACTGAATAAAGACACTATGTGAATTAAGTTGCTAGAAACTTTCTCAGAGTGCCTACTGTGCCTGTGTAAACTGGCCCTCACTCTTTCCACTGACAACTTCATTTTAACTAAAAGTTATGATCTGTTCTTCCTTAGCTTTTTCTTCCCTTTCTGTAAATTCCAACTTACCTTCCACTTTCAATTTGCAACAAAAAGAATGTTTATTAAAAAGCTAAGTAAAAACTCTGATATTCATTAATTGCTTTGAATATCTGCAACTTTGCATAAAGAACTAATCAAGAATTCCTGGGATCATGTTGGAAATTCTATGTTGTTTCATGTCTGTGGCAAGAATTTCTTTGATGAATTTAGCCTTTATGGGAAAAACATATAAACTACATGTGGAAAGAGATGGCAGAATATTTATTGGACATGTGCTTAACCAGATATTTAATAGTCATCAGTTCAGATCAGTTCAGTTGCTGAGTCGTGTCTGACTCCTTGCAACACAATGGACTGCAGCACACCAGGCCTTCCTGTCCATCACCAAACCCTGGAGTTTACTCAAACTCATATCCATTGAGTCAGTGATGCCATCCAACCATTTCATTTTTGGTCATTCCCTTCTCCTCCCACCTTCAATCTTTTGCATCAGGGTCTTTTCAAATGAGTCAGTTCTTTGCCTCAGCTAACCAAAGGATTGGAGTTTTAGCTTCAGCATCAGTCCTTCCATTGAATATTCAGGACTGAATTCTTTAAGATGGATTGCTTGGATCTTCTTACAATCTAAGGGACACTCAAGAGTCTTTTCCAACACCACAGTTCAAAAGCATCAATTCTTAGTTGCTCAGCTTTCTTTATAGTCTAAATCTGATATCCATACATTACTACTGGAAAAATCATAGCTTTGACTAGATGGACCTTTGTTGGTAAAGTAATGTCTCTGCTTTTTCTTTTTTATTTATTTTCTACTTTTTAATATGCTGTCTAGGTTGATCATAGCTTTTCTTCCAAGCAGCAAGCGTCTTTTAATTTAATGGCTGCAGTCACCATTTAAACTGATTTTAGAGCCCAAGAAAATAAAGTCCTTCACTATTTCCACTGTTTCCCCATCTATTTGCCATGAAGTGATGGGACCGGATGCCATGATGTTAGTTTTCTGAATGTTGAGCTTTAAGCCAACATTTTCACTCTCCTCTCTCACTTTCATCAAGAGGCTCTTTAGTTCTTTGCTTTCTGCCGTAAGGGTGGTGTCATCTGGATATCTGAGGTTATTGATATTTCTCCCGGCAATCTTGATTCCATCTGTTCTTCAACCAGCCCAGCGTTTCTCATGATGTACTCTGCATATAAGTTAAATAAGCAGGGTGACAATATATAGCCTTGACGTACTCATTTCCCTATTTGGAACCAGTCTGTTTTTTCCATGCCCAGTTCTAACTGTTGCTTCCTGACCTGCATACAGATTTCTCAGGAGGCAGGTCAAGTGGTCAGGTATTCCCATCATTTTCAGAATTTTCCAGTTTGTTTTGGTGCACACAGTCAAAGGCTTTCTTAAGGTCAATAAAGCAGAAGTAGATATTTTTCTGGAAGTCTCTGGCTTTTTTGATGATCCAACAGATACTGGCAATGTTATCTCTGGTTCCTCTTCATTTTCTGAATCCAGCTTGAACATCAGGAAGTTCACGGTTAACACACTACTGGAGTCTGACTTGGAGAATTTTGAGCATTACTTTACTAGCATTGAGATGAGTACAATTGTGCGGTGGTTTGAGCATTTTTTGGCATTGCCTTTCTTTGGGATTGGCATGAAAACTGACCTTTTCCAGTCCTGTGGGCACTGTTGAGTTTTCCAAATTTGCTGACATATCGAGTGCAGCACTTTCACAACATCATTTTTTCAGATTTAAAATAGTTCAACAGAGATTTTATCATCTCCAATAGCTTTGTTTGGTGACATTCTACAGGAGAATGGAATCAAGACTATCCCCATGGAAAAAGAAATGCAAAAAAACAAAATGGCTGTCTAGGGAGGCCTTACATATAGCTGTGAAAAGAAGAGAAGCAAAAAGCAAAGGAGAAAAGGAAAGATATAAGCATCTGAATGCAGAGTTCCAAAGAATAGCAAGGAGAGATAAGAAAGCCTTCCTCAGCGATCAATGCAAAGAAATAGAGGAAAAGAACAGAATGGGAAAGACTAGAGATGTCTTCAAGAAAATTAGAGCTACCAAAGAAACATTTCATGCAAAGATGGGCTCGATAAAGGACAGAAATGTTATGGACCTAACAGAAGCAGAAGATATTAAGAACAGGCGGCAAGAATACACAGAAGAACTATACAAAAAAGATCTTCATGACCCGGATAAGCACGATGGTGTGATCACTCACCTAGAGCCAGATATCTTGGAATGTGAAGTCAACTGGGCATTAGAAAGCATCATTATGAACAAAGCTAATAGAGGTGATGGAATTCCAGTTGAGCGATTTCAAATCCTCAAAGATGATGCTGTGAAAGTGCTGCACTCAATATGCCAGCACATTTGGAAAACTCAGCAGTGGCCATAGGACTGAAAAAGGTCAGTTTTCAGTCCAATCCCAAAGAAAGGCAATGCCAAAGAATGCTCAAACTACCTCACAATTACACTCATCCAGAAAAACATCTATTTCTGCTTTATTGACTATGCCAAAGCCTTTGACTGTATGGATCAAAACAAACTGTGGAAAATTCTGAAAGAGATGGGAATACTAGACCACCTGACCTGCCTCTTGAGATACCTATATGCAGGTCAGGAAGCAACAGTTAGAACTGGACATGGAACAACAGCCTGGTTCCAAATAGGGAAATGAGTACGTCAAGGCTGTATATTGTCACCATGCTTATTTAACTTATATGCAGAGTACATCATGAGAAACGCTGGGCTGGAAGAAGCACAAGCTGGAATCAAGATTGCCAGGAGAAATATCAATAACCTCAGATATGCAGATGACACCACCTTTATGGCAGAAAGTGAAGAGGAGCTAAAAAGCCTCTTGAAGAAAGTGAAAGAGGAGAGTGAAAATGTTGGCTTAAAGCTCAACATTCAGAAAACGAAGATCATGGCCTCTGGTCCCATCACTTCATGGGAAATAGATGGGGAAACAGTGGAAACAGTGTCAGACTTTATTTTTGGGGGTTCCAAAATCACTGCAGATGGTGATTGCAGTCATGAAATTAAAAGACGCTTACTCCTTGGAAGCAAAGTTATGACCAACCTAAATAGCATATTAAAAAGCAGAGATATTACTTTGTCAACAAAGGTCCATCTAGTCAAGCCTGTGGTTTTTCCAGTGGTCATGTATGGATGTGAGAGTTCGACAATAAAGAAAGCTGAGCGCTGAAGAATTGATGCTTTTGAACTGTGGTGTTGGAGAAGACTCTTGAGAGTCCCTTGGACTGCAAGGAGGTCCAACCAGTTCATCCTAAAGGAGACCAGTCCTGGGTGTTCATTGGAAGGACTGATGCCAAGGCTGAAACTCCAATACTTTGGCCACCTCATGTGAAGAGTTGACTCATTAGAAAAGACCTTGACGCTGAGATGGACAGGAGGAGAAGGGGGCGACAGAGGATGAGATGGCTGGATGGCATCACCGACTCGATGGACATGAGTTTGAGTGAACTCCAGGAGTTGGTGACGGACAGGGAGGCCTGTCGTGCTGCGATTCATGTGGTTGCAAAGAGTTGGACATGACTGAGCAACTGAACTGAACTGAAAGGAAATCAATACTGAATATTCATTAGAAGAACTGTTGCTAAAGCTCCAATACTTTGGCCACCTAATTTGGAGAGTCAACTCATTGGAAAAAACCCTGATGCTAGGAAAGACTGAAGGCAAAAGGAGAAGTGGTTGATAGAGAATGAGATGATTGGATAGTATCATGGACTCAATGAACATGAATTTGAGCCAATCCCGGAGATAACAGAGGACAAAGCAGCCTGGCATGCTACAGTTAATGGGTATGCGAAGAGACATGAGTTAGTGACCAAACACAATTACAACAATGCTGCTAAAAGCTTTAGACAAAGAGCAAATCTAACACAGAATTTTAAAATAAGAACAAAGTTAACATAGAATTTAACAGCATGAGGAAATCATCAACACTTGAGCCATTCTTTCTCATCAGAGCAGAAATTCTATCTATCTACCCATAGAAATAAAAATTTTTTAATGTTGCATGTCATTGTAACATCAGATCTGGCATGGATCCTAGAATTTTAAGGATTTTTTTAAACAAATTAACTATTTGGATTTGCTAAAACCAGTAAGATTTTTTAATGACAATTTTTTAGAACAATTTTAGTTTCACATCAGAATTGAGAGGATAGTACAGAGATATTGTAGGTAACTCCTATCTCCGCATATATATAGCCTTTCCTATCATCAATATCCCCAAACAAAGTTGCTCATTTGTTACAGTTTAAAAATTTATATTAACACATGTTTATCACCCAAACTCCATAGTTTATATCAGGATTCATTCTTGATGTTGTATATTTCAGGGGTTTGGGTGAATTTATAATAAGATATATCCATCATTGTAGTATCATACAGAATATTTTGACTTCCCTATACTCTGTGCTCTGCCTATTCACCCCTGCCTCCAAATTAACCTCTTGAGAACCACTGTTCTTTTTTTTTATTCTCCCTACAGTTCACCCTTTACAGATTATTATACATATGGAATCATATAGTATGTACATTTTCAGATTTTTTTCACTTAGTAATATGCATGTTCACTACCTGGCTTTTTGTGACTTGATAATCCATTTCTTTTAGCATTAAATACGACTGCAAGGAGAAGTCCATTCTAAAGGAGATCAGTCCTGGGTGTTCTTTGGAAGGAATAATGCTAAAGCTGAAACTCCAATACTTTGGCCACCTCATACGAAGAATTGACTCATTGGAAAGGACTCTGATGCTGGGAGGGATTACGGGCAGGAGGAGAAGGGGATGACAGAGGATAAGATGGCTGGATGGCATCACCGACTCGATGAACATGAGTCTGAGTGAACTCCAGGAGTTGGTGATGGACAGGGAGGCCTGGCGTGCTGCAATTCATGGGGTCACAAAGAATTGGACATGACTGAGCGACTGAACTGAACTGAACTGAATTTGACTCTTTCATTGTTTGAATATACCCACAGTTCATTTATTTATTAACCTTCTGAAAGATAAAAGCAGTGATGAGAGGGGACATTCATGCCCTGTTCCTGATCAATAGTGGAAAAAATTGTGGTTTCTCCCCATGAGGGATGATGCTAGAAGTAGGTTTCTTTGTAGATATTCATTATCAAGTAGAGAAAGTTCCCCTTTATTGCTATTTTACTGAGTTTTTAAATTCATAAATGTGTGTTGGATTTTAATGATTTTTTCTTCACCTACTGATATAATAATTTGATTTTTCTTAGTCTATTGATATAATGATTACATTTATTGACTTTCAAATGTTAATCAACTTTGCATATCTGGAATAAATTCTACTTGACTATGGTGTATAATTCTTTTCATATACTATTAGATCAATTTGATAATATTTTGTTGAGGATTTTTGCATTTATGTCCATGAGAGGCATTGGTCTGTAATGTATTGTCTGAGTATTAGGGTCAGGCTGGGCTCATAAAATGGGTTTGGATATAACTCCTCAGCTTCTACATTCTACATTTAGATAACTGATATAACTTCTTCTTAAAGGCTTTGAGCATTGTTACTATTCTTCTATTATTATCTTTTAAAGTTCATAGAATCTGTAGTGATGTCCTCTCTTTTATTTCTCATATTATTCATTTATGTTCTCTCCCTTTTTTCTTAGTCTGGTCAAACACTTAATCATGTTAGTGATGCTTTCAAAGAATCAGTTTTTATTTCATTGATTTTCACTATTGGCCTCCAGTTTTCAATTCACTGATTCATATTCAGATTTTTCTTTTCTTTCACTTACTTTGGATTTAATTTGCTCTTGTTTTTCTAATTCTCTAGGGTTAAAGCTTAGATATTGAGTTAGGAATTTGCTTTTTTCTAATAAATATATTCACTGCTATAACTTTCCAGTGAATCACTGTTTTTGGTACATTCCACAAATTCTGAAAGATTGTGGTTTGTTTTTTTTTTTCATTTAGTTCAAAATATATTTATCTTGAAAGTTCTTCTTTGACCTATGTGTTATTTAGAAGTATGTTGTTTAATTTACATGTATTTGAGGGTTTTCCAGTTATATTTCTGTTGTCAATTTCTAGTTTAATTTCATTGTGGTCTTAGAGCAGCCATGGCATAACTTATATTATTTTAAATTTGTTAAGGTATGTTTTATGTCCCATAATGTGATTTGTCTTGGTTAGTGTTCTTTATAAACCTCACAAAAAAGTTTATTCTGTTGTTGTTGAACAAAGCATTATGTGTATATTCATTTCATTGAGTTGATTGATAGTGTGATTGAATTCAGCTATGTCATTTCTAACTTTCTACTATTTGGATCCGTACATTCCTGAAAGGTGTTGAAATCTCCAAATACAATGGTGGATTCTTCTATTTCTCCTCTCAGTTCTATCAGATTTCACCTTATGCATGTTGATGCTCTCTTATTAAATACATATACATTAAAAATTTTACGGTTTTAAAAAATAGGAAAACAAGAATTGCCATGTCTTTTGGAGGATTGACAATTTTATCATTACATAACACCCCTCTTTATCCCTGATAGCTTTTATTTTTTCCCCTCAAACTTTAAAATTTTATTCTGTATTGGGATACAGCCAATTAACAATGCTGTGATAGTTTCAGGTGAACAGCTAGGGACTCAGCTGTACATACCCATTCTTCCCTGAGACCCCCTCTCATCCAGGCTGGCATATAACTGAGCAAAGTCCCATGTGCTTGACAATATGTCTTTGTTGGTTATCCATTTTAAATAAAGCTGTATGTACATTACCTTCCCAAAGTCCCTAACTATACCTTCGCCCTGGCAACCACAAGTTCATTTTCTAAGTCTGTGAGTCTCTTTCTGTTTTGTATGTAAGTTCATTCATACCATTTCTTTTTAGATCCACTGATTTGAAGTTTATACTGTCTGAAATTAAAGTTGCCACTCCTGATTTTTTTAATTAGTAAATCATAGTATATATGTTTCAATCATTTATCTTTTAATCTACATGTGTCCTTACATTTAAAAAGGGTCCTTTGTAGACAACATATGCTTGAATCTGTTATTTGAGACACTCTATCAATCTCTGTCTTTTCATTGGTGCATTTAGAGATCTCTTCAAGGAAATTAGAGATACCAAGAGAAATTTCATGCAAAGAAGGGCACAATAAAGGACAGAAACTGTATGGACCTAAGAGAAGCAGAAAATATTAAGAAGAGGTGGCAAGAATACACAGAAGAATTATACAAAACAGATCTTCATGACCTAGATACCCATGATGCTGTGATCACTCACCTAGAGTCAGACATCCTGGAGTATGAAGTCAAGTGGGCCATAGGAAGCATCACTATGAACAAATCTAGTGCAGGTGATGGAATTCCAGTTGAGATCTTTCAAATCCTAAAAGATGATGCTGTGAAAGTGCTGCACTCAACATGCCAGCAAATTTGGAAAACTCAGCAGTGGCTGCAGAACTGGAAAATGTCAGTATTCATTCCAATCCCAAAGAAAGGCAATGCCAAAGAGTGCTCAAACTACCACACAATTGCACTCATCTCACATGCTAGCAAAGTAATTCTCAACATTCTCCAAGCTAGGCTTCAACAATACATGAACTGAAAACTTCCAGATGTTCAAGTTGGATTTAGAAAAGGCAGAGGAACCAGAGATCAAATTGCCAACATCCACTGGATCATCAAAAAAGCAACAGAATTCCAGAAAAAATCTACTTACACTTTATTGACTATGCCAAAGCCTTTGACTCTGTGGATCACAACAAACTGTGGAAAATTCTGAAAGAGGTGGGAAAACCAGACCACCTGACCTGCCTTTTGAGTAATCTGTATGCAGGTCAGGAAGCAACAGTTAGAACTGGACTTGGACGGACTGACTCCAAATTGGGAAAGGAGTACATCAAGACTGTATATTGTCACCCTGCTTATTTAATTTATGCAGAGCACATCATGGGAAATGCCAGGTTGGTTGAAGTACAAGCTGGAATCAAGATTGCCGGGAGATATCCAAAACATCAGATATGCAAATGACACCACCCTTATGGCAGAAAGCAAAGAGGAACTGAAGAGCCTCTTGATGAAAGTGAAAGAAGACAGTGAAAAAGCTGACTTAAAACTCTTCATTCAGAAAACTAAGACCATGGCACCTGGTCCCATCACTTCATGGCAAATAGATGGGGAAACAATGGAAGCAGTGGCAGACTCTATCTTTTGGTTTCCAAATCATTGCAGATGGTAACTGTAGCCATGAAATCAAAAGACGCTTGCTCCTCGGAAGAAAAGCTCTGACCAACCTAGATAGCATATTAAAAAGCAGAGACATTACTTTGCCAACAAAGGTCCATCTAGTCAAAGCTATGATTTTTTCCAGTAGTTGTGTATGGATGTGAGAGTTGGACTATAAAGAAAGCTGAGCATCGAAGAATTGATGCTTTTGAACTGCAGTGTTGGAGAAGACCCTTGAGAGTCTCTTGGACAGAAAAGAGATCCAACCAGTCCATCCTAAAGGAAATTGGTCCTGAATCTTCATTGGAAAGACTGATGCTGAAGCTGAAACTCCAATATTTTGGCACCTGGGGTGAAGAACTGACTCATTTGAAAAGACCCTATGCTGGGAAAGACTGAAGGTGGGAGAAGGGGATGACAGAGGATGAGATGGCTGGATGGCATCACTGACTCAATGGACATGAACTTGAGTAAATTCTTGGAATTGGTGATGGACAGGTGGGCTGACATGCTGCAATTCATGTGGTCACAAATAGTCGGACATGACTGAGCAATTGAACTGAACTGAAATGATGTTGTATTTTTTTGCCTTTTTTTTTTTTCAGATGAGAAAACTAAGGAACAAGGCAAAATCAGAACTTGAATACCTGTTCAAATAATCTACTGTGCTTTTTCAAATAAATCATTAACTGCACTGATTAATTCCCATTTCTATAGATATTGACTTATATTTCCTTCTGCTTATCAAGTTTCCACACATCATTTTAAAAATTTCTGGAGCATCTGTTGTAGTGAACTTTCTCGGTTATCACTGGTAGGGGTGATTAATGCCAAGTTAACACCTCCATGCTACTCTGAGCATCAGTAGATCATAGCAACTCTCAGACCATATTGCTTGTCCAATGAAACTACAAGTACTCACAGTCCCTCCCTTTCTGTTTCAATTCCATAGTCTCTGAACTGTATTTAAGAGAGATGTGCCCCACCACTATGTCTATGTCCTGCTGAATCTACTTTAATCAGGAATGATTCTGGGTAGAATGCATATAGTCATCCCTCTTTATCTGTGGATTTCATACTTGTGGAAATGGGGAGTCCAACTGTGGGACACAAATATTCATGAATTTAACTATCCATGAAGGATCTTGGACCAATCCTCCATGGATACTGAGTGATGACTGTAATATCCCCCCCCTTTTTTTTTAATAACACGTGAATACTTTTTTAAATTTTTGAATATTTAAACAAAATTTGATGTAAAAAAGTAGAGAAAAATGAGTTAAGCCTAGTGTAAGGAAGATCACTAAATATATCAGGAAACACAATCTCAATCTCAGTAAGCTAATTTTTGCCAAAAACTTCTAAATTTTTTAAAATATCAAAAATTTCAAACTTAATAAAATTTTATTTTTGTTTACCCGATAAATATTCAGTTCAGTTCAGAAGATCAGTCATGTCCGACTCTTTGCAACCCCATGAATCACATCATGCCAGGCCTCCCTGTCCATTACCGACTACTGGAGTTCACTCAAACTCACGTCCATCGAGTCGGTAATGCCATCCAGACATCTCATCCTCTGCCGTCCCCTTCTCTTCCTGCCCCCAATCCCTCCCAGCATCAGAGTCTTCTCCAATAAGTCAAATCTTCACATGAGGTGGCCAAAGTATTGGAGTTTCAGCCTCAGCATCAGTCCTTCCAAAGAATACCTAGGACTGATCTCCTTTAAAATGGACTGGTTGGATCTCCTTGCAGTCCAAGGGACTCTCAAGAGTCTTCTCCACACCATAGTGAAAAAGCATTAATTCTTCAGTTTTCAGCTTTCTTCACAGTCCAACTCTCACATCCATGCATGACCAATGGAAAAACCATAACCTTGACTAGATGGACCTTTGTTGGCAAAGTAATGTCTCTGCTTTTTAATATGCTGTCTAGGTTGGCCAAAGTTTTCCTTCTAAGAAGTAAGTGTCTTTTAATTTCATGGCTTCAGTCACCATCTGCAGTGATTTTGGAGCCCCCCAAAATAAAGTCTGACACTGTTTCCACTGTTTCCCCATCTACTTGCCATGAAATGATGGGACCAGATGCCATGATCTTTGTTTTCTGAATGTTGAGCTTTAAGCCAACTTTTTTGCTTTCCTCATTCACTTTCATCAAGAGGCTCTTTAGTTCCTCTTCAATTTCTGCCATAAGGGTGGTGTCATCTGCATATCTGATGTTATTGATATTTCTCTCGGCAATCTTGATTCCAGCTTGTGCTTCTTCCAGCCCAGCATTTCTCATATGCTCTGCATATAAGTTAAATAAGCAGGGTGACAATATACAGCATGATATACTTTTTTCCTATTTGGAACCAGTCTGTTCTGTGCCGAGTTGTAACTGTTGCTTCCTGACCTGCATATAGGTTTCTGAAGAGGCAGGTCAGGTGGTCTGGTATTCCCATCTCTTTCAGAATTTTCCATAGTTTCTTGTGATCCACACAGTCAAAAGCTTTGGCATAGTCAGTAAAGCAGAAATAGATGTTTTTTTTCCTGGAACTCTCTTCCTTTTTCAATGATCCAGAGGATGTTGGCAATTTAATCTCTCGTTCCTCTGCCTTTTCTAAAACCAGCTTGAACATCTGGAAGTTCACATTCACGTATTGCTAAAGCCTGGCTTGGAGAATTTTGAGCATTACTTTACTAGTGTGTGAGATGAGTGCTATTGTGCGGTAGTTTGAGCATTCTTTGGCATTGCCTTTCTTTGGGATTGGACTGAAAACTGACCTTTTCCAGTCCTGTGGCCACTGCTGAGTTTTCCAAATGTGCTAGCATATTGAGTGCCGCACTTTCACAGCATCATCTTTCAGGATTTGAAATAGCTCAACTGGGATTCCATCACCTCTACTTGGTTTGTTCGTAGTGATGCTTTCTAAATCCCACTTGACTTCACATTACAGGATGTCTGGCTCTAGGTGAGTAATCACACCATCATGATTATCTGGGTTGTGAAGACCTTTTTTGTACAGTTCTCCTGTGTATTCTTGCCACCTCTTCTTAATATCTTCTGCTTCTGTTAGGTCCATAACATTTCTGTGCTTTATTGAGCCCATCTTTGCATGAAATGTTCCCTTGGTATCTTTAATTTTCTTGAAGTGATCTCTAGTCTTTCCCATTCTGTTCTTTTCCTCTATTTCTTTGCATTGATCGCTGAAGAAGGCTTTCTTGTCTCTCCTTGTTATTGTTTGGAACTCTGCATTCAGATGCTTATATGTTTCCTTTTTGCTTCTCTTCTTTTCACAGCTATTTGTAAGGCCTCCCCAGACAGCCATTTTGCTGTTTTGCATTTCTTTTCCATGGGGATGGTCTTGATCCCTGTCTCTTGTACAATGTCATGATCCTCTGTCCATAGTTCATCAGGCACTCTATCTATCAGATCTAGGCCTTTAAATTATTTCTCACTTCCACTGTATAATCATAAGGGATTTGATTTAGGTCATACCTGAATGGTCTAATGGTTTTCTCCACTTTCTTCAATGTAACTCTGAATTTGGCAATAACGAGTTCATGATCTGAGCAACAGTCAGCTCCTGGTCTTATTTTTGCTGACTGTATAGAGCTTCTCCATCTTTGGCTGCAAAGAATATAATCAATCTGATTTCTGTATTGAGCATCTGGGTGATGTCCGTGTGTAGAGTCTTCTCTTGTGTTGTTGGAAGAGGGTGTTTGCTATGACCAGTGCATTTTCTTGGCAAAACTCTATTAGTCTTTGCCCTGCTTCATTCCATATTTCAAGGCCAAATTTGCCTGTTGGGCTTCCCTCGTGGCTCAGCCAGTAAAGAATCTGCCTGCAATGCGGGAGACCTCGGTTTGATCCCTGGGTTGGGAAAATCCCCTGGAAAAGGGAATGGATACCTCCTCCAGTATTCTGCCTGGAGAATTCCATGGACTGCATAGTCCATAGGGTCACAAAGAGTCAGACACAACTGATAAATATTAGCCAGGCTTAATGAAGAATTAAGAGTTAAGAACAATTAAGGCATAATCCCAAATGAGAGAGATTTCTACTAATTAATGTAATAAATGAACACGTGTCATATGACAGTTTTGTGTTTGTTCTTCACATGTATTTGTGAACTTTGCTTGAATTAAGACTTCCAATTTTGTCTGACTATGGGATATTGAGTAAAAGCATTTAACCCCTCTAGGTCTTGGCTTTCTCACCTATAATAAAAGGTAGGTAGAACAGAAATGCTCTTCACAACTCTCCACTTTGTAGTCATAAATATTGTGATAAAACCCAGAAAACGAGTTGAGAGAAAAAGAGAGCTGAGCAATATCACATTAAAGTAAAGTAGTCCATATTTCAATTAAAACATTAGAAAATAAAAATTAATGCCAAATATACCATTTCTCCAAGTGTGTGATTAATAAAAAATAGTTACTTAAGCGTCTTCTTCTTTCAAACCCAGGATAAATGGTTGTCATGTAAATCTGATGGCCACTCCTTTCCACACAACTCAACTCCTAAATTGGGGATGGTTTTTTTTTTTTTTTTTATATTAAATTGAATTTCCTTTAAATAGAACAGGTGTTGTTTAGATTTTTATACTCTCCATAATGTCTAGCTTTCTCTGCTTATTTTACTAACCTATGTAGTCATGCCATTATTGAGTATGTGAAAAGTGATAAAACTAATGAATTGCTGGTTAGATATTGGCAGAGTTTTAATTTTATTGACAGTATAAACATTGAAGAAGCTCTTTAAAGAAAATGATAACATTGTTTTCTCTGTAGTATTTCAAATCAGAATAGATTCTAAATGGAAAAAAATGTTTCCAGGATTATATATATATATATATATATATAGAGAGAGAGAGAGAGAGAGAGAATGTGTAGAACTTTAAAGCTTTTTGGCTTAAGATTTCCATAGTAAACAACATGATTCTCTTTTATATAAATTATCAAAATATGTCTCATGGGTAATTTCAAAACTTTCCACCTTACTTGAGTTACAAGCCAACAAGTGATTATGGTGAAGGTGAATATAGTTATGCGATATTCTGTATAAATTTAAAAAGACATGTTTAAACAGGAAGTATTGAGTCCACTGTAATTGTAATGTTAACAAATAGGATATTTGATGTTATAAGATATAAATGTATGTTCCATTTATTCAGTTTCATGAACTGCACTTGAAAGTATTTTCCATTACACTGTTTCTTTATTTTGAAGTGGTTTGTGACCCACATGAAGTGATTATTATCATGGCAAATATCTAGATTGCTGAATATTGGAAACTGAAACCTCATATGGGAAGAGCAATCCCTGAACACCTTCATTATTCACACTGGAATCAATGACATATTATTTAGTTATTGCAGTTTGTAAAACCATCAAGTTTGTTCTGCTTTGGACAAAGAAATCCATTTTTTTCTTCCTAGCTTCTCCCTTGCTACAACAGAGTTTTTGTTAAGATCACATCAATACATCCTTTATAAATTCATTACAAAAATGAAAATAGTCCCAGCTAAAGATTCAGAAGGGGGCCTACAAAAAGAGTAGTATTTACAGATGGTTTGGAGGGAAATAAGCCAGAATAGTCAGCAGAGATCACTGATGATTTCTTTAGCTGTGAGAGAATAGGACCCATCCAGGTCTTGTACAAATCTTGTCAGTGATATTTACAATGTTCACTTTTATTTGGAACTCAAAAAATAAATTGCACAGAAAAGCAGCACAAGGTGGTTTTGGTTGATGATATTTCTTTAGATTTATTATAACTCTAAGTTTGATATCCTATATATAAAAGAAAAAATTCCTGTGAGCCATATGATGATAACATTGTTCCAAACACAGGGTGGGGAAAGTAAGCATATGAACTCACATAGCATGTCCTTGACCAATATAGTGTGTTTTTACTATATATTTTTTATTTTTAGCAAAGGTGCAGCAATAAAGAATGGGTAAATTTTTTTGAAAAAAAAAAAAGTGTCAGCAACTCTCAATTACATAGTATTTACCAATATGGATATAATTACAATTGTATCTGCTTGATTGAAGTGTGCACCAAAGTAAAATACATAAGGTTATCCTTATCTAAAACAGAGCATTCCTATGAAAGCTTTTGTAGGTTGACATGGCATAAGGCAAAGAAGCAATTACCTTAGGGCACATCTTGCTAAGGGATGCACAAAAGAAACCAAGATAAAGCTCAGATACTTACAGACACAGTTGTAAGCTGTGGTGTCTTGATCAGTGAGATGCTAAGTGTAGTTCCTGGGGAAGGAGCTTGGTGGTGCTACTCTAGCTGCATGTTGCCTCTACAACAGCTCACAAAAATACAAACACTGGACACTATTTTCACTCTTTGCCTTTGTGCATAAAAGGGAAAATCCTTTTTGGATTTCCTTTGATTAGAAAAAACAAATACTGATATAGGTCTTTCATAAATGCTAAATGGAATGAAACAAACTTCAGAAAAGCAAGGGATATATGTACCTATCTTTGCTCAATTTGCAAAATTATTTGAAGTAATATATAGATAACTGTCATGTTAAAAAAAATCTTTAAATATTTTTTAAATGGTTAGAAAATACATATAAAATCATTTTCCACAGTCTAGGGAGAGGCTCATATCTCTAGCAAATACCAAAGTCTGAAAACCAGGTCATTTTATAACTTTTGCTTATTCTTCACATTTTTAACACATATATCAGGGTATACTTGCACTTTATTTTAGCTTAGTAAAGTATCCTTTCCATGGAGTCTTAATCTTAAATTATTTATTAGCCTATTTTCAGTTCAGTTCAGTTGCTCAGTTGAGTGCAACTCTTTGTGACCCCACGGACTGCAGCACTCCAGGCCTCCTGGTCCATCATCAACTCCAGGAGTTTGCTCAAACTCATGTCCATCAGGTGGGTGATGCCATCCAACCATCTCATCCTCTGTCATCCCCATCTCCTCCTGCCTTCAATCTTTCCCAGCATCAGGGTCTTTTCTAATGAGTCAGTTCTTCACGATAGGTGGCCAAAGTACTAGAGTTTCAGCTTCAGCCTCAGTTGTTCCAATGAATATTCAGGACTGATTTCCTTTAGGACTGGTTGGATCTCCTTGCTGCCCATGGGACTCTCAAGGGCTTTCTCCAAAACCACAGTTCAAAAGAATCAATTTTTGGGTGCCCAGCTTTCTTTATAGTCCAACTCTTACATCCATACAGGACTATTGGAAAAAATCATAGCTTTGACTAGACAGACTTTTGTTGGCAAAGTAATGTCTCTGCTTTTTAATATGCTGTCTAAGCTGGTCATAACTTTTCTTCTAAGGAGTAAGAGTCTTTTAATTTCATGGCTGCAGTCACCATCTGCAGTGATTTTGGAGCCCCCAAAAATAGTCTGTCACTATTTCCATTGTTTCCCCATCTATTTGCTGCTGGGAGCCACCACGGGAGACCCCACCCATGACAAGGTCATGTGGAAGAGAACTGCTAAGCAAGGCTTCAGAACTCAAGGGGCTCCCTAGGCTTTCTTGAGCATCTTACCCTAAGATTAGAATCTGTCTGTTTTACTATTTCATGACTTTCACTAACTCCTCTGACATTAACAGGGGGCTATTCCTGACCACATTTTTCTGGAGAAAATCAACTTAGGGCTATAGCTAATAAGTCTCCTGGACATGAGAGAAATATTTCAAATCAAACCCCCTCTGTTAGCATTATAGCTTGCTTGGCAGGTATATCCAGACTCTTGCAGCTATGCATATGATAGTTTACATCCTCCCAACTGTGAGAGGCATGGAAAGCCTAAAACATAGAGCCTTTTAAAGAGTTAAAAGTTATTAGAGTAGTGCTGGCATAGAATTTCATTATTGGGCCAGTGCTTGTTGCTAAGTTCCCATATCTCTTATCCACTGTGCACCTGGGAGTGCATTAGTTAACATAGTTGGAGTGCAAGAAAAATAAGTGTAGCCTTGAAATTAACCACATCAAACTTTTGAGCTAATTGGTTCTTTTTTGTAACTTACTGCACATTTGCTCTGTGAGAAGTGTAACTTGTTTAATACGTTTTGAGGCTGACATAGATTAGAAATATAAGAAAAAACATTTCAAAAGAAAATAAGTTTTCTGGTTGAGCAGCCTTTATCAAAAGAGGGTCATAAAATGTTCACAGGCCTCCAAGGCCAGAAGATAATGTACACAATATTGTTTATGGGAAAGGTTTGCAGAAAAATCCTGGTTTTGATAAAGACAAAACAGATGTAATGTTTGGACTGACTCTGTATGACTTTGCATCTTTCATTTCCCTCTATGTATAAGACAAGGTATAAAAGAACCTTAAATAATAAAACTATTGGGCCTCGCTTACTTAAGTGGCTTGGTCTCCCCGCGTCAATCATTTTCTCTCTCTCCTTCTCTCTTTTTTTTCAGACTGATACCTTGGAGCATAGAGGCTCCCTATGTTCACTTATCTGCCCAGGTTTCTAAGACCTGATCGGGAAGCTGTTCTGCATCATCACTCCCTCCGGAGACCGGGAAGGCACCTGTGGCCTCCGTGAACAGGGCAAATTCTTGTCTTGAAGTTTTATTGGCTTTCTATGTAAACCAAGGAATATCAGCCTCCTTCTCTCTATTTTCTTATCTACAATATTCTTTCCTTCTCTCTCTCTAAATCAATCGCCAACGCCATTTTTCCTTCAGGTTCCCCTGGATCCTGCAGGGGCTGGACCCCGGCAATTTGCCATGAAATGATGGGACCAGATCTCAGTTTTCTGAACGCTGAATATTAACCAACTTTTTCACTCTCCTATTTCACTTTCATAAAGAGGCTCTTTAGTTCTTTGCTTTCTGCCACAAGAGTGATGTCAGCTGCATATCTGAGGTTATTGATATTTCTCCCGGCAATCTTGATTCCAGCCTATTTTAGCCTACTTAAATAAACTTTTCTACAAGTACAGCATATATAATTTAAGCTCCTAAAATTCTAAACTAAGAAAATAGAATATTCTTTTTCTCCTCAGTGGTGAGAGAGTCAATTCCTAGGCAGGTTGTTGAGAAGTCCGGGGTCCCTGAGGAGGAAAGAGAGGTCTGGGGCTCTCAAGGAGGAGGAAAGGACAAGGGTATTATTTTTTTTCCTCTCTCTCTACATTCCTTAGTCTTAGTCACATAAAACATTTTTTTCTTTAAGCCTGGAACTGATGATTAAACAACAAACAACTCAGGTTTTACTCTGTACTAAGAATTACTTTGCCAACAAAGGTCCGTCTAGTCAAGCCTATGGTTTTTCCAGTGGTCAGGTGTGGAGGTGACAGTTGGACTGTGAAGAAAGCTGAGTGCTGAAGAATTGATGCTTTTGAACTGTAGTGTTGGAGAAAACTCTTGAGAGTCCCTTGGACTGCAAGGAGATTCAACCAGTCCATCCTAAAGGAAACCAGTCCTAGGTGTTCATTGGAAGGACTGATGCTAAAGCTGAAACTCCTATACTTTGGCCACCTCATGTGAAAAGCTGACTCACTGGAAAAGTCCCTTATGCTTGGAGGGATTGGGGGCAGGGGAAGAAGGGGATGACAGAGTCTGAGATGGCTGGATGGCGTCACCGACTCAATGGACGTAAGTTTGGGTGAACTCCGGGAGTTGGTGATGGACAGGGAGGCTTGGCGTGCTGCGATTCATGGGGTCTCAAAGAGTCAGACTGGACTGAGCAACTGAACTAAACTGAACTGCAGGATTATATAACAACAATGTATCCTTCTTGAGGACATTTTCTCCTTCCTGAAAACTTTCTGACTAATCTTGACATATCAGAATGTATATTATGGGAGTGGGTCTGGTAAAATCTTTCCATTGCTAAGTTCTAATCATGTTATCTTAAAATATAAACTGTGGGAGTAGATATGGTAACATTTTTACAACTTTGAGACAATCTTTTGATTTATTGTAATTACTAATATAAAAAGTATATAACTCCCTTGCTTAGACAAGCGATCAGGGCACTCTCCATCCCCCTTCTGATGTCTGGATCAGAAGCTTTCTCTGTCCCTTTTCATAGTTTAATAAAACTCTGCTACACAGAAGCTCTTGAGTGGTCAAGCCTGCTCCTTGATGCCGAAGCTAAATCTTCTTAGAGATCACTAATCTGGATCCATTCACTGTAAGCTATCAATGGAATACTTGTTATAAATGTATACATATAAGGTTAAATCAGTATTTAAAATATGAACACCTTTAAGGCCTGAATGAAATATTTTCCATCCAAAGTATCACCACTCAAAATAGATATATGCTTCATTCATTTACTGCACATATTGTCCACTCAACTTATATGACTTGAATGAATTTTTAATTATTCCATGTTACAAATGAGAGTGGTAATAAACAATGGGTGACAAGTATTGCAAAAGCAATCTGTTTTGATTTTTTTAACTCTATAAACTTTTTTCAGTTGGGTCTGAAGCAATTTGAGATATCATTATACAAGCATAACTTTTATAATATTCTCAAATTCTCATGCAAAGTTATAATGATTTAATGATCTAGAAGTATATGATACTTCTAGATCATAGACTAGAGAGAAAAGAAAGGACTATCATTTATTCTAGTAGTTTGATTAAACATCAGCCTATGGTGTAATTTGTAGTGGCCTACTTTCCCCCTAGACATCAAGCACAAATTCATTAATTTTACATGCCACATCATATGTCAGACTAAATTATAAGTACCAAGAAGGATTGTTTCAGTTATATTTAGGAATCCATTATAGAGCTAGAGTCACAACCTATTTCCATTTAACAAGTGTGTGCTGAGATCTTAGTGTGAACAAATTAAGGGACTGTTAAGTTGTTGAGAACCCCTTATATCAGCCTGGGCTCCACTTGGATGAGAAGGGAGCTGTGCAAAAGAGTCAGCTCCCTTTCCTTGATTTAAAAGATGATTATCTGACCATATTTTCTAATGTTCTCAAGGTGCTTTAGATTTACTCTGAATAATCTATTTCCTTCTTTTCTTATTTTGTATGAGTCTTGTTTTAATATCATCCAAACTCTAGCACATTTATTAAATGTAGACCACATTGGATAAACCCCACAAGCTGCTTCATTTCCTGGATCTGCCTTGAGCCTTTGCCCTTGAGGTAGGAGCTCCAATCCAAGAATATAAAGCTCCAATCTATAGTTAGAGACAACTTTGTAGGGTGGCTTTAAACAGATGAGCTAATAATTTTTTAAAAAACATTAATCCCAATTACCTTTTAAGACAAGGTCTCAATTTAGTATATAAGCATCTTGCTTTCTCAATATTCTCACTGCTCCTGTAAAACTTTACAATTTCTGCAATAGACATTATTTTTTTCTCCAAATCTCTGCCATATTATTTGCCTCATCTAAAATTTTCTTCTAACACTAAGACTTCTAAAATTTAGATAGACACATTCATGAAATATGAATTAATTCCTATCTTTTATGCCAAACCTTTCCCATCTTTAACTCTAAGCTTGGACTTGTTATATGAGCCTCACTTTTCTGAGTCTAAAAAGGAGATCAAATCATGTTGTTCTTCTTTAACATACTTTACAAAGTTCTGCATTAACTTTCTTCTGTTTTTGCAGTCTCAGTGATGAGGGCAGATATAAATTTTTTTTAAAAAGTTATCAGACAAAAAGCACAATGCAGAGAATTAATATAGGATAACACAAGGATTAATTGAGTATGTTATATAGGGTCATCACAAAAGATCTCTACAGTGAGTCCCCCAGTGATACCCCACCTTCTGTTCTTCCTACTCTTATAAATACTTCTTTGAATGTGGACTGTACTTATCGACTTACTTCTAATAAAAAATTCAGCAAAAGTGATAGGATATCACTTTTAAGATCAGGTTACAAAAATACTGTGCCTCTGTTTTGGGCTCATTCTCTGTAAGGTATACATGGGATAGAAAGTATACATGGCATGGCCAACAACTTGTGAGAATCTGACAACTGACAACAGCCTCATGTGTAAGCTTGTAATAGGATCCTTGTCTAGTCAAACACAAAGATGACTGCAGTCCTGGCTATCATTTTGATGGCGATATGTGAGAGACACTGAGTCAGTCACATAGTTGCATGCAAATTTGTGATCCACAAAAGCCAGAGGTTGTAATTACTTCTTCTTCTAAGATGCTATGTGCTTTAATGTTGACTACACAGTAATAGAAAACAAATTCATATTAGGGGGCTTGGAACTAAAATGCTTCATAACTAATATCAAAAGTTAGGAAGGAGTTTTGGATTGGGCAAGTGTGTTTTGGGGAAACTTTTAATACAGCTTAAAATGTCTTGAACAAACTGTTCATAGAATTTTGGACTCTGAGGATGCTTCAGGTGAGAACTAACACAAATATAAAGAAAATTGTATCAAAAACTCATGGGATATTAGCAGAAAATTTAGCAACACTGCTGTGGAAATTTATGTGCAATGTAGAAAATGGGTCTAAAGAAAGAACTAGGTGTTATAACTACGTTCTGTGCTTAGTCGCCCAGTCCTGTCGGATTCTTGGTGACCCTATGAACTGTAGCCATCCAGGCTCCTCTGTCCATGGGCATTCTCCAGGCAAGAATACTGGAGTGGTTTGCCATGCCCTTCTCCAGGGGCTCTTCTCAACTCAGGGCATGAACTTAGGTATCCAGGATTGCAGGCCAATTCTTTACCGTCTGAGCCACCAGGGAAGCCCAAGAATACTGGAGTGGGTGGCCTATCCTCTCCAGGGGATCTTCCTGATCCAGGAATTGAACTGGGGTCTCCTGCATTGCAGGTGGATTCTTAACTAGCTGACCTACCAGGGAAGCTTAGGTGTTGTAACTAAAGGGATTTCAAAACAAAGTGTTGAAAATACTGCATGGTTTCTTCTTGCTGCTTATAGTAAAATACAAGATTGGAGAGTTAATTAGAGGGAGAACTTGTGAACAAAACAAGCCATAGCTTGATGTTTTTGAAGATTCTTATTTCTCCACATTAAAAAATAAAAAATTATAAAATTAAATGTCTCTGTGAAAATATCAAATCCAGCGTATTGCCTGAAAAGCGCTGTCTAAAGAAGAAGCTGAAAGTGTAACTGTGACAGTTTTGTTAAAACCTGCAAAAGTCCAAAAATTTTGTCTCAGTGTAGTAATAAATCACACCTTAGAGAGATTAAAGATATGTCTCACAGATTCTCTCCATTAAGCAACAGGATCTTTAAAAGGCTTTCAGGCATTGCCCAGCAATCATGTCAGGGGAATTCTTTGTTAGGGAGAGGTGCCTAGGAGTTCTATACATGGGAATTTTGAGTAAAGGCCAATGATATTCATAGGTGGCCCACGAAGTTTTTGAAAGATTCATATTAGCAGTAGTGCTACTACCGTAGAGTGAAGAAAACAGAGATAGTATAAAAGAAAAGTGGTAGTTGGACCCCTATAATGCTACTGGCAGGAAGTGGGCTGAGTAAGCTAACAAACTGAAAGCTCATGCTGCCTCATGAAAAGCAAAGAATGATTAAAGAGTAGATTCAAGACTTCAGTGTGTGGAATTTGCATCTAAAAGTTTTCCAGGCTTTGAAAACTATTTAAGGAACTTGAAACATTCACCAAACTGGATTTCAGAACTGCTATTGATCATTGACTTTGTACCTCATTTTTAAGATGAAAGTTTATGGCAGTTATACTATGCCTGTCCCACGACATTAATTTGAATGTGTGGAAGGAGAGCATATATATTGTCTCTTTAGTTTTATACTTCAACAGATCAAGGGGAACCACACTTAAATAGCTATACTCAAGTAGTTGCTTTTGATCTTCATCCATATCTACACAAGACTTAAATGAAGAGATTCTGAATTTTAAGCTCTTTCTGTGACAGATATTTAAAATCTTGGGTTGGGGTGTATTCTTGCATATGGGAAAAACATGAATCACTGAGGGCCTTAGGTCAGACTGATGTAGACACAGAGATGACCCCAAACGATCCTCAGCTGTTGGTGTTTACATTGTTACATAAAACCTTTCCCTTGAGTATGAGTTAGACTTGTGAGTAGATTCTAATAAATAGAGTTCAGTACAAAAAATAAAATGTCATCTCTCTAAGATTTTGTTAAAAGAAGTCTACGTTCCCACCTTGGGCTGAAGAGAGGACTCTTCCTCTTCTGTTGGCTCAATCGGAGGAAACCAAATACCATGTTTTAATAAGCTCTATGAAGAGACTCATTTGATGAGAAACTAATGTCCCTGGTCAGTATCCAGTGAGCACCTGAGGCCTTCCAAAAGCCACAGATGTAAGCTGGGAAGTGGATTCTCCACCAGTCAAGCTGTAGCTTGGCTGATACCTTGAGTGCAACCTTTTGATAGCGACCCTAAGCCAAAGTAACTCAATTAAGCCACTCTATTTCTGATCCATAGAAACTGCGATACAATGAATGCTTTTTATAAGTATTAATTGATGGTGTAATTTATCATATAGCAATATTTAAATAATGCAGCTTACCTAAGGAGAAAATATACATCATACAAAGGAGACAACCAAGTACTCATCAAGAAAAACACACTCTAGTTAAAGCACATAGTGAATGTAAAGATCATAGAGAAAGTATAAGTACACTGTACTCAGAACCAGAAAGAAGGTTTATATTGTTCATACAATGGGAGAAAGTAAAAGAGGAAGGAAGTGAGTTTGAACAGATAGGGAGAGGTCAGTTCATTTAAGGCTGTAAAGATCATGTCCATGAATTTGGATTTATTCCAGATTTGGTGGAAAATCAGGGATGGATTTTTCAGTAGAGACAGAATTTATCTTGAAAACTATACTCTGCCTGTTTTTAGAGGATGAATTAAATGGAAGAGAGAAACAAGAAAGAGGGGGGATAGTCAGCATAGGTATCTTTTAGAAAGCTATGTTAATATTCCTGGAGAGAATAATGGAAACAGAGTGGAGTGCTGGCAATGATATGAAAAGATTTGAAATAGATTTTAAAGATCATGCCAAGAGGACTTTGTGACTGAATGAGAGAAATGAGTAATAAGATTATTGGCTACAGCTGATAGATGGAGGTTCATTTTATCTTTATATATGTACTTAAATTCCAAGTACTTTATGGTCACAGATCTCATATTATAATTTTTTTTTAGATCCACACAATCCCTAATACTGAATGTTTTGTTGAATATACAATAATACTTGTGCATAGATTAAATCTCAATTATTCTGATGGTCATGGATTTTGACAAAACTTTTCATGACCTCCTATGAGCTGATATTTCTGCTCAAAAAAAAAAAATTAGCTAAAAACAGGATAATTACTAAACACTTTCTGTAACTGAAGGAACTCACTGAATAAAAGTAGACAGGGATATGTTAGAATAACAAAGGTAGCTAAAGGAACAGAGAAGGCAATGGCACCCCACTCCAGTACTCTTGCCTGGAAAATCCCATGGATGAAGGAGCCTGGTGGGCTGCAGTCCATGGGGTCGCTCAGAGTCAGACACGACTGAACGACTTCACTGTCACTTTTCACTTTCATGCATTGGAGAAGGAAATGGCAACCCACTCCAGTGTTCTTGCCTGGAGAATCCCAGGGATGGGGGAGCCTGGTGGGCTGCTGTCTATGGAGTTGCAGAGCTGGACACGACTGAAGTGACTTAGCAACAGCAGCAGCAATAGCAGCAGCAGCAGTAGCTAAAGGAAAACTGATTATGTATATGTTGCTCAGCTTGCTTAGTGCAAGTTTGTTTATGACCATATCTGTTGATCTTCCCTAGTCTCCCTAGTGTGATATTTCATATGTATATTCTGATTGGCTTTGCATTGTTATCATTGCAGTTTCACAAAAATGCCAGGTGTTATACATGAGCCTGGATAAAACTAAATTAATAAGGTTTCCTAAAAAGCTATTGATTTTGCCTTAACAATCTCTACACAGAAGGATGTCTTTCCTTGTGCTTCTCTTCAAATTTTCAATCAAATACAGAATCTGTATTTTATATCCTTCAGAAATTTCCACTTAAATCCATATGTGACATTTGCCCTAATACTAATTAGCACGAAGATTTCAACATGGACTCTAGGAGAGGAAAACATTTGCTACTGTGCTGTTGGAGCACTTAATCATAAGCTTTCAAAGACCCCGATAGAATTTACATATGCCACCATTTTGTGGTGTGAGCTTGAGTACTTTCAGATGTCTCCATTTCATTTGGTGTCATTTCTTCATGGTAATCATCACTCAGCTGCTTCCCATCAGCCTTTGATTGTAGGTTAGAAAAATTATGGAGCCTGATTCCATTCCTTGGATTTTGCAGCTTTGACAAAATGAGAATCAAATTTTTTGTTTTCTTTCTTTTTCTTTTTTTTTTGGTATTCTTTAAAATAGTTCTCCAAGATTCTAATGTTTGTTTTTTAGAGTGTTATTTGAAATTTGAAATTTATAATATATATTTTCTAGCATAATACAACCACATAATGTATATATGATATCCTTTTCTATATACACACACACATACATTTATAACTACTTTAGGAAACTAAACTATTAACCAGAGATTTTTTTTCTGGCTATTGCAATGTAATAATTAATTTTATATATTTCAATTAAGACTTTAAATGTGCAATATGTGTCCATAGAGGAATTCTTTTAATTTTTGTTTCAAGATGTCATTGGTATATATTTCAGCATTATATTAACTAACTGCATGAGAGTCTGCTAACTATGTGGAACTGAATTTATGTTAACTTTTTTCTACAATCACAATAGTTTTAAACTTCTAAATACCGTGGAAAATTAGTGCTAGTATCAATGGCAATAAAATTGAGAAGCATTGAATATAAAGTTCAAATTAGCATTATGATTATATATCTAAGTAGTGTTTGCCAGAAGGTAAAGTTGGGGTATTTATAATGATTTCAAATTCTGCAACCTGACATCAATGTAGTATTCACTAAAGAAGAATTCAGAATTAGCTGGGTTCTTGAATCCATTGAAAAGGAATTTAATTACTGCAGCCATTCTTTTCTAATTCATTAATTTATTCATTCAATAGGCATTTTGAAACATCTACGATATTTAAATCATTTTGCAATGAAATGAGAGATATAAATATGGATGAGCTTTTAAAAGCTTATAATTTATGGATAAAGATAACATATAAAATATAATAGGACAGGTTAAAAAAATGAAAAATTCTCAACAAAGGAAATGTGAAAATATGATGAACTATAGAAGATGGAGAGATGTCTGATATAATAGACAGCACTGAGGTAGAAATCAAGAGAGCTGGATTCAGATTGCAGGAATTTATTTGGCTATTTTTAACTCAATTTTTCTGAGTCTCAATTAACTTCTCTACAAAATTGACATTAAAACACATAGTAGACTATCAATAAACAGTTCTATTATTAACAGCCAGATATTTTGTTTACAAGATACCTGATTCTTCTAATAATCCTATGAAGGATGCATGCATTACTCTCCACATTTCATATATGAAGAAGTTATTCATATGAATCATTAGTCCTTTTAAAATGACTAACAAGTTAATAAAGTACCATTAGAAATCAAACCTGCTCATATACTTTCACTGCCTTGTACTGCAAAACATACTTTACAGTTAGTCACTGATGCTATTGTTATACTTTATCCTAACTCTTCCCCTTCTCTGTTTCATCTAATTTTATACTGTTAAACTGATCATTAAAAACTTGGGTTGATTGAGTTGTCCATGAATCAGATTATTGTCACTTATGCAGACTCCTAAATAATCTTAAAGTATGAACTCAGATACGAATATTTTAATTTTCTATTGAGTGTATATTATCAATACTTATGTTATATATATATGTATGTATGAATATCTGTATATATATTTATGCATTTTTTTCTCAAAAAGGATAGTATAGAATTTCAATAATAAATAACTACCATCTGTATCACAAGTTTATACTAAATAGTTTATGGTCCTCTTTTCTATCTAAAGTAGCAATATTTCCAAGCTATATTCTCACTTTATTTCAAGTGCTGGTGATGGTTATAGTCTTGGTTCCTTACCATAGAATGACTGTGTCAGAATCATCCTGAAAATAGTCTTGCCTACCCTCCCTGATGGCTCACACGGTAAGAATCTGCCTGCAATGCAGGAGACCTGGCTTTGATATCTGGATTGGGAAGCTCTCCTGGAGAAGAGTACTCTTGCTTGGAGAATCCCATGGACAGAGAAGCCTGTGGGCTACCGTCCATCAGGTCAAAAAGAGTCAGACACAACTGAGCAACTTGCACTTTCACTTTTTTTCACCATCATTCATGATTCCCAAAGTTAATTAATTCTAGCTTTTCAAACATTTGTTATGAGATCTTATTTTCAAAAATTTATGAATTCTTGAATACCAAACTCTCCATGTCTTTTTAGACTTTGTAACACCTACCCAAAGCCAGCCCCTCAATTTTAACCTTTTCAGTGGTAAATGAATGATGAGGCTTGTACTTCACCTTGCATGTAAAAAAATTCCAGCTCATTACTGATACATTAGTCAACAAAGTCTTCTTTCATTTTATACTATTTTTCCTTTCTGCTGGAGCATTGTACAGTAATTAACTTACCCATTGCTCATTTTAAGAACTTTTACAAGTGAATAAGAAGTGTGGTGAATATTGATTATGCCATCATAGTGTATCATTTTCACTTCTTTATTCTGCCTCTCATCCATAATTCAGATTTTCTTCCAAAACTAAAATATATATTAAATATGTCAAATTCTATTTAATAATTCTAAAACAAAAAATGTGATTTATATTTTATAAATTTTTAAATACACTAGATTATGTAAAATATTCATCAGCAATTTTATGGCTCTTACATGGAAAACTAAAACAATAAATTTATTTATAAATTTTATTGACCCTTTAGATCTAATAATATAACCTAATACTTGGGAAATAAATGGGGAAACACTGAAAACAGTGTCAGACTATTTTTTGGGGCTCCAAAATCACTGCAGATGGTGACTGCAGCCATGACATTAAAAGACACTTACTTCTTGGAAGAAAAGTTATGCCCAACCTAGATAGCATATTCAAAAGACATTACTTTGGCAACAAAGGTCTGTCTAGTCAAGGCTATGGTTTTTCCAGTAGTCATGTATGGATGTGAGAGTTAGACTGTGAAGAAAGCTGAGTACCGAAGAATGGATGCTTTTGAACTGTGGTGTTGGAGAAGACTCTTGAGAGTCCCTTGGACTACAAGGAGATCCAACCTGTCCATTCTAAAGGAGATCAGTCCTGGGTGTTCATTGGAAGGACTAATGCTAAAGCTGAAACTCCAGGACTTTGGCCACCTCATGCGAAGAGTTGACTCATTGGAAAAGACTCTGATGCTGGGAGGGATTGTGGGCAGGAGGAGAAGGGGACGACAGAGGACGAGATGGCTGGATGGAATCACTGACTCGATGGACATGAGTTTGAGTGAACTCTGGGAGTTGGTGATGAACAGGGAGGCCTGGTGTGCTGTGAATCATGGGTCGCAAAGAGTTGGACACGACTGAGTGACTGAACTGAACTGAGATATAATTAAATGCATTTTACTCTAATTTATATCTTTATAAATAGCAATCCATAGATTGTTTCTGTATTTGAACTATGATTCACTCATTAAAAGTCACAATATTATTATTTGCTAAACAGTAGATCTTCAAAATCAACATCTTAGGAAACAGTGAACAAAAATGGATGGGAATGGGTGAATTTAATCAGATGACCATTATATCTACTACTGTGGGCAAGAATCCCATAGAAGAAATAAAGTAGCCCTCATAATCAACAGAAGATTCTGAAATGCAGAACTTGGGTGCAACCTTGAAAACAACAGAATGGTCTCTGTTCATTTCCAAGGCAAGCCATTCAACATCACAATGATTAAACTCTATGCCCCAACCAATGCAGAAGAAGCTGAAGCTGATCAGTTCTGTGTAGACCTCCTATAACTAAAACCAAAAAAAGATGGCCTAACATCATAGGGGACTGGAATGCAAAAGTAGGAAGTCAAGAAATACCTGGAGCAACAGGCAAGCTTGGTGTTGAAGTACAAAATTAAGCAGGGCAAAGGCTAACAGAATTCTGTGAAGAAAACACACTGATCATAGCAAACACCATTTTTCAACTACACAGGAATGACTTTACATGTGGACATCACCAAATGGTCAAAACTGAAATCAGATTGATTACATTCTTTGTAGCTGAAGGGGGAGAAGCTGTATATAGTCAGCAAAACCAAGACCTGGAGCTGACTGTGGCTCAGATCATCAGCTCCTAATAACAAAATCCAGGCTTAAACTAAGGAAAAGTGGGGAAAAGCATTAAGCCAGTCAGGTATGACTTAGATCAAGTCCTCTATGAATATACAGTGAAAGTAATGAAAAGATTCAAGGGACTAAATCTAGTAAATAGAGTGCCTAAAGAACTATAAACAGAGGCCCATAATATTGTACGGGAATATTATGTACAGTGAACAAAATGATCCCAAAGAAAAAGGAAAGCAAGAAGGCAAAGTGGTTGTCCAAGGAGGCTTTACAAATAGCTTAAGAAAAGAAGAAAAGCAAAAAGCAAGTGAGAAAGAGAAAAGTACATCCAATTAAATGCAGAGTTCCAGAGAATAGAAAGGAGAGGCAAAACTCAATGAACCATGCAAAGCAATAGAGGAAAACAACAGAAAGGGTAAAACTAGAGAGCTCTTCAAGAACATTGGAAATATCAAAGGAACATTTTAACCAAATATGGGCACAATATAAGACAGAAACGGTGAAGACCTAATAGAAGCAGAAATAATCAAGAAGAGATGGAAAGAATATCCAGAAGAACTGTACAAAAAAGATTTTAATGACCCAGATAGATAACTATGATGGTGTAGTCTCTCACTCAGAGCTAGACATTCTAGAGTGTGAAGTCATGTGGGCCTTAGGAAGCACTGCTGCCAATAAAGCTAGTGGACGTCATAAAAGTTCAGCAGAGCTATTTGAAATCCTAAAAGATGATGCTGTTAAAGTGCTGCATTCAACATGTCAGCAAATTTGGAAAATCCAGCAGTGGCTACAGTACTGGAAAAGGTCAATCCTCATCCCAACTCTGAAGGAGGACAGCACTAAAGAATGTTCAAAGCATCGGACAATTGCACTCATCTCCCATGCTAGGAAGGTTTTGCTCAATATCCTCCAAGTTATGCTTCAGCATTATGTGAACCGAGAACTTCCATATGTTCAAGCTAGGTTTAGAAAAAGCAGAAGAAGCAGAGATCAAATTGCCAACATCTGCTGGATCATAGAGAAAGCAAAGGAATTCCAGAAAAACACCTATCTCTGTTTCACTGACTATGCTAAAGCTTTTGACTGTGTAGATCATAACAAAGTGTGGAAAATCCTTAAAAAGATGGGGATACAAGACCATCTTACCTGTCTCCTGAGAAACCCGTATGCTGGTCAAGAAGCAACAGTTATAACCATATATGGAACAACTAACTGGTTCAGGATTGAGAAAGGAGTATAATGGTGTTTATTGGCACTGTTTATTTAATTTATATGCAGAGCACATCATGCAAAATGCCAGGCTGGATGAGCTACAAGCTGAAATCAAGACTGCCAGGGGAAATATCAACAAACTCAGATATGCAGGTGATACCACTCTAATGGCAGAAAGTGAAGAAGAACTAAAGAGCCTCTTGATGAGAGTGAAGGAGGAGAGTGAAAAAAACAGCTTAAAACTCATTATTAAAAAAAAACTAAGATCATGGTTTCTGGTCTCTTCACTTCATGGCATATAGACAGGGAAAAGGTGGAATCAGTGACAGATTTCCTCTTCTTGGGCTCCAAAAACCACTGCAGATAGTGACTGCAGCCATGAAATCAGAAGACAATTGCTTCATGGCAGAAAAGCTATGGCAAACCTAGAAAGTGTGTTAAAGAGCAAAAACATCACTTTGCTAACAAAGGTGTATATAGTCAAATCTATGGTCTTTCCAGTAGCCACATACAAATATGAGAGCTGGACAATAAATAAGTCTGAGCTGCAAAGAATTCGAACTGTGGTGCTAGAGAAGACTCTTGAAAGTGCCTTAGACAGTGAGAAGATCAAAACAGTCAATCTTAAAGGAAACCGATACTGAATACTCTTTGGAGAAACGGACAAGGATTTGGGCAAATGCCAGGAGATGGTGAGGGATAGGGACATGCTACAGTCCACAGGGTCACGAAGAGTCAGACATGACTTGGCAATTGGACAACAACACAGTCCTCAACTAAATTTGCTTGAAAAGTATATTCCACAGGCAAATGTGCAAAATGTTGCACACTCTGTAGTTCCCTCTAGGAGATTTATAATATGTATTTGTAGAGCCAAGGCACTAGGAAATTTTGGAGTAAAGAAACTCTTTTACACTCGTTTAACAAGCCATTATCAAATTAATTTCAACGTAAAACATTTTTCATGCTGTCCATGCCAATATGGGGAATGCTGAGACTAAGATGCCATCAGATGCAACGCATGGAGAACCTGGATAGCTCGTATGCTGCATGTACTTCACAAGAATTAGAGAGAACTTATTTTTACAGGAATTATTTTTTAAAATGTTATGCTTTATTAGAAAATGTAGTCTCAGGCATTTTGTAGTTTTGTGATATGTCAGTTGATAAATAAGAATTTATAAAATTTCAAAAGTGTTTAGAGAAATAATGTTGGACAGAGATTCAAGATTTGGCCAGTAATCCTTTCTAGGCTGGCGAGGCTTCTGTAAATTGTCCCTAAGCTTTACAAATAAACTATGTCATAAATCTTTCCACTTGGCTGCTAGAAAAATGACATTTTTATAGTGGACATGTGTCTTGATTTAGTTCTGAAAGGAACTTTTTCTAGGGTACATAAAGTTGAAAGTTTCACAAAATCAAGGAATTGCAGATTAGCTAAAGAAATTAAGTGAAATGCTGAACTGACAAAAGTTTCATTTAGGAAGAGTGGGTGATAACAATAATCACTACCATTTGTTCAGTGTTAGCCATGTACCATATGGGTTTTTCCAACTGGGTACTGATCAAGGGGAAAATGGGTAACTTTCATTTGGGCTGATAGTGATAAAGTGCCATTTTGTGTTTGCCTCATGCCATATAAAATATGGCTCTGATTTGTAACTAGTGCCCCAGAATGATAAGATGACCTCAGATGAAACTATAACTACTATGTAACTCAATGTGTGAACATATAATGGAGGAGGGGAGAAAGTAGTGACAAATTTTAAACAGGCTTTTTCTGTATTAGACAATTCTTCCATCCATTCTATGCCACATGTTGCTTTGATGTATTGCATTCTAGGGTAATTAAGAAACAGTATCCAGTGTCACAATAACACCAAGGAATTAAAGAAAATTTTTCTCTCTCTCCCACTGCCAAGAAACCAATTTGAAGCCTGTATTCTCCCTAAACTAATAAAAAAAAAGATTCCTCTAGGATACCTCATTACTCCTTTCATCTTCTCCTATTTGGATCACTAACCATTTATTATATTTGTCTATTGCTAATGATTATTTCTTTTGGAAAACTTTCTGAAATAGAGTTTCTTTATAATACTATAATTCCTATTACTACCAAAGTTATTTTAAAGCTTTTGAAACTTTATCACATCAGTCACAAGGAGTTGATGGTCTCTTTTCTAGCAATCTTCTGAGATCACAGCTCTTAAAATACTACTCTAAGAAAAATCATTCTTCTGTCTTTTTGATTAAAAATTTTTTTGAATGTTATCAAATTTAATTTGGATAATTTGGATTATATTGCTCATGTCAGGTGGAGAGTGATAAACACATTTCTTTCAGAGGAGACTATGAATCTGCATCTGTAACTCTACAAACTATCAACTGGTCACTTTAACCAGAAAACAGGTGCTAAGTAATTAAGATTTACATGATATAGACCTAAGACCAGAGCAAAATCTGAGTGTGGTCTCCTACTTGTTAACGGGGAGGCCAGAGATTTATCCTCTTTCAGTTTTGGATTTCTCATTTGTAAAATAAGGTTAATACTTGCCATATATATCTGACAGTTAGAGTGAAGACTGATTTTATGGGGCTTTATAAACTCTCAGTGCTTTGTAAACTCAAAGAAAGTATACACACAAAGGTATTAGTTAGTATTACTACTAATTCTTTCTTCAAGTAATTAATTTTTAAAATTATAACATTAGGACATGCCAGAGGACTTTTTAAAGTTTGTTTCAGTCCCAGGGCTCTAATGCAACTTCAGCAGAGGGTCCACACATTACTTATGATCTATATAAAATTGATCCTAGATGGTCCAAAAGAAAAAGGAAAAAGCAGCAAAGCGAGAGTCAGGTTCAAACATTATTAACTTAATCACTGACTTTTTTTTTAAGATGTGTCCATGTTAGTGTTCAAATAAAAATTTTAAAATAGAATTCACAATCACATAACAAACTATCTTCCTGGAGTCAAAACAGCAAAAATTTCCATCTGTTGGTTATCATCCAGCATTAGGTTTCTTAACATCATTTCTGATATACGGTCCAGAAATTCAGAAATGCCAACAGGAAGTAAATTTAATATAAAAAGATAGTATTCTGAGACTGACTGTGTCATTTTATGGAAAACCCCTTTTAAATAAATAATATATTCTTCTTTAATGTGATTTAATTAAAATAAGAAAAGATGACTACTAAAAGAGGCACATAGAAAACTTTCATGTTGGATATCGAATTTTTATAAATGAGTCATTAAATAGGATTTATAGAGACTCTCAATCATTTAAGTGATTCCCATCTTCTCAATAATTTTTTAAATTTATTTTTTCAATATTTCCCAAGTTTAGATGGTATATTTGTGTGCTCAGGCTACCATAACAAAATACCATAGACTGGGTGGCTTAAAGAAAAGAAACTTACTTCCTCATAGTTCTAGAAGATGGAAGTCTGAGATCAGAGTGCAAGTATGGTCACTTTTCTGGTGAGAGCTTTTCCCCTGGCTTGTAGACAACCATATTCGCTGTGTGATCATATGCCTTTTTGTGTGTACATGCAGAGAGAAAAAGAGTGAACTGTCTAGTATTTCTTCTTATAAAAACACCAATCCTACTGGATTAGAACACCACCCTAAAATGACCTCATTTATCCTTCATGACTTCCTTAGAGGACCCATTTCCAAATACAGTCCCACTAGGGGGTAGGGTTTTAACATATGAATTTTGGTAGGCCATAAACATTCAATCCAGAAGAGATAGAAATTCAGCATCAAATTATTTCTCTTACATTCTTTAATTCGGCTTTTTATTCCTACAGGCCCATCAGTCAAAATTAACTACACTTTAGACCTTTTGCTAGATATTAGGCATAAAAAACAAAAGAGTAAGTTAAAGGTCCTTAGGGAATCCATCTTCAATGATTATGATTTATATATAAACCAAGGTGAAAGCTTTAAAAATTCTCTCCCTTGTGAAAAATTCTGCATGTAGATGAATTCTACAATCAGGTAGAATTAGATCATTCAAACAGCAGAGTTTGTAAAATTAATTAAGATTGTTTCTAGCCAAGATAGAATATTGGGTACTATTTGAAACAAATGTAAATCAAGAAAAATATATAAAACTATAGTTTATCAGGAAATGCAAGACAGTAATCCCAGGGAAACCAGAAAATTGAAATGAGTTCTATAATTTCCAAGTTTATTGCCTCAAGAGAATTTCTAGATAATGGCACAAGAAGGAAAGATTCAGGCAGATCTGGAAAGCTCCTTGAGTTGTATAAATGGAGCTAAGAGTCTGGAAAGATGAAAGGTAGCTAGAGATACAGGGTGAGTGCCAAGGGGAGAGAGTTTCAGAAAGGACGAATGCCGGAGAACAGAGAAGGGTCATTAGCAGAGGGTCCCTCTTGTGAATTCAGCAGAGTACTTACTGCTCATCACAGCTGCAGCAGAGTACTTACTGCTCATCACAGCTGCATGAGGAAATGATACATGTTTGAAAAAAATCAGTTCAAAAGGATTATATTGAACAGAGTCCACTGCCCACATAGGCTGTTGTATCATAACTATCCCAACCAGGTACATTGGAAAACCTTATAATTTGTAGGTAATTGATCAGAGTACTCAAAAACATGTGCATAGAATACACATTAGTGGGCAGATTAAACATTCTAGCTCCAGGAATGCAGCTTTGGTTTTTATCCCTAAGATATTTTTGTAGCAAGACCCAAAAGTGTCAAATAATTTCCAATTGATTTAACTAAATCCTAGAACAAAACTCAAGAATAGTTATAGAAATTCAAATACTTCCAACACCCAAGAAGATAGAATTTACTATGACTAGGATCCAAGGAAACATTAGCAGTCATGGAAAACAGGAAAATATAACAATTCTATGGTGTCAGTTAAATATAATCAAGTATAATCAAGAACAGATGCAGTTGTAAGGATTGGTAGAAAAGGAAATGAACAGCCATTATAAATATAGTTGACTCGAAAATTGCAGTTTGAACTGTGCAGATTCACTTACATGATAATATTTTTCAATAGTAAATACTTAGGAATGGTGGTTGGTTGAATCCGAGGACATGAAGGAATAGAATCATGGATATGGAGGTCAAACTATAAATTACATACTGATTAAGGCTTCCCAGGTGGTGCAATAGTAAAGAGTCCACCTGCAGTGCAGGAGACATGGGCTTGCTCCCTGGGTCCAAATGATCCCCTGGAGGAGGAATTGGCAACCCACTCTAATATTCTTGCTTGGAAAATCCCATGGACAGGAGGTGTTGCCAGCTGTGGTCCATGGGGTTGCAAAAAGTCGAACACAATTTAGCAGCTGAGCATGCATAGTTAATCCCCACATTTTTCAAGGGTTAACTGTACCCCATTCATTGATATAGGTTGGAAATAAATGTAGAAAAATGAAATATGTTTTTAAAGCATTAAACTTCTCAAGTGAAATTTTAAGAGTCTGACAGAAAAAAAAATACACTAGATGAGATTAATTACAGATTAAACATTACATAGAAAAAGATTAGGACAACTCAAAGATATTAGAATAGAACCAAAATGTAACTCACGGGAAAAATAAATTATTTATAAAATGAAGAAAGGCTGAGCACCTATGGTATGATTTTGATTAGCCTAGCATTTGTATAATTGGAAACCCTGAAATAAGGAAGAGAAAAAACTTGTTAAATATATTTCAAAATTGATTTTAAAATAATAAACCCACAGATCCAAAAAGCCAATGAATCTCAGTACAAACATACACACACACACACACACACACACACACACACACTCACACACACAGCTTGAAGAAAAACCACACTAAGGTATATAATAACCCAACTGGTCAAATAATGAGCTAAGTATAAAATCTTAAAAAAGGAGGAGAGGAGGTATATTACCTAAAGAGGAAGAAATATAAGAATGAGAGTAGATCTCAATTCATGTGAGAAAATTGTACAGAAAAAGATATCTTTAAAATATGAAAAAAAAATATTTCAACCTTTAAGTTTTTACAAAGCAAACATAGGATTCAAAAAATGAAAGCAAAATAACAGATTTTTCAACATCCAAAGGCTGAAGTAACTCATCACCATAGAAAAGTGTATATAAATAAATCAATGTAACTCATGAGTCAAAAGATTGAAAAGACAAAATAAAAATACTTTAAGTGGAATTAAAATGAAAATAGTATAATATCAGAATCTGAAAGGTACTGCTAAAGCACTACCTGGTGGGAAGCAGATTTACAGCACTTTCTGCTATTAATAAAGAATAAATATCCCAAGTCAATTACTTCAGTTTCTATTACAAAGAACTAGAAAAATAAGTATAAATTAAAAATAAACATAAGAAAGAGTTAAAAAGATCAATCAGAGAAAAATCAAAGAAATAAAGAGAAAATAAGAGAAAACTCAATGAAATCAAACTGATTCTTAAAAAGATTAAAAAAAAAAAAAAAACTTTTCCATGAGATCAACCAAGAACAAAAAGGAAGAAAAATTACCAATGTCTAGATTGAGAGAGGTGGTACCACTTCAGATTACATAGATTCTAAAAGGCCACTAAAAAGAATACTATGAATATTTTTAAAATCTTTATGCCAGCACAATTCACAACTTAAAGAAAATTATTAATTTCCTTAAAAGACATAAATTTACAAAACTCCCTCTAAAAAATAGCCTATAAATAGCTAAGAAACTGAATATGTAGTTTAAATCATTTTACAGAAAAAAACACTTGGTCCCAGTAGCTTCATTACTAAAAATTTCAAATTATATAATGAACACATTCTTCAAAAACTGGGCCAGAAAACTGAAGTGATAGGATACTTCCTTGTTTATTTTGAGGCCAGCATTACTGTGATACCAAGGCCTAACAAACATGTTACAAGAAAATGCAGCAATGTATTGCCTAAACAAAAATGGAAAAATTCTAAAGAAAATATTAGCAAAGCAAATACAATACATAAAAGGGATGTTTCATCATAACGAAGTAGAATTTATCTCAGGAATACAAGATGCATTTAACATTCAAAAATTAATTTTACTGACCTAACAAACTACACATTTAAACGATATGCTCATAATAGATGCAGAGAATGGATCTAACAAAATCTAACATATATTTCTTATAAAACTCACATCAAACTAGGAATAAGGATAATTGCCTAAACTCGATAAAAAGTATCTACAGAAAACCTACAATTAACATTATACTTAGTGGTGAAAGATAAAATTTTCTCTTCACCATAATCAGGGATAAGAAAAGGATTTCTAGTCTCACTGTCACTATTCAGTATTGCTGAATGCTTTACCTGTTTTACCGTGTGCAATATGGCAAGAAAAATAAATAAAATGCATCTAGAGTGGAAAAGAAGCAGAAATTTCCTTATCCAAAGATGACATTATCATCTATATCAAGGTCCCAATCCCTGGATCATTACCAGTCCATGGCCCGTTAGGATCTGGGCTACACAGCAACAAGTGAGTGGTAGGTGAGCAAGCAAAGCTTCATCTGTATTCATAGCTGCTTCTCATCATTCATATTACTGCCTGAGCTCTGCCTCCTGTCAGATCACCAGTGGAATTAGGTTCTCAGATGAGGGTGATCTCTACTGAGAACTGCACATGCAAGGGATCTAGGTTGCACACTCTTTATGAAAATTATTCTGAAATCATCCTACCCCCCACACTGTCCTATGGATAAATTTTCCTCCACAAAACCATTCCCTGGTGCCAAAAATGTTTAGGACTGCTGATTTCTGTAGAACATTTAATAGAATCTGCCAAAAGCTAACCAAAAATAATAAATCAGTTTAGCAGGACCATAACATACAAGGTCCATAAAAAAGTCAACTGTATTTCTACATGCTGCTGCTGCTGCTAAGTCACTTCAGTCGTGTCCAACTCTGTGCGACCCCATAGATGGCAGCCCATCAGGCTCCTCTATCCCTGGGATTCTCCAGGCAAGAATACTGGAGTGAGTTGCCATTTCCTTCTCCAATACATGAAAGTGAAAAGTGAAAATGAAGTCGCTCAGCCGTGTCCGACTCTTAGCGACCCCATGGACTGGAGCCTACAGGCTCCTCCATCCATGGGATTTTCCAGGCAAGAGTACTGGAGTGGGGTGCCATTTCTACATGCTAGATATAATCAAAAATAATATTTAAAAAATACCATTTGTATTAGCATCAAGATATGAAAAATAATTGGGCAAAAATGTGACAAAATATGGAAAAGATCTGAAACTTTCCAAACATTACTTAGAAATAGAAGGCCTAAATAAGTGGAGTAATATTTTATAAGTCAGAAGATCACTATTATTAAGGTGTCAATTCCCTTGAACTTAATTAAATGTGATACCAATAAAAAGTACAGCAGTTTTGTTGTTGTTGCTTTGTTCTGTCAAACTTGACAAGCCGATACAATGGTTCATATGTAAATTCAAATGAACTAAAAAAAAGTCCAAACAACTTTGAAAAGAGGAGCAAAGTAAGGAAACTAACATAACCTGATTTGAAGACTCATTATAAAGGCAAAAAAAAAAATATTAGCTTAAATTAGACCTAAGGAATATAATGGAGTGTATAGAAATAGACCATACATATATAGAAAACTTATTTTTAATATAGATGCAAAAACAGTTCAGTAGAAAAAGGACAGTCTACGCAACAAAATACTGCTAAAAGAAGCAGATATTCATTTGTTTTTAAAAAATTTTATCACTACCTTGCATCATATGAAAAACTTAAAATGGATTACAGGTTTATATGCAAAACTTAATGTCATAAAGGGTGGTTCAGTGGTAAAGAACTGCCTGCTAATACATATGAAGCAAGTGCAATCCCTGGTTCAGGAAGACCCCCTGAAGAAGGAAATGGCAACCCACTCCAGTATTCTTGCCTGGGAAATCCCATAGACACAAGAGCCTGGCGGGCTATAATCTGTGGGGCTGCAAAACATTTGGACAAAACTTGGCAACTAAACAACCACAATGCCATAAAACTTCTAAAAGAAATCACAGGAGACACAAGAAAATATTTCTTCAATATGATACTGATGCATATTTCACAAAATGAAATAAATTAGAGTTCATCAAAGTTGAAAACATTACTTTATTAAAAATCAATATTGATGAGAAAGAAAATAAAAGCCACCTACTGGGAGAAAACATTTATGAATCATGTATCTGATATAGGACTCATCTCCAGAATATAAAAAGAACTTTCAATGCTCAACAAGAAAGCAGCCAGATATAAATGAGCAAAGGATATGAACAGACCCTTCACAAAGATAAACAGATGGAAAACTTAGACTAGCCATACCTAACACAGGTGAGGATGTGGAAGAACTTTACCTCTCAGAAAGCTGGTACAAATGCAAAATAGTATATTCATTGTAAAAAAGAATTTGGCAATTTCTTAAACATGTAAATCTACATTTGTTAGATGATTCAGCCATTCCAAGAATTATTGAAGGAAAATGAAACTTCATATACAAAACAAAAATGATGGTTTGTGACTTTACTTGTAATAGACTAAGATTGGAAACAACCCAAATTTCCATCAAAACCAGTCATTGCTTTTGATCCCTATAACATAATGTTATTTTTTGCAATGGAGTACTCTCAGCAATAAAAAGAAATGAATGAATGATAAATACTAGAACATAGATGAGTAAAATAATTATAAGTATACTGAGTAAAAGAAGCCTGTATATACTTTATGAATCCATATACATAAAGTTTTAGGACATACAGACAAATCTATGTTAATAGAAAGCAGATAAGTGGCTGCCTGAGGATGAGATGAGATGGGATGGAGAGAAGAGGAGCAAGATGAAAGGACTACAAAGGTACAGGAGAGTTTTGGATCATATCCTAACCGATTAAATGTTTCATGAGATGCACTTACACTAAAACTTGTCAAACTGTGTACTTGTTTATATGCAATTTATTATATGTATGCCAATTATACAGCCATAAAGCTGCAAAAAATTAAACATATGATTGTAAAACTCTAATTGCTATACACATATTTTTGCTTCAGTTTGATAAATTTGATTTTGGTTATTTGTCCTGTAAACAGGATGTTCATCTCATGTTTAGATTTAAACCTATTTTCCTTTAACTATACTTTTTTAAAGTCAAGTCACTTCTATTTTGTTTTTAGAAGAATAAAAATAATACACTAAAGTTCATGCATTTAAATGTCCTTAAATATATGGTCAGTTTAATATTTTTTAAAATAGTGAAGATTATTCCAGGTTTCTTCCCTGTAGTGGTTTTACTTCATCCTCAGCTGCTATCTGCAACTGTCAGTGTCCACAACTGCCACCACCATTTTGCCATGAAACTATTTTAAATGTTGATTTCAGCCCCAAGGTAACATATTAAGGCTTTCTTAACATTTGCTTAATTCAAACTGTTTAAAATAAATGTGCATAGAATAGCATTAAATATAATTATCTAATATGTATAAAGTATGTTTATAAACATTAACATATATTATACCTTACATATATATCAATGTGTTAATATTAGTTTAAGATATTGGCAGGGTAGGGTTCCTTATTGGAGACTCCATGGAAAGAACCATTGCCTTGCTCAGTCAAACTGTTGACAAAATTCAGTTCCTTACTGTAGTGGGAGTGAGATCCCATTATCTTGCTGGCTCTCAACTGAGGCCCTTAATTGGCTTCTAGAGGCCATTTGAAATTCTCAGTTTATGGTCCTCTTCCTCATGAGAACTAGCAACAGTGGTTGAGTCCTTCTCATGCTTTGACTTGCTCCTCCTTGGTCTTTCATCCTGATCCACCCTTCTTCTTCTACATTTAAGGGCCCATGGAGTTACACCAGGTCCAACTGGATAATCCAGAACAATGCCTGTATTTTAAGGTCTTCTGATTAGCAATCCTAATTTTATTATAACCTTAATTCCCTATATATTATATATACATATGTTTGTATATATGTATATGTGTATGACATGTCCCACTTAGTAAGGATTCAATGAGACACAATTGGGAAATATTTACAGTAGTCATTCGATAAAATGAGAATTTACTATTTCTCCTTTACACTGAAAAGGGTGACCAAATGTTTTCTGTTTATGCTGAAGCTGATGAAAAATAGTTTAAGTCACAGAATAAGACCAATGTTTAATGTCCCATGAAATTCTTGATTTGAGTGAATTGTGAAAAGAATAAACGCTCTTTTTAAACTACCTTCACACAACTGACAGAGTTGCTTCTTTGGAAGAATGAATTTTAAACTTTCTATTTAGTATATTGTCAAAATGTAATTCAGAATGATTTACAACCTTAAAACTCCATAACCATGATGCTAATCTGCTATCAGATGAATGTTTTCCATAATATTACAGTCCTTTCCCCCCCCTAGTAACAGTTCTTATTCATAAGAAATTAAGGGTGACTAAATATTAATTTTGTGTATAGAATGTTTGTCCTTTCATTTTAACTTTACCCTCAAAAGAAAACAGAATTCAGTAAAGATATTTTTTACATTTCCAAATTTAAATGTGTTCATGATTTTTATTTTAATTAAGAGATTTTAAGTTGCTTTCTTCAAGAACATTTAGCAGTTTGGACAGAGTAGTTAACCTTGGCCCATAGTTAAGTTCAAGTCTGAAACATCATACCTGATCAAGAAATGCCCAGCAGAGATATCATTCATTTTCAAATAATGTTGACAGACACTTGGCATTTTAAAAACCAATTTTCAAGCATGAAATTTTCTGGTGTTCCTGGACATTAATCAGAGTCTACCTCTCTTCCTTTTTTTTGTTAAGATCAATGTGAAAAATGTCTCTATCTTTCTCTTTTTCTTATGCATTTTCTTGTTGCTTAGTTTTTTGAGTTTGAAGACTATTTCAAGAACAAAGTCTGCATGATCTTATTTGATATAATCTAGACTATAGCACAGAGAAATATTTTATATTTACATTTTATCTGAAAAATAAAGTCCAACACTGTAACTCTCATAATTTAATTAAGAGTGATACGGAATGTGTTTTTAAATAAATGTTTTGGGGAAAAAAACACAAATGAAGACATAATACACTGTCACAGTATGATTGATAGATATCTTCTAATGTAATTAAATTTATTTTTTTTAATTTGACAAAGTGAATATTAGCTCATAATTTAGGTATAAGTATTAAACATTAAGTATGACACTTTCAGGCACTTTCTTGTAGAGAGGTGTTCTTTCAGATCCTCACAAACCTTTTAATGATATGAATGATTATGTTGTGTCTTATCTTTGAGAGTATATGCTACATTTGATGTAAGACAAAACCAAATCAAACTGAATATGCTTTGGATTATTAGAAAGAATGTTGCAGCTAAATTTCAGAATTAAGAAATAAAAGTTAAAACAAAGATCCCTAACATGACTCCAGACATTATAAAGAATGTCCAATGACAATCTTCTTTACAATTTATTCTTTTTTAAAGATTATTTTTATGAGCTGTCATTTAAGTAAGTATCTGTAATGAACTATCTATGACATGATAAATTTAGTATTTTAAGAGAAGTAGAGATTTTTAGAGTGACATCAATAGAATTATAAATTGGATGGACATGACCACAAAAGTAAACTGGAAACTATTTTTAAAAGTCCAAATCATCACTGCTAAAAGAAGAGTTGAGTTTCACTTTATTTCAATATTCCCAAACTTCTACCATCAGATATTAATTACCTTCAGTCATTCCCTCTTTCATCCTCTATTCTGAACTGCTGTCCTCTCTATCTACACACGGACACCATCAGATGGTCAATACTGAAATTACACTGCTTATATTCTTTGCAGTCAAAGACAGAGAAGTTCTATACAATCAGCAAAAACAAGACCAGGAGCTGACTGTGGCTCAGACCATGACTGCCTTATTGCCAAATTTAGACTTAAATTGAAGAAAGTAGGAGAAACCACCTGACCACTCAGGGATGACTTAAATCTCTTATGATTATACAGTAGAAGTGACAAATAGATTCAAGGGATTAGATCGGACAGAGTGGCTGAGGAACAATGGATGGAGGTTCATGACATTGTATAGGAGGCAATGACCAAGACCATCACCAAAGAAAAGAAATGCAAAAAGGCAAAATGGTTGTATGAGGCGGGCTTACAAATAGCTGTAAAAAGAAGAGAAGTGAAAGGCAAAGGAAAAAAAGGAAAGATATACATTTTTGAATACAGAGTTCCAAACAATAGCAAGGAGAGATAAGAAAGCCTTCCTCTGTGATCAGTGCAAAGAAATAGAGGAAAACAATAGAATGGAAAAGACTAGAGATCTCTTCAAGAAAACTAGAGATACCAAGGGAACATTTCATGCAAAGATGGGCACAATAAAGGACAGAAATGGTATGGACATAACAGAAGAAGAAGATATTAAGAAGAGGTGGCAAGAATACACAGAAGAATTATACAAAAGAGATCTTCACGAACCAGATAATCAAGATGGCGTGATCACTCACCTAGGGCCAGACATACTAGAATGTGAAGTCAAGTGGGCCTTAGGAAGCATCACTATGAACAAAGTTAGTGGAGGTGATGGAATTCCAGTTGAGCTATTTCAAATCCTAAAAGATGATGTTGTGAAAGTACTGCACTCAATATACCAACATATTTGGAAAACTCAGCAGTGGCCACAGGAATGAAAAAGGTCAGTTTTCATTCCAATCCCAAAGAAAAGCAATACCAAAGAATGCTCAAACTATCACACAATTGCACTCATCTCATATGCCAGTAAAGTAATGCTCAAAATTCTCCAAGCCAGGCTTCAACAGTACATGAACCATGAACTTCCAGATGTTCAAGCTGGATTTAGAAAAGGCAGAACAACCTGAGATCAAATTGCCAACATCTGTTGGATCATCACAAAAGCAAGAGAGTTCCAGGAAAACAACTACTTCTGCTTTATTGACTATGCCAAAGCCTTTGACTGTATGGACCACAACAAACTGTGGAAAATTCTTCAAGAGATGGGAATACCAGACCACCTGACCTGCCTCCTGAGAAACCTGTATGCAGGTCAGGAAGCAACAGTTAGAACTGGACATGGAACAACAGACTGGTTCCAAGTAGGAAAAGGATTTTACATCAAGGCTGTATATTGTCACCCTGCTTATCTAACTTATATGCAGAGTACAGCATGAGACTGGATAAAGCATAAGCTGGAATCAAGTCTATAGGGAGAAATATCAATAACCTCAGATATGCAGATGACACCACCCTTATGGCAGAAAGCAAAGAAGAGCTAAAGAGCCTCTTGATGAAAGTGAAAGAGGAGAGTGAAAAAGTTGGCTTAAAGCTCAACATTCAGAAAACTAAGGTCATGGCATCTGGTCCCCTCACTTCATGGCAAATAGATGAGGAAACAATGGAAATAGTGACAGACTTTATTTTGCGGGGCTCCAAAATCATTGCAGATGGTGACTGCAATCATGAAATTAAAAGATACTTGGAAGAAAAGTTATGACCAACCTAGACATCATATTTAAAAAGCAGAGACATTATTTTGCCAACAAAGGTCCATCTAGTCAAAGCTGTGATTTTTCCAGTAGTCATGTATGGATGTGAGAGTTGGACTACAAGGAAGCTGAGCACCTAAGAATTGATGCTTTTGAACTATTATGTTGGAGAAGACTCTTGAGAGTCCCTTGGACTACAAGGAGATCAAACCAGGTCATCCTGAAGGAAATCAGTCCTGAATATTCATTGGGATGACTGATGTTGAAGCTGAAACTCCAATACTTTGGTCACATGTCACAAAGAACTGACCCATTAAAAAGACCCTGATACTGGGAAAGACTGAAGGCAGGAAGAAAAGGGGACGATGGAGGATGAGATGGTTGGATGGCATCACCAGTTCAATGAACAGGAGTTTGAGGAAGCTCAGGGAGTTGGTGATGGACTGGGAGGCCTGGTATGCTGTAGTCCATGGGGTCTCAAAGAGTCGGACATGACTGAGCAACTGAACTGAACTGAAATTTTTGACGATATAGTGTACTGGTAGAATGTTTGGGATAATGGAATTGACCTAAGCACAACTGATTATTTAATATTTCACAACAGATCAAATACTTTTATATTATTATTATAATCTAGTTGATTATGAGTTCCATTTTTTTCATCTTTAATCATCTCTAAAATCATGATATAAGTATTGTAAAGCAGGTAACTGGCATGATGTAGCTGTTTTTACCTGGGCATGTGCTAGGAAACTTACAGAATGGTTATCAGCAGTTTAGAAGAATATCTTATTGATAATATCAGAGTAACATTTTTAAGAAATACACAAAAAAGATTATGTAGAAAAAAATAGTGACTGTGAGCCTAAAAGTGATTTGGGAATGTCAAATTCTATATATGATGAAATTTTAAGAAAAGCTTAATCAGTTAATTTTATTTTTTAATCAGTATACACTATTTTGTATATAATTGAAGTCTGTCAACATTAATCTAAAAAGCTCTTTCAGAACAACAGAAGTTATAAGTTACTCGAAAACATTGTCATAGTTTAACTGGTAGTGCTTTTGAAAGAGTGCATAAAATAATTTATGCACTCAACAATTACCTATGTAGACTAACAATTATGACATTTTGATCGGATCATTTAAGGAATTGTCCTCACCTTTTCTTATTGATAAAAGTGTCTTTAAATGCCATTTTTCTATTAAAAAATAGCACATTCTTTATAGAGTTAGCAAACATATTACTTCCCTTCTTTTATTTCCTCTATATTCCTTTCCCCCAGTATAAAGTAAATATACTTATATACGTGGCATTTTACCCACTCCAGTGTTCTTGCCTGGAGAATCCCAGGGATGGGGGAGCCTGGTGGGCTGCCATCTATGGGTTCGCACAGAGTCGGACACGACTGAAGCGACTTAGCAGCAGCAGCAGCAGCACGTGGCATTTTACAAACACTTGTGGAATTGAAATTTCAAAGATTGTTTCAAATGGCTATTTTGAAATTTGCACCCTTTCTGAATGAACTAGGCTCTAGAGAAAAAAGGTTAATGAAACAAATGTGGGACACGTTTAAAATTCTACTTCACTTGTCAGCTCCTTGATTCCATCTCATCATCAGACCTGAGGAGACCTGGTTTTGATGGAGGAAAAGTCAGAAAGGAGTAACAACTATCCTAGTTACATGAAAATAAAACACTGATTGGCATCTTGATTTTCAAGAACTCAGTGAAAGTGTGAATAAAATGTATATTTTCTTCTATTGACCTATATGTCAATTACATATTTTAAACTTCTTTATCTAACATAAAAATTAAAGTGTATGTGTTTTTACTACCATTCAAAAAAAAACCTGCTAACCTAATTCTTAATTTTGCATTGTGAAGTAGCCACAGAAATTTTCAGAGAGGAAAAATAGAAAAGATTCCAGAGCATTAAATAACAACCAACATTCAACCCTCCCCAAAACTGGCCAAGTATTTGCATACTGCACAACGTTTTTCTTAATTGTAAGTCACTAATAGCCATACGGTTGGAATATGCCCATCCACAGTGCTGACAACAGATCAGTTTCTTTTCCAGTGTAAAAATTTGGTTGATCTGCTGAAGTTTTGCTGTTGTGGCCTGTTTATTTTTAAAGAAATGTTATGTATGCGTGCTGAGGTGTCTGCAGGTATAAATTTGCTTACTTGATTATAGATGGTTGCCAAAATTAAAGACAAATAATGATTCATCATCCTTTGGAATAAGATAAGTGGAAAATTAATGTTTCCCAAGAAATATTTCTCACCCTATTTCTCACAACAGTGTATTTACTTCAGAGCAGAGTGTAGGAAAATTTCTCCAGAAGATGCCAATTCAAAAACAAAGCCAATTCAGTATGTAAGCTGAAAGAGATGCCAGGTCTAGATACAGTACCCAGAGAGGACATGCCTAAAAATCCTGAAGGTATATGCAAACGACCTGTTCATAGCTGATCCCAGTAGTGACTTGTCAGCAGGTTTACAGCTAGCACATTAATATCACTGTATGTGCTATAGTCAGTTAAGAAACCAGGGTAAGAGAGTTAAGAAAGCCTCTGGTTTCTGTTAATAGCAATACTTCCATTAGTTTTTAATTTCATTGAATTTAATCCAGGATTTACACTCAACAAATACTAAATGTCTCCTATATGTTAGGTTTTAAGATATCTGTTTATTTTAGAATGCGTATGTTCTATTTCAGATTTTTTTCCAGATTATATTTCTAAATTCTACTATGTTTTTCTTAATTTAGATCATCACTGTCAAACCATTTATGAGGAAAAGAACCTTCCCTATAAATTTCTCCCTCTTAATTTTTCAGAAGGCAAATTTATAGAACAGAATTTGACTTGTTCCATAAATACAGATCAAGATAACTCATTGTATCTACTTTCCAAAAAATAAGTAGTGAACTATTAGATTTACCCTCAACTTCACATGGAAAGAGATTGGATCAGGAGTTTAAGGGAAACAGGGACAACTCAGCCAGTAAGTGTCTTTAAAATGTTTATGAGAATTTCTCTGGAGTCCTTAATTGCTTAATGTTAAACTGCCTTTAGCATTTAGCTAGGCATATAAAGCTGGGAGTAGGCCTTGAAAAACAGTTTTGCTGTAGGCTCAGAAATACCTAGGAAAAGCTACAGCTGAGAAATGTATATTAAATGTATACTGGCATTTCTAGGGTATTGTTTCTTACAGAAGACTCTTATCCTCTCAGTTCTGTTAACCTTCTACTAACGAATATACTGAATCCTCCATTGCAAAAACCTTTGCATTAGAGCTTATCTATAGATGAAACAGAACTTGAGAGATTTTCTTTCAATATCTTGTATTGTACAGTTGCCCTTGCACTTATCAGTACTTTGAGGACTCTCATACCAATACATTAAGAGACCCTAAGACCAGGAATCTCAATTTGCAATGCCTTCTGACAGTTGTGCTTCCTAAAACCATACTTCATCCTTTTCCTTCTGTTCACTTATTGACACTTTAATTTCATAAGTATTATTGAGAACCTACTAAATGCCACTTACTGTGTTTGTGGCTTAGGATACAAATATGAGTAAAACACGGTAACTGGTCTTAGGGAAGACAGCTTCATAGACTGGTGATTAGAATATAACATACCTAGGATAATACTAATGACATATACCAAATAAATAAATGTATGAAGGAAGAGGAGCAAGAGTGACCTAGAGAGTCAGAAGATTTCCTAAAAAAGGCTACACCTGCGCCTATTCTGAATAATATGTATTTTTTAAGAAGAGAGAAGAAAATTTCAGAATATATTACATAAATGGAGAGAAATTACATAGCATAAGGTGCTGGCATGGTCAGGTTCCAGTGAGGGCTCTCTCCCTGGTTTGCAGATTGACTGCCTTCTAGCTGTGTTCTTGTGTAGCCTTTCCTTGGTACATGCACAGGGAGGGAGAGGAGAAAAAGACAATGAGAAGGGAGGGAGAGAGATCTCTTCCTCCTGTAAGGATGAGGAGAAGGGAAGGAGAGAGTTCTCATCCTCTCATAAGGTCACCAGTCCTATCATATTTGAACCCTGCCATTATGATTTCAGGGTTTCCTGGTGGCTCAGTATTTTAAAAATAAAATAAAATAAAATAAACAACTCTCTGCAATTCAGGAGTCATAGAAGACATAAGTTTGATCCCTGGGTTAGGAAAATCTCCTGGTGAAGGGCACAGCAACCCACCCCAGTATTCTTCTCTACAGAATCCCATGGACTGAGAAGTCTGGTGGGCTATAATCCATAGGGTTGCAAAGAGTCGGAAAACACTACTGAAGCTACTGAGCACACACATTATGATTTCATCTGACCTCCTAAAGTGTCCTATCTCTAAATGCAACCATACTGAAAATTTGCGCTTCAATATATGGATTTCAGATGACAGGGGGCATTCATTACAGTATATAGCATTCCTTAAGACAGTTAGTAGGTATTAGGGCAAGATAATCCCTATCGTACCTCTATCCAATGATTCCTAGAATAGTGAATTCTGGCTATGAGGAAGAAGGCACTATCTCTTGGTCCCAAGTTTCACACATAAGCTACACACTATAGGAAAGTTCCCTAGTTTTTAAAGGCATATCTCCCATTTGCCACTTTAACCAAAGTATCATCAGGTCATTGCATTATTCTTTGTAGCCAAAAACTATACAGAGTAGGAAATGTGATAAAACCCATAAATTTTCTGGGCATGAGCCATCGCCATACTGCAATTTGCTACGAAATGATGTTTTTATATAGAGGTAATAACATGTAAATATTATGACAATATCAAAATCATTTTCTAAGACCACGTAAGGTAACACTGAAAAACTCTGTTAAGGTATAAAGTATATATGACATGTGAAAATATTTACATAAGGACAAAAAGCTATCACCTCATGATAGAAAGTCTTTATATGTCCACAAGGCGGCAAGGGGAGAAAGCTGACTGGCATCCAGAGGAAGGGTCATATTATCAATCAAATTAGTGAAAAGATGCTTTGTAGTAGACATTCAGTGAGTATATGTCCTTGAGAATTCCTTTACACTCCACCCATTCAGAAAGATTCATTCACATATCCATTATTCAGATCTCCTTGTCATCATTTATCCATTTTTCTAGTCAACCTTTTAGTCATTGCACATAACTGGGAGTACTTTGCACTTGTCTCCTTTGGTTTGGCTTGGACAATCAATATTCTGTCCCTTCTCAAGGGGGAGCTTTTTTCTTCATCGTTGTTTTTAGTGTTCTCCCAATAAAGGCTGTGGCACTTGATAGAAGCACATAGTATGGGCGTCTGCGCAGCCAGTTATACAGTTGTACTAGTCAGACATTTTCCAATCAGTATTGCATGCTGTAATGCACATCCATTTTTTGGATTATTTTAATTCAATAGCATCCACTTTAAAATGGGAATTTGAAATCATATAGTTATATGGTACCCATAATCAAATGTTTAGACACTATTAAATCTGAGCATAAATTTAAAATTTATTTTTCTAATGGAAGATCGGAGAAGGCAATGGCAACCCACTCCAGTACTCTTTCCTGAAAAATACCATAGAAAAAGGAGCCTGGTGGGCTGTATTTCATGGGGTTGGCTAGGAGTTGGGCACGACTGAGAAACTTCACTTTCACTTTTCACTTTAATGAATTGGAGAAGGAAATGGCAACCCACTCCAGTGTTCTTGCCTGGAGAATATAGATGTTGTCATAATAGAATCACCCTTTGAAATTTGCCAAGAGTTCCACTTAGCATTTTCAACTGCCACAGACATTTTTTATACTATTAAATTTGCTGGTATGAGGTCTAAGTACAGGAATGCTTGTACTACAGCCTTGAGGTAGAGTAGAACATTTATTTCTTTGTTTCCAATTAAAAAATTGCCTTCTGATTTAGCAAAATGATGAAGCTGTACACCTAGATGTGATGCATATTATTTTTGACATCCAGACTTTCATCATGCGCCACTTTCTTTGTGGGTTGCAAATGGCTCTACAACTTGTCTCTCACTTTTCAGAGACTTTTTTTGTGAGAATGTCAATTGGTGCCTTACTTTGACCCCTAATCGGCTTTATTGAGATATAATTGACACCTGATTTGGTAAATCATTTTTTGGAGTTTATCTCCCATTCCCTAGCAATCACATGCCTTACTAAGGTAATTGTGCTTCTTAGGATTTCTGCTACTGCCTACCTGATATGTTCAGTTAGTACAGTATCATCAAAATAATGGCCAAATATGATGGTCTGTAGATTAGACAATCTCTCCAATCTATTATGAAAGAGAACAGATCAGAAATAATCCTCAGGCAAGACAGTAAACGTGAATTGCTCTCCTTGTCAAGTAAAAGCAAATGGCTACTGATTACATTTACTGATAGAAATTAGGGGAAAAAATACAATATCTAAAGGAGTGTACTAGTATCAGTGACTATATACAACGTCTGAACTGTAGCTCTTTTTTGGCATGACTCCTTCTTAAATTTGTAAAACCCAATCATATTCCAAGACCCATCTATGTGAATTTTGTGCGGGCCAAACAGGAGAGGTAGATGGAAATAAAGTAGGAATCTACTTTTTTTTTTTTCTTTTCTCAAATTCTGATGGTGGCACCAATGTTTGAAATTTCCCTAGGAATGCAGTATTGTTTTCAGTATATTTGGGGAAAGTGAGATGTTCCATTAGCTTCCACTATCACTGCACATTTCATCAGTGGCGAAACTAATGTGGGTATTTTGGTATGCATTAAATATAGCTGTTTTCACCACTCTGGGACTAGGAAAATAATCACCATGAGTTTTACTTGGACCAAGATTCTGTTTGTCTTCTAATCTCTATAAGCCCCAAATCGGTCGTACATGTTTCAAGTCACTAAGGATTGGTGTCCAACTGGAGTCAGTATCTACAAAACTCAAAGGCAGAGCTTTCTTTTTGTCCTGTGCACACTTTCATAAATTGCTGCATGTATCTTTGGGAGAAAATGTGGGGATGATTCCTTTGTGGCTGCATTAAAGAATGTTTCTTCAAAGTCAGCTGGCTTTCTCCATAAACAAAAACCAGTTTTCCCAGTCATCCTAAAGTAGAGCATTTCTGTGAAACCCACTGTGAGCCAAAGTGGCATAAAGGGAAAAGTTATTTCCCACTTTCTGAAAGTTAGCATTACGCCACTTCACTTTTAAGAAAGACCTACATTAGTACCTGTTTTTGCTAACTGAAAGAAATCCAAAGAGGATTTTTACTTTTATTAAAAAAGCTGTTACTGTACTAACGTGTTTTGTACAAGTGAAGTAGTATAATGCAAACTTTCAGAAAGTAGGGGATACCTGTATCTTCTGTTAAATGTCTTAAATCTAGAACTTGAGTGTGGTGTGACGTGTGCCTGCTCAGTCGTGTCTGACTCTTCATGACCCCATGGACTGTGACCCACCAGGCTCCTCTGCCCATGGGATTTCCCAGGCAAACATACTGCAGTGGGTTGCTATTTCCTACTCCAGAGAATCTTCCTGACCCAGGGATTGAATCAGTGTCTCCTGCATTGGCAAGTGAATTCTTTACCACTGAGCCAGCTGGGACTCCCAAAACTTGAGTAAGAGAACATAAACCCACTACAACAATTTGAATCAGGCTTCTGTTCACCAGACCTAGAACTTTCCCATTTACATAGCTCAAAGTGCACCTTAACAGTCTCTCCACCTAAGTTACTCTTAGAGATCCTTTGATAAATCAGTTATGTATTGGCTTGGCCAAAAATTTCACTGGGAACTTTAGTATGATCATATAGGAAAAAGAAAAATGGATGAACTTTTTGGCCAACCTAATACTTTTTCTGATTGTCACCTCTCTCTAAATTTTATTATGGAAATTTTATTATTTATTTATTTCTGCTAACAAGTAAGCATTTCTATTACTGTAGCATATCAAAATTCTACTACACGCATGGAAGTTGGGGAGTCCAGTTTCATAATAGTACCACCCATCATCATCTCCAGCTTAATAAAGGACAGTCACAGAGTTTCTAAGAGGGCTTGGGGAAAAGTATGTCCCCTAGGACAGGAAAGGAATGAGAGCTAAGCATCGAGAAAGTAGATTTCACATAGCATATTCATTCCAGCATTCTTTGAGCCTTGGGGTACCTTTCCTGTTCAAACTACCAAATTCCAGCATCTCAGTTTCATTGACTATAGGTCTGGCATTAATTCAACACCCTGCTTATTTAAATTATGCAGAGTACATCATGAGAAATGCTGGGCTGGATGAAGCACAAGTTGGAAACAAGATTGCTGAGAGAAATATCAATAACCTCAGATATTCAGATGACACCACCCTTATGGCAGAAAGCAAAGAAGAACTTAAGAGCCTCTTGATGAAAGTGAAAGAGGAGAGTGAAAAGTTGGCTTAAAGCTCAACATTCAGAAAACTAACATCATGGCATCCAGTCCCATCACTTCATGGCAAATAGATGGGGAAACAGTGGAAACAGTGACTGACTTTATTTTGGGGGGCTCCAAAATCACTGCAGATGGTGATTGCAGGCATGAAATTAAAAGATGCTTGCTCCTTGGAAGGAGGACAGCATATTAAAAAGCAGAGACATTACTTTGCCAACAAAGGTCTGTTTAGTCAAGGCTATGGTTTTTCCAGTGGCCATGTATGGATGTGCGAGTTGGACTATAAAGAAAGCTGAGAGCACTGAAGAATTGATGTTTTTGAACTGTGGTGTTGGAGAAGACTCTTGAAAGTCCCTTGGACAGCAAGGAGATCCAACCATTCCATCCTATAGGAGATTAGTCCTGGGTGTTCATTGGAAGGACTGATGTTGAAGCTGAAACTCCAATACTTTAGCCACCTGATGTGAAGAGCTGACTCACTTAAAAAGACTCCGATGCTGGGAAAGATTGAAGGCAGGAGAAGGGGATGACAGAGAATGAGGTGGTTGGATGGCATCCCCGACTCAATGAACATGAGTTTGGGTCAACTCCAGGAGTTGGTGATGGACAGGGAGGCCTGGCATGCTATGGTTCACGGGGTCGCAAAGAGTTGGACACGACTGAGTGACTGAACTGAACTGAACTGAGAATACTATCAATGTTTACATTCAGTGCTTAAATCAATACAAATCATAAATGCTGAATAAGTGTACTTATTTCAATAAATTCAATCCATACAGATCACACATTTCACATTACTTGGCCTAGCAACCTTAGAATCCCTCTCAGTCATGCTTTTAAGACTTTTAATGATACACATTGGCAAGATTCTACTGATCTTTCTGAGGATAAGCTACTTCAAGTTTAGTATTTGTACTTCTCCATTAAAACTAGTTTGGCATTTAGATCTTTCTTTATCCAGAGGCCATAAAAGAATTGGGAGTTAGGCCTAAGGATAACTGGCATGTCACTGAAACACAACTTGCTGTAGCTTATGTAAAAGGATCTACTTTTATTAACAGGAAATCTCAAGTGTTTGGGGTATTCAAATTTCTCACCTTTATCTGTTTCTTCCCTAACAGTCCCATACCATATTCCAACTCCCACTCTTTCATAACCATAGCTTTTTCTCAGCATAGAGTTATAGTAGAATTGCACATTTGATAAGGTAAAGGTATATAATTCTACTTTGGTTATGATTAGGCCCTGAGCTTGATCCTATTTCTTCAGGACATAAGACACTCTTAAAACTACCTTTCCATCTGAATACTGCAATTAGTGTCCAAGGCAATCAGTGATGTTTCGTTGTTGCTGTTGGCATTCTAGGATCTTCAGAGGAGATACCTCATTTTACAATCCATGTAACTTCTATTGTCGCTATATTTCCTGAGTGCTACAGACACTTGATCACTAAACTTTGCCTTGCATAGGCACTTAAGTTTTTTCTGTTGGTGACCATTTTTTGGAATTTAGATGTCAACACTTGTCCATTATTATCCACACCCTTAAAGAAGGATATCCATGTGCTTATAAAAAATGCAAAACAACAAAATCCCACAGTCTTAATTTTTTTAAGTTTCTTTCCCTGGGGCTACTCCTGGTACCAATTATTCTCTTAATCAGAAAACAGATGGCACACACTAATGGAGTAATTAAGAAAAGCTTAATGTAGGCACCATTTTTCCTTTGAGTAAACCAACAAAGGATATGGAGTACCCCAAGGCTAGCAGAGAGTGGAAAGTTATTACCATCTTTAGACTGGAGGTGGTAAGCAAAAAGAGCAGTTCCCAGATTTTGGAAGATCCATAGCTGCAAGAAAGGTTATCCAACAGGAATACAATCCCTAGCAATGGCAGCAGGGGATTAGAGGACTGAAAGGTCTGGACCTCTCTATCCTTCAGTTGATCTGCTGGTGCCTCTAACTGGCTGAAGTCAGTCATATTATAAGAATAAAATCCACACTTTTTCCTCACTATTCTGGATGATTATTTTTATAACTCTCTTTCTCTCAGCTGATGATCTTTGGCTTTAGTGAGAAAATCAAAGCAATCAGAAGAGAATTCTTTCCCGTTCTCAACAAATATATCAACACACTCAACAGCATCTGTAGCCCCACCACACACTTTCATTTCTGTTACTTGTAGATCAGTTTCCAAGTTTCTAGATAAACCAGTCCTAATACAACATTTGTCATTGAAGCCTTTCACCTGCTGAGGCATTTCTCTCCAGCTATTCTCCCAAATTTCCTTCACGTCAGTGTTTCTTCTTCTTTTCTTTTAAACTACTACCATGAACCCATTGTTTTTGTTCACTCAATAAGCCATGTCTGACTCTTCATTATCTTATGGACTGTAACATGTAAGGCTCCTCTGTCCTTCACTGTCTCCCAGAGTTTGCTCAAATTCCTGTTCATTGAGTCACTGATGATATCTAACCATCTCATCCACTTCATCCCCCTTCATCTTTTGCCTTCAATCTTTCCCAGCATCAGGGTGTTTCCCAGTGAGTCGGATCTTTGCATCTGGTGGCCAGAGTATTAGAGCTTCAGCTTCAGCATCAGTTTTTCCAATGAATATTCAGGGTTGATTTCCTTTAGGATTGATTGGTTTGATATCCTTGCAGTCCAAGGGACTCTCAAGAGTCTTCTCCAGTACCACCATCTGAAAACAATTCTTTGGCACTCAGCCTTCTTTATGATCCAACTCTCACATCTATACATAACTATTGGAGAAACCACACCTTTGACTATATAGGACCCTCATCAGTGAAGTGATATCTCTGTTTTTTGATACATTTTCTAGGTTTGTCATAGCTTTCCTTCCGAGGAGCAAGTGTGTTTTAATATCATGGCTGCAGTCAACATCCACATTGATTTTGGAGCCCCCAAAAATAAAACATGTCACTGCTTCTACTTTTCTCCTTCCATTTGCCATGAAGTGCTGGATGGTGATGGACAGGGAAGCCTGGCATATCTGCAGTCCATGGGGTTGCAAAGAGTTGGACATGACTGAGCAACTGACCTGAACTGAAATGATGGAACTGGATACTGTGATCTTAGTTTTTGAATGTTGAGTTTCAAGCCAGTTTTTTCACTCTTCTCTTTCACTCTCTTCCAGAGGCTCTTTAGTTCCTCTTCACTTTTGCCATTTATTTTGTATCATCTGTGTATCTGAGATTGTTGATATTTCTCCTGGATATCTTGATTCTAGCTTGTGATGCATCCAAGCTGGCATTTCACATGATGTATTATGTGTGTAAATTACAATATACAGCCTTGTCATCCTACTTTCCCAATTCTTAACCAATGAGTTGCTCCACGGCATGTCCTAACTTGCTTCATGACCTGCATAGACACTTTGCAGGAGACAGGTAAGGTAGTCTGGTACTCTCATCTCCTTAGGAATTTTCCATAATTTGTGATCCACACCGTCAAAGGCTTTAGAGCAGTCAGCGAGGCAGAAGTAGATGTTATTTCTGGAACACTCTTGCTTTCTCCATGACCCAACAAATGATGGCAACCTGATCTCTGGTTCCTCTGCCTCTTCAAAACCCATCTTGTACGTCTGGAAATTCTTGGTTCATGTATTGTTGAAGCCTAGCTTGAAGGATTTTGAGCATAACCTTGCTACTATAGCATGGGAAATGAGCACAATTGTATGGTAGCTTGAACATTCCTTGGCATTACCATTCTTTGGGACTAGAATGAAAAATTGACATAGTGTTACTTTTTTTTCCTGATATAAAATGTTTTGCATTGCTCTCCCTCTTGCATCTAGCTTCTACCACATTCATTTTTCCCTTCTTATAGGAAAACACCATAAGATTTCAATACTGTTTCCAGAAACTTTCCTACTGTCAACCCCATCCCCATTTAAGTCTGGTTTTTATCATGAAGCTGCTCTTGTTAACATCAATAATGACCCAACCTATTAAAACCAAAGGTTAAATTTCAGTCATTTTAGTGTTCTCATTAGCAATAGTTGACATAGCTAATTACTCAGTCCTTCTTAAATAGTTTATTTTAACATGTATAGAGGAATGCATGCATGTAAGTCACTTCAGTTGTATCTGACTCTTTGTGATCCCATGAACTGTAGACTGCCAGGATCCTTTGTCCATGGGATTCTTCAGGCAAGAATACTGGAGTGGGTTGTCATGCCCTCCTCCAAGGGATCTCCCTGACCCAAGGATCGAACCTGTCTCCTATGTCTCCTGCATTAGCAGGTGGGTTCTTCATCACTAGAGCCATCTGAGAATACTGCACACTATTAGTTTTCTAACTTCCTCTGTAGCCACGTCTTTTCAGTATCATTTGCTGTGCTATCATTTTCTTTCCAAACTCTTAATACTGAAATGCCCCAAGCTCAGTGTTTAGTCCTCCTTCTCTTCTGCCTATAGTCACTTCCTTAGTGATTTTATCTAGTCTAATGGCTTTAAATAGCATTTATATATTCATGACTTCCACAATAATACAATCATCTTAGATCTCTCATCTAACTTCCAAACTTAAGTATCAACTGCCTTCATGACACTTCTCCTGGGATGCCTAATGTCTTCATCATCTTTCTCTCAAATCTACTTTACTTATAGCCATCCCAATATGAATTAGTGGCAACTTTCCAGTTGGCTAAGAACCATAAATTCATTCATGACTTCTTTGTTTTACATCATAACACAAATAATGTTTGGCTCTCCTTTAAAAAATATATCTAAATCATATCCTTCTATCAGTTATTGTAACCATGTTGTCTGGGTCATCATCATCTCTTATCTCAGTGACTGTAGATTTCTCCCTGATTTCTATCAACACTGCAACCAGAATGTTGTATAAAAATCCTTTCAATGGCTCCTCCTCTCACTGAAAGTAAAGTCAAAAGTCCTTATAATTGCTTAGACAGTCCTACATGGCTGCATCTTCATTAAGTTTTGACTTTATCTTACTGTAGTCTACCTTCCCTATCCCTCTCTCTTAACACTGTTTATTTTCTTTGCCAAACCCTTAAAGACCCTCCCATAGCTCTTAGTATAAAGTTTAGGTTTATTGACATGACATAGAAACTTAACCTTGTCTTACCCACTTTTTTCAGACTCATCTCCTGCTTCCCTCCCTTTACTCCAACCAAAATGACCTTCTGAATAGCAAGCTTCTCTTTGCCTTAGGGGCCTTCAAGTGCTCTGTCTATGCTGAGGATTCTCTTGCCACTATTCTTTATTTAGTTACACATTATCCTGATCTCAACTCTGATCTCCTAGATTACTATATGATCTCCACTATTATTCTGTTTTTCTGCTAGTTGGCATTGCACTTTATGACAATTGCATATGTGTATACACACAACAACACGAAGAAAGAACAAATAATGGATTTCCTCTCTGTGTCTCTGGTGAAGCCTGTTCAGTTCAGTTCAGTTCATTTCAGTTGCTCAGTCATGTCTGACTCTTTGCGACCCCATGAATCGCAGCACGCCAGGCCTCCCTGTCCATCACCAACTCCTGGAGTTCACTCAGACTCACGTCCATCAAGTCCGTGATCCCATCCAGCCATCTCATCCTCTGTCGTCCCCTTCTCCTCCTGCCCCCAATCCCTCCCAGCATCAAAGTCCTTTCCAATGAGTCAACTCTTCGCATGAGGTGGCCAAAGTACTGGAGTTTCAGCTTTAGCATCATTCCTTCCAAAGAAATCCCAGGGCTGATCTCCTTCAGAATGGACTGGTTGGATCTTGGTGAAGCCTGTAATATTGTTTAAAACATAAAATACCCAGAGCAAGTAGTTTTTGTTTGTTTCAACATTTCCCTCTTATGTAAGCAAGTATTTTTTACCACAAACCTGTTTTCAGAAGCTTTCTGACCAGGTTATATTTCAGAATTGTTACAGTTTAAAACGTTTTTAAACTTAAGAATTTCTATTTTGAATTAAAGATTTTAAAATTTAAAAAATAAAAAACTAAAAAAAAAAAAAAGAATTTCTATTTTGGTGAAGGACAGAGAAGCCTGGCATGCAAAGACTTGGACACAGCTGAGTGACTGAACAATAACAATTTATCAAAAGTCACCTTTATAACTGGAGAAGGCAATGGCAACGTACTACAGTACTCTTGCCTGGAAAATCCCATGGATGGAGGAGCCTGGTAGGCTGCAGTCCATGGGTTTGCTAAGAGTTGGACATGACTGAGCGACTTCACTTTCACTTTTCTCTTTCCTGCACTGGAGAAGGAAATGGCAATCCACTCCAGTGTTCTTGCCTGGAGAATCCTAGGGAAGGGGGAGCCTGGTGGGCTGCCATCTATGGGGTCGCACAGCATCGGATACGACTGAAGCGACTTAGCAGCAGCAGTAACAGCACCTTTGTAACATGGAAAAAAGTTCACAGAATAAGAGAAGACATTAATTATATATATTCAGCAAAGGACTAGTTTCTAGAACATATCAGTTTTCTAAAAACCATTAAGAAAATCAGAGCTATCCAATAAATGAACAAAAGATGCAAGAAAACATTTCACAAAAGAAGATCTCCAAATTACCAAAAATATAAAATATATTCATCTGCATTGAGATTGTGTAGCAGAAAATGTAGATAAAAAGCACGATGTGATACCATAAAATACATACCAGAATAATTACAGTAAAATGATGGAAAATATAAAGTATTAAGGGTTTGGGACACCTGAATCTCTCATTACCTGCTGGTGGGAGTAGCGATTAGTAAAACCATTTTGTAAGTCTGCTTGGCAGAATCTATCAAAGCTAAAAAGGTACACAGCCAGTAACCCAACAGCTTTACTCCTAGATTTATACCTAGCATAAGCATAAAATGCATATGTTTGCCAAAGATATGTATGAGAATATTCACAGCAGCACTTATAATCCACCAAAATGACAATTACCCAGGTTCCTGTCATTGAGTTAAGTGTGCTATATTCAGAGAACAAAATGCCATACTGCAACAATGAGAATGGGTAATTATCAACAATATGGAACAATATGGATAAATTTCACACACATAATTTTGAGCAAACTAAGTCATAAACAAACACACACACACACAAACACCAAGATGTCATTCAGATATGGTACAAAGACACAAAATTAACCTATGCTGTTAGAAATCAGGGAAGAGGTTACACTCACAGATGGTGTGACTGAAAGTAAAGAGAAACCTCTGTAGTATTGGTAATTATCTGGGGTATTCATTTGTTTGTTTTGTTTCAGGATTTTTATCTCAGAGCAATTAGGCAAGGCTATTTAGCTAGAAAATTTATTAAGCTGTACATTCATATGCGATCATTTTTGGATGTTGATTAAACTTCAATAGAAAGTATTTTAAAGAGTGGAGAAGAAGAGGTTTTATTTATTTTTCTCATCAGAAGGTCCCTAATTTTCACCGTATATTTCTCTTTTATGCAATTGCACATATTTTTTCTTTGAATAATAAGATTTTGTTTTTATTAATAGACAAAATTCCAATCCAAGCTGGGCCCCATTATATACATCTTGTATTATATAACATGAGAGAGAGAGGATACAAGCTATTTAATTCTAATATTTCCACTTCTGGAATAAAAACCAGAAGTTTCAGATTTAAATAGTTTTTATTAGAACCACCCATGGCAAGAAAGCAGGCCCAACATATGTGCCCCAAATTATTCCTGTCATCAGACTTTTCAACATACTCAGAATATGTAATCTTTTATTTTTATGATAGAAATGCATTAATTTATTCAATTTTACAAACTTTAAAAATATTGTTAAATATTCAAAGCAAAGACCCATCTTTAAAATGTTATGAATATTTCTCTAAAGAAATTTTATGCTGAATTTATCAGAACAAGCAAGTAGGCTTTCTTTTGAAGAAAGGACGGGGGAGTCCACAATATTAAAAACAGAGACCATAAACATAATAGTATATGCTGCATTATGAATATTGAGTTTAGGATTTTCATAATGATTTCTATTTAAAATTCTTACAAGTTCATGTTCCCATGGACTATAAATATTCAATGGTTGATATACTGAAATTCTTTTTTTTTTTTTTGTATCTGTAAGAAAATTATCAATCTGGTATGTGAGCTGGGAGCCTTGTTAGGTCTGATGAAAGGGAGCCACTGGGATTCTTCTCTTTTATAATGGAAAAATATCATCATTTTCTTATTTCAAATGTCCATCAAACACCTTCTACATAATACAAAGTATTCCACACACAAATACTCATGCACCCTTTTACAGGTACAACCTAAATACATGGGCTTCCCAGGTGGTGCTAGTGGTGAAGACACACCTGCCAGTGCAGGAGATGAAAGAGACACAGGTTTGATCCCTGGGTCGGGGAGATCCCCCGGAGGAGGGCATGACAAGCCACTTCAGTATTCTTACCTGGAGAATCCCAGGGACAGAGGAGCCTAGTGGACTACAGTCCATGGAGTTGCAAAGAGTTGGATATGACTGAGCGACTAACAGTTACTTATTTACTAAAATAACATGCTAAATAAAATGACCCCAAATAAACCAATTAAATAAAACAACACAATCTTTCTAAGCATCTTGACACATTCATGTTACTTCACTCATTTCTAACTCATATATTACTTGAAATTACCAAATTCATGTAATTGTCACTACTGGCTTTGGCTTGAGTGTAGAAAGTTGAAAAGTGCATCATTCCTACTGTAACACTAATCAAAACAACAACTGGTTAATTATTTTTAAGATCAAATTATTTTAGTGACTCCATCAACTTCATGAGGTTTCCTGACAATCACACAACTTAAAATCTGAAAAGGAGGAATCTTCAGGGGAAAAGTAAGTAGGATTACTGGCTTACCTGTAACAGGTGCAAAATGCCATACAAGTTGGAAGAAATATTCAGCTGAAATTCTTAATAAATGGATAAAAGTTGAGTGTGCTAGTTCACATATATAGAAATATGGAATTTTATGAACACAAGAGGAACTGACATCCACTTGAAGGCTCTTTTCCACACACTTCACTATATGTTCTCAAGAAAGACTGATTAGAGGACCATAGTCTAGACATAGCTTTACTTATCATGCAAGCCTAGTGGAGAAGAAAAATAGCTTCTGTGGAAAGATACAAATTCCCACTGGGATTCTTCTTTCTTATATCTCCTATAGAAGAAAAGTCTAAAGATTCTAAGGGAAGCAAAACAAACACTGCCATCCCCAGGCCATAGATAAAACCCATTACAGCTAAGGGAAGAGAAACAGTGACAAAAAACAGCTCCTACTTCTTGGCTTCCCTGGTGACTCTGGTAAAGAATCTGCCTGACATTGCAGGAGACCCAGGTTCAATCCCTTGATTGGGAAGATCACTTGGAGAAGGAAACGGAAACCCACTCCAGTATTCTTGCCTGGGTATCCCATGGACAGAGAAGCCTGGCAGGTTACAAAGAGTTGGACACAACTGAATGACTAAACAATATTTTTGGGGTAGGCCATGAATATATCCTGATCTGAGACCACAGGAACTTCTCTATTACTGGAAGAGAGAGGATCACTGAGAAGTCTCCATTCCTGACAGCCAAAGGCCTAAAACCTGCCTAAGACTGAAGTACGACCACAACAGCAGAGATTTCCCTTTCCACCAACCATTACCAACCTAGCAAATGTAGCAGCCATCTAATCCTGGAGAAAAATCAAGAGAGAGATATCTTCTTTAAAGGCAGATGCAATGGGAAGACCTAAAACTAAAGGTGGAACAAACAACAAAAAAAAAAACTCTCTGGAAGATCAGCCCCCAACATAAAACACAGGTAACTCAGAGGCATTTGAATCCAGTGGTACACAGAGGGCAGCCATAGCAAGAAATCAGACCTACCTAAACCCCTGACTAAAGTGACTCAAACCTCAACACTAAAAACAGAAAAAAGAGGATGTGTGCATTAGACAGAACAAAATCTATCTAATTTTCTGCTCTTCTACATAAGTTGCCTGTATTTCAGCCCCAAATTACAAGCATACTCAGAACCACGAAAAACCATACATGGTCAGGAGACAAAGCAATCAACAAAACCAGATTCAGATATGATAAAGCTGTTGGAACTATCAGACAGGGAATTTAAAACAAATTTAGCTAAATCAAAGGCTGTAGTGGAAATGATAGACAACATGCATTGTCTATGGTAAACAATAAAAAAGAACATAATAGAAATGCTAGAAATGAAATACACAGTAAGTTTGATAAGTAATGTTTCCAGTGGTCCCATCAGTAAATGATGCTTATAAGGGAAAAATCAGGTAATTGAAGAAACTGATCAAACTGAAATGCAAAGAGGAAAAAGATGAAAGATTAAATTTAAAACAAAATAGAATATAATGAAGCCAAGGACGATGGGAAAATATAAATTTAGCATACATGTTAATAGACCTATGAGAGGAGAAAAGTGAAAAAAATGCAGCAAAGATGACAATGTATAAGAAATTTCTAAAATTAATGAAAAAAGCAACATGTTCAGGAAGCTTGGAAAATATAAAGAAAATAATTAAAAACAAAATAACAACAAGCTAGTCATAAGTTATTTAAGCAGCTAAAAATCTAAGATAAATAAAACAGCCAGAGAATATACCACATTGTGTACATATAAACAACAATAAAATTTACATCAGAATTTTTGTCAGTGAAAATACAAAAGTGCCATCGTGATTATGCTTAAGAAAGTAAATTCAGAATTGTATACTCAGTGAAGATATCTTTCAAAAATGAAGCCGCAGTAAAGGCTCTTTTTCAGACACAGAAAAGCCCAGTTCTTTATTGAAGACCTAAATACAATAAATTTTAAAGAAAGTTCTTCTGTCATAAAAAATAAAATAGTAAAAACTTTTATCTACATACAGATATTGATAATGTTATTACACATAAAGATGATAATATAGATGAATAATAATAATAAACATGATTATATTATCTACTTTTTATTCTTGTAGTTGCTCTAAAGGATAACTGACTGCTTTAAACAAAATGGTAGCAATGTAGGACTTCCCTGGTGATCCAGTGGTAAAGAATCCATCTGCCAATGCTACGGACATGGGTTCAATCGCTGGTCCAGGAAGATCCCATATGCCTCATGGCAACTAAACCTATGTGCCACAACTACTAAGCCTGTGTTCTGCAGCCCACAAAATACAACTACTAAAGCCCATGTGCAGGCACGAGTACTGGAGTGGGTTGTGTTTCCTATGACCAGGACATTCTCTTCGCAAAACTCTATTAGCCTTTGTGCTGCTTCATTCTGTATCCAAAGGCCAAATTTGCCTGTTGCTCCAAGTGTTTCTTGACTTCCTACTTTTGCATTCTAGTCCCCTATGATGAAAAGGACATCTTTTTTGGGTGTTAGTTCTAAAAGGCCTTGTAAGTCTTCATAGAACTGTTCAATTTCAGCTACTTCAGCATTACTGGTTGGGGCATAGGAATGGATTACTGTGATATTAAATGATTTGCCTTGGAAACGAACAGAGATCATTCTGTCGTTTTTGAGATTGCATCAAAGTACTGCATTTCAGACTCTTTTGTTGATCATGATGGCTACTCCATTTCTTCTAAGGGATTCCTGCCCACAGTAGTAGATATAATGGTTATCTGAGTTACATTCACCCATTTCAGTGCATCTTAGTTCGCTGATTCCTAGAATGTCGATGTTCACTCTTGCCATCTCTTGTTTGACCACTTCCAATTTGCCTTGATTCATTGACCTAACATTCCAGGTTCCTATGCAATATTGCTCTTTATAGCATTGGTCCTTGCTTCTATCACCAGTCACATCCACAACTGCTATTGTTTTTGCTTTGGCTCCATTCCTTCATTCTTTCTGGAGTTATTTCTCCACTGATCTCCAGTAGCATATTGGGCACCTACTGACCTGGAGACTTCTTCTTTCAGTATCTTATCATTTTGCCTTTTCATACTGTTCATGGGGTTCTCAAAGCAAGAATACTGAAGTGGTTTGCCATTCCCTTCTCCAGTGGACCACATTCTGTCAGAATTCTATCCCATTCATTAGCATATGAAATCACCAAGCCCAGAAAAATTAACCACAGGACATTCCATGGCCAAGTACACTCTCCTTCTGTGATGGCCCACACCCTGTGGGGTATGCTTTTCTCTAAATTTGAACAAATCTACTCCCTTTGGCTGCATCTCTCACTGATCCCCCCCTCGTCCCCCCCCCAATTAGACATCTAGAACCTGAACTTCATTAGGTCCTGAAACTGGGCATAGTGGGATTTGGCCGGGCTCAAGTTGCAGTCAACAGCAACCCACTCCAGGAATCTTGCCTGGAAAATTCCATGGATTGAGGAACCTCGTAGGCTACAGTTCATGGGGTCACAAAGGGTCTGACACTATTGAGAGACTGCTTTCTTTTCTTCTTTTCAAGTCACAGTCAGATACGACTGAGTGAATAAGCATAGCACAGAGTCCCTGCCACTTGGATTTGAATCCCATCTTAGGTAAACAGTTTCAAACAAAACTTTTCCACTTCAGGAAAGATGATGGCCTGCCGAACACTTTGTAAACAGTGGCATAGATGGAGAGAGGATGTGAAGGTCAGGAGGAAAAAGCAGTGGGGAAAACATGAGGAGGAATCCCCTTCATACCCTGTTGGAAAATGTGCTAAATGCCTGACTTGTGCCCACAGTTTTCATTGACTTTGTGGACTAAAAAAAAGATGTACAACTTGAGAGTTGTGAGTTAAGTTTTATTTGAGGCAAAATGATGACTGCAGCCTGGGAGGCAGCATTTCAGATAGCTCTGATTGACTGCTCCAAAGCAGCAGTGGGGGTAAGTCAATATATAAGGTTTTGGTGAAGGGGAAGTTCAATACCTTTAAGCATTTATTTTACAAAAAGTTTATTGCTAGTCATGAGGACCTGATGTCACCATGAAGGGATTTAGTGCTTTTCTAGATAAGAGAAGATGCAAGGATTGAGATAATAAAAACTGCTCCTAAACATACCCAACTATCTAATGACCTGCCCCACCAGATTCCCTGGAGCACAGAGTGCTTCACTCCACCCTAAATTCCCTCAGGGATTGTTGAAGATCAACAGCTATAGAAGCATGGGGTTCAATCTCCATGGAGGCAATGGAAAATGTCTTTGTTTTTCAGTCATTGGCAATACTCTTGGTAAGTACTAATTTGTAGTTGACAACCTGATCCTTGGCACAAAGAAAATTAAGGACAGAAGAACCCTCAACCACTTGGGCAACAGCTACTAAGGCACAGCAGATAGTAGAGCCTTCAAGACATACTAGGGAATAGCCCCTGCCAGAGGCCCTCAATTGCACCCACTGCTGCTTACCTGTTTGCAAGGGGTTCAAGGAAACAAGAAACGATAGATAGTAAAGGAATTAAGATTTTGTTATTCATATGTCCTTCCATACCATTTCTGCCCTTTATTGTGCCCATCTTTGCATGAAATGTTCCCTTAGTATCTCTAATTTTCTTAAAGAGATCTCTAGCCTTTCCCAATCTATTGTCCTCTATTTCTTTGCACTGATCACTGAGGAAGGCTTTCCTATCTCTCCTTGCTATTCTTTGGAACTCGGCATTCAAATGGGTATATCTTTTGTTTTCTCCTTTGCCTTTAGCTTCTTTTCTGTTCTCAGCTATTTGTAAGGCCTCCTCAGACAACAATTTTGCCTTTTTGCTTTTATTTTTCTTGGGGATGGTCTTAATCACTGCCTCTTGTAAAATGTCACAAACCTCTGTCCATGATTCTTCAGGCAATCTATCAGACCTAATCACTGGAATCTATTTGTCATTTCTACTGTATAATTTTAAGGTATTTGATTTAAGTCATACATGAATGGTCTAGTGGCTTTCCCTTCTTTCTTCAATTTAAGTCTGAATTTTGTAATAAGGAGATCATGATCTGAACCACAGTTGGCTCCTGGTCTTGTTTTTGCTGACTGTATAGAGCTTCTCCATCTTTGACTGCAAAGAATATAATCAAGCTGATTTTGGTGTTGACCATTTGGTGATATCCATGTGTACAGTCTTCTCTTGAGTTGCTGTAAGAGGGTGTTTTCTATGACCAGTGTGTTCTCTTGAAAAAAACTCTGTTAGCCTTTGCCCTGATTCATTCTATACTCCAAGGCCAAACTTGCCTGTTACTCCAGGTATCTCTTGACTTTCTACTTTTATATTCCAGTCCTCTGTGATGAAAAGGACATCTTTTTTTGGTATTAGTTCTAGCAGGTCCTGTAGGTCTTCATAGACCATTTCAACTTCAGCTTCTTCAGTAATACTGATTGGGGCAGGAGTTGGATTAATGTACTATTGAATGTTTTGCATTGGAAATGAAGCAGAGATCATTCTGTTGTTTGAGATTGCATCCAAGTACTGGACTTCAGACTCTTTTGCTGACTATAAGGGCTACTCCATTTCTTCTAAGAGATTCTTGCCCACAGTAGTAGTTATAGTGGTCATCTGAGTTAAATTCACCCATTCCAGTCCATTTTAGTTCACTGGTTCCTAAAGTGTTGATGTTCACTCTTGCCATCTCCTGTTTGATCACTTCAAATTTACTTTGATTCATGGACCTAACATTCCAGGTTCCTACACAATATTGTTCTTTACAGCATCAGACTGTATTTCCATTTCTGGTCACATCCACAACTGGGTTTCTTTTTGCTTTAGCTCTGTCTCTTCATTGTTTCTAGAGTAATTTCTCTACTGTTCTCCAGAAGCATATTGGGCACCTACTGACCTGGGGAGTTCATCTTTCAGTGTCCTACCTTTTTCTGCCTTTTCACCCTGTTCATGGGATTCTCAAGGCAAGAATACTGAAGTGATTTGCCATTGCCTTCTCCAGTGGACCATGTTTTGTCAGAAATCACCATGACCCATCCATCTTGTGTGGCCCTGCATGGCATGACTCATAGTTTCATTGAGTTAGACAAAGCTGTGGTGCAAATGATCAGTTTGATTGCTATTCTGTGATTGTGGTTTTCATTCTGTCCGCCCTCTGATGGATAAGGATAACAGGCTTATGGAAGCTTCCTGACGGAGCAGAAGACACTTCTAACAGAAATAGAAAATATTAAGATGTGGAAAGAATACAGAAAGTTCAGTCACTCAGTCATGTCCGGCTCTGTGAGCCCAAGGACTGCAGTATGCCAGGCCTCCCTGTCCATCACCAACTCCTGGAGTTTACTCAAACTCATGTCCACTGAGTTGGTGATGCCATCCAACCATCTCATCCTCTGTCAACCCCTTCTTCTCCTGTCTCCAATCTTTGCCAGCATCAGGGTATTTTCCAATGAGTCAGCTCTTCACATCAGGCGGCCAAAGTATTGGAGTTTCAGCTTCAGCATCAACCCTTCCAATGTATATTCAGGACGGATTTTCTTTAGGATGGACTGGTTGGATTTCCTTGCAGTCCAAGGGACTCTCAAGAGTCTTCTCCAACACACAGTTGAAAAGCATTAATTCTTCAGTGCTCAGCTTTGTTTATAGTCCAACTCTCACATCCATACAAAAATACTGGGAAAACTATATCTTTAACTAGACGGACCTTTGTTGGTAAAGTAATATCTCTACTTTTTAATATGCTGTCTAGTTTGGAAATAGCCTTTCTTCCAAAGAGTAAGCATCTTTTAATTTCATGGCTACAGTCACCATCTGCAGTGATTTTGGAACCCCAAAAAATGAAGTCTCTCACTGTTTTCCCATTTATTTGCCATGAGGTGATGGGACAGATGCCATGATCTTAGTTTTCTGAATGTTGAGTTTTAAGCCAACTTTTTCACTATCCTCTTTCACTTACATCAAGAGGCACAAATACACAGAAGAACTATACAAAAAAGATCTTCATGACCCTGATAACCACGATGGTGTGATCACTCATCTAGTGCCAGACAGCCTGGAATGTGGTCAGGTGGGCCTTAGGAAGCATCACTATGAACAAAGCTAGTGGAGGTGATAGAATTCCAACTGAGTTATTAAAATCGTAAAAGATGATGCTGTGAAAGTGCTGTACTCAACATGCCAGCAAACTTGGAAAACTCAGCAGTGGCCACAGGACTGGAAAAGGTCAGTTTTCATTCCAATCCCAAAGAAAGACAATGCCAAAGAAGGTTTAAAGTACCACACAATTGCACTCATCTCACATGCTAGCAAAGTAATGCTCAAAATTTTCCAAACCAGGCTTCAAAAGTATGAGAACCATGAACTTCCAGATGTTTAAGCTGGATTTAGAAAAGGCCAAGGAACCAGAGATAAAATTGCCAACATCTGCTGGATCATTGAAAAAGCAAGAGAGTTCCAGAAACACATCTGTTTCTGCTTTATTGACTATGCCAAAGCCTTTGACTATGTGGATCACAACAAACTGTGGAAGATTCTGAAAGAGATGGGAATACCAGATCACCTGACCTGCCTCCTGAGAAATCTGTATGCAGGTCAGGAAGCAGCAGTTCGAACTGGATATGGAACAACAGACTGGTTCCAAATCACAAAACAAGTACATCAAGGCTGTATATTGTTACCCAGCTTTTTTAACTTCTATGCAGAGTACATCATGTGAAATGCTAGGCCAGATGAAGAACAAGCTGGAATCAGGATTGCCAGGAGAAATATCAATAAACTCAGTTATGCAGATGATCACTCTTATGGCAGAAAGCAAGTTAGAACTAAAGAGGCCTCTTGATGAAAGTGAAAGAGAGTGGAAAAGTTGGCTCAAAACTCAACATTCAGAAAACTAACATCATAGCATCCATCTTCATCATTTCATGGCAAATAGATGGGAAAACAATGGAAACAGTGAGAAACTTTATTTTTGGTGGGCTCTAAAAACTCTTCAGATAGTGACTGCATCCATGAAATTAAAAGCTTGCTCCTTGGAAGAAAATCTATGACCAACCTAGAGAGCATATTAAAAAGCAGAGACATTACTTTGCCAACAAAGGTCTATCTAGTCAAAGCTATGGCATTTCCAGTAGTCATGTATGGATGTGAGAGTTGGACTATAAAGAAAGCTGACTGCCAAAGAATTGATGCTTTTGAACTATGGTGTTGGAGAAGACTCTGGAAAGTCCCTTGCAAGGGTATCCAACCAGTCCATCCTAAGGAATTAGTCCTGAATATTCATTGGAAGAGTTGATTCTGAACTGAAAGTCCATTACTTTGGCCTCCAATGCAAAGAACTAACTCATTTGAAAAGATCTTGATGCTGGGAAAGATTGTAGGCAGGAGAAGGGGACTACAGAGGATGAGACAGTTGGATGGCAACACTGACTCAATGGACAAGAGTTTCAGGAGGCTCTGGGAATTTGTGATGCACAGAGAAGGCTGCCGTGCTGCAGTCACGTTGGGAGAAATAGCAAGTCACGTTGGACACTACCGACCATGTGACTGAACTGAACTGATTGCCTTCCAGCCATTGGAGTGATGACCTCTTATCTTAACCAGAGGTCTTCTGGAATCTGACAGTGAACCACATGAGATTTCTGCTGAGTTTGTTTTTGCTTTCCCTGTTTCCAGCACGCTGGGCTTCTTGTCACTTCTATTGCACTGGGTCTTCCTCACTTTCAGCTTCTACTGCAGGAGCTTTTGCTGAGTTGGGCTTCTGCTGTGCTTGGTCTCCACTTCACAAGGGCCAAGCCTAGGTTGTTTCAGCCAGGTTAAATCTGAGAAATGAAACCAGAAATGTTGGTGGAGTGTGTAATTTCCTCTGCCTTGAAGCAGCAAAGATTTGAAGCGGCATACAAGTGTTATAGTTTGGTTACAGCTTAGTTTTATTTGGCAAGCAAAGGAAAGCTCATCCTTGAGGTGTGAAAGCGGGCTGACCCCAAAGGAGAGGCCTCAATCTGTCTTGGCTTCCCCCTTTTATACATTTCTCTCCTCCCCACCTTAGCCTGCCCTATGTAAATTGGTCTAGCAAAAAAGGGTCGTATTTGTTTCACCTGAAGTCCATGGATTCTCTTTTGTTCTGCTTTTGCAGGCTTTTCCCTTTCTTTGTCTTTTAGCCACCACTATTTTGGACTGCTTTTTCCCATTCTAACTACCTAACAACAGTAAAGCCATTAATAATAACTGACTATATATAACTACTTCTTCAGTGACACTATGACAATCAAAAGTTTTTTAACATTTCATTATTGTAGTTTTTTGAAAATTTTCACATGGAAATTTTGCATAGTTGTGTGCATTTATCAAATCATAATTTGGATCAGATGTATCATTATACATAATATAGAAACATGAAGAGAAAATGCCTCACTTTTTCTAAAAACAAATTTTATAAATAAAAGTTATGTTTCAGTTACAGAACAAATTACAGCATATAACCAAGAATATTCAAAGATAAGAAAAAGAAGAAATAAAAGTGTTTAACAATAAGATACAGCAGAGAACACTTAAGCCTTATTTCCAAATCCATCCAAGAGCTATAGGAAAGATAGAAGCCTTCAGATATAAGCTTTCATTATTAAAAACCACTGAGAGCCATTGTAAGAAGACATACCTGTTTTAGTTAATAGCCCTTTGGGGGCTAAGGTAGTTCTGTTAAGATTATATACATTTCCTTTTTGTTTCCTTTACCTGATTATCAGTACATAGCCTGCAGTTCCATAGCTATCTTTTTTTATCAACTATTCACAACATTTTGGTTGTCACAAATTCACTAGATAATTGGTCTCTCTGCCTTAATTGATTTGAAATGCATGTCATTTCAAAACTAGAGGACAACGGACTCAATTTCTAATGACAGACAAGTATGGTTTTCAAAGGTTGAGTTGATGGTGTTTTGACTAGACAAATGAGCTATTAAGGTCCTTTAAACAATTCATTAGTTGCTAATGGTTTTAGGGACATCTGTTAATGACACTGAATTTGATCAATTTTAGGTACAACTTTACTGCTGGGAAATTCAGCTACCAAATCACTCAGATTTAAATGAGGTTAATGACTGCATGTCTATCTTCTTTGTAGAACACAGCTTCTGATCTTTCCTTGTCATCCTTTGTGCCAAAACAACAAAATAATAAAATATGAAGAGTAAAGTTAAAAATTTTTTTAACTTAAAAATTTTACACAAATGACAAATTAATTTTGCATTAGTTTTCGGTAAATTTAGAGACTACATAAATTAACATTGTTGGTACTATGAAGCTCTATTTATTTATTTTCTTGGAGCCACTTTTTTTTGCGGGGGGAGGCAAGAATATTTGGGGGGGAATGGGTTGCACTCCCTTCTCCAGGAGATCTTCCCAACCCAGGGATTGAACCTGGGTCTCCCGCACTGTAGGCAGATGCTTTACCATCTGAGCCACAAAAGAGTCCAAAATGTAGTACTTGAATGCATTCTCAAAAACGACAGAATGATCTCTGTTCGTCTCCAGGCAAACCATTCAATAACACAGTAATCCAAGACTATGCACCAAACAGTAATGCTGAGGAAGCTGAAGTTGAACAGTTCTATGAAGACCTACAAGACCTTTTAGAACTAACACACAAAAAAGATGCCCTTTTTATTATAGGGGACTGGAATGCAAAAGTAGGAAGTCAAGAAAAACCTGGAGTAACAGGCAAATTTGGTCTTGGAATACGGAATGAAGCAGGGCAAAGTCATAGAGTTTTGCCAAGAGAATGCACTGGTCATAGCAAACACCCACTTCCAAGAACACAAGAGAAGACAGTACACATGGACATCACCAGACAGTCAACACCAAAATCAGATTGATTATATTCTTTGCAGCCAAAGATGGAAAAGCTCTATACAGTCAGCAAAAACAAGACCAGGAGCTGACTGTGGCTCAGATCATGAACTCCTTATTGCCAAATTCAGGCTTAAATTGAAGAAAGTAGGGAAAACCACTAGACCATTCAGGTATGACCTAAATAAAATCCCTTATGATTATACAGTTGAAGTGAGAAATAGATTTAAGGGGCTAGATCTGATAGACAGAATGCCTGATGAACTATGGACAGAGGTTTGTGACATTGTGCAGGAAACAGTGATCAAGACCATCTTCATGGAAAAGAAATGCAAAAAAGCAAAATGGCTGTCTGAGGAGACCTTACAAATAGCTGTGAAAAGAAGAGAAGTGAAAAGCAAGGGAGAAAAGGAAAGATACAAGCATCTGAATACAGAGTTTCACAGAATAGCAAGGAGAGATAAGAAAGACTTCCTCAGGGATCATAGAAAGAAATAGAGAAAAACAACAGAATGGGAAAGACTAGAGATCTCTTCAAGAAAATTAGAGATACCAAGGGAACATTTCATGCAAAGATGGGCTCGATAAAGGACAGAAATGGTATGGACCTAACAGAAGCAGAAGATATCGAGAAGAGGTAGCAAGAATACACAGAAGAACTATACAAAAAAGGTCTTCATGACACGGGTAATCACAATGGTGTGATCACTCACCTAGAGCCAGACATCCTGCAATGTGAAGTCAAGTGGGCCTTAGGAGACATCACTACGAACAAAGCTAGTAGAGGTGATGGAATTCCAGTGGAGCTATTTCAAATTCTGAAAGATGAAGCTTTGAAAGTGCTGCACTCAATATATTAGCACATTTGGAAAACTCAGCAGTGGCCACAGGACTGGAAAAGGTCAGTTTTCATTCCAATCCCAAAGAAAGGCAATGCCAAAGAATGCTCAAACTACCACACAATTGCACTCATCTCACACACTAGTAAAGTAATGCTCAAAATTCTCCAAGCCAGGCTTCAGCAGTACATGAACCATGAACTTCCAGATGTTCAAGCTGGTTTTAGAAAAGGCAGAGGAACCAGAGATCAAATTGCCAACATCTGCTGGATCATCAAAAAAGCAAGCGAGTTCCAGAAAAACATCTAATTCTGCTTTATTGACTATGGCAAAGCCTTTGACTGTGTGGATCACAGTAAACTGTGGAAAATTCTGAAAGAGAGGGGAATACCAGACCACCTGACCTGCCTCTTGAGAAACCTATATGCAGGTCAGGAAGCAACAGTTAGAACTGGACATGGAACAACAGACTGGTTCCAAATAGGAAAAGGAGTATGTCAACGCTGTATATTGTCACCCTGCTTATTTAACTTATATGCAGAGCACATCATGAGAAACGCTGGGCTAGAAGAAGCACAAGGTGAAATCAAGATTGCCGAGAGAAATATTAATAACCTCAGATATGAAGATGACACCACCCTTATGGCAGAAAATGAAGAGGAACTAAAAAGCCTCTTGGTGAAAGCAAAAGAGAAGAGTGAAAAAGTTGGCTTAAAGCTCAACATTCAGAAAATGAAGATCATGGCATCTGGTCCCATCATTTCATGGGAAATAGATGGGGAAACAGTGGAAACAGTGTCAGACTTTATTTTTCTGGGCTCCTAAATCGCAGCAGATGGTGATTGCAACCATGGAAATAAAAGAAGCTTATTCCTTGAAAGGAAAGTTATGACCGACCTAGATAGTATTTTGTAAAGCAGAGATATTACTTTGCCAACAAAGGTCTGTCTAGTCAAGGCTATGGTTTTTCCAGTAATCATGTATGGATATGAGAGTTGGACTGTGAAGAAAGCTGAGTGCTGAAGAATTGATGCTTTTGAAGTGTGGTGTTGGAGAAGACTCTTGAGAGTCCTTTGGACTGCAAGGAGATCCAACCAGTCCATTCTAAAGGAGATTAGTCCTGGGTGTTCATTCGAAGGACTGATGCTGAAGCTGAAACTCCAATACTTTGGCCACCTCGTGAGAAGAGTTGACTCATTGGAAAAGACCCTGATGATGGAAGGGACTGGAGGCAAGAAGAGAAGGGGTTGACAGGATGAGATGGCTGGATGGCATCACTGACTCAATGGACGTGAGTTTGAGTGAACTCCAGGAGTTGGTGACGGACAGGGATGCCTGGCGTGCTGTGATTTATGGGGTCACAAAGAGTGAGACACAACTGAGTGCCTGAACTGAACTGAACTGACTGAAAGCTTTAATGGTCAAAATGAGAAACATAAAAAATTCATCCTTCCAATGTAATCATGTATGTAAAAATATGCATCTTTATTTTTTTCTAACATATTAGTTTGGATTCGATATGTATTCCACAGACTTTGTCATTTTTGATGTGCCTATTCTCCAGTGGGCTTCCCAGGTGACACTAGTGGTAAAGAACCTGCCTACCTATGCAGGAGGTGTAAGAGACTCAAGTTAATCCCTGGGTCAGGGAGATCCTCTGGAGAAGAGAATGGAAATCCACACCAGTATTCTTGCCTGGAGAATCCCATGGACAGAGGAGCCAGGCAGGCTACAGTCCATGGGGTTACAAAGAGTCGGACACGAATGATGCAATTTAGCAATCTCGGTGAAGGCAAGACACTTGGATCACATCCAGTGCTAACATATGGGGAAACCTTTCTCTTCATCTTCTGTCAGTTCTCATGAATACATTGCCCATATTCCCTGAATATTATTATCCCATTTGACGTGTTCCCCTCAGGTCTGATACCAATGCATTTATCAGGTCATGATACTTTTCTCCCTGTGAAGCCTAGCTCTCTGTCTGAGAAGTTGCCAGGGTATAAAATGCTGGAGAAAACCAGACCTGGATTTGACCTTTGACTCTACTGTTTAATTGCTGTGTGACCTTGAACAAATTGGTTAATCATTCCTAGCCTCAACTTCTTCAGCTCCAATATGGGTAATAAAAAATTACCAAACTGACTGTGCTGTCACCATGTTGTGGTGCTGAATAAGAAAATATATGTAAATCACTTAGCATGCTGCCAAACACACTGTAATGAAGTTAAGCTATTTGGTAGCTATGTATATATTTATCAGCATTAGTTCTTCTTCAAAGATATTGACACAGATCATTATAAAAACAAAATAAGTAAACAAAAGGCAAACCACAGAAATAGCATGCATGACTTTGTTCATCACAAGTATTTATGCGGTATCTTGATACAGCATCTATAATGTGAAAATAATGCGCAATTGTAACAGAATAAATGGAATAAGAGATATTGTCCCTTCTCTCAAGAACCTTATAATACAACCAAAGAGACAAACATATACCCCCAAAATGACTGCATGTATGCAAGTTTAACATTGTGTGTGAAGTGCTAACAGAATATTATTGTAAGAATTCCCAGAAAAAAGTTTAAAATAATTCTTAGATGATAGGTTGAAGCTTAGGCATAGAAGCACTAGTTGAAGAATGTAGAGAAAAAATAATTTTTTTGGTTTTTGTTGCTGTTTTTGAGACTCTGAGCATGATGAACATACACAAAACAGATTTCTGAAGGACAAAAGGCAATTAGTAAAGTAGATAATGTGTGATCATAAATGTAGGAGGAGAACAGACAAAATAAGAGAGATTTAATCAAGTGTCAAATGCATCCTAGATGGCATATATGACAAATACAAAACAAAAAGGAAAGAAAAAATAAAAATAAAGACCTTTGGATTTTTGCTTGAATTGCTTGGAGCACAGAGCAGAGAATCTTCTTTCAGTCCTGTTAGCTCCAGGTTGATGAACATGTTTTATTTTATCAGAAACATGGACTGAGCCTCTACTTATGCCAGGCTAATGGTAGTACAGTAACAATAATGAGAAGATAGCAAAAGTGTAAAGGCCCTTTGATATAATATTTTGTCAGGTGAGATGGAAAAAGGACTTCCTTTTCTTTCAGAAACTAAATCTCTTAACCCAGATTCAATGAATATGTTTCTAAGAAGTGATTCCATTAGAAAGAACAGTGGTATTAGCACCTCAGAAAAAGACACTTGAGATTGGAGAGACCCTTCTGTGTCCCAGTATCCACCATGCAAAGAAGATTCTACTACAGCTGCATAACCCAGTCTTTCACCTGCTCTTTTGCTAGAGTCTACACCAAGATGTCTACTTATTTCCTGAAAGGAGTCCTAACTAAAGAAAGCAAGACAATGCTTTTAAGTTTTTCCTAAACTTGATATATTAAAGGCAGCTCAGTTGACTCCTTGGAGAAGCTATTATGGAAATTAAAATGCCCTTTTAAAAATCAAATAAGCCCCTGCTAGAGTTATGTTCCATCTCTATGCCATTTTGCTTCCCTATGAAAAAAAAAAAAAGCTTATGGATAATGTTCACTGCACTGGGAATATCCAAAGCAATGAATGGCTTTTAGAGTTGATTAAATGCTAAAGTGAGGCTTTTTGATAACCATGAGAGCTGACTATTGTAAGTGTACTCTAGTGTCATGAATATTACTGCTAATACATGATAAGATTTTTAAAAGGACATAATAAAGTACAATAAAGAATAGATCACTTCCTTCCCTTTTGAGGTTTGGAAAGAGCTATCTTCTTTTCCTTTGGTCTTTACAGTGGTATTAATAGCAAAAGGGGAGTCCTTTTAAAGTGAGTGACTTGGGCAGGGAGGTTACATAATGAGATTAATAACTTAAAGGAGTGGACTGTGCAATAGTCCATGATGAGACTAAAGATGTTTTAATATCAAAAAGGGCTTTGTGGCTTGCTGGGGAGAATACAATTTAACATTTGAGGGCTGAGATTGACAGAATCTTTTGTTGATTAATAATGGTGGGTGCATTTTATGAAAACTGATGAGCTTGGGAGATTGTGAGAAGAGCATTTTATAGTACTGAGACTATATTAATATAAAAATATAATAAGTAGAGGATTATAATGAAATGAACTATTATACTTTGAGTCAATGTTTCAAATTATATTTCAGTTAGAAAAAGTGAAATCTACATATTTAAACAAATGTGTATTCAAAGGATAATGGATTTATAATGGTCAAGAGTTTTTTTTGGTGGGGAGGGACTATAGTATTATTACATCTGAAATACATAATGTATATTTTGCTTTCCTTATATTAAGTAGTGGAGAAGACAATGGCACCCCGCTCCAGTACTCTTGCCTGGAAAATCCCATGGACAGAGGAGCCTGGTGGGCTGTGCAGTCCATGGGGTCGCTAAGAGTCGGACACGACTGAGCAACTTCACTTTCACTTCACCATATTAAGTAGATATGCTTATACCTTGTATTATATTTATATTACTAAAGACATCAATCATCAGTGCTTTACTGATCATCTTCCAAGCATTATATTTGAATTTTACCAGTGTGATTTTATTTAAAATTTTTAACAGTTCAATAATGTTTATAAATTGTAAGAATTAAGACTCAAACCCAAACTCTCAGACTTCAAAGTCCAAGACACATATTTGTTTTTATACATTAATATCTCTAATACACTTTTTAAATATATTAATTTCCAAAGGACTGGTAATTAAATAGAGGAGAAGGCACTAATCTCTGTAAGGCTGCAGTAGATAGTTCGATAATAAATTGCTGGAGTAAGAGAACACAGAGATGACCTCCCTCTACATACACATCAAAAATACACCTACATGCAGAGAAATTGTCACTGGAAACAAATCTGAGACTGGTAGAAATTCTCTTATATAATTAAGACTGTAGTAAAGATATACGCAGATTGGTAGAAAGGGAAAAGAATTAGGTTGGTCATATGTCTTTGGATGGAGAAGGCAATGACAACCCACTCCAGTACTCTTGCCTGGCGAATCCCATGGACGAAGGAGCCTGGTAGGCTGCAGTCCATGGGGTTGCTAGGAGTCGGACACGACTGAGTGACTTCACTTTCACTTTCCACTTTCATGCACTGGAGAAGGGAATGACAACCCACTCCAGTGTTCTTGCCTGGAGAATCCCAGGGATGGGGGAGCCTGGTGGGCTGCTGTCTATGGGGTTGCACAGAGCCGGACACGACTGAAGCGACTTAGCAGCAGTAGTAGTATGGCTTTAGAAGAAGACACAGAGTAGAAAGGGGGGTTATACAGAGACCCTCCCTGGGCGGGCAGAGGGGTGGGGTGGGTTTCTATTCAAACCACCTATTGGGTGGCCCAGCCCTGAGGTCAGACACTGGTAGGATAAATCCCCTTAGTCAGTTTCAAAACCTGTGGGACTGATAGCATAGCTGTAAGCCTAGACTCCACTCATGAAGAGTACACATATTTTACTCTAGAAAAGGGAAGGAAACAGAAACTGCCTTGAATCCCAGCTGGATTTCTGTGACCACTTCAATATGTTCCCCAGCCCAAGTTGAGTACCCACTTAGGATCACTTACTCTAAGCACAGCTCCACACTAGAGTGAAGACTGCCTCAGCTAAAGAAAATGCATAGTTGTATTGCTAGCTCAGACCCACCATGGTATCCTAACAAGGCAAGGTCAGCCATTTCTCGCAGTCACAGGGGGGCAATGAATTAAATGCAATCCAGAACTCTGGAGCTGAGACCATCCAGCATGCAAGCCAGCCCATGCTGAGTACATGCCTCAGCCCCTCTTGCTCGGTGACTGTAGCTACTCCACCTACAGCCATGCCTCCTACCAGGGTGATTGGTAGGAGGTAATATCACCCAGGATATGCTGGGTGACTGCTCCCAGCATATCCTATAGGAAGGTCATGCTGATATCAGATATGACTCTTCCACCAAAGCCACTGGGTAGACACAGATTGTATAGGGACACTCCCACATAAGAACACCACATCAAGACCCCAATAGGTAGCTGTTTTGACTAATTTCACAGAGACAGGATGTTAAGCAAAATGAGAAGACATAGGAAGTTGTTTCAAATGAAAAAACACTGAAAAAACAATTAGAGAAATATAATTTACCAACTGAGATCAAAGCAGTATAGTACTGGCACAAAAACAGACACATAAATCAGTGCAACAGAGTAGAGAGCCCAGAAATAAACTCATACAACTATGATCAATTAATATAAGACAAAGGAGGCAAGAATACATAATAGAGAAAAGACAGTCTCTTCAATAAGTAATGTTGGAGAAACTGGACAGCTACATGTAAAAGAATGAAATTAGAACACTGTTTAATACCATATATAAACATAACCTCAAGATGGATTAAAGATTTAAATATAAGATTGGAATTCATATAACTGCTAGAAGAAAACAAGCCAAACATCCTTTGGCATACATTTAACATTCTTTTTTCTTGATTTGTGTTTCAAGGCAAAGGAAATAGAAGAAAAATAAACAAATGGGATCTAATTTAACTTAAAAGCTCTTGCACAGCAAAGGAAACCACTGGAAAAATGAAATGACAACCTACTGAATGGGGAACATATTTACAAATGATATTACATATAAGGGGTCAATATTTAACATAAATAAACAGTTCATACAATTTAGTATCAAAAAATGACCCACTTAAAAATGGGCAGAAGGCCTGAATAGACAGTTTCCAAAGAAGATATACAGATAACCAGTAGGCACATAAAAAGGTAAATATTATATTATTAATAATATTGAGAATTTTTGTCTAAAATTTTATGACTATTGCCTGATCATCAAAAGGGCTTTTTTCAGATGCATAAAAAGTGGGGCGTAAGTAAATTATCCCTGAAGCAGAAGAAAGGACTATTCTCCTGCTCTTGTCAACAAGTGGAGGTGTTTTGCACATAAAGCAAAGCAACTTTCTCACAAATGCCTGCTTTTCAGTGGTGGAAGGTGAGGGGTTGCTACAGAAGTTAAAATATATGACCTGGAAAGTATTTGATTTGGGACTTTCCATACAGATAATTTAGTAGGCTAGTTATCAGGAGTGTGAGGGAAAGGATAAAAAGCTGAGTTTTTCTTTCTGACTTCTGACCCTGACTCCAAACATTGGTCCTAAAACTAATTAAGTTTCCAAGCTTCTGCAGTGGTACATAAGACCCTATTTCTGTTTTTCACAAATGTTAGGTCTTACGTTTACTATTAGTACCTTTCTAGTTTTTATAGTTTCCTCCTTTGGTTTCTCTTTTGCATTCATTCTTTTCTTGTTTTAGGTCCTTTTACTATTACTGCTACTGCTAAGTCACTTCAGTTGTGTCCGGCTCTGTGCGACCCCATAGACGACAGCCCACCAGGCTCCCCCGTCCCTGGGATTCTCAAGGCCAGAACACTGGAGTGGGTTGCCATTTCCTTCTCCAGTGCATGAGAGTGAAAAGTGAAAGTGAAGTCACTCAGTCGTATCCGACTCTTAGAGACCCCATGGACTGTAGCCCACCAGGTCCCTCAGTCCATGGGATTTTCCAGGCAAGAGTGCTGGAGTGGGGTGCCATTGCCTTCTCTGCCTTTTACTATTATGTTCTTATAATTCCTTTGTAAATATATTTTGTTTTTTAAACTTTATTGAGATATAGTTGATTTACAATATTGGGTTAGTTTCAGGTATACAGCCAAGTGAACCAGTGTGTATATGTGTGTGTGTGTGTGTGTACACATGTGTGTATGTATATATTCTTATTTATTTTGTGCTATAGGTTATTATAAGATTTTAAGTATACTTGCCTGTGCTATATAGTAGGTCCTCCTGTTTGGGTATATATTTATATATGATTGTATATTTTAATCCCAAATTCCTAATTTATCCCTTTCTTTCCCTTTGGTAACCATAAGTTTATTTTCTATGTCTATGGGTCTATTTAGCTTTATAATAAGTTAATTTATATCTTTTTTTTTAGATTCCACCTATAGCATTATCATATGATATTTTCTTTCTCTGACTTCAGTTAATAAACTGATCTCTAGATTCAAACCTGTTGCATATGGCATCATTTTAGTCTTTTTGTGGCTGAGTAGTATTCCACTGCATCAGGAAGTTAAAAGACAAAAGTATTAAAATCATCTATATATACAAACACAGTTAAGGGATAATCAAAACAATTGGATATAAAATATGATATCAAAACCAGTCATCAGGAGGGGAGGAAAATACAAGTACAGGGTATTTAAAACATTTTTGAAATTAAGAGATCAGCAACCGAAAACAATCATCTTTGTATATAGATCGCTAAACCAAAACCTTACAATAACTGCAAACCAAAATCTGTAATGGATATAAACACAGAAAAGAGGAAGAAATCCAAGCAAAAAACTAAAGATAGCTATCAAATCACAGGAAAACAAAAGAAGGGAAAGAAAAAGACTTACAAAAACAAATCCAAAACAATTAACAAAATGGCAATAAGAATATACAATGTTCTCAATGAATAATTACCTTAAATTTAAATGGATTAAAGGCTCCAACCGAAAAGAGAGATTGGCTAAATGGATACAAAAATAAGATCTGCATATATGCTACTGACAAGAAATCCATTCCAGATCTAGAGACACATATAGACTGAAAGTGAGGGAATAGAAAAAGTTATTCCGTGCAATTAGAAATCAAAAGATAACTGGAGTATCAATACTTTTATCAGACAAAATAGAATTTTTAATTGATTATATTATCATTAAAACTGTATCTAAAAATTCTGAGCTTACTATGTCTTTTTTAGGTACTTCAGTTCAGTTCAGTTACTCATTTGTGTCCGACTCCTTGTGACCCCATGATCCACAGCATGCCAGGCCTCCCTGTCAATCATCAACTCTTGAAGTTTACCGCAACTCATGTTCATTGAGTCAGTGATGTAATCCAACCATCTCATCCTCTGTCATCCCCTTCTCCTCCTGCCCTCAATCTTTTCCAGCATCAGGGTCTTTTCTAATGAGTAAGCTCTTTGCATCAGGTGGCCAAAGTACTGGAGTTTCAGCTTCAACATTAGTCCTTCCAATGAACACCCAGGACTAATCTCCTTTAGGATGGACTAGTTGGATCTCCTTGCAGTCCAAGAGACTCTCAAGAGTCTTCTCCAACACCACAGTTTAAAAGCATCAATCTTCGGTGCTCAGCTTTCTTTATAGTTCAACTCTCACATCTATACATGACTACTAGAAAAACCATAGCCTTGACTAGACAGACCTTCATTGGAAAAGTAATGTCTCTGCTTTCTAATATGCTGTCTAGATTGGTCATAACTTTCCTTCCAAGGAGTAAGCGTCTTTTAATTTCATGGCTGCAGTCACCATCTGCAGTGATTTTAGAGCCCCCAAAAATAAAGTCAGACACTGTTTCCACTATTTCCCCATCCATTTGCCATGAAGTGATGGGACAAGATGCCATGATCTTAGTTTTCTGAATGTTGTCCCCTAATACTCTATCATACTGTTCATTGGGTTCTTGAGGCAAGAATAAGGTAAGTGAAAAAGCTGGCTTAAAACTCAACATTCAAAAAACTAAGACCATGGCATCCAGTCCCATCACTTCATGGCAAATAGATGGGGAAAAGTGAAAACAGTGACAGATTTTGTTTTCTTGGGCTCCAAATCACAGTAATTGTGGCAGATGGGTTCAGTAGCCATGGTTCCCAGGCTTTTGGGCACAAGGCTCAATTGTTATGATGCAAGGGTTTAGATGCTCCCAGCATGTGGGATCTTAACCAGGTTAGGTATCAACTCATGTCTCCTGCATGAGCAGGTGAATTCTTTACCACCGAGTCACCAGGGAAGCTCAAGCCTGGATGATTTTTAAGTACACTCAGCTTTGACAACCAGTGTCCTAAGTTACTCAGCTACTTTATGTTAAAGCATTTATATGACTCTAAATATTCTATCATTTCTATCCTAAATAACTATTGGATACTGGGAAAATTATTTAGTCAGAACAATAAAGACAGCTGAAAAGTAACTCTTAAAATTGAATTGTATTATGGAACAATTAAGCAGTTCTTATATTGTTCCAACACTGTACTTGAACAGAAAGTAGGAAAGAGGAATTTGAGATATTGTCCTAGAGCCTGCTTTATATTAACCTTATCCAAAATCATCATTAACTGCTTCACTGTAGTTCTAGAAAGCATCAGATCCCCAAATAATCTCTCTGTAGATCTCATCAGATCCCCAAATAATCTCTCTGTAGATCTGCAGTTATATATAACATTATCAATATCACTTTAGCCAAGTTAAATTTCTATCACAATCCTGTATTTGCTCATACATTATCTTCTGATACATTCTAGGATGCTCCAGAGGAAGCTTTATGTCATTGTTCTTATACTCTATGCAAGAAACATGCCTAGCACAGAGTAAATTTTCAAAGAACATTTTTATCAATGAATAAATGATAACTATTTATTTAAATAGAAATTTGTTTCTGCAGATCCTGACTTGGATCTCCAATATGACGGCAATTATTTATTTATTTTTAAATTTTCCTCTCCATATAAAAACTCTTTAATGTTGTAGGTAGAACACATTTTCCCACCTCAGAGATACTAGGCATAACAAAATAACTATTTTTGCCCATTCAATTTTAGTGGATATAACACACAGAGGCCTTAAATATGCACACATCGTTCTGTTTGTGCTTGTGCTCTAGGATTTGATTTGAAAAGTATAATATGTCTAAGGTGGCTGCTGCTCCTTTCGCTTGGGCTCCCAAACAAGAAAAATGGAATAAAAGTGTACTGAACCACTGCCTGGATCCAAGCCTCACCGATATGCAGCCTGAAGCAGAGCTGTCCAGACAAGACAGGTCTAGATCAGCTGAACCACTGTCAACTAGGTGACTTGAAGCAATGGGAACCTACTCTTGTAGCAAGAACTAAGTTTTGGAGTAATTTGCTAGCATCATGCTGTAATAATAGGTTTCTGATACAGTTTTACAGAGGTTAAACTGACTAAACACAAAAAAATTTAATAAATTTATTTAGAGTCATGACATAATGTTGAAAGATATAAATCTGTTTTCTAATTTAGATACAGGTAGTTCTATGTATGGATAATAATCCAGAATTCTTATATAATCTTTACCTTTCAAAAAAATGTACTCATCATCTTTTTGCTTATTTGAGGGATTATTAACAAAGTAATGCAGGTAGAATTGCCAATCAGTGCTATTTAGATTCTGGCTTTTTGTATATTAGTCCAGATTCTTAAACTCTGCAAAGTTCATTCCTTCTGCATGAAGCTTTCCCACAAGGAACTTTCCTACATTGAAATTATTACTATAGTACTTTTAGAAAGTACTATATATTTAGCAGTTAATGATATATTCTTTTGTATTATCTTCCAGAGGTACCACTGGCAAATTTTATTTATCTAACGAAACTGCTAACTTTTGAGGTCATCTGCTAATTTTATTATGCCCTTCCATAGTGCCTAAAACAATCTTAAACATAAAGTAGACATTTCATAAACAGAATGACTACACACCACAATTTTTCTGGGATACTCTCATTTATATTTTTATTCCAGAGTATTATTAATAGCCCTACTCATTCTTAAAGTATCCCAGCTTAGACAGTGAATTATCTGGTCAACTTTTTTTTTCTTCTTTTGGCTGCACTGTGCAGTATGTGGAATCTTTGTTCCCCAACCAGAGTTTGAACCTGAGCCCCATGCAGTGGAAGCTCAGAGTCTTAACCACTAGACTACCAGGAAGTCCCTCATAAACATGCTAAGAAATAACTGCTAAATGGCTAAATTACCTCTTGGATAAAGTTACGTGTGTACTATCTACCATCAAAATAGATTAAATTTGTAGACATGCTAACAAGTATTAATATATAACAAATTATAATTTTCTTGTGAGTTCTTCTACTTGTCCTAGTAACTGAAGAAAAATAGTGGCTAAACATTTATTTGCCTTCTGCCTTTCAAAGGACAGTGTCTAATATGATATTCATGTCTGGTTTTTCTCATAACATGATATGCTGATATTCTAAATCTTTGTTTGTATAGCAGGAACTCATGGCATATTTCAATTCTATTTATACTTTATTTATATTTCAAAGGCAGAAGCCAAAAGCAAAGTGAGTTCAGCAAAGTATACAGAATAAAACACTTGTGGTTAAGCATTTATCAATGCCTTTGGAGTCAAACAAGTCAGTGAAAGGCTCTAAGGAAAGATGTATTAAAATCAGAAGAAAACCACATAATGTAATCTAAACTTTTGATTTTCCTTCTCTAGAACTTACATGCTTCTCATTGACTTAAGACTATGGGTCTTAATGAGCAATGGAGTAGAGCAGTTATAGATTTTAGAGTCATCAACATCTGAGTTTAAAAGCTACCTTTGCTATTTACTATGTGACCTTGAACATCTCTGGCAATGTTGTTTTTAATTTGTAAAATGGAGAAGTTCATGTCTTCTTCTTTGACTATTTTTACTCTTCTTTGACTTCTTTTTTTATGCAGTTAAAGAAAAAAAAACGTATAATACTAAATACAGTGTTTAGCACAAGTCATTGTTCAGAAATCATGTGACTGACATGAATTAACACTTTCTCCAAAGACTAATTTTCATCTCAAATTCCTAGAAATTATTGGAGTTTGTAGATTTATTTTGGAGTTTCTCTGGCAATGTTTTAACTTTAGATTTCTGCTCTTCAAAGGGCTACTTTATTGATAACATATCTTTCTTTATATGTTTATCCTTCATTAGGAAAAACTGAACTGTTCTGAGCTGTTTAATGATTTTAAAAGTCTATAAATAAATGGGAAATGCAGCAAGGGAGGGGCTGAAGGTCCTCTGTTTCAGCCAGTTCTTGAACAGACACACATGCTGTCTTGCTTTTATGTGCTGCTATGCTACCTGGGTCAGGAAGACCCCTGGAGGGGGGCATGGCTACCCACTCCAGTATTCTTGCCTGAAAAATCCCCTGGACAGAGGAGCCTGGTGGACTACTGTCCAAGGGGTCAGAAAGAGTCAGACACAACTGAGCACACACGTATGCTTCTGCTGTTGCTAGATGGGAACAATGTTAACTTAGATCAGGATGGTCAGACTATGACAGACAAAGGGGACTTGAATGCTGAGTTCACATTTATATAATCTAACGCATTTAGTGAAACCTGGGAAATAACAGCAAGATCACTGCACACATTTGCAGGCCGGATTGACATGTCCTTGATCTGGATCAGGGCCACTTCAAGGTTTCTTTATAAATCAGTTTGAGACTACTTTTAAACTAGTTTCCTCAGTTCAGTGTAAAAGCAAATGACCAAGATCTTTACGATTTTGTAGGAATACAGATGGGCCTTTGTGTCTTCTTCTTTAGACTTATAAGAAATATATAAGTAATTATGCTACAGAGTCGGACACGACTGAAGCGACTTAGAATGTTTAAGCAGCAGTTTTTTCTGAACTTTGAAGGGCTTTTATTTAAAACAATTAGACGAGTATTTCTTCACAGAATGAAAAAGCAGTAACAAATCTACAAGTTGAACAAACCTACAGATACACTTTTGCTTTTGCCAAAATGATTTTGATGTGTAGTAATTCCAGTCTAAGTGCATCTAACCAGGGCTTATCAAAAATTTCAGCTAATCTAATGTGTAATTTAATCTTTCTCTAGCTCTAGGTTGTTCACTCTGGAGTTTTAGCAATAGTGAGATTTATGGACATACAATATTAATTTGACTGTGTTAAAGATATGATGTTTAAAAAACCCCAGAACAGAAAACAGCCATGAACTGTTACCAAAAATAAATAAATAAATAAAAATAAAACTGATGTAGAGAACATATTTCATGACAACATAGCTAAAGGAAAAGGAAATAATCAATCTTCAAACTTTAAGTCAAATGTTCTTGCAGGTCAAGTGGAATATATGTTGGGTACTTTTATTCTTAGACAAAGGAGAGGTTTATGAACAGATCTAAAATATCCTTAAGAAGCACAGATTACTCATATATAGTTATTAAATACTTAAATTTCTTCATAAATCTTAAGAACATCAGCTGTCAGAATATCTGTGCTCTATGGGTTTTTAGTGTTTGTTCCCTTTAATAGCTTAGAAAAGAAGATATGAACTATGAGAATTGTTAAAGCAACAAACAAGTCTTTCTGTGATTTCTTTTGAGGGAACAGGTAATTTGTTAAGAAACCTCCTTGACAGGATGATGGAACATACTTCTTTTGTTTTTTTTTCCCACCGTGTAGAGCCATGAGAATCAAACGAAAGCTAGGCTTACTGTAACACACTGACTGACAATTAGATTTTAAAACCCCAGGAAACAGGATCTCATAATGGTACCTAATGGGACTCTGAAATAAAGTCTACAGCTCTCAGGTATCACCAGGTAGTGAAATTAAAAGAAAAGCACAGAAACTCAATTATTGCTAGAATCAGCTCGTTAAGTCGGTTGCTGTCACAACTGGAAGATTCTTTAACTCTATGGCAATAATGCGTATTTTCGGTTTCCTGTACCCTTAGAGATTATCATGCCTCATAAAATTAGAAATGTGAATCAAATTTTGGCATCTTTTACACAAGGAAATCTCTTGAGACATTTTGTATACACCTTTATCACAAAACAGGGTAATTTTATTGATATGTAGGAAATAAAATTTGATAGTAAATATCCTTGAATATGATGACTTGATAATTGTAGTATTATCAGAATCCCATATTTTACTACTGCTTATGTAATATAGTACTTTTATATCATATCAAGTTACATTGAATGAGACAATACTAAGAATTTGATGAAACAGAGTAGAAAGCAATCATTATTAGAAAAATTTAGACATTCAGGGATAACAAGGATGCAAGTGCAGGCAATAAAAATCATGATTGCTTTACCACTACATTGTATGCTATGATAGCAATAGACACAAATGTTTGATTTTTGTTGTTTGATTAAAAATTTGCCCTTAGAATTTGATTGAATTTTATTTCCCACAGTCCATTATTAGCCACGATCCAAAAATTAATTAGAAGAATGAAAAATGTATTGTTTGGACTATGAATCAGTCACTGGAGATACAAAAAATTCATTTAGGAGTTCATTATTCTAAAGTTTTGTTTTGTTTTGTTTAATGCATTTTTAAGTAAAGTTTGTTAATCACAAAGTCCTAATAATTTATATACATCATTTTTCTTTGCGGGTTGACAAAATGCAATGCCAAAAGAGAAATTGATTCTTTTTTTACAAAGGAAGGAGCAAGGCTGACTGTTGACAAATATAAAAAGATGCATGCTTAAGACTCCCAAGGCAGAACATCCCATGTATCTGTCTAGGTTTGGTTTCAGAAGCTGAGTTCTCCTTAGCTGCATAAAGAAGTGCTTTGGGCAGACTCCCTCAGAAGACATACTCATTCTCTTTCACAGGAACAAGAGCATGTAAATAGAAAGAACAAGGAAAAACTCAATGGATTTAGGAAAACCAAGTTGCACCCATGGCACCTGCTCTACACTTTAAAATATAAATCATTTGAGGCTATTTAATTTCTGAGTTGTAATTCTTTATTCAAGAGACCAAAAAAGTAATGAGTTTTTACTGAATTCTGGGAAGAAGAAAATTAAAAAAGATATGTTGCTCCAAACATGAGAACAGAAAATCAAAAGACTTAATCGACACAATTTTGCTTTACTATAAAAAGTCAGGGATGCTTTGTGCAGAAAAAAAAAAATGACAAAATACACCAGGAAGTTAAGAATATTCGAATTTATGTAATTAAGAAGTTTTGTTTTTCAGAATACTAGGTGGTTGCAGTACATGGAATGAAAGTATGAACTGAAAGTGAAAGTATTAGTCACTCAGTACTGCCTGACACTTTGCGACCCCAAGGGATGTTCCAGGAAAGAATACTGGAGTGGGTTGCCATTTTCTTCTCCAGGGGATCTTCCCGACCCAGGAACTGAACCCAGGTTTCCCACATTGTGAGCAGACTCTTTACCATCTGAGCCACCAGGGATCAAAGTATGGAAAATGTTAAACATGTTACATTTAAGCAACATTCAAGTTTTTTTTTTTTTTCCTAGCAGAACTAAGGCATCACTGAGCAAACACTACAATACAAACAATGAAGTTAAACTCTGGCATTTAATTTCTAAATCATCACATTGTAACATGAAGAAGAATTACATCATGAGTATAAATCATTTAAGAGACACTTGGGAGTGATGGGGCGGGTGATAGGGGGTGAAAGAAAGTTGTGAAAAACATACAACCTAATATCATCTTTTTCTTTCAAGTAAGAAGATAAAGATACAAAAGGCAACAGTGTGTGATGGTTAAATACATGGTTTTAGACTCAGGTCTGAGTTTGAGTTGTGCCTTTGTTATACTGTAAATCATTATTATAAATCTTGTTTCCTTCATTTTCAATATAAGGTTAATAATAGTTGTTTCATGCTGTTCTTTTGGAATAACTTCAGAGAGTTTACTTAAAGTATTTAGCACACTACCTGGCACAGTATACGTTAAATAAATAGCTTTTCTTATAATAAGTCACAAGTATACATATCTGTGGCTCAGCTGGTAAAGAATCCACCTGCAATGCGGGAGACTGGGTCCAATCCCCGGGTTGGGAAGATCCCCTGGAGGAGGGAAAGGCCACCCTCTCCAGTATTCTAGCCTGGAGAATTCCATGGACTATATAGTCCATGGAGTGGCAAAGAAATGGACATGACTGAGCAACTTTCACACACACACAAACACACAAAAAATGAGATATCTTGCTGCTGCTTATAAGGTGGTTTTTTGTAATCTTCCTTAAAATGTTCTGCTGGGGAACTGTCTTAAGCTCTGAAATGCCCAACTACTACTCAAGAAGTTCAAAAATCTTGAGCCCTAGAGCAGGGCCCTGTTCCTTCAGAGAGGCACTATCAACTCTCCAAGCTAGTAGGCTGCATGGCCCATGTGGGTAGCTTTTTTTTTTTTAATTCACACAAAAGTTCTATCTTATTTCAGTTCTGATCACAGTACCCTCCGCACCCATAGAAGTACAGTTAGGTTTCTTAGCCTTGTAAACAGCTCTGGATCTTGGGCCAAAGGAGTCACCTCATTTTTGATTTATGAATTGCTATGGGTTTATTTGCATCTGTTTTAATTCCTAGAGTTATATCACTGAGACTTTTCAGTCTATTTCTGTGGTTCTCAGGCAAAAGTCTGCCTGCTCACCCTGCTCGTTTAGCAACGATGCATACTGCAGTTAGTTTTTAATAATTCTAAGTTTCTTCACTCTTCAAGGTTAAAACCTGGCTGATTCACAGAGTAGGAAGAGAGTGGAAAGGAAGTAATCAGATGTTTTAGAAAGTTTAGAACTTTTGATACAACTGTTTGATTTCGAAGTCAATGATGATTTATTATTTGTATGAAGAATGGCAAATGGTCTGGTATTTTAGTCTACTTGTGAGTTACAAAGCTAATTTGCTATAGTTTCATAGATGCTGGTGAAAAACACAAGATTCTTAGGTCAGAGACACAAAACTTTTCATTATTCACTGCAACAGAAGTCATAAGATTAACAGCATTTTCATTTTTTGGTTCATACAGGGAGATGCAAAGAGGGACAAGTGTTGCCTGCACATGCAGTGGGTTTCATTACAGGAGAAAAAAATGCTATGAGTGAGGAGCCCAAATTTTTTATAAGGGACAGTAATTATACCTTCTTCCTTTGCTCCAGAAGAAGATACTAATCTAGCATCTAAGGCTTTTCTTTATATAAACATCCTTGAAAACATATTACAGAATAAATGAAAATCTCTGCGCTTGCAAGACATGTAGGAACAGAAACTACCCAGGGAGAACTATCTTCCAAGGATATGAATATTGAAAGATTTCTTCAAGGGGCATGTGTGTGTCCTTAGTCTCTCAGTCATGTCCGCCTCTTTATGACCCCATGGACTGTGGCCAGCCAGGCTCCTCTCTCAATGGAATTCTCCCACCAGGAATACTGGAGTGGGTTGTCATTTCCTCCTCCATAGGATCTTTCTGGCCCAAGGATTGAATCCATGTTTCCTGTGATATTGTATTTGCAGGCAGATTCTTTACCACTGTCACCTGGAAAGCCCCCTTTCAAGGGACATATCACATTTAACCATGAGATGCAGAGATTATTTTTATAAACTTGAGCAAAATGTGATTTTAATAAGTATTGGAAACCTTTCTGAAAATAAATTTAAAGTTCATATCCTTGCAGGGAGAAGTATCCAAGTGCAATTTTTGCTTAAAAAAGTGAAAAACCTGAAATTATAAGAAGCTCAACTCTCCCCTATTTTTATCCTCTGTTCACTTTATATAAACAATAGAAAACAATTTACATATAACTTTGAGCACAGATATCATGGGCTAATTACTTCTAGGTTATTTTCCTTTAAAATAATTACTTTTGCAATTTCAATATAGCTGGAGTGTTGCCTTTAAAAACTAATAGTAAGAAGATCAGGTTTTGAAAAAAAAGAGAAAAAACAAAGTAATTTTTCAGTTAATCTTCACAGTGAAAGGATTACAACTAAAAATAAATAAGTGAGATAATTATAACTAAAGAAGTTAATTAAGTGGTTTTTACAAATATATAAAGTGAAAGGCAAATAGAATACAGAAAATAGATCTTCTAGTAATAAGCAGAGGAGTAAAATTAATGATGCTACAACACACTTGAATTATTGAATTCCTTCCTTTCATCAGACTTTAACAGAAAAAAAATGAATAAAGGAAAACAATTAAAAAACAATGAAGAATGTAAAAAACGCAATGTTCCTTTCCTTACCAAGCAGGTATGGGGAATTCTGTAAATCATTTATATTAAGCAACTTTACAGGACTCAAATCCATGAACACTAAGGAATGATGAGCATATTTAATGAATCAATGTATTTTAAATAAATATTAAGAAGGTAATAGGCATTAAATGATTGAAAGCATAAGTTTATTCAGTGGAAAACATCCAGAATGAAGGTAAACAATTCAAAGGACAAGTGGAACATTCTTCTGGTGTAGAACTTACCAAAAAAGAAAAAAAAAAAAAAAAAAAGCTTGATGGCAAAGAAGTAACCTGGTGAATATAACCACTCAATTTAGAGTATAAAATAGCACCAAGTGAAAAACACAATTTTAATAATAGGAATAAATCACTCCTGAAACAGGAAAGAATGTACCTTAAATTTTAGGAAAAAAATTAAAATTATAAATTAGTTAAGCATAATCTTATAACCAATGGTTTTGAAAGGAGAGAATGATAGGAAGTTTTAAAAATGGATTTTGATAGTATATTCATAAACCTGTAGAAAAATAAAGAAGTGTCATCTCCTTAAAGAATTTAACTCACATGCCTGAAAATAAACACTTATTTCCAAAAGACTGAAAGAGAGGGTACATAAGTAAAAGAAAAATCTTAGGAAATGACATAAAATAGTAATGAAAATATAAGGAAAATTAAACCCATAGGAACAAATCTTTTGACAGAAAGAAGGCAACCAGTTTTCCCAGCACCACTTGTTAAAGAGATTGTCTTTAATCCATTGTATATTCTTGCCTCCTTTGTCAAAGATAAGGTGTCCATAGGTGCGTGGATTTATCTCTGGGCTTTCTATTTTGTTCCATTGATCTATATTTCTGTCTTTCTGCCAGTACCATACTTTCTTGACGACTGTGGCTTTGTAGTATAGCCTGAAGTCAGGCAGGTTGATTCCTCCAGTTCCAGTTTTCTTTCTCAAGATTGCTTTGGCTATTCAAGGTTTTTTGTATTTCCATACAAACTGTGAAATTATTTGTTCTAGTTCTGTGAAAAATACCATTGGTAGCTTGATAGGGATTGCATTGAATCTATAAATTGCTTTGGGTAGTATACTCCTTTTGACTATATTGATTCTTCTGATCCATGAACATGGTATATTTCTCCACCTATTAGTGTCTTCTTTGATTTCTTGCACCAGTGTTTTATAGTTTTCTATATATAGGTCCTTAGTTTCTTTAGGTAGATATATTCCTAAGTATTTTATTCTTTTTGTTGCAATGGTGAATGGAATTGTTTCATTAATTTCTCTTTCTGTTTTCTCATTATTAGTGTATAGGAATGCAAGGGATTTCTTTGTGTTGATTTCATACCCTGCAACTTTACTGCATTCATTGATTAGCTCTACTAATTTTCTGGTGGAGTCTTTAGGGTTTTCTATGTAGAGGATCATGTCATCTGCAAACAGTGAGAGCTTTACCACTTGTAAAAGAATGAAACTAGAACACTTTCTAACACCATACACAAAAATAAACTCAAAATGCATTAAAGATCTAAATATAAGACCAGAAACTATAAAACTCCCAGAGGAGGACATAGGCAAAACACTCTCCGACATACATCACAGCAGTATCCTCTATGATCCACCTCCCAGAATACTGGAAATAAAAGCAAAAATAAACAAATTGGACCTAATTAAAATTAAAAGCTTCTGCATAACAAAGGAAACTATAAGCAAGGTGAAAAGATAGCCTTCAGAATGGGAGAAAATAATAGCAAACAAAGCAACTGACAAAGAATTAATCTCAAAAATATACAAGCAACTCCTGCAGCTCAATTCCAGAAAAATAAACGACCCAATCAAAAAATGGACCAAAGAACTAAGTAGACATTTCTCCAAAGAAGACATACAGATGGCTAACAAACACATGAAAAGATGCTCAACATCATTCATTATCAGAGGTACCATTTCACACCAGTCAGAATGGCTGCGATCCAAAAGTCTACAAGCAATAAATGCTGGAGAGGGTGTGGAGAAAAGGGAACCCTCTTACACTGTTGGTGGGAATGCAAACTAGTACAGCCACTATAGAGAACAGTGTGGAGATTCCGTAAAAAACTGGAAATAGAACTGTCTTATGACCCAGCAATCCCACCGCTGGGCATATACACCAAGGAAACCAGAATTGAAAGAGATACATGTACCCCAGTGTTCATCGCAGCACTGTTTATAATAGCCAGGACATGGAAGCAACCTAAGTGTCCATCAGCAGATGAATGGATAAGAAAGCTGTGATACATATACACAATGGAATATTACTCAGCCATTAAAAAGAATACATTTGAATCAGTTCTAATGAGGTGGATGAAACTGGAGTCTATTATACAGAATGAAGTAAGCCAGAAAGAACAACACCGATACAGTATACTAATGAATAAATATGGATTTTAGAAAGATGATAACGATAACCCTGTATGCAAGACAGCAAAAGAGACACAGATGTATAGAACAGTCTTTTGGACTCTGTAGGAGAGGGCGAGGGTGGGATGATTTGGGAGAATGGCATTGAAACATGCATAATATCACATATGAAGCGAATCACCAATCCAGGTTCGATGCATGATACTGGATGCTTGGGGCTGGTGCACTGGGATGACCCAGAGGGATGGTAAGCAGAGGGAGGAGGGAGGGGGGTTCAGGATGGGGAACACATGTATATCTGTGGCGGATTCATGTTGATGTATGGCAAAACCAATACAATATTGTAAAGTAATTAACCTCCAATTAAAATACATTTTTTTAAAAAAGAAAGTAAAAAAAAAAAAGTAAGAAGGCAACCAAAATCTTAGCTCAACAAACTTGGTTGAGCATACACTCCTGAAGAGTCAGAGTGAGCTTGTGCTGCCCAGGGAGGGCCAATTGTTAACTATCAAATAATTTGCAAAATGGATGCAAAAATGTTGGCAGTTTGATATCAGCCATAATAGGAGCACTTACAACATGGAACTCAGCAAGTGATATAATTCAGGATGATTTTTTTCTGGTGATTTTTCTCTTCTTCACTAGTCAACACTGCAGCTACTATGAGAGAGGACTTATTAGAGTGGACTGATTCTGCAATATTAACAAAGGACAAATTCAGGCTAAACTTATCAAATCCTTTGCCTCTGTCTTTATTCAGAAATAAACTTTAAACTGGAAAGGATAAACTTACATTGTTAAACAAGGAATTAGTCTAACACCAGAAAGCTCGATCTATCTGGAATTTTTAAATGGTACTTTTTTTCTCAATTATATAAACAATGAATCATCATTATCATGAAAAACTTAAAATCTGAACTTTGAAACATCTATAAGCCTATAGTCAAGGGATAAATATTGCTGATATTTCAATGTATTATAATTAAATATTAAAAAATAAATGCATGTTTTTTATACATTTAGATATCATCATGGACTCAATGGGCATGAGTTTGAGTAAACTCCAAAAGATAGTGAAGGACAGGGAAGCCTGGCGTGCTACAGTCCATGGGGTCACAAAGAGTTGGACACAACTGAGCAACTGAACGGCAATATTTTTATATATTATGTTTGGCAACTTGCTTTTTGTATACATTTCAGCTGTTTTATTGTAATCATTCTTCTATTTTAATCACTGCAATCATTTTCCCACTGTTGGTTCTTTAGCATGTATTTCTTATACTTAGTTATAATTATAAATAAAACTCCAATGAATATTTGTGAACACTGATCCCTACATTCCTGCTTATTTCCACAAGCTAAAATTGCCAGAGGAGGAATTACTGAGACTAAGGGAACAAACATTGTTAAGGCTCTTCCATGTGTTACAACAAAGTTTCTGAGAAAGGTTTGAATCTTAATTTCTTCATCTTTGTACATGAATGTCCATCTCTCCACACCTGTCTGGCACAGATGATTATCATTTTTAGGAAATGGAATCAGAGTCAGCATCTATAAAGGTCTCCTGAATCTGAAGCCAGGGATGTTCTACCACTGAAAACTGTCAGTCCTCTGGAGTAATACAGCATGCGCCCAGGTCCCAAATTGTCCATCTGAAGTCTATTAAAGGTAAGCTTGAAATTTCCCTTATTTTCCCCAGATGCTTCAAATGATCCAGATTTTTTTCTTATTTGTTCTCTCTTTTTCTGTTCAATAGAATTATACTATCAATTCAGTTTGTCTCTAGGAGACACAGGCTCTCCAGCATTGCAGTTAATCCAAAGCTTGACATGTAATGGACAAATCACTGGTAGTAGATATAGCCAGTGTTACCATTAATAAGTAATGTAAAGGGAGTAAGACTCCTAATTGGCACAGACATTTTCCATTTCCTACCTTTACACTCTCACCTGCAACTTGGGGTTTGACCAGAAGCCAATACTAGAACTCTTATAGTTAATAAAGCTGGTCTCTTGCTTTAATTTTCAATTCTTATTTTTAAGAAAGAGGTTAAAAATAACAAATTTAATTAATTGCCATTGTTTGTTTGTTTTCCTCTAGTAGTTACCCATTAACATCTTTCCTTGTTTCTCTTCCTGGGAGAGAGGAAAATTTCAGTGTAATTCTCACTCAGTATCTAATAGTCTCCATATCCTATCTGTTGATATTTAGTTACCAAGTCTTGCCCAACTCTTTTGTGACCCCATGGATTTTAGCCCTTCCTCTTTCCATGGGATTTCCCAGGCAAGAATACTGGAGTGGGTTGCATTTCCTTCTCCCACGGATCTTCCCATCACAGAGATCTAACACACGTGTGCCATGTTGGCAGGTGGATTCTTTACCACCAAGCCACCAGGGAAGCCCCCAAGATCCTATAGGTTTTGCCTTTTTCTTATTCTCAAATTTTTTTCCTCCTGTCCTTCCCCATTGTTACTTTCTCCATCATTTCCCTCATTCTGCATGCTGGTTTCACTACTGGTAAGCTTTCCACCCATTGCTGCATGAGTAACTGTTCTAAAATAATTAAAAATGAATCATATATTCTTTTAGGTTAAATTCTTTGTTGACTTCCTCTGACTTTACAACTTTGATCTGGCTTCTAGTCTCTATTTTTCCATTAGATCCATCCATGTATTTTATTTTACAATATGAATACTTAGGAACTCTTGTCCAGTTCTGTAACAGCCCAGATTTTTTTCCCCTTTATGAGAATTTACTTCTTTCTTTTTAAAGTACACAGAACCAAACACAATGCTACAGTTAAAATTATACAAAGAAACTGAAATTTCCATTTGATTACTGATTTTTTACTGACTCACATGCCTTACTAAGCTTATTGTAAACTCAATCCTCACATATTTTTACAGAAACTGCTATGTTTCTTTCATCCTGTACGTGCATAATTGACTTTAGGGTACCTTTGTAGGGTATTGGTTCAGTTCTATTCAATTTCACCTTATAAAATACAGGAGAGAAAAAGTAAATTTAAAAAGGACTTGGTACTGTATACAATAATTAAGAATAACTTGTGTGCTTAGTCTCTCAGTCTTGTCCAACTCTTTGGGACCCCATGGGCCATAGTCCACCAGGCTCCTCTGTCCATGGGGATTCTCCAGGCAAGAATACTGGAGTGGGTTGCCATGCCCTCCTTCAGGGGATCTTCCCAACCCAGGGATCAATCCAGTCTCTCGCATTGCAGGCGGATTCTTTACTATCTGAGACACCTGGAAGCCCAAGAATAACCTACTAAGGTCCATAGGGTGCTTTAGTCTCATAGAAAATATAAATAGAAATATAATTCCCTAAAACATTTAAAACAAGTTTTAAGATAATTTGACATGTATATGATGCCTGATTTAGTATACAATTTTGTGTCAGTTAAATGTAAACAAGATTTCTGTGTTAATGAAGAGGAGGCTATGATGTAAAAGAACATTTAAAGTGTTAAAATACACAACCAGCACTGGTTAAGAGATGGAGAAAACTCAAGCTGATTTTGATTTTCCAAAATTATTAAAGATTAAATTATTTCACTGGTTTTATGAGACCAAATAACAGTTTAGTAGTCCCTTTTGAAAAATTAGGAAAGTTGTATTCTATAATTTTCGAAACATTGTCATTGTTAGTATCAATTGTAGGAACAATCTTGCACTTGATAGATATTAGATAAACTCAAAATTTAGAAGTAAGGTTTTCACATCAAATGCCTACAGTTTGCATTTCTGATGAACCAGGCAGCATATGAATCAAAACAGCAGTCCCTGAGATGTAATATATATTGTAGAGTTATAGTGTAACATATTAATTATGTGAACTTCTATTTGCTGAAGAAAATGAAATGTTTATAGTTCTTTATTACATTAAAATATTGTGTGTATCAAAATTTGACCCAAGGTAGTCTGTTAAGCTGGAAAACTGACTAGCCCTAGGCTCATTATGATATTAATAATATCTAGAATTATTACTCCAATACACAAGAAAAATTGGTTTAATTTCTAAAAAGAAATTAAGCATTATTATGCTATGAATACACTCTGAGAGAGCATTAATGAAGCATAACCTGAGTTAGGAATGTTTTATATAGATGGTTGCTTGAAATTTTTAAAATGTTTTTAAACAGGAATGACTTATTTTATAAAAAAAAAGGTCTACCTGAAAATTTTAAATATTTTATAAATCATTTATAAATATTTTAAAAGGATGACTGCCACTCAGCTTCCATGTTTTATGTCATGCTTGCATGCTACTACATTCTTTATATTACAATATTTAAGATTATTTTCAGTTGCTTTTCCAAGATATGCTGGCTGACAGTTACTTCCATCTCAACTTCCTCTCATTATCCACATCTTGTCCCAAACTGGCTTTACTGATGCCAGAGTGATCATTCTGAAACGCAAATTTGAGACTCTAACTCCTTTCCTTGTAAGCTTTCAATAACAACCTATAGGGTGAAGTCCAATTCTTTAGTGCTCACAGCTTTCATGGGCTGCCCTACTGATTTTCAGTCCTGAGCTGAGACTAATTCTTCCTGATGCAATCTATTCAATGGACACACAATGCAACCTTCAGGGTCTTTAGTATACTTGGAGCTTAGGTGTCCACGTGCTTTTGTGCCCATTGTTGCTATGTTTGCACTGAATGCTCTTTCCCAACCCCACCTTGTTGGAAAGTGTAATTCCTTCTTCAAAGAATAAGCTATGATCTTCAAAGTGAAGCCTCCTTTGATGTCTTCTACTGAGTATAATTAGTAACTTATTTCACATCATCCTGAGCTATCACAAAACATAAACTCTCTTTCTCTATGGTTGTATATACAATCACTTAATAAGAACTGTACAAAAAAGATCTTCATGACCCAGATAATTATGATGATGTGATCACTAATCTAGAGCCAGACATCTTGGAAAGTGAAGTTAAGTGGGCCTTAGAAAGCATCACTATGAACAAAGCTAGTGGAGGTGATGGAATTCCAGATGAGCTGTTTCAAATCCTGAAAGATGATGCTGTGAAAGTGCTGCACTCAATATGCCACCAAATTTGGAACACTCAGCAGTGGCCACAGGACTGGAAAAGGTCATTTTTCATTCCAATTCCAAAGAAAGGCAATGCCAAAGAATGCTCAAACTACCGCACAATTGCACTCATCTCACATGCGAGTAAAGTAATGCTCAAAATTCTCCAAGCCAGGCTTCAGCAATACGTGAACCGTGAACTCCCTGACGTTCAAGCTGGTTTTAGAAAAGGCAGAGGAACCAGAGATCAAATTGCCAACATGCGCTGGATCATGGAAAAAGCAAGAGAGTTCCAGAAAAATATCTATTTCTGCTTTATTGACTATGCCAAAGCCTTTGAGTGTGTGGATCACAGTAAACTGTGGAAAATTCTGAAAGAGATGGGAATACCAGACCACCTAACCTGCCTCTTGAGAAATCTGTATGCAGGTCAGGAAGCAACAGTTAGAACTGGACATGGAACAACAGACCGGTTCCAAATAGAAAAAGGAGTACGTCAAGGCTGTATATTGTCACCCTGCTTATTTAACTTCTATGCAGAGTACATCATGAGAAACGCTGGACTGGAAGAAACACAAGCTGGAATCAAGATTGCTGGGAGGAATATCAATAACCTCAGATATGCAGATGACACCACCCTTATGGCAGAAAATGAAGAGGAGCTAAAAAGCCTCTTGATGAAAGTGAAAGAGGAGAGTGAAAAAGTTGGCTTAAAGCTCAACATTCAGAAAACGAAGATCATGGCATCTGGTCCCATCACTTCATGGGAAATAGATGGGGAAACAGTGGGAACAGTGTCAGACTTTATTTTTGTGAGCTCCAAAATCACTGCTGATGGTGATTGCAGCCATGAAATTAAAAGACGATTACTCCTTGGAAGAAAAGTTATGACCACCCTAGATAGTATACTCAAAAGCAGAGACTTACTTTGCCAACTAAGGTCCGTTTAGTCAAGGCTACGGTTTTTCCTGTGGTCATGTATGGATGTGAGAGTTGGACTGTAAAGAAGGCTGAGCACTGAAGAATTGATGCTTTTGAACTGTGGTGTTGGAGAAGACTCTTCAGAGTCCCTTGGACTGCAAGGAGATCCAACCAGTCCATTCTGAAGGAGATCAGCCCTGGGATTTCCTTGGAGCTAATGATGCAGAAGCTGAAACTCCAGTACTTTGGCCACATCATGAGAAGAGTTGACTCATTGGAAAAGACTCTGATCCTGGGAGGGATTGGGGGCAGGAGGAGAAGAGGACAACAGAGGATGAGATGGCTGGATGGCATCACAGACTCGATGGACATTAGTCTGAGTGAACTCAGGGAGTTGGTGATGGACAGGGAGGCCTGGCATGCTGCGATTCATGGGGTCGCAAAGAGTGGGACACAACTGAGTGACTGAACTGAACAGAATAAGAACAATATGGAAACTATAAATTTCACAGGGCCTTCAATTTTTCATTTAAAAACAATTCTTTTGTTCCATTCTACATTTATTGTATATAGATTTTACTACAATTTTTCCCCCTAAATTTGCACTCAATTTAGGTGAAACAGGAACCTCCCTGTCTGTACTGATGTCCTTTCTAAGATGCTGGGCTGAAAAATCACTGTAGGTACAGTGTTTTTACCTTAGAAGATCTGGATCTCATCTAACAATTCTCAGTAGCTGCTTCTTTTCTGTTTATTATCCTTCTAGCACACCCTGAGATTTTAGTAGCACTCTAATTAAATATGCAGATAACACCACCCTTATGGCAGAAAGTGAAGAAGAACTAAAGAGTCTCTTAATGAAAGTGAAAAAGGAGAGTGAAAAAGTTGGGTTAAAGCTCAACATTCAGAAAACTAAGATCATGGCATCTGGTTCCATCACTTCATGGCAAATAGATGGAGAAACAGTGGAAACAGTGTCAGACTTTTATTTTTCTGGGCTCCAAAATCACTGCAGATGGTGATTGCAGCTATGAAATTAAAAGATGCTTACTCCTTGGCAGGAAAGTTATGACCAACCTAGACAGCATATTAAAAAGCAGAGATATTACTTTGTCAACAAAGGTCCATCTATTTAAGGCTATGGTTTTTCCTGTGGTCATGTGTGGATGTGAGAGTTGGACTGTGAAGAAAGCTGAGCGCCGAAGAATTGATGCTTTTGAACTGTGGTGTTGGAGAAGACTCTTGAGAGTTCCTTGGACTGCAAGGAGATCAACCAGTCCATTCTAAAGGAGATCAGTCCTGGGTGTTCATTGGAAGGACTAATGTTGAAGCCAAAACTCCAATACTTTGGCCACCTTATGTGAAGAGCTGACTCCTTTGAAAAGACCCTGATGCTGGAAAGGATTGAGGGCAGGAAGAGAAGGGGACAACAGAGGATGAGATGGTTGGATGGCATCACTGGCTCAATGGACATGGGTTTGGGTGGACTTGGGGAGTTGGTGGTGGACAAGGAGGCCTGGCATGCTGTGGTTCATGGGTCGCAAAGAATCAGAGATGACTGAGTGACTGAAATGAACTGAACTGAACTGAATAAATGTGCCTATTTGCTTCCTATAACTTTTTCTGAGTCCCAAGTATCCTTTATTTTCCCCAATTCCTCTTTGTTTTGTTTAGCCAGAGTCCATTTTTACTGTTGACTGCAACATTGCAAACTGATTTATAAGCTTAACAAAAATGGTGAGGTTTAGGTTAGGATCTGTATTGACTCGGGCTTCTGTGGTGACTCAGTAGTAAAAACAACCTACCTGCCTACTGGGTTCAATCTCTGGTGAAAAGATCCCCTGGAGAAGGAATGGCTACCTACTTCACTACTTTTGCCTGGGGAATCCTATGTACAGAGGAGCCTGGTGGGTTACAGTCCATAGGGTTCCAGATTCAGATACAGCTGAAGTGACTGAACATACACATTATGAATTTAACTAAAGTTCTGGTGGTTTGAAGTACCAATGAGACTTTCTCTGTGAGCTTTTAAGTAAGCAGCTTGGATATATGAGGATAGTGCTACCAAGCAGGATTGGAGATCTAGAAATCTATTGGAAAATTATTTACTTATAAGGGGTAGTTGAAGGCATTGGCTTAGATGAGATAAGCAGAGGACATTGCTTAGAGAGAGCAATAGAAAGAGAAATAAAGACATCAATCTGTAAAGGAATCATCAAAGATCCTTTTACTGAGAAAATCTATGTCTGGACATTTACTTAAGGGAAATAATACTAAATCAAAAAAGACCTATGCCCAAATTGTTTGTCACATTCAGAGACAGTTATTGGGATATTTGTACATTTCTTTTCTTGGAACTATTTGTCCAAATTCACAAGGGAGCATCTTTTGCTGGCTGCCATATTTGTATATTGTTGATTAGAGACAGGGAGACACCTGGCACAATCAAGACACCAGGAAGACTGCAAGGAGATCAAACCAGTCAATCCTCAAAGAAATGAATCCTGAATATTCATTGATGCTGAAGCTAAAGCTCCAATACTTGGCCATCTGATGTGAACAGCTGACTCACTGGAAAAGACCCTGATGCTAGGAAAGATTGAAAGCAGGTGGAGAAAGGGACAACAGATAATCAAATGTTTGGGTGGCATCATCGACTTAATGGATATGGGTTTGAGCAAGCTCTGGGAGATGGTGAAGGGCAGGGAAGCCTGGCCTTCTGAAGTCCATGGGATCATAAAGAGTCAGATGTGACTGAGTGACTGAACAACAACAACAACTAGGTGGAAGAGAGAAAATAAAATCTATTTCCTGTGGGGAGCCTCAGAACTGTCCCAGGCTCAGAGCCAACTGAAAAGTTTGTTCAGTTTTTCCTTAGATTGTCAGGGGCAAATACCTATTTTTTTCTGTTTTCTTTTGAGTGAGCTAAGTCAATTTGCTTTAACCAAAATAGATTAAGAATGTACTCTTCATGACAGAGGAAACATAGGAGGAAAAAATCTTAATGGCCCAATAATAAAATAGTTATCCATTTGGCAATCAATGCATTTTGAAATTATTAAATGTCATATCTATGAAGAACATGTAACAACCAACACAAAAACATATAAGGCATAAACATGTGAGAACTAGAAGAACACATAATTGTAGAAATTACTTTATAGCCTATATAAAGGAAGAATCAAGTACTGATAGGAATTGTTTGGGGAAAGATAAAAACATTTAAAGTATAAATACCTAATTGGTAATGAGACTTTAAATGTCTATTTATATTTGAATATTTACTATTTCTATGACTTCTGAATATGAAAGTAACACATATTTATTGTAACAATAAAAGTAAAGGAAAACACAAGTAAAAATGGAAGCTTCACACTCACTCAAGATAACCAGTAGAATAAGAGTTTAATGCAAACACATAGCATACCCTTGATTAACACCCTTGATTCCTTCCACGAAAGAAGTGTGATAAAAGCCATTAAAAGAAAGTACTTTCTGTAACAAAATATTCTGGATAAAACATCATAAATTTTTTTCTCAATACTGAAGTTATAGTCTCCTCAGCCCCCACAAACCCAGAAATTGGAGAAGTGAAGTCCCTTACCACTACTTTCTCCCAGACTCATTCATTCTCTTTCTGGGGGTTCTGTGCTACCATCCTGAGCAATCACATGCCAGAGAAGTGTTAAGTTCAGCTCCATAGTGCTGTTTTGTGGTAATGTTTCATTTCTTTCCATGAGTGTAAAAACTGTTTGATAACTATGAAACTGGTCTTTCAATGTATATCTAAAAATAACACAATGCAAATACATGTTGCTTCTAGTGAATGTCTATCTTTTTTCTACACATAGTCATGTAACTTACACATTAGGGTTCTCTCTGCCTTAGTATCCAAAAGGCTGGCCTTGAACCACCATTCCATAGTCTGAAGACTGTACAAAGCTGTACTCCAGTATTCCTTGAATTCAACTGGATACTGTTAAAGACTTCTTTCTGATACTGATGAATTTATTTTTTTCTCTACTATGCCTTTTTCCACTACTTCTTTGTTTCTCCCCTTGTATCACTCTAAATATTATACAAAGCTCGTGTGCATGGAGCCAATTTTACTAGAAGTTTGTGAAGAGAGAGAGGAGAGAGTGTCATATGCTTACAGAATTTTTACCTCAGAATTAAATACCAGACATCCTCATTTTGCAACACTGCCATGTTGCTGGATAGCACTTTGTAACTCTTTCCTTCTAGGTATTTCACTCTGTCATATAGAGTGAAGTAAGTCAGAAACAGAAAGACAAATATCACTTATATGTGGAATCTAGAAAACCAGTACCGATGAACTTATTTGCAAAGCAGAAATAGAGACACAGATGTAGAACAAACATATGGATACCAAGGGGGCAAAGGGAGGCGGTGGGATGAATTGGGAGATTGGGATCAACATATATACACTACTATGCTTAAAATATATAACTAATGGGAAGCCACTGTACAACATAGGGAACTATACTCAGCGCCCTCTAGTAACCTAAATGGAGAGGAAATCTTAAAAAAAAAGGGGGCAATATATGTATAAATGATTCACTGTGTTGTACAAGAGAAACAAACAGCAGTGCATAGCAACTATACTTTAAAAATAAATAAGTAAAATCCATGATTGGTTTAAACAAAGAATAATTTACCTATTTTGATATTTTTGCTCTTGCTAACTCAAGACATTAAAATTATACTCAATCTCAATTAGCCTAATGAAATAACTTCCAAAACAGCATGCTATCTCCCTAATGAGAATTTGGATGGCAATTTTAAAAGAACAATTTTGATTAAATAAGTCATCCAATTTTTATCCAAATATAAAATATATATTTTATTTCATTTTTTAAAATGATTTAAATTACATTTGTATTAAGCTGAAGTTGAACAGGTCTATAAGGACCAATAAAGCCTAAAACTAACACAGACACACACAAATGTCCTTCTTTTCATCGTAGGGGACTGGGATGCAAAAATAGGAAGTCAAGACATACCTGGAATAACAGGAGAGTTTGGCCTTGGAGTACAAAATTAAGCAGGACAAAGGCTAACAATCTCAGTTGGTAAATAATCTACCTGCAATGCAGCAGACCCTGGTTCATTTCCTGGGTAGGGAAGATTTGCTGGAGAAGGGAAAGGCTACCCACTCCAGTATTCTAGCCTGGAGAATTCCATGGACTATACAGTCCATGGGGTCACAAAGAGTAGGACACAACTGGGCAACTTTCACTTTCACAGGCTGATTGATTTGCCAAGAGAATGTACCAGTCATAGCAAACACCCTTGTCCAACAACACAAAAGAAAATACTACACATGGACATCACCAGATGGTCAATACCAAAATCTGATTGATTACATTCTTTGTAGCTAAAGATGGAGAAGTTCTACACAGTCAGCAAAAACAAGATTGAGAGCTGACTGTGGATCAGATCATGAACTCCTTATTGCAAATTCAGACTTAAAGTGAAGAAAGTAGGGAAAAACTTTAGACCATTCAGGTATGACGTAAATCAAATCCCTTATGATTATACAGTGGAAGTGACAAATAGGTTCAAGGGAATAGGTCAGATAGACAGAGTTCCTGAAGAACTGTGGGTGGAGGTTCATAACTCTGTATAGGAGGCAGTGATCAAAATCTCCCATGAAAAAGAAATACAAAAATGCAAAACAGTTCCCTGAGAAGGCCTCACAAATAGCTGAGAAAAGAAAAGAAGCAAAGACAAGGTGGAAAAGGAAAAATATACCCATCTGAATGCAAAGTACCAAAGAATAACAAGGAGAGATAAGAAAGCCTTTGTAAGTGAACAATACAAAGAAATAGAGGAAAACAATAGAATGGGAAAGATTGGAGATCTCTTTAAGAAAATTAGAGATACCAATGGAACGTTTCATGCAAAGATGGCCACAATAAAGGACAGAAATGCTATGGACCTAAGAGAGGCAGAAGATATTAAGAACAGGTGGCAAGAAATACATGGAACTATACAAAATAATATCTTAATGACCCGGGTAATCATGATGGAGCCATTACTCACCTAGAGCTAGACACACATCCCGGAGTGTGAAGTTTTGTGGGCCTTAGGAAGCATCACTACAAATAAAGCTAGTGGATATGATAGAATTCCAGCTGAGCTATTACAAATCCTAAAAGATGATACCATTAAAGTGCTACACACAATATGCCAGCAAATTTGAAAAACTCAGTAGTGGCCATAGACTGGAAAAAGTCAGTTTTCATTCCAATCCCAAAGAAGAGGAATGACAGAGAGTGATCAAACTACTGCACTATTGCATTCACTTCACATGCGAGCAAAGTAATGCTCAAAATCCTTCAAGGTAGGTATCAACAGTATGTGATCCAAAAACTTTCAGATGTACAAGGTGGATTTAGAAAAGGCAGAGGAATCAGAGATCAAACTGCCAACATCTGCTGGATCACAGAAAAAAACAAGAGCATTCCAGAAAAACATCTACTTCTGCTTCAGCGACTATACTAAAGCCTTTGACTACATGGATCACAACAAACCGTGGAATATTCTTAAAGAGATAGGAATACCAAACCACGTTACCTGCCTCCTGAACCTGTATGCAAGTCAAGTAGCAACAGTTAGAACTGGACGTGGAACAACAGACTGGCTCAAAGTTAGGGAAGGAGTACGTCAAGGCTGTATATTGTTACCTGCATATTAATTTATATGCAAATTGTATCATGTGAAATTCCAGGCTAGAGGGAGCACAAGCTGGAATCAAGATTGCAGGGAGAAATATCAGTTCAGTTCAGTTCAATCACTCAGTTGTGTCCGACTCTTTGCGACTCCATGAATCGCAGCACACCAGGCCTCCCTGTCCATCACCAACTCCCGGAGTTCACTCAGACTCACGTCCATTGAGTCAGTGATGCCATCCAGCCATCTAACCTCAACTATACCGACGACATAACCCTAATCGCAGAAAGCAAGGAGAAACTAAAAAGCCTCTTGATGAATGTGAAAGAGGAATCAAAAAGCTGACTTATAACTCAGCATTCAAAAAACGAAGATCATGGAATCTGGTCCCATCACTTTATGGCAAATGGATGGGGAAACAATGGAAATAGTGACAGACTTTATCTTCTTTGACTCCAAAATTGCTGTGGACAGTAGCTGCAGCCATGAAATTAAAAGACACTTGTTCCCTGAAAGAAAAGTTATGACAAACCTAGACAGCTTATTAAAAAGTAGAGAAATTACTTTGCCTACAAAGGCCCATATAGTCAAATCTATGGTTTTTCCAGTAGTAATATATGGATGTGTGAGCTGGTCAATAAAAAAGGCCGAGCGCTGAAGAATTGATGCCTTCAAACTATGGTGCTGGAGAAGACTCTTGAGAGTTCCTTGGACTCAAGATCAAACTGCTACTGCTAAGTCGCTTCAGTCATGTCCGACTCTGTGCGACCCCATAGACAGCAGCCCACCAGGCTCCCCCATCCCTGGGATTCTCCAGGCAAGAACACTGGAGTGGGTTGCCATTTCCTTCTCCAATGCGTGAAAGTGAAAAGTGAAAGTGAAGTCGCTCAGTCATGTCCGACTCTTAGCAACCCCATGGACTGCAGCCTACTAGGCTCCTCCACCCATGGGATTTTCCAGGCAAGAATACTGGAGTGGGGTGCCATTAAACTAGTTAATCCTAAAAGAAGGTAGTAAAAGAGAGGAAAATAGTCTATTTCTTCATGCAGTGGAAGGCTGTGCCCCCTTGTGCTAGTGTGGACTTAGTGTGCTAGAGGACTTTCTCAGTGTTTCTGTTTCCCTCTATTTCTGAGGTCCTGAATACCTGCACCATAGAGGAGGCTCTCTCAAAACTGTTACATTTCTATAGCTGGAGACCACTGATGCACGTTACTCCATGCAAGACTTATGGTGGAGGATGGATGAAAGATTCTTGGTGATCTTAACCTCAGTCTTAGGCAGGTCCTGTGAACCTGTTACTTAAGGATGTTACTATCTCAGTATTTCTGTTTCTCTCCCAACCATAATAGTCAGACTTTGCCTTGTGCCTGTGATGGTCTTAGGTTATGGAGAATTCCTCACCCTTGCCTCAATAGTAGCAAACATCATCTTTATGTCAGTACAAGATCCTGTGCCCAAGTGGGTTTCCTCCCCTTCCGTAGGAACCAACAGCTTTGTTTTCAGCTCCTCTTTCCAGAGCAGAATACATTTGCCTGGGACCAGTGAGGGCTTCTCAGGTGGCATTAAGGGTAAAGAACCCACCTGCCATTGCAGGAGACATAAGAGACATGGTTCAGTCCTGGGAACTAGTAGAAGGAAGGTTCCTCATCTTTCTCAGTAGCAGACTATTGTCAACATTTCATGGTATTATAAACTAAATGTGTCCATCTTTCCCCTCCCCCATCCAAATTCACATGCTGATGCCCTGAACCGCAATGTGATGATGGTAGAAAGTGGAGCTCTGTGAAAGTAATTAGGGTTTAGATGAGGTCATGAGGGCAGAACCTGCATGATGGGATTAGTGCCCATTTTAAAGAAGACAAAAGGTCTGTCAGTGAGGAGACAGCAAGAAGGCAGCCATTTGCATATCAGGAAAGGCTTCTACCAGAACCTGACCTGATCTCAGGCTTCCCAGCCTCCAGACCTCTGAGAAATAAATGTCCACCATTTAAGCTGCCTAGTCAATGGCTTGTATTTTGGTAGCTCGACTAAGATACTTTGCATAATGGTATGGTTGTCATGGGGACAAGTAAATACCCTTCCCTTCTCTCTGAGACAAACAGCTTTACCTCATATGAGAATGAGCCTGGAGAAGTGAGGAGGGTTTTGTGCCTGCCAGTCACCAAAGGGAACTTACTCAAGTCTCTGTTCTTCCTCAAGTCTTTCTCATAATTACAGAATGAAGGCCCATGGAAAAAAAGCTTTTGAATGAAAATGGATTTTTCTTATGTCTGAGGTTCCTGGAGATTATGAATTTCTCCTCTAGACCTCACTTGAACTTTAAGAGTGTGCTAACATTTTAGAAGTTTTCTTATTATCCACTTTTTTGGTGGTTGCCATTTGCCCCATGTTCCATCCATCATAGGTAAAAGAGTCCATGCACCCTGTCTCTTCAGAGGGCTTGGAATTCAGTGTTCTTGATTGCCTGTACGCTAAGCATTCTGAGTAAGACAAATACAAACTAAGATTTTATAGATTATCTAACTTTTGTGTTCTTAGGTGGGAAGCAGTCTTGTTCAGAAGATTTTCTACATTCTAAGTGGAAACAGAAGTCCATAACCTAATGTCAAATTCTGTCACTCATTATTTTTTGACCCCAAAAATATATAATGAAAAAAGTTATAGGTTGTATAATTAGATTTACTACATTATTTTTAATGACTGCATCAGTTCAGTTCAGTTCAGTCGCTCAGTCGTGTCCGACTCTTTGCGACCCCATGAATCACAGCACTGCAGGCCTCCCTGTTCATAACCATCTCCCGGAGTTCACTCAGACTCACATCCATTGAGTCCGTGATGCCATCCAGCCATCTCATCCTCTGTCGCCCCCTTCTCCTCCTGCCCCTAATCCCTCCCAGCATCAGAGTCTTTTCCAATGAGTCAACTCTTCACATGAGGTGGCCAAAGTACTGGAGTTTCAGCTTTAGCATCATTCCTTCCAAAGAAATCCCAGGGCTGATCTTCAGAATGGACTGGTTGGATTTCCTTGCTGTCCAAGGGATTCTCAAGAGTCTTCTCCAACACCACAGTTCAAAAGCATCAATTCTTTGGCGCTCAGCCTTCTTCACAGTCCAACTCTCACATCCATACATGACTATTGGAAAAACCATAGCCTTGACTAGATGGATTTTAATCTGCAAAGAAATGTCTCTGCTTTTGAATATACTATCTAAGTTGGTCATAACTTTTCTTCCAAGGAGTAATCGTCTTTTAATTTCATGGCTGCAATCACCATCAGCAGTGATTTTGGAGCCCACAAAAATAAAGTCTGACACTGTTTCCACTGTTTCCCCATCTATTTCTCATGAAGTGATCAGACCGGATTCCATGATCTTTGTTTTCTGAATGTTGAGCTTTAAGCCAACTCTTCCACTCTCCTCTTTCACTTTCATCAAGAGGCTTTTTAGCTCCTCTTCACCTTCTGCCATAATAGTGGTGTCATCTGCATATCTGAGGTGATTGATATTTCTCCCGGCAATCTTGATTCCAGCTTATGTTTCTTCCAGTCCAGCGTTTCTCATGATGTACTCTGCATAGAAGTTAAATCAGCAGGGTGACAATATACAGCCTGGACATACTCCTTTTCCTATTTGGAACCAGGCTGTTGTTCCATGTCCAGTTCTAATTGTTGCTTCCTGACCTGCATACAGATTTCTCAAGAGGCAGGTTAGGTGGTCTGGTATTCCCATCTCTTTCAGAATTGTCCACAGATTATTGTGATCCACACAAAGGCTTTGGCATAGTCAATAAAGCAGAAATAGATGTTTTTCTGGAACTCACTTGCTTTTTCCATGATCCAGCGGATGTTGGCAATTTGATCTCTGGTTCCTCTGCCTTTTCTAAAACCAGCTTGAACATCAGGGAGTTCATGGTTCACATATTGCTGAAGCCTGGCTTGGAGAATTTTGAGCATTACTTTACTAGCATGTGAGATGAGTGCAATTGTGCGGTAGTTTGAGCATTCTTTTGCATTGCCTTTCTTTGGAATTGGAATGAAAAATGACTGCATAGCAGTCCCTAAATCACACAAGTAAGCTAGGATTTATATACTAGAGAAGTTGTTATTTAACATTAAAAATGTTACATTAGACAATTAAAAAAAAGTAAACAATTAAAAAAGTTAAAATATAAAGTTGGTTTCTTTTAAAAGCAACTTCAATTACTGAAAGAAAAAGTTAGGATTACTACATTAAAATTACAGAATCAAAAGTATCCAAGATACTTTTATAAAGAAGTAAATTATTTATTTATTATAGTTGTTAGGTAGGAGAATGAGCTTCCCAGGAGACCCAGTGATAAAAAAATCTACCTGCCAATATAGTAGATACAGTTTCCATCCCTGATTCAGGAAGACCCCTGGAGAAGGAATGGCAACCCACTGAAGTGTTCTTGCCTGGAGAATTTATGAAGAGAGGAGCCTGGTGGGCTACCGTCCATGAGGTCACAAGGAATCAGATATGCTGAGTGACTAGGCAGGCAGCATGAGCACACACATGAGTAGGAGGAACATGCAATGGGAAACACTCGTGTTCTATCACTGCAACAATAAAATTAATAAACACAGGCCATTACAATAAAACATTGGAAACATTATCAAATTTAATGATTATTTATATTACACTAGGCTCTTTGCTAAGACTTGTGACACTAAGAATTTTAAAGATGATTATTTTTGAACTGAGAGCTTATGTAGAATGATGTCTATACACATCGGGGACTGAGTTGCACAAGGATTTATTGAGACATGGCGTTTGAGTTTGACTGTAAAGAATGCATATGCATTTGTCACATAGAGAAGGAGAAATTACAGGCTGAAGGAAGAGTTTGTGTAAAAGCATGCAAGTGTGAATTTTTTTTTTTTCTGAATTGAAGGAAAGCATCTTGCAGAAGTAATATCTACAAATTTGTATGTATTTTTGACATTAATGTAAAATCTGAAAGCCTGCCACTCTCAATGTAAGGAGGTAAACAACCAGGCTAAGAATCCACAACCCGTCACATTTGTTTACAGCTTTAAACAAACTTACATAGAAAAATCAGGACACATAAAAGCAGCAATATCTTACACACTCCTATTTGCATTGCTCATATATCCCTGACTTTTGTCATTAAAAAAACCAGCAATTCACTTGTATCTCAGTGAAACAGCTGATAATTGCTAGGCTACACTGAAGTAACAAACCTGAAAATCTCAATTACCATAAAGAAGCCATGACATAATTAGCACTTTAGCAAAGTGGGAGGTAAAGGATCTAGGTTGCTCTACTGTCCTGGTATCTTTGACTCCCAGTCTAGAAGGCAAAAGAGCATGCGCATGGAAAAGGCACTTCCACACCTGACAGCCTTGGACTGGAAGTGACATGTGGCTTTCTACCTGCCATTGATGAGAACCATAAACATAACCCTGCATTTGAAGACTGGGAAATGTAGTTTCATTCTGAGCCCAGATAAATGAAATAATCTGGTGAACACATATTTTCTCCTCTATAACCCACCGACTCTAAAAAGTCTTTGTCATTTCATGAATAAAACATTCAGAAGAGTAAAGAATATGCAAATGCTTAAGATCATCCATAATCTTCTCCTGAGAGAAATCTTATCAACTTTTCAATTTGTTTACTTTCCATATTTTTTCAAGTACACATTTTTCTAATAAAGATAACATTTTATGAAAAGTTTGGGGCAGCTTTTTATTACTTAACATAACATGCATTCCCAATTATGTTATATGATGCATATTTGAGTATATTACATACACATAACTTAATGATTTTATATTATCCCAACATATGCATACACTATAACTTAGTTAACTGTTATCATTGAGTATTTGTTTCAACATATATAACACAGCATATCTTTCTATAAAAATCTTTACATATAAATTTCAGATTATGTCCTTGAGAAAGGTGAAATTATCCTGTCAAAGTATGTGGATATTTTTAAGGCAGTGTAAAACTATTTCAACATTGCCTTTCAAATTGTTTCAATTTAAAATCCTACCAGCAGTGCAGAGAGAGTGAATCTTCCAAACATACAGTTAGTTCGGATTCAGCAACTTGATACTTAAAACTGAAAATATCCCAGTCCATACCACAGAGCATACAAAAACCCAAGCAAAGAAAAAAATGAAAATATGATCCTCCTTTGCTTATGTAATTAACATGAATTTGACTTTCCTAACATAGATGCTTTCTATGATCTGATTACTCACCAGACCACCTGAATGATTGGGTTTGTGAACCATCCTATAATGGTTTGTGAACACGTCTTATAATGTAATCTAACTTAAGAGAAAAAATTCTAAGACTTACTGTCAAGACCAAAGTTATGTGTCATTATTGCATTCTTCCCCTCCCACTTTGTATACATACACATTTTTTGGAGGGGTTGGAGAGGGAGAATAAAAATTCTGACTCCTCTATCAAGCACCCAGATTTTCCTGGTTTTCATCATTTGGTTATAATAAACATTTTGTTTTACCAAGCTTCCTTATAAATATTGCTAGACCTCTCAGTAGCCACCATTTCACTCAATACAGACATCATAATCTGCCTATGCTTTCAAGTAATCATAATGTTTGTGTGCTTTCCTGATGGGGGTATAGTTTTTTGCCCTTGATGATGATTGCAAATTAGTCAACAATTAATAATGTATGTGCATCTGTTTTAGTGAGTACACAGAGAAAGAGTGGGTTTAGGCATATAGTAAATGAATTCATCTGTGGTACAGACTCCTTTCCTGAATTTCAAGGAAAACATCCAGAAAGATGGCATTTATCAGACAACTGTTAACTATTCTTCAGATAAAAGTTTGGTTAACAGAAATATACCCCCATACAAATTATTTCACTGACTTTTTTTTTATTTTTCAAAAAAATTCAAATTTCATGCCCTGAAGTTATCATTACTTGGCTTTCTGAATGTTAGACAACTGACATGTGAAATGGACAAAAGTGGCTTCAGAACATACAGAGAAATGACTATTGCCCTCTCTACTTTTCTGGAGAGTCCAGACATTAATACACAGCTGCTCTGGAAAGTGCTTTTATAGCCTAATGTCTGTAGCTTGTACTTGATTCCTGTGTCAAGAGCGTGTTTCCAAACTGGCAGTAGCATACAGTTATGTCACTTTATGTTTAGAGGGCAAAGTGGAGGAAAATCCCAGTGTGACGCTGCTGGGGCATGCTCAAGTCGGCCACAAAGAAAGGTTGTAAATCACGATCAGAAAGAGATTGATGATGTTTGTGAAATATTCTCTCAGGGTGCCAAAGAGGTGTTTGTTCCTGAGGCTTAAGAATTATTTTTGTGAAAGGATTTTATCATTAAGTCTGATGATGTGCCTGCAACCAAAGAAGATAGGGGTTGGGAAGAAAGAGAGGGAGAGAAGAAGGGAGGGAGGGAAGGGAGGGAGGAGAGAAATGAGGGAAAGAAATCCTTGCAACAATGCAATGATTAATATTCCTTGGTATGACACAAATTTTTATCGCCTATATCACTGACAGTTATGATTTGTTAAAAGTTTTCTTCAGGGTGTTTGTTATAAACATAGAATTTATTGTTTTGTGATTTGCATCTTTATTTCAAGGTAGATGGAACCTGTAGTATTTGGGTATTCTACAAGCCTTAGACTACATACAGTAGGAGACCTTTTTTCAGCACAAACCCTTGGTGTACAATAAATTAGTTCTTTTGGAAGAGGCTGGCTTTTCTTTTTATGAGGTGTTAAGTAAGGATGGCCTGACCAATGCGAAAACATTGACTAAATTGGCTCATAGCAAACACAGTCCTATAATTGAGTGTTTCATTTAGCAAAGTGTATTGCTTATGCCCATGGGCTAGTATGGGGATTTTTTAAAAAAGGAATTTGGGGAAAATACATGAAATTTCTAACTAAATTTATGAGTCTAAAAGTACTTGTAAAAAAAGAGAAGACATTTAAAAAACCAGATGAAAAAATTTTTAAATTATGATGAAATCCATCACTATTTTGTTTATGCTTGTTTTCTTACTGATTTGTTGGAAGAATTATAATTAAAAAGTAATTTGTAGCATGCAATAGAACTTTAAAGATGGTGTTTTTTTACTCTAAATCCACTTTCAATTATTCCCCTAAGACCTACCTTATAAAACAATGAAACATGCTATAGAATTGTATTTCATCAACTATGAGTTTCTTAACTATTAAGTATACATGCTCCACAGAGAGTAAGCTATTAATATGCTCAATGACTCATTTAGAGTGTTCTCACTTAAATAGCCAGATTCGTTATCAGAGATTAATGAGCCTCCAAAAGTCTTGGCTTAGGTGCCACTTTAAGCAAGATTACCTCTGTTTACCTTTACTGGAACATTTTATGATCAGGTGTGCAGATTCTATCCCTGGGTCAGGCAGACACCTGCAGTAGGAAATGGCAACCCACTCCAGTATTCTTATCTGGAAAGTCCCACAGACAGAGGATCCCAGAGAGCTACAGTCATGTTGCAAAGAGTTGGACATGACTGAGCACACACGTACAATTCTTTTTTTTCTCAGACTAGCTAAATTTGGTAAAATAAAAGGAGCTTGAGAACTTGATTCACTTTTCCTTCTGGGTTCACCAAATAAATGTTGAATTTATGTGATTTACTAGATAAGAAAGATAAATCCACAGCAGATTTTTCAATTTAACCCTGGGAGACAAGATACGAGACATAGTGGGAAAGGCTTGACTGAAGTAAAAACTCCAGTTACTTATTTCAGCTCTGCATATCTCAGTAGTGTCACTTAACACCTATATGCCTCATTTTCCTCATCAAACAAGACCTTTGACTAGATGATCCTTCAGAGCTAAATATCTGTAAGGGATACCTATTATCTCTTTATCCATTTATCTGTTTAAATGGATAACATCTCTGTAATGTGAGGGCTACTTATCCTGACAAGAACCTAATTCAGTAAGATTTAAAAACACAGTGCTGAATGTGGAACTCTCTCAGTGTTATGCGGCAACCTGGATGGGAGGGGAGTTTGGGGGAGAATGGATACATGTATATGTATAGCTGAGTTCCTTCGCTGTTCACCTGAAACTATCACAACAGTGTTCATTGGCTATACAAAATAAAAAGTTTAAAAAGAAACACAATGCTGAAAGATTTTAGTGTAATAGGTACTATCTCAGGTAGCAACAGCTGACTAATATGTAAATGAACTGGCATAATTTTTTTAATACATGGGATATTCATAAATAATAAATAAACATTTAAATGCAAATCTCCTAGCAGAGAAACAAAAAATGAGTGGTGTGAATTTATGCAAGCTACAATAACAAAGGGCACTTGAGGAAATTGGATGTTTCTTCATGATTAAATTACAAAAATGTTTTTACCCTGCAATTTTTCTTTCTATTTACTTTTATTATAAATACAATTTTTAATTGTGAAATGCATCCTTAAAAATGATCCATACATTGCAGCTAAGTCTGGCAAATTTCATTTGTTCCAAAATATCATTTAACTATGCTTTATTTGGATATTTAGGTCCAACCAGTCCATTCTAAAGGAGATCAGTCCTGGGTGTTCTTTGGAAGGAATGATGCTGAAGCTGAAACTCCAGTACTTTGGCCACCTCATGAGAAGAGTTGACTCATTGGAAAACTCTGCTGGGAGGGATTGAGGGCAGGAAGAGAAGGGGATGACAGAGGATGAGATGGCTGGATGGCATCACTGACTTGATGGACATGAGTCTGAGTGAACTCTGGGAGTTGGTGATGGACAGGGAGGCCTGGCATGCTGCAATTCATGGGGTAGCAAAGAGTCAGATACGACTGAACGACTGAACTGAACTGAACTGAACTGATAAATATTTACCTATGAAAAGCTGAGTACCAGTCTCTACCAAAATTATGTCATATACCCATTTCAATTAATTTGGATATAAAATTACACTGACTTTTTCCCCAAGAATTATATATCTTAAGAATAAGTCACAAAAATTTGGGTGGCTTAGTACATCATAAAAAATGATGAAATCATCAAAACCAACCTTCAATATATGTGTACATGTGTGCAAAGCCTGAGAAAGAGAAAAGTAGCCCATGACCTCTGGGAGCTGGTCCATCCTAGGTGTAGCTAGGCACTAACCTCAGTACTTGGGGAAGGTCATGGTGTTCTCCTGTAGCACACAAATAATCTCACAGGTCACCAACACCAGACAAGGTGACCACACAACCATGATGAAGTGGACATAAATAAGCCACTCAATAGTCATGGCTGGACACAAACCACAACAAGATTGTTGTTCAAGCCATACACAATAATCACCAATGTCCCCCCTTCCAACTGACATCGGCGATTACTGCTACTTTTCCAATTACAATTTTAGCCCTACTTCTTTCTTCCCACTCTCTTAAGATTCTCCATCACAGAACCGTCTCTGCTTCTTTAAGGTACCAACTCCAAGTACTACTTTCATAAATGTTCCCCTAAAATAACCTAACACAATCCTTAAACCTAAAAGTTCCTTCCAATACCCTCTTACTGAGATGTGCCACTGTTCCCATGAAATGCGGTCTCCACCTAGCTCATAGAAATTCACAATCAATCAAACTGACCACAGCAGTGTTCTGTGATGGTCTATGGGCATGAGACATTGGCAAAACACTGTATTACTCTGAGATATATATTTCGAGTGAAAAATAGAAACTATCTAAATGTGTATTAATAAAGAGTTTAGGAACAAATACATAATTGAGTAAGACACTGCTTTACAAAACTCCCCATGAAAAATAATACACATAATTTCCTTTTCCTAAATATAAAATCAGGGCCCAAATAAATGACGCCTAGATTTGCATAACATAATCTCTTCATTCAGATGCAAATTCTATTAACATTAATTCATCACCTTTTTATCTGCCAAGCAGTGTGCTAGGTACTTTTCATGTAAATGTTCAATTTAACCCTCATAGGAACCTGTAAGTTAGATATTTTTATCTTATTTAATCCCTGTAACAGCCTAGTGAAGCTGGTGTTTAAAGCCTCATTTTATAGGTAAGGAAATATTAAATGATTTACCTGCCAGTGAATGCATGAGGCAACAATCAAACATGAATTCTCAAACATGATAATAACAACAATTTATTAATTCACTTTAAAATGTTTGGGGCTCCAAATTTGTCAGGTTACTAAAAAATAGACATGGAAATTCTTGTTGTCCTGGATTTCTGTTTTAATGAAGCAGAACAATAAAAGTATAAATAAATAAAGTATGCAGATGACAATTAACCTGTAAATAGAAATAAAAATTGAGCAAGTGTGATAAGGTTGTGTCAGGAAGGGTTTCTGCTTCAAAAGGAAGTGAGGGAGCTGGTTATGAAGATGTCTGAGAGAAGAGGCTACAGGCAAAGGGGGGTAACAAGAAGAAAGAGCGTGAGACTAGACCTTACCTGGTGTGTCCACAGACCAGCAGAAAGGCCACCTTGTATGGAGAAATGGGAGCAAGGGGGAGAGTGCAAATGATGGGGTCAGATGCATAAGAGAGGAGGATAAAATGTAAATAGATCCTGGAGCCCAGAAGAAGCCCATGAGGGTCTGAATAAAAGAGCTTCATAGTCCAACTTATATTTAACAGAATTCTTCCATTTTCAGAATTGTCTGCAGGGAGCAAGATTCAAATCAGCAAAATAAAGTAGGAAATTATTTCAAAATTCAAGTGAGAGATAATGGCAACATAGACCGAAGTTGCAAAGGTGGAGGTGGTAACAAGCAGTTGGTCCTGACTATAGTACTACAAAGGTAAAGAAGACTGAAGCAAAAGGCGGGTAGGTCATCCGTGAAACTGAGTGGTGCACGATTTGAACCCAGGCATTCTGAATCTGAGAGGCATTCTGAGAGTATTCTGAGCATTAGACCGTAAAGATGGCTGAGGGCCAAAGAATTGATATTTTCAAACTGTCCTGGAGAAGACTATTGAGAGTTCCTTGGACTGTAAGGAAATCAAACCAGTCAATCCTAAAAGAAATCAACCCTAAATATTCAATGGAAGGACTAATGCTGAAGTTCCATACTTTGGCCACCTGACGCAAAGAGTTAACTCATTATAAAAGACCCTGAAGGTGGGAAAGATTGAGGGCAGGAAGAGAAGAGGGTGACAGAGATGAGATGGTTGGATGGAGTCACCAACTCAATGGACTTGAGCTTGAGCAAACTCTGGGAGACAGCGAAGGACAGGGAAACCTGGCATGCTGCAATCCATGGGTTTGCAAAGAGTAGGGTACCATTTAGTGACTGAACAGCAATTCTGACTCTAGACCTCAGTTCTCTTCAGAAGTGCATAAACTATGAAGTACCATTATAAATTATTTTAAAATAACAACTTGCTTATTTTCAGTTGACTTCTAAGATGCAGCTGCTTTATAAAGTTACCATGATTTTCCATGTGATTACTCATGAGCTAAAAAAATTATATTAAAAAAAAATATCTCATGAGTTAGGAGAACAGAAATTTTATCTCTAAGACGTATAAGCCAGTATCAATTATGTGCTGTTTCTTCATTTAGCTTCCAATTTAGTTAATTATTTTCTTTTCCAAACAAGCATTTTAATGAAACAATTAGGCTTTTACAGAAGTCAGAATATGTGTCAGCTTGTATACTGTGTATCATTTTAGAGTAATTTTTGGTAGAGGTTTTCTCTGAATCAGTTTCTAGTTTTGTATAAGTTTAAGGGGTTTTCAAATAGGTTTCCAGATATATACCTGAAAGTCAGTGGGTAATTCTTAATTTTTTTTTTTTTTGCCATCTTTAAAGATAATTATTATTACCAATCAGTTTCCAACAAAGAAACATTCTCTCTGTCAATTCATTTTCTCCATCTGCTTTCACATACTGCAAAATTATAATCATCCATAATTTGTGATAGATTCTTGCCAAACGTTGCTAAAACAATTTGGAAAGTGCCAGACAAGGAGACTTGCCAACTTACACACAGTGCAGATGCTTTTGTTCTTTATACTTTCCTCCAGAAAAGTTGAATATGAGTTATTTTTGATGGATGTTTAATTCCCCAGTAACTATGACAGTGAATTCATTTTTATCCATCTAGAACAAATGACATATGCCCCCCTCCCCCAGAGGCGGCAACACAATAGATACGACACTGAATTGGACTACCCCTCAGAATAAGACAAATTTAATTAGGCTGTGAGCTCCTTAATGGCCAAGACTATGTCTTTTTACTTTAGACTCTTCGAAATGTAGTGTTATTATTGGTATGTGTACTTGACCACAAGTCCTAGCAAGAAAATGTGGTTATTCTAACTGAAGAAAGTATCTACTCGTGTGGGAAGGGCATCATCGCTTTTCATCAAGCTTGTGGCTTCAAGGAGAAAAGAAAAGAGTGACACGCACAGAAAAAGGGGCTAGATTGCCCGGACCAATCTGAAGATAATATTCTGACAGCTGCTTCAGCCAGAGAGCTTTCATGTTTTACTTTTTAAGTGAAAGAAATGAATGAATTTATATTCCCAAGCTAGCCATTTTTCTTTCTTCTTCTGAGCCAGACTTCTCAGAAGATTTGCCCTTACTCATTATTTCCATATCCTAACATCCAGGAGTTGGTGATGGACAGGAAGGCCTGGTATGCTGCGATTCATGGGGTTGCAAAGAGTCAGACACGACTGAGCGACTGAACTGAACTGAACTGAACTGAACCTTCAATACATTCTTCAACATTTCCAATAAGGCTGTTCCTCCCCGAGATTCTAATCGATACCAGCACAGTCTGTGTCCTACCAAGGACAATCTGATTCAACCTGCACACAACTTGGTGACGTTTACCACCCATCTCTTTTCAAAATATTTTCTTTTCTAGATCTGTTTGGACTCTTGGTCTCCTTGCTTTCCATTATTTCTCTAGCCTCTTCTTCACAGTATTTTTTGCTGGTTCTTCTTCCATTATAGACCACCAAATTTTGGATACTTAAGGTCTTTATTTCTGCTTCCTCCTCTTGTCTAGCTCCCAATGATTTCATCCTCTGCCATGACTTTATTTGTATTCTATATGCCGATAACTACATTCTATCTGCGGTTTTGCCTTCTTCCATCACCTCCTCATTTATGTGTCTAATTTCCTTTTGGCTATTTTGCCCATAGTATCTATAGACATCTCAAATGCAATGCAGCCTAAACAGAACAATTAATTGCATCCTGCTCATATATTTGCTTTTCCTGTTCTCAAACAGAAGCAAACAGCAGCACCACCAGCTTGGTTTCTCAAATGAAACACAACAAACAAAACCTAACAGTCCTACTGGACTGCTCTATCTTACTCTCTCCCATCTTGTCCATAAGAAAGATCCCTCAAAACACATATTCTAAATCTGACCATCTCTTCATGACCACTCACTTAGTCTAATTCACTACACCAACCGCCAACTATTTCACCATCTCCCTACTTCCCACTCTCCTATTACCCATCTAGCAGTCAAAATTCTATTTCTACTCTTTCAGTGTAATTAAGGCACTGCCAATAGGTTTTACACTGCAAGAAATAAAATATAACTTCTTGCTAAGGCACTCAAGACACTACATGATTTGGTCTTCATTCAGTGTCATCTCCCCCTATTCTTTTCCTTCATCACTTGCCTCAGGCACATGGCCTTTTAGCCTGTGGTATATACACTGTGCATTCCAGTATCAAAACACTGGTACCCATGTTTTTCCTTGGAACACTCTTCAGAGAGATTATCAAAAAGCTCCAAGAAACAAGGATCCTCTTGACTGCTTCATGCAAAGAACTCCTTTACATACACACAATCCCTGAGGTTCAGAAACCTCAAGTCACTTTCTCAAGGTCACAAAGCTCATTGATTGTGAGTATTTGCTTGGAAGTTATGATTTTTGATTCCAGAGTGTGTTCTTTTCCATGGCAGGGTACTTATCAATGTCAATGTATAACTGTATCTAATCATATGGAAAGAAGAAAAGAATTCCACTGAAGTATTAGAATAGCAAAACTAACCAACTATCCAACCACTGAGGTTTATGTTACCAGAAGTGAATGAATACAGACTCATACACATGCATCCATAGTCAGCTCTCCTTATCTGCAGGTTCCACATTTATGGATTCCACCAACCACAGACCCTGTGCTATGTTTGAGATCTACAGATGGTTGAATTTGCAGATCCAGAATGTGTGGGTAAAAGGGGATAAGTATAGAACTTGAGAATGCATGGACTTTGATAATTGTGGCAATCCTAGAACCAATCTCCTCAGGGATGATTGTACAACATATCGTTTTGTGCTTACTTTTACCAGGCATAGCTTTAAATATTTGCACACACGAATCCACTCAATCCTTATAAAAACTGTCAGCTACTATTATTTTAAATAGACATAAATACACGGAAGCACAGAGAAATTTGGCAAATAACCTAAAGCAAGAGCATTACAAAGTAGTAATACTAATAATCAGTGTTTAAGTGGTATTTAAAGCCAGCAGACTGAATAAAATCACTCAAGGCCTCAGAGTATAGCCAGAAAAATAAGAATTGGGACCTAAACTTTGAATTATTTTCAAAATAGAGAAGTCTGACAAGAGGAAGAACAGGCAACAAAATAACTATGAGACAGCAATTAGCACTGAAGGAGAAAACAGGCAAGGTGAGATGGCAGGGAAGCTGAGAGAAGAAAATGGTACCAAGAGGTCAACTACATCAGATGCCTGAGAAATTATGGAAGGATGAAGAACTTAAAAGACTGACTGCAAGTAAATAGTGACCAAAAGAGTATTGCCAAAGAAAAGGCTGATTATGGGAAGTAAAGACAAAAATCGGAATGAAACTATAAATAAAGTGAATTCTATACTTTTACGGAAGCAGAGAAAATAGTACAATGGCATGAGGGAAAGGCAGGATTAGGCAGGATTTCTAGAAGATGGTAAACATTAAAACATGTTTATATGCCAATGGGAAAGTTCAAGGAGAGCATAAGATTGACCATGTGGGACCATGTGGGACCATAAGAGGGGGGATATCCAGAATTAAGTCTACACTCATGCAAGAGGACCAATGAGATGGTTAATTTTATGTGTCAACTTAACTGGTCCACAGTGTTCCCAGATATCTGGCCAAACATTATTCTGGGTGTTTTTGGTTGACATTATGGCTTTAAGTTAGTAAACTGATAAAGCAGACTGTCCTCCCTAATATGCATGGACCTCATTCAATCACGTGAGGGCCTGAACAGAACAAAAAGACTGCCTATCCCTCAAACAAGGCTTCCCTGGTGGCTCAGCTGGTAAAGAATCCACCTGCAATGCAGGAGACCTGTGTTCTAACCCTGGGTTGCAAAGGTCCCCTGGAGAAGGAAATGGCTACCTACTCCAGTATTCTGGCCTGGAGAATTCCATAGACTGTAGAGACCACAGGGTTGCAAAGAGTTGGTCATGACTGAGCAACTTTCACTTTTACTCCCTCAAATAAGAGAGAATCCCTCCTGTGTGTCTTCTAACCAGGACATCAACTTTTGTCTGCCTTCAGACTAACACTAACACATCCACTCTTCCTGTGTCTCCAGTCAGCTGACAGCAGATCCTGGGACTTGTCGGCCTCCATAATTACATGAGCCAAAATCTTAAAAGAAATCTGTCTCTCTCTGCACATATAACACACACATGTATATACAATAGATATTTCATACATACACACACATTTCTTTTTTTTTTTTTTTCCTGAAGAACCCTGATACAACTCGGATCTAGAGCACAATCTCCAAATTCACCTTAACTATGAGTTAGACATTGAGTACTTGAGCTCAGCTGACCATCAAACCAGATCAGATCAAAAAGTGGGAGAAATGATGACTCTCCAAGTTGCTCTCACCTTACACCTTTGGCAAAGTAGCAGAACAGTGTTCCAAAGACTATCAAGACCAAGACTATAAGGGAGTGGACATGGCCATCGGTGCTTCCCTTTGCCCCTCACTGAAGTGATGGTTCTGTTTGGTAGTGAAGAACAGGGACAAGGTCAGCATTCAGGAATCCAGCATAGGACTTCTAAGGAAATTCTTGCTGTATGGCAATGTGTAGTAAATGTTCTATTTTTCTGTGTTTCATTGAACCTATCCGAGGATCTCAGAGCAATGAGACAAACAATGCCTAACCATAGGGTTCTTTATTTCCTTTCATATCCTTCCTTTTTCTGAATTGTATTTTCAAGTTTATCTATAATCAATATTCACTATTTGTGTGATTACAAAATCAATTACAGCCATGTATTAAATTTAGAAAAAGGTGAATCACCACTCATAACATCATTCTCCTGCTTACAATACTTGTTGATCATTTTAGTCTTCAGAATAAAATCCAGCATCTTAAGATAAAATTTCTAGTCTAACAATAGGTAGGAACAATTTTTTCTTAAATTAATTTGATTAGTTTTTCTTGCAAGCAAATGATCCCCCAAGACATTACTATTCTAGATCTTAGGCAGCAGAACAATTATTTGTTGTTTGTTTATGGTTTATTTGTCTGTTTAATTTCTTCAGTGGATGATACATCATCATAGTTGTTTTGTGAGCATGTTTGGTTTCTGATTGTGTTTTTATTTTAATCAGTGAAAGGAGAAATAGTGACCAAGGCCAGCTACCATACTATGATGAATAGGACTGTAGAGAGATAGATGAATGAAAGATGACATTTTAGGAATGCTTTCAGTACATGTCGAAATCTAATTCAACCTTTACAGGAGTTTGCACATTTGTTTTTAATTTGCATACATAATGCTTCATGTATATAATTTCATATTTTTCATGTTTGACTAAGCACTTTGTTTTTAACCTCCATAGTTGTTGCTATGCTGTATATAATTACTTACTGCCAAGTACAGTATATTATTTGCATGAAAATGACCCTCAGATAGGATGACATTTGGAACTGGAAAAATAGATTACATTGTCAGATTTATGTTCTGTAATAATTTTCTATGTTTACATTTTAAAATAGAATATAGATGTCAGGCTACATTGGAACACCCATTAGCAGATAGGAGGTGGATTAGATAGTTTTAGAGATTATTTGATTTTATCATCAATGTTCACCTAATTTAAAAAATAAAATTCACTGATCTAAAGACTATTTTAGTAATATTATTCAATAGCTTCAATTAGCCTTATAAAGATGAATTATCTTGATTCATTTCTATAAAATGTATAAATATGTTGTCATGAAGAGTTTTTCTCCACGCACTGTAAAATATTGCCAAAATTTTACCCTCACACTAATGATAAATAATGCTTAAATGAGACTGTAATTTTTGCAATCTGAGGCTATTCACAGATGAATTATTTGGCTAAAAGTGATATCTCTACTAGCATAGCCTTGCCTCATTATCTCATTCTAAGATGAATGAAGGGGAGGAGCAGTGTTCAGCTGATTCATATTGTTGCCACAGTTAAACTGTTCCCTAATCAATTGTAATGTTGTTTGGTAAACTAAGAGATATTTGTAACAACTTCAAATTTGTTTAAAATGCAAGAATTTCTCATAAAAATATGCCATTTTTATTCAAAATATACTTTTATATTATTATGTAATTCTATAGAAGAGGATTTTTAATGTAAATATATTAAATAACTAAAACAAAATTAGCTTATATATGTTTTAAGGTATGAAATAAGAGACATGTTTTTAAGTTTATCTACACATGTATATTGGAGAAGGAAATGGCAACCCACTCTTGCCTGGAGAATCCCAGGGATGGGGGAGCCTGGTGGGCTGCCGTCTCTGAGGTCGCACAGAGTCGGACACAACTGAAGCGACTTAGCAGCAGCAGCAACACACATGCACATACTAGGTTTAAAGTCAAGCTTTATCCCCAGCATTAGAAATACAAAAAGAATACATCATTTAATTTAAAAAGCCTTGAAAGATTCATCTTCCTGAAAATGCTCACAGGTCATGGTGATATGTTAATATCATCTTCCTCTTTAGAGTTTAAGATTATTATCTGACTCCTTGGGAATCAATTCATGAATCTATAGGCACTACCAGCACCATTATAAAAATACAGAGATAGGCAGAACACTACAACCCACAGTCAATACGTACTAACTACAGAGTTGGCTCATATATGCATGGGCTTTCTATTTAGATCACAAGAAATTTCATTTGTTATGAAACAAGTATATTTTCATTTTGGAAACTGATACTGAAAAAATGAAAGGTAGGTGGCAGCCCAGAAATAATGTCACAGGAATCTATTTCAAGACACCATCATCTCTCTCCTGGACTATAAGACAGTTTCTGAAATGTCTTCCCATGTCCATTCTTAGTCCTTCTAAGTCCTCAAAGAGCATCCTTAGTCCTCAAAGAGCATCCTCTAATGCATCCTCAAAGAGAGTCATCTTTTAAAAACCTGGAATCTGATCATCTTGTTATCCTGATTAAAACTTTTCACTTGCTTCCCAGTTTGTTTGTTTATTGTTTGTTTTCCAGAAAGACTAGAGACCATGGCAAGTTAATAAAGTATCACATGGTCTGGCTCCTTATCCCCTTGTCTCTAGCCTCATCAACTCTTCTCCCCCTGCCCTCAATTCACATTAATAACAGCTTTGGGCTTCAGCCTTCTTTAAACTCAAAAAAGCACAGTTCTCTTTTTTTTCTAAAAGACTTTCAAAATCCTATTCATCTCTCTCATCTTAGCCTAAATGTGGCCTTCTCAGTGAAGATCACCATATTTCTCCATATAAGCTTAGGTGGTCCCCACCAGATACAGTCACCACACCCTGTACATATTCTTCCTTTTATTGGCTACCATTGAAATTGAAGAGGAACTTTTAAAATATCCATCTCCCCACCTCTTCCAAATTACATGCATCCTAACAGGCATGCCTGATATGTATTCTAATACCCTGAATCGTAACTGACATAGAGATACCAAATAAATATTTTTGAACTAATGGAATAGTCATAAATATATCTTAATCAGTAAATTTTAATTGTATATCTCTTTGCTTTTTTGCATACCTTATGTATGCATTCATTTATGTTTTTTAATCTGTATTGTATGCTCATGGAGGAGACCAGATTGCATTTGCTTTATGATGTTATCTTTGACTCCCCATACTAAATATGACTGATATGTGATCTCATGGTCTGTAACTTTTCACCTTCTATCCTAAATAGACTCTCTTTGTGTCCAAGCTTTAGATTCTTTGGAAGCAAGAATTGGGTGCTTTTTTATCTTTGTATCCTTCTGCTATAGCTCACATACTAAGCAAACAAAAAATACTTAGATTAAGAAATGTTGTAATGGAAGGAAAGTGTTTGAGGAAAGACTTCAAAAACCTTCTGCAGAATCCAGGTATTTCTACCAAACTCCTGATTGTCCAGAAATAAACATGAGTGATTCACCAAATGATTGAGCCACTGCATACAGTGTTCTGCAGATAAAGATTCTCCTCCTCCCAGGTCTGTTTTAGAGAATATCCTGAACAGAGTTCATCATAGGAGGAAAAAAATATCCCTGAAGAGGTATAGTTAGATTCACCTTAGGCAGTCTGGGATATTTGTTTTGGATGTCTCACACAAAAAACATCAAAAATATAAAAGGGCCACTTGGGCCCCGTTTGGTAGTATTTTTAACTATTTTTTTTATCAGTTTAGAATTGCAACACAATTGAGAGTAGAGTACATAGATGTCCCATCCGCTCCATGGTCTAACACATATGTCACCTCCCTATTTTCAACATCACTCACTAGAATGGTACACTTGTTACCAGTAATGAACCAACATTGAAATATCACAGTCACCCAAAGTCAACACTTTATATTAGGGTTCACTCTAAGTATTGTACATGCTATGAGTTTAGACAAATGTATAATGACATATAACCATCATTATAAGATCATATAGAGTGTTTTCACTGCTTTAAACATCCTCTGCATTCTGCCTGTTTCAGTTCAGTTCAATTCAGTCTCTCAGTCATGTCTGACTCCTTGCGACCTCATGAATCACAGAACACCAGGCCTCCCTGTCCATCACCAACTCCCGGAGTTCACTCAAACTCATGTCCATTGAGTCAGTGATGCCATCCAACCATCTCATCCTCTGTTGTCCCCTTCTCCTCCTGCCCCCAATCCTTCCCAGCATAAGAGTCTTTTCCAATGAGTCAGCTCTTTGCATGAGGTGGCCAAAGTATTGGAGTTTTAGCTTCAGCATCAGTCCTTCCAATGAACACCCAAAACTGATCTCCTTTAGGATGAACTGGTTGGATCTCCTTGCAGTCCAAGGGACTCTCAAGAGTCTTCTCCAACACCACAGTTCAAAAGCATCAATTCTTCGGCGCTCAGCTTTCTTCACAGTCCAACTCTCACATCCATACATGACCAGTGAAAAAACCACAGCCTTGACAAGATGGGCCTTTGTTGGCAAAGTACTCTCTGCTTTTGAATATGCTATCTAGCTTGGTCATAACTTTCCTTCTAAGGAGTAAGCGTCTTTTAATTTTGTGGCTGTGATCACCATCTGCAGTGATTTTGGAGCCCCAAAAAATAAAGTCTGACACTGTTTCCCCATCTATTTCCCATGAAGTGATGGGACCAGATGCCACGATCTTTGTTTTCTGAATGTTGAGCTTTAAGCCAACTTTTCACTCTCCTCTTTCACTTTCATCAAAAGGCTTTTTAGCTCCTCTTCACTTTTTGCCATAAGGGTGGTGTCATCTGCATATCTGATGTTATTGCTATTTCTCCCGGCAATACTGATTCCAGCTTGTGCTTCTTCCAGCCCAGCGTTTCTCATGATGTACCCTGCATACAAGTTAAATAAGCAGGGTGACAATAAACATCCTTGACATATTCCTTTTCCTATTTGGAACCAGTCTGTTGTTCCATGTCCAGTTCTAACTGTTGCTTCCTGACCTGCATATAGGTTTCTCAAGAGGCAGGTCAGGTGGTCTGGTATTCTCATCTCATTCAGAATTTTCCACAGTTTATTGTGATCCACATAGTCAAAGGCTTTGGCATAGTCAATAAAGCAGAAATAGATGTTTTTCTGGAACTCTCTTGCTTTTTCCATGATCCAGCACATGTTGGCAATTTGATCTCTGGTTGTTCTGCCTTTTCTAAATCCAGCTTGAATATCTGGAAGTTCACAGTTCATGTATTGCTGAAGCCTGGCTTGGAGAATTTTGAGCATTACTTTACTAGCGTGTGAGATGAGTATAATCGTGCGGTAGTTTGAGCTTTCTTTGGCATTGCCTTTCTTTGAGATTGGAATGAAAACTGACCTTTTCCAGTCCTGTGGCCACTGCTGAGTTCTCCAAATTTGCTCGCATATTGAGTACAGCACTTTTACAGCATCATCTTTCAGGATTTGAAATAGCTCAACTGGAATTCTATCACCTCCACTAGCTTTGTTCATAGTGATGCTTTCTAACGCCCACTTGACTTCACATTCTAGGATGTCTGGCTCTAGGTGAGTGATCAGACCACTGTGATTATCTCGGTCACGAAGCTGTTTTTGTACAGTTCTTCTGTGTATTCTTGCCACCTGTTCTTAATATCTTCTGCTTCTGTTAGGTCCATACCATTTCTGTCCTTTATCGAGCCCATCTTGTCATAAAATGTTCCCTTCATATCTGTAATTTTCTTGAAGAGATCTCTAGTGTTTCCCATTCTGTTGTTTTCCTCTATTTATTTGCACTGATCACTGAGGAAGGCTTTCTTCTCTTTCCTTTGGAACTCTGCATTCAGATGCGTATATCTTTCCGTAAGTAACTGAATTTTTCTTGGCTGTGCTGGCTCTTCGCTGTTGTAGGAGCTTTCTCTAGTTATGGAGAGCGGGGGCTGCACTCTAGTAGAGGTGCGCGGGCTTCTCATTGTGATGGCTTCTCTTGTTGCGGAGTACAAGCTCTGGAGCATGTGGGGCTTCAGTAGTTGTGGTACATGGGTTTCAGGGCACGGGCTCAGTTGCCCTGAGGAATGTGGAATCTTCCCAGAGTAGGAACTGAACCTGTGTTCTCTGCATTGGCAGGTGGATTCTTTCTCACTGGACTACCATGGAAATCACAGATCATTTCTTTTTAATGTTAAATAACATTCCATTGTCTGGATGAAGCACACTTTACCTAATCACTTAGCGAAGAACATCTTGGTTGCTTCTTGGTTTTGGCAATTATGAATAAAGCTGCTATAAATACCTGCATGGAGAGTTTTATATGGACATACACTTCCATCTCCTTTGGGTAAATACCAAGGAGCACAACTACTGAATCATGGCCTTTGAGTTTTCAACATTTACACCAATAAGAGTATGTTCTGAACAGATGTTTGCACAGCATCAGATATTACTTAGACTTGATAGATTACTCTCAGAAAATGTGTCTTGTATTTTTCAATTTTCTAGATTTAATATACTATACAAGGTAGTATATTCATCTTCAAGTAAAGATTAATATGCACCTATCTAAATTATCTGTGTAGATTATAGTATTTCAAAAAGCCATTTTAATATAAGGCAATAAATGCAAAATATGTTCATGTGTGTGTTATGTGTGTGTGTGAATTTATATATATTTATATGAGGCCCTTAGCAACTTGGCAACCATTTCCTTTCCAGGGAAGTGTTCACAGGTGAACCTTTAATTTTATTCCTAAATACAACAATGGCAAAAAAAAAAAAAAAAAAAAATTCTACTTTTTTTCTTTTCAGCAGCATAAAAATTCCTTGTTTATTCCTCTCTTTTTTTAATCTAAATTTAAAGTTTTAGACAGAAAAAAGACTGCTTTTTTGTTCATTGACAGGCAAATTCTATTATAAACAAATCAGATTATAAACAAACAAACTGAGAAAGAGTGATATAGACACAAAACTTTTACACAATAGTAAAACGTGTTACAAATTTAGCAGTTCAACCTTGCCCTACCCTGGCAATTCTTTTTTATTATTCATTACGAAGCTGAGATAGAGCTGTAAGAAATGCATGCTTCTGGTTAGCCTTTAAAGACAAATATGTCTATCTAATAAATATGAGGTCCAGCTTTGGATCAATGAAATAGGAGCCAGGATTCCTACAATTAATGCATGAATCTTTGACTGATTTTTCCATAGATCTGGGAAGAGCCACTTAAGCTCTTTATATCCTCCCTTTGCAATGTGAATAACAACAAGCACATGCATCACTGGACCCTGTAACACTAATTCTTCACAAAAGCACTTAAAAATAGTTTGATGAGAAGTACTATATTTAAGCAAACTATTACTGTTATTCATTTAGCTGATTGTAAAACATTGTGAAGAAAGGAAAACATGAGCTCACTGCATGCTAGATAAGGGATGCAGGAAATCATTAATGCAGTCAGATTTCTCAGAGTAAACAATTTCAGTTCTCCAAGCGGTTGTCACTGATAGAGACATGACTGTCCCTACTTGATGTGCTGGTATGCTACTCACTATGTTGAATCTAATAAGCAATTTGGTTTCCAGCATGAAACAGAATAAAAAATTATATTCCTTCTTCTTGGTATTCTGTGTCATAAGCAATCCATATTCAAATATGCTTCATATTGTGACTTCTAACCTCTGGAGAGGCAACAGGTTTATGAATCTTAAAATCTAGCATAATTTTCAACATTAGTCCTCTCATTGGTTCAATAAAAGACATAATGTCATCTGTATTTTTAAAAGTATTCAGTCATTAATTGAAATCAACTTATGTCTAGTAACATAATGTTCATTACTATGTCTTTTCTAATGAATTTTTTAAATGCAACTTTTGAGCTTAGCTTCCTCGCTCCCGGCCATTAACTTCACTGGGGATGCTTTTATGCTCCACAAATGAAGTCCTTGTGCAAAAATCAAGCTTACTTTCCTATGCCTTTCCTATGCATCACTTTCCTATGCCTTATAAAACGTATCCCACTTTCAGAGACTACAAGCCATCAAGGATGTGTTGGCATTTTTTCCCTTAAAAGAAACCAGAAACCTCTTGCTTTTTGCCAAGCACAGTCATTGATCAGAGGGTTCTCTTAAATTGACTTGTCATCAGAGAAAACCTCATTTTCTTTCTTCCTTCCTCTCTCTCTTCTCAATGAAGAGGTCACTGATGGGAACAAGAATACATCACAAAAAGGAGCTTAGAATTTCTCCTTGGCCTTTTCAGAAAGCTACATCCAGCACAAGTTCATACAACATCACATTTCACAAGACACAGTACCTTAAAAAACTAAGAACTGCAGAGAATACCTGTTACTGTTGTTCAAAAAACCCTTTGTCTTTGAATGTAAGAAAATTACAATAATTTATAGTTTATGAATAATTGCAAGTGACTATTCATTGGTTTTATTTTTCTTCTAGAATGGCTATTTATTCAACTACAGGGTTCAGGCCAGGTTTTAGGGATGTATGTGATCTGATCATATTAGGTAGTATAAACGGACTCAAAATAGACCTGTAGTTGCTTGAAAAATCTCAAAAAAAAAAAAAAACCCACAGAACTTTGTAATGAGGAGAAAAGAACTGATTTTAGAAGAATAGATCTAAGAAAAAAGGACACATTTTATTAAAAGGTCCTAGAAAGAACTAAGAAATAATGCAACCAATATACACTGACAGCAATTCTACCCCTTCAGGGGCTTCAGACTTAGTGTAGGTCCTCCTCCTCAAGGGCCAAAATTTCCTTGCATTCTGTTATATCCCCAGCACTTGGAGCAACACCTGGCACCAAGGAACACTCAAATATTGCTTAGTAAATGAATCAAAGAGTGATCCCTGCTCATCTGATTTTTGAATGAGTAAAAATGTGTCCTTAACCAGGTTGATATTTACTACTTATGGCGGCAATCAGTCTGCTTCTGAAATTCCCATTCTTACCTGAAGACTACCTGGGACAATTTTAAAATAACCCCTCTCACCCCTGTCAACTCTCTTCTCACATACAGCAGTCTAAAAATTTTATATAGATATATGTTCATCTATTTGTTCAGTATTTCTTATTCAACTAGAGCCTATAAAGAAGAAATAAAGAGTAGAGAAAGTTAACAGAAAATAATGAAGAACAAGCCATAAAACCACACACTTATGCTTTCCTAAATTTGAGTCATACTGTGAGAGAATACTGAAGTTTCAACAGAAACTTCTAACTTTCTTTCATTTGTCTTATCAACTTAACAGTTGAAAATTGATTCCTTGCTTTGTTAAAAAGACAGAAGGGAAAGGAGTATGACAGCTAACACTCTTTTCTCAATCAGAAGTGGGTGGGATAGGATAAATACCGAGTCATAAATATTCAGTGTTGTCATCAAAGAAAATAAAAAAAGAAAGATTGTTGTTGAAGTCCCAAATTACAGCAGATGGGTTATGAGAACTTTCTGGGCCTCCGTTTTCTCATTTACATTAGGAATAATGATAATGTCAGCGCTATCATAATACAAAACGTCAGCATATATGAGTCCCTGAATGCTATCCTGCTATTTACCACTTTCTAAGAGATACCTGCCACAGGAGATACAACATTGGTTTTTTGTTTGTTTGCTTCATATTTTTTCCCTTTATTTCTTAATTCCTATTTGGCATGATTAGAATATCACCTTGCCATTTTAAATTATATCCTAAATTAGAAACTTTTATTTAAACTAGAGTTACTATAGAAGTCAACATCACAGCTTAGGAATCAAACCTAACAGAACTGAAACCCAGGTTCTGACACTGTCTAGTTGATTACTTTCAGAAGCTATGTTTTCTTCAGTCAGTTAAGGATATAGAAATGTACTGGATTGCTGAAACATTAAATACGATAACATGTATCAGCTACTTGTTGAAGCATGAAACATACTATCAGCACAACAAAAGGGACACCACTGTTGCAATCAAATAATCTCTTCCTTAGCCTTCACCACCCCCAACACCATGGGAGAAGACAGAATGAGCTAACTAAATGAGAACATCTCACATAGAAGTGGTTCACAAGAGAACAGAGGGTTTAGCCAAATTTATGTGTATTTCTTCATTTCTCATTCTGAAATATCCACCTAATTAAAGACTGGCTTAGTTGTATATTTCTGAAGTCTTCTTTTCATCTTTAATTTCACCTCAAAGATCGAGTAGAATCAACATACATGTATTCCCAGAGTCTACCAGATAAAAACGCAGTTTCTATGTTATTTTTGTTGTTCCAGGAACTATTTTGCTCTTATTGGTATTATTTACCATGATGGAAATATTCTGTGGATTTCTTACATGGATTTCTTTCTCTCTCGTTCTAGTTTTTTCTACTATATTAGCAAGGCTAATAAAAAGTTTGTACGCGTTCAGTCATGTCCAACTCTCTGCAATCCCATGGACTGGAGCCCACCAGGCTCCTTTGTCCTTGGCAAGAATCCTGGAACAGGCTGCCATTTTCTATTCCAGGGGATCTTCCCCACCCAGGGATCGAAAGTGTGTCTCTTGCGTTTCCTGCACTGGCAAGCGGATTCTTTACCACTGTACCACCTGGGAAGCCCTAACAAAGTATAGGCCTCCCGAAGTCAGGAAAACCTCTCTATATATATCTGGGCTAAGTTAGTCTATCCCTGTCAAAATGAAATTAAATTAATTTCCAACAGGTTAATCAGTTACCATATGGAAGTGAGTTCTTTGTGATAGCAAGCCTATCTAACACCTAACGTGATAGATAAAACATGTAACTTTATTTTAGCAAGCCTTTTCTATCACCTAACATTCATGATTTCTTTAGCTATACCCAAGGTAATAACTTCAAGAAAAATCTCTGCAGTCTTGGCCACTGCTTTGAAAAAGCCATGAAAATGGATTATCATGGTAGAAAGTAGAATATAAGGAGAATAGCATTAATTTTGAAGCCATTTAGACCTGGATTTTTCCAAGTCTGTCTCCTCTTTGCTATGTAAGTAATCTCAGGCAAGTTATTCACATTTTCAGAGACTTAATTTTCCCTTCTGTAAAATGGCAATATATCTTCCCTAGATAGTAATTATGACAATAATACTGATAAAGCACAGGGCTTGACACATTACTTGACAATTTTATTTTTTTATTCCCCATATTTATCATAAGCTGTAATAATTACATATAAAACTCTCTTTTACATGAATGCTTTCAAAGACAATGTTATAAACTTGACAATTTAATGGCTTGAAGAATAAAAACATGGTAAATTTGAAGTAGCCAAAATGACATACATTATCCAGAAATCAAACTGCTTTTTGTAAATTCAGAGCAGGAATCCAAATTTGCAAAACTGTATTTGTCAAATATACTCAAATAATAGTGAACGGTGTTAAGAGGAGAAACAAGGAATACAATGCAATTTATCTTTTACTTATAGTCTTGCTCTAACCTTTAATTTAGGTAAGGAAAACAATGTTGACTTAACAGACATGACTGTCTGGTAACATAAACTACATCTGCATAAGGCTCATTAATGATGGACTACATAATCACTATGTATTCATACAGTTTTTCAGTCCTCTGAGGCCCATTAAATGTCATGTCTGAGGTTCCAAGGCTAGACATCGACTCCATTGATATTTGAGCCGACCTGTAATTTCTTATTTCAGTATTCATACTCCAAAACTTATTCAATAAATATTTGTTGCATGTTAACATGTGTAATTACTTTGCCAACAAGGGTCTGTCTAGTTAAGGCTATGGTTTTTCCATAGTCATGTATGGATGTGAGAGTTGGACTGTGAAGAAAGCTGGGTGCCGAAGAATTGATGCTTTTGAACTGTGGTGTTGGAGTAAACTCTTGAGAGTCTCTTGGACTGCAAGGAGATCCAACCAGTCTATTCTAAAGGAAATCAGTCCTGGGTTTTCATTGGAAGGACTGATGCTAAAGCTGAAACTCCAATACTTTGGCCACCTCATGCAAAGAATTGACTCACTGGAAAATACTCTGATGCTGGGAAGGATTGAGGGCTGGAGGAGAAGAGGAAGACAGAGGATGAGATGGCTGGATGGCATCACCAACTCGATGGACGTGAGTTTGAGTGAACTCCAGGAGTTGGTGATAGACAGGGAGGCCTGATACGCTGTGGGATCGCAAAAAGTCGGACACAACTGAGTGACTGAACTGAACATGTGTAATAAAGTCTACTATTATCTATACTCAAATATCAATTGGATAGAAAGTTATCTTTGCAGTCAATATTTAACAGAAACAAAGCAATCATTTCTTTACATTTGAAATAAATATTTCCAACATCATGAGTTTCTCTTGACAAATTGTGAGATCACTATTAGAAATGTGAATAATTCTCTAGAACATATAACAAAATATTTATTTGTAGTATCAAAGACTGGCAAACTTCTCTACATAGGTTTATGAAATCTATCAAACCATATTTAAAATGTTTCCACTTCGTAAAACTCAAAGCACTCTTGGCCAAGTATTTCTTGCTTAATTCCATACTTGTGTCTATATAAGTTTAATGCACATGTGTTTGATTCACTTACAATTATGTATATGTTGCTTTTAAATTTATTTCTTTTGTTCTTAGGTAATGTCTTTCTTTGTAGGAGCTCAAAGTCTACTCTATAAATGCTAATGGGCATTTTCACAATATCCCTATGAAAGAGATGGCAATGAGCTCTGTGAATGTCACTTAAGTCAAGAAACATTAACACATAAAACCTCATAGTCTTAGTAGTGCTAGGCCCTAAGAGGAATGTGTAACATTAAAAAATTAGCAGATTTCACTCTGGTTTCACCTCTGTTATAGGCAAAATAATATTCTAAAAATGGTACACAATTGATTAGAGAAACTATCATTGTTTATCTGGTGGTTAAGAGAACCTGTTTTCTATTTCTTTCTCTGCTTCCCTCTCAATATAACTGACTAATCCTTCTCCTCTCCCAACTTTCCACAGATTAAGAACTAGATGATAATTGCACAAGCTTATATATACATTCCAGAGTATGCTCTTAGAAATTTTGGGGGGAAATTAAGCTAAATAGATATTTAGTGACAAAGTTCCCAAATGTAACTAAAAATCAAGTACAGTAAAAATGACAAAGCTAACAAACATTTGATATTTTGTGTTCCTCACACAATAAATACCATGTGCTAGAAATTTAAAATATTCATGAACTGCATTAAACATAAGGGTACTCAACACTTCACATACTCCAACATGCCCTTAATATATAAGGTAAATGTATAATGTTTCTTGGGCTTACAGATTTCAAATGGTAATTTCACACAGTGTTAGGTGGTTAATTTCTATTAGCAAAATCTATAATATTCACTTTAAAGGAAAGTAAATCCTGGTTTCTAAATAATACATAGCCTCCTGTGGAAAAAATAGAACTTATATAGTTTTCTATATTTATATTTGAATTAATAAAATGCACTTGAGTATGAAAGAAATCTGAATCACATTGAGTTATAATCATGACTATCAAGTAAAGAAAGGGATGGACAATCAGCGAATCAGTGCCCAGAGAATATTTCACAGTTCAGAGGAGAGAGGAATAATGCAAAAAGGTATTCATAAAATTCAAAGCTGTTGCTATATTGTAATAAAATAACCTTTACCAGTGAAAATAATACTCTATAATTAATGGCAGTATTTGACAGAACCTAACATTTCCATGCTTCAACAATCAGATTATCAACAAGTTGGGGGATATTGGAGGACATCCAATCATCTCTACACTCCATTGTGATTTTTGCCTCAGTCTCAAATTATCCCTTTTCTTGTTAGAAACAAAGGTGAAATTTATAAATGAGTACATTTATAAATAACTTATTTTTTGTAATTCTGTTCTGCAGCCTATCACTATAAATTGCTACAAAAATATATTTTGACCACATTTATTCTGATCATCTTTATCTAAAATCTTCTTTTATATGCATGTATGAGCTCCATAATATCTTTTTAAATATAAAAATAAGGTAAAACTAATACAAATAGAGAAAAAATACCAACTGAACAGTTAGGCCATCTAATTCTCATTAAATTTCCTATGAGATAGTTATTTTTGTTACAATAGTCTCATTTTTAAATAAACCAAGAAACAAGCTTAGAGTATTAAGCAACTTGACCATGGTCACACACCTCAAAAGTACTAAAACCTGGATTCAGATCCCAAATTACCTAACATTAGAATGAACATTACATGCATATCACTGAAATCCAACTTACTGTTGCTGATGAATGTGGTACAAAGAAAAATTATTTAACTTTTTATTTTTATTTTATTAGTCAAAATAAGAAAATAATAAACTGCTTATTAAGTTAAATTATCTCGGGAAAAAAAGATGGTGAATTAAAACAATAAACTAAGACTGGAAAATTCTCCAGCAGAAATTTTACTAAAAAACAAAAATAAAAAAAACTACTCTTGAAAATGTAATTGGACACACATCAAAATATCATCAAGGATATTAGAACCCATTGTTATGATGAAATAAGATAAAAACTAATTTTGCTAAATGGAATCAACAAGGTCTTTAAACACAATTATATTTAAACCATAATAGGAGCACTGAGCTGTTTTATGAGGCAATAATCTGGTTCCCTAGTGGATAAACTATAAGGCTGAAGGCTGGTTAGAGTTTTGTAATAAGAGAACTGGATTATTGCCTCATAAAATTGTTTGGCACTTTTCTCATTGTGATTATTCTACAAGGCTTTGAGAATTCACTTTTAAATAAACGTCAATTAGACTAGTAAGTACTTATATGAAAAAAAGAAAACCTATGATGAAAGAGATGAAGGTAGACAGCAACCTTTGTAACTAATAAATAATAGTCTTAGGTCTAAACTTTTTTAATATATAATGTGATAAGGTAACAATTCTCAATTTTCAAGACTTTTTTGATTTAAAAAATAATAGTCATTCTCTAGGGCATCTGGCCACCAGTTTCCATAGGAAGGTAATAAAGAGATGTTTTGTGTCTGTAACTGGATCATACTGGGTTCATTTTCACATGGATCAAATGTTCATATAATTCCCATGAGACAAGACTATGTACTTCCAATTCAATACTTCTTTAGTTTATTGTCTTTACAGAAATGTTAGTGAAACCCCTCCTGTTCTATCACTTTACAAATGTTTATCACTTAATAATCATCTTTGGTTAACATTTTTGCAGTACATTTTTGAGTGCAGTGAAATATGACTTAGGCTTAAGAAGAATTATATAAAACATATTATTAGAGACTGGTCAATAACTTTTACTATATTTCACTTCCAAATGGACCTTTCTAAGTATATAGATAAAAGTACTATGAAACTCTGTATCTTTGATCAGTGACTTCCCTGGTCTGGTAGCTCAGACGGTAAAGCGTCTGCCTACAATGCAGGAGACCTGGGTTAAATCCCTGGGTTGGGAAGATCTCCTGGAGAAGGAAATGGCAACCCACTCCAACACTCTTGCCTGAAAAATCCTATGGACAGAGGAGCCTGGTAGGCTACAGTCCATGGGGTCACAAAGAGTCAGACACGACTGAATGACTTCACTTTCCTACTTTGATCAGTAAGGCATTTTTTCCCCCATACTCATTCTCTTAACTCTCACTTCCCAAATATATCTCCTTCATGCTGAAATCATCTGAAAGTCTATCAAATCATGGCAACTGGCTCAGTACCCAAGGCCTCATAACCTAACTTAGTTCCAAATGTGGTCCCTCTTGATTTAGAGGACTATGAGCTAAAATAGATGAATAACCTGTCTTCTATATACTCAATACGCAACGATGAGACAGGGAAAAGCTAAAAAAATATTACAGAGAAGGAGAAAATGGGAGGCAAACAAAAGTTAAGTAGGTCATAACAATTCAGAAATCTTGCTGAGCAAATATTGCTAGAACTCCCTACTTTGGTGAACAGAATAGACCTTGTTCTCCATGGGTAGAGGTATTCATTCTGTCCTCTTTGCAGTATCCTTTATCAACATCCTTCCTCACGTCTGAAAAGGACATGGCAGTCCTATTCCTGACAATAGAGGACATTTCCTAGTCTGCTTTCTGCCTGGCCAATGTTGGGGGGTGTGGGGTCAGATATTGTTTTTGATCTTCAAAAGTCACAGTCTCTTTTAGTCCAGAATGGTAAAAGAACTCTGTTAAAATTTTATTATATATATATATATATATATATATATATATATATATATATATAGTTTACTTATTTATTTTATTTTATTATTTTTTTTTTGGAGAAGACTTTTTTTTATTATTATTTTTTTTTTAGTTTTTTATTTTTTTAATTGGAGGCTAGTTACCTTATAATATTGTGGTGGTTTTTACCATAAATTCACATGAATCAGTCATGGGTGTACATGTGTTCCCCATCCAGATCCCCCTTCTGACCTCTCTCCCCATCCCATCCCTCAGGGTCATCCCAGTGCACTAGTCCTGAGCACCCTGCTTCATGCATCAAACCTGGACTGGCGATCTATTTCACATATGATAATATACATGTTTCAATGCTATTCTCTGAAATACTCCCACCCTCGCCTTCTCCCACAGAGTCCAAAAGTCTGTTCTTTACATCTGTGTTTCTTTTGCTGTCTCACATATAGGGTCATTGCTACCATCTTTCTAAATTCCACATATATGCATTAATATACTGAATTGGTATTTTTCTTTCTGATTTACTTTGCTCTATATAATAGGCTCCAGTTTCATCAACCTCATTAGAACTGATTCAAATGCATTCTTTTTAATGGCTGAGTAATAGTCCATTGTGTATCGGTACCACAGCTTTCTTATCCATTCATCTGCTGATGGACATCTAGGTTGCTTCTATGTCTGGCTGTTGTAAATAGTACTGCAATGAACATTGGGGTACACATCTCTCTTTCAGTTCTGGTTTCCTCAGTGTTAATGCATAGCAGTGGGATTGCTGGGTCATATGACAGTTTTATTTCCAGTTTTTTAAGGAATCTCCACACTGTTCTCTATAGTGGCTGTACTAGTTTGCACTCCCACCAACAGTGTAAGAGGGTTCCTTTTTCTCCACACCCTCTCCAGCATTTATTGTTTGTAGACTTTTTGATAGCAGCCATTCTGACCGACGTGAGATGGTACCTCATTGTGGTTTTGATTTGCATTTCTCTGATAATGAGTGATGTTGAGCATCTTTTCATGTGTTTGTTAGCCATCTGTATGTCTTCTTTGGAGAAATGTCTGTTTAGTTCTTTGGCTCATTTTTTGATTGGGTTATTTTTCTGGAATTGAGCTGCAAGAATTGCTTGTATATTTTTGAGATTAATTCTTTGTCAGTTGCTTTGTTAGCTATTATTTTCTCCCATTCTGAAGGCTGTATTTTCACCTTGCTTATAACTTCCTTCATTGTGCAAAGGCTTTTAAGTTTAATTAGGTCCCATTTGTTTATTTTTGCTTTTATTTCCATTACTCTGGGAGGTGGGTCATGGAGGATCCTGCTGTGATTTATGTCAGAGAGTGTTTTGCCTATGTTTTCATCCAGAAATTTTATAGTTTCTGGTCTTATATTTAGATCTTTAATCCATTTTGAATTTATTTTTGTGTATGGTGTTAGAAAGTATTCTGGTTTCATTCTTTTACAAGTAGTTGACCAGCTTTCCCAGTACCACTTGTTAAAGAGATTGTCTTTTCTCCATTGTATATTCTTGGCTCCTTTGCCAAAGATAAGGTGTCCATAGGTACGTGGATTTATCTCTGGGCTTTCTATTTTGTTCCACTGATCTATGTTTCTGTCTTTGTGCCAGTACCATACTATCTTGATGACTGTAGCTTTGTAGTATAGCCTGAAGTCAGGCAGGTTGGTTCCTCCAGTTCCATTCTTCTTTCTCAAGACTGCTTTGGCTATTCGAGGTTTTTCATAATTCCATACAAATTGTGAAATTGTTTATTCTAATTCTCTAAAAAATGCCGTTGGACTCTTGACAGAGATTGCATTGAATCTATAGATTGCTTTGGGTAGTATACTCATTTTCAATATATTGATTCTTCTAATCTATGAACATGGTATATTTCTCCATCTATTTGTGTCCTCTTTGATTCCTTCATCAGCGTTTTATAGTTTTCTATATATAGGTCTTTTGTTTCTTTAGGTAGATTCATTCCTAAGTATTTTATTCTTTTCACTGCAATGGTGAATGAAATTGTTTCTTTAATTTATCTTTCTGTTTTCTCATTGCTAGTGTATAGGAATGCAAGGGATTTCTGTGTGTTGCTTTTATATCCTGCAACTTTACTGTATTCTTTAATTAGCTCTAGTAATTTTCTGGTGGAGTCTTTAGGGTTTTCTATGTGGAAGATCATGTCATCTAAAAACAGTGAGAGTTTTACTTCTTCTTTTCCAATCTGGTTTCCTTTTATTTCTTTTTCTGCTCTGCTTGCTGTGACAAAATTTCCAAAATTATGTTGAACAGTAGTGGTGAGTGTGGGCACCCTTGTCTTGTTCCTGACTTTAGGGGAAATGCTTTCAATTTTTCATCATTGAGGATAATATTTGCTGGGGGTTTATCATATATGGCTTTTATTATGCTTAGGTATGTTCCTTCTATGCCTGCTTTCTGGAGCACTTTTATCATAAATGGATGTTGAATTTTGTCAAAGGCTTTCTCTGCATCTATTGAGATAATTGTATGTTCTTTATCTTTTAATTTGTTAATGTGGTATATCACATTGATTGATTTGCAAATATTAAAGGATCCTTGCATCCCTGGGATAAAGCCCACTTGGTCATGGTGTATGGTCTTTTTAATGTGTTGTTGGATTCTGTTTGCTAGAAATTTGTTAAGGATTTTTGCATCTATGTTCATCAGTGATACTGGCCTGTAGTTTTCTTTTTTTGTGGCATTTTTGACAGGTTTTGTATTAGGGTGATGGTGGCCTCATAGAGTGAGTTTATAAGTTTACCTTCCTCTGCAATTTTCTTGAAGAGTTTGAGTAGGATAGGTGTTAGCTCTTCTCTAAATTTTTTACAATTCAGCTGTGAAGCCATCTGGTTCTGGGCTTTTGTTTGTTGGAAGATTTCTGATCACGGTTTCGATTTCTGTGCTTGTGATGGGTCTGTTAAGATTTTCTATTTCTTCCTGGTTCAGTTTTGGGAAGCTATATTTTTTTAAGAATTTCTCCATTTCTTCCAAGTTGTCCATTTTATTGGCATATAGTTGCTGATAGTAGTCTCTTAATGATCCTTTGTATTTCTGTGTTGTCTGTTGTGATTCCTCCATTTTCATTTCTACTTTTGTTGATTTTATTTTTCTCCCTTTGTTTCTTGATGAGTCTGGCTAATGGTTTGTCTACTTTATTTATCTTCTCAAAGAACCAGCTTTTAACTTTGTTGATTTTTGCTATGGTCTCTTTTGTTTCTTTTGCATTTATTTCTGCCCTAATTTTTGTGATTTCTTTCCTTCTACTAACTCTGGGGTTTTTCATTTCTTCCTTTTCTAGTTGCTTTAGGTGTAGAGTTAGGTTATTTATTTGATTTCTCTCCTGTTTCTTGAGGTATGCTTGTATTGCTATGAACCTTCCCATTAGCACTGCTTTTACTGAATCCCATAGGTTTTGGGTTGTGTGTTTTCATTTTCATTCATTGCTATGCATATTTTGATTTCTTTTTTGATTTCTTCTGTGATTTGTTGGTTATTCAGAAGAGTGTTGTTTAGCTTCCATATGTTTGTATTTTTCATAGTTTTTTCCTGTAGTTGACATCTAATCTTACCACATTGTGATCAGAAAAGATGCTTGAGATGATTTCAACTTTTTTGAATTTATCAAGGCTGGATTTATGGCACAGGATGTGATCTATCCTGGAGAAGGTTCTGTGTGCACTTGAGAAAGAGGTGAAAATCTTTGTTTTAGGGTGACATGTCTTGCAGATATCAATTAGGACTAATTGTTCCATTGTACCATTTAAAGTTTGTATTTCCTTCCTAAATTTCTGTTTAGTTCATCTATCCATATTTGTAAGTGGGGATTAAAGTCTCCCAATATTATTGTGTTATTGTTAATTTCCCCTTTCATACTTGTTAGCATTTGTCTTACACATTGAGGTGCTATGTTGGGTGCATATATATTTATAATTGTTATATCTTCTTCTTGGATTGATCCTTTGATCATTATGTAGTGTCCTTCTTTGTCTCTTTTCACGGACTTTATTTCAAAGTCTATTTTATCTGATATGAGTATTGCTACTCCTGCTTTCTTTTGGTCTCCATTTGCATGAAATATCTTTTTCCACCCCTTCACTTTCAGTCTGTATGTGTCCCCAGCCAGGTGGGTCTCTTATAGACAGCATATATAGGGGTCTTGTTTTTTTATCCATTCAGCCAGTCTTTGTCTTCTAGTTGGGGCATTCAACCCATTTACATTTAAGGTAATTATTGATAAGTATGATCCCATTGCCATTTACTTTGTTGTTTTGGGTTTGTGTTTATGATCCTTTCCTGTATTTTCTGCCTAGAGAAGATCCTTTAGCATTTGTTGGAGAGCTAGTTTGGTGGTGCTGAATTCTCTGAGCTTTTGCTTCTGTAAAGCTTTTGATTTCTCCTTCATATTTGAATGAGATCCTTGCTGGGTACAGTAATCTGGGTTGTTTTCTCTTTCATCACTTTAAGTATGTCCTTCCATTCCCTTCTGGCTTAAAGGGTTTCTATTGAAAGATCAGCTGTTATCCTTATGGGGATTCCCTTGTGGGTTAGTTATTGTCTTTCCCTTGCTGCTTTTCATATTTGTTTTTTGTGTTTGATCTTCGTTAATTTGATTAATATGTATCTTGGGGTGTTCTGCCTTGGGTTTATCCTGTTGGGATTCTTTGGGTTTCTTGGACTTGGGTGACTATTTCCTTCCCCATTTAAGGGAAGTTTTCAACTATTATCTCCTCAAGTATTTTCTCATGGCCTTTGTTTTTGTCTTCTTCTTCTGGGACTCCTATGATTCGAATGTTAGGGCGTTTAACATTGTCCCAGAGGTCCCTGAGGTTGTCCTCATTTCTTTTAATTCTTTTTTTCTTTTTTACTCTCTCCTTCATTTATTTCTACCATTCTATCCTCTATCTCACTTATCCTATCTTCTGCCTCACTTATTCTACTGTTGGTTTCCCTCCAGAGTGTTTTTGATCTCATTTATTGCATTATTCATTATTGATGGACTCTTTTTAATTACTTCTAGGCCATTGTAACATTTCTTGCATCTTCTCAATCCTTGTCTCCAGCCTATTTATCTGTAACTCCATTTTCTTTTCTAGATTTTGGATCATTATTAATATCATTATTCTTAATTCTTTTTCAGGTAGACTCCCTATCTCCTCCTCTTTGGTTTGGTTTGGTGGGCTTTTATCATGTTCCTTTACCTGCTCAATATTTCTCTGCCTTTTCATCTTGTTTAGGTTGCTGTGTTTGGAGTGGCCTTGCTGTATGCTGGAAGTTTGTGGTTTCTCTTTATTATGGATGTTCCTCCCTTGAGTGCGGCTGGATAAGTGGCTTGTCAAGGTTTCCTGGTTAGGGAAGCCTGCGTCAGTGTTCTGGTGGGTGGAGCTGGATTTCTTCTCTCTGGAGTGCAATGAAGTGTCCAGTAGCGAGTTTTGAGGTGTCTATGGGTTTGGTGTGACCTTTGGCCGCCTGTATTTTTCTGCTCAAGGTTATGTTCCTGCTTTGTGGAGAATTAGCTTGGTATGTCTTGCTCTGAAATTTTTTGGCTTTTCAGTGGACCTTGGTTTCACTGTAGGTATGGAGGCTTTTGTATGAGCTTTGGTTAATTAATGGTCCCTGGAGTCAGATTTCTGGTGATCTCAAGTTTTGGTTTTAGGCCTCTTGCCTCTGGCTTTCAGTCTTATTCTTTTAGTAGCCTCAAGACTTCTCCATCCATACAGCACCAATGACAAAACATCTAGATTAAGGGTGAAAAGATTCTCCACAGTGAGGGACACCCAGAGAGGTTCACAGAGTTGCATGGAGAAGAGAAGAGGGAGTAGGGAGATAGAGGTTACCAGGAGAAGAAGAGGGGGAATCAAAGGGGGAAAGAGCAGTCTAGCCAGTAATCAAATTCCTATTTGCTCTCAACAGTCTGGAAGACTCAGAGAGGTTCACAAGTTCCATAAAGAAGAGAAGAGGAAGGAAGGAGATAGAAGTGACAGGACAGGAGGAGGAGTCAAAAAGAGAGAGACCAATCTAGCCTGTGATCAGTTCCCTAAGTTTTTTCCATAGCCCGGAACACCCAAAGAGATTCACAAAGTTAAGTAGAGAAGAGAAGGGGGAGGGAGGAAATAGAGGTGACCTGGGGAAGAAAACTGAGAGTCAAAAGGGAAGACAGCAATCAAGCCAGTAATCACACTCCTAAGTAAAATGGGTACTGAAGATTGGATCCTTACAAGTACAAAATTGATAGCAAATACCAAAAGCAAAAATTAAAAATACAGAGTAGAGGATCAGTTCAGTTCAGTTCAGTCGCTCAGTCATGTCCAACTCTTTGCGACCCCATGAATCACAGAACGCCAGGCCTCCCTATCCATCACCAACTCCCGGAGTTCACTCAAACTCACGTCCATCAAATCGGTGATGACATCCAGCCATCTCATTCTCTGCTGTCCCCTTCTCCTACTGCCCCCAATCCCTCCCAACATCTGAGTTTTTTCCAATGAGTCAACTCTTCACATGAGGTGGCCAAAGTACTAGAGTTTCAGCTTCAGCATCAGTCCCTCCAATGAACACCCAGGACTGATCTCCTTTAGAATAGACTGCTTGGATCTCCTTGCAGTCCAAGGCACTCTCAGGAGTCTTCTCCAACACCACAGATCAAAAGCATCAATTCTTCAGCACTAGCTGAATTCTTCACAGTCCAACTCTCACATCCATACATGACCACTGGAAAAACCATAGCCTTGATTAGACAGACCTTTGTTGGCAAAGTAATGTCTCTCCTTTTCAATATGCTATCTAGGTTGGTCATAACTTTTCTTCCAAGAAGTAAGCATCTTTAAATTTCATGGCTGCAGTCAGCATCTGCAGTGATTTTGGAGCCCCCAAAAATAAAGTCTGACACTGTTTCCACTGTTTCCCCATCTATTTCCCATGAAGGGATGGGACCAGATGCCACGATCTTCGTTTTCTGAATATTGAGCTTTAAGCCAACTTTTTCACTCTCCTCTTTCACTTTCATCAAGAGGCTTTTTAGCTCCTCTTCACTTTCTGCCATAAGGGTGGTGTCATCTGCATATCTGAGGTTAATGATATTTCTCCTGGCACTCTTGATTCCACCTTTTGCTTCTTCCAGCCCAGCGTTTCTCATGATGTACTCTGCATAGCAGTTAAATAAGCAGGATGACAATATACAGCCTTAACATATTCCTTTTCCTATTTGGAACCAGTCTGTTGTTCCATGTCCAATTCTAACTGTTGCTTCCTGACCTGCATATTGGTTTCTCAAGAGGCAGGTCAGGTGGTCTGGTATTCCCATCTCTTTCAGAATTTTCCACATTTTATTGTGATCCACACAGTCAAAGGCTTTGGCATAGTCAATAAAGCAGAAATAGATGTTTTTCTGGAACTTTCTTGCTTTTTTGATGATCCAGTGGATGTTGGCAATTTGATCTCTGGTTCCTCTGCCTTTTCTAGAACCAGCTTGAACATCTGGAATTTCATGGTTCATGTACTCTGCGATAGACTCTCTAAAATACAATATTAAGAAAAACAAAACAAAATCAAAAAAGTTATATAAAAAATATGAAATTTGCTTTAAAAATGGGGGTCTTTTTTAATAGTAGGTTTTAAAAAATGAAAATTAAAGGAGTAATAAAGAATTTAAAAATTAAAAACTTAAAAAGATATTTAAAAATGATAATAGTAAAATATATCTACTAATTTCTCTGGAGCTGTTGAGGGCAGTGTGTGGTCAGTTCAGTTTCAGAGAGTTCCTTGTTCCAACTTATACTTCATCTCGAGGTCTATACGTCCCTTCCAATGTAGTCAGTGTTAACTACAGGGTTTTAATCTGTTGGACCTGTCACTTCCAGAGTCATTCCCACTTTGTTTATTTTGGCTTTCTCTGTTTGCAAATCTCTTCAGTATCTAACTTCTGCCCTGACACAAGGGCGCAGAGGTGGTCATTTATTTAGGCTCACTTTTTCAATTGTGATCCAGGGAGGGAGGAACACTGCATACAAATATCACTGGCATGTGTGGTGAGTGCTCACAGTGTCTGGGTCACACTGGGTTTGCCCCCGCTCACAGCGTGTGTGCTTTCCTGGTCTACACTGCTTAGGCTTCAGGTTGTTCTGCCGGTAACTGTCTGAGGCGGGCCCTGGGTTGCGTGTACTTCCCAGATCTACGCCGCTCAGGTTCAGGTTCTCGGGTTCTCCACAAAGGCAGACTCAGTTGGGCCTGCATTTTGTGCCCACATTTTGCGCCCTTCCCAGGTCCAAGCAGCTCAGGCGACAAGGTGCACGGCCAGCACACACTCCCCAGGTGCAGTGTGTCTTATCACCTCCCCGGTCCCAGCCACTCGGTTTTCTGCATGAGTAGCTGCATCTCAGTTGTGCCATGTGCCTCTTCTGGGGAGCTGATCTTTGGCTGTGACCCTCCTGATGGATGTCAACTGTCCAGGATCTCAGGAAGACTTGGTTAGTGACTGAGAGCCTGCTTGCAGTTTGGTAGGGGATGCCATCTCTGGCACCAAGTTTGCCCCTTTCCTTTCAGCTCTGGCTGGCCTCAGCTCAGCCCGCCTGCTTCTCTGCCTCTGGCAGGGGAATGGGCCAGTCCACAGCTGGCTAGCTCTCCTCTGATATTCACTCAGTCCTTTCTTCTGTGATCGGCCCGGCAGTGCCTTTGGTTAGAGCTTTTCATGGGAAAGTTCTCTCTCTCTCCTGTTTTTTTCTTTTTTTACCCCCTCTCTGGCTATCCCATGGTTTGGGTTGCTATCTCATGTTAGCTCCCTCAGATTGTCCTTAGTGCATTCAGGCCTGGTCTTTACCCTAAGCAGTGCAGCGCAGGCCTACCTGCTCAGCCCCTGCTTGCTGGTGGTGGACACAAGCATCTGGGCTACTTCTCTGATAGGAGTTGTAGTTAGACCTGTAATCTGTGGGTTTTATTTATTTATGTTTTCCTCCCAGTTATGTTGCCCTCTGAGATTCCAAAACTCCCCACAGACCCACCAGTGAGAAGGTCTCCTGGTGTTTGGAAACTTCTTTTTTAAGACTCCCTCCCCGGGACGGTTCTCCGTCCCTACCTCTTTTGTCTCTCTTTTTATCTTTTATATTTTGTCCTACTTCCTTTTGAAGACAATGGGTTACCTTTCTGGGTGCCTGGTGTCCTCCACCAGCGTTCAGAAGTTGTTTTGTGGTATTTGCTCAGCGTTCAAATGATCTTTCGATGAATCTCTAGGGGAGAAAGTGGTCTTCCCATCCTATTCCTCTACCATATTAGGGCCACCCTCAAAATTTTATTTTATATATAAAAAAAATTTGATCCCAAACAATTTCATGTCCCATGATCCAAACCTCATTTTCTGAAGTACCTTTTAAAAGAAACTTCAGAGCAACCACCTTAAGTTAGCAACATCCTAACCTCTTTGTTCAACAGTACAAATTATTTACGCTTATTTTCTGCATTCCAGATTATCCCAGGCTGTAGTTTTAAGCTCCACATATTTCACCATTGTGTAAGAAAGTTGTCCAGGTCTTCATCCTCCTATAGCGGTTTCATCACTGTCAATCCTACCCAAAGCCAATGCCATGTACTTCGTTCTCATTTTATTAGCAATCCAATCTCATAAGGAGATTTTAGTCATATTTCTGCTGCAATTATGCTTCATGAAATAAACCTCAAGATATCAGGGACTTTCAACAACTACCTTTTACGTTTCTTGATAAAGATGCAGGCAGCCACTAGAAGGTATCTCTGTAGTCATGTGGGGCATGCTATTCTCAGTTAGAGAGCATATGTACAGGATCCCAAGCCTAATAATACAAGTACTTTTACTGGCTTTGTTTTTGTCTATCCCCTAATATAAGCCACTGCAAATGCACGTCACATGCCTGGGGATATATACCCCCCATACTTGACTAGGAGTAAATGGAAGGCCCCAAGGTAAAGAATGTAAATATATGAACCTGTTACAAGAAGGCAGTGAAGAATTTAAAAATATATATTTTAGAAGGAATTAACAAATGCACAATCATGATGGAAGATTCTAACAAACATCTGATCAGAATAAAACACTAGGTTGATAGGTCTAAGCATACCAAGAATTTAAAAATGTAATTAACTTGGTTTATCTCATGTAGATAAAGCCTATCACATATACAGACTTTTTACCCAACACAAATACCTAGAGACAAATGAAAATGAAAGCACAATCATCCAAAACCTATGGGACACTGTAGGAGGCATTCCTAAAGGGAAGCTTATAGCAATACAATCTTACCTCAGGAAACAAGAAAAATCACAAATAAACAATCTAACCTTACACCTAAAGCTACTAGAGAAAGAAGAACAAATGATCCTCAAAGTTAACAGAAGGAAAGTAATCAAAGATCAGAGATGAAATAGAGATGAACAATAGCAAAGATCAATGAAACTGAATGTTGGTTCTTTGAAAAGATAAACAAAATAGACAAACTTTTGGCCAGACTCATCAAGAAAATAAGGGAAAGGGCTCAAATAAAATTAGAAAAGGAAGTTACACTGGGTACTACAGAAATATAAAGGATCATAAGAGACTACTACCAGCAATTGTATGCCAGTAAAATGAACAACCTGGCAGAAATGACAAATTCTTGGAAAGGTATAATCTCCCAAGATTGGAACAGGAAGAAATATGAACAGACCAATTACAAGTACTGAAACTGAAACTGTGATCAAAATGATTCTCCAAAACTGAAAATCCAGGACCTGATGGCATCACAGGCAAATTCTATCAAACATTTAAAGAGTTAACACCTGTCATTTTAAAATGTTCAAAAAATTGCAGAGGAAGGAATATTCCCAAACTCATTCTATGAGGCCACCATCACCTTGATATCAAAACCAGACAAAGATACTACCAAAAAAAAAAATTACAAGTTAAATTATAAAAATAAATTTAGCCATGCTTCAGGAGAAGACAGGCCTCAGAAAATTCTACCTAGAAATCAGAGAGGCTATATTCTTTGAACAACAGAAACATAACAGATGTTGACAAATGGAAAAACATGTAAAATAAGAACTGAATAGATTAGGAAACCAAAAAGTAACTACCTAAACAACTCTTAGATCAAAGAGAAAGTGGAAATAGCAATTATACTCTATTTAGGAATTATGGAAATTGAGAAGACATATCAAAACTCATCACTGCAACCAGAACACTTCTCAGGGGCAAATGTATAATCATGAATGCATTGCTTAGGAAACAAGAAAGACTGAAAATATCAAAATAAGCTTTTAATATAAGAAGCTGTAGTAAGAATAGCCAAAATAACACAAAGTAGAAAGATGGAATTAATGAAGTCATAAAGTAGAGAACAAAAGGGGGCTTGAATAAAATTAAAGCAACATTATATACTGCTTCATACATATAAATTTGAAAAATTCGAACTAAATGGAAGTTTATAGAAAAATGTAAATTTAAAAATGGACTCAAATGTATTAAACATTGATTAAGAACACAGGAAACAAGCAAATATTTCCAATGCATGGTTCATATAGAATCAACAACAACACTGGAATAAAAAAACAAATACAAAATATGTGTCATATGTAATCATACAAATAAAAACTTAAAGTAGGAGATTAACTATAGTAACTATGCTATGCTATGCTATGCTAAGTCACTTCAGTCATGTCCGACTCTGTGTGACCCCACAGATGGCAGCCAACCAGGCTCCCCCATCCCTGGGATTTTCCAGGCAAGAGTCCTGGAGTGGGTTACCATTTCCTTCTCCAATGCATGAAGGTGAAAAGTAAAAGTGAAGTTGTTCAGTCGTGTCCGACCCTCAGCGACTCCGTGGACTGCAGCCTACCAGAGTCCTCTGTCCATGGGATTTTCCAGGCAAGAGTACTGGAGTGGGGTGCCATTGCCTTCTCCGAACTACAGTAGCACTATACTAAAATAACAACAGATCATGACAAAATGTAACTCATCTCACAGCATATGAGGAAAGCTCAAAATTAAAAGTTCTGATTTAAATTTACAGTCTGATCTCTTAAAAAAAAAAGTGTCTTTTTTTTTTTTTTAAAAGCTTTGGTCAATCTAACCTCAATAAGGTGGGTTTGTAATGCATTGCTAAGTTAAAAATTCATTTCAAATTGAAAACTACCAGCACATTCCTTTTCCATATACACAAGTATATCTGTGTAAAGGCATACATACACATACCTATCCACATCTACAAAGGAACAATAGAAGAATATTTCTTTTTAAAGAAAAGTTTATGGAACATGACATAAAATTAGTAAGAATAAAACATTAAAAACATCCTTATAAACTTAGGAACAACATGGGAATGTCTCATGTTATAGCTCCTGTTCCAAGTGCCAAAATTGATTTAATCAAAATAGGAACAAAAATATAAAATATTTAAATTTTAATTCAATAAAATCATACAAGACCAAATGAAAAAATCTATAAAATCTGGATAAAGGGAGAAACATCTTTGGAAGGGAAGATGTTATCTTAGAAAAATAAATGATTATTGAAATCTATTAATTCAGTGCAATCCCCCAAAACATTCTAGAGTAATACTCTCCATGTTTAACAAAATGATCATAAAATTATCTAGAATATGAAATAATGGGACTGCCAAGAAATTTATTTTAAAAAAATATGAAGAATGTCTTGTATTTGTTAAAAAAAAAATACTATAAAATCATTTTACTGGTGAGTAGAATTGTACAGGAGGCAAATTTCAGATTCTAGTATGATAGGTGGTGCTTTAGTCACTAAATTGTGTCTGACTCTTTTGTGATCCCATGGACTGTGGCCCACCAGGCTCCTCTATCGTTGGGATTAACCCAGCAAGAATACCAGAACGGGTTGCCATTTCCTTCTCCAGGGGATCTTTCCAACCCAAGAATTGAACCCGACTCTCCTGCATTGCAGGCAGATTCTTTACTGACTGAGCCACCAGGGAAGCATTAAGTTACACAGTATAAATCATTTCACTGGTGAGTAGAATTGAGCAGGATAAAACAGAATAGAATAGAAAAGAATTAGAATAGAACAGAAGAAAAAATATTGTCGAATTTAAGAATCACAATCTTACCATTTCAAAAAGTACTGTGACAGTGACTATCCGTTTTTGAAGCATACAGAAAATTTCCCTCAGTGGTATTTAAACTAAAATCAAACTAAACACTTAATATAAAACTGAATATATATGTGTGTATATACACATACACACACACACATATATGAGGCCTTAGAGATAAAAAGGTTGATAGATATAGTTGCTTAATATTTTAATACTGTTGTATGACAACAGATATATTTTTAAAAAGTCAAAAAGAGAATTAACAGAAAGGGGGTAGACATTATATATGTGGGTTCCAAATAGGAAAAGGAGTACGTCAAGGCTGTACATTGTCACCCTGCTTATTTAACTTATATGCAGGGTACATCATGAGAAACGCTGGACTGGAAAAAGCACAAGCTGGAATCAAGATTGCCGGTAGAAATATCATTAACCTTAGATATGCAGATGACACCACCCTTATGGCAGAAAGTGAAGAGGAGCTAAAAAGTGTTTTGATGAAAGTGAAAGTGGAGAGTGAAAAAGTTGGCTTAAAGCTCAACATTCAGAAAACAAAGATCATGGCATCTGGTCCCATCACTCCATGGGAAATAGATGGGGAAACAGTGGAAACAGTGTCAGACTTTATTTTTGGGGGTTCCAAAATCACTGCAGATGGTGAATGCAGCCGTGAAATTAAAAGACGCTCACTCCTTGGAAGGAAAGTTATGACCAACCCAGATAGCATATTGAAAAGGAGAGACATGACTTTGCCAACAAAGGTCAGTCTAGTCTAGACTATGGTTTTTCCAGTGGTCATGTATGGATGTGAGCGTTGGACTGTGAAGAAAGCTGAGCACCAAAGAATTGATGCTTTTGAACTGTGGTGTTGGAGAAGACTCTTCGGAGTCTCTTGGACTGCAGGGAGATCCAACCAGTCCATTCTGAAGGAGATCAGCCCTGGGATTTCTTTGGAGGGAATGATGCTGAAGCTGAAACTCCAGTACTTTGGCCACCTTATGTGAAGAGTTGATCATTGGAAAAGACGCTGATGGTGGGAGGGATTAGGGGCAGGAGGAGAAGGGGACGAGAGAGGATGAGATGGCTGGATGGCATCACTGACTTGATGGACATGAGTCTGAGTGAACTCCGGGAGCTGGTGGTGGACAGGGAGGCCTGGCGTGCTGCAATTCATGGGGTCACAAAGAGTCGGACATGACTGAGCAACTGAACTGAACAGAATATGGAGTGAAGTGAAGTCGCTCAGTCGTGTCCAACTCTTTACAACCCCATGGACTGTAGCCTATCAGGCTCCTCCGTCCATGGAATTTTCCAGGCAAGAGTGCTGGAGTGGGTTGCCATTTCCTTCTCCAGGGGATCTTCCCGACCCAGGAATCAAACCCGGGTCTCCCGCATTGCGGGCAGACGCTTTACCGTCTGAGCCACCAGGGAAGCCCCAATATATATATAGTATGATATATATATCATACTATATAAATACTTTCTATATACATATACATTATATATACATATTATATATATATCTAATATTCAGAGAAAGGCAATTTCAAATGAGGTGTTTTTTTTTTCAATCAGACTTGAAGAATTTCAAAAGTTTGATAATATCCAGTGTTGGCAAAGGTGTGGCAAAACTAATTCTGTGATGTTTTTGTTACAATCGCCTTTTCACTGAGGAAAATTGAGTTATAATTGCTGATTCCAGAAATGTCTTCTCTATGTGTGTGTGAGTGCTCAGTTGTATCCAATCGTTTGAGACCCTATGGACTGGGGCCTACCAAGCTCCTCTGTCCATGGGGTTCTCCAGGCAAGAATACCGGAGTGGGTTGCTATTACCTACTCTAGGGTATCTTCGAGACCCAGGGATCAAATCCACATCTCCTGCATTTCCTGCACTGGCAGGTGTATTATTTACCACTGAGCCACCTTGGAAACCCATATCTCCTCTAGTTTCTATTGTAAACCATCACATGTTTCTGCAAAGAGATATGCAGAAAATATGTTCATTGCAGTACTGATTGCCATGACAAAGAATGAGAAACAAGGCAAATGCCTATCATTTGGGAAATGTTTAAGTTAGTAAAGGTACATCATTAAATAGTGTGCATCCATTAAAATTAATGAAATAGATCTACAAATACTAACCTTGGTATATGCATTTGATATATTACTAACTGTAAAAAGCAAGTTGCAGTCAAACATGCAGAGCATGACCCATTTCTTAATGATGAAATATGTAGAGGTATGTATGTATTGCACATGTGTATGCTTATGAAGGTGTACATATCCTTACTAGAGTGACATTATAGTAGAGAGGGGTTTCATTTATTAATGTTATAATTATTATCTTTTGTTAAAATTAAATTTTATCTCCAGCACTGTTTAACTATAAAGATAAGAGATTCTTTTTTAAAATTGCAGAGATTAGTTTTTGAATGGGTGTTAATTTTCTATGCACAGTAGAAATTCAATTATTAAAATATTTTATTTAAGATCTATATCAATTTTTGTATTGATAAATTTTTCTTTTATCAATTAAAAGAAAGCCCACTTTCTATTGATATCCTTCCCACTATTTTTTTTTAAAACCTCGATTTTATTACATTGAAAATACATACCAGGTGTTACTTGAAATCTGATGAACAGTACTAACAACATTAATGATAACCTATGAAGCTGAAACACCAATTAAGTAAATATGCCTATTTAGAGCCCTTTGAGAAATGGTCATTTTGAAATATTTACTAGAGCACTAAATTCCTAGGAAAATATGTCAAATAATTTTAGGAAAGTTTTTCCTGTAATTATGCCTATCTCAAAGTCAGGGTCTCAGAATTTGTCCAAAATTATATTTTCTTGAAATATAAAAGTCACTGCTCTTTATGACTTTTCTTTTTGGTCTTGAGACATTCCTTGCTGCAGAACCATGTTTCTACAAATGAAAAGCCCCTAGGATGCTCTGTGTAATTTCAAAGTTCTATGTCACATTAACAATCTACCTTAGAGCTCGAGAGGAAAAAGACTGTGTACAGTATTTTAAATTGCCCACTTTTTCAAAAAGCTAGAGGAAAATGTACAGTAAGCAAAGAAATATGAATAGAATTTGACTCAATATTTCCACTAATATTTTGCTGTAATCCAATGTACCAAAACCACTGCAGATGGTGATTGCAGCCATGAAATTAAAAGACACTTACCCCTTGGAAGGAAAGTTAGGACCAACCTAGAGAGCATATTAAAAAGCAGAGACATTACTTTGTCAACAAAGGTCCATCTAGTCAAGGCTATGTTTTTTCCAGTGGTCATGTATGGATGTGAAAGTTGGACTGTGAAGAAAGCTGAGCACTGAAGGATTGATGCTTTTGAACTGTGGTGTTGGAGAAGACTCCTGAGAGTCCCTTGGACTTCAAGGAGATCCAACCAGTCCATCCTAAAGGAGATCAGTCCTGGGTGTTCATTGGAAGGACTGATACTGAAGCTGAAACTCCAATACTTTGGCCACCTGATGCGGAGAACTGACTCATTTGAAAAGACCCCAATGCTGGGAAAGATTGAGGGCAGCAGAAGGGGACGACAGAGAATGAGATTGTTGAATCGTATCACCAACTCTATGGACATGGATTTTAGTGAACTCCAGGAGTTGGTAATGGACAGGGAGGCCTGGCATGCTGAGGTTCATGGGGTTACAAAGAGTCAGACACGACTGAGCAACTGTACTGAACTGAACTGAATGTAAAACAAACAGAATTGGGGAAACTGAGTTTGAAGTTATTCTGGAACTGCAGTCTAACTTTCTCTGTAGACTGAGCCTGTCTGACCTCCCCATGACAAAGCAAGCCACAGAAACCTGGTACCATAGCTCTCCACATCACCACCTCCCTCCTCTGGAGCTCAGTTCCTGTGCTGATGGGAGATATCCCTTGGAAATCACAGCTCTTTCCTTCAGAGTCTGAATCTACTCTCACAGCCCTGAACACAGTAATTCAGGTAACTATCAACAGTGTTTTAGAGTTCACATTCAGAGTGAAGTATACTGTCCATTTCCCTCCTACATAAACAATTTTAACCATTTTTGTGTTTTTCTCTCTAACACAATCATACATACTCTTGCTAATAATCCTTTACTCTTTTTCTTTTACCTTTAAAATGTCCTCTTATAACATTAAAGAGAAGAAAGAAAAGCTGTATTCTCTGTTCTAACCTCCCCCACATACAGTCCCATATCTCAGAGCCTTCTGGGTATAGTTATTCCATTGTGTGTGTGTTTAGTCTGACTCTTTGCGACCCCGCGGACTGTAGCCTGCCAGGCTCCTCTGTCCGTGGAATTTTCCAGGCAAGAATACTGGAGTTGGTTGCCATTTCCCCAACCCAGGGATCTTCCTTCCCCACCCAGGGATAGAACCTGCATCTTTTTGTCACCTGCACTGGCAGGCAGATTCTTCACCACTAGTGCCACCTGGGAAGCCTTCTTTCAACATTGCTCCCATTCAAATCCTCACCGTCTTTCAAGACCAAGTTCCTATCTTGCATTTTTTTTTTTTTTTTTTTTTTAAGCAGCCTCTCAAACAATGATCTGGCAGGCCACTGGGAACTCTGACTCCTCTGAAGGCCTCCTTCAGTATTTCTCACACAATGTAGGGAGTTGACTTTATCAGTAATCCTGTTAATTCTCTAATTTACAAATGCAACTATCACTGGGAATATGCTCCATCAGTTCAGTTCAGTTCAGTCACTCAGTCATGTCCGACTCTTTGTGTCTCCATGGACTGCGGCACACCAGGTTTCCCTGTCTACCACCAACTCACGGAGCTTACTCAAATAGAGCAGAGAAAGGGTTACTAACAATAATTAGTAACACCTCTAGGTTTTTAATGATTCTAAGTACAGGCTAAAAGACATTACTGAAGCTGATTTTTTTTTTTCTAGTTAAGAACAAGTCCCTTCTAATTGTTTTTTTTTTTTTTTTCCCCCCCAGGAGTACTACACTGGAACAGGATTTCAAAACTATTCATGAGATTTAAAAAAGTACAGATGACATTTCAGAACTTCATTTAAAAAATATCATTTGTAGACAGCAAAATACATGTTATATTCCCATGGGATTTAACATTCAAATCAAATTAGAAAATGCTACTTTATAAACTTTATAGTAAAATTGCTTCAGATTTTTATCAGTGAGCAACATCCTCTTAATTCTCCTGGACTGGCACATGAAAACTATATACATTTACTTTCACTGGTGATTATCTATTTATTCTGAATTAATTCTACCTACAAAGCACATTAACATGTACATTGCAAAGGTATGGTATTGTGTTCTAGACCAGTTCAGTTCAGTTCAGTCATTCAGTCCTGTCCAACTCTTTGCAACCCCATGAATCGCAGCACGCCAGGCCTCCCTGTCCATCACCAACTCCCGGAGTTCACTCAGATTTGCGTCCATCAAGTCCGTGATGCCATCCAGCCATCTCATCCTCTGTCATCCCCTTCTCCTCCTGCCCCCCAATCCCTCCCAGCATCAGAGTCTTTTCCAATGAGTCAACTCTTCGCATGAGGTGGCCAAAGTACTGGAGTTTCAGCTTTAGCATCATTCCTTCCAAAGAAATCCCAGGGCTGATCTCCTTCAGAATGGACTGGTTGGATCTCCTTGCAGTCCAAGGGACTCTCAAGAGTCTTCTCCAACACCACAGTTCAAAAGCATCAGTTCTTCATTACTCAGCCTTCTTCACAGTCCAACTCTCACATCCATACATGACTATTGGAAAAACCATAGCCTTGACTAGACGGACCTTAGTCGGCAAAGTAATGTCTCTGCTTTTGAATAAACTATCTAGGTTGCTCATAACTTTTCTTCCAAGGAGTAGAGAATATAAATGGACTTTATTTCAAAAAGATTGTAAATATTTGGGGGGGGGATTTAAATGCTAAAAATGTGTATACTTCACATATCTGAAATACTCATTAATAGATTTAAATACCATTAAGAAAATGCTAGTAACTCACTATTTTAAAGTTAAGCATTGATACTGTAATATACTAAATGTAGGACTTTCCTGGTGGCTCAGACGGTAAAGTGTCTGCCTACAATGTGGGAGACCCGGTTTCAATCCCTGGATCGGGAAGATCTGCTGGAGAAGGAAATGGCAATCCACTCCAGTACTATTGCCTGGAAAATCCCATAAACAGAGGAGCCTGGTAGGCTACAGTCCATGGGGTCTCAAAGAGTCGGACACGACTGAGCAACTTCACTTCATAGTATTATGTTTAACATCAATATAGAGGATCATGCATCAGGGAGAGGTGTTTGATCTCCCCTCTACCCACCCCCTCAAAGGACATTCATACTGTCAAAGCATAACTTTCAAAAAGTTTAAAATGTGACTCTAATAGAGAGTCATTCTAATAGAGAATAGGTATATGTCAAAAATTTATTCAACTCATTCATGAGGGAACTGTAAGGTGATAAAGCCAATTCAATGAGTTTTAGAGACAGAGAGATGTAAATAACTAATAAGGAGAAATATCATGCTAAAAGAAGTTTGCTAAGTTAAACAGGTTAAAGTCTTGCAGGGCAATACAACAGTGAATATTAGTATCTAGTTCTATCCATGGTAGGGATCATTTGCATTTTTTCTGGATAAAACCCACAAGTTCACATAGAATATAACAAAATCAGTAGAACATCAAACCAAGGCATGATCTCCTAAGGAATATTCATTTGAAAGCTCTGTTAGATAATGTTCCAGTATGACATGAAAAGCTATGCAGTCATGCTTATGGCTTACTTAAATTTCTAGATACCTTTTCTTAACACTAAGAAATATCACCTTTATAGTTCACTTCTTACTTACATTACTGCTGCTGCTGCTAAGTCGCTTCAGTCGTGTCTGACTCTATGAGACCCCATAGACGGCAGCCCACCAGGCTCCCTCGTCCCTGGGATTCTCCAGGCAAGAACACTGGAGTGGGTTGCCATTGCCTTCTCCAATGCATGAAAGTGAAAAGTGAAAGTGAAGTCGCTCAGTCATGTCTGACTCTTAGCGACCCCATGGACTGCAGCCCACCAGGTTCCTCCATCCGTGGGATTTTCCAGGCAAGAGTACTAGAGTGGGGTGCCATGGACTTACATCACTAGAATTTTTAATTAACTTCTCACTGACACACTCTCAATCTCTCCCTCTACCTCCCCCATCTCCGCCTCACCACAACATACACCCAGAGAAAGCTCTTATTTGTGTTTTCAACATCTTATGAGAATTTTTCACATACAGAAGTGTAATGTATAAACAAACTGTGTGGCGATGTGGATGCTTGACCAGTCTCAATGACCCAAGTTCTGAAGTATCTCAGTAAAATTACAATTTGCCTCATGTTTTAGATCTTCAGATCTTTTAAATAGTACAAAGAAAGCCTTATATCATAAATTATGGGGTAAACCATACTGCTTTATGAGGCATCTGGGTCTTTTCCTTCTTTATCTTTAAAATAATCTAGTAAAGATATTCTTTACTAAATATGATATGACTGAATTTGCAGGCAACAGTTCTTTCAGTATATAGACCTGAAGTGGAAGAGACATGGCATCCCTTTGCAATTAACAGGTCTACGGAAATAAATCAATCTAATTTTCTATCAGTTTGGTACTTCTAATCCCCCATGTCCCTTACTGAACATGAGTAAATTTTACTATGAAAACATCACCAGTGATTTTCTGTTTCAGCATTTGCTCCAGGCAGGAAGCATATCCATTAGCAAGTAGTATCAAGAAAGGAAATACAGGTTGAGCGCTGTCTAAGACTTTTCCCCAGGAAGATGAGAGATGCTGAAATTCAGCCCCAGCTTCCCTCTTCAAGCCTGGGATCCATGGGGTTTCATATCTCTGAAGAGAATACTCCATTAAAAATTCACACAAAGGTAACTTTTGGATAAACTATGGTTGCTAGTGATCCACCTTATCAAAACAATAGTGGCCTCATTCTACCTCTGAATCAGAAGGCACAGTCTAAGTGGAGAGATTTCATATACGTATATATAGCCACATACATATCAGTTCAGTTCAGCTGCTCAGTTGTGTCCAACTCTTTGCAACCCCATGAATCACAGCACGCCAGGCCTCCCTGTCCATCACCAACTCCTGGAGTTCACTCAGACTCACGTCCATCGAGTCAGTGATGCCATCCAGCCATCTCATCCTCTGTTGTCCCCTTCTCCTCCTGCCCCCAATCCCTCCCAGCATCAGAGTCTTTTCCAATGAGTCAACTCTTCGCATGAGGTGGCCAAAGTACTGGAGTTTCAGCTTTAGCATCAGTCCTTCCAAAGAACACCCAGGACTGATCTCCTTTAGAATGGACTGGTTAGATCTCCTTGCAGTCCAAGGGACTCTGAAGAGTCTTCTCCAGCACCAAAGTTCAAAAGCATCAATTCTTTGGTGCTCAGCTTTCTTCACAGCCCAACTCTCACACCCATATATGACTACTAGAAAAACCATAGCCTTGACTAAACTGACTTTTGTTGGCAAAGTAATGTCTCTGCTTTTCAAAATGCTATCTAGGTTGGTCATAAATTTCCTTCCAAGGAGTAAGAGTCTTTTAATTTCATGGCTGCAGTCACCATCTGCAGTGATTTTGGAGCCCAAAAATATAAAGTCTGACACTGTTTCTACTGTATAAATATGCTTAATACAACTATTTTTAGAGAAGGAAAATTAAATAACTAAAGATGGGACAGGTGTGGACAGGAGACTCAGGAATTAGAAATTCACAGCACTTGAGAATGAAAATAATAGGTAACATTTATTAAGAACATACTGTATCCCCAAACTAAACTACATTCTTGATGTGAATCATTTCAATATTATGTTGCATAACAGATTCTACATATGCAATAACTGTCTTTAATTGTGTATGACTGAGTGAACCGATCAGAAATTCAAAAATTATACCATATAATATGGAAGCAAACAGCAGAACCTACATTTTAATTCTTCATTCTTCATAACATATTGTAAAAGATATTATTTTTAATTTCAACTAAAGAATTTCTACATGGAACTTGTTAAGAATATACCCCAGCTGCTGCTCTTTCTTTTCAGTGTGACCCCAAACAAGGACTGTTTCACATGGTTTTAGGTTTCTGTGGGGAAGTTTTGCACAGCTGTGATATCAAATGAAATACCACCTGGCCTAATCACCATAACAATATGTCCTCTGTCCTGCAGACTAACAGATGGATTGGGTATCAGTCTGATGTCATAATCTGTTAAGTTTGTAATATGGAGCATTACCCACCCATTTAGGATTCATCTCATCTTTTCTGATGGCATGTTTTACCCTAAATGGAGAGATGACACTATCATTATATGCCACTATCACTAGTCATCTGGGATCCTAGTTTGCATTACTTAAGGATAATTATATGGTGTTCTAATTCATTTGGTGAACTGTCACTCCACTACTGAAATACTTATGTGGAATTTTAACAAATACTATGACATTCATAAAGCAGTTTTCAACATTTATTTCATTCCTGTTTTTAAATTCAATATCTAAATACCGTCTTTCTTAAATGTATGCTGCTGAATTTCTCTTTGGAACATTAAATTGAAACTCTAATTGCACAACTGAAGTGATTTTATACTTATAACTAGGCTTGCATAGGGAATATGATAATATAAAAGTTATCCACAACATACACATCTATAATATCTACAGTGAACATTTAAAAGAATGATATGATTAGCAATAATTAAGTCAACAAGCATTTATTCTCTCTTAAGTGCAAGGCACAGTGATAGGCAATGGGAATGCAGAGACAAACACAAAATTATTCCAGCCTCCTAGGTGCTTTTAGTCTTTTCTAATCCACCTCTTTTCTCCACTGCTCTTAGAAAAGTTCATCACTGGAGCCATGCAAATAGAAGTTCTAGTATGTTAGATCCTATTTGCTGAGTAGACCAATATTTACCACAAACTCTTCCATTGTTGGTTACCTCCTATATATGTAGATACTAGAAAAAGCACTATTGATCTTGTCATTCTCCCTTTTACTTAGATTCAACCAGAGAGATGTAGACAGAAGTCTGGCACAAGTAATAATTGAAGTATGTTGGGGCAGCTGTAGGAGAGACTTCCTTTTTCTCATAAAAGAGAGAGAGAAATATATTACCACCTCCAGTCTCCTTCTTTAATGTGGACATGATGCTGGAAGGTATAGCAGCATAAGACAATAAAACGGTTGCTAAGGTTGGCAAGGTATAGGGTAGAAGGCAGCTGGGAATGTGATAATATTGTTGAGCCTCTGTACAGGCCTGGTGTGACTTCTTATTGAATAGAAATAAACCTTTTTTGCTTGTTAAATCCAATGCCACGTAATTTGGTATTTGCAGACAAAACCAATGAATATACCAATTAAGCCCAAATAAGTAAAATTTATAAAAATATCAAGAATTTTATAATTTATATCTCACTTCCTTATAAAATTATATTTATTTTCCAAACAAAGAAGGTCAATTGTAGAACATTATTGCCACAGTTTAATTTGGTTTAAGATAGTTCCTTTATATATATGTGATGCAAAAGCTTCACATTAAAATATAAATATGTCCTATGTAACAAAGCATTAATATATCTCTTTAAGCCATATTGATGAAGTATTCATGAAAGCTATTGTAGTACATCATTTTTTAGAAAAATGAGATTTATTTTACATTTGAATATTTAGAAATAGTTTATCTTTATCCAGCATTATTACTTACACCTCTCATTCATCTTTAAAATGTTAAAATTTCTTCCACAAAACTACTTTTCTAGTACAATATCTTCATTCAACAAGTGTGTCTTCCTCACATGTGGCTTTATGTTGGGAGCAGAATGTAATGAAACCTGAGAAATGACCTCTTCCATCAAGGAGCTCATAATCTAGTAAAACCTATAAGTAAACTTTAAGATTGAACATCACATCTGTGCCGGAGAAGCACTATAGTGGGTACTCTGCTGCTCCATTCAGATGTCCTCAAGCCCAACACAATAAATACCTACTGCTAGGATATGTGGCATCTGAAGCATCATTCGCAACTGCCTGGATCACAGAGAATTTCCCTCAAAGAACTCCGGCCCCGTCACTCCATGGCAAATAGAAGGGGAAAAAGTGGAAGCAGTAACAGATTTTATTTTCTTGGCATCCAAAATCACTGCAGACAGTGACTGCAGTACAGAATGAAAAGATGCTTGTCCCTTGGAAGAAAAGCTAGCTATGACACACCTAGATGGTGTACTAAAAAGCAGAGATACCACTTTGCCAACAAAGATTTTGTATAGTCAAAGCTATGGTTTTTCCAGTACAGATGTGAGAGTTGGACCATAAAGGCTGAGTGCTGAAGAACTGATGCTTTTTAATAGTGGTGCTGGAGAAGACTCTTTAGAGTCCTGTGGACAGCAAAGAGATGCAACCACTCAAATTCTAAACAAAGTCAACCCTGAACCTTCATTGGAAGGACTGATGCCAAAGTTGAAGCTCCAATACTCTGGCCACTTGATGCAAAGAGGTAACTCACTGGAAAAGACCCTGATGTTAGGAAAGATTGAAGGCAAAAGGAGAAGGGGCAGAAGATATAATGTTGAGATAGCATCACCAACTCAATGGACATGAATTTGAGCAAACTCCAAGAGACAGTGGAGGACAGAGGAGCTTGGCATGCTACAGTCCATGTCATTGCAAACAGCTGGACACAACTTGGTGACTGAAAACAACTAAAATATACCTGAAATCAATGTAGAAGAAAGCTAAACAGGATAGAAAGTTGACAAGGAAAGAAGGAATAATTAGATGCACGACTTTTAAAACTTGGGTGGAAGGAGATCAAGAGTTACAGGGAAATTATTGGAATTTTATTTTAAAGAGGAATACATTAAATCTTTGTAAATATCTCTATGAATTATATTTGATTATAGATCTTTACCTGTGTTTACACTTTTCATGTGACATTTGCTTTTTCTCACTCATCAGGGAGAAATACAAATATCTTATTTATCAATTCAATAAAAATCTGAAAATATGTAAATATTTTGCCAACAATTTAGAGGACATATACTAAGGATTCAAAGGCATTCCCCTTTCTATGGTCAGACATATTAATCCTGTAGATATATGTTTTACTGTTAATTTTAGGCATTCTAAAGTATTCCAGGTCATCTTATTATATTAGATGTCTTTCCTCTATAAAGCAACTTCTATAGATTTTATTTTATAAAAATATTAAATATTAATAGCAAGATTTATTTGCTAAAGGGATTTGCTATTTACCTAACACTTTAATTTTAACTTTCTCTCATTATGTTACAACTGTAGAGAAAGCAGATCTTTTAAAATGAATTTTGCCACATATAGAGAACAAATACTTTTTAATTAACTTTCTGAGAAGCTTAACAGTTCTCACTACTTTAACAGGCTAATGACATCTTAATTCTCAGGTGTAATTCTGGACATTTTTAAACTTAGAACTGAATTAAACTTTTTGTTACTGATAAACAAAGCAGAATATTATTATGTAAAATATTTTATAAAGTCCTCCCAGAAATAGTAAAAAAAAATTAATCAACATATACTTTAATATTATTTATGTACAATAAATTACAAATGCTTTGTTAAATGAGGATGTAGGTTTTAATTACAAGTTTGTTTCACTAAAAGATTTTATAATATATACTTTAAATTGGACCTCTTCAGACAATTTTACCAATTTCATGCTTACTGTTTAATATTTCATTCCAAAGAATTAGCTAAAGGACTTGAAAAATGAATGATATTGTATTTTCATGGCACTTATCATTTACAAGATAAATGCAAAATGCTTAGTTTCCACATTTCTCCTTCTCCTAGTGTATGTTTTATTGATACCCAGCTAATTATTATTTCCTGAACACTACATGCTCCTTAAGGTAACTTCGTACTAAATAAGTAGCTTCTTCTTTTTGATATCTTCTTCTCTCCTCTATACGTGGGAAATTTACTTTTAAGTTTCAGTGCAAGCATTATTTCCTTTAAGAAACATTATCTTCCTGATTTTCCCTAACAGAAATTAGCTCCTAATCCTGTTCTCTATTTCTTTGCTTTTAGAATACTTTAACTCCATGAGTACTTCCTTGAAATGTAATATATAGGTATCTCTATATAAGTCTTCCTTTTATGTCCCCAGTCAGATTTTGAAGGCTTCATCATACAATTTTACATTTCTAATTAAAATTAATCCTAGGTTTAAGATAATTGCTATTTCTATAGAAAATGATCTATTTTTTCTATAATAAGTTCTAGCTAGTAATAATTATCTCTAAATAGGATAGCTAATGATTTTTTATATTTACTTTTAACTATTTAGTTTACTCAATTATCTTACCACCATAACAGTTTTTCAATTGATTCAGATGTGTCTTCTCAGAGGAATAATCGGACAAGCAATTTATTTCTGGTCTAATTTTTTTTAACTTTTTGAATATTCCCTTATCTAATTGAATTGGTGAGAACTTTTATGACAATTTTAAGTAGTTGTTCTTATGTCATGTATGCTATGCAACTTCTGAAATTGATGGGAGTGTGTCTATTGTTTTACCAATAGAGAATAGTTGTTGACTTAAAATATACATTATGATGAACTGAATAAAACTGCATCCTCTTTCAACACATATCAAGATAATTTTCTCTTTGAAACTTTAGTAAAGGGAATTTTATTATATCATTTTTATTTACGGTGATTTTGTTAAAGTGAATTCAGAAGAATTTATAATCTTTTGAACAATATAATGGAAATAACATTTTCTGCTTTACTCACCATGCCAAAGCCTTTGACTATATGGATCACAACAAGCTGTGGAAAATTCTTAAAGAGATGGGAATGCCAGACCACCTGACCTACCTTCTGAGAAATCTGTATACAGGTCAAGAAGCAACAGTAAGAACTGGACAAGGAACAACAGACTGGTTCCAAATAGGGAAAGGAGTACATCAAGGCTATATATTGTCACCCTGCTATTTAACTTATACACAGAGTACATTATGCGAAATGCTGGGCTGGATGAAGCACAAGCTGGAATCAAGATTGCTGGGAGAAATATCAATAACCTGATACGCAGATGACACCACCCTTAAGGCAGAAACTAAAGAAGAACTAAAGAGCCTCTCGATGAAAGAAAAAGAGGAGAGTGAAAAGTTGGCTTAAAATTCAACATTCAGAAAACTAAGATCAAGCCATCTGGTCCCATCACTTCATGACAAATAGATGGGGAAACAGTGGAAACAGTGACAGACTTTATTTTGGGGGGGGCTCCAAAATCACTGCAGATGGTGACTGCAGCATGAAATTAAAAGATGCTTGCTCCTTGGAAGGAAAGCTGTGACCAACCTAGACAGCATATTAAAAAACAGAGACATTATTTTGCCAACAAAGGTCCATCTAGTGAAAACTATGGTTTTTCTTTACAGTAGTCATGTATGGATGTGAGAGTTGGACTCTAAAGAAAGCTGAGTGCCAAAGAATTGATGCTTTTGACTATGGTGTTAGAGAAGACTCTTGAGAGTCCCTTGGACTACAAGGAGATCCAACTAGTTCATCCTAAAGGAAATCAGTCCTGAATACTCATTGGAAGGACTGATGCTGAAGCTGAAACTCCAAAACTCTGGCCACCTGATGCAAAGAACTGACTCATCTGAAAAGACCCTGCTACTGCAAAAGATTGAGGGCAGGAGGAAAAGGGGACGACAGAGGATGAGATGGGATGGCATCACCAACTCAATGGACATTAGTTTGAGTAAGCTCCAGGAGCTGGTGATGCACAGGGAGGCCTGGAATGCTGCAGTCCATGGAGTCACAGAGTCGACACGACTGAGCAACTGAACTGACTGAACATTTTGAAAACACTGAATTTATATAATTTTCACTTCCTCAAAAACCTTTCCAGTCACCTACTAAAAGTTTATTGAGGTCTATTGCCTAAGAAGAGCAGGAAAGTTTCAAAAGTCAACAGGAAGAAAAGTTCCACCCAACATATAGGAAAAGAAAGGAGATGGTCCTTACAATCATAAGAAGAGTGTCTGAGGGGAGGATGAAACAGTGGAAAAAAAGAAAGTACAGGGCATAGATACACAGGATGTTTTTCTCTGTCTCTTAGCCTTTCTTTGAAAGGCAGAAAAATTCAGGTAGTTCATACTTGGACATGTTTATGGGAAATTCTCAGTGTTCTTTCTCAAATTATAATCTAGAAAAACTTTTCAATCAACCTTATGTCCTTAAAACGTAGTTTAGAAACAAATGTGTTAGCTTTAGGTATGCACAATAAGTAGCAGTTTCACACTCTTTGACTCTCCAAGTTGGTTCTGACAATATAGGTAAGATACAAACTTAAGAGGCTGTAAATTCACTGCACATATCCACAGACCAGAAGAAATTGAGGTTGGAGCAAGAAGCTAGGAATGTTATGACCAAAATCTGTGACAGCAGTGAAGGTCATCAAAACCTTCAAAAAAAACTAGGCAACAGAGCAGTACACTCTTAAAGTATATATGCCATATATTTATGAACTTATATTATTCTACCAATTTAGAAATGAAATAAGTACATATATGTGTATACACATGTATACATAAAACTTATGAAAGATGAGATTTCAGCTATCTCTTAAATGTTTTCAATCCCATTCCCTACCTACTCCACATCTAAATTTTCTTTGAATAACTTTAAGTTTTATGAAGATATACATTTTATTATTAGGTCCATGATGCTTTATCTCTTTCAATAAATATTTCTACATTTGCATTTAATTTCATAATCATTCTGACTACAGTTATTTAGGTACTTAATTCAAGTATTACTGGATACATTTCTCAAAACCATTTAAGTACAACTTCCTTGTACATAAGGTCAGATAACTAACAACTCCAAATTTGTATCCAAAGTTAAAAAAAAAAAAAAAGATTATGAAACATGAATTCCCTGAAATTTGGTATCTCTGAAAATGTAATTCTATTGTATTTTTGCATTAATCATTGCTTGGTCCAGCGAATACTTTTTTGATAATCATGTTTTCCCCTAAGTCAAAGGCAGTTTTTCATTATTGTTTTCAAAAGTGTTGTATGAAAATAGGCATGATATCAACAGTTTTCATATTTGTAATTTGTCTATTTTAAAAATTATGTGTTTATATGTCATCTTCCATATTAAATGTTTGATGTTTTAATGTAAAATTTTTTAATTTCACCAGGTTATGATTACATATAGGTCTCTTTTTACTTATTGTTCATGGTTCTCTTAAACAATGTAAACTTTAAGAAAGTTATCACTCTTCTTATTATTTGAATTCATATTTAATTACTTTTTTCATATTTCACTTCCATATATATTCTTATTTGCTAGAAGTATTATTATATATTCCTGGGATTTCTGAATGAGTCGTTCATGTCTTTGATTTTTTTTCTTTTTGTATCGTCTTCATTTTTATATTAATCATTTCCTTCAGTTCTAGGAGAATTATGAGCTGACGTAATTTATTGATTCAGTTGTTTAAAGAATGCAGTTGCTTGTTCACTGTTCCCACAAAGTTTTCCTTTTTTAAAACATGTTTTTAATCTTGTCAATATTTTTCTAGATTGCATTTTATTTCTTTCAATAAATATCACATCCTCTAAGATTTTGTGTTAGAAGCTTTATGTATTTGTAAAGTCCGGTTCATTACATTTTGAAAGAAGGAGAAAGAATTTTCCAGAATAGATCTCTCTTTTTAAATTCCAGGCTACTCAGTCTCACTTGTAAATTCGCCATTGTTTGGTTATGAAATTCTAAGATGTTACTAAACAGTTGACTTCCATCCTTTGCATATCATGAATAAGATTATAGTTAATTCTCTAGTTATAATTTCATCTCTCTAAATCCTACATAAATGTCTCAAAATAACTGGTCAACTGATTGATTATGCTCTTGTTTTTTAAAGAGTGTTTTAGAATTTTTCCATGTGTAAATGTTTACTTGATAGTTCTAGCAGATTCAAGAAGGAATGAGATTTGAATGTATGAGCTGAAAGCTTAATAAATTGTTTTAAATGGTTAAAGATTTCAGTGATGTTAAGCAACATGTGCCAAATTACTCAACTAGTAATTCCATTCTCTCAAGTCACTTTACAAATGTCATTAGAGTTTTTTTTTAAAACAAACTTTTCATTTTAAATAGTATTCTCCTCAATCTCTCACTCTACAACTTAGGAAGAATAAGCCTCAATGACAGCTAATACTATGAAACTCTTTTGATCATACATCAAAATCCAATATTTAAGTAAAGATCAAATGATTAGATTGGTGAGCAAAAGAGTTAAGTATTAAAAATGCCTTAAAATATACAGTCAGGTGGGATCCTTTGAAAGTCAGAAGAATAAACATTTTGCAGAGGAAGGAAAAGAAGAGAGTTTCAAAATGAGAGGTGAGAACACACCAAGTTTATACTCCTTAAGGTAGCAATTTTTAAGTTGTTATGTAACTTTTGTAGAAGGTTACCAACGTCAAACTACTTAAGTTATGAAACCTCCACCCTAGGAACACAAATGGCAAAAAATCTCTACTTGATTAGTCAGGCTCCCCTAAGCCTTCCCAACTGGCCTCAACCTTGGTCTATAAGAAATTCAACTCGCAGAGCAAATGATTCTGTCCATCCACCACTCTGGGAGACTTGAAGGAACACTAATATGGTTCCTGTCAGCTCAAGACTATGTTCCTAGGACAAACCTTGCCTAGGACAGTAAAAAACTGTCAACGACATTTACTGTTTGTTTAAATCAAAACCTGACAACAGACTCCTGAGCTTCTTTTCTTGGAGAAGATCCTCTAGAAAGCTTACAACTATAAAAGTTCTCTCAGTCCCTCAGCGATGTAAATCTTCTACCACCCAGAACTGTTTCCTTAAGTACCTGAGAGCCATCTCTTTGAAATGCAAACCTCCAGTGAGAGGCTTTTCCTCTCTTACTACTTAGATCTGTGAAAGGGTAAGGGCCTAACTGTGTTGGGCATGTTGTTCCAATTTGTAAAACTATCTCCTGTCCTACAGACATGCTTCTTCAAATAAATATCAATTAACAAACTCACATGGCTTAATCACATTGACCAACCCAGTTCCTCAAATTTTATAATTATTCTGCTTCCCTCATTCTCCTTCTTACTTCCTTTAAAATACCCAGTCATTTGAGTTAAGCTAAGGTGACAGTAAAGTCCGTTTCCTAATGCAGTAATACTAAATAAAATGTCTTACTGCCTTTAACAAATATCTAGCACTGTTTTTCTTTAACAAAATTCAAACCAGGCCGATAAGCTTTGATGTGCATAAGAATCATCTGAGAGCTACTTAAACATAGATTCCTGGTCCCCTATTTCAGAAATTCTGATTTCATAAGCAAAAGATAGAACACAAAGTACTGAATTTCTAACAATTCATCAAGAAGTGCTGATGCTGCCTAGAGATCATATTCTGAGTATTACTGGTCTAGGTCAGTCATTCCATCTCTGTCTTTGAGAAGAAGGGAAAAAATACAAAAAAAAAAAAAAAAAAAGACAAGACAATGAATGTACAATAAAACTTATATATGCTGTACATATACACACAACAGTTAAAGATATGTGGTTTCTCTTTATTTTAAGGCTTTGAAAAGTATCCTCAAATAAGTAACTGATCTAGTTCTAATTTTATTGGGAAGGAGAAAGGAAAGAAAAGCTAGAAAGTAAAACAAGTGTTCACTTGCCATTGTTTTTCCTCATTAAAAAGTTGTATAATTAGATAAAAGCTTCTATCAATAGAAAATCAGCTGGAGTCTGGAATAGTCAGTGACTTAAAGTTTATTTATTTTGCAATAAGAAGAAGATAAAGTATGTTCCACATAGTAGGAAACAGCAGCTTCAAAAGTCCTAAGGGCACAGAAATTTATCATATGTGCAAAATAGAAAGCGGAGCAGTGATTCAGAAGGGAAGAGGACAAGTAATAGGAAGAACACAAGATGAAGCATGATTTAAGAGCTCTGTTAACAATTTAGCAGGGAGAAAAAAAAGAAGCAAATGGGAATTTGGCAGATAACCAATTTTTACTTCTAAAATAACCACCTCATACATACATATTCTAGGGCAAGTCACTTTAAAATGCTTTAAAATGAGTTCTTAGTTTCTTCACCTAGAACATGAAGATGTTCATTTGGTCAGGAGATCTTTACCTGATTTATGTACTGGAATGGCATGGGGAAAATTTTTAAAAATATGCATGGCCAGGCTTTCCCTGAGAAACTTTACTCAGCAGCTCTACATATGGTCTTCACTCTGGCAAACTCTCTGGCTTTCTCTGGTTTGAGAACCAGTATACAAAGTGATCACTGAAGATGTTTACAATAATGTTAGACTCATTGAGAAGTAGATGATAGTTATTATTCAAGGGCAGACCAAAGATATTCTTAGTACTAACTAAAATCACTCTATTAGTAATTCAGCAAATATACATGCTTATAAAAATTAATATTTTGAATATTGAATTCCATATGCTGATCATAACTTTAAACTGGGTGACTCTTATACAAATAGAGAATAAGACTCACAAATTCCAGTCATTGACCAGCTTATAGATTAGAATACCCTTGTAGGTAATAGCATCAATTGGTTTTGCCTTCCCAGAATAGATACTCCCTTAATGAGAAAGGGATCCCTGGTGGCTCAGATGGTAAAGCATCTGCCTGGAATGCAGGAGACCTGGGTTCAATCCCTGGGTTGGGAAGATCCCCTGGAGAAGGAAATGGCAACCGACTCCAGTATTCTTGCCTGGAGAATCCCATGGGCGGAGGAGCCTGGTGGGCTACAATCCACTGGTTCGCAAAGAGTCGGACACAACTGAGCGACTTCACTTACTCACTTACTCTTTGCCTACTCTTTTCCATTCTGCAACTAGCCATGTAAGTCTGAGTATTCTGATAAGCAGATGCCAAAACATACATAAATGTCCTAGGATTTTTACTAGGGAAAATGTCTATGTGAAAGCAAATAGGGATAGAACAAAGAATAACAGGGCCAGTGACAAGCTTGTTATGTGTATCTGAACACAGAGTGAAGAAAAGAGGGAGAAAATGTCACAGTCAGTTATGTACTGGTAGATTCACCAAAGCTGAGGGGAGACCTTGAACCATCCTAAGCCAATGCAGTAGGCATGTCCCCCTTGGGAATGAGTTTTGCATGGTAACCCCACTACACTTAATCACTGACTAGGAGCAGCCCATGATGAGTATAACCTCAGTCAAATTTAGTGATGAGTTTTATAGCATAGAGACTGAAGATTAATACACCTTCTGTAGCAGGAAGTAAGCCTTCAAAGTGTAGTATTACCAACAGACCTCTCCCACTTATTCTCAGCACATGAGTTTATCTGTCCCATCAATCATATGAGCCAGTAAATGGTATGTGGCCCTAGCTCAGATCCTAAAAGATGATGCTGTAGAAGTACTGCACTAAATATGCCAGCAAATTTGGAAAACTCAGCAGGGGCCACAGGACTGAAAAAGTCAGTTTTCATTCCAATCATGAAAGGCAATGCCAAAGAATATTCAAACTACCATACAATTGTGCTTATTTTACATGATAGCAAGGTAGCGCTCGCAGGTTGCCATATATATTGCTGATTAGAGAAGGGAGACACCTGGCACAAATCAAGGCAAACCAGGATTTTTCCCTTTCGAAATTTGAACTCAAGGACATGGAGGTCGAGTGCTGAAAGAAGAATTTATGTCAGTAACTGAGTGGCAATGTTAGCAAAGTAATGCTCAAAATTCTCCAAGCTAGGCTTCAACAGTACATGAACCGAGAACTTCCAGATGTTCAAGTTGGAGTTAGAAAAGGCAGAGGAACCAGAGATCAAGTTGTCAACACCCAGTGGATTATAGAAAAATCAGGAGAACTCCAGAAAAACATCTACTTCTTATTCACTGACTATACTAAAGCCTTTGACTATGTGGATCACAACAAACTGCAGAAAATTCTTCAAGAAATGGGAATACCAGACCACCTCTCCTGCCTCCTGAGAAACCTGTATGCAAGTTGAGAAGCAATAGTTAGAAAAAGACATGGAAAAACAAACTGGTTCAAAATTTGGAAAAGAGTACATCAAGGCTATATATTGTCACCCTGCTTATTTAACTTATATGCAGAGTACATCATGCAAAATGTCAGGCTGGATAAAGCACAAGATGGAATCAAGATTGCCAGGAGAAATATTAGTAAACTCAGACGTGCAGATGACATCACCCTTATGGCAGAAAGCAAACAGGAACTAAAGAGCCTCTTAATGAAGGTGAAAAAGGAGAGTGAAACACCTGGCTTAAAACTAAACACTAAAAAAACTAAGATCATGGCATCAGGTCCCATAACTTAATGGTAAACAGATGGGGAAACAAATGGAAACAGGGAGAGACAATTTTCTTGGGTTCCCAAATCACTGCAGGTGGTGACTCCTGCCATGAAATTAAAAGACACTTACTCTTTGGAAGAAAGGCTATGATAAACCTAGACATAAAAAGCAAAGACAACACTTTGCCAACAAGGTCCATATAGCCAAAGCTATGGTTTCTCCAGTATGGGAAAACCCCATATGGTGTGAAAGTTGAACCATAAAGAAGGTTGAGCACCAAAGAATTGATGCTTTCAAATGGTGGTGCTAGAGAAGATGCCTGAGAGTCCCTTGGACAGCAAGGAGAGCAAACCAGTCAATCCAAAGGGAAATTAATCCTGAATATTCACTGGAGGGACTGATGCTGAAGCTGAAACTCCAATACTTTGGCCATTTGATGTGAAGAGCTGATTCATTGAAAGACTCCAATTTGGGAAAGATTTATGGCAGGAGGAGAAGCAGGGCACAGAGTATGATATGGTTGAATGACATCACTGACCTGATGGACATAAGTCTGAGCAAACTCTGGGTGATTAGAAGGACAGTGGAGCCTGGAGCACTGCAATCCTTGGGGTTGTAAAGAGTCGAACACCACTGAGTGACTGAACAACAACAACTAGTTCAGACAAGCAAGTGAGCTCCAAGTACTTGTTGATATTACTGGAGAAAAGAGTATATTGTTTTCATTAAGTCTTTTTAGCTATAAAAAAGCTTTATGTCCAGAGCCGATAATGGATACCTTCCTCTGCTACTTTATGGGAGGAGTTTGGCAGAGAATGAAGCCAAACTAGAAAAAAAAAAAAAAAAAAAAGAGAGAGAGAGAGAGAAAGTAGTAGAGATTAAAGATAGATTCCTGGTTATATAGCTTGAACTCAACTCCATCAGAATCATTTTAAACTTCTGTTCTTTCCAAATATTTGTAATTATAAATTTTATTTAGATTTTAAGCCAATTTGAACCATTTTCTATTCATTGCAATGAATGTCTTGTGCAATGCAATATTTTTCTGCAAATTATATAATTAAACCTGTACAAGAAACTTTAGAGACAGATATGTTACCCTCATTTTATAGATGGGAATAAAGCCCAGAAAGATAAAATGATTTCTCTAAGGTTAACTAAACGAGAGATTGAACGAGGACACAAATTCCTACTTTCTTAATTGAAATGTGACTGCCATCCAATTTTTTTTATTTTAGTTTTTCTAAAATAGTTTAGTTTTTAGTTTTTCTAACTGTAATTATTGTCTTCCTGTTTTATCATGAACTATGTGGAATAATCTCAGTATGGTGAAGTTACAGCACACGTTTACATTTGGCTTAATCCTATGACTATGTACATGGGAGTAGGACTAAGCTTTCAAAATTCTGAAAACTAGCAAAATTACCTAAATATAGTACACTGTATTTGATTATATATTATTGATTTTCCCCTCATAAAATTATACAAGAGGTCATATATAGGATTATTATTTAGACCATTTACTGAGCACATATCTGATCTGAGTTATGTTGTAGCATGACACATGTTTCTAATTTACATAGGCTTCATGTGTTTATTTCTGTTGTTTAAAGTCAAGAATGCAAAAATTTTTATATTTAAAGTTACATGCTTCAAATTACCCAACAAAGCAGATCTAAGTGAATGGTAAAGAATGGACATAAGACGTTCTATAGCTCAGGTTAGCTATGAAAATTCTTGTCCTTCATATAAACTATGTTCTTTCTGTATAGAAGTATATAGTTTTGACATAAGGAAACGTCATGTTGATTTTTGTACACATTATTGTCAGAAGTATTTGCCCTTCTTCTGGTATTTAGGGTGCTGGTGGCAACAATGAATCCTTTTATTCAGGAAACCCTTAGAGAAACTTTTAAAGCAGAAGTTATGTTCTATAATTAATGTCCCCTGCCTAAGATTACACAGATGGGCTTTAGGAGAGCTGGGACTAGAATCTACTTCTTAAAACTTCTACTTCCTTATTAATTCCATTGAAACTACTCCACAAGGAACAGCAAAATAGTATTTGCTAAACTATTCCTTAAGTATAGTTGTTTGGTTTCCAATTATCCTTTTTTTTTTTTTACATTTTCTTTATATTTTTCAAAATTATTTGCTCTTATAATTGTTCTTTATATTGGAGCCAAGTCCTAGTTTGTAACTCCCAGCTACAGTGTACCACACTACCACAATAGCATGCATATTATTTATGTGTATGCATATACATGAACAAAAGTATATGCATACATATATGCATATGTATATATATATATAATTCTCAGATATAAATTATTCTTATTTAGACAATAAGTCAAAAATAAGTTATTAAGTATTATCAGAGTACGTCAGCAATGAATGAAGAAAACTGAAGACAGTATATTTTTCATGTGAAAAGATAATTTAAAGCTTAGGTTGGGCAATGTGGTTAATTTCAGTTACACTATGGCCTTGTTTAAACACTTTGTATCTCTTCTCCCTAATTTTCCACATGCTTATACATTATATGCAACATCTCAAAAATCCACCTTCTGTACATTCTCATCATAATTTATTTAGACCAGGCCCCATTATTTCTCACTTGTAATGAAAGTTCCTGGAAACACTGATGAATCCATTTCTTTTTCTGAAACTCCGGGAGTTGGTGATGGACAGGAAGGCCTGGCGTGCTGCAATTCATAGGGTTGCAAAGAGTTGGACACGACTGAGCGACTGAACTGAACTGAACTGAATCCTTTAACCCCCTAATCTATGCCCTAACTCAGCAAGCAGAGTGATCTTTATAAAAGTCAAATCTGATCAAGTCACTTTCAAAGACCCCTAGAGTCCTTAAGAAAAGTTCACACTCCTTAGCATGGCATGAAAGGACCTTCAAGGTCTCTACTCTCTTATCTCCCATCTCTATTTCCTTCCTGCTTTATCATCTCCTCTCCAGAAAGTCTTCTTATCCTCCAGAGCACTCTAGGTTAGATGCCCATCTTTGGTTCTCAAATAGCACCCAGGTAATACTTCATCATGAAAAATGAAAGTCACTCAGTCGTGTTCAAGTCTTTGCAACCACATGGACTATACAGTCCAAGGAATTCTCCAGGACAGAATACTGGAGTGGGTAGCCTATCCCTTCTCCAGGGGATCTTCCCTGCCCAGGGACTGAACCCATGTCTTCCGATTTACAGGTGGATTCTTTACCTTCTAAGTCACCAGGGAAGCCCAAGAATACTGGAATGGGTACCCTATCCTTTCTCCAAGGGAACTTTCGGACCCAGGAACTGAATTGGGGTCTCCTGCATTGCAGGCTGATTCTTTACCAGCTGAGCTATTAGGGAAGGCCATACCTCATCATAGATGATCTCTATATAACATGATAAATGCTATTTCTATGTCTGTTCTTCCTCACTAATCAGTATATATTTTGGAAATTTATCTAATCTTTCCATTTTCGGACCCCACTATATTCTGGCTACCATAAACGCAATACTCAAACACTGGCTGAATGATGGTTTCCCTGAATTCTCTCTAGGCGAAGCCACAGGTTCTTAGAATTTTCAACTTTCCTTCAGATCCTCTAAGTACTTATCCCAGATACAAGGAGTACACACATATCACATTCTTTCATAACAAAAGATTCTGTGAATTTTTTAACTTCCCCCCTCCAGAAAAATCTACCTTCTGTCTGAATGAAATTAAAGCCCATTTTTGCAAGCTACGTCACTTATTTGAAGAGCAGAGGCACTAAAGGACTGCATATAGCTGCACTCGAGTTACGTGAGAGCCATATTCTAAAGAAGTCAACCTTTAATTCCAGCCTCACAACCTGAGTCCAACTTATTCCAGTATAACACTGTACTCTTTGAACTCCCCAGAATAGTAACATTAAAACAACCTACCATAATATTCCTAAAGTCTTACTTTTATGAGCAAAAATGGCAATAAAATACTTGCTTTTTGAGGTCATTTTGTGAAGTAACTTTAAAAAGTACTTAGTTTAGCTTTTTGCCTCAAGTTTTATTTAAATAGGTTAGTTGAACTAACCTCTTCTAATGATTTACAAGTTCTGAACAAAATAAGAAATATTTATTAGATGGTACTGGAGACTGACTAAAAATATTTAGAACCTGAAGAGGATTCTACTACTGAAAGATAATCAGTGACTTGTAAAATGTGAGCATTTTCAGTCTTTTGCCTGGGGTCAAACTTAATCTTCACTTGGCTCCAGAAGCAGAATGCCGCAACCTTAATGAGTTAAAGAGTCACATGGGAAAGATTGAGACTGCAGAGCAGCTGGAAAGTTAGCAGTATATTCATGAGGTAAGGGAAAAGCAGAAAGGGTAAGCCCCAATATCTGCATATAAAATCTACATAAATCTTTGACAGATCACTAAACAATTTATAACAAAGATTTCAGGGATGTGGCAAAAAATCAGAGTGAACATCGACATTTTAGAAATCAGTGAACTCAAATGGACCAGAGTGGGTGAATTTAATTCAGATAAATATTATATCTACTACTGTGGGTAAGAATTCCTTAGAAGAAATGGAGTAGCCCTTCTAGTCAACACAAATCTGAAATGCAGTTCTTGGGTGCAGTCTCAAAAATGACACAATGATCTTTCTTCATTTCCAAGGCAAACCATTCAATATCACAGTAATCCAAGTCTATGCTCCAAACAGTAATTCAGAAAAAGCTGAAGTTGAATGGTTCTATTATGACCTACAAGACCTTCTAGAACTAACACCAAAAAAAGATGTCTCTTTCATTATAGGGGACTGGAATGCAAAAGTAAGAAGTCAAGAGATACCTGGAGTAACAGGCAAGTTTGACCTTGAAGTACAAAATGAAACAGGGCAAAGATTCAAGGGATTAGATCCAATGGATTCAAGGGATTAGATTATATAGGAAAGAGAAAATGAATTAAATAGAAAAAAAAGGGATTAGAATTAAATAGATTCAAGGGATTAGATCTGATAAAGTACATGAAGAACTATGGATGGAGATTACTGATACTGTAAAGAAGATGGTGATCAAAACCATCCCCAAGAAAAAGAAATGCAAAAAGGTAAAATGGTTGTCTGAGGAAGCCGTATAAAAAAGAAGAGAAATGAAAGGCGAAGAAGAAAAGGAAAGGTACATCCATCTGAATACAGAGTTCTGAAGAATAGCAAGGATAGATTAAAAAAAAGCCTTCCTAAGTGATCAATGCAAAAAAAATAGAGGAAAACAATGAATGGGAAAATATAGAAATCTCTTCAAGAAAATTATAGAGATACCAAGAGACTGTTTCATGCAAAGATGGCTACAATAAAAGACAGAAATGGTATGGACCTAACAGAAGCAGAAGATATTTAGAAGAGGTGGCAAGAATACACAGAAGAATTATACAAAACAGATTTTCATGACCCAGAAAACCACAATGGTGTGATCACTCACCTAGAGCCAGACATCCTGGAGTGTAAAGTCAAGTGGGCCTTAGGAAGCATTACTAGGAACAAACCTAGTGGAGGAGATGGAATTCCAGCTGAGCTATTTCAAATTCTAAAAAAATGATCCTGTTAATGTGCTGCACTCAATATGCCAGCAAATTTGGAAAACTCAGCAGTAGCCACTGGGCTGGAAAAGGTCAGTTTTAATTCCAATCTCAAAGGAAGGCAATGCGAAAGACTGTTCAAACTACCACACAATTGTGCTCTTCTCACAAGCTAGCAAAGTAATGCTCAAAATCTCCAAGTAAGACTTCAACAGTACGTGAACCAAGAGCTTCCAAATGTTCAAGCTGGATTTAGAAAGGCAGGGGAACCAGAAACCTAATTGCCAACATCAGTTGGATCACAGATAAAGTAAGAGAGGTCCAGAAAAACATCCACTTCTGCTTTATTGAGTATGCCATAGCCTTTGACTGTGTGGATTACAACAAACTGTGGAAAACTGAAGAGATGGGAATATGAGACCACCTCTCCTGCCTCCTGACAAATCTGTATACAGGTCAGGAAGCAACAGTTAGAACCGGACACAGAACAATGGACTGGTTTCAAATTAGGGAAGGAGTACAACAAGGCTCTATATTATCACCCTGCTTTTTTAACTTATATGCAGAGTACATCGTGAGAAATGTCTGGCTGGATGAAGCACAAGCTGGAATAAAAACTTCCTGGAGAAACATCAATAACCTCAAATATGCAGATGACACCACCTTTATGTCAGAAAGTGAAGAGGAACTGAAGAACCTCTTGATGAAAGTGAAAGAAAACAGTGAAAAAGCTAGCTTAAAACTCAACATTCAAAAAATGAAGATCATGGCTTCTGGTCCCATGCCTTCATGGCAAATAAATGAAGAAACAAGGGAAACAGGGACAGACTATTTTCTTGGGCTCCAAAACCACTGTAGATGGTGACTGCAGCTATGAAATTAAAAGATATATGCTCCTTGGAAGAAAAGCTATGACCAACCTAGAGAGCATGTTAAAAAGCACAGACATTACTTTGTCAACAATGGTCCATCTAGTCACAGTTATGGTCATGTGGTCAGTGGTCATGTACAGATGTGGGAGTTGGACTATAATAAAAGCTGAGCACTGAAATATTGATACTTATGAACTGTGGTGTTGGAAAGACTCTTGAGAGTCCCTTGGACTGCAAGCAGATCCAACCAGTCCATCCCAAAGGAAATCAGTCTTGGGTGTTCATTGGAAATGCTGATGTTGAAGCTGAAACTCCAATACTTTGACCACCTGATGTGAAGAATGGACTCATTGGAAAACACCCTGATGCTGGGAAAGATTGAAGGCAGGAGGAGAAGGGGACAGAGGAAGAGAAGGTTGGATGGCATCACCAACTCAATGAGCGTGAGATTGTGCAAGGTCCAGAAGTTGGTGATGAACAGGGAAGTCTGGTATGCTGCAGTCCATGGGGTCACAAATAGTCAGACACAACTGAGTGACTGAACTGATATTCAGAGCAGAATGATTACAAAGTTTGAGTACAGCCAAACTAAATTGGTAGGCCACTGCTTCTACAGAAAAACATAACAGAATGTAAAGGCTCTACAAGAATTTATTCCTGGTGTCTAGAATACAATTAAAACTAGTCAGATATGCAAAAAGGAAAATAATGCCATATTCTTTTTAAAGTAATCCATAAAAAGAATACATTTGAATCAGTTCTAATGAGGTGGATGAAACTGGAGCCTATTATACAGAGTGAAGTAAGCCAGAAAGAAAAACACCAATACTGTATATGAACACATATATATGGAATTTAGAAAGATGGTAACAATAACTTTGTATGCAAGACAGCAAAAGAGACACGGATATATAGAACAGCCTTTGGGCCTCTGTGGGAGAGGGAGAGGGTGGGATGACTTGGGAGAATGGCAGTGAAACATGTATAGTATCATATATGAGATGAATTGCCAGTCCAGGTTTGATGCATGATACTGGATGCTTGGGGCTGGTGCACTGGGACGACTCAGAGGAATGGTACAGGGAGGGAGGAGGGAGAGGGGTTCAGGATGGGGAACATGTGTATACCTGTGGTGGATTCATGTTGATCTATGGCAAAACCAATACAATATTGTAAAGTAATTAACCTCCAATTAAAATAAATAAATTTATATTGAAAAAATTAAGTAATCCATAGAAAACCTTCCTTAAAGGCCCTAAATATTGCAAATAACAAAGATTTTCAAACAACTACAATAAATATGTTCATCAACTCAGAGGAATTTTATATATAATGACTGACTGGGAATCACACCCAAAAAATGGAAATCATAAAGGATGGGCAAAACAGAAATTCTTTGATTACTGTGTCATGTATTTCAAAGTTTCTAAGAGAGTAAGTCTTAAAAGTTCTCATCACAAGAAAAACAATTTAACTATGTATGATGATGGATCTTATCTAGACTTATTCTCTATGTAATAATTGTCTATGTAATAATTCTATGAAATTTACAAATGTTTAATCCTAATGTTGTACGTATATAACTTATCTCAAAAAATTCCAGAATTAAAAAGTACAATACCTAAAAAATTTTGAAATTACTCTATTTGATCAACAGAAGATTAGAATTAACAGCAGTTAGTGAAGTTGAAAATATATCAGTAGCAGTCATCTAGTCTAAGGAACAGAAATATGAAATAAAGAAAAATGAATAGAATTTGAGGGACCTATTAGACAGCATTTAATTATAACATCTGTACAAATAGAGTTCTAGTAAGAGAAACTGGAAGGAAAAAAAATGACCAAAATTATGTCAAATCTGGAAAAGCATCAACTAATATATCTAAAAATTCAACAAAACCCAAACAGGATGAATAATAAGAATACTGTATCTAGAGAAATTATAGTCTAACTGCTGAAATTCAGACGCAAAACGATGATCTCTAAAGTAACAAGACTACAGTCGCAGATTAAATATATGCAAAAATAATACAGATGACAATGACTTCTCAAAAAAGACAAGCAGAAGGTAGCAGTCTATGGAAAATATTATCACACTGAAAGACATATTGAAAGACAATATGATAATTCCAATAAATGAGGAGGTTAGAACTATAATAATGCAACATTAACCAATATATCAATATTAATCCTTTCACTGTTAGCTGAGACTATCACAATATTGTTAATCAGCTATACCCCAATACAAAATAAAAAGTTTTAAAAAATAAGGGAGGAAACTATACCTGATAATCTTGATACATCAAAAGTTGACATTATTTAACATGAAAAATTTTTTTTTACTATTTCTCAAACAACAAGTGAAAAGGAATTTCCTGAATCTAATATAGAAAAAGTATAAACAACCTATACTTAACATTATACTAACTGTCAAAGATTTAATATTTCCCCCCTAAGATCTAGAATAAGGCAGGAATATTTACTTTCATCACAAGCATTCAATAAAACTGGATGTCCTAGCCAGTGCAATAAAGCATAAAATGAATAAACAGGACATTAAAATTTCAAAGAAAAACTGCAGTTTCTTCTATTAACACAGCGTAACTGTTTATATACAAACTAACAAGAATCAAATAATACTTCAAAAAAAAAATAACAAAACTAGCAAACTCTCCAAAAATGTTAACATAATCTATTTTTTATAAACAGCAGCAATTGAAAAATAAAATTTTATAGTAGCATCAAAAGCAAACATTTTAGAATAAAATTTTTAAAAGGCATTTAAAACTTAAACACTAAAAACTAAAACAAACAAACAAAAATGCAAAATCATAAAACATTGCTAAAGGATTGGAATGCCAAGTTCTATAGGAAGGCTAAATATTATTAAGATATTAATTCTCCACAGCAACATCAACTTAGTTTCTTTTTTTCCTTAATGGAAATTGGCAAGCTTTTTCTAAAAATATTTATGAAAATGCAAAGGTCCTAGGATAGCAAAAAATAATCTTTAAAACAAAGAGTATGCTGCTGCAGAAAGGACTTTCAATAGATGACTGAGTTAGGCAGAATTCTAACAAGGCCCTCAAGATACCCTGAGGTACACAATCTGTGACTGTGAATATGATGGATTTTACGCTAGTGATTGGCATATGCTATATAAGTTGATTTTAAGAAACGGAGATGATCTGGGTAATCTTGATCTAAACATATGAGTCCTATATATTTAAGTCTAGACAGAGGAAATTAAATATTTGAAGCATAAAGTGAAAAAAGTGAAGTCACTCAGTCGTGTCCAACTCTTTGAGACCTCATAGACTGTAGCCTACCACACTCCTCTGTCCATGGGATTTTCCTTTCCAAGAGTACTGGAGTGGATTGCCATTTCCTTCTCCAGAGGATCTTCCCAACCCAAGGATTGAACCCAGGTCTCCTGCATTATAGGCAGACGTTTTACTGTCTGAGCCACCAGGGAAGTCATTTGAAGCATAAGAGGAATTCAACTCAAAGGAAACTTCCATTGCTTGTCTTCAAGATGGAGGAGTCCTATGGCAAGGAAAGTGGGTGGCCTTTGGGAACTGAGCTTGGCACCTAACCATCCAGCTAGAAAACACACCCTCAGTTGTACAACCTCAAGCAACTGAATTTTGCCAATAAACTAAATTATCTTGGAACAGCACTGCAAGGTTTAGATGAGAGTTCAGATATCTGACACCTTGATTCCAGCCTGTGGGAACTTGAATAAAGAACTTAGCCATGTAGTATCTGTAGTTCTGATATACAGAACTGCAAAATAATCCATGGCTGTAGTTTCAAATCTCCGTGTAGTAATCTATTATACAGTAATAGAAGCCGTGCCAGTGGCAAAGAATCCACCTGTCGATGCAGAAGACACAACAGACGCAGGTTAAATCCTTGGGTCAGGAAGATCCCCTGGAATAGGAAATGGCAACCCACTCCAGTATTCTTGCTTGGAGAATCTTGTGAACAGAGAAGCCTGGTGGGCTACAGTCCATGGGGTTGCAGAGTTGGACACAACTGAAGTGACAGCAACTGATTTAATAACTTACCCAAAATTATAATTAAGTCATTGTGAGTTAGGATAAACAAATGAAATAATCTGAAATCCAAAAACTTATCTGACATATAAATTGCCATTTTATTTTCAAAGCACTCTACAATTAATTAAGAGAAGGAACATTTTCAACAAACAAAGCTGGTACATCTGCTATATCTATAAGAAGATGAGCATTTACACCCACTTCATATGACGTTCCAATTTTTTTGTGTGAAATGCATCATAAACCTGATTATAAAACCTAAAACCAAAATGCGTTTATAAAAATATACAGGAGAATTTCTTCACAACTTGAGGGTACACAAAGATTTCTTAGGACACAAAAACATTGACTACAAAGAAAACAATTGAATTGGGTGATGTCAGCAAAATGGTAGAAGAGTCAAGACCAGTACTTTCTTTTTTACCAAGGACTCACTGATTTACAACAATACACAGATCAGTTCCCTCTGTAAAAAACTGAGAAACAATTTGAGAAGTTTTTGGACACCAAGCAAGTACAAAACTAGCCAATTCAAAATTGCTTGGTAAATTTGAAACACCCACTCATCACAACCCCCTGGCATATAACACCATACAATTGGGAGGAAGCATCAAGCTTCTAGCTCCTCTCTGGGGAAGAAAAAAGTTGGACAACTTACACACCAAAATTACAACTTATCTGAGGGCTACCTGAGTGACTAACTGGATTTATCTCAAAGCATTGATGGAACTTAGCATATTCTAGAAGCCTGAGGGCCAATGAGAAGAAAAATGGTGGTTTAGCAAAGAGGCAGTTGCCACAATCCCTCCTCCAGGTCCAGTATAGATCAAATGGGTGAAAAAACCCATCATCTAGCTTTTTCCTTCAGAGAGAAAGACTATTCACCCAAACTTTCAACTTTTCCAGGTGCTTCTTGAGCAAGTAGCTCTTACAAAGAGGTGTAGGACCCAACATACCCTAAATACCTGAGGGCCAGTTCAGAAAAACACAGCAGTTTGGACTTGAATGAAGGTTGGAGACACTCAGAGAAGCTGTGGCTTAACTGTCAGTCTTATACAAAAGGTGACCATCATCCACCTATGAAGACTGGAAGAGGCTGCAATTTTTTCTAATGTATGGATACCAATAAAAAGATTGAGAAACTGAAATACAAACCAAATAAAAGAACAAGACAAAACTCTAGACGGTGACCCTAATGAAACAAACAGAGTTGACCCTTGAACAACATAGATTTGAAATGCCTGGGTCCACTTACACGTGAATTTTTTCAATGGCAAATGTTACAGTACTACACATTCATCAGTTCAGTTCAGTCACTCAGTCACATCCAACTCCTTGTGACCCATGGACTGCAGCACACCAGGCTTCCCTGTCCATCACCAACTCCCGAAGCTTGCTCAAACTCATGTCCATCGAGTCAATGATGCCATCGAACCATCTCATCCTCTGTTGTCCCCTTCTCCTCCTGCCCTCAATCTTTCCCAGCATCAGGGTATTTACCAATGAGTCCATTCTTCACATCAGGTGGCCAAAGTACTGGAGTTTCAGCTTCGGCATCAGTCTTTCCAATGAGTATTCAGGACTCATTTCCTTTAGGATTGACTGGTTTGATCTCCTTGCAGTCCAAGGGACTCTCAAGAGTCTTCTCCAACACCACAGTTTAAAAGCATCAATTCTTCGGCACTCAGCTTTTTTTTATAGTCAAACTCTCACATCCATACACGACTACTGGAAAAACCATAGCTTTGACTAGACGGACCTTTGTCAGCAAAGTAATGCCTGTGCTTTTTAATATGCTGTCTAGGTTGGTCAGAGCTTTACTTCCAAAGAGCAAGCATCTTTTAATTTCATGGCTGCAGTCATCATCTGCAGTAATTTTGGAGCCCAAAAATGAAGTCAGTCACTCTTTCCATTGTTTCCCCATCTAAATGCCATGAAGTGATGAGACCAGATGCCATGATCGTAGTCTTTTGAATGTTGTTTTAAGCCACACACATTCATCAGTTGGTTTAATTCATGAATGCAGAATCAAGGGTCTGGAGGAAGCTTGGATACAGAGGAACTGCATAAACAAGAGGGATGACAATAAGTTATACATGGATTTTTGACTGCATGAAGGGTCTGTGTTCTGAAGCCCTGCATTTTTCATGAGTCAACTGTATATGCATTACTCAATAGGGAATCCAAAATAATTAATATTAAAAATGCTTAATGAGTCTAAAAAGCAGTGCATAAATAAAGTGAGAATGTTAACAAGATAGAGAAAATTTAGGGAAAAAACAGAAATTTTGGAGTTGAAGAACATATTAATTAAAAAACAAATCAATAGAGGAGTTGAACAGGAGACTAGATTAAGAAGAACAAATCAGCAAACTTAGAAACAGCTCACCTGAAATTGTTCAGAGGAACAAAAAGAAAATTAAAAAAGGAAAAGCAAAAAGAAAGTTAAGGAATTTACAAAAAGTTGTTATAAAGAATAAGATACACATCCTAAAGAAAATCAACCCTGAATATTCACTAGAAGGACTGATGCTAACTAAAGCTGAAGCTCCAATACTTTGGCCACCTGATGAAAAGAGCTGACTCATTGGTAAAGAGCCTGATGCTGGGAAAAATTGAAGGCAGGAGGAGAAGAGGATGGCAGAGGATGAGATGGTTGGATGGCATCACTGACTCAATGGACATGAGTTTGAGCAAACACCAAGAGTTGGTGATGGACAGGGAAGCCTGGCATGCCGCAGTCCATGGGGTCACAAAGAGTTGTACATGATTGAGTGACTGAACAACAACAAACATATAAGGCAGTTTAAGAAGGATAAGAGAAAGAGAAAAGACCAGAAAGTTGTTTTTTTTTTTTAATGGCTGAAAATTCCTCAAACCAAAGGAAGAAAACAGACACTACTGCTAGAAAGATCAAACGACCACAGATAAAATTAATTTAAAGAATCTTCAAAGAATTAATTATAATCACATTTTCAAAAACCAAAAACTAAGAATTTTTAAATTAGCAAGAAAAAGTTAATTGTCACATACAAAGGAAACTTCATAAGACTATCACCAGACTTTTCAGTAGAAACCTGGCAGGCCAAAAGGCAGTGAAAATAATGTATTTAAAGTGCTTAAAAAAAAATCTGCCAAACAAATATGGTGTTCCTGGGCAAACCTGTGTTTCAAAAATGTAGAGAGAAAAAAATTTTCCTAAACTAAAGCTGTTCAGTTCAGTTCAGTCGTTCAGTCGTGTCTGACTGTTTGCAACCCCATGGACTGCAGCATGCCAGGCATCCCTGTCCGTTACCAACTCCCAGAGTTTACTCAAACTCATGTCCATTGTGTCAGTGAGGCCATCCAACCATCTGATCCTCTGTCATCCCCTTCTGCTCACACCTTCAATCTTTCCCAGCATCAGAGTCTTTTCTAAGGAGTCAGTTCTTTGCATCAAGTGGCCAAAGTATTAGAGTTTCAGCTTCAGCATCAGCCCTTCCAATGAATATTCAGGTCTGATCTCCTTTAGGAGGGACTGGTTGGATCTCCTCGCAGTCCAAGGGACTCTCAGGAGTCTTCTCCAACACCACAGTTCAAAAGCATCAATTCTTCGGTGCTCAGCTTTCTTTATAGTCCAACTCTCACATTCATACATGACCACTGGAAAAACCATAGCCTTGACTAGACAGACCTTTGTTGGCAAAGTAATGTCTCTGCTTTTTAACAAGCTGTCTAGTTTGGTCATAACTTTTCTTCCATGGAGCAAGCTTCTTTTAATTTCGTGGCTGCAGTCACCATCTGCAGTGATTTTGGAGCTCAAAAAATTGTCTGTCACTGTTTCCACTGTTTCCCCATCTATTTGCCATGAAGTAATGGGACCAGATGGCTTGATCTTAGTTTTCTGAATGCTGAATTTTAAGCCAACTTTTTCACTCTCCTCTTTCACTTTCATTAAGAATCTCTTTAGTTCTTCTTCATTTTCTGCCACAAAGGTGGTGTCATCTGCATATCTGAGGTTACTGATATTGAACTAAAGCTGAATCTGCCTTAAAAGAAATTCTTCACCATTAAACCTACTGTAAAAGAAATTCTTCAACATTAAATCTGCTTTAAAAGAAATTCTAAAAGGAGTTCTTGAGTAGAAATGAAGGATGCCACACAGCAACACAATAACATAATAAAAGCGCAAAACTCACTGGTAAAAGTAAATATATGAATATACAGTAAGTATCACATTACTGCATGTGGTAGGTAAATAATTTGCTATTTAAGTAAAAGGTCAAAAGAGTATGAAAAATATAACTCAAAACTATATTTATGGATTTGTGCATATATGCTCAGTCACTCAGCTGTGCCTGACTCTTGAGACCTTATGGACTGCAGCCAACTAACTCCTCTGCCCATGGAATTCTCCAGGCGAGAATATCGGAGTGAGTTGCCATTTTCTCCCCCAAGGGATCTTCCAGACCCAGGGATCGAACCCAAGTCTCTTGCATCTTTTGCATTAATATGCATATTCTTTACCACTTCATCATGTTATTAGATATACAATATAAACAGACATAAATTGTAACATCAAACACAAGTATATCAGAAGGGAAATAAAAGTATATGCTTTTTCGCATATGATTGAACTAAAGCTGCTATAATCTTAAAATAGACTACTATATTTTATGTAAGCCTCATGGAAACCATAAATATTACATCTATGAAAGTTACATGAAAGGAAAATAGGAAAGAATCACAGCACATTAAAAAAAAAAACAATGAAGCACAAAAGAAAATAGAAAAAGAAGAAAAGAGCTAAAGGATAGAAAACAAAATGGAAAGAACAAATATTTCTGTATCAGTAATTAACTGTCAACTGATTAAGGCACAGAGTAGCTGGCTGTGTGTATAGAAAAACAAAACTGAAACAAAAAATCAAGATTCAGCCAACTACAACAGCCTCAGTTTAGATAAAAAGGACACATAGTTAAAAGTAACAGAAAAAGATGTTTAATGCAAATAGGGACCAAAAAAGAGCAGTTGTGAACTTATGTGTATCAGACAAAATGGACTTTATGTCAAAAACTGTCACAAGAACATATCTCAGACCATACAAAAATCAATTTAAAATTGATTAAAAACTTAAACATAAGGCATGAAACTGCAAAATTCCTAGAGGGAACATACCGGAAAATCTTTGTAACATTGGTTTTGGAAATGATTTCATGGACATGACACCAGAAGCACAGACAATAAAAGCAAATATGAACAAGTGGAACTGCACTGACTAAAACACTTTTGCTTCCTGTAAATATTCAACAAGGTAAAAAGGAAACCTACAGAAAGGAGGAAAATATCTATAAACCACATATGTAATAAGGGGTCAATTTTCACAATACATAAACTTCTATAATAGGAAAAAATAATAACAATTAAAAATTAAACAAAGGACTTCAATAGACATGTCTTCAAAGAAGACAAGAAACAGCCAGTGAGTGTATGAAGAAATGTTTTAACTCACTTATCAGGCAAATAGAAAACAAAACCACAATGATATATGACCTCACAACTGTTAGGATGCCTACTACCAAAAAAACAAAAGACAACAAGTTTTGGTGAGGATGTAGAGAAATTGGAAACTTTGTACACTTGATAGAGTAATGAAAAATGGTGCAGTCACTATAAGTAATAGTATATAAGTTCTCTAAATATTTAAAATATAGCTACCACGTGCTGTGCTGTGCTTAGTCACTCAGTTGTGTCAGACTCTTTGCAACCCCATGGACTGTAGACCACCAGGGTCCTCTGTCCATGGGGAGTCTCCAGGCAAGAATCCTGGAGTGGGTTGCCATGCCCTTCTCCAGAGGATCTTCCCAACCCAGGGAACGAACCCAGGTCTCTTGCATTGCAGGCAGATTCTTTATGATCGAAGACACCATGGAAGCCCAAACTACCATATGATCCAGTAATTACTGGATATTCTGGGTATTTATCCAAAGATTAAAATCAGAATCTCATAGATTTACTGAAGCACTACTCACAATAGCCAAATTATGGAAACCACCTAAATGACCATAATAGGATGAATGGTTAAAGGAAATGTGATAATATACATATAATGGAATACCACTTGGCCTTAGATAAAAGGAAATCCTGTAATATAGGACAGCATGGATAAACACTGAGGATATTATGCTAAGTGGAGTAAATCAGTCACAAAAGGGAAGATACTGACTGTGCTTAAATGAGGTATCTTAAATAGTTAAACCCAAAGAATCAGAGAATTGCATGGTGTTTGACAGGGGCTAGGGAAAAAAGGATATGGAGAGTTGCTATTCATTGGTATAAACTTTTATTTATCAAGATGAATAAATTCTAGAGATCTATAAAACATTGTTCCTATACTTAATATTATACTGTATATTTAAAAACTTTTTAATAGGGTAGATCTCATGTTAAATGTTCTTAGCATGATAACAAAACTTTAGATTTCATCAAAATTTAAATTGTCTACTCAGAGAAATCATTACAGATATAGACAGGTGACAAAAAGAAAATAGCCACAATTAATATATCCATCAGAGGATTTAAATTGAGAATATAGAAATAAATCTTGTAACTTAATTATAAGAAAACTAATAGCATATTTTCTTTAACAGACACAAAAAAAATACACTCCATAATGAAGACATGAATGGCCAATAAGCACTTTAAAAATGTCTTCAACTCTGTAAGTCATTGGGAAATTTCATGTTAATATCAAATAAGATATCACAAAACACAAAAATGTGTAAAACATAATTGTTTTAAATATAAAATTTTGGCGAGATTATGGAGCAACCATGTCTTTATGTGTTACTACTAAGAATGTAAACTGTTACAGTCACTTTGCAAAATGTATTATTAATTTTCACAGTGTTTAAAAAACTTATCCTTTGACCCAGAAATTCTACATTTAGATATTTAGCTAAGGAAAATGATAATACATGTCTAAAATTAACTTGTACATGAATATTCATATATGAAATTCTAGAACAGGCAAGAGTAGTCTAAGGTTTAAAAAAAGAGAAAGAGAAAACAGTGATTTCTATGCAGGGTGTGTGGTGGGGTAAAGACTGGAGATTAACTGGTATAAAACAGGAGGGAACTCTAGGAAATATTCTCCATCAAAGCAGGATGTGGATCATATGGGTTTATCCATTTGTCAAAATTGTAAACCTAACTAAACCAAATATGTGTGCTTTTCAGCGGATATGAATTTTACCTAAATCATCATCACTACCATCATCATCATCTTCTTCCACCATGTGGTTGGTGGAGAGTAAACGGAGAGAGGTAGAGATAAAACAAGAATGGGAGATTATTAGTAATTGGTGATTGGAGTAGGAAATAATTCTTGCCTGGAGAATCCCATGGACAGAGGGGGCCTGGCAGGCTAATATACTTTGCTGTTTACTCTGTATATGAGTGAAATTTTCACAATAATTAAAAAATGATATCCAGTAAAGAAAAATCTTTTTCTACAACTCTTTCCCCATATTACAACCTTTTCTTTAAAAAAAAAAAAGACAAAAAACAACTCTGTTAAATATCTACTTAGTGTTAGAAAATGATAACATAATAACGTGATCCATGTTATTTTATTGAATGCTTTTAAAAATTCTACAAATCCATCATTAGTATCCCTATTTGGCATGCTATGTGTTGTTTTAGTCTCTCAGTTGTGTCCAACCCTTTGTGACTGCATGGACTATTGTCCATGGGGTTCTCCAGGCAAGAATACTGGAGTGGGTTGCCATGACCTCCTCCAGGGATCTTCCCAACCCAGGGATCACACCCAGGTCTCCTGTATTGCAGGTGGATTCTTTACTATCTGAGCCACCGAGGAAGCCTTCATTTGGTATACACAGAAAAAATATAGAAGTTATGTAACATTACAAAGATTTTAAATGAGATCCTTAGAATTTGAGCCATGTCTACCTGATTCTAATGAGGTGGGAGGGGGGTTCATGTTTGGGAACGCATGTAAGAATTGACGATTTTAAAATTTAAAAAATAAAAAACTGAAAAAATAAAAATAAAAAAAAATAAAACCTATGCTTTTTTCACTACGTATCAATCAACTGTCCTGCTGCTGCTAAATTGCTTCAGTCGGGTCCAACTCTGTGCGACCCCATAGACGGCAGCCCACTAGGCTTCCCCATCCCTGGGATTCTCCAGGCAAGAATACTGGAGTGCGTTGCCATTTCCCTCTCCAATTCATGAAAGTGAAAAGTGAAAGTGAAGTTGCTCAGTAGTGCCCAACTCTTAGAGACCCCATGGAATGCATCCCACCAGGCTCCTCTGTCCATGGGATTCTCCAGGCAAGAGTACTGGAGTGGGTTGCCATTGTCTTCTCCCAATCAACTCTTCTAAGTAGTGATAAATCTTGTTTTTTAAGAACTGAGAAATCAGTAATCAGGATGAAGGCAGAAGATACTGGACTTAGTTATTTTATAGAAAGTTTTATAGGAAACTACTGCAATAGAGGTAAATTTTATTTTCATTAAAATTTGATTGTTGATACATTCACTTTTTGAGGGAGGTGGCATAATTCAAGTTATAGGTGAACAAGTTCCAGATAGAGAGCTCAGAGACTGGTGAGGCACAAAGACAAAAATGAATCTCTGCCAGTTACTCTAGGTCACTAAAATCCTGTTTCACTGGCAAACAGAAAACAATAATGAGTTTTTTAATATGTAAAAGTAGGCAAAGAGCAGAGTAGGAATTAGAACACCATTCTGTTGAAAAGAAAGGAAGATGCTACTTTGTCAACAAAAGTCTATATAGTCAAGCTATGGTTTTTCCAGTAGTCATGTATGGATGAGAGAGTTGGAACATAAAGAAAGCTGAGCACCCAAGAACTGACGCTTTCGAACTGTGGTGTTGGAGAAGATTCTTGAGAGTCCCTTGGACCATAAGGAGATCACACTAGTCCATCTTAAAGGAAATCAGTCCTGAATATTCATTGGAAGGACTGGTGCTGAAGCTCCAATACTTTGGTCATCTGTAGTGAAGAACTGGCTCCTTAGAAAAGACCCTGATGCTGGGAAAGATTGAAGGCAGGGGGAGAAGGAGACAACAGAGGATGAGATGGTTGGATGGCATTACCAGCTAGATGGACATGAATTTGAGCAAGCTCTGGGTGTTCATAACAGACAGGGAATCCTGGCATGTTACAGTCCATAGTGTCTCAAAGAGTTGGACATGACTGAGTGACTGAACTGAAAGAACATGTGTTATCGGGAATAACTTGTAGAGGGGAGGGTGTATCATTTAGAGTTCAGTAAAGAATGAGAAAAAAAATGGAATATATGTATATCCATAAAGAGAAATGCTCCTTTAAGGAATCAGATCCTCTGATTGTAGAGCTGGAAAGTACAAAATTTATAGGTTTGGAAAAATCAGGTAAGACTTGAACTTGCAGGTTTGAGGCTAACAACTGTAGGGCAGACCAGCAGACTAGAAATTCAAGCAAACTATCAATGTTAGTCCTGAAGCAGAATTCCTTCTTCTCCAGAAAGCCTCAGTTTTTGCTCTTTAAAGTTTTTATCTGACTGAATGTGACCCACCCACCTTTTCAAGAACAGGGACCTTTACTTTAAAACAACTAATTCTAAGTATTAATCACATTTACAAAGTACCTTCACAGCTACAAGGGGACTAGTGTTTGACCAAACAACCGAACCCCAGAGCCTAACCAAGTTGACATGTAAAATTAACCATTATAGTATCTGAGAAACAGAAAGGCAGTGAGATCCAGAGTTTCACTGGGAACAAGACTAGAGAGCTTTGTGAAAGGAAATGTCTAATCTTCAGTATTTACTGTAATGCTATATAGTGCTATGCTGTAAATTCTATCACCTCAAGTAATTGTATGTGAGACACACACATTTCTTGTGTGAATAATATTTGTGGAATAAACTAAGTAACTATATTCATTGTTTAGGCCAAAAAATGAAAAAATGGCATAGAATGTTCTCTATGACTGGTTGATCTATAACTTTTAATATTTGAGCAGATAGAGGAAGTCAAACCACAAAGAGGTCTGGAAGAAGATGAAACAACCCTCTCCATGAGAATTCTCAGAGGTATTAGGAAGGGCACAAGGTTCTCATGCACATGGGATGGAATTCAAGCTAATGTTTTTGAATCCCAAAAGTCAGTGTACATCAGCTCATAAGACAGCTCAGACAGCCAAATTGCAGCCTATGGGCCTAAAACCAAAAGTTATTCAGAGATTTTGTGAAATTTTCTGAGTCAGTGGGATCTTCCAAAACATCCAGAAGCTTGAGACATTGAAATAAGTCATTAGATATCCCTTAGGTTATGAAAACTATTACCTAGAAATTCATTTATTTTTTTTTCCTATCGAAGTGTGAACAAAGGTAAGGAAAGTATTATGGCAGAGCTTCTGTTTTGTATATATCCCAGGGCAGAATAAAATCGGTCCCATTAGGGGAAGGATCAATAGACCCTCCACTTGAAGTGAAGTTTAAAAAAACACCTCCCAAAACAACCTCTAGTGAGGGAGTTAACCCAGTTACAAAAACCCTTAACTGTAATTTACATTCCCATTTGGGAGTAAAGCTCAGCAAACACTTTCAGGAAAAATTCCCCTGCTCAGCCTTTAGCAAAACAGGAATTTGCCATTTCTCTATAAAGTTTTGCAAGGTCAACGCAAAAGTAAATCTCATTGTTTTCCTCAAATTCACTGAGGTGTATCTTCTGTACTGCCTGTAATCTATAATCCAACTTGGTGTTTTTAAGTAGATATGGGTGTAAATATTTGAAGACAGACTATATCTGTTTCCATTTAGAACAGAAATCTTGAAGTATTTAAGCATTATTATTTTCATCTCTCTAAAGTCTGGAAAACCTCATCATGGTAGGTGATGATTGTAAGGAATCTAAGAAAGGGCTTCCCTGTTGGCTCAGAGGTTAAAGCATCTGCCTGCAATGCAGGAGACCTGGGTTTGATCCCTGGGTCGGGAAGATCCCCTGGAGAAGGAAATGGCAACCCACTCCAGTATTCTTGCCTGGAGAACCCCATGGACGGAGGAGCCTGGCGGGCTACAATCTTAGTAAAACATAAAGAAGGAGATGAGGCAATAATGATGTTGATATGTGTTTCAGATACATTTTCATGACAAAACTGATATTCTTCTCTTTCCTTTCTCTGTCCACATTTTTAAATTGCTCTGTTTCAACACATTAGTCAATTTCCTTTTGCCTGTTTCTTCTTTTATAAAATTGGTGTGAGTTGGGCTCTGTACTAGGTGTGAGAATACTGAAATGAACAAAACATTACCTATCTTCCCCAAAATGGGATACATATGTAAATATTATAAGGCAATATGGGAATCCTTGGTGGCTCAGTGGTAAAGAATCCACCTGCAAAGCAGGATACACAGGAGACATGGGTTCAATCCCTGTGTTGGGAAGATTCCCTTGGAGAAGGAAGTGGCAACCTACTCCTGCATTCTTACCTAGGAAAGATGCATAAACATTATAAGGCAATAGAAAAGTACCATCAACTCATCATTTTCTAGAGACTAAAAGTAGAGGAAAAATGCTGAGCTTCAGCAGGAAAGCAAACTATTTCATTTTGGAAATCTTGAGAATAAGTAGAATGCAGAATGTACAAGTAGATGTCTAGAAGCAGTTTAAAATATGTGTCTACAGTCAAACAGATTAAAGTAGCTAAAAATGGTTGGGGATTAAATGAGATTATGAGTAAGAGTACTTTGGAAACTTAAAAGCATCATGCAAGTGTGAGTTCTATATATATGTGCCGATAACAAGCAATATAAATGTGAATTATTATTACATTTATGTGAAATTAACACTAAATTAATTTGAAGTTATTTTATGTTGATTTTAAAGAACTCAATCTTTCATGCAAGTAGAATATTCTAATTTAGAAAGTCAAATATAGTTTCTCCAAGACAAAGCATTTTCTATAAGCATATGTTAGTCCCTCACTCTTGTCCAACTCTTTGTGACCCATGGACTATAGCCTGCTAGCCTCCTCTGTCTATGGAATTCTCCAAGCAAAAATACTGGAGACAGTTGCCATTACCTTCTCCAGGGGATCTTCCAGTCCCAGGGATTGAAGCCAGGCTTCCTGCATTGCAGATGGATTCTTTACTGTCTGAGCAACCAGGTAGGACCTTTCTGTAAGTATACATTACCCATAATACAGATGCTTCATAAATGTTGTTGATTCATTAGCAAATGGGAGAGAGTTTTACATAGTGATGGAAGAAAAAATTAACACTTATTGCCAAATGCAACCAAATATGTACTCTTGAGATCTCTAGTTTTCAAGCCACACTATCAAAAAATGGAATTTGTAAGGGATCACAGACTCTAATCATCACATCATTATCATAACCTTATAATATCTGAGGAATAGATATTACACAAAAGGGCTTTCGATGGGTAATTTATAGGGATAGCCTAACTGATTCCTCCCCAATCCCATGAGGATGTTATGCTAGAGCCAGTAGATTAGGGTAGTCAAAGTAAGAGCTCTGCACTCAGAGAAGCTAGATTAGAAATTTGGCTCCAATGCTTACTATCACCACATGTGGTGATTTGAACAATTTAAATCTGTCACAATATCTTCACCAGTATAAAGTTTAATAATAATACGGCCACGGTGTCAGACTTTACTCTGGGGGGTGCTCCAAAATCACTGCAGATGGTGACTGCAGCCATGAAATTAAAAGACACTTACTCCTTGGAAGGAAAGTTATGACCAACCTAGATAGCATTTTGAAAAGCAGAGACATTACTTTGCCAACAAAGGTCCATCTAGTTAAGGCTACGGTTTTTCCAGTGGTCATGTATGGATGTGAGAGTTGGACTGTGAAGAAAGCTGAGCACCGAAGAATTGATGCTTTTGAACTGTGGTGCTGGAGAAGACTCTTGAGAGTCCCTTGGACTGCAAGGAGATCCAACCAGTCCATTCTGAAGGAGATCAGCCCTGGGTGTTCATTGGAAGGAATGATGCTAAAGCTGAAACTCCAGTACTTTGGCCACCTCATGAAAAGAGTTGACTCATGGGAAAAGACTCTGATGCTGGGAGGGATTGGGGGCAGGAGGAGAAGGGGACAACAGAGGATGAGGTGGCTGGATGGCATCACTGACTCGATGGACGTGAGTCTAAGTGAACTCTGGGAGTTGGTGATGGACAGGCAGGCCTAGCGTGCTGTGATTCATGGGGTCGCAGAGAGTCAGACATGACTGAGCGACTGAACTGAACTGAACTAGGGTTTTCTAAGGGTGAAACGAGGTAGTTTATCTAAAGTGGTTAAAACAGTGCCTAGAATATATATTTTTAAAATAAATATCAGCTATTGTTGCTAGACTACAATATTTTTCTATTTGCTTTTGTCATACATGAAATTTTTATTAACATATCTAAATCTAATCTGTACAAATTAAGAGATCTATTTGATTCTAAAGTTTCAGAGTAAAGGAATGTTTCCTTTTTGCTCTTGTTTGTATCATTTGAGTGATATTTATTCATCTTGTCTTTGAAATACTCCCATATAGACATTCATAATTGAAAGTGTATCTTTTCACTTAAACAGGATAACAAATTTAGGGTAAGTGTGATTTGGAAGTAATGAGTGCATTAGTAGCCATAAGAATGATAAAACAATGAATGGAATGATTGCTTGAGTCGTCATCCCAGGAGAATTGTAAGAACTGGCAACTGCCTGTCCCTTAAAACAGCCAGAATACTAGATTATCTGATCCATGGTGGTAGTTCCTAGCTCCCAGATTCTATGATTTAAGTAACTCAGAATGAACACACCCTTTTGATCCCTTTGTCTATGGGCTTGTGTAAAAGTAGTATGTATTTATGGCACTTCCCAGTGGCTCAGCAGTAAACAATCCACTTGCAATGCAGAAAGACACAGGAGGTACAGGTTCGATCCATGGGTTAGGAAGATCCCCTGAAGGAGGAAATGGCAAGACACTCCAGTATTCTTGCATGAGAAATCCTATGGACAAAGGAGCCTTGTGGGCTACAGTGTATGGGGTAGCAAAAATGTCAGACATGACTCAGGACACACACAACACATATTTATACATATACATATATATATATAAATGACATTACACCTTACCCTTGCATATGATTATATAATCAGCTTTTGTTGGACTTTTGTTCAAATTTCTCACCTCATAATATTACTTTTAGTTACAATATATATTCCCATATGTCAATGACTCAAGTTACTGCTGATGTGCTTGAGATATGACATGTGTGTGTATGTTTTCAGTCACTCAGTCATGTCCAACTCTTTGCAACTCTGTGGACTGTAGCTCCATCAGACTCCTCTGCCCATGGAGGTTTCTAGGCAAGAATTCTGGAAAGGGTTGCCATTTCCTACTTCAGGGGATCTTCCCGACCCAAGAACGGAACGTGCATCTCTTGCATCTCCTGAATTGGCAGGGGGATTTTTACCAACGTGCTACGTGGGAAGCCCTTGAGATATTACACTCCTATTTAATTAGTTTTCTTAAATGGGCTTTTTAAAAGGCAAAACACTATCCAAATCTTATTTGTACTGGAATGGTTCTCTGCAAATTTGTATACATGCAACAATGTAGTATGAGCTTCTCTCAGAAATGACCTACAGCAAAGCACACCAAGTATTCAGAACCTCTATGTTTTTTTTTTTTGTTTTTTTTTTTTTTTTTGCTGTTTTTGTTTTAACAGCATATCAGTAATGCCTGCACTTCGCTAATGACTTTAAATGTTAAATTAGGTCATATTTAAATTTCTCAAAATCTGCTTTAATTCTTATCACCTTTGGCAGCCAGTTTCCAAATCCTCACTCTTATACTACCAGAATCCTCTTGTGTATTGTCTGACAGATGAGATGAGTTTATGGTGATCCTCTTCTCTTGGTCTCAGAATATTAAGTCCGAATCTAAGAATGGTTAGCAAATAACTAGGGGGACTTTTCAAACATGATTTAATACACTGAGCTTCAATTTGAACAGTCTTGTATCTACTCAGGAAACAGATTGGTTTGCTCATATAAACCACAGCTATGTATTTTTTTAATAGTCTCTTAAATTACTAACCTGTGAGTTAGCCTAAAGACAAATTTTTATTTTATTTAAAACACATATCATCTTACTTTTCTCTTTAGGCCTAAAAAAGCATTTTACAATAAATCTGAGAGAAAACGTAATTTATGAGCTATAAATCTGTATGGTTTTTAAAGGATAGTGAAGACTAATGATCTGTGGATGGGGATAAGGATACATTTCAAAATAACCTCCTAACTCCTTATTAAAGTTTAAATAAAATAATTCTCCACACCACCTAATTAAAATAAACAAACTAGTCTCCATTGTAAACACTGTTTCTTTCATATCACCCCTATTCCTTTGCCCTCTCTTTGTGCTTCATAAAAAACATCTATAAATATGCTGAGACAGTATACATTTTCACTAGTAAAGATGGATCAGGGAATGATCTCTCCATACCGTAATATCTAAATAAAGAGGATCATATTCAACATTTACTAAGCATTATTTTTCAAAGAATTTAGTTACCAAATACACACACACATAAACACACACACACACACAGGCAGACACGCACAAATCCCAAACTATACCCTGACCCTATTATGATTCAGCTGAAATTTTAGACTTTTCAGTCCCATTATAAAACTCATCCTGAAGTACTCTATTATCTCACTGTATCACTAATTAAGATGATTAATCCATACAGGACTGGAAAAGGTCAGTTTTCATTGCAATCCCAAAGAAAGGCAATGCAAAAGAATGCTCAAACTACCACACAATTGCACTCACCTCACACACTAGTAAAGTAATGCTCAAAATTCTGAAAGCCAGGCTTCAGCAATACGTGAACCGTGAACTCCCTGATGTTCAAGCTGGTTTTAGAAAAGGCAGAAGAACCAGAGAACAAATTGCCAACATCCGCTTCATGGAAAAAGCAAGAGAGTTCCAGAAAAACATCTATTTCTGCTTTATTGACTATGCCAAAGCCTTTGACTATGTGGATCACAATGAACTGTGGAAAATTCTGAAAGAGATGGGAATACCAGACGACCTAACCTGCCTCTTGAGAAACCTATATGCAGGTCAGGAAGCAACAGTTAGAACTGGACATGGAACAACAGACTGGTTCCAAATAGGAAAAGGAGTATGTCCAGGCTGTATATGGTCACGCTGCTGATTTAACTTCTATGCAGAGTACATCACGAGAAACGTTGGGCTGGAAGAAGCACAAGCTGGAATCAAGATTGCCGGGAGAAATATCAATAACCTCAGATATGCAGATGACACCACTATTATGGCAGAAGGTGAAGAGGAGCTAAAAAGCCTCTTGATGAAAGTGAAAGAGGGGAGTGAAAAAGTTGGTTTAAAGCTCAACATTCAGAAGACGAAGATCATGGCATCTGGTCCCATCACTTCATAGGAAATAGATGGGGAAACAGTGGAAACAGTGTCAGACTTTATTTTTGTGGGCTCCAAAATCACTGCAGATGGCGACTGCAGCCATGAAATTAAAAGAAGCTTACTCCTTGGAAGGAGAATTATAACCAACCTAGATAGCATATTCAAAAGCAGAGACATTACTTTGTCAACAAAGGTCCGTCTAGTCAAGGGTATGGTTTTCCAGTAGTCACGTATGGATGTGAGAGTTGGACTGTGAAGAAGGATGAGCACTGAAGAATTGATGCTTTTGAACTGTGGTGTTGGAGAAGACTCTTGAGAGTGCCTTGGGCTGCAAGGAGATCCAAGCAGTCCATTCTAAGGGAGATCAGTCCTGGGTGTTCTTTGGAAGGAATGATGCTAAAGCTGAAACTCCAGTACTTTGGCCACCTCATGAAAAGAGTTGACTCATTGGAGAAGACTCTGATGCTGGGAGGGATTGGGGGCAGGAAGAGAAGGGGACGACAGAGGATGAGATGGCTGGATGGCATCACTGACTCGATGGACATGAGTTTAAGTGAACTCCGGGAGTTGGTGATGGACAGGGAGGCCTGGCGTGCTGCAATTCATGGGGTCGCAAAGAGTTGGACATGACTGAGCGACTGAACTGAACTGAACTAACTGATATGCTAAAACTGGTTACCTAAATAACTCTGATTTAAATTTCTCTAATTATCCTTTTTTTCCTCATATAAGCTAAGAAGCAGATCTGCAAGACAAAGATGGTCACATTGCTTTTCTAATTATTTGGGATTTCAGAACAAAAACAACAAAAACAGAAAAAATTAGCAACCACATATAAAAATGTATTTGTTGCTAACTTTGATTTCTAAGATCATCATTACCATATTCCAATTTATCTATTTAGTGGGAGCTTTGCTCATAGCTTACTAATTCATGGAAATATTGAAGCATTAGTCAATACTTTAAAAGCACTTTATAAGGCCATTGTAATGTGCAGTGCAATGAATTCTTTAAAGCCTTTTATTGATTTCACTTGAGAAAAGAATAATTTATTATAATATGAATTGGACTGTGAATATAATTAAATTTATGGGAATTATTCTAAAACCAAAAGATGTTGGTTTCTCCCAGCGCATCTATTTTAGTATTGAAACATATCATCAGATATTACAAACTGCTCTCAATACATTGTGATTATTCTGTCTTTAGATAATGGTCCTTAACTGAACTAAATTCAGTCAACATTTATGTATTACATGCACAGTTCAGTTCAGTTCAGTTGCTCAGTCATGTCCGACTCTTTGTGACCCCATGAATTGCAGCATGCCAGGCCACCCTGTCCAGCACCAACTCCCAGAATTCACTCAGACTCATGTCCATCGAGGCAGTGATGCCATCCAGCCATCTCATCCTCTGTCGTCCCCTTCTCCTCCTGCCCCCAATCCCTCCCAGCATCAGAGTCTTCTCCAGTGAGTCAACTCTTTTCATGAGGTGGCCAAAGTACTGGAGTTTCAGCTTTAGCATCATTCCTTCCAAAGACATCCCAGGGTGGATCTCCTTCAGAATGGACTGGTTGGATCTTCTTGCAGTCCAAGGGACTCTCAAGAGTCTTCCCCACACCACAGTTCAAAAGCATCAATTCTTCGGCACTCATATGTACCAAGCATTCATTTTCTACTAGAATATGACAAAGAACAAGGCAGATAGACTCATCATTCTAGATAAGCATTTGAAGCTTCTGGTAATGACTAAGTCTCTTCTATCTTGCCTTTACCCATGTGATAAAACCCAAATGTTGGAATCTGGCCCCTGTATGTCATTCCAAGTATGAATTCTGTTATATCTCATGGTACAGTCTACATGAATAATTAGATTTTTGAAGTCTCTGTAGCTTTGCCTCTTCCTTAAGTGCCACATGCAAGGTTGTAACTGATGAATCTTTCCTTGCATAAATTAAGCTTTGCTACTCTATGTACTCCTATGACTTCTTTAAAAAGTGGAATAATTTTCATGCTTCCACAGCACTTTGTAATATATTCCAATTGTAACACTTATACTACATTGTAAATACCTATGCCTGCCCTCTGCATTGGACTGTAAACTTCTTGAAAGATTGCATTTTCTTCACTTCAGTCCTCAGACAAAAACCTCAATATGTAGTACATAGAACACATTTTAAAAATGTTTAATTTAATCAATTATATTTTAATTAATCAATTTAATTAATCAATTATATTTTATACCTAAATAATTGAAGGTAATACATTTTAAAATTATGTAGTCTGGAAAAATATTTTTCAAAATTGATTCATTTTAAAAATATGTCCAATAGTACAAATAATGTGAAAATCATAAAAAATTCTGGTAGGAAGAATTAGAATCAAATATACTCTGCAAATTTTTTGTCCAATATTTCAAAGTAATATACCATGTAAAGTGTTCCTATTCAAGCTCTCCTGGTACATTTCAGTTTATACTGAAATGTATATATTGTATATAAATACTATTAATCTAGATAATTATATAATTTAGTACTCTTGCCTGGAAAATCCCATGGGCGGAAGAGCCTGGTAGACTGCAGTCCATGGGGTCGCTGAGGGTCAGACACAACTGAGAGACTTCACTTTTAGTTTTCACTTTCATGCGTTGGAGAAGGAAATGGCAACCCACTCTAGTGTTCTTGCCTGGAGAATCCCAGGGACAGGGGAGCGTGCTGGGCTGCCATCTATGGGGTCACACAGAGTCAGACACGACTGAAGTGACTTAGCAGCACTAGCATGATTTTATTAATCAAAGGGAAAAAGTATCAAATAACAGGGATTAGTTTTTAAAAATATGGCATTCAGGAGAATGACAAACCCAAGAAGTTATGCTGTAAGAATAGGTAATAACATGGGAAATGTTTAAAGATAATTTGTTTTCAAATGTTACAAAACAATATAAAAAGAATGCCAGCTGCAATAAAATAAAATTTGAGTGTGATTATATATGTGTATAAATTGACATGCACTGAGAAAAACAAGTATATCTCCTGGGAATAAAAGCAATATGAGCCTAACAATATTCCTAGGAAAAAACTGATATACCTTTTAAGCTGTTCAGCAAAATGCCTCACATAAATTGAACTAAACCTAGATTATTATAAACCTCAAAATAATGTTTTTAAATTGTCATTGATTTGCATTTCTATACTTTCTTCACTTGAAATTTTCTAGAGTTTCTTTTGTTCTAGAACATTAAATATTATTTTCTCCATTATGAAAAAATTATTAAAGAGCACTCAGCTAGCAAAATGCTATGAATATGACCAACAAAACATATCCAGGAAGCAATTATTCTATAACCTACTCGGTCTCTTACTGAAATCATCTTGCTCTTGGAATCCCTATCGTATCTCCTTCCTTTTAGGCACCATTTGAAAGAAAATAGATCAATGAAGAAGAAATAGGCCCAACAGTATAATTAAAATGGTACCTACACCATGTTATTGATCACTTTAAAATGTTGAGTTAACCGCTAGCCAATGGCCATCAATGTGGCTGAGAAAGGCTAAATTTGGGGCCTATTTTTGCATGTCCCATTGTTAGGGGAAGCACACTGATTAAAACCACCCACCCTGGCCAGGCACCATAGTAACCATTTGCATGAGTTGTTTTATGACAGGAGATCCTGATAAGAAATACGGAACTAATAAGCCACCACCAACTGGAAGAGTTCAGGAAAGGTCTAAAGGAGACACTGCGTGTCCATCCACTTCCCAGAATCCCTCTTGCCAGCACCCATCTTGGCTGAGTGATGGGTGCGCCACCACGAAAGACTCTGAATTAGAATGATTGGCCAAAGACCACCTGGAAACTAATCCCATCACCATAAAACCGAGACTGTGAGCCACATGGCAGAGCAGTTCTCCTGGGTTCCTTTCCCCTACTGCTCTTCACCCGGGTGCCCTTTCCCAATAAAATCTCTTGCTTTGTCAGCACATGTGTCTCCTCAGACAATTCATTTCCGAGTGTTAGACAACAGCCCGGTTTCAGGCCCTGGAAGGGTTCCCCTTCCTGCAACACCATGATCCTAAAACTATGCCAGATCTATAGTTGTTGCCCCTATGATGACCATTTTCCCCCAGTCTATGTGCTCTGCCTACTACTGTGGATATTATTCTATTAACATCTGTCATTCCAATACAACAAATTATCTGACTCAAGGCATTCATGTAGTACAAATTAGAGGTAATGTCCACACTAGAAGTGCATATTCATTTGTTGAGTGTCTGCCACTTTTCAGTAATCCATAAAACAAATAGTAGTTGCACCAACCTGGAAGGCAAAAAAAGAAAAAAAAAATACCTGTCTAATCCTCTGGAAAACACTTTTGTATTTTATATTTTGCCAAGTGGTACTTTTGGGAAATACACATATTGGGAGAAGAAAAAAGTTTATTGACTGCTATTTTTCAATTTTATTTTGCTTTTCTATTTTGTTTCCAAATTGGATTTCAGTGTTAAGATATTTATTTCTAGTGTAAGTTGAAGATAGAAAGAGTAGACATTTTCTTGTAAATCAACTTTGAATGCTGTGGATATTTTTCTTCCTAATTATTTCATGAAATTGCAACAATTCATGTATTTTATCATGAAACACAACATTAAGCATCAGTTGGGAGTACTGTAGAAAAGTACTTTTAGGAGAACCATTATAAGAAAAAATATAATTTTTCATCACAGTTGTTTTTTTCTGGTAAAAGTAAAGGCTAATTACTTTGGACTTCAAAGCATTTGGATAATTTCTCAGTAAGAGAAACTGTGAAAACTGAAGTGTTTCTTCTTAAAAAGGAAACCAACATACACATGCAATATAGTTGTAAAATTAGGATTCATTTTCAATATTTAGTTGCCAGCCCATAAATTTTAATTGACAGGATGTAAACTAGATACTTACATAGGAAGATTTGGTGAACTAAGGAAAAAGACTCAAGTACAACATAGACTAACATTGTTTGAGTATAATAACTTGGATTTTTAAAGTGACAGTACTATAGGTATTAAACACTATGAGCAAATAAATGCTTGTTAAACCTTATTCATGGAGCTTTTCATAGCTATACCTATTGTTCTTTCTTACCCATTTTTCTCTTCTAGAAAGTTAAGAAAACAAAAAGGTCTGAGGTATTTTGCTTTATTTTTACTTAAGAGAAATGGAAAAGATCAGTATTTAAATAGAGCTGAAATTACAAATACCAGAACCATACTGGCATATTAGCAATGCTTAGGCACCACAACTCAGTCCTGAATAGTTTCACAGTTGGACACTCAAGGCCATTCTGCAAGGCGCTCTCCATCAATATTGTTGGGTTTGGGTCTAGCAACACTTAGTGAAGCAAGGAACACACTCCATTCAACAGAAACTATAGAAAAGCTATTAGTGACAGTGCAGCTATATTGGAAGACAAATGGAACAAAGAGATTATGAATGCATTTAGCAGGCCAAATTTAAAATAGAACTCATCTGTTTACTAGCCAAAGTTTTTGTTGTTGTTATTGTTGTTGTTTTTAAGCCAGTTTAGTTGGTCTCCTTTCATTCAATATTAAATACCTCATTTTGAACTTTTTTTCTTTAGTAACAGACTCCTCACTTTAAAAATATTCTAAGCACTGAGATTCAGCTGAGTACTGCAATCACTATAACTGCTGCATTTGCATCTGAATTTTACTTTCAGGGTGATCCATTATCTTTATCACTAGTAGAAATACAATCTGTCTCCATATATTCTGATCTTTGAGAAGAGTAAGGAAAGAATTGGTGGGAGAAAGTTGAATTGACTGACAATTACATTCTCGCTATGTGTGTGTGTTTGCATATGTGTGTGTGCGCTCACTCACTCATGTCTGACTCTGCAACCCCACGGACTCTAGCCCGTCAGGCTCCTTTGTCCATGGAAGTTTCCAGGCAAGAATACTGTGGGTTGCCATTTCCTACCCCAGGGGATTTTCTTGACCCAGGAAACAAACCTGTGTCTCCTGCATTGGCAAGTGGATTCTTTATCACTGTGCCCCCAGGAAGCCTGAATGCCCTCTATAGCAGTTACAAATTATTTGAAATATATAATTTGAAAAGCTGTAACTGATAGTGGCATTATCATATGACCACTCTAAAATCAACTAGCATTACACTGAATGCCTTGGATTGCCAAGGGTTTCAACATGAATGCATATTTCTAGGTTTTTACACAATAAATGTGGAACCCATAGATTTCTTTTTAACCAAATTCTTCCTGTTCAAAATCTACACCTGCCTCCACCAGATTTTAATAGCTTATTTTCAAAAGTTAAATTTTCCCTGTAAAATTTTAAAGGCAGAAGTCTCTTAAGACATCTGGCATTATTTTTAGTTTACCTATTATAATAAAATTACGAGGTGAACTCTTTGCTATTTTCTTGTTTTTATTCAAGTCAAATGTTCATGGATTATTACTTAGATTTATGCTCACAGGCAAAAGAGAAATTTTCCACTTACAAAGAGAAACAGTTTGTTGGGGCTGAGAGGAAGACAGTATATAAAATGACTGAGCACTAGGACATCTCTAATTGTTGAGCTTTTAATGCTGCTCCTTAACAGACAAAAGATGTTCAGCTGAAACTTTGTTCATCCACCTTCTGCAGATAAAAACAAAAATTGAGCTAGGAAGATTTCTTAGCACAAATCTGTTTCACAGGAGCACAACACATATGTTTCAATGCTTATATTGTCATTGTTTCTTTTTTTCTTTTTTTCCTTTTCCAACTGGGCACACAATATGCACCCAACATACCTATAAAAGGTTGACTGAAAAATCACATTTTATAGTCTGCCAAAGGAATGTTTGTATTAAATTGCTTCAGATGGAGAAAGTTTCATTGTGATCAGAACCCAAGAGATATAAAAGGGCCATAAACTTTGGGTCATAATGTGAGTTTATAAGCCTGGCTTCTACTTAATTTAAATTATAGTGGCAGTGCAAGAAATTGTGGTTTACCAATAGCACTAGGCCTCAGGCCAAATGCTTTTGTTCCACTAGCTGCCTGGATATCCTGCCTCTGTTGGAAAGAGTTAATGGCCTTGCATAGATATTTCTTGTAATTCGTCATGTGAGAAAAATAAAACGTAGTAATCACACATAGGCACATGTATTACTAAGGTTTACAATTATAAAGTAGCGAGTATAGTGTAGACTCCATTTTATAAACTTTTTGTTTTTTGGTTTGTTTTGCTTGGCTTTTTTGTTCCTGGATTAGTGCCAGCATTCAAATATCTGCCTAGAGCTGGTGCATGAGCTCTAGAGAGAAGATGGATTTAGCATCTCCATTTAAAATTAAAGTTTACCTTATAATTTAGTCCAATTTGACTGAATACATCTGTGATTTTTTAGTTCCCCATATTGGACATTACAAATCAAAATTAAATTTATACTAAGATAAATCATATTCTTGTTTTCTACTCTATCTACTTGAATTTTAAAGCATACAGCTTTCTATACAAAAGATGCTGGAACATAACAGACAAACTCGATTTGCCTAATCTTTGACCATATCTGTTTGGTGAATTTTTTAAAAGATGAAATGACACAAGGGCTTTAATTAAATCCAGTCAGGTTTAGCATTTATCCTAGAGTCTAATATCATAGCATACTAGCAAACTGAAGAGAAAAAAAGTACGAAAAGGTGTTTTACCTTATTATTTTCCCAATTAAACATATAAAATTATATCTTAGAATTTTAAAATATTAACCTCAAGCTGTATTTTTATAGTATAAAATAATGTCACAATGACAAAGAAAAAGAGAAATGACAGAAACTAGTATCTGGAAGGGAAAAAATTTAAACATCATAACATCTGTATATATGTTTTAATTATTCTATAAACAAGATTTTTATTGTAAATTCAACTTAGTAAAATATTTCTCAAATAAGCATTCCATAGCTAAAATACATGGTAGACAATGAATAATAGCTTGTAGGTACTACAGTAGACCAAAAAAAAAAGAAAAAAAAAGGCATATTTGAAAGGTATATTTCAGTAATAAAACTTATATTGTGGAAAGTCTATTGCCATATTAGCTGTGTATTCACATCCATGATGCCTAATTCCTGGTCTTAATTTGATTCTTGAGATAACATTGCAGCTTGGAAAGGAAGCTGAGAGGTTATCTAGTTCTGTCACTCAGTGAAAGACTCTTTTAGAGAGGTAACTTGTATTTCCAGTATCTTCTTATATACTTTCAGTTCAAGTAGATTCACTGCCTAGAAAAGTGTCCAGTCTGCTTTTTAAGAGTTCCAATTAATATGTTCCTTTTATTGGATCAAAAGCGGCCTCTCCCTGACTTCCTTTCGAAGTCATACCTGAGTCACAAAGAATAAATTTTATCCATATTTCATATATGATCCCTTTAAATAGCTAGGGCAGGTATTATGCACCCCTAATATCTATCTTTCTACAGACAAAATGTTCCCATTTTCTTCAAATGCTTAACTGACACTTTTAGTACAATGTCCCTTGTGTGACTAGCGTACTCAGTCCCACCGTTCTCTGGGCTGGGATAATTCCCTCTCTTTTTCAGTCTCCTTACTATTACTGTAGCTTATGGTCAGGCTGGGCTTCCCTGGCGGCTCAGTGGTAAAGAATTTGCATGACAATGCAGGAGATGCAGGTTTGATCCCCTGGAGAAGAAAATGATAAGCCACTCCAGTATTCTTGCTCCAGTATTATCCCATGGACAGAGGAGCCTGGAGGGCTAGTCCATGGGGGCACAAAGAGTCAGACACAACTTAATGACTGAACAACAATTGGGTTGCTTTTCTGGCATAATAACTCACTGTTGATAAATATTAAGCACACACTCAGTGAAGCCAGTAAGTATTATAATGTGGAACATTTCTTTCCTATCCTACACTTACACAACAAATATTTTGAACCAAGTCACCAGACTTTATAATTATTCCCATAGGATTTTCTCTCATTAATTTCAGTTCATTCTTTCAGCTTATCGAGATCTCTTTCAGCCTTGACTGTGCTATCATATGTTAAAACTCCTCAGTAGCACAGCAGTAGCGTCTGCAGACAAAAGTCTAGGCACACCACTAACGTCTTAACTGTTGACATCAATTTAGTCATCAATCTCTTGGGAGTACGACATATGAAGCTACTTAATCAACTATTTGTTTTATTAACAAGCTTGTACTTCTCTGTCATATTTAGGAATCAATATGTGTGATATTGCTAAATCTCTAGCTTCCTTCTAATCTACCAATCAGATATACCTATTAAAAATAAATGCCTTTGAAAAGCAAAGTTTGGGGATTTGATTTTTGCTTCATAATTCAATGGACAAACCATTTTAAAATCTTTCAGTCACTCAAGAAGTAAAATGATATTATCATACATATATTTTTACTATTCTTTCCTAATTATATAGTGTTCTCTTTATTCTTTATCTGAGTGGTCAATTCTATTGAAAATTAATATGAAAATGACCTAGGTATATACTGAGTATTTCGAACAGTATATCATGTACATTAGCTTATTGAAATAATAAAATGCAATTAGACTTTTCAAAAGTTGCACAACTTTAATATGTGGAAATTGTGAACCCAGGGGATTATGTTGAGATAGTATCTAGGTTAGTATAGGGGCTGTTGTCCTTTTTAATGTGCTATTTGGGGAGATTAAAGAAAAACATTGTTGCTCTTAAAACAAAAACAAATACAGAGCACAGAAGACATGCCCTCTATTCTGATTTAATTTCACTTCAGTAACCTACATGCTAAAGCTGAAACTCCAATACTTTAGCCACCTCATGCGAAGAGTTGACTCATTGGAAAATACTCTGATGCTGGGAGGGATTGGGAGCAGGAGGAGAAGGGGACGACAGAGGATGAGATGGCTGGATGGCATCACTGACTCGATGGACTTGAGTCTCAGTGAACTCCGGGGGTTGGTGATGGACACGGAGGCCTGGTGTTGCTGCAATTCATGGGGTCACAAAGAGTCAGACACGACTGAGCGACTGAAATGAACGGAACTGAAACTATATACCACTTTAACTTTCCTTCTAGTTACATTTGGAATGGCAATCTTTTCTTTCTTCTCAGACTTTTCATGTCAATTCCAGATTCCATATTTTATGTTTAAACCATTACTTTCTATATGTTTAATTTTGTGTAAGTTACACCATCTTCTCTCTTAACGCTATGGCAAAAAAGTAGTAGCAAGTACAAAACAATATTAGACTCCTTCAGTGACAGGAATATTCCTTTATTAATATTTTTGTAAATTTGTTTTCTATAAATATATGTATAGAATATTCTATAAGAGGATTATTAACAGATGACCAATCCAGAGTATAAATCATAATCATCTTTCCAAATCTGATTTCTCTGCTAACAAAATGAGAAGATGGCCTATAAGACACAGTCTGAGAAACAAGTGTACTCTTATATAATCTTTCTTGCCACTGGGCCAGTTACTGCATTCACATGTAACTTGGTCAAAGTGAAGATTCTAATACCATTTGTCTAATGTTAGTTTTGTACCAATGTTGACGTGGGAGAAAAATGGGCATCCTCATTCATAATCTGACCTACTTTCTTCTCTGTCTCATTCTGATCCATCTCCAACACCATTGTAAGAGAATGGCTCAGCTTCTGTGCACTATCTTAGAATGGCTAAATGCATTAAAATTAGGTAGGTCTAGACCTGAATACTCGGAGAAGGCAATGGCACCCCACTCCAGTACTCTTGCCTGGAAAATCCCATGGACGGAGGAGCCTGGTAGGCCGCAGTCCATGAGGTTGCTAAGAGTCAGACATGACTGAGTGACTTCACTTTCATTTTTCACTTTCATGCACTGGAGAAGGAAATGGCAACCCACTCCAGTGTTCTTGCCTGGAGAATCCCAGGGACAGGGGAGCCTGGTGGGCTGCGGTCTATGGGGTCGCACAGAGTCAGACACGACTGAAGCAACTTAGCAGCAGCAGCAGCAGCAGACTTGAATACTAGCTTTGCCCTTCTGGTTAAGCATTATCAGGAAAATCTGAACCTTGTACTTCCTCTGTCTAAGGCCAGTTATAGAATTTGCGGGACCCAGTGAAATATAAAACTGTGGGCCCCTGTTCAAAACAGGAAAAAATTTCCACTGAAGATATAAAACACACAAAACTTTTTCCTTTTATTTCATGCTGTTTATCTCTAGACTTGTCACTTTTTTAAAATTTGCTACTTAATGTCATTCTAATTTAAAATAAATATTTAAATTATTAGCATAAATTTTACCATTCTTTATGCTATGAAATGCCAGTCTTAAATGAAAATACAGGAGCATTTATTTCCTAAACAGAATCACTAAAGTTGCATTTTGTATTTGATAGTTTATACATGCTTTTGTGTTTTGTTCTTAACAATGGAAACACCACACAAATCTCAGTTTTATTATACTTTTTGATACACACAAATTCTACTAATAATCTCTACCTTCATCTTTCCACAAGGGGAAACCCTTGTGGCTCAGCTAGTAAAGAATCTGCCTGCAATGCAGGGGACCTGGGTTCAATTCCTGGGTCAGGAAGATCCCCTGAAGAAGGGAAAGGCTACGCACTCCAGTATGCTGGCCTAGAGAATTCTGTGGACTGTATATCCACAGAGTCACAAAGATTCGGACACGACTGAGCAACTTTCACTCACCTTCATCTTACTGATGAGTAACAAGGACTGACAGGGAAAGAAAGTATGAGCTTACCAACTTTTTCTTCACTCTGTGTCATCACTTTCAAGACAGTGGTTGGCTAATTCAGGGAAGTAACCAGAGAAAAAGAATACAATAAGGTCCCTTGATCACTCCTGTTTCTTAGAACATCACTGCCTTCTTTCTTTGTTTGAAGCAAGTTCCCGTGACTTTGCAAGACCAAACGTGTCCTTGCTTACTTAGTCATGATATAACACAGTTATCTTCTGTTCCCCGAGTCTTGAATTCTCACGCATAATGGACCCACCACAGGATTTTGTGCTCAGAGGTATCATAAATGCTACATGACAATGAAGAGGTAAGAAATGACAGCAAACATGCCTACCATGTACATCTCCTATACTCACATGGATTCTCCAGTGTTCTGTTACACTTCAGATACAAACTATAAGTTTGAAAATAAAACAAAAACTTTCTAGACAGTGAAAACAGGACATTAAACCAAGCACTAGGATCTTCTGAGCATCTGGCCTTGTGGGACTGTACAGGTTGCATATGCATGAAGCTGGCCCTGTCTCTATCATAGCTAGCATGTACCTCCTAGTTTCCTTTTCTGTCCTCCCCAATGGGGTATAACTTTTACTTTGAATTATCATCCCGATGCCCAGTCTAGTGTCTTGGTAAGCACTTATAATACGAATAATAAATGAATGACACTTAACCCATCAACTCCTCAGTTTCTTCTTAGCAAACAAGAACTTAAAAAGTAAATATACAGGGGGAAAAAATCAAATAAGGCATTATTAAGCACATGAAAATTCCAGGTTAAAAATTGTGTTCAATATGATACAACATCTAAAACATCAGCTAGACAGAAACAATACAGTGAATTAATAAAGGGCAGACATTCTGAGGTAATATCCTTAAGGCTGAATGTAGATGACATAGGTATACAGATAGATCAGTTGGATAACCATTTTAGAAAAGGCAAATTCTATGAGGACAGGGACTTATTGTCCATTATTCTATTCCCAAAACTTTTTCCTAAACATGGTTATCCACATGTATACACATACTGAATAGAATAGAATACACAATAGAACACACAAGTACATGAAAAAAAGTGTGACATGAACAAGAAAAATTAATGTGATTAAATTAACATTTTGAGATTTTGAGTGAAATGATTCTAAGTGTTTTAAACAATAAACATGAGAATTCCTCAGTGCATAGTATTTAGTCCTCATTAGAAAACTTCTTACTTTCCTGATTTTCCAGAAAACCTCTTCTATAAGATCTATCTCTGAGAAAGAAGTGGTAAAACAATAAAAGTAGACGCTAAACTCGACCCATTAAAACTCTGAATAATAAATATATAATTATTTCTTTTTAACTAGTCATCAATTATTCTGAAGAGAGCAGTCCTTTTAATATTTACTTATGTCATTACAAATAAAGTAATCGACTGCCCATGACCTATTGCCCTGCTTTTGTTTTTAGAGAAAAGCTTTGTCCAGATAGTGATAGATTCCTTCCCCGTGACTCATACATTACCCAGAAACTTCTAGCTTCCTGGAATTTCTGTTCAAAATTTCAAATTTCTTGGCAATAACCCCTAGTTTTTGTAAGAAGGCTTTAATTTTAAAGAAAAATATTGTAAGAAATTAGTCCAAAATGTATTTCTAGCTCTGGGCACCAACAAATACTGATCTTGCAAAGTAAAACTGCCAACTTTTGACTACTCTTGAGTCTTTAACTCTTTATGCATGCGTCATCTGTACAGGCTGTCTTGAACTCTATCAGCAGCAGATTTCACCTTCCTTACCAACCTCTTCCTCTGTGTTACACCATGCTCCAGTTTTTCATATCAACTTTAGTGATACACAATTGCATAAAAATACTAATGGTACTCAGACATACTCTCAACCCCACTACTCTGAAGTAACCAAATTATGAGAGCTTAGTAGCTACTTGTTTATCTAAAGAGCACAAGATTCCAAATCCTGAACTCCACATCTTGCTCTTTTCAGTTATGATATATCACAAATATTCTTTTGGGTCAATATCTATAGATTCAACTCATCCTTTTAATAGGCGATTAATATTTCTTCATGGACATGTACTGTAACATTTGATCCCTCTACTATTAATAGACACCCAACATGCTTCCAGATTGAGAGTCACCAGAAATAATAATGTATTAAATATCTTTACATATACCGTCTTCTATATTGATGATTTATATTTTTATGAACAGTTCCTAAAAGTAGAAATGCTATTTCACAACTGTGTTCATACTTAAATTTTAATAGATGCTAGTGAATTACTTTCCAAAATGCTTGCAGCATTCTGCTGAAGGGGAGCAGAATCATGACTCCCCCAAATATGCCACTTTGGCATGTAGATTATTTTGAGCTGAAGGCACTCAAGAACGAACAGACTCAAAACCATTTATCTTTCCCTTTTACTGCCTTAAAGAATTTAGAGAGGGGGACTGACTCAGAGAAAGAGACCTATTACCAGAGAGGATTTTTATCTGAATGACCCATCTGTATAACAGGGCAAACATCAAGCTGCTAAACATCTGATCTTCTCAGTGTCCTGTGAATTACCCTCTTCCCCTTTGAAGCCTGAGGCCCCATTCCATTCCTTAGCTCAGAATGGCATATAAGCTTCAATTGCCCCACTTACTCTTGAGCATCATTTTCTTATGAGACTCCCTTACATACCCAATTAGTAATTAAATTTGGTTTTCTCCTGTTACTGTTTTATGTCAATTTAATTAACAGTCCAACCAAACAAACCTAAAAGGGTGAAGGAAAAATTTTTCTCCCTCCAAACTACATTCCCATCAGCTCTATTACAGCAAGAATGTTTTGTGCTCCTCTATGAAACTGTATGAATATTGCTAACATGTGCTGATCTGATGTGATCCTGCTTTATTTTTCTAAAATGACATGCCTTTATTCCACAGCTTTTCCCTAACTAGGAAGGTTGATATTTTTAATGGCCATCGTGGTTTCCAGGGGTAGTTACACTAGAATCCTACAGACAGGACTAGCAGAATTGTCACCCATTTCTTGACAAAGAGCAACTCTAGATCCTCTTTTCCCATTTTTTTTTTCAATTGGTCCTTAACACACCACATGTAGGGAACTGCTTTATCTAGATAGCCTACAGAAAAAGATTTTATAAAATCCAACCTAGGTATGAATTGGTAATGACTCTTTAATGTATCATGATTTGCAGTTATATTTGCATTTCAAAAGGGAATAACCCACAGAAATGAAATGCAAGTGAAAATATTTTTCTGTGTAGAAGCATCAGTGTAGTAAATGTAAGGTATCCTTAAAAGGAATAGAGAAGGAGAAGTAAAGAAGAAATACAAATGAACAGTTTTATACTGAAAACAAATAAATAGGAGACAATGGCTAACAAGGAGGATTTCAACTTCTAGTTGCTCTTGCATGTATTTGAAGATAAAATCATTCAAAATGATAATGGCTCCTCTGTGAAGAAAGAAATTAATATTACTTTTAATATAAAGCTTATTCCAGTCCTTTCTTAGTTTATACTTGATTACTGAAATACCAATCATTTTTTCCATACTAGACTGAATGAGGCAAACATTGACTCAGAAGACTCTAAATGGATGGATGGATAAATAATTGCATTCTTAAGAATTTTTCCAGGTCATCTTGAAATATACTAAAATTTGGGAGGTAAAATGTAAAGAGTATGCAGTTATATTATGTGGCTTGCTGCTCCCTACAGTTGCTGTTTCTTACTGCCTTTAAAAATGCAGTTCCACTGACAATAATATTCTTCCTTTTTTCCTACCCAACTTTCACACCATTCTTTTATACCCAGCTCATTAATTTATAACTCTCTCCCCCCAAGAATTTACCACATTCTGTACACAAATACTAACACAGGCTTATTCTAGAACATGTTCAATTATACTTTTCTTTCTTTACTAGAATAATATTTCACATTGTTTAAGGAAAACTGTCATATTTTATGTATCTTTGTGCTAATATGAGACTCCCACTTTTAACCAATTATCATCATTACTATTCTCATGATATTTACCATATAACCAAGAGCCTATATTTTTTCAAGTTTTATACTATAACTTTCAATTACATTAATTTAAAAATTCCCAATAGGTTCCTTGTCACAGACAAGGAAAATGGGTCTCAAAGAGTAAAGTAATATGTTCAAATTTGAACAAATAGAAAATAACAGAGCCAGGATTGAAACGTAATCCTATCTGCTTCTAAAGCCTGTGCTCTTTCTATGGTATTTCAATAAATGTTGGTTAAATGATTGATTGCATTATATTCTAGCTAATTCTTTAAAATTTGGCAATTAAATAATCATCAGTCATTTCTGTAAACCTTAAAGGGATCTATTAAAAATGCTTTATTTTTCCTCAGCACTCATTCTTGGTAATATTTCCCACAAAGATTAGTGAAAGAAAAAAAATGTTACTTTACATTTTAAAGAGCTATAATCCTATCCTGGTTTTAAAGGGGTCTACAAGTTCACTAGAAAACTGACTCATTCTCATAATCAGGGCAAGAGATTTAAATAGTTACAGCTTTATTTAATGACACTAAAAAAAAGAAAAAACTTTAACAAAACCTAAATATTTTGATTAAAAATAAGGGAATCAGTAAGAAACAAAGTATAATCACCTTTTGAGCATCTACTTCATGTCATACTTTACAAACAAATTTCTCCTTAGCTTCACAGCACATTGGAAGTTAGATGCTAGATCCATTTTAAACACTATGAAATAGACTCAGGCAACCCAGTTCATTCTTACTTTGCAGTTTAACATTTTTTCCCCAAATCTAATATTTTGCTTTACCTTGCTGCACTTCTCTGGCATTTATCCATACCACTGAGCTCAACTAAAACCCAAACATACCACTCACACATTAATATCATAACCAAATAATACAGACAGCAAGATAATTTGATGCATATTTAAAAATAATTGAAATCATTTTTCTGCTAATTATTAGAAAAGTTTAAACAGGCATGTAAATAGCTATAATCACTTTTATTTTAACCAGTCAGTCAATTAAAGTATTCCTAGCCTAATAAGAAACGTTGACTAGTTTTTCAAATTAAAGAAGATGCATGTGCCTCCACTTCTTCAATAAACAATAGCTATAGCCCAAGTTTTCTCTTTGGTTAGGATTACAGAATTTTGCTTCTTCTTTCCTTCCCAGAAGCTACTCACATATTTCAGTGGAATTACATTTAAGGGGATTTCTCAACATCTCAAATAAACTCCTATTCCTAAGGTATAAATTAATTTAAACAGACTTGTTTCCTCAGACTTGGCATTTGGAAGTAAGCAAGCAAAGGCTACAAAAACTGGTTACCTGGGGATTTTGTTTACTAACTCTAATCAATTTTGAATTATTAGAATTCCAGCACTGTGGGGGAGATAAACAAAGATTTGAAGCAGATAAATCCGGTTGATTTGGTCTCTGAAAGAAGGAGTTACAGAATCAGAAGCACACAAACTTAGGTACTGCATATCTCATTCAACAAAAAACACCAATTTCTACCTAATATATCTGGTCTTGCCTCTAAAAATTAATTGTCGGGTTGTTACCAACTGACTCTATAAACCAGGGACTCTGGCCCCCACCTGTTGTTTTGCTTTCCCTGAAATGAGCATATTTTCAACATATTTTTATTTCCAACTCCTTGATAAAGTGAATTAACTTCTATACTTACTATAGATTATAACTGAATACCAGTGAAGGTTTAAAAAAAAAAAACTTCAAATACACTAATCAGTGCTCTAAAATTGTTAAGAATAGAGAAATATGATTATACATGATGAATCTGAACAAAAGTGCTACTCTTACTGAGAAGGTGAGATAAAGTGTGAAAAGCAGAAATCATGACCACTACTGAAAACTGAAGACAAGATACACACTGGGATATTCACAAAATGTAGACAAGATAAAGTATTATAATCCAAAATATTTAGACTCCTACAAATCAATGAGAAAGAATAAAAGTAGAAATGGTTAAAACATTTGGCAGTATTTTCACAGAAAAGCCATCTCAAATGGCAAATGAGTGTATGAAAATAAAAGTCCAACTTAATTTGTATTCAGAAAAATCCAGGTTAAAAGCATGAAGATATCCCACTACACACCAACTTGGTTGGCAGAGTGTCTGGAACATTATGTGTAGGAGATGATACACATCAGCATAGCCCCTTAGATATTCTTGGTGGGAGGATAAATTGGAAAAATTCTCATGGAAAACAGTCTGGCAGTATCTCGTAGCATTGTATGTTCTCATACTCTCTAACCCAGCAATACTACTCTAGTTCACTAAAAGATCTAATTGGATGCAGATTTCTTCAATCAAGGAACCTACACACAAATATTCGTGGCAGCATTTTTCATAGTAGAAAAAATAGGAGGGACAAAATTATCCAATGGAAAAATAAATACAGCATATACAAAGACAACTATATTTCAGTGGAGTTAACCTACATGTTAAGCCTGGATGACTCTTCAGAACGTAATACTGTTTCCTTACTTGTGAAAGATTTTTTTTTTAAATAATATTATATTGTGTCATCTTCTGGTACATGCTTGAAGATGGGAAATTTAGGGCTGAGCAAATTTCATTTGCAGGTCAAGAAGCAACAGAGCCAAACATGGAACAACAGACTGATTCAAAATTGGGACACAAATGCATTAAGGCTGTACATTGTTACCCTGTTCATTTAACTTATATGCAGAGTTCAGTTAAGTCACTCAGTTGTATCCCTTGCAACCCCATGGAATGCAACACTCCAGGCTTCCCTGTCCATCACCAACTGGAGTTTGCTCAAACTCACGTCCATTGAATCGGTGATGCCATCCAACCATCTCATCTCTGTTGTCCCCTTTCACTCTCCTTTCTCACTTTCTGCCATAAGGGTGGTGTCATCTGCATATCTGAAGAGTATACTGTGCAAAATGCAGGCTGGAGGAATCTCAAGCTGGAATCAAGATTGCTGAGAGAAATGTCAATAACTCAGATATGCAGATAACAACACCCATATGGCAGAAAGTGAAAAAGGAGAGTTTGCTGCCTTAAAACACAACATTCAAAAAAGGAAGATCACGGCATCTAGCCCCATCACTTCATGGCAAATAGATGAGGAAACAATGGAAACAGTGAAAGACTTTATTTTCTTGGGCTCCAAAATTACTTCAGATGGTGACTGCAGCCATGAGATTAAAAGATGCTCCTTGGAATAAAAGCTCTGACCAACCTAGACAGCATATTAAAAAGCACAGGCATTACTTTGCTGACAAAGGTCCATCTAGTCAAAGCTGTGGTTTTTCCCAGTAGTCATGTATGAATGTAAGAGCTGGACTGTAAAGAAAGCTGAACGCTGAAGAATTGATGCTTTTGAACTGTGGTGTTACAGGAGACTCTTGAGAGTCCCTTGGACAGCAAGGAGATCCAACCACTCATTCCTAAAGGAAATCAGTCCTAAATATTCATTGGAAGGACTCATGCTGAAGCTCCAACACTTGGTCACCTGATGCAAAGAGCTGACTCATTGGAAAAGACCCTGATGCTGGGAAAGATAGAAATCAGGAGGAGAAGGGGATGACAGAGCACGACATGATTGGATGGTATCACCAACTCAATGGACAAGAGCTTGAGCAAGCTCTGAGGGATGGTGAAGGACAGGGAGTCCTGGTGTGTTACAGTCCATGGTGCGGCAAAGAGTTGGACACGACTGTGAGACTGAACAGCAACAAAAACAAAACTTCACTTAAAATAGTTGACGATTCTATTTACCTCACCCATAAGTTTAAATCACTGCAGACGGTGAGTGAAGCCATGAAATTAAAAGACTCTTACTCCTTGGAAGGAAAGTTATGACCAACCTAGATAGCATATTCAAAAGCAGAGACATTACTTTGCCAACAAAGGTCCGTCTAGTCAAGGCTATGGTTTTTCCAGTGGTCATGTATGGATGTGAGAGTTGGACTGTGAAGAAAGCTGAGCACCAACGAATTGATCCTTTTGAACCTTGGTGTTGGAGAAAGACTCTTGAGAGTCCCTTGGACTGCAAGGAGATCCAACCAGTCCATTCTGAAGGAGATCAGCCCTGGGATTTCTTTGGAAGGAATGATGCTAAAGCTGAAAACTCCAGTACTTTGGCCACCTCATGTGAAGAGTTGACTCATTGGAAAAGACTCTGATGCTGGGAGGGACTGGGGGCAGGAGGAGAAGGGGATGACTGAGGATGAGATGGCTGGATGGCATCACTGACTCGATGGACATGAGTCTGAGTGAACTCTGGGAGTTGGTGATAGACAGGGAGGCCTGGCATGCTGCAGGCCCCATGGATTCATGGGGTCACAAAGAGTCGGACACGACTGAGCGACTGAACTGAACTGAAGTTTAAATGGCTTCTGCTCATGGATCCTAGCTGGTTTTGATTATGTATTATTCAGTTGTGTGTGTGTGTGTGTGCGTGTGCATAGCAAGTCAATAATGAGCACTAAATTAAAATAAAGATATCTATAGACGAGAGGTTAAAAAAAGGATGATCACAGAAGCAGTTACAATTATCTTGGCAATGCTTAATTATTGAGCAGTGGTTCGTGGGGCTTTATTATATTTTACATACAAATTTGTATTTTTATATACCAAATATTACCTTCAAAAAGAAGATAGGAATAAAAGGAGAGGGAGGAAGATGTGTAGATCAGAGGAAGAGGGAAGAGATGGAAAGGGAAGAGGAGGAGAAGAATCAGAAGGGAGAGAAAAGAGACAAGGAAGAAAGCACTGGACCTCACCTCAGATCCTGACCCTAATGGTGAATGAATGTTTGAAATTAGTCCAGTTCTTTAGCATCTCTAGGGCCTTGTATTTTCAACTGGAAAATGAAGATTTTACTTCAGGGGCTGCGGTAAGTAGTAAATGGGATTAATTGATGTAACATGTTTAATTCTTTCTGCTACGCACTTCCAATTCCCCTGCCCACCGACCGCACCACCATCTTCCATACTTAGAAGGAATGGATCACTGAGAGGTATTGTAGGGAACAAGGTATAAGGAAGGTTGGGACGTGCTTGCAAACGAGACTCTCAACCTTCCTTATACCTTGTTCCCTACAGGTATGGAGAAGCAGGGAGAGAGATGATGAGACTAATCACTACTGTCCTCCTATCAGTTATTTCTTCCAGCAAGATACATCCAAAGACATCTAAAGGTTCTGGAACACAAAACCTGTAACTTTTACCTTCACAGCTCGAGTCAAAACTAGTGCTTTCAAAGGTAAGTTTTGTTTGTTTGTTTGTTTGTTTGTTTTTCAGAGTCTAGTTAAGGAAATCACAATTAAGTGAAATATGGTTTCATCTTCTCTTAAGGAGGGTATTACATTCTAAAAAATAACTTTAACTAAAATGGACCTCTAAATGGTGAAATGTGAGCTGCAAGTAATTATGAGCATAGTTGCACCCCAGCCTTCACTCATCCTTACCAAGTCTGCCACTGGAGAGAAAAATGCAACTAATCAGTTTGGCAGTTGCCAAGGACTCACACCTCTAATAAGTCAAGCCTTAAAGGCTCAGTAAACAGAAACATTCATAAATCTGGAAACTCCAAACACCAATGGTGGGGATTCCTGCTTAATCATATTGCCTTAATACCCAGATTTAAGTTTAGTGGCTTACAAACTGGGAGAGATTTTTTCCCCTAGGTTGTATTAGGCAACTCTGGAAAAAATTCTCACAAGAGAAGGTCCATAATTACTGGCATCTAGTGAATGGAGGGAACATGTATGCTGGTAACCTTCAATGCAATAAACAGACTCAACAAAAAATCATACAGCCTCAAAATGTCAGCAGTTACTGAATGAAAAATCCTGGTTAGTTCCACATGAGCCACATTGACCTGTTTTCCATCTGACCTCAGAGCCCCAAGTCAGCTGTGTAGTATAAAGGAATGAGGCCCATACATAATACATTAATGCAGGAGTTATTAAGCCAAAGACTCAAGGACTGGCTTGAGGCAGTTCATAAAACCCATGAAATTATATGCAAATTTTGTTCATATGTGTAGTTTTAAAAATGTGATTCTAAAGTTCAAAACATTTGGAAGCCTATCCACAAGACTCACATATTTTACTATCTGCTGTCCCTCAAGACTGCTAAAGTATCCAAAATTCTTAAATTAATGAATTTCTTTAAAAGTAGTGAGATTTCATTTTGGATAGGGATATAAAAAATAATGTTTATATTCAGGTCTAGATTGGAAATGCAGCCACATGAGTCTCAGTTTCCAAATCTATGAAATAGAAAATTATTCAAATTTAATTAATGCTATTTCAATCACTTAGCTATAGCAGGCACTTAGTAAACAGCAGCTTTTGCTGTTTTGTTGTTGCCGTTAAAAACAAACTGGCCAAGCTTTTAAGCCTGTAGAAGATTGTGGATGGACTAAAACATTTTTTTACATTCAGTAAAATTATCAAATGACTTATTAGGAGAGGAGGAAAAAAGATTTGTATAGAGATTTATGAACTGTGTTTCAACACCTTATTTTATCCCCATCCAAAAAAAAAAAAAAAAAAGAGTTGGATAGACATTCAGATGTGAAAGGGAAAAGTGAAAAGTGAAGTAATTTACCAAATTAGCAGAGACTCAAATCCAGATATTCAGAATCTAGAGTCTAAGTTCTTTTTTCTGTGTCTTCTAGAAAGAGCAGAGCCTTTTGGTGTTCAGACACAGAGCAGAGATGTTTTGAAGGTGGGAACAACAATCTAGAGAATGGATTGCTTTTATAGGAAGATATTCAGAAAATTCTTGAAGCTGAAGGTATAGATTTAGAGCTTTGTAGAAAGGAAAAGGGCCACAGAGAGGAGCTACCTATTGAAAATTAGGAGATTTAAAGGCATCCCTCCACCAGTTCCAACTTCTTCAAAGTCAAACCTGGATTTTTAAACTTGAAAACCACCTCTATTCACTTTCCTCTCTCTTATAGCCTTGAGTCTCTTCTCGTTAATTGCCACTGCTATTTCCTTTCAGTTTTCTTTTTTTTCTGTTTACTCTGTGCAACCAAAGTTAAAAGATGGAACTCAGAGAGGAGCAAGATCTGATGGCTCTTGGTCTCCCAATGTGGACAACCCAACCTAATTAAGTAAGGAAGATTTGAGAATTCCAGGAAAACATCTACTTCTGCTTTATTGACTACACTAAAGCCCTTGACTGTGTGAATCGCATCAAACTGGACAATTCTTCAAGAGATGGGAATACCAGACCACCTTTTCTGCCTCCTGAGAAACCTGTATGCAGGTCAAGAAGCAACAGTTAGAACTGGACACGGAATGACGGACTGCTTCCAAATTGGGAAAGGAGTACATCAAGGCTGTATTGCTTATTTAACTTTTATGCAGAGTACTTCATGTGAAATGCTGGGCTGGATGAATCACAAACTGGAATTTTGCTAGGAGAAATATCGATAATCTCACATATGCAGATGATACTACCCTAACGGTGAAAAATGAAGAGAAACTAAAGAGCCTCTTGATGAAGGTAAAAGAGGAAGCAAAAAAGCTGGCTTTAAATTCAACATTCAAAACACTAAGATCATGGCATCCAGTGCCATCATTTCATGGCAAATAGATGGGGGAAAAATGTAAAGAGTGACAGAGTTTAAATTCTTGGGCTCCAAAATCACTGAGGATGGCAACTGCAGCCATGAAACTAAAAGATGCTTGCTCCTTGGAAGGAAAGCTGTGACAAACCTAGACAGAGTACTGAAAAGCAGAGAGAGCACTTCACTAACAAAAGTTTATATAGCCAAAGCTATAGTTTTCCAGTAGTAAGGCTGAGTGCCAAATAACTGATACTTTCAAACTGTGGTGCTGGAGAACACTCTTGAGTCCTTTGGATAGCAAGGAGATCAAACCAGTCAATCCTAAAGAGAGTCAACCATGAATATTCACTGAAGGACTGATGTTGAAGCTGGCGCTCTAATACTTTGGCCACCTGATGCGAACAGCTGACTCACTGGAAAAGACCCTAATACTGGGAAAGATTGAGGGCTGGAAGAGAAGGGGACAACAGAAGGTGAGATGGTTGGACGGTACATGGTAGTTTGAATAGCCTGAATATTCATTCTCAATAGTTCTCAATGAACTCAATAGCTTATTGGGTCAATGAGTTTGAGAAAACTCCGGGAGATTGTGAAGGACAGGGAAGCCTGGCATGCTGCAGTCCGTGGGGTCACAAACAGCTGGACACAACTGATCAGCTGAACAACAAGGAAGATTTATTGAACTGACCTAGAAAGTCTCTTAAAAATACACCTTGTCATAATCTAGAAAGTTGAGGAAAAGGTTACTGAGTTTTTTTTTCATGTGTTCATAAATTCAACCATTTTTGTTCATTCAACAAATATTTACTGAGTGCCTTCAATATGAACAAGATTCTGTTAATAACTAATACACATAAAACACAACTGATACAATCCCAGTCCACTTAAAGGGTTGCTGAATGGAGAAGACAATTATTAAACAGATAATCTCTGCTTCATTATTGAAAACAATAATTAATTACAATTGTAATCAGATCTACATATTAAAATTAGAAAGGTCTCTGAGAGCAAATAAAAGGGACACAGTCAAGTACAGGTCATTTGTCTTCATAGCCTTTCCCAAGGAATTAAGCAAAAGAAGTGGAAGAATGTTTCTGATGGAAAAAAATTATCTTCAAAGACAATGTGAGAAAAAACAAAAACAGGGATAAAGAAAGAAAACATTTTACCAAGTTACACTGTGTGGAAACATTTATGTGACCCCAGATGTTTTAAAAAACTTCAAAGAGTTTCTTAGATTTTTCCCCTGATAAAATGCAGCATAAAAAATAAGTCGTTCAATCCTCCATTATCAATGATTTTGTGATTATGTGAACCAATGTCAGGGTTAAAAGGAAAACCACAAGTTAAAAAAAAAGTTCAAGAAGGAAATAAAAACCTTCAGTGGTGCACTGAACATATGAGCCTATTTTAAAATATATTTCTGTTTCTAGTAATGGGTCATTTTCACCTGCTCCTGCATGCCCACCTGGCCTCAGCTGGGCTGCTACAGCTCCCGAACAATAGGAGGAACTATCACTTCAGTTTGATCCCCAGGACGCAAAGGTGACCAAAGGGTCAAAGGAACGGAAGCTGGGCCATTATAGCAATGGGTAATCCTCAAACAGGAAAATCCACTCCCAGATCATTTGGAGCCAAATGGAGACCTGCTAGGCCCAGGGAATCACCAGCTGGGTTTCTATTTGAAATGTGTAGTCATCAGATACATTCAAAGCCAGACCCCACACGGAAACCTTGTGGATAGCCATATGTTTGGGACACCTTTGGTGTTTACTAATGCCCCAGGACTGTGAAGCAGAAGATCCACAAGGGAAAGTGCAAGCCCTCTGAAGAGAGAATGCAAGGAGATTGGAAGAGAGCCCCTTTTGTTTGTGGATAAGTGATCAAAGCTGGAAGCTTTTCAACAGTGTGCTACTGTGCTGAACACAGAAAATCTAAACCCTTTAAAGGAAGCCCATTCAGGTTTCATAGCATATTTTTAGGAATCAGTCTATTCTTAAGAAATTGTATGGTATTGTTTCATATTTTACTTTTTCCTAGCCAGCTTAGTTTAAAAAAAAAAAGAAAAACAAAACATGAAAAGACCTTTATGTAATCATGACAAAACCTGACACAATCATTTTGGATTTGAGAGGATAGATTACAAGCCTTTCTGAAAACAGATATTTTCATTTTTTTTCTCTCTCTCTCTCTCTCTTTAAAAAAGACTGAGGGAAACAGAAGACTAAATATGGTTCCTGGACACAAGGAAAGTCTGATGAAAGCCATTCTTCATTTTATTTCCATGCTGTGAATGAATATTCAAGCTATTCAAACTACCATAGCAATCTGCTTCTCAAGTTAAACCACCAACCACCAGTCCGCAGGGGTGAAAAAAACTATTTTTATGCACTGTGACATTTTTAACTTGTAAAACATTGCAAATGTAGGTGGTAGTTCTCACAGTCTGGTGTATTTTTGGAGTTTCACAATCGTCCTAACCAGCGATCTGGGGCTGCTTTTTTCAACCTTTTGTCCTGTCATGGCTTTTTCTCCATAATTGAACATGTTTAAGAAATAAATCTTTCTTTCCTCACTGCTCTTCCAGTCCTCCTGCTGAAAGGCACTAGAGTGAGAAGCTGAACACACACATATTCACATTTCATCCTGCCCTATCCTTTTCCTTTCTCTCCTTACCTCTTCTCTCCCCTTCCCCCTTCTTCTCTTTCCACACTGCTTTCTTCATTTCATACTATCTCATGCTTTTTTTCCTTCACATGCATTTCTAAGAATAAATTTGATTTTCCAAACTCTGAAGTTATATTTCAAAACAAAATTTTTGGTTTCTTCCTAGTTATGTTTGCTGGTGAATGCTTAATTATATCATATTTCATTTCTATTTTATTATGAATTATGTGTTTAAATTGTGTAAGCAGTTAAGTATTGGAAATGTATCACTATCAAAATAGTGCTAAGATAACTGGTTGATATGAGATTTTTTTTTCCTTTATAGAAACCAATAATGTATAATTTATTTTCTCTTAATTGAACCATAGTTTGAAGGAATTGATCAAATTCACTACTTGATAAAAAGAAACTAAACGTTATAATCATAGAATTCTGTGGTATGAGGCTCTGTGGGCCAAATAGGTCTAATATAACAACCAAGAAATGAACAACCAGTATTAACCTGAATGATTTCAGTGATCTCCTAAAGTAACTTTACTGTTGGTTCTATCCAGTTAGACGGAGAAGGCAATGGAACCCCACTCCAGTACTCTTGCCTGGAAACTCCCATGGACAGAGGAGCCTGGTGGGCCGCAGTCCATGGGGTCGCTAAGAGTCAGACACAACTGAGCGACTTCACTCTCACTTTTCATTTTCATGCATTGTAGAAGGAAATGGCAACCCACTCCAGTGTTCTTGCCTAGAGAATCCCAGGGACGGGGGAGCCTGGTGGGCTGCCATCTATGGGGTCACACAGAGTCAGACACGACGGAAGTGACTTAGCAGCAGCAGCAGCAGCAGCAGCAGCATCCAGTTAGAAACATTCTTTCTTATATTAAAATCAGTCTCACTTTCTCACCACTAACTTCTATTGGTCCCAGTTCTGCCTTCTACAGATACACAAGGTAACACAAAGCCAATATAGACCCTGTGCTTTCCCTAAACATAAGCCTCCATTTTTTTTAAACCTCAGACCAGGAAGTGCTTTGCTTCATTCTCTTGCCTATCATGATTTTAAATTATTTTAAGACTCACTACTACTGTGGTAGCCTTCCTTTAAGAGTGTTCTAGCTTATCAGTATTCTGCCTCTTGCCATGTCACCATCAGAACCAGTTGCTTCAGGCACACTTACTATTTGTCATCTCTCTGATGCTTTAAAAGTATTGGTTAATATTTATTTTGTGAGGGAGAAACATTACCAATTAGGTTATATATCATTTTTCTTGATACCTAGTAATAATATGTCTGTTGTTCCCTTGTCCTTTTCTTTGAGCTGTCCACAAAGCAACCTCCACTCATTAAAGAATGGTGTTTATTCAAAGATTTGTTGAAATGAAAGAGAACATAAGCTGAACATATCACAGTATTTCCCTTGCAGTTCTCGTTAGACAAATCTCTTGGCCTTGCTGACACCAGTTTTCGTCTCTCTCTCCTTCTTTACTTAACTTTCTTAGCTATTGCCTCTCTTTATCTCTACTTCTGATTTTTCAATCATACTTCCTACCTCCCAAATCCCTCTCAATTTTTTTTTTTTGGTTGTTGTTAAAGTAATTTACTTCTGTCTTGCTTTAATCTCCAGTACCCTACGCTGAGGCCCACTACTGTTTTTTAACAGTGCCAGAGATGATTAGGATGAAAATGATGATTTTGTGGGTGAATGCTCAGCAAACAGAAGACTCCATAGCTAGTACAACTCAGCCTTACAAACCAATGGGAGATTATAAATAACATTTTTTTTTCCTGTCACGTGTTAAAATTCAAATAAGAGATTTCTTACATGCTCTCGCAACTGGATCATTTCCTCTTTGACAGTTATGTTAGCAGTTGCTGGTACAAACCAGAGTTAACTAGAACCATTTTTCTGGCTATTTCCAAAGAAAGGATTTTAAACACCTCTCACAGACTGGCTGGTCAGGAAGTTGACAGTCTAGTGTATCTTGGGTCAGCAGTGACAATATAAAGCTAAGTGATGTAATCTGATCAGTGAAAAATACAAACAGAGCCCTTGCAATTGGCCATGATATGCCAGTTTCATCCCTTTGTATCTCTCTATATATTTTTAATGTAAATTGCTGACAACATTATGTATTCATGAAATTAATTTTTATCACTCAAGTGATTATTTACATATTAGCTTATACTGTTTCCCTTTGGCTTGGGATGTGAAGTCTAACTTGGAGAGACTGCATTTAATCTCAATTCAGAAACAGTAAATGTTATTTGTCTCTTTCCCAGATTTGGGTCATCACAACTTTAATGGGCAGAATTCAATGTGCTTATATAAAAGCCTGATGTTATTTAACATTCACTTGGACAGGACAAAGCACTCTCTATAGTTGCAGCCACACGTTCTGGGAAACACTCACTCAGAAGGACAATGCAGATAGTGGAGCGCAGTTTATTACACTGGCAGGCCCAAGGCAGAGTCTCCTCTTAGCCAAGGACCCTGACCAGTTTTTGTGAAAACCTCATATATCCTAAGTGTATGAGCTCAAACCCACCTCCCCAAATTCTCTGAACCTAGTCTGAACAAAGGAAAAGAAAGATACAATCAAAGTTAACCCATGATTCATATGCCTTAAGCCTAGGTAGTTAACAGTGGACAATTATCAATAGGCCTGTGGTCCTACCCCAATAAGCATAATAGAATTTATGATTCTATTCGGTTACACAGATAATTAGGGTATTCTTTTAGGCAATGGAGAGTCCAGGTATGAGCCCCGGGGCTCTTCCATCAGGGCAAGTGGGGGGTGGGGTCTGGTTTCCAGTTGGTATATCCTTTCTACAGATTCTGGACATATAGCTCAAAGCCCACAGTCTGGCCCAAGATGGAGACCTGCTTTCAAAACGGAGCCCTGCTTTCAAGATGGAGCCTGTTCTGTCTGTTTCCTCCTTCACTACCACAACAATTAAGGCTACTGTCCAGTGTTACAGCCATCTACCAATAAAGAATCCAGCTACTCAAAAGCACTAAATATATTTGTAGATATGAGTAAGTGTAAAAAATTGATTTTTTAAAAACCATATGATTGAATCATTTATGTCCTGAGACATTCTTAGAGATCTATACACTGCATTAAGTTTTTTTTTTTTCTTTTATTGAGTAGAGGAGCTATTTCATACCTCAAAATCCTCAAGAAGAGGAAGGAAAAAAGCAGAGTTTATATGCCAAGTGTAGTTCCTACTATGTTTCAAAGGTTATCTAAACAACTGAAATATGAACATGACAGTCTTGAAAATGATACAGGTAGCTCTGAATCAGAACTTTCACATATACATCTTGACACTAAAGAAGACTGGGACAAACTAAGAAACAGTTTCATTGAAACCACACTTACAGTTCACATCCATCCCCGTCAAAAGAAGCCGAAAGCTTTTTCACAAAGATTTTTCAACATATCAAAATAAGAGATGGGATTATTTGACGATAAAGAAGTCAGTGGAAACTATTTGGAGTTAGCTCATAAATATCCCTTCAACATTCTCCAGACAAGAATAGAGTTAGAAACAATTTATTTGCAGCATCAAACAAGTAACACAGTAGGTGTTGCAAGAGGCATCAGAGGGCAGACACACAAAGCACAATCACAGAAAATTAGTTAATCTAATCACATGGACAACACTCTTGCCTAAATCAATGAAACTAAGCCATGCCCTGTGGGGCCACTCACAAAAGGCAGGTCATGGTGGAGAAGTTTGACAGAATGTGGTACACTGGAGAAGGGAATGGCAAACCACTTCAGTATTCTTCCCTTGAGAACCCCAGGAACAGTATGAAAAGGCAAAATGATAGGATACTGAAAGAGGAACTCCCCAGGTCGGTAGGTGCCCAATATATTACTGGAGATCAATGTAGAAATAACTCCAGAGAGAATAAAGGGATGGAGCCAAAGCAAAAACAATACCCAGTTGTGGATGTGACTGGTGACAGAAGCAAGGTCTGATGCTGTAAAGAACAATATTGCATAGGAACCTGGGATGTCAGGTCCATCCATGAATCAAGGTAGTCAAACAAATGGCAAGAGTGAACACTGACATTCTAGGAATCAGCAAACTAAAACGGACTGGAATGGGTGAATTGAACTACTGTGGGCAGGAATCCCTTAGAAGAAATGGAGTAGCCATCATGGTCAACAAAAGAGTCCAAAATGCAGTACTTGGATGCAATCTCAAAAATGACAGAACGATCTCTGTTTGTTTCCAAGGCAAACCATTCAATATCACAGGAATCCAAGTCTATGCCCCAACCAGTAACACTGAAGAAGCTGAAGTTGAATGGTTCTATGAAGACTTCCAAGGCCTTTTAGAAATAACACCCCAAAAAGATGTCCTTTTCATCATAGGGGATTGGAATGCAAAAGTAGGAAGTTAAGAAACACCTGGGGTAACAGGCAAATTTGGCCTTGGAATACTGAATGAAGCAGGGCAAAGGCTAATAGAGTTTTGCCAAGAGAATGCACTGGTTATAGCAAACACCCTCTTTCGACAACACAACAGATGACTCTACACATGGATATCAACAGATGGTCAACACCAAAATCAGATTGATTATATCCTTTGCAGCTTAAGATGGAGAAGCTCTATACAGTCAGCAAAAACAAGACCAGGGGCTGACTGTGGCTCAGATCATGAACTCCTTATTGCCAAATTCAGACTCAAATTGAAGAAAGTAGGGAAAACCACTAGACCATTCAGGTATGACCTAAATCAAATCCCTTATGATTATACAGAGGAAGTAAGAAACAGATTTAAGGGGCTAGATCTGATAGATAGAGTGCCTGATGAACTATGGACAGAGGTTTCTGACACTGTACAGGAGACAGGGATCAAGACCATCCACATGGAAAAGAAATGCAAAAAAGCAAAATGGCTGTCTGGGAAGGCCTTACAAATAGCTGTGAAAAGAAGAGAAGTGAAACACAAAGGAGAAAGGGAAAGATATAAACATCTGAATGCAGAGTATCAAAGAATAGCAAGGAGAGATAAGAAAGCTCTCCTCACCAATCAATGCCAAGAAGTAGAGGAAAACAACAGAATGAGAAAAACTAGAGATCTCTTCAAGAAATTAGAGAAACCAAGGGAACATTTCATGCAACTATGGGCTCAATAAAGGACAGAAATGGTATGGACCTAACAGAAACAGAAGATCTTAAGAAGATGTTGCAAGAATACATAGAAGAACTGTACAAAAAAGATCTGCATGACCAAGATAATCACTGTGGTGTGATCACTCACCTAGAGCCAGACACCCTGGAATGTGAAGTCAAGTGGACCTTAGAAAGCATCACTACAAACAAAGCTAGTGGAGGTGATGGAATTCCAGTTGAGCTCTTTCAAATCCTGAAAGATGATGCTGTGAAAGTGCTGCACTCAATATGCCAGCTAATTTGGAAAACTCAGCAGTGGCCACAGGACTGGAAAAGGTCAATTTTCATTCCATCCCAAAGAAGGGCAATGCCAAAGAATGCTCAAACTACCGCATAGTTGAACTCATCTCACTCGCTTGTAAAGTAATGCTCAAAATTCTCTAAGCCAGGCTTCAGCAGTACGTGAACCGTGAACTTCCAGATGTTCAAGCTGGTTCTAGAAAAGGCAGAGGAACCAGAGAACAAATTGCCAATATCCGCTGGATCATGGAAAATGGTAAAGTTCCAGGAAAATATCTATTTCTGCTTTACTGACTATGATAAAACCTTTGACTGTGTGGATCACAATAAACTGTGGAGAATTCTGAAAGAGATGGGAATACCAGACTACCTGACCTGCCTCTTGAGAAACCTATATGTAGGTCAGGAAGCAACAGTTACAACTGGACGTGGAACAATAGACTGGTTCCAAATAGGAAAAGGAGTACGTTAAGGCCTTATATTGTCACCCTGCTTATTTAACTTATATGCAGAGTACATCATGAGAAACGCTAGACTGGAAGAAACACAAGCTGGAATCAAGATTGCCGGGAGAAATATCAATAACCTCAGATATGCAGATGACACCACCCTTATGGCAGAAAGTGAAGAGGAACTAAAAAGCCTCTTGATGAAAGTGAAAGAGAGTGAAAAAGTTGGCTTAAAGCTCAACATTCAGAAAATGAAGATCATGGCATCCGATCCCATTACTTCATTGGAAATAGATGGGGAAACAGTGGAAACAGTGTCAGACTTTATTTTTGTGGGCTCCAAAATCACTGCACATGGTGACTGCAGCCATGAAATTAAAAGACGCTTACTCCTTGGAGGAAAAGTTATGACCAAACTAGACAGCATATTCAAAAGGAGAGACATTACTTTGCCAACAAAGGTCCATCTAGTCAAGGCTATAGTTTTCCCAGTGGTCATGTATGGATGTGAAAGTTGAACTGAGAAGAAAGCTGAGTGCCGAAGAACTGATGCTTTTGAACTGTGGTGTTAGAGAAGACTCTTGAGAGTCCCTTGGACTGCAAGGATATCCAACCCATCCATTCTAAAGGAGATCAGTCCTGGGTGTTCTTTGGAAGGACTGATGCTAAAGCTGAAACTCCAGTACTTTGGCCACCTCATGCAAAGAGTTGACTCACTTGAAAAGACTCAGATGTTGGGAGGGATTGGGGGCACAAGGAGAAGGGGACGACAGAGGATGAGATGGCTGGATGGCATCACCAACTCGATGGACGTGAGTTTGGGTGAACTCTGGGAGTTGGTGATGGACAGGGAGGCCTGGCGTGCTGCAATTCACTGGGTCACAAGGAGTCGGACACAACTGAGTGACTGAACTGTACTGAACTGATACTTGGGACTGAATAATACTATAGATGCATTTAGTGAAATTAAAAATAATTTTGCAATAAAGTTAAATAATAACTAACTTCTAATTTTTCTTGGTTAAATTTTCTGTTTTTAAAGTATTTGGTTTCTTTTAATAATATTAATATTACTCTTTATCATTGAGTCACCAGGGAAGCCCCATTAGTCCTATAGTTTCTGTTTATATATATGCTAAAATTGTTTTAAAGAAGAATGCATCATTTAATATTTCTTTTACATTTTTATTTTAAAGCTTACTTATTACATTGAAAGTATATTGAATCTTTTTAAAATAAACTGAACAGTTTTTGATAGTGTAAGATAAATGCTAAACTATCAGTCTGCTATTTTGCTTAGCTCTAATAATCAGGATATAGGGTGTTTGTTTTTTTTTAATTCAGTTCAATTCAGTTGCTCAGTCGTGTCCAACTCTTTGCGACCCCATGAGTCGCAGCACGCCAGGCCTGCCTGTCCATCACCAACTCACAGAGTTCTCTCAGATTCACGTCCATCAAGTCAGTGATGCCATCCAGCCATCTCATCCTCTGTCATCCCCTTCTCCTCCTGCCCCCAATCCCTCCCAGCATCAGAGTCTTTTCCAATGAGTCAACTCTTCGCATGAGGTGGCCAAAGTACTGGAGTTTCAGCTTTAGCATCATTTCTTCCAAAGAAATCCCAGGGCTGATCTCCTTCAGAATGGACTGGTTGGATCTCCTTGCAGTCCAAGGGACTCTCAAGAGTCTTCTCCAACACCATAGTTCAAAGCATCAATTCTTCGGCACTCAGCCTTCTTCACAGTCCGACTCTCACATCCATACATGACCACTGGAAAAACCATAGCCTTGACTAGACGGACCTTAGTCGCAAAGTAATGTCTCTGCTTTTAAATATGCTATCTAGATTGATCGTAACTTTTCTTCCAAGGAGTCAGTGTCTTTTAATTTCATGGCTGCAGTCACCATCTGCAGTGATTTTGGAGCCCACAAAAATAAAGTCTAATACTGTTTCCACTGTTTCCCTATCTATTTCCCATGAAGTGATGGGACCAGATGCCATGATCTTCGTTTTCTGAATGTTGAGCTTTAGGTCAACTTTTTCACTGTCCTCTTTCACTGTCATCAAGAGGCTTTTTAGTTCCTCCTCACTTTCTGCCATAAGGGTGGTGTCATCTGCATATCTGAGGTTATTGATATTTCTCCCGGCAATCTTGGTTCCAGCTTGTGTTTCTTCCAGTCCAGCGTTTCGCATGATGTACTCTGCATATAAGTTAAAATGTTTTTCATTAGCAACTGCCTATTCTTTGAAATATGTTCTTACTCAAATCACCCAGCATTATCATCAAACAACACAGATATTACAAGTAATTTTCAAATGTTGGGAAACTTTATTATTATTTTTTGATTTTGCAAGTTAGTAATAGTATCACAGAAGTTCAGTAAAGATTCATTAATTCCTAGCGGTATTTATAGTTTCTTAAATCATAAAAATTATGGGAAAAATGTTCAATCTCACTGTAAATTTGTAAAAATAAAATGCCATTTTAATGGATAAATTGGAAAACATTTTTAAACGGATATCTAGCATGGTCACCTTCAATGGGAGTATCACTATCTCTTTTGATGCTATTTTGTATTACCCATTATACAATTTTATGTATAACATCTTTACAGGAGTGATCCTGCTGCATCCTGATCTATCAGTAAAACTAAAATACATTTTCTAGGATATATGGATAAGTCATTTCCTTGTAGCATCATTGGAAACAATTTATTAAGCCATGTTAAACTATGCTATGGGTGGCCTTTAACCTTTGAGAGGACCAAAAGAGGTGCATACAATCATCTCATAGTATGAACAGTATGATCTGAAAGTGTTCTGGTAAGAAATTCTACCTGGGGTATTTTCTTTATCTCCAAATATATTCTGGAGAGTGACGTGTCTTCAGCTGAGCCATCATGCAAATTATACTCCTTAGAGCTTAGAAGTATACAAAGCGGTTGCTGCCAATGCTCTTTCATGACCAAGGACAGAGGTTATACCATATTCTACATTCTCTCAGTCGCCTTTTTCCAAAGTGGAAACACATCAGATAGCCAATAACATATAAGTCATTTTCTACTGAATAGATTTAAGTGATTATGTAAAAGCTGCACAAATTCACGAAACCCTGGGCGGGGGGCAGAAATTAGCTTTTTCTTAATCCAACTATTGTATCTCTTTGTACTACTTAAGTATTAAGGAACAAGTCTTTACTATCCAGGCATTCTAGAAATCTCCCGAGAGGATAGTTGTCAGATCTTTGGAGCCAGGCAATGGGCAGCCTTTATTTCAGAATCTCCGCCAGCCCCACTTAGTTTCACAGATACACTGGGTGACAAAGCACAGGCCAGCAGATGTTATCTGTTGGTTTGATCAGTGTTGACCTATTCTGTGCTATAAAGAAACATACAAAAAGACAAATACAATTAAAGAGTAAGCTTCATCTAAATATGTATTTTTAAAAGTTAAATTGATAATATTTTTTTAAAGTATAAGATTCCTCAGTTCAGTTCAGTTGCTCAGTCGTGTCTGATTCATTGTGACCCCATGAATCCCAGCACGCCATGCATCCCTGTCCATCATCAACTCCCGGAGTTCACTCAGACACATGTCCATCGAGTCAGTGCTGCCATCCAGCCATCTCATCCTCTGTCGTCCCCTTCTCCTCCTGCCCCTCAATCCCTCCCAGCATCAGAGTCTTTTCCAGTGAGTCAACTCTTCACATGAGGTGGCCAGAGTACTGGAGTTTCAGCTTCAGCATCATTCCCTCCAAAGAAATCCCAGGGCTGACCTCCTTTAGAATGAACTGGTTGGATCTCCTTGCAATCTAAGGGACTCTCAAGAGTCTTGTTAACACCACAGTCCAAAAGCATCAATTTTTCGGCCCTCAGCTTTCTTCATGGTCCAACTCTCACATCCATACATGACTACTAGAAAAACCATAGCCTTGACTAGATGGACCTTTGTTGGCAAAGTAATGTCTCTGCTTTTCAATATGCTATTTAGGTTGGTCATACCTTTTCTTCCAAGGAGTAAGCGTCTTTTAATTTCATGGCTGCAGTCACCATCTGCAGTGATTTTAGAGCCCCCAAAATAAAGTCCTCATTAAATCTAGATTTCCAGTTTCTACTGCAATGCTGGAAGATAGACACAGAGCCCAGGATTTGGCCTAATTGGTAATAATTACCTGAATTGCCTCTTTTAGACAAAATATATATTCTTCAGTTTGTTGCGATTCCCAAATAGCCTTTTTTTTTTTTTTTAAGTACTGAGGTTGTATGTTCATTATTGCCATTTACCATCTGTCTTTAGCTCAGTTGGTAAAGAATCTGTCTGCAATGCAGGAGATCATGGTTCAAGTTCTGGGTTAGGAAGATTCCCTGGAGAAGGAAATGGCTACCCACTCCAGTATTCTTGCCTGGGAAATCCCACAAACAGAGGAGCCTGATGGGCTTCAGTCCATGCAGTCACAAGAGTAGGACTTGATTAGCAACTAAACCACCACATCTTTTGCTTTACATATTACACAGTTAGGTTCCAATATACCTATCAAAAGGGAGGGGATAATATCAGTATGCCATTATGATTAAGAGAAAAAAGCAGAGAAAGTTATTTTCAAACACCTGATTGGCTTAATTTACTTTATGTAACAGTCACCTCACCACTTTCCTCCAAGGGCATTTGAGTTCATAAACCTTTCTTTATTTATGAGAGTCGCTTCTCTTTCCTTTTTCTCATTCCTACACAGAAAGGTAATCAAATTATGATGTTCATTATTCCTTTCTAATATCTTGCAAATGTTACAGCTTTCAGGAAAATTCCCTGCTCTGAAAAAAAAAAAATTGTGTTGTACAACGTCCAATTTGAAGGCTATTCTTCTTCTGGGAAAAGATGAAAGTAAAATAGCAACTTTACCTTCTGGCTAATAATAACATCTCTTCTACCCTAACAAGTAAGCCTCTTCTTTTCCTTGTGGTTCTGCATGTAGTTTTTCAAAGATCTCCTTTTTATCCTTGGAGTCTCCCTGTGAGCACCTATTTAATGCAGAAACTTTTGATTTTGATCACATTTATTGTAAAGTATCTTACAGCCATCATCACCTTTTCCATCAAATGACTATCTTGACTTGAGTGCTTCTCTAGCCATCTCAAAAATAAATAATAAACTTGTCCTTTGGAAAAAAGAAATCACATTATGTAAAGCATCTTACCTGGGATAAGTAAAAGAAAATGCCTTCTATACCTCTTTGACATACTGATAATTTTCTAAGTTTGAGATGAAATGAATTTGCATTTACATCTACAAGCTTTTTTTTTTTTTTTTTTTTTAGTTATTTAATGGGTCAATGAAATCATGGTCTTGGAGTCTGGGGGACCTGTTTTCTGACTGATACGTTCATTGACAATGTTTAGAGTTCTGGGATGCCTTGGGGAAATGAATACTTTCAAACAGTCTCTCTTTAATATCTGTTTCAAGGGAAAGAGGGACATTGACAATGCTGAGACGAGGAGATTTTTATTTCCATAATTTAGTTTGAGTGTCTCAAAGCACAGTTAGTTTGATTTGTCTTATGTTCCAGACCACAGGTGTTTCCCATTAAGACAAGCAAGCTGACTTTAAGGGAATCCAGCAGAGCAGTGGGCACAGAATGCCTTCTGTGAACTGCCAATAATTATTTGTCCTGGCTTTGTTTCTGGAGATTCTACTTAAATTGGTTCAAAAGCTGATAATCTGTTTCATCCCTAAAGATTAACCCCTTAGAAAAATGAGTGTGCTTCCACGTAATTGGACTGAATAAAAGAGCTCTCTTAATATCACTGTTAAATTAGAGAATGATTTTTAAAGTGTGATAAGAGGAGGCTTCGGAAGAACACTCAGTATGTAGCACTGCTAATAAAATAGCTTCATCAATCCTCTCAGTCTTTGCAGCAGACAAAGGGATGAGTAATAAATCTAAACTGGCTAGTACCTAAATGTTTGTATTATAAAACATGCTGACTGTGGAGTCTGCTCTGGAATAGGAATTCAAACTTGAGACATCATTTACAAACTTATTCTAATTTGCAGTCCTCTGCGCGTCAAAATGCACTTTTTAAAGCTCATTTCTCAGCAATCCATTGGTCCTAAAGTGGTCATAGTCTCCTCTCAAAGAACAGATAGATGGATGTGCTTTAACATCCATCTTGGATTTGGTCAGACAATGCCAGTTGGATGACAATACAAAATATTTTATCACAGCCCCTCTTCTCCCTCCCTTCATTTAAATTACGTTGCTTGGCATCTTCTACAGTGTGCCTGAGTGAATCTACTCTCTTTAAATATAGCTGATCTTGAAAGGAAATTTGTGCTTATTTATTGTCTCAGAGTAGAGAACAAATTCCATATAGACAACTTAGCTGGCTTAGGATATTACAGTCGCCATTGCAAAACAGTCATTAAAAGTATAGTTCTTGGAGGAGTCTCAAGACAACTGGTCAGAACAAGATAATGTTCATGATAAAACTAAACTGAACTGCTTTAACATTATTCTTTATCCATATTTTTCACTAACTTGTACTAACATACATGACCAATATGGATTAATTACAGTAGCCTTCAAGGGTGTAACTTTAGTTTGAAAGCATATATTTTAGTCCAAGAAAACTAATACATTTTTATCAGAACTACAAAGTTAAAAACTTTAGAATATAAATTAAGAAAATTTAGATTTAAAAAAATTATAATCTAAATTAAGACATGATATGCTTAATTCAGCTTCTATCATTTATTTCCTAATATCTATTTCACAAATGCTTAAGGAGACATTGGACGCAGGATCCAAAGGAAGATTAGAAGAAAGTACCTAATGATTTTCATCTCGTTTATTTTCCTGACACAAAAAATCTCCAAGAGACTTGGAATTAGCAAGAGTTACCAGAACTACTGTGAAGATTCTTGGAATCATAATGAGAATAATATTAAAAACAATATAGAAAGACAGTTGTTCAGTTCTTCAAAAGAAAGGGGATAGAGGATTCTGAAAACTATCGACAACTATACTTAACTATGTTTCTGTGGAAATCAATGCGATGTAATTACTAATCAAATGATTTGCATATACTAACAATGTAAAGAGGTCACAAAGGATCAGGGACATGGACGAGAGTTGTCATTTAGTCACTTAGTCATGTCCAACTCTTTGAGATCCTTTGGACTATAGCCTGCCAGCTCCTCTGTCCATGGGATTTCCCTGGCAAGAATAGGGGACTGGATTGCCATTTTCCTCTTCAGAGGATCTTCCTTATCCAAGGAGCGAATCCATATCTCCTGCTGGTAGGAAGATTCTTTACCGCTGAGCCACCTGCAAAGCCCTTGAGAGGAATAAGTCAGACTAAATTAATAGCATTTCTATTTTGGGCAGGGTTACTAGTAGATAGTCCAGTAAATACTGGAGAATATTTATTTTGCTTTCAAAGAGAAATGTATTTTTGTTTCTTATTATTAATCTTAGAGATTAGAAAGGTTTGAGGCTGCATGACAATTGTCATTTTAAAAAGTTAACATCTAAAATTCCCCGTCTTCCTTTCTCTCTAAACTTGTAATGCATGATTTCAGATGCTCTTGAGTTTATCTGTTTCCTTCCAGCAGTGGCTTCAACAAGATCTGCCTGTGCAAAGCATTCAACACTGTGCCTTAGAGGCTGATAGGCAAATACTCATCTTAAGATGCATTTCCTATAGCCTCCTGCAGTCTTATACAGAATCAAGGAATTTTTCATTATAAAGCTAACAGATACCTTCTCATACTGTCTCTCCCTCCTTCTCTGCTCTTTGATTGTTCTTCCTCCTAAACCTTACCAGGCCTCATAGTTTCTTCTTTTATATTTTAGTTTGATCACGTGAATTGTACTGAGAATCTGTAACTTTCCTGTCAAGCCTATCAACATATCTAAATCTCTCTCAGCCCCTTCCCCCCAAAAAATGCAAAGTAAAAAATGTTTTGATTGCACATCCCTATCTAATGATCATGCTATTCCTTTTCCATAAAGAATCTCAAAACGGTAGCTCAGATTTAAGTTCTCATTCCTTCACCATTCACCTTCACTTCATTCCTTCACTCATCAACCAATAAGAATCTTACTCGGGTGCCAACACATCTCTAAAACCCTTTCTGCTAACACAGCAAGGGCAACTAACTGACAAATAATGTAGACACTTCTCAGTTAGCAGACTTGACTTTTTGCTTCTTTGACAGTGTTGAGTAATCTTATAGAGACTATTTAGGTTTTGCTGAAACTATGTTCTTCTTATTGATTTTTAAGATCTCTAATGATTCCTTTCCAGGTTCATATCATATTTCCTCTCTGCCTGTCTTTTCAATGTTATTGCCTTTTAAGTATATATCTTTTCTTCTTCTCCAATGACAATATCACACACACTCCTAGTGTAAACAACAGTCTCTCTGGTCTATTTATGCAATCAAATCTCTCTTCTTAAGGACTTAACTCATGGAAGAATTTTAACTTCATACATCTAACTGAATGGCCCATAGGCAAGAAAAGCTTAATATGTTCAAAAATGTACTCATGAAATTCCCCATGGTGACTTAGAAAATTTCTTTGTCTCCATCTTTCAATTTTCTGAGTCACCATGGGGAAATTCCTGAGTACACTTTTGGGATTTCTTTGCCCACTGTCACATAAGCCAGTCCATTCAGAATCACTGGTACCTATGTTGAGTCTTCTTTTTCAATCACCATAAAATCAGTTAAAGACTTAGGAATTTGTCTTCTATTCAATAAATAGTTCCTGACTACATTTTCAGTACCGTTTCCTGATACTATTTTACAACTTGCATTATTACAGTATATTCCAGAGGTGAAAATTATATAATTTATTATATCCATTTGGAGAATTCCATGGACAGAGGAGTCTGGTGGGCTACAGTCCATGAGGTTGCAAAGAGATGGATACAACAGAATGACTAACACACATAACTTTTTCTAAGGGAAACTGTTCTTATAATGGGGCAGTTCTATGTAGTGATATATATATAAACTATTGGACTATAACTTTGTGGAAATGTACTACCTAAAAACAAAAATCACATAAATAGGTCTAATATGAATCAGTTCAGTTCAGTCGCTCAGTCATGTCCGACTCTTTGTGATCCCATGAATCACAGCATGCCAGGCCTCCCTGTCCATCACCATCTCCCGGAGTTCACTCAGACTCACATCCATCGAGTCCGTGATGCCATCCAGCCTTCTCATCCTTGGTCGTCCCCTTCTCCTCCTGCCCCCAATCCCTCCCAACATCTGAGTCTTTTCCAATGAGTCAACTCTTCTCATGAGGTGGCCAAAGTACTGGAGTTTCAGCTTTAGCATCATTCCTTCCAAAGAAATCCCAGGGCTGATCTCCTTCAGAATGGACTGACTGGATCTCCTTGCAGTCCAGGGGACTCTCAAGAGTCTTCTCCAACACCACAGTTCAAAAGCATCAATTCTTCAGCGCTCAGCCTTCTTCACAGTCCGACTCTCACATCCATACATGACCACAGGAAAAACCATAGCCTTGACTAGACGGACCTTAGTCGGCAAAGTAATGTCTCTGCTTTTGAATGTACTATCTAGGTTGGTCATAACTTTTCTTCCAAGGAGTAAGCGTCTTTTAATTTCATGGCTGCAATCACCATCTGCAGTGATTTTGGAGCCCACAAAAATAAAGTCTGACACTGTTTCCACTGTTTCCCCATCTATTCCCATGAAGTGATGGGACCGGATGCCATGATCTTTGTTTTCCGAATGTTGAGCTTTAAGCCAACTTTTTCGCTCTCCTCTTTCACTTTTATTAAGAGGCTTTTTAGCTCCTCTTCACTTTCTGCCATAAGGGTGGTGTCATCTGCATATCTTAGGTTATTGATATTTCTCCCGGCAATCTTGATTCCAGCTTGTGTTTCTCCCAGTCCAGCATTTCTCATGATGTACTCTGCATAGAAGTTAAATAAGCAGGGTGACAATATACAGCCTTGACGTACTCCTTTTTCTATTTGGAACCAGTCTGTTGTTCCATGTCCAGTTCTAACTGTTGCTTCCTGACCTGCATACAGATTTCTCAAGAGGCAGGTTAGGTGGTCTGGTATTCCCATCTCTTTCAGAATTTTCCACAGTTTATTGTGATCCACACAGTCAAAGGCTTTGGCATAGTCAAGAAAGCAGAAATAGATGTTTTTCTGGAACTCTCTTGCTTTTTCCACGATCCAGCAAATGTGGCGATTTGATCTCTGGTTCCTCTGCCTTTTCTAAAACCAGCTTGAACATCAGAGAGTTCACGGTTCACGTATTGCTGAAGCCTGGCTTGGAGACCAAGATCAAACTGGGTCATCCAGATTATCAGACTACAATGTGAAAAAAAAACTGTAGAATATGAAGAGAATTAACTAGTAAGCCCGAGGAGCGAAAGTAAGATTACCAATGTAGAAAAAAACTTAAGAGGATGAGACGGACGATTACTAAGAAGTTATGAGTAGGCCAACATTATAAGTATAGAGAAAACAAGATGCGGAGGGTTAAAACGAAAAGGTAATAAAACCTCGGAAGGCAAGACGCATATTGAATAGGACACTGTAGAAAAGTTGAGCTACCTCATTAGCGAGGTATGTCTGTGAACTCTTGACACTAAGGTCTACAGTATCTGTTACAGTCCTGTTTCTACACATGTACCCACCCATATCAAATCCCCATTATCTAAATGAGACTTTGTATTTTACAAACAAATATGGCTAACAAGGGTATACTGTTTGGCATTTTCTAGTCTCTCACTCCCAATATTCAACATTAATGCTGCAGTATTAAGTGATGTACGTGAAGTCTTATATTGTTCCCCTGCTTTCCTCCCTACATTAGCTAAAAGGCAAAGTCTAAATTCTGAAGCTTGACACATGCAAGACCTTCTGAGATTTGACCTTTGCTTGGCCCTTCAGATTCTTGCCACAGCTTCCCACACTTCCCTTTATGAGTCATACTTAGGCAACAGTATACTACAACCTGCTTTTTTTTATCACAGTGTGCTTTTGCTCCTATTGTCCATTATTACTAGATGTTCAACTCTTTTTTCCAGACTATTTGACTCATGTCGAAAAAACTGCTCATGTGTAAATGAATTTAGCCCTTTCCAAGCAGTTGTACATAAAGATTTTCATGGATACCACACTGTATTTGAATTAACAAGCTTTCTCCATCTCTGTCCTTCTTTGCTAGAATGTGATCTGTGATCATTTTATTCTCAGAGAAAAAACATAAAACATGATGTGGAAGAGAAACTCAGTAAATGTTTCTTCCCACCAGCTATGTAAGGACATCCAGACATAATGGGTGTCTTTTGCATTTGGTAATTTTTGAAATTGGTAATTGTAAAATGGTAATTTTGTAAAAGCTAACTGGTAAGTGCTATCTTTGATGCTAATTTGAAGAAAGTCTCTAGTGGACTGCCACCAGAATTATACATTTATGAGACTGTTTAACATTTTAATCATTTAAATTAGCAATTTCTAACTTAGTACTTCTAGGCCCTAACTTCCAGGAAATCCCTCAGAGGCACTCTTGCTGTAGATTGCTGATCCTTATTCAAGATGAAAACAAACCTCTCTTTCTAATTTTATCACCAACCTCCTCCTGTTATGTTCAAATACTTCACCATTGCCAGAATATACACTTTGCTTCTTTTCTTTTACCATCTTCTTTGTCTTAGAAGTATCCCTCATTCTTATTTATCAAAATCTTAATGATTGTTAAAACATTTGTCTATAAAGCTTTAGTGCAATAGATTATGCATAAGTTTTAAACAATACTACATCAATTCCATATTCACCATTTAAAAACTATGCAGTTACTGATAAGCTATTTAACTCCATGGGCCTTATTTTATGTTTCTAAAAATAAAAATAAACCCCTCCCAAAACTATTTAAATTAAGTAATACATATCTAAAGTATTAGAAAATCCTCCTCTATTCTCCTGTAAATTTCCACCATGCTTTTAATTCTTATCATATACTGTATTTCCATCTTGCTTTGTAATAATTCTTGTTTTCATGGCTTAAATTCTCTATTAGTGAATAATTTGGGGATGAGATGGGAAGTGGAGATATAGTTTATCAGTCTTTTTTTCCTTATAGTATTTCACACAGCATATTTACTAATGTATGTGTGTATGTGTATGTTTAAAGACTTAAAATAAATTTTTAGCAAACTTATCAATAATTTACAAGCTGAAAGAAAGAACTGTAAGTCATAAGACAGGGAAAAGATTCAAAATCTCAATGGGCTGAAATTTCTAGGAACAAATCAGTCCTGAATTTATAATAGTATTGTCAGCAGATTAGAGGATAAACATCACAATGTGTTTATTTTCACATTAGAACTGGCCAATTATGCTTAAGATGTTAAACCAACCAATATGAAATAGTTTAATTTAGTTGAACTATCACAGACATGAAAATACATTACACACTCAGGGTAGTTTATCTTACTCATACTATACTTGGAGAAAGTTGTTTTGTCTTGGATGCCTCTAAACAGAACTGGAGGAGTTTCAAGGAAGGGAAGCCAGCATTCTGAGGACTCCGTAAACATTCATCTTCTGTATGTCTGCTACAGAAACCAGGGTTGTTTAGTGTGAAGAACCGAAGATAAACTATAATATTTGACTTCAAATATTCAAAGGTTGTCATTTGAAAGATATTAGATTTAGTTTCTGAGATTCTCAGTGATAGAAATATACCAGTGGAGAGAAGATGCAGGGAGGCAAACATCGACTTAATATAAAAAACTTTAAACTTTTATAGACATCAATAAGTATAACAGACTATCCAGAAAAAATGTTTCTATGAATTGGGAGATTAAGATTAGTAAGTATAGAATAAGGCTGTTATAAAGGAGAGTCTTCCTTTTGAATGAGAAATTCAATTACATAATATTCAACAATTCTTTGAAAATTATATTTCAATTAATTTATAAAACAAGAACTTACAGTATATTTTCTAGGGACTTCCCTAAGGATACTGTGGATAAGAACACCCCTACCAAATGCAGGGCAGATGCAATCCCTGGTCCAGAAAGACTACACATGTCATAAAGCAACTAAGCCCGTGCACCACAACTACTGACCCCAAGCTCTAGCACCCATGAGCAGCAACCACTGAGACCACAACTACTGGAGCCTGTGCATTCTAGGTCCCGCAAACAACTAATGAGACCATGTGATGTAACTGCTGAAACCCATGCACCATACAGCCTGCTCACTGCAACTACTGAGCCTGCCTACTGCAACTGTTAAAGCCTGTGTGCCTAGAGCCTGTGCTCCACAAGAGAAGCAACCACAATGAGAAAAGCCTGTGCACTGCAACAGAGTAGCCACAGCTCTCCACAACTAGAGAAAGTATGCTTGTGGCAATGAAGACCAAGCGCAACCAAACTAAATAATTTTTTAATGTATTCAATATTCCTCTCAATTAAAAAATTTTAAAATAAATATATTTTTAAAGTACTTGCTAAATGTCCCTTAGTGAAAATGGAGTTAATCAATTGAAGACAAGAGAAGGAGAAAAAAAGAAAACCTTAGATTTATTCAAATCAACATTTTAAAAATTATTTGCAACTTTGGAAAACAAACCAAAATGTAGTTGCATTTATGAAACACTAAAAGAATTGATTCCATTTGTTTGGAACCATAAAATACCCTGGACAGCCAAAGATTGCTTGAGAAAGAACAAAGCTGGATGTATCACATCCCCTAATCTCAAACTATACTACAAATCTGTAGTAATCAAAACAGTATACATAGATCAATGGACTGGAATACAGAACCCAAAAGTAAATCCAGCCTTGTGTGGTAACATAATCTACAAATGAGGCAAGAATACACAAAGGAGAGGAAAAAAAAACAGTCCCTTCAATAAATGATGTTAGGAAATCTAGACAGCTACATGTAAAAGAATAAAACCAGACAATTTTACAATCCCATGGGCTGTAGCTTACCACACTCCTCCATCCATGGGATTTCCCAGGCAAGAGTACTGCAGTGGGTTGCCATTTCCTTCTCCAGAGGATCTTCCCTACCCAGGGATTGAACCTGGGTCTCAAGCATTGTAGACAGACGCTTTACTGTCTGAGCCACCAGGGAAACCAATTTTTGAATACTTTATACAAAAATAAACTGAAAATTGATTAAATACTTAAATGTAAGACTGTAAAACTCCTAGTAGAAACCATAGGTAGTACCTGTTTGACATCAGTCTTAGCAATAGATTTTTGGATCTAAATGAGGAGTCCTACAATAGCAACAAAATAAAAAAATAAATAAATGTGACTATAACAAACTAAAAATCCTTTGCAGAGCAAAAGAAACTAACAAAACTGAAAATCAACCTACTGAAAGAAAATATCTGCAAAAGATATTTCTGATAAGGGGTTAATATTCAAAATATATAAAGAACTCATTACAATTCAATATAAAAATTTTAAAGAAAGGATCCAATTTAAAATACATTCCTTATTAATAAGGAATCACAAGTCCTAAATGACACATTAGACTAGATGGACATAACTCATTTTTATAAAGTATTCCATCCAAAAGCAACAGAATACACATTCTTTTCAGTGACATGTGCAATATTCTCCAGGATAGACCACATGCTGAACTACAAAGCAAGTCTCAGTAAATTCCAGAAAACTGATATAATATCAAGTATCTTTTCCAACCACAATATTATGAGGTTAGAAATTAACTACAAGAAAAATAAAACTGCAGAAAACATATATACATGGAGGCTAAGCGATATGTTGCTTAACAACAAATGGATCACTACTGGGAATCAAACCAGAAATCATAAAATACCTAGAGACAAATGAAAATGAATCCAAAAAAGCAGTTTTAACAAAAGAGTAAAGTTTATAGAGATAAAAGTTTACCTCAGGAAACAAAAATCTCAAATAAACCACCTATCCTTATACCTAAAGCAACTAGAGCAGAACAGAGAAAACCCAGCTAGTAGAAAGAAATTATAAAGCTAAAAACATACATAAATGAAACAGACAAAAAATAACAGAAAAGATCAATAAAACTAAAAGCTGCATCTTTGAAAAGGTAAATACTGATAAACTTTTAGCCACTCATCAAGAAGAAGTGAGAAGAAAACGGCAACCCACTCCAGTACTCTTGCCTGGAAAATCCCATGAATGGAGGAGCCTGGTAGGCTGAAGTTCATGGGGTTCGCGAAGAGTCAGACGACTGAATGACTTCACTTTCACGTTTCACTTTCATGCACTGGAGAAGGAAATGACAACCCGCTACAGTGTTTTTGCCTGGAGAATCTCAGGGATGGTGGAGCCAGGTGGGCTGCTGTCTATGGGATAGCACAGAGTCAGACACGACTGAAGCGACTTAGCAGCAGCAGCAGCAGCAGCAAGAAGAAAAGGAAGAGGGCCTAAATCAATAAATTCACAAATGAAAAATGAGAAGTTATAACTGACACTACAGAAACACAAAATATTATAAGGTTACCATGAGCAATTATACACCAATAAAATGGACAACTTAGAAAATGGACAAATTCTTCAGTTCAGTTCAGTTGCTCAGTCGTGTCCGACTGTTTGCGACCCCGTGAATCACAGTACGCCAGGCCTCCCTGTCCACCACCATCTCCTGGAGTTCACTCAGACTCATGTCCATCAAGTCCGTGATCCCATCCAGCCATCTCATCCTCTGTCGTCCCCTTCTCCTCCTGCCCCCAATCCCTCCCAGCATCAAAGTCCTTTCCAATGAGTCAACTCTTCGCATGAGGTGGCCAAAGTACTGGAGTTTCAGCTTTAGCATCATTCCTTCCAAAGAAATCCCAGGGTTGATCTCCTTCAGAATGGACTGGTTGGATCTCCTTGCAGTCCAAGGGACTCTCAAGAGTCTTCTCCAACACCATAGTTCAAAGCATCAATTCTTTGGCACTCAGCCTTCTTCACAGTCCGACTCTCACATCCATACATGACTACTGGAAAAACCATAGCCTTGACTAGACGGACCGTAGTCGCAAAGTAATGTCTCTGCTTTTAAATATGGTATCTAGGTTGGTCATAACTTTTCTTCCAAGGAGTAAGTGTCTTTTAATTTCATGGCTGCAATCACCATCTGCAGTGATTTTGCAGCCCACAAAAATAAAGTCTGACACTGTTTCCACTGTTTCCCCATCTACTTCCAATGAAGTGATGGGACCGGATGCCATGATCTTGTTTTCTGAATGTTGAGCTTTAAGCCAACTTTTTCACTCTCCTCTTTCACTTTCATCAAGAGGCTTTTGAGTTCCTTTTCACTTTCTGCCATAAGGGTGGTGTCATCTGCATATCTGAGGTTATTGATATTTCTCCCAGCAATCTTGATTCCAGCTTGTGTTTCCTTCAGTCCAGCGTTTCTCATGATGTACTCTGCCTAGAAGTTAAATAAGCAGGGTGACAATATACAGCCTTGACATACTCATTTTCCTGTTTGGAACCAGTTTGTTGTTCCATGTCCAGTTCTAACTGTTGCTTCCTGACCTGCATACAGATTTCTCAAGAGGCAGGTCGGGTGGTCTGGTATTCCCATCTCTTTCAGAATTGTCCACAGTTTATTGTGATCCACACAGTCAAAGGCTTTGGCATAGTCAATAAAGCAGAAATAGATGTTTTTCTGGAACTTCAAAAGGTACAATCTCTCAAGATTGAGCTAGTAACAAATAGAAAATAAAATCAGACAAATAACCAGTGCTGAAATTGAATCAGTAATTACAAAACGGCTAACAAACAAAAGCCTAGGATAAAAAACTAAAACCTGTCATGCCTTTACAGGTGAATTTTACCAAAAATCTAGAGAAGAATTAAAATGTATCTTTCTGAAGCTATTCCAAACAATTGCAGAGAAAGAAATCTTTTTGAACTTAGTCTATGAGACCACAACCACCCTGATACCAAAACCAAAGATATCATAAAAAAAGAAAGTTGCAGGCCAGTATCACTGATGAACAAATAAATCTTCAACAAAATACTAGCAAACCAACTCCAAAAATGCATTGAAAGAATCACATACCATGATCAAATTGGGATTTATCCCAGGGATGCATGTATTTTTCAGTACACACAAAATCAACATGATACATCACATTAACAAATTGAAGAACAAAAGCAATATGCTCATCTCAATAAATGCAGAAAAAAACTTCTGACAAAATTCAAAATACATTTATGATCTAAAAAACTCTCCAAAAAGTAAACATAGAGAGGACATACCTCAAAATAAGAAAGTCCATATATGACAAACCCACAGCTAACATCATACTCCCTTGTAAAAAGCTGAAAATGCTTCCTCTAAGATCAGGGCCAAGACAAGAATGTCCACTCTCACCAACTTATTCAACACAGGTTTTGTAAGACCTAGCCATAGCAATCAGAGAAAAAGAAATGAAAGGAATTCAAATTGGAAGAGAAGTAAAACTGACACTGCTTGCAGATGATTTGATACTATACATAGAAAATCCTGAAAATGCTACCAGAAAACTATTAGAGATCAATGAATTGGTAAAGTTGCTGGATATAAAATTAACACACAGAAATCTGTTGCATTTCTATACACCATTAATTAAATATCAGAAAGAGAAATTAAGAAAACAATCCCATTTACCTCTGCATGAATAAGAATTAAATACCTAGGAATGAACCTACCTACAGAGACAAAAGGCTTTAGTTCCAAAAACTATGAGATGCTGATGAAAGAAATCAAAGGCAACAAATATAGATGGAAAGATGTATTGTTTTCTTGGATTGGAAGAATCAATATTGTGAAAATGACCATACTACCCAAGGCAATCTACAGATTCAATGCAATCCCAATCAAATTACCAACGGCATTTTTCACAGAACTAAAACAAAACACTGTAAAATTAGCATGGAATAACAAAAATATACTCTGAGCTGTAAAAACTATCTTGAGAAGAACAGAACTTGAAGAATCATGCTCTTTGATCCCAAATTATACAAAGGAGGCAAGACTATACATTGGAGAAAAGACAGTTTCTTCAGTAAGTGATGCTGCTGGAGAAACTGGACAGCTATATGAAGAAGAAAGAAATTAGAACATTCTCTAACATGATAGACAAAATCAAACTCAAAATGGATCAAACGTAAGATTAAATGCTACAAAGCTACTAGAGAAAAACATAAGCAGAACACATTTTGACATAAATTACAGCCATGTTCCTTTGAACCTATTTCCTAGAGTAAAAGAAAAAATAACAAATAGGAACTAATTAAACTCAAAAGCTATTTTACAGCAAAGAAAACTATAAACAAAACCAATAGACAACACACTGACTGGTAGAATGTATTTGTAAATGATGCTACTGGCAAGCGATTAATTTCCAAAATATACAGACAGCTCATGCATCTTAATATCAAAAAATATATATAAATTAAGAAAATGGGCAGAAGACCTAAATACACATTTCTTCCAATAATACATACAAATGACCAGTCACATATTGATAGAGAAACACAAATCAATACTACAGTGTGGTTCAAAACTACAATGAGGTGGCACCTCACACCAGTAAAAAGTCTACAAATAATAAATGCTGGAGAGAGCACCCTTCTGCACTGTTGACAGGAATGTAAGTTGGTACAATAACTATGGAGAGCAGTTGCTTAAAAAACTAAACAGTTAACCATAAGATGCAGGCATATATCTGGAGAAAATGCTAATTCTAAAAGATATACACACCTGAATGTTTATAGCAGCATTGTTTATAGTAGCTGAGACATGGCAGCAATCTAAATATCCATCAACAGATGAACGGATAAAGATGTAGAATATATATACACAATGGAATATTACTCAGACATAAAAAAGAATGAAATGATGCCATCTGAAGCAATATGGATGGACCTAGACATTATCTTAGTAAGTGAAGTCAGATAAAGATATATATCATATAATATCACATTATGTGGAAGTTATGACCAATCTAGATAGCATATTAAAAAGCAGAGATGTTACTTTGCCAACAAAGGTCCATCTAGTCAAAGCTATGGTTTTTCCAGTAGTCATGTATGGATGTGAGAGTTGGTCTATAAAGAAAGCTGAGTGCCGAAGAATTGATACTTTTGAACTGTCGTGTTGGAGAAGACTCTTCAGATTCCCTTGTGCTGCAAGGAGATCCAACCAGTCCATCTTAAAGGAAATCAGTCCTGAATATTCATTGGAAGGACTGATGCTGAAGCTCCAATACTCTGGCCACCTGATGCGAAGAACTGACTCATTTGAAAAGACCCTGATGCTGGGAAAGATTGAAGGTGGGAGGAGAAGGGGACAACAGAGGTTGAGATGGTTGGATGGCATCGCTGACTCGATGGACATGAGTCTGAGTGAACTCCGGGAGTTGGTGATGGACAGGGAGGCCTGGCGTGCTGCAGTCCATGGGGTCGCAAAGAGTCAGACACAACTGAGCAACTGAACTGAACTGAACTATGTGGAATCTAAAAGAACAATACAAATGAACTCATTTACAAAACGAGAATAGAGTAACAGACATAGGAAACAAACTTATGGTTACCAAAGGGGATTGCAGGGTGGGCAGCAGGGAGATAAATCATGAGTTTGGGTTTAGCAAATACACACTACTATATATAAAACAGATAAAAACAAGGACCTACTGTATAGCATGGGGAAATTATAGTCAATATCTTATAATAATCTATAATGGAAAAGAATCTGAAAACATATACATGTGTATATATATCTGTGCATATATATGCACAAACATATATATATATATATATAACTGAATCACCTTGCTATAATACAACATTTTAAATTAAGTGTATTTCATAAATGGTTAAAAAGAAAATTATTGTAAATACATTATTATTCTTTTATCTAATGGATCCCACAGTAATATGTTTTAAAATAGGGACAGTACTAAAAAGATATATAGAAATAGGAAGTAAATTTATATTATCATATTGTAGTTTGGGTTACACTAAGGAATTTTCTTGACTTTTGTAAGACATTAACATTATTTTGAATTTGAAATGAAGTATCTATATTATCATAAGTTGGTTTGAAATGAAAAAACATGGGCAGTGGATCCCAATAGATATTTTTCCAAAGAAGATATGTAGATGTCCAACAGGCACATAAAAATGCTCAAAATCACTAATCATTAGGGAAATGTGAATCAAAACCACGAGATTTCACTTCACATCTGTCAGAATGGCATGTGTGTGTATGCTTAGCCACTCAGTTGTATCTGACTCTTTGGGACAACATGGAATATAGCCTGCCAGGCTACTCTGTCCATGGGGATTTTCCAGGCAAGAATATTGGGAGTGGGTTACCATGCTCTCCTCCATGGGGATCTTCCCAACCCAGGGATTGAACCCAGGTCTCCTGCATTGTGGATTCCTTATTGTCTGGGCCACCAAGGAAGCCCATCAGAATGGCTTAATAATTACCAAAAAGATAAAAATAACAGGTGTTTACATGAATGTAAGGAAAAGGGGACCGTGGTTTATTGCTGGTGAGAATTTAAACTGGTATAGCCACTATGCAAACGGTATGGGCTTTCTTCAAAACAGTAAAAACAGAACTACCATACAATTCAATAATTACACTCCCATTTATCTGGGAAAAAAAAAAAGAAAGAAAACACTAATTCAAAGAGATAAATGTACCCTGTTTTTCATTGCTGTTTAACAGCCAAGATGTGGATGCCACCTAAATGACTATCAATAGATGAGTGAATAAAGATGTGGTGTATATATCTATATACACACATACATATACATGCACATATACAATGGAATATTACTAAGCTATAAAAATAATGTCTTGCCATTTGTGTAGACATGCACAGGCCTAAAGGACATTATGCTGAGTGAAATAAGTCAGACAGAGAAAGGCAAATACCATGTATATTTTCACTTGTATGTAGAACCTAAAAAACAAAAGGACAAATACAATAAAACAAAAGACTAATATTCTGAGAACAAACTAGTGGTTGGCAGAGAAGAGGGTTGGAAGATGAGTGAAACAAACGAAGCAGATTAAGCAGTACAAACTTCCAGTTATAAAATAAATGTCAGGGATGTCATATAATGTCAGCACAGAGAATATAGTAAAAATATACATATAAATTTGAATGGTAACAGATGGTAAGTAGACTTATAGTGGTGATCATTCAATCATGTATAAATATCGAATCATGTTGTACACCTGAAACTAATATAATATTATAAAGCAATTGTATATCAATAAAAAAAATAAGGGATTCCATATCTGTTCTAGTGCTTGTATGTCCATTAACCTAATTATTTCTGAAATATAGTAATTAACTGACCCGTGAAGTCAAAAGTCAATGAATACATGAACTTTTTAAGATCAAAAAAGTCACTGATTTATGCTCAGCAATTCCATCCTTAGGAAGTGTATTTATACCTTGAATTTTGCATGAAGCTATTATGTGAATTATACAATTAGGCAATATGCATTTAACTACAGTCAACAGAGTTCTAATTTGACTGTCAATTAAGGCTGCATGTTGACTACCACTTAAGTGAAATATAATGTGGAGGGTAAAAGATTACCTCATAAGTCTGCATTCATCTTTTTTTCTAACAGATTCAAGCCTACATTCAGCATGCAATTAAATCACAAAATACTAGACACACTGTGACCTCCATGGCAAGTATCAGTGTATATATTCACTTTCTAGCTGACAAGCAGTATAGGTATTTTACTGAACTTCAAATGGTGTGAAGTTCCAAGATTCTTACAGAATTATGCATGATAGAAACTCCAAGTAGCTATCTCAGTTTGATTTGAAAAAAAAAAAGAAAAGGTGGGCTTGAAATGCTTGATTGAGGAACAGGTGAGGTTAAAAATGACTGAAGAGTTATTGAACTCATTTTGACATGATTTAAATAATGGCCGGAAACTGCAAGGGCACATGCAGTGAAGTTAAATCTTTCCTACTCATTAATAGAGGGGATACAAAGGTCACTGCTGTGCAAAGAGAATTGACTAATCTCTCCGATGCATGGTATATCCAGTACCCCTTTATTTAATTTTGTGGAGGAAAGCTGGTCTGAATTAGGCCTTCAATAATTATTACAGGGACCTGACACAAACCTTAACAAGTCCCATAATGGTCTATCTGTATATTCAGGAGAATTATTACATACTGACTCATGTATGTAATACTCAGCTGTTGGGCTGCAGACGTTCTGCTGTTCACTTAGAACCTCTTTTGAATTGTTTTACATTTTACAAGATGCAAAAGAAGATAGTTGTGTAAATTAGAGAAAGAAGCAGAATAACACCCATGGGGGTGGGGATAGGGAGCTGATTCTTAATGCTATGTCTAAGTAAAATGTGAGCCATTTCATCCTTGAAGCCTGACATTGTGCTTGAAGCTGCAAGTATGCTCTTCCTGGCATAATAAGATATTATACATAGAGATACAATATGTGACTTAAATAGGTATGAGGACAGGAGGCAGCTTTCTAAGACCCCGACCCAGCATTTTATTCCAAGAATGATAGCAAAGTTTTAAAGGAGTAGATGTCATCTCTCTGAGAAAGTATGAAAAGAAAGAGAAGAAATGAATAGTCATCAGTACTTCAATTCCTGCCTCAGAATTTTCAAAAAATTTCAAGGATAAGACAATCTTACATGTGTAACTCTTTCTCCCCAATTACTCTGGACATGTATGGACTTGCGTGCTCAGTCATGTACTACTCTTGGTGACTCCATGGACTGTGGCCTGCCAGGTTCCTCTGTCCATGGGATTTCCCAGGCAAGAATACTGGAGTGGGTTGCCATTTTTTTCTTCCAGGGGATCTTTCCAACCCAGGAATCAAACCCACGGCTCCTGCATTGGCAGGTGGATTCTTTACCACTGAGCCACTAAGTGTTCCTAAATAAAATATATGCATTGGTTTTTAATTTATAACCTTTGGTGTATGCCAAGCCTAGGACGTCTTGTTACAAGGCCAACACCAGCAAATATTTCTCTCAAATGAATAGCTAGGGAGCAAATATTTCTGCTTTTTGATTTGTAGGAAAAATTTTTTTCTTCTATTTGCTTATTTATCACTAGAAGGTTAATGTTAAAGTGACACTTAACTTAGTTTAGCTCCTTTAGATCAAATTCTCTCCACACCTGTTATTTGAATTTCCTATACAGATTTTATTAAAATACATGTAAATGGAATCCATGGTAAACATGACCTGTATATGACCTTAAGTATAAAGGAAATCTAAACCATTTCCCTTCTTTTTGTTACCAGTTTTTCAACCCTTTCTTAACTAGTTATTTCAAAATGTGCTTTTCCTCCCTGCAAAACACATCTTTGTGTCAAAATGATGAAAATAGTGTAATGCTAAAAGAATACAGAAGCTCACTAGCAGTATTTATTTATTGCTTAACACATGTTTCTCTTACTTTTATTTTGTAAATCTTCTAGATTTAAAATAAACTACTAGATGAAGATGAAAGGTTGCAGTTCTGTAGCTATAAATAAAGCAGCTTACTAAATGCAAATGTTTCTTGTAGCCCAATGTTTCAAGGAGCAATATTATGCAGCTCTTTTGGGAGAAAGGGGTTTTATACATTTCCTTTTTTTTTAACCTCTATGATTTAAGTTTTAAAGAAAAATATTTATAAATTGAGCCCCATATGTTGATTTGCAAAAGAAATACACTAAATACTATGTTTTCAGAGAAGAGCATTGAAATCAGGGGAAGAATGTGCTTGCAATTTACTTTCAGTTTGCAAGTATTAAAAAAAAATATTTAGCCTCTGGGGGTAATGCAATCGTTTTCATGATATTTTTATTCTAAAGAATATTTTCTAGATTTAATCTATGCAATCCAATCAAAACCATACATTCAAATAGAGCCTTTAAAAAATATTTTTGGACACTGTTTATAGAAAAATTACTAAAAAGCTGGACTATATCAAAAAAAGAAGTTAGATCCAAGTAGAAAGTAACCTTGAATAATTTACTCTGAACTTTCCCCAAACCACTACAATGTCGAAAAGGATTTGGTCCTAAAACCTGTTATTTTCTGTGTATATAATTTTTCTTTTGTTTATTTTGGGGCCAAAAAAAAATGTCTGCTGCTGTTGAAGGGAAACTTGCAACAAACTCAGTTACTAGAAACCCCAAGGTCACTTAAAGCAGGACCATGACAAACTTCAACAGTAAATGAAGAAAATTAAAATATAAATAGAATTTTCCTGCAAGCCAGTGTAACTTCGGAACAAAAATGAGACATTCTGATATTTGTTTCTGTGAGAAAATAAACTGAAAAAAATTGCAGAACTTGGAAACTAAGCAAGATAGAATAACAATGGGTGTGGGAGACAAAGGAAGGAAAGAAGCAAAACAAAAGAAAAGTGAAGGGAAGAAATATGAAAATGGATCTGGGGGTGGGGGAAGCAAGCAAAATAAGTGCAATAAAATGCTAATTTCTATTTGGATGTTTGTTCACTGAAAATCTTTCCTATGTCATCACAGGTAGAGCGTGCTTAGTCACTCAGTCCTGTCTGACTCTGCAGCCTCATGGACTCACTCCTCTGTCCATGGGGATTCTCAAGAATACTGGCATAGGTAGCCGTTCCCTTCTCCAGGGCATCTTCCCAACCCAGGAGTGAACCTAGGTCTCCCGCATTTCAGGTGGCTTCTTTACCACCCGAGCCACCAGTGAAGCCCTCTTGTACTAATAAACACTGGAAAACACATTAATGTTTTCAATTCTTGTTACTTCTTCCAAATCTTTTTGGAAAAGATTTTTATAGAGACAAGTCTCTGAAGATAGAAATACCAGGAAAAATAGTGAATAAATTATTAGCATTTTCTTTCAACAAATTGAAGAAGTTCTGAAATTCATTATTTAAAGTGCAATGTTTCTTTCATTCACAGTACGGTATGTAGGGTCCTCCACTAGAGCTGTAGAAATGTGCTAATACTAGTTTCTGGCATCCTTCAAGATAGGCTGCAGGAAATGGAGGTGGCAGACAGCATCCAGCTGTCAGCAACTTCACGGTCTGCTGCAAAAAGCCACTTGCTCAAGGCCTTGCTCTCCATTCCAGGACCAGGGACATCTGGTACCGAGTGAGGTGGGGCAAAGGAGTTGTACAGCTCTGCCCAAAGCCAGACCCTCTGCCTCACAACATTCACTTCCGAGCTCCCTTCCAGAGCAGCGGACACTATACTGGCTTGTACTGTAAGCTCATTTTCTTCCTCTGCCCCAAATTGCTTTTTCCTCCTTCCTATTACAGGTGAGAATCTAATAAATATCTCTCTCCTTCACAATAAACTTTACTTTAGCTTCTGCTTCTGGAAAACCTAACCCATAAAAGTTGTTACACTAAGTTTTATAAACATTCAACTATAAAATGCGAATCATGATTTTGCACACTCATTGAGAAGTTTTTAAACTCACTTTATTTAAAGGACTATGCAAAACAATTTCTATGTATTATCTCCCTACCATTTAATGATCAACATCTTATTAGACTCAAATTTTATATCCACTATATAAATGAAGAAGCCAGAGCAGAGATAAGTCTGAAGGGACAAAGCTTAGAATCAGATCCCAGCAGTCTAAGAATCTATGTTATTAACCATTTGTATGCAGCGATTCTTCAAAAATTGTTCAGATGCAACTTTTATATGCATGGTCTCAAACAGCCAAATAAAGACGTGGAAAACTCCATAACTCAAACATCCCATGTCTGATTCTAATGTAGGTGAGACAGTTGGATAAGCCATATATAATTTCAACTTTCACCAGAGATGCTTTACATTGAAAATTTTCATCACATATTTAAAATGAAAATTACTGTAAAACAAGCAGTACACGTGGTATTAGAGACAGAAAGATGGAAAAGAAAGTGACCGCTACTTTCAAGAAGCAAAATTCTTAAAGTAAAAGAAGAATGCAAACCAACAGTTTCTGCTCAATGTACAGCTCTGCTAAAATAAAGGTACAAGATATGTAAAGGAGGAGACAAGAGCTCTTTGCAGAGAAGTCAGAAAAGACTGCCTTCATATAAGACAAGTGCCTGAGCTAGGGGCTTGAAAGTAGGGGACAACTCTTCTCAAGATAACAGGTCAGCAAAGATGCAAAGTCTTGAAAAGGCATGGTCTGAGGAGAGGCCAATAGGTTTTCTGACAAGTGAGTCATAGCTTTTCAGTCAAAGTTTCCTTCATTGTCTGAGCACTTGAACAAATCTACAACCATCTGCTTTTCTTTCTAGATGAAACTTGTTTGATCCTACTTTAGTGAATAGCATCTTAAGGAATTTTATACCATTTTTGCCTCTCTGTTAAATTAATAACATAATCAATGCTGTCTTATCCTATATGACATTCAAACTGCAGAAGAAAACAACCCTGACCACATCACACTCTCCCCACGCACAAGCACCCAGACCATGCTAAAAACCCCTGCTAGGTGCTCCCACAGCACTCACAGTCTCTGCAGTATGAGCATGTACCATCCTTTATTATTTTTGCTTCATTCTAATTTTTCCTTACTAGACCACAAAGTCCATTTGGCAGGAATCATCTCTAGCAAACTTCCCACTGATGGAATCCCTAGTGCTTGGAACTTGGTAGGTCCTTAGTAAATGTGTGTTAAATGAGCGAATGGATGAAGGCATTGTCCAGTCATTTATTTCTAAAATTAAGAAATATTTATGGAGTATCTACTAGGTTCCAGACATTGTGCTAAGTCTTGGGATGATGCAGTCATTCCCTTAAAAAGTGATGACTCAGTTTAAAAAAAAAAAAAATCTGCCTGCCAATGCAAGAGACACAGGTTCAACCTCTGGGTCTGAGAGATCCACGAGAGAAGGAAATGGTAACCTACTTCAGTATTCTTGCCTGGGAAACCCCATGGACAGAGCCTAGTGAGGTACAGTCCATGGGGTCACAGAATTGGATAGGACTTAGCAACTAAACAACAACAATCTAAAAATTTAGTCTAAACATAGGCATACACACTTTTTTTTTTTTTCACAATTATTGTTTAAATACCTGCTAGAAGGCAATGGCAACCCACTCCAGTACTCTTGCCTGGAAAATCTCATGGATGGAGGAGCCTGTTAGGCTGCAGTCCATGGGATCGCTAAGAGTCGGACACGACTGAGCGACTTCACGTTCACTTTTCACTTTCATGCATTGGAGAAGGAAATGGCAACCCACTCCAGTGTTCTTGCCTGGAGAATCCCAGGGATGAGGGAGCCTGGTGGGCTGCCGTCTATGGGGTCGCACAGAGTAGGACACGACTGAAGCGACTTAGCAGCAGCAGCAGCAGTAAGTATAAAGCCCTTGAGATCTCTGGAAGGTCTAAAGCTAGAAGTCAAAATGTTGTGTTGCTTAGCTGTGTCTGACTCTTTGTGACTCCATGGACTGTAGCCCATCAGGCTCCTCTGTCCACAGATTTCTCCAGTTGAGAATAATAGCGTGGGTAGCCATTCCCTTCTCCAGGGGATCTTCCCAACCCAGGGATCGAACCTCTGGGTCTTCCACATTGCAGGCAGATTCTTTACCATCTGAGCCACCAGGGAAGCCACCAGAGGTCAAAATACTAGAATAAAATATCATGAAACCAGTGCTTCAGTTAGATGAAATGATTTATTCAAGGACGACACCTTTCCAACATTCGTTTAACCTTTTACAAAAAAAGAAATATATGGAAGTTTCCAGAGGATATAGTGAAAAGGGAGCAAACTTTGGAGTAGGTTAAAATTTGACTTTAAGACTTAAAATTCTAGTTTGCCACTCAGAACTCTATGACCTTGAGAATGTTAAAGATATCCGGCATTCATTTTCTCACTTGTTTTATTAATCAGGTTAAGAATTCTCATTCCCAGAGTTCCTTGTGAGGATTACCTCAAATTTCATATGTGAAGCACTTAGCATACCTCCAGGGACATAGTAGTCATTTAACTAATGTCAATTTTCTCTGCTAATTCTTAGGCTAACCTAAGAACCCATCAGGGGTAAGCATAACTTCCTTATCCCAAACCATCTTCTCTCCTGTCACGCAAAATTGAAATGATTTCTCTAATGACACTCATAATTTTAGGAGAACTTGTAAATAAACACCAAGGTGAGTTTTACAAAAGGTACTCTAGCTAGACATATATTTATTTTTATATTGATGGAGAAGGGATTGACTACTCATTCCAGGAACCTTGCCTGGAGAATCCCATGGACAGAGGAGCCTGGTGAGCCACAGTTCATGAAGTTGCAGAGTCAAAAAGGACTGAACAGCACTTCCACTTTCATAAAGATAAGTTACTATGTTTCTCAATAGAAATTATTTGTACTATTGTTACTCTTCAGCTATCTAATAAAAGACTAAACACGGACAGTTTAGTCTTGTAAGATGAATTAAAATTTACAATGTGTAGTCCACATTTTCTCCTGTCTGGTGAAGAGATCACAAATCCAACCTGCTGCTGCTGCTGCTAAGTCACTTCAGTCGTGTCCGACTCTGTGCGACCCCACAGACGGCAGCCCACCAGGCTCCCCAGTCCCTGGGATTCTGCAGGCAAGAACAATGGAGTGGGTTGCCATTTCCTTCTCCAATGCATGAAAGTGAAAAGTGAAAATGAAGTTGCTCAGTCGTATTCGACGCTAGCGACCCCATGGACTGGAGCCCACCAGGCTCCTCCGTCCATGGGATTTTCCAGGCAAAAGTCTAATCCAACCTAGTTCACTAATACTCAACTGTGAGAGCTGGCAGCAGAATCTAAAAAATTTTTAAAAAGTAACCAACCAATGAGAATAAGAGCAAGAGTCATATTGAAATGCATGACTTGCAAGATATTTTAAACCATTTTATTTTTAACTATTATTCTTTTAACATTTACTCTTTGAGTCTTGATCATTTTCTAATCTATAGATGAAATTATGGTAAGTTCCATGATTTTGTTTTTTTCAGTTAGTGAAATAATCTTTGTTCAACAATTTTATCTACACTTGTAGCAATAAAAATTTCACATGTGATTCAAAGAGAGGTCCTCTTCCACTTACTGTCTAGGGTCTAACTCATGCTAGGCACCTGCACTGAGGCAATACGAGGGAGTAGAGTGTGACTGGCATTTTCTTCTCCCACCCCTAGCTTGTTCTTCCACCAATTTGCTTACAGGTATTTTCTAACTCCTATGGGTAGAAGGAGGAAAAGAGGAAAGGGAAGAAAAGTTCTTTCTTATTAAAACTGCCATGATCCATGGACTGGAGTCATGTTCTCTGGACAAGCCAGGCATCTAAACTGACTCCTTTATTTAATGGAGAACAGCATAGATTAGCTGAGACATTCCCATCCCTAACAAGTTTTTGCCTGTGGTTCCCTTGATGACAGCAAATTGTCACCTCCTGATCCTTTAGCTCTTTCTTCAGCCTCTTACCTTACTTACTAACACAGGATGTTGGAGGCATAGACAGTCTTCTGGGCAGGACTTAAGATGGCATTATGTTCCTTCTTTTTCATATCTGTGCTGTGTATATAGTCTGTATCTGGTCCATGGGAAAGCAGTATAGCTTACTTTTTGAGGGATGAATATTCCCATTATTTTTTGAGGGATGTGTATGCATACTGTAGCATATCTCACACTTGTGCTTTTTTTTTTTTTTTTTTGATGGCTCAGGCATTCTAGTTAGTAGTACATTAAGATTCCCAAGCTCCAGGGTACACATTTCAAACTCTAAACGGCTCAAATGAGTATTTTCTCAATGTTTGAAATAGGGGTCAGACATTCCACATCCTCAAAAACCTCCCACAAGGAAGTGGGATGGGACTTAACAGCATAGCATCTTCCCAAAATCCCCTTATCTCTACTTTTAATGTTTTCATTCTTGCACAGTGCTGAGAACGTTTAGATTCAGAAAACTGGTCTCCACAATTTCTTCCGCAAATCCTTCATGGTGGTCTCATAACTCAACCTGTAATGTGGCATCGATTGTCCTCAGCTGAAATTAATACTAAAATATTTCCATTCTATTATACCATCACATAAGGTTTTCATAAAGTTAAATTTATTTAATAAAAAGACTTCTCCTTAAGATTACATCTTTCTTTCTTTTGTGGTGTGAAAAATTTCTTTCTAATGAAAGCCTAGGCAATGGCACCCCACTCCAGTACTGCTGCCTGGAAAATCCCATGGACAGAGGAGCCTGGTAGGCTGCAGTCCATGGGGTCGCTAAGAGTTGGGCACAACTGAGCGACTTCACTTTCACTTTTCACTTTCATGCATTGAAGAAGGAAATGACAACCCACTCCAGTATTCTTGCCTGGAGAATCCCAGGGACAGAGGAGCCTAATGGGCTGCCATCTATGGGGTCACACAGAGTCGACATGACTGAAGCGACTTAGCAGCAGCAGCAGCAGCAGCAGCAGCAGCAGCAGCAGCAGCAGCAGCAGCAGCAGCAGCAGCAGCAGCAGCAGGGATAGTGTATTATGGTTTATTTCATAATGTGCTTCCTTGACAAAATGAAAACTTGACCACTGACTCTACTGGTCCTTTATTTGATTTTTAATTTACAGGTTGATGTGTAGATATCTCAAGACTATTAATGTAGGTTAGCATCCTAATGTTCTTCTAAGGAAGGAAATTAAAAATCTGAAGTGACAAAATGAAACTCCCAAGTAAACATAACAAATAAGTGACATTCAAGACTAGTACAAAGTATACATTTTTCCTGACTCCCAGGCCAGTGCTCACTCCACTACAAATATACACTTAAAGAGCTAAGTAAATTGTTTCAAAAATAAAGCTTAAAATAAATAGAAAGAGGCTAATTATAAAAAAAGAAAGCTTGAAAGATGGTGATGATGATGCTACAAATAAAAGTGAAAACATATGAGGCTTAAAATGTGTCAAGTATAGAGTACTTGCCTGAGACAAACTCGTTTAATTCCTATAATAGCTCTGTGACATAAGTATGGTTATTACCCCCACTGCACAAATGAGAAAATAGGCACAGTGTGGTTTGTAGCACGCCTCTGTCTTCCATGTAGGACTTCCCAGGCAGTGCTAGTGATAAAGAACCCACTTGCCAATGCAGGAGACAAAAGAGATGTGGGTTCAGTTCCTGGGTTGAGAAGATCCTACGGAGGAGGGCACAGCAAACCACTCCAGTATTCTTGCCTGGAGAATCCCATGGACACAGAGTTGCACAGTTGAACATGACTAAATCACCTTAGCATGAATGCACATGTCCTCCAAGTTGGTGATGCCCTTAACCACTATAATTTACAACAACTCCTGATGAATAATTGGTTATCTCTAATCTGGAAATAATTTTCATCTATCACAATAAAACTTCAGAAAGTTACCATCAGGATCATTAGGTAATGAACTTAAAAAGCAAAGGAAAAAATGAATACTTGATTGAACTTTTAGGACAGTTATAAAAAACAACTCATTACAGTAAAAATATATAAAGAGATCAGAAAAATAGCAGGAGACTCTAAATGAAAGTTGTCTAATAAAATTTTAACATGTCTTAATTGAATTTTCATATTCTTTTCCTATAATCCCTAGTTTTTTTTTTTAAGCCTACCATGTGTTAGGGGCTTCCCTGCTGGTTCAGTGTTAGAGAACACACCTGCCCCTCCAGGAGATGCAGGTTTGATCCCTCAGTCAGGGAGATTCCCTGGAGAAACAAATGGCAACCCATTCCAGTATTCTTGCCTGGGAAATCCCACAGACAGAGGAGCCTAGCAGGCTACAGTCCATGGGGCTGCAAAAGAGTTGGACACAACTTAGCAGCTAGAAACAACCATGTGTTAAATTTCACATACATATGATATAGCGTTTTAGGGTCAGATGATATTTCCATTAAATATTTCATATTTCAAGAGTTCATTACAATCTACTTACAATTTGTTAAAAGCTTCAAAGTAGCAAAAATACATACTTTTATAAAGATTTTAAGCCAGTTGGTAAGAGGTAGGCACACAAGAATCGTAGTTTCTGCTGTGCATGGTTTTTTCTTCTTCCACATGTTTGTTTGTTTGTAAATAGCAAAACAACTTGATGTTAAACACTGAAGCTGTGCAGGCTTTGTTAGGCTGTTCTTTTCCAATTTAAACAAAACATAAAACAGAGGAGATATTTATCTTTAAAGAGTGGCTCCCACCATTGGGATGCCATGTTATTCTGTTACTCTCCAGGAATTATAGATGTAGGCAAAAATATAAGGCAGGGCATGGACAGAATATTTCAGTGAAAAGAATTAATTACCCAAGGAGTCAAAGATTGTGTGGAGTAGAATGAGAGATTCTGGGAAGCTTTCCTATAGATACAATGCTGAGAAACATACTCCATGTTGAGAGGCTTGTCCATCTTATATTTTACTTAACCTTTGACTGAAGCCATATTCAAGCAATGCTACCTTATTATCCCTTAAATGTTCTGGTATCATGTTAGTTTTAGCTAAATATCATATTTTGGGGTCCAGAAAAAATATCCCTCCAGTATGCCTGTCCTTGATTTCTCCATTACAGATGGGAGCTTAATTCTTTTATAAATTTGTATTAAATTTTTTCAGAGTAAGAATTACCTTTTGAAACAAACTGACAGTGATATGCCTCTCAAAATACTATTTTGGCTTAGAACTGTCATTCTTTAAGCTTAATGGCTTCAGCCCCAGGGCTGAAAAGTTACACTAGTATTACAGCTGTTCAGTGTAACATTCAAATAATGTTTGCTATTGATTTAGAAGAGTCAAACAGCTTGGATTCTGTTCCCTTTCATTTACATCCTTAGCATCAAAGTCTCAGAGCATTAGGGTAGTACAGTAAAGCATTTAGAAAAAAATTGACACTGCTGACAGTAAGATCTAGTTGCTCATTACTATGGCTGAGCAAAATTTGTGTGTTCACCACTCATCAGTAAACAGGAGAATGCCATTTGTAAACCCAAAAGAACAATGAATTATGAAATTTTCTGACAGTTCATTCATATGGAAAAGACCTCAGCCAAAACAGAAGAGCAATGCACTGCCTGTTGACTCAGGCCTCTTTTGTAAAGGGCTTAACCTTGTGTTACTTAACAAAATTCCACACTGATATGGGTCAGTATATTTTGCAATGAAGCCTGAAGGGACCACTTCTGAAGGCATGGTGGTTTAGAGAAGAAAATATAGGAGTCTGAAAAAAAAAAAAATCTAAATCAGCAGCTGACATAGTCTATGACCTTGAGCCAGTTGCTTAACCTCCTTGGGCTTGAGTTGTTACATCTGAGAGCAGGAATAACACTTCAATAGAAGCATAAAAAAAGAGCCCACTTCTTTCAATTTCACAAAAATTGGAGGAGGGATTAATGAGATAATATGTGTAAAGCAATTTGATCTCATGAGGGAAAGGCATTAAAATACATAATATCAAGCATTACTACTAATAATTATTCCAGTTGACCTATGTGTAAAGGGTAGAAGAGTCTGACTTTTTGAGTAGGATAATTACATGAGGAACAGGTTTATTTATTTATTTATCTGCTCTCCCCAAAGAGCCAGAAGTTAATTGTGTTTTGAACCTAGAAGACAAGATTGTGACTTAGGTATAGTAAATGGTTCACTAGAGCAGCTACTGAAAAGGTAGTAATAATGTGGCTTATCTTATTCTTTGGGATGGAATGCTTCAAGCAATGAATAATTATCTGTTAGGAAATATTTATTCCCCCAGGAAGAAGTGTTAACAAGCATATTCCACCACCCTCTATCATAAGGCTATTTCATGACCTTGGCTATTTAGTATGAAATGCAAAAATGTTTAAAATAAGAATTTACTTTTAACATGGTCTGCCAACAGCCAGAATCTCTCACTTTAGCAATGAGAAGCATGTTATTTAGTCATTCAGTCAAGTCCGACTCTTTGCAACCCCATGGACTATAGCCCACCAGACTCCTCTGTCCATGGGATTTCCCAGGCAAGGACACTAGAATGTGCTGCCATTTCCTTCCCCAGGGATCTTCCTGACCCAGGGATCAAAGCTGTGTCTCCTGAATTATCAGGCAGGTTCTGTACAACTGAGCCACCTGAGGAGTCTAAAATGAGACACATAGGCAGGGACAAAATCAAGAATTTTTTTTTTCAAGCCAATTGGCATATTGACTTTAGTCAAATACATTTATTTTTCATGGAATATATACTTACATATCTAGTTTAAATCACTATGTAAGATTTCAGAGATATAGAAGGAGGTATAATTTTTCAGAGTTCTGGGAGAGAACAGTCAAGACCTCACACAGATGGTAGCAGTCGAATCGTGGTGTAATAGATATGGCTGAGGTTCATTTGAGCCATAAATTCAGAAAGGAGCAGTCAGGTGTGGCTAGAGCATAAAGACCTTGCAGGGAAAAGGCAGAACACAAGGCTCAAATGACACTGTGGGCCAGGTGCTATCATTCAGGATGGCTCTGGGGAGGGATTGGAACACTATCTGGCAAACTGGTGATTCTCAAGAGGATGTGACACGCCACACCAAGAGCAGGCCAACCTCTTCCCTGCCGCACACATTCTCAACTCACAGTCTCTGCCACAAATATTAATTCAGAGGCAGCTTGTAATATCATTAGTGAGTGAAGTCGCTCAGTCGTGTCCAACTCTTTGCAACCCCATGGACACCAGGCTCCTCCGTCCATGGGATTTTCTAGGCAAGAGTACTGGAGTGGGTTGCCATTTCCTTCTCCAGGGAACTTCCCAACCCAGGGATCGAACCCAGGTCTCCCACATTGTAGACAGATGCTTTACCATCTGAGCCATCAGGGAAGTAATATCGTTCAGTGTACCTAAAAAGACAATAGGAACCATTGAAGGATTTTAAGCAGACAAATCACTTGTCAGATCTGGGTTTCACTCTGTATATTTCTATAATTAAATACACAAGAAGAATACTGTTTGCAAAGTTGTATCCCTCCAAAAGCAGAGAGTGCCCCTTTATAAATATGTCATCTGGATTGGTCTCCAGTGCTACTCAAAATTTCTACATGTGCTGTCTTTTATTTCCTCCATATACTTGACCCAATAATGATTCAATATATGTGCACCACGGGGCTTCTCTGGTGGCTCAGCTGGTAAAGAATCTGCCTGCAATGTGGGAGACCTGGGTTCAATCCCTGGGTTAGGAAGATCCCCTGGAGAAGGGAAAGGCTACCCACTCCAGCATTCTGGCCTGGAGAATTCCATGGACTGTATAGCCCATGGGGTCGCAAAGAGTTGAGACATGACTGAGCGACTTTCACTTTCACATGTGCACCATTTGAAAAAATAATTACAGCAAATATGACAAGTGGCTAAGTCAGTAAAGAATTTGCCTGCAATGCAGGAGACCTGGGTTTGATCCTTAGGTCTGAAAGATCCCCTGGAGAAGGAAATGGCAACCCACTCCAGTATTCTTGCCTGGGAAATCCCACAGAGAGAAGAGCCTGGCAGGCTAAAAGTCCATGGGGTAACAAAGAATTGGATATAACTTAGCAAGAAAACCACCACACGTTAAAAATGATCTAAATAAACTTTATGTCCAGAAATTCTAAAATTTCAAAGAAAATTTCCAGGCTACAATCTCTGGTTTGTATATCACAATTGAATAGTTATCAATCCCTTGGCACATTTATCTTCTTTATTTAGTTTATTGAATACAGAGGGAGAATAATAAGAATGAAAATTTGAGGCTGAAGATCCTATTTCTATTCTCAGCAAAGCAACTTACTGGCCAGGTTACAGCGACACTGTTAGTTGAGATCATAGTACCTGCCTGGGCTAACTTTTACAGGTTTCACCAATATCATGTGACACAATGAATATGAAAGTCCTTTGACAACACATAAGCATAGCAGACAAAAGGATTTGCTAGACAAGGCTTAACTAGACCCCCAAGTTTGAAGAAGAGACACAAAGGGGCAAATGTTCAGAAAACTGTGAGAGGGGTCAGGCCCTAGAAAGGGCCATGAACTTTGGGTCTCAAAAGCGAACTACTTATTTTAAAAATTCTTTCAGTTCAGCTGAAAATTACTCTCAAGTCTTTCAGAAGTACAGCTGAAAATTACTCTCTTGTAGAACAATGTGATGGAGTTTCACAAAAGATACATTTTTCAACATATAAATTCATATCAAAAAAGGATACACAAATGAGTCTTTATAAAATACATTTTGCAAGTAGGACTATTAGAGATGAAACCAGGATAAGTCACAGAAATTTAAAAATACCTTTCTTTGTACTATTTTCATGAAAAGTGTTCTCTGTTGGCCTTCTTTTATTTATCTCTGTATTCCTAAAGCATACAGTACTTGATCTTGGTAGTTATGTAATTAATTTTAAGTAAGTTAATACTAAAGACAGTGTTCTAACACAGGCATAAATTGTTGCAAATACTAAGTGACCTAAACAAAAGAATCCAATTTTTCCATTTATTCCTAAGTACACCAACCTACTATCCAGACAAAAACTGTGGTATACCATTTTCAATAAGAATTTTTAAATAAACATGAATGACATTAGGCTTAGTTTATATGACTGTTTAAAATGGAGATAAAGTGATTGAACAAGCACCATTTTTTTAAGGTATTTCATACCTTAGAAAACTGATTTCTGGCATCTTTCTATAAGAAAGAACATGCTCTATGTATATGACAGAAAATTAAAAGAGTTCAAGATTTCCCAACTAAGCCCTTTAAAGAGCACTGTGGGTGGAGGAGGAAGTACAATAATTGCCCACCACGTGGTCAAGAAAATGCCTAAAGGGAAATTTTTTTTAAGGTTCTTGCAACAAACCAAAGATAACCCAGGATATAGAAAACAATTGTTTCCAAATTAGTTTGCTCCTAAATATATATTTAAAAACCCTGAGAAGGGAATTAGTTAAGATTGAAATTTTAATTATGTGGGAAAAATATACGAGTACCTAATTCCATAGAAAGCACTGTGTCTTCTACTGGAAACAGAATGAAGAAACTACACAGATATTTCCTTCAAGTACTTGAATCAGGTAAATTATTTTCATACAGGCAAACAAACTGCTATAATAAGACAGACTCTATTATACTATTGTTATTGTTTAGTCAATAAGTCATGTCAGACTCCTTGTGACTCCATGGACCATAGCCCGACAGGCTCCTCTGTCCCTTGGATTTGCCAGACAAGAATACCCGAGTGGGTTACTATTCCCTTCTCCAGGGGATCTTCTTGCCCCAGGAATCAAACCTGAATCGCCTGCACTGCAGGCGGATCCTTTACCACTGAGGTAGAAAATACGATGGGCCCTCAAAAGATGAAAAAGCTTTCTTAACCTAATTTCTGTATGTTGAATTTGTTTCCTGTTCTAAATACTCACTTTACACTTTATTCCTCAACAATCTTGTCCATTCCTGTACTTTTAAATAACATTTATAATCCAACAATTCCCAGATTTCTCTTTCCTCACTTTACACTTTATTCCTCAACAATCTTGTCCATTCCTGTACTTTTAAATAACATTTATAATCCAACAATTCCCAGATTTCTCTTTCCAGCCAAGACTTCTCCACTGAGCTTCAGACTTGTATGGCGAACGCTCAGTTTAATGTCTTCACTTGGATATCCCACAGGCATATCAAATTAAATGTCTTTATCAGTCATGGTCCTTAGTTGCAAGCAACAGAAACTGACTCTGGCTGAAAAATCAAAAAGGAATCTCAAAAAGGATATTGAGACGTTCACAGAATAGTTGAAAAGCCAGGTCCAAGGCTAAATTTCTAGGGAAAATAATGACAATCATGAAACAGAGCCAGCCTGTTGACAAAACTACCATAGCCACTCCTGTTATTAAATTCTGGAAGCCATTGTTTACATGATTGCCACAAACCTGTTTTCCACAACTAGCCACCAGCACTGAATGATCTAACCCACAAGATGATCTTGCTATTCCTGCCCCCACCCTGACAGCTGGAGCTAATGAAATCCATTATCAGAATGGACCTCAAAAGCCAATCAGACCCTTGTATGAGCTTATGTGATTCACGGACATAACACCATGTCTCAAAGAAGGCTGGGAAGGATAATTTTTGGCTTCTATCTTGGGAAGGCATAGAGCAGAAAACTTTCTCACGTGTAGCAATGGTGCTGAGTACTCAGAGACATGACATGTAGTATACCACAGTATTCAGAACAGAAGTCTTTGTTTTCCCTCCCCACAAATCACTCCACTTTTAGTCTTTAACATTTTACACAATGGCATTGCCATCGACTCAGCTGCTCATGTCAGAACGTAAACATTTCCCTTTAAACTCCCTTCTTCACAACCACATCTAATTCACCATCAAATTTTGTTTATCCAGCTGATAAATCTTAATTCCTCCACTTCTCTCCACTTTTATGATTTCTATTTGTCTAGATCACTTCTATGATTTCTATTTGTCTAGATCAGAAGTCAGTAAGCTGTTTTGTAGAAGCCCATATACTAAGTATTTTAGGCTTTGTGGGCTATGTACAACCTGTCACATATTCTTTTTTACAACCTTTAAAAATGTTAAGACCATTTCTAGCTATGGGCCATAGGAAGCATGTCACAGGTAGGTTTGAATCCACAGACCATAATTTACTGACTTTCAGTCTAATCCAGGCTACTATCAACTAATTTCTAGACATACACTAAAAGTTTAACATTAATTAATTTCTGCTTCTTTATCCATATTCAGTTCACTCACAGAGAACAGTTCATTTGCAGAGAACAACATGAGTGGTATTTTGAAAGCATAAATCTGATAGTGCCGCTTTGCTACCTAAAGACTTTTACTGGTTGCTCATTGCACTTAGCATAAAAACAGAGAACTGTTAAGTGGCCTTCAAGGCCCATAACCATCTGGGCCCTGCCAACCTCTTCACATTTACTGCACCTTCATAACATTCCAGCTGCATCTGCCTTAGTACATTTCCCTGAATGGTAACTTCTGTCCCAAGTCAGGGACTCTGCACGGGCTCTAAACTGCCTGAAATGATCATCTTGCCTTTGCTTAATCTACATCTGAAGGCTCAGGGTCACTTCCACTAGGGTGTCTTTGACCATGCTCCCCACAAATTAGATTCCTATTATTTTTCTATTAAAGCACTCCTTTCTTTTTCTGCGTATCACGTATCTCTATCTGCAGTTATATAATTGTTTGATTCTTTACGGTGGTAAAGTATTTATAAAATACTTCATTCATACCAAGCATCTTCTATTCTCACATATTTGGTGAATGAAGAAATAAATGAATATATAAATTCAACTGGAAATATTCAAGAAAATGTTCATGGGGCTAGTGAATTTTGCAAAAAGACTTGAAGAAAGTGAAAACTTCAAAAAGGAAAATTACTAAAGTTCAAATGGAAAAATCTAAGGCATATATAAGAAAGAGTATTCCCATATGATGGGAATTCCCATATGGTATTCCATAGGGTATTCCCATATGATGTCTCCAGAGTCTTTATTGTGTTTAAACGATTATAATTCTGTAAGGAGCGGGGAGGGGGTCACTTGCCAGTGGCACTAGTGGTAAAGAATCTGCCTGTCTATGCAGGAGACGCGAGAGACTTGGGTTCAATCTCTGGGTTGGGAAGATCCCCTAGAGTAGAAAGTGGCAGTATTCTTGCCTGGAAAATGCCCGGAGGACTACAGTCCATGAGGCCGCAGAGTTGAAGCGACTGAGAAACTATCTAAGGGAGAGCTGTGGTAGAAAGATTCTAAGGTGGCCCTATGATCCTCACCTCCTAAGTGTAGGTAGTCTATGGGGTCACATAGAGTCGGACACGACTGAAGTGACTTAGCAGCAGCAGCAGTGTATGTCACTTGCTTCCAACAAATAAAATGTAACAAAAGTGATATGAAGTGACTTGCGTGGTTGCTCTATATGATTCTAATATAAGTCTCCCATTGCTTTTTATAAAGCCAGTTGACCACATTAGGAAGACTTATGTGGCAAGTTTTGAAAATGGCCCCTGGAGACAGCCAGCAAGCAATTGAAGCCCTCCATCCTAGACACAGCCAGCAAGAAACTGAAGCCCTCCATCCAACAGGTCAGAAAGCCTGTTTTCTGACAACCACTTAGAAACAGATCGTTCCCCAGGAGATCAATGGGATGATATCACAGTCCTGAGTAATACCATGAACTGCAGTTTTGTAGGAGACTCAGCTGAACTATGCCTAGATTCTTGATTTACAGAAACTGAGATAATAAATGTGTACTGTTTTAGGCTTCAAAGTTTGTTGAAATATTGTTATGCAGCAATGGATCCTTAGTACATGGTGCTATGGGATAAATTTTGACTTCTCAAAAAATTCATGAAGTTCTAATATCCAGTGCCTCAAAATGTAACCATATTTTGGAGACACAGTCTTTATAGGAGTAATTAAGTTACAAGGAGGTCATTAGGGTGGACCCTGACTCAGGAACCTTGGGCTAAGACATAATAAGGTGGGAAGATAAAGTGAACATAAAAGGAGAAGGCAGTCATCTACAAGACAAGGAAAACGGCCTCAGCAGGAGCCACCCCTGCCAACACTTGAGCCTAGACTTTTAGCAACTAGAACTATGAGAAAGTAAATTTGTGTTGTTTATGTCACCTTGTTTGTGGTACTTTGTTACTGCAGCCCAAACAGGGGTTATATTTGGTAGCATCTTCTTTTTATAAGAAACATCTATTACCACTTGTAAGACTACTAGTAATGTGAGGAACCCAGTTTGAGATGTTGCTGTGGGGAACGGAGGTAACAAATTGTTGACTAGGCCATTAAAGCCAGTTAAACAATTTTCCCTGTATCCTTCTCCTCCCTCAGTAAAGATATAATAGGGGTTTCCCTGGTGGCTCAGCAGTAAAGAATCTGCCTGCCAATGCAGGAGATATGGTTTCTATCCCTGGGTCAGCAAGATTCCCTGGAGAGGGAAATGGCAACCCACTCCTGTGTTCTTGCCTGGAGAATCCCATGGACAGAGGAGCCTGGTGGGCTGCAGTCCATGGAGTTGCAGAGTTAGACACAAGTTAAGAGACTAAAGAACAAAAACAAAGATATAATAATTATCCTCAAAAGGATATAATATTCCCCAAGAAGGATATAATACTTTTTTTCACTCTACTTTTCTCACTGGGTCTTTATTTCCTTTGAAGGATTTGCCATTACTCATTTCTCAGAGCTGCATTTAACATCAAGGCACTTTCTGAAGTTATTTCCATATCCATTCATAAAGGGTAATTCTTTAAAAACTATAAGAACTTAGTTTACATATTCTAGGATAGAATAGTGAAGTAAAGCCATTTTAAACTCTTAAGAACATGGCTCTCTTCACAGAGGAAACCTGTACATGCATATAAAATCAGAATGTGATTTTTTTTAGTGCACTGAACTATTACTCAAGAGATTATTTACTGGACTTGGTAATATCACTCAGTAGTCTGATGTTTGGAGAAACTTGATTGAAATTATTGCAAATGTCTTTTGTTTCCCCTTCATTTGGTTCAGATCAAGGTTGTGTATTCTCCTATGTATAATAAATGTCAAAGTGCCTGTGAGTGGTTTTAGACAATTAATGTGGTTTTTAAATACTAATTGCCAAGTTTTGGTTGCAAAGTCAGGCTTCTGAGACAGGCTTCTCAGAAACTTTGATCACATATTTTTAGTTGGACGTTTGGAATGACTTGAGAAGTAGTCGCTGCTTACTAGGGGTTCCTCTCTCTCTGACAGCCCTCCCCTCCCTCCTTCATGATTTAGTTCTTCCTGTGAACCTCCTACATCAGTCTCATGGTGTCCTTTCATTGACCTCTGATTGGTCCCTAAGCTTGGTTATCTACAGGTATCAGTTCATCGGTTACTGTGCTGAGTCAAGGTATCATTAAATCAATGAAAGACACCTTCTCTTTCTTTGCTTGGGAAGAAATCCAGCTCCATCCTAGAGAAAAAGCTTGTACTCTATGGCAAATTCTTCACCCTTTATTAAGTTTTTAATTATTCAAATAAGGTTTCACTATTCATCACTTCCCTGAAAGAACTCTCCCCAGGCACTGATGATCTCCTAATTGCCAAATCCAACAGATTCCTCTCAATATCCATTGTATTTGGTGTCTGAGCCATTTGCATTTCCAAGCTTCCCTTTCTTTGGCTTAGAGACATTACTGACTTAGTTCTCCTTTTATCTTTTTAAACCTTCTCAATATCCCTGGTAAGATTCTCTTTCTCAGCATATTCTTTATTAATGTGCCTTAGATTTCCTCTCCTAAGAAGTCAATATATTCTGCATGCTCTCATAAGATTCTCATTTAATTCCACTTTTCCAAAGACAGTTATATGATAATTATATGATAACTCCAAAATTTTATCTCAAAGTCAGACTACTGAGGTCTAGAACTGTATAGGCCCAGGAAACACAGACTCTTCATCTCCAAAAGAAACTCATCAACTTAGCTTCCCCTCCCTGCTTTCCACCAAGCCTGTTATTTCTCCTAAAATTATTATCTTGTCATTCAATTATTCCAATATTCTTTAGGACCAAGGAGACATTCTATACCAAACTCTCTGCATCTAATTGATCACCTTCATAATTTTCTTATCAAGTTTTCACTCTCCACTGCTTACTGCTGCTGCTAAGTCGCTTCAGTCATGTCCGACTCTGTGCGACCCCATAGACGGCAGCCCACTAGGCTCCTCCATCCCTGGGATTCTCTAGGCAAGAGCACTGGAGTGGGTTGCCATTTCCTTCTCCAATGCATGAAAGTGAAAAGCGAAAGTGAAGTCTCTCAGTCGTTTCCAACTCTTTGCGACCCCATGGACTGCAGCCTACCAGGCTCCTCCATCCACAGGATATTCTAGGCAAGAGTACTGGAGTGGGGTGCCACTGCTTACTACCCTAGCTCAATTCCTCATTATCACAACCTGGCTTACTGCAACCATTTTCTTCTAAATGTTCTTTCTTTTGCATCCAGTCTTGGCCACTTTGATTCATCTTGTATACTACTGCCAAATAACCTTTCTAAAATGTAATGCCTATCCTATTATATTATTATTTATATATTACCTATGTAATATTACCTAAATAACTATTTACATTATACCTTATACATGATTACCTAAAGGACTATTTACATTATAATAGAACATCATTTATGACCTGGCCCTTGCCTTCTGCTCTGGCCCTATCTTTTCCCATTCCTCCCAACATCTTTACTCCCATATGCTCTACCCTCCAGCCACTCAAACTTTTCATTTTGTTTTTCCATATTTTCTCATACCCATGTTTACCCAGCTTCACCACCTGGAAATCCCCTCTCCTAGACATGTCCAGCTTTCTATATATGTGTCTGAAAAACTGCTCATCATTGTTCATACTTTGCTCAAGGAGTTGCTCTATTTTGACTGCTTTCTGAAAGCATTAGGTAAAATTGATCCTTTCTCATTGGAACCCACTTAATATTTCCACCACCTTATTTTATCATGCTTCAATTTATTGTGCTTCCCAGATACTGTGTTTCCCATAAATTGAAGGTTGGGGGCAACTCTGCATTGAACAAGCCAATTGTCAGCATTTTTCCAACAGCATTTATAACAGCATTTGTGGATAAACTTCATATTCGTGACACATTTTAGCAATTCTTGGAATATTTCAAACTTTTCATTATTACATTTGTTATGGTGGTCTTTGATATTCCTACTATGATTTGCTAAAGGCATAAGCAATAGTATATGTGGCAATAAAGTTTTTAATTAAGGCATGTACATTTTTTTTAGACACACTACTATTGCACACCTTATAGACTACAATATAAATGTAACTTTTTTATGCACTGGGAAATCAAAAATTTCATGTGCTAAATTATCATATTAATCTTATTGCAGCAAAACCTGCAATACCTCTAAGGTATGTCTGTATAACATAATCACACTAAATTCTCCAGCTAAAGGTGTGGTCCATGGATAAGCATGACCTGGGAGAGTGCTAAAAATCCAATATCCCCTATATAGCAAATCCCCAGTCTCTGTCAGAGAGAACTTAGGACTTGGGGACTTTAACAAGCTCACCAAACCATTCTTGTGCTCACCAAAGTCTGACGCATTACTCTGCAAATTTCTTTGTTGCTGGAGGTTTAAAAACTAGAGATTTAATATAACAGGGGGTTATGTGCTGTTAATATGATCTGAAATATGAGTGGGGCCATTGGAAGACCCAATGGGAGAACTACTCTCTAAGCCAGAAACCAAAGTTATACAGAGAAGGAAATAATAGGCTGATGCACATGATGTGACTCAGTTCCTCTCTCCCTGACAAAATTAAGAGTGAATTCCTTCCATGTGTGCACACTGAACAGAGAGTATGCCAAGCAGGTAGCTGGGAGGCCTCTGTTCTTTCAAAGAAAAGAAAACAATTTCAGCCCAAGCTGCTGGAGGTGGGACCACTGCCAACAGAGGATCAAGAGAGCCATTAGCCCAAGATAGAGCTAAAAGTGTCTGCCAGGCCTTTTCCAAAGCCCACGCACATCCAGTGGAGTATGGGGAAAAGAAGATATCTACTCTCAAATACCTTTTTCTTGAAAAGAGAATTCTTAATTGTTTACTATAACCTTGTATAGAAATACTTGTCAAGATCTTCCCAATAGTGTGAGAGAAAAGAGTGACAGGAAGAGTCAGATAAAGAGTCAGTAAAGTGGTAGAGGAAATTTCCACAAACCCAACTGCCTAGAGAAATTCATGAGAGGTGACAATGAACATTTAAAGATATATTCCACTGTAATAAATGTACAGTCTTTAAAGATAAGAATGATGACTTTTCATCTCCAATAAGGAACATACTTCCTGGCATATAGTAAGCAAGCATGTTAAATGAATAGTGAGAAAGATTTTTCTACCAGCATGAATCATGAAACTATCAATTTTTAGGCACAAATTTGTTTGTATAGAGAGGATAATCTCTTAGCTAATTTGAATATTGCTTTTTAGAATCTACACACCATGTCCTGCTTAATTGAATTATTTCTTACTATGTTGAAGACTCATTCAACATCACTTTGGCAATGCTATGTTTTTAAACACCAAATGGACAAACTGGAAACAACTGTCCGCAAGTGCATATGAGTGCTGGCATAGGTACTGAGTAGCCACTTACAGCCTTCTAACATTTATTATGTTTAATACTCTGAAATGTATCTATCCATGCATAAAACCACCTATGCAAAATAATTAAATTATTGAACTCATAATAATTAAGAAATTTATAATTTTTTAAAATGCATACAATTCAAAAGTTAGCTACTGTCAATACTACATTTCTAATTTAAAGTGATAGCTTATTCTGCTATAATTAACAATATATGTTTAGCAAGTATAATCCATTTTCTCCTATAAGACCCATCCATGGACATTTATGCTTGGATCTAGTTACACCAAGTCTAGGCATTATACTGTGGTGAGCCATGGAAATAAAATTCTCTATAAATTATCTACTTACAAATTTAACACTTTTAGTGATAAGCATATTCATATTTTCTCTGCTCTATTTATATAACCATTTTTAAAATTAATACCAATCTTAGGTGCCCCTTTTACCTTTTTGCTCATCTCATAATTCCTTGGCTCACAAAGGTTCAAAAGTATTGTGCTTTTTCTTTTTTTTGTATATCACTCATGCTATCAGAAATGTGCTGGCTCTCTCATTAGATGTTTGTGCCAATGATGGAACAAGTATTTTTATGACATTTTGCTGAGCTCTAGGAGCCATGAAAGCTGTGAACAAAATGACAAAGTTGTAAAATTATGAGACATTTAAGCCAGTGAGGTAATTAAATGTCTTCATTAAGCATGAAGATGTTGAGAGGAAAAACTTAGATGAAACTTAACTGATAACCTCGTCAAAGACACTGACTTCACCTCCACAAAAAGTATGTTTTTGTGTATATATGTATATACTTTGCATTTATATATATATGTAAACATGTACGTTTACACATACACTGTATATATCTTCCATTATGACTGATATCTTGTCTTTGAATTCTACCTTTGCCTGTATATTTGTCTGAGTTACTCTAGAAAAGGGAATAACGAGAATGGTGTTTTCCATTTTATTATTCCAGGTCTCCTGAAAAGTGTCTGACATTTTACAATCACCTAACAAATATTCAGATAATTAACTTATTAGTTGTTGTTGTTGTTTAGTCACTAAGTCATATTCAACTCTTTGCAACCCATGGACTGTAGCCCACCAGGCTCCTCGTCCATGGGATTTCCCTGGGCAAGAATACTGGAGTGGGTTGCCATTTCCTTTTCCAGGAGATCCTCCCAACCCAGACTGAACCCTCCATCTCCTGCATTGGCAGGCTGGGTTCTTTACTGAGCCACCAAAGAAGTCCTCAATTTATTAGATTTAAGATAAAACATTATTATATTTTTGACATAAATCTACATCTATATTACAGACGGTATGTTGGTTTTAAGTCAGAATTGTGATACAATTTACCACAGTTGAATGTGGTAAATATACATATATATGTATTGCAGTCTTGATTATTCAATGAGTTCAGATAAAAATGGCCAGATTCATAAAAACTGGACTATTGGAAAAATAATTACTTAAAAATAGCAGTTTACAAACCATAACATACGCTTTCATGATGTACTTTTGATAAGCTTCTGGTAAGTACTTTATCTCTTAATTATAACACGATGTCTATAGGAAAATAGAACCAGTTTTATGGTGATGCACTTTGAGGTGTAGTTTATTAAAAATCATTGTGAAAAAATGTGGCAATTGGATACTTTATGTTGAATCAGTAAAAGCTAAACAAATTTAATTCATTAAAAACAGTAATTTATTTTGTTGTGGTGAACAGGGATCTATACCAAACATCATCCTATTGTGTAATACAGAAATGATTTACTTGAAAAAAGTGATTATTTCATTCCCAAATTCATTTTGTGATTGTGCTTCTAATAAACAAAGTAGAAGGAAATATATGGTGCCCGATAAAAAGTGTTCCAGGCTAAAGATGAGTGATGCTATTGACTGACACAAACCACCCAAATTCCTAGGCTCACTTCAGGAATTTGGTGCCTGCAGAAGAAATACAGCTTTCTTTGTAACATTCAGATTAATCATGCCAAAGCCTTGGAGGAGAAACTCATTATTTTGTCTGTCTAATAAGGAGACCAGCACCCTAATCATTAGGGAGAATATTCCTTCATCCTAACCATGGAATTGGATTTAGAAATCCCATGCATTTGTAGACCACCCCATTGCTCAGTAAGTTAATCTAGATATAGACCCTTGATCCAAATTGAATCTATCGTATTTCATATTTCTGACAGTAGTAAATTTGTGTCCCACTCATCGAATAAATTAGAGCCCTCTGGTAGGGTTACTTTTTTAATGTCAGCACATTAAAAAAAGCAAAGCACATCCTAGGGTGACCCTATGTACTATCGTTATTCCTAAATGAATAATGAGACCACTGAAGCAGACAGAAACAAAATAACTTACCCAGAGGTTACATCTCTAGTAAGTGGGAGAGCTGAAATTCAAAGACTCCAGAACCTGACAATTACCATATCCTGCTGGCCCACAGGGCATTGCAGTCCTACTGTGCACTTATATATGCAGAGAATCTTTAATCTATCCTTTATTTCAGATTTCAAATCATGAAATAATATCACCCACACAGAACTCACAGGGTAACAGAAATTTGCAAATGAATTCTTTAGAAGGCGATGGCACCCCACTCCAGTCCTCTTGCCTGGAAAATCCAATGGACGGAGGAGCCTCGTGGGTTGCAGTCCATGGGATCGCTAGGAGTTGGACACCACTGAGCAACTTCCCTTTCACTTTTCACTTTCATGCATTGGAGAAGGAAATGGCAACCCACTCCAGCGTTCTTGCCTGGAGAATCCCAGGGACGGGGGAGCCTGGTGGGCTGCCCTCTATGGGGTCACACAGAGTCAGACATGACTGAAGAGACTTAGGAGCAGCGACAGCAGCAGTCCCTGAGTATTTTTTACCTGCAGAAGTCCTAATACCAAACGCAATTTAATAGCATTACAAGGTACTTTGGAAGAAGGCTCTTAGTGAGCAGTGTATCTTGTGTTTCCAGTCTAATACTATCTTAACATTTAAAAATTCTTTGTGCCAGCCTTTATCATTTCCATTCTTCCTATTCCAATCTGTAATTTCAACCTCAGTTGTCATTCCTTTGCTCATTCTTTATAGCTTCTGTGTAACCCATTTAAGCCTTGAAGGGTCACGAAAGAATGAATAGGATCTTTCTCAATTTCCCACTCAAGTTGTCTGAGAAAGAATTATACCTTTTCCACATATATACAATGAAACTGCAGCAACATGACACAACTGATGAGTGTCTTACCAAGAACTTTTTCCTTGTAATGGATTTTGCTGAAAAGTCTGTACATTTTTCCCTCTCATAGGTTTTGACCAGCTTTTTTGAAACTGCCATATGGCTACACAGTGCTGGTATGGAATTTGAGGATTTATTAGGTACCAATCCTGATCTCAGTTTCAGGTAATCAGGAAACAGAGCAGTTATAGTTCAGCTATAATGAGGTAAGAAAGAAGCAATGGAAAAGTGGTCAGCAATTTTCTGGAATGAAATTCGGGAAATGAAAGAGATACAGAGCACTAAGAGTGACCAAAATTTCAGAGGAGACCAGTTGTAAAAACACTCTTACTGTCAACCGGGTGGCTAGCTTATTAGCACATGCACACACATTACACCTGCCCCCACTCTACCCTCACCACCTAAGAGAGCAAATTTATTCACGCTGCCTATATTGTCAACAATGACCTAGTCAGTCATTGCTTCTCTGGAGAAATAATGAGATTAATAAGCAGTGAGTGGAAATTTTGGCAAGAACTGTGGTAATTCTAATACTTATAACAGAATATGATTCCTATTGCTTCATGTTTAAAGGAAGCTGTACTAGAAGTAGTTTTATTTTCATTCCTGACTCATCACAAAGTTCTGGTTCCTTGTGATAAATTTGTTAACTGCACCATTTCATGATGTAGTTATTTCATCTCTAAAATTTTTGCTATATCTTAAAGTCCTTTTATAATTATTTACAGATATCTCTAATGATTAATGCATCATGAATACAAAGGATATTAATTTTAAAACATATTTATTTCCACTATAACTAATTTTATCAATTACTTTTGGCTGACTGAAAAGGAAATTGCATTATGGCATCTATCTACATGCTGATTTATTTTTCTGACTATTAGTTACTCTGAGTATATTCACAGGACCTCATTTATTTTTGCATTTCCTTTCCAATTATCCATAAATGAACTGTCGTTTTGTAATATCAGGAATCTATTTAGTATTTGATCACCATGAGAAATGTATGCCATATGTAACTAGAGATGCCAATACATTTTATGGAATATTTTTCTATCAATACTTTATTCTTCCTCATCTCATAGTCTAAATAGTAAATAATCCACTATGATCTCTTCAGCACTTACACAATGTTGTCCATTCCCAAACCATAGTTATTTGTTCCATGACTCAATCCCAGAAGGAAAGAGAGCCTTAGCTGCAACATCAGTTGGTAGCTTGCCTAATTTCAGTGTCACACATAAAAGCCCATATATTTCTTTACATGGAATAGCCTACAGAGCCATTCCTTAGAAAACTCCATAGCTGACACAGAATTAAAGCATTCTTTCTTCCAGTTTTATCATTGGAAAATACTCAGTGGGAACAATGGAAGACTTCTATATTTATGTTGAAGTGGGTTTCCTAGAAAGTATCCTCTGAGGACAGGAAGCTAATGTTTGTTAAATAGCAGCTGTGGGCCAGATACTGGAAAAAGTGCTTTAGAGGCATTTAATCCTTACTACAACTCCTGAAGAAAGAATAATTATTACCCGCATTTGACATATGGAGAAATTGAAGAATACCGAGGTTATGTTTCTTGCCCAATGCTACAATACTAGGACATGGTAAACTAGAACCCATGCAGTTTAAAATCATAGTCTGTATGTTTTACAAAACAACTAGACTTTTATAAACTTTGAACTTGAGTCTTAAAGAAATTAATTTTCAATTGCCTTTGGAATGGTGCTATAAAAGTTTTAGAAAGAACACTTAATTAGTAGTTGAATGGTATGACAGGCATTATTGTTTGTCTAACCACACATCTGTTTCCAGATATACATTTCTCACTTGTCAGTCTTCACTATAGGGCCTGCCAAAGTTAATTACTTACCCCTCCTTAAGTTTTCCTTGCACCAAGAAAAAGCAGGTGACATAAATTTGTCCAATAATGTACAATCAGAAGCTACAATGAGTTTTGAGAATGTTTTGACTATTTCTGATAAAAATGATAGAGAAGAAGCACTCTCAGAAGAGTGAAGGAGAAGCCCAGCCAATTATCTCCACAAATAGTATTGATGACAAGGGACAAAATTGTCAAAAATGATTTAGATTCTCTGAAAATCGACCAAAGGCATTCAACAAATTGGAAGCTTTAATTCAAGGAAATCTACTAAAGCTCAGATAAAAACAAAATAAAACAATGCGACGCTGGTGGTGTTAAAGCCTGAAATTGCTCCTATCCCAGCCCCACCTCCAGCTCCACCAGTTCAGTGGTTTAACCAGAGTAAAGTGAAGTCGCTCAGTTGTGTCCGACTCTTTGTGACCCCATGGACTGTAGCCTATCAGGCTCCTCCGTCCATGGGATTTTCCAGGCAAGAGTGCTGGAGTGGATTGCCATTTCTTTCTCCAGGGGATCTTCCCGACCCAGGAATCGAACACAGGTCTCCCACATTGCAGGCAGACACTTTACCGTCTGAGCCACCTCTGCTGCCAGAGATCATGGTCTTGATTTGGAGCAAAGTCCATCCCTAGGGGCTGCAGAAACAATAATAATCTCAGGAGAAACAATTCAAGGGAAACTAGTATCACAATAGTCAGAGGTTTGAACACCTGTTGTGTGAAGCAACAAACCAGCATACTAATCAGAAATTTAGTAATTACATCCAGAAAGTAAGACAACTACATTGAGTCTTGATACGCATTCACATATCTTTGGGGTTTGGAAAGCTGTACTTGTACTGAAGAGTGTGTACATGCTAAGGAGACATCAGAGAGATGCCTAGTTATCTTTTTGTCTATGACTAAATATGACTAAATATGAGACCTACCAGAGAGAGGAGACATGACACACCCAGAAAAAAGTAAAAGCCAGGGCACTCTTGTAAACTTTGCATGCATACTCTACTTCACACAGCAATCCACTGGCGAATGGCGGAAGATTTACAGGCTCAAGATTTATCTGACCAGTCAACGTCAGTCACTGAACTATGCCAATTCATCTCTAGGATGTCAAGCTTAGAAATAGAAACATGAGCAGTGACATCAGTGGCCAAAGTGTGAGGAAGAGAAAGACTCTACACCAGTAGAGTAACCAAGCAAGTAACCCCCCACGAAAAAAAAAATAAAAATTTAAATATTAACAACCCCTGAGAAGAGGTGGTATCTGATCTAGGTTTGCTAAAATGTAGTATCCAAGAATGCAGTAAAATAAAAATATGAGACATCCAAAGAAACAGGAAAGTGTGATACATGCTCGGGAAAAAAAATAAGTCAAAAGAAACTGTCTCTGAATGGGCCTGAATGCTTCACTTAGAAGATTTCAGAGCAGCTACTATAAATATGTTGAAAGAAATAAAACCATAATGGCAATGATGCATCAAATAAAGATTGCCAATATAAGTAGAAACTATAAGAACTAATTGGAAAGTCTTCAGTTGAGAAGCAGAATAATAAAAATGAAAAAGAAAAAAATCAGAGATACAAGAGCACAGGAGAACTGGCAGAAGAAATCGAACTTGAAAATAGGTTAGTAGAAATGATATAATTAGAAAATCAGAAAATAAAATATATATATTTTTAATTCAGATCCTTAAAAACCTGTGCAAGGTCATCAAACACATCAGCATGTGAAAAATGGGATTCACAGAAGAAAGAGATAGAAGGGCCAGAAAGACTATATGAAAAAATTATGTCCCCAAACTTCTTATATTTAATGAAAACTTACACATCCAAGAAGCTCAACAAACTCAGGGTTGGATAAATTTTAAAAGATCCATGCATACACACAAGAAATCCAGCTGTTTAAGGTCAAAAACACAAAATAAAATCCTGAAAGATGAAAAGGGAAGATAATTGATCACACAGAAAGGAATTGCCGTAAGGGACATTGCCTTGGGAAAAAAGAGACCAGAAAGTACTGTGATGACATATTCAAAGGATGAAGAGAAAAACAAAAAGTCTGTAAGTTAAGAATTCCATATTTAGCAAGACTAGTCTTTAAAAATGAAATTGAAATAAAGTTATTCATGCAAAACTAAGAATCACTTGCTAGTAGACCTGCCTTATGAAAAAAAAAAAAAATTAAAGAGATTCCTCAGTCAGAAAGAAAATGGTGTTATATAGTAACATGAATACACAAAGAAAAATTTTAAAAAAAACACTGATAAAGATAACTACATAGTTAATATAAAATGCAATATATATGTAGTTACTTTTCAGTTTCTTAATTTTTAAAAAATATATAAACAGCTGTTTTACAAATGGTATTTTGGGTCCCTAAATATATAAAAATAATGTATATGACAACAGAGGAAAGGAGAGAATATATACTGTGTTGGAGTAAAGTTTTCTGTTTTACTGGAATTAAATTTCATTAAATAATAAAGTACTAATCCAAAGCAGAATGTAAAAAATAAAATTAATATTGTGACCCCTACAGAAACCTTCAGGAAAGTAAATATGTTTAAAAAAGTAGTCAAAAAATAAATTTAAATACTACATAGAAAATTTCTATTTAACATACAATAATATAGTAAAAGACTTAACAAAAATATATATGTATATATTTGGCATATACAAATGAGATAATTATATCAATAATTACAATAAATATGTATAGATTAAATCTTCAACAAAAGACAGATTATCAGACTGGATAAAATAGGATAAGCAATGATATGAAATCTATAAGAGTTGCTCTTCAGACTCAATGACATAAATAGGTTGAAAGAAAAGGAACAAAAATGGTACATTATACAAACAATAACTGCAAGAGATTTGGAGTGATTATATTAATACCAGACATATAGATTTTAAGCCAAAGTTGTTTTCAGAGACAAAATGAGACATTTTATAAAAGAAGGATTAATTCAGTTCAGTTCAGTCGCTCAGTCGTGTCCGACTCTTTGAGACCCCATGAATCACAGCACACCAGGCTTCCTGTCCATCACCAACTCTCGGAGTTCACTCAAACTCATGTCCATCGAGCTGGTGATGCCATCCAGCCATCTCATCCTCTGCTGTCCCCTTCTCCTCCTGCCCCCAATCCCTCCCAGCATCAGAGTCTTTTCCAATGAGTCAACTCTTCGCATGAGGTGGCCAAAGTACTGGAGTTTCAGCTTTAGCATCATTCCTTCCAAGGATATCCCAGGGCTGATCTCCTTCAGAATGGTAGTCATAAGGGTGGTCATCTGCATATATTGATATGTCTCCAGGCAATCTTCATTCCAGCTTGTGCTTCATCCAGCCCGGCGTGTCACATGATGTACTCTGCATATAAGTTAAAAAAGCAGGGTGACAATATACAGCCTTGACATAACCCTTTCCCTATTTGGACCCAGTCTGCTGTTCCATGTCCAGCTCTAACTGTTGCTTCTTGACCTGCATACAGATTTCTCTGGAGGCAGGTGAGGTGTTCTGGTATTCCCATCTCTTTAAGAATTTTCCACAGTTTGTTGTAATCCACACAGTTAAAGGTTTTGGCATAGTCAATAAAGGAGAAGGTGATGTTTTTCTGGAACTCTCTTGCTTTGCTGATGTTCCAACGAATGTTGGCAATTTGATTTCTGGTTCCTCTGCCTTTTCAAAATCTAACTTAAACATCTGAACGTCTCTGTTCACATACTTTTGAAGCCTGGCTTGGCGAATGTTGAGCATTACTTTGCTAGCATGTGAGATGAGTGCAACTGTGTGGTAGTTTGTGCATTCTTTGGCATTGCCTTTGAGACTGGAGTGAAAACTGACCTTTTCCAGTCCTGTGGCCACTGCTGAGTTTTCCAAATTTGCTGGCATATTGAATGCAGCACTTTCACAGCATCATCTTTGAGGATTTGAAATAGGTCAACTGGAATTTCATCACCTCCACTAGCTTTGTTCATAGTGATGCTTCTTAAGGCCCACTTGACTTCACATTCCAGGATGTCTGGCTCTGGGTTGGGGGGTGAGTGACCACACCATTGTGGTCATCTGGGTCATAAGGACCTTTTTGTATAGTTCTGTGTATTCTTGCCACTTCTTAATATATTCTGCTTCTGTTAGGTCCATTTCATTTCTGTCCTTTATTGAGCCCATCCTTGCATGAAATTTCCCCTTGGTATCTCTAACTTTCTTGAAGAGATCTCTTAGTCTTTCCCATTCTATTGTTTTCCTTTATGTCTTTGCATTGATCACTGAGGTAGGCATTCTTATCTCTCCTTGCTATTCTTTGGAATTCTGCATTTAAATGGGTATATCTTTCCTTTTCTCCTTTGCCTTTTGAACACTTTACCAAACAATAAAATACACATCTTTCTGAGTACACATAAACATCTCAAGGTAAGCAAGAAGTTAGGCTTAAATCAAATTCAAATAAATTTAAAAGGATTAAAATCATATACAGTATATACTTTAACTATAATGTGAACACATTAGAGATCAACAGCAGAAAAACTGGGAATATCCACAGTTGCTAAGAAATTAATACACTTATAAACAGCCCTGGGATCAAGGAAATAAATGAAGAGAAATTAGAAAGCTTCTCAAACTGAGTAAATATAAAGACACCATGTTATCACTTATGTTATGCAATTAAAGCTGTTCTTAGAAGCTGGTATATTTAAATGTCTAGAAAAGAGAAAGATTAAAAATCAATAATGTGCTACCATGAAAACAGTTTCTCAGTTCCTCAAAACTTTAAACAAAAGAGTTAAGATATAACCGAGGAACACTACCCAAGAGAACTGATAATATGTTTACACAAAAACGTTAACATGAATATTTAGAGTGGCAATATTTACAACAGCCAAATGGTCGAAACAACCCAAATACCCAAATGATAGATGGATAAACAAAATGTGATGTATCTATACAGTGGAATATTATTCAGCCCCACAAAGGAATGCAGTACAGATATCAGTGACAACATGGACAAGCCTTGAAAATATTATGCTAAATAAAAAAAGTCAGACATGAAAGGCTACATGCTATATAATTCCTTTTATATGAAAGGTGCACAATAGGAAAATCCACAGATAGTAGACTTGTGATTTTCCAGGACAATGTAGAGAAGGGAATTGGGTTTGACTCTGATTAGATTTGGAGCTTCATTTTGTGTGCTTCATTTGATGCTTCATCTAATTCATTTGGTCTGTAATTAGATACCAGGGATAGTTGAATATTATAGTGAATATGCTAAACCCACTGATTTATACACCTTAAATTAATAAGTGTGGTTATATGATTTACATCAAGGGAAAAAATCCATTGACATAATAATCTACTTTAAAAATGTAAAAAAGGGAGAAAATATTAAACCAAAGTAATCAGAAAATAATGATAGAGTAAACAAATCAATGTGAAATATAAAACAAAGGCAATTGAGGAAATCAATAATAACAAGAATTTTTAACAAAAAATCTGACATACTTTTTGCTAGACAGACCAAGAAAATAAAGAAAAAGAAAAAATCAAAACTAGCATTGAAAGAGGAGACATTAAAACACAACTCAAAAAAATTAAAAGGATTTTAAAGAATACCATGAACAACTTATGTGAAAAATTAGACCATTTCGATGAATTAGATATACTCAATGGTACACTTTATGAAAACTGACTCAAGAAGAAGCTTGAATAGAATAATGGTATTTAATTATTACAAATCTTCCCATAAAGAGAAGCTAAGGGCCAAGTGGCTTGATCAAGTAATTCTGTCAAATAGTTAAAGAAGAAATAATATCAAACTGTTATAACCTCTTCCAAAAAAATAGAGGAAGCAACACTTTTCAAATTCTTCTATGAATTCAGTGTTGCCCTGACACCAAAGCCAGCCAAAGAATAAAGAAACTAGACATCAATATTCTTCATGAATATTGTCATCAATATATATTCTTAGCAAATTATAGTAATATGTAAAATAGATTATATACTATGACTTCATGGAATTTACCTCTAGGATATAGGATTGGTTTAGCATGTAAAAACCAATTAATTTAATATGCCATGCTAATAGAATAAAAGACAAAATCATTCAATTATCTCAATAGATGAAGAAAAAAGCATTTTTAAAAGTGTAACATCCTTTCATGATTTAAATTCTCAACAAATTACAAATAAAAAGAACATCCTCAACCTAAGGGCATCTATGAAAAACCTATATTTACTATCCTATTTAAAAGTAAAAGTAGGAATGGAAGTAACCAAAAGGAGTCTAAAAATAAAATAAACAATACCAAACAAGACAAGAACACAGAGGACAAGAAAGTCAATATTAAATATTTTTTTGTGCTAAGGATTATTGCCTCACAAGTCTTTTAGTATAATGGATACGTTTGTGTGTCTCAGCTTCTAGCTTTACTAATATTTTGCAGTACTAATAATAAGTTGTGTTTCTGTGTAAAAATGTGTCTATTGATAATTCATATTAGACTATGTACTTTACATTAAGTTTTGCTATTCAGAATATTTTTTCACTAAATTTACTACATTCTTTTGCTGCTGCTGCTGCTGCTAAGTCACTTCAGTTGTGTCCAACTCTGTGCGACCCCATAGACGGCAGCCAACCAGACTCCCCCATCCCTGGGATACTCCAGGCAAGAACACTGGAGTGGGTTGCCATTTCCTTCTCCAATGCATGAAAGTGAAAAGTGAAAGTGAAAGTGAAGTCGTGTGCGACCCTCAGCGACCCCATGGACTGCAGCCTACCAGGCTCCTCCATCCATGGGATTTTCCAGGCAAGAGTACTGGAGTGGGTTGCCATTGCCTTCTCCACACTCTTTTGCTAGTTCCTATTAGATCCAGTGACTAAAGTTGGTAAAATATTGATCAGGATATGTGTGCAAAGCATGGCTGTAATACCAAAGCAATCTAGGTCTGAAATATTATCAAAGACTGATTCAACCTGATATCCTATAGATAACCCTGGTTCTGAATCAAGATGTTTTTAATACCTATGTTACAAAGAGAGCTATCCAAAGTTGCATCTTAAATATTTTCCCAAATGCTTAAATGAACAATGCCAATACTGATTTTATTCTCCCTAAAGTTATGCTCAGATAAACAAATAATTGTTTAAATATTCAATAATATATTTAATTTTAGAAACACAGGCAATCTGCTGAGGTGAAATTGAAATAAACAGGTGACTTTTAAGTAGTTTAAGTAACATGATTTACATATGAAAATACACTCTAAAATTTCCCAAAAAGTCATTCAAGTTTCAAATCAAGATTTTAAAAACAGCTTAAAAAATGCAATGTGTTTACTATGCAATTACAATAAATCAGTTTTTATATTCATTTTTCACAACAGTATATCATATTCATGTTCTTTTTATTATTTGCACAAAGAGGTTAGCTATAGTTACTAAGGGAAACATGATTCAGAAAATTTTGACTTATGCATTTAGAAAGCTTGCCCTTAATGTTCTATTAATATAAGATTTTGCAATTTATTCCCAAAGCAAAAAGTAAATAAATTAAAAAGGCTGCACAAAAAAATTTAAAATCATAATTCACTTGTACTTGGTTTTCTCTGAATGTGTGATTTGAAAATCAGTGAACAAAATTTTAAATATTTAATTATGTATCCTTTTATGAATTTGTTCTCATTATAATAAATGCAGCTGTTATACTTTTCCCCTTTTCAGACTTGTCACCTGAAGGTGACAAAAAATAAATCTCATAATTTAAATGTCCAGACTATTTAGTACAGAACTCCTGAAAGTAGCGGTATGTAATCACAGGAAACAGTGATGGGAATAATTATTGTACAAAGCCTTGAATACTCTTTCACCCATTTCTTAATTTTACTTCAGGGGCTTCATCAAATCCTTGTTTCTCCATTATACCTACTTTCATTTCAACAGCAAGAAGTGATATTTACCACTTTTATTCTCTTAGAACTGCATTTGTTGTTATCACTTTGTACTTCATATTAGGTTCATTCCAGAGTTTAGAATTCAACACTGGAACTTCTACAACACCTTGCAAAGTGATTTGGATACATGGTTGATAATATTTGTTGGATTCAAATCAATAATTTGCTATATTCTGCCAATCCTACGGTCTTCACTTATCTGACAAACTTGTACAACCTTCTCTCAAACCCCTGATCAACAAAACAGACGGAATCCCATGTCAATTCAAATCCCAGTACTTTGGATACTGTCCGCTTTAACTACTATTACAAAATACATTTCCAATATGAAAACTTTCAATGTATGTGTTTGTATCAATGTATATGAATGAATGTATGTTTCCTTTTATTCCTAAGTCAGAACAATGAATAATTTCACTTTATAAGGTCATTCAGTTCAGTTCAGTCGCTCAGTTGTGTCCGACTATTTGCGGCCCCATGAATCACAGCTTGCCAGGCCTCCCTGTCCATCACCAACTCCCGGAGTTCACTCAGACTCATGTCCATCGAGTCAGTGATGCCATCCAGCAATCTCATCCTCTGCCGTCCCCTTCTCCTCCTGCCCCCAATCCCTCCCAGCATCAAAGTCTTTACCAATGAGTCATAAGGTCATAGAGCCTTTAAAATTCGAGTCAAAATTCAAACTCTTTTTTTTTCTTTATTTAAATTTTTATTTTTACTTTATTTTACTTTACAATACTGTATTGGTTTTGCCATACACTGACATGAATCCACCACAGGTGTACATGCGTTCCCAAACATGAACCCCCCTCCCACCTCCCTCCCCATAACATCTCTCTGGGTCATCCCCGTGCACCAGCCCCAAGCATCCTGTATCCTGCATCGAACCTAGACTGGTGATTCGTTTCTTACATGATAGTATACATGTTTCAATGCCATTCTCCCAAATCATCCCACCCTCTCCCTCTCCCTCAGAGTCCAAAAGTCCGCTATACACATCTGTGTCTCTTTTGCTGTCTCGCATACAGGGTCATCATTGCCATCTTTCTAAATTCCATATATATGTGTTAGTATACTGTATTGATGTTTTTCTTTCTGGCTTACTTCACTCTGTATAATTGGCTCCAGTTTCATCCATCTCATTAGAACTGATTCAAATGTATTCTTTTTAATGGCTGAGTAATACTCCATTGTGTATATATACCACAGCTTTCTTATCCATTCATCTGCTGATGGACATCTAGGTTGCTTCCATGTCCTGGCTATTATAAACAGTGCTGCGATGAACATTGGGGTACATGTGTCCATTTCAATTCTGGTTTCCTCAGTGTGTATGCCCAGCAGTGGGATTGCTGGGTCATAAGGTAGTTCTATTTGCAATTTTTTAAGGATTCTCTACACTGTTCTCCATAGTGGCTGTACTAGTTTGCATTCCCACCAACAGTGTAGGAGGGTTCCCTTTTCTCCACACCCTCTCCAGCATTTATTGCTTGCAGACTTTTGGATCGTAGACATTCTGACTGGTGTGAAGTGGTACCTCATTATGGTTTTGATTTGCATTTCTCTAATAATGAGTGATGTTGAGCATCTTTTCATGTGTTTGTTAGCCATCCATATGTGTTCTTTGGAGAAATGTTATTTAGTTCTTTGGCCCATTTTTTGATTGGGTCATTTATTTTTCTGGAATTAAGCTGCATAAGTTGCTTGTATATTTTTGAGATTAGTTGTCTGTCAGTTGCTTCATTTGCTATTATTTTCTCCCATTCAGAAGGCTGTCTTTTCACCTTGCTTATAGTTTCCTTTGTTTTGCAGAAGCTTTTAATTTTAATTAGATCCCATTTGTTTATTTTTGCTTTATTTCCAGTATTCTGGGAGGTGGATCATAGAGGATCCTGCTGTGATTTATGTTGGAGAGTGTTTTGCCTATGTTCTCCTCTAGGAGTTTTATAGTTTCTGGTCTTACATTTAAATCTTTAATCCATTTTGAGTTTATTTTTGTGTGTGGTGTTAAACAGTGATCTAGTTTCATTCTTTTACAAGCGGTTGACCAGTTTGCCCAGCACCACTTGTTAAAGAGATTGTCTTTACTCCATTGTATATTCTTGCCTCCTTTGTCAAAGAAGGTGTCCATATGTGTGTGGATTTATCTCTGGGCTTTCTATTTTGTTCCATTGATCTATATGTCTGTCTTTGTGCCAGTACCATACTGTCTTGATGACTGTGGCTTTGGAGTAGAGCCTGAAGTCAGGCAAGTTGATTCCTCCAGTTCTATTCTTCTTTCTCAAGATTGCTTTGGCTATTCGAGGTTTTTTGTATTTCCATACAAATCTTGAAATGATTTGTTCTAGTTCTGTGAAAAATATCGCTGGTAACTTGATAGGGATTGCATTGAATTTGTAAGTTGCTTTGGGTAGTATACTCATTTTCACTATATTGATTCTTCCAATCCATGAACATGGTATATTTCTCCATCTATTAGTGTCCTCTTTGATTTCTTTCATCAGTGTTTTATAGTTTTCTATATATAGTTCTTTAGTTTCTTTAGGTAGATATATTGCTAAGTATTTTATTCTTTTCATTGCAATGGTGAATGGAATTGTTTCCTTAATTTCTTTTTCTACTTTCTCATTATTAGTGTATAGGAATGCAAGGGATTTCTGTGTGTTGATTTTATATCCTGCAACTTTACTATATTCATTGATGAGCTCTAGTAATTTTCTGGTGGAGTCTTTAGGGTTTTCTATGTAGAGGATCATGTCATCTGCAAACAGTGAGAGTTTTACTTCTTCTTTTCCAATTTGGATTCCTTTTATTTCTTTTTCTGCTCTGATTGCTGTGGCCAAAACTTCCAGAACCATGTTGAATAGTAGTGGTGAAAGTGGGCACCCTTGTCTTGTTCCTGACTTTAGGGGAAATGCTTTCAATTTTTCACCATTGAGGATAATGTTTGCTGTGGGTTTGTCATAGATCGCTTTTTTTATGTTGAGGTATGTTCCTTCTATTCCTGCTTTCTGGAGAGTTTTTATCATAAATGGATGTTGAATTTTGTCAAAGGCCTTCTCTGCATCTATTGAGATAATCATATGGCTTTTATTTTTCAATTTGTTAATGTGGTGAATTACATTGATTGATTTGCAGATATTGAAGAATCCTTGAATCCCTAGGATAAAGCCCACTTGGTCATGATGTATGATCTTTTTAATGTGTTGTTGGATTCTGATTGCTAGAATTTTGTTGAGGATTTTTGTATCTATGTTCATCAGTGATATTGGCCTGTAGTTTTCTTTTTTTGTAGCATCTTTGTCAGGTTTTGGTATTAGGGTGATGGTGGCCTCATAGAAAGAGTTTGGAAGTTTACCTTCCTCTTCAATTTTCTGGAAGAGTTTGAGTAGGAAAGGTGTTAGCTCTTCTCGAAATTTTTGGTAGAATTCAAACTCTTTTTTTTCTGTGAAACTGAAAATTAAAATATTCAAATACAGAGGGTCAAGAATAGACAAGACATTTTTGAAGAACGAGGTTGAGAAGCCCACTGTACTGACCGTAGAAACTTACAAAGTTCTGGTGATTAAGACAGTGTGATAGTGGTGTAAGGAGTACATGGAAAATAATAAATATGCAGTAAGGTTCACAGCATATTAAAAAGCAGAGACATTACTTTGCCAACCAAGGTCCGTCTAGTCAAAGCTGTGGTTTTTCCAGTAGGCATGTATGGATGTGAGTTGGACTACAAAGAAAGCTGAGCACCGAAGAATTAGTGCTTTTGAACTGTGTTGCTGGAGAAGACTCTTGAGTGTCCCTTGGACTGAAAGGAGATCCAACCAGTCCAGCCTAAAGGAAATCAGTCCTGAATATTCATTGGAAGGACTCATGCTGATGCTGAAGCTCCAATACTTAGGCCACCTGATAGAATCGACTCATTGGAAAAGACCCTGATGCTGGGAAGGATTGATGGCGGGAGGAGAAGGGGACGACAGAAGATGAGATGGTTGGATGACATCATCGACGCAATGGATATGAGTTTGAGTGAACTCCGGGAGTTGGTGATAGACAGGGAGATCTGGCGTGATGCAGTCCATGGGGCCGCAAAGAGTTGGACATGACTGAGTAACTGAACTGACATAAACTGAACTAGAGATGCTTTTTTTGTAGCAAAGGTGTGTGATAGAATGCATTACCAAGGCTGTTGCCCCAGAACCATACCCTTGCTGCTCCCTTCTGATAAATTTGCACAAAAACAAAACTAACCATATCCTCTAGCTGTGTTCACATCACAGAAACAAGAGAATCTAACCACAAGAAAACCAGTGCATGCTGACTCAGCACCAAACGTTGCCCTGAAGTCATCACCACCTCATTACATCTCATTATAATCATAATATCTCTTCTATTCCACCATGATGGTTTGACCTACTTTCGACCCAGATGCCAAAGGACCACACAAGTGCAGAAAAGAGGTGGCACCCCAGTTCCAGGAAGAATGCCACTTTTCCCCACAAAACCATTACAAATGCCTTTAAAATCTTGCCTTAATTCCCCCACCCCTGCTCAACGTTAAATTGATTTGTAAACTAAGTTCCTAGTTCTCCACTCTCTGATCATTGAATAGATTTGTATTGTTTCTATCTCAGCATCAGTTTCTTTATTGGCTGTCGGAACCCAAACAAGGAGAGACAACCTTCCCCACCTGGTCATTGGGCTTCAGCCAGGCAAGAGCCCAAGTAGGGGTCCACACAACAAAATTTGGTAACAGAATGCCCCTAGTATTCACTAAAATATTCCGGCTCTTCCCTGTAGGAAGATAATACATACACACAGAATTGCTGAAATGCTTGCTATGTACTAGCTTTGGGCAATGAAATCGAAATATCATGTCAGGGAAAAAGCTTTATGAGCCTGTGCCTGCTTCACCCCCTCTCTGATCTACCACAAAGACTAGCAATGATTCAGATGGAGGCTGCAGCACAAAGCCAGAGCCCAGCCATAGTGAGAGCAAATGAGAAATAAATTTTGTGGTTCACAGCTGCTAGGACTTAGGGATTATTTGTCACTATAGGAAATTCTTGCATTCTAAATGATAGAAGTTGTACTGTAGAAAAATAAATTATCTATAGTCTTTTCAGTTAATTATCCTGACATAAAAAAAATAGCTCCTTCAGTTAATTATCCTGAGGTAAAAAACACAGCTCCATATGTACAAGAATCTTTGGAAACTCTCCCTTACCTCACGTCATACACAAGAATTAATTCTACGGAGAAGGCAATGGCACCCCACTCCAGTACTCTTGCTTGGAAAATCCCATGGACGGAGCAGCCTGGAAGGCTACAGTCCATGGGGTCGCTGAGGGTTGAACACGACTGAGCGACTTCACTTTCACTTTTCACTTTCATGCATTGGAGAAGGAAATGGCAACCCACTCCAGTATTCTTGCCTGGAGAATCCCAGAGACAGGGGAGCGTGGTGGGCTGCCATCTATGTGGTCGCACAGAGTCGGATTCGACTGAAGCGACTTAGCTGCAGCAGCTGGTATACAGCAAAACAGAATGTTTTGAGCAGATAATCTAGGAGTTCAAGATGTTAGGACAGCAAAAGGCTTTCTTAATGATTTTTCAAACAGAAAACATCACTTTTTTTTTTAATGGATAACATCCTTAAACAATCACTTCACCAAGAATCCAAGTGGCTAATAAACATATGAAAAGGGCATAACTTCATTACTAATTTTGCTGCTGCTGCTGCTAAGTCGCTTCAGTTGTGTCCAACTCTGTGCAACCCCATAGACGGCTGCCCACCAGGCTCCCCCATCCCTGAGATTCTCCAGGCAAGAACACTGGAGTGGGTTATTTCCTTCTCCAATGCATGAAAGTGAAAAGTGACAGTGAAGTCGCTCAGTCATGTCTGACTCTTAGCAACCCCATGGACTGCAGCCTACCAGGCTCCTCGGTCTGGGATTTTCCAGGCAAGAGTACTGGAGTGGGGTGCCATTGCCTTCTCCGTCATTAACTAATTAGTGAAACACAAATTAATACCAAATTATAACACTGTTACAGATTCACTAAAGTAGCTGAAATGAACACAACAGATAATATCAAGTTTTAATATAAAAATGAAGCAACTAAAAATTCTCTTAAAGCTTTGGAAAAGAGTTTGGCATTACGGGCTGACGTTAAAGGTACACATACTCTATTGCCTAGAAATTCTACTTTACACATGTACACTCAGAAGACACATACCTTTGCTGAACTTGGAGATCTGCCGCCAAGACCTTCTTTCCAAAGACTATCTGCTGCCCGGAAGCATCCAGTGACTCATCAAAAAACCTTCCAATTTCCAGCTCCTTCTTTATATGCTTCGAATGCGGAGTGCGCCTCAGTCAAGCCACACCCCTTCAAGGTAGCCCCTCCTATCAGTTGATGGCTGAGGCAGAGCTCAAAGGCATAGCCTTTTGGCTGTTATGTACTTGCTCCAGACCTGCCTTCCAGGTTTGCCAAGACCCTGTCAGGCCTATACTTAAGCCAGCTTCTTTGCCCAATCCCGATATATAATTCTGTTTCTTTTACAGGTGGTAGTGTCCAAAAAGCATTGCCTATCTTAAGTTCCATATCAATATACACTTCTGGGGAAATAAACCTGTAACACCTGGTATTAGGGGTGGTTTGAGAAAGTAGTGGACAAGTTAGGATTTGAGGCTATCTCATTTACTGCCCAACTGGCAATGGAATCTCCAAGGGCTGTAGGTGGTATAATACACTGCACACAATAAAGTCCTCATCAACAGTCTTGGTAGGGTTGGAGAAACTGAGGATCCAGCCCAGGACTTAATAGAGTAGCTGAACTTCAGAGTTAAATGCTCAACTAAAGCACTTAGCACTTTGGTTGAGAAAATCTCTTCCAGCTGACAGCTATTTGCAGAATCCTGATGACCAGCTAAAGGAGAAGGAAAATCTCTGAACTTAGTTCATGAGTGGTGCTCTGGGCTGAATTGTGACCCCTGCCCCCCAAAAAATATTTTTGAAGTCCATATGGATGTGAGAGTTGGACTGTAAAGAAGGCTGAGCGCTGAAGAATTGATGCTTTTGAACTGTGGTGTTGGAGAAGGCTCTTGAGAGTCCCCTGGACTGCAAGGAGATCCAACCAGTCCATTCTGAAGATCAGCCCTGGGATTTCCTTGGAGGGAATGATGCTGAAGCTGAAACTCCAGTACTTTGGCCACCTCATGCGAAGAGTTGACTCATTGGAAAAGACTCTGATGCTGGGAGGGATTGGGAGCAGGAGGAAAAGAGGACAACAGAGGATGAGATGGCTGGATGGCATCACTGACTCGATGGATGTGAGTCTGAGTGAACTCCTGGAGTTGGTGATGGACAGGGAGACCTGGTGTGCTGCGATTCATGGGGTCGCAAAGAGTCAGACTCAACTGAGCGACTGAACTGAACTGAACTGAATGCCCAATACCAAGAAACAAAGTACTGCTGTAAAAAAAAAAAAACAAAAATGTGAGTATTGGTTGGATGTATCTTTTCAAGTGAGTATTTTCATTTTGAGGGGAGGTGTATATACCCAGTAGTGGAATTACTGGACCATAAAGTAGCTCCATTTTCAGTTATTTGAGGAGCAACCACACTATTTTCCATAGTGGCTAACCGATTTACATTTATATTCCCAATAGCAGTGTATAGGGTCCACTTTTCTCTACACTGTCACCAACATTTGTTATTTACAGACATTTTTATATTAGCCATTCTGACAGATGTGAGGTTATAACTCATGGTTTTGATTTTCATTTCTTAAATAATTAGTAATGTTGAGCATCTTATCATGTGTCTATTCTGTGTGTTGTCTTCAGAAGAAAATCTATTCAAGTTTTCCACCCAATTTTGAATGTGCTGTTTGTTTCCTTTTTGATCTTGAGTTCTATGAGCTATTTATAAATTTTGGATATTAGCGCCTTATACATCATATCACTTGGCAAATATTTTCCCACAAAGAGTGGGCTGTCTTATTAAGATAGTGTACTTTGCTGTGTAAAGTTTTTAAGTTTAATTAGGTCCCGTTTGTTTATTTTTGCTGTTATTTTGCCTTAGGAGACATATCCAAATAATATTCCTATAATTTATATCAAAGAATGTTCTACCCATCTTTTCTTCTAGGATTTTTATGGTTTCTGGTCTTATATTTAGGTCTTTATTCCATTTTGGGTTTATTTTCACATAGGTTTGATAAAATGTGTTCTAATTTCATCCTTTTACATGTGGCTGTCCAGTATTGCCTGCACTACTAATTGAAGAGACTGTTCTCCATTGTATATTCATGCCCCCTTTGTTGTAGATTATATACCTGCTCAGTTGTTCAGGTATGCCTGACTCGTTGTGACCCGATGGACTGTAGCCTGCCAGACTCTTCTGTCCATGGAATTTTTCAGGCAAGAATACTGGAGTGGGTTGTTATTTCCTACTCCATGGGATCTTCCCAACCCAGGGATTGAACCTGCAACTTTTGCGTATCCTTCATTGGCATGGCAGGCAGGTTCTTTACCATTGTTCCACCTGGGAAGCCTTTTTGTAGATTAATTGATCATAAATGTGAGTTTATTTCTGAGCTCTCTATTCTATTCCATTGATTTATGTGTTTGTTTTTGTGCCAGCACCATACTGTTTTGAAGATGGTAGCTTTGTAGTATAAAGTCAGGGAGCATAATTCCTCCAACTTTTTTATTTGTTTGCTTTTGTTTTTGTTGTTTTTTTCCCAAGATTATGCACATAGTCAGTGGCTCAGTTGTATCCTACTCTTTGCAGCACTATGGACTGTAGCCCACCAGGTTCCTCTGTCCATGGGATTTTCCAGACAAAAAGGCTGGAGTGGGATGCCATTTCCTCCTCTAGGGGAGCTTCCCAACCCAAGGATCAAACCTCTGTCTCCTGCAGGTGGTTTGGCAGGTGGATTCTTTACCACTGAACCACCTGGAAATCCAAATATTTGTATTTATTTATTTGGCTGTGTCAGGTCTTATTTGCAGCATGTGGGATCTAATTCCCAGACCAGGAATTGAACCCAGGCCCCCTGCACTGAGAGCACAGAGTCTTAGCCACTGCACCACAAGGGAAATCCTCAAGGTTGCTTTGGCAATTTAGGATCTTTTTTGATTCCATATAAATTTTAGGATTATTAGTTCTGGTTTATCAAAAAATGTCATGGCTATTTTGACAGAGATTCCATTAAATCTGTAGATAACTTTGGTATTTTAATATTAATTCTTCAAATCTAAGAACATAGTATATTTTTCCATTCCTTTGAACCATCTACCCAATTACATGTGTATCTCTGTTACAGCCTTGGTTGCATAGGGATCTTTCTTCCAGTTTCCAGTTAGTTTTCAGTGAAAAGTGTTCCATACCTTGATGCATTTTTTTATGTGTTCATCAAAAAAGGTGAGTTCCAAGCCTTCCTATTCTGCCATATCTTGATGTTTCCAAATTTCTTCTTCTTATCCAGATACTAATCATACTGGATTAGGAGACATCCTTATACTTCATTTTAACTTAATTACTTCTGCAAAGATACTATCTCCAAATAATATCACATTCTGAAGTAGTAGGCATTGGTACTTCAACATGCAGATTTTAGTTAGAACACAATCCAAAACATAATAGATTACCTTTTATAAAAGAAAAGTATATTCACTATGTAATGTGTAAAAACTTTTCATTGTAATTTTTGCATATATAGATAACATTTAGATATAGATAACATATAGATAATGGTACCTTTAGTTTTAGGAATACAATTGGCATGCAGAAAGAACACACATAGGTGTTGGCAATGTTTCACATACATATTGTCTATAGTTGCTTTTACACTACGTAAGCAGAGTGAAATAGTTGTGACAGAGAGAGCAGGGCCCATAAGATCTCTGCTCTAGAGCTTGAAGATGTCTTATTCAAGGTTATCTCTTCTAAAGAGAGCCCCCAACTAATATTGCTGATGCAGGGATATAAAGATCTGGTCCTCTTCCCTCAAATAGGGAAAACTCTGAAGGCTGTACCAACTCCAGACATGTTGAGTACTCAGTTGTAATTGGTTTGAGGGTCAACTTTTTTTTTCCACCCAATCCTGTATCCCTCAATTCCTTGTAGATATCTCTTCTGAAAGTACTTGCCAATCAATTTCAGCACACAGTGCTCAGCTTCAGATTATTTCCAGACAACTCAAACTCAAAAATACATATAAAATGATTTAGTGACACCCATTCTGTAATACAAATACTTCATATCCCTGTGGCTTCCCTTATCCTGTTTTCCTTCCTCAGCTTGAAATTTCCTTTACAACCTAACTGACAATTTCCTATTCATCCTTTAAGGTCAAGAGTCAAATATGTCTATATAATGAAATAAAATTAGTCTTTCTATCACTTGCAATACAAGAGCACTATCATGGAGATTCCTTGTATTCACCTCTCTATACATGATAAAACAGTATAAAGTTAAAAAAAAAAAGGGAAAGTAAAGACAAATAAAATGTATTCTTATCTACAACAGTTGGGACTCTGCAATTTGTTGTATGTGTGCTTATGTTTGCTTGTGTGTGATCTGTTAAGAGTCATAGATGAGAAGTAATTCAAAACTTGGAAATATTTCTGAATAATAAAAAACTATGTTTAATCATTTAATTTATCAACTAGTGTATGGTTGTATGCATGTACAGGCTAGGTTACTCTCTTCTCTCAATCTTTTATTATCTTTTCAACGTGATAATGAATAAGTTTTTAGTAAAATATGCAAATTTAAAATACATACTGTTAATAATACTGCTACATCAGGAATCCCTTAAGCACCAGGCAATATCTTTTGAGTCTTACATGTCTTAACATACATATAACATTTCTTTCAACCACAAAAGCTAGGTCCTATTATTATCTCCATTTTATAGATATAAAACTGAGACTCAAAAGATATTGAGTAACATGCTATAGTCATACAACTCATAGTGACAGAGCCATGATTCAAATGTAACAATTTTTTTTAGTCCTTCTTAAATTCTTCAAAATTTACTCCCTAAAAAAAGGACTTTAGTTTTCCTTCCATGGTGGCTCAGATGGTAAAGAATTTCCCTGCAATACAAGAGACACAGGTTTGATCCCTGGGTTGGAAAGATTCCCTAGAAAAGGAAATGGCAACCCACTCCAGTATTCTTGCCTGGAGAATTCTATGGACAGAGGAGAGTGCTGAGCTACAGTCCATGGGGTCACAAAGAGTTGAACACAACTGAATGAGTTGGACACATTCACTCTTCTTCCTTCTTTAATAATATACTTATGGTTTACAGTGTTATCATTATTTACATCTAGGTTTGTCAAGGAGAAGGAAATGGCAACCCACTCCAGTATTCTTGCCTGAAGAGTCCTGTGGACAGAGGAGCCTGGTGGTCTGCCATCCATGGGGTCGCACAGAGTTGGACATGACTGAAGTGACTTAACAGCAGCAGCAGCATTATTTATAAGAAAAAAAAAAAGTTTGCTTGACTATTTGATAGTTCTTTTTGAAAAAAATCTGTAGGTTCTAAGTCACTTATTACCATCATCATAAGATGTTAATTCCTCTCTTCTTCCAGGATGGAGGTAGGACCCTGAAGAGGAAGAGGAGTTACAGAAACATTGAAGAAACTTGGTATGATAAGGGAAGAAGGAATAAAACCATTGTGGTAGGTCTTGTACTCATCACAACTATATTGTACTCTGGCTTGAAATACAAATAAATGTTTTTGTAACAGTCTTTGGACTCCATGTGTGCATGCAATCAACTAATAATGAGAACTATTTCTCTTCCCAGACACAAGGGGTTCAACCTAGGGGTCACACATGAATGCAAGTTTACCAACAATGCACCATGCCATTTTTCTTTTATTTTTTTCACTCAGAGTGAGTATCTAATAAATGTCTGTCTCTTTTAATTAAATTATGTCTCACACACTTGATTTTTCCCATGTGAAGTTTAGCTTTTAGTTTGATGGAAAAAATAGGAAGATGTCAAACTAGTAAGGTGTCATTATAAGCAATTAATCTGTTTATTGCAGTGGACTGAATGATAAAGATGGTTAATTTTTAGACAATGAGGAGAATGTATCAGTAGAAGAATTCTTACTTTCAATCAGAGGCAGAGAATCAATTTTCCCTGGGAGGTAATGGAACATAGTGAAAAGACCCCTAGACTATCACCAGAGATTACATTCTAGTCCTTTATCTTCCAGGAGGGGGTTGTATTAATATGATCTTGTATGTGTGCTCAGTTGCTTCAGTCATGTCTGACTCTTTGCGACCCGTTGACTGTAGCCCACCAGACTCCTCTGTCAATGGGATATTCCTAGCAAGAATACTGGAATGTGTTGCCATTTCCTTCTCCAGAGGATCTTCCTAACCCAAGGATTGAATCCACACCTCCTGGGGCCCCTGTATTGGCAGGTAGATACTTTACCACTGAGTCACCAGGGCAGCTCCTGTATGATCTTAGGCTTTGTCTTTCCTTCCGTTCAGTTCAGTTCAGTTGCTCAGTCATGTCCGACTCTTTGCGACCCCATAAATCGCAGCACACCAGGCCTTCCTGTCCAGCACCAACTCCCAGAGTTCACTCAGACTCAGGTCCATCGAGTCCGTTATGCCATCCAGCCATCTCATCCTCTGCCGTCCCCTTCTCCTCCTGCCCCCAATCTCTCCCAGCATCAGAGTCTTTTCCAATGAGTCAACTCTTTGCATGAGGTGGCCAAAGTACTGGAGTTTCAGCTTTAGCATCATTCCTTCCAAAGAAATCCCAGGGTTGCTCTCCTTCAGAATGGACTAGTTGGATCTCCTTGCAGTCCAAGGGACTCTCAAGAGTCTTCTCCAACACCACAGTTCAAAAGCATCAATTCTTCAGTGCTCAGCCTTCTTCATAGTCCAACTCTCACATCCATACATGACCACTGGAAAAACCATAGCCTCGACTAGACGGACCTTTGTTGGCAAAGTAATGTCTCTGCTTTTGAATGTACTATCTAGGTTGGTCATAACTTTTCTTCCAAGGAGTAAGCATCTTTTAATTTCATGGCTGCAATCACTATCTGCAGTGATCTTGGAGCCCCAAAAATAAAGTCTGACACTGTTTCCACTGTTTCCCCATCTATTTGCCATGAAGTGATTGGACTGGATGCCATGATCTTCGTTTTCTGAATGTTGAGCTTTAAGCCAGCTTTTTCACTCTGCACTTTCACTTTCATGAAGAGGCTTTTTAGTTCCTTTCCTTAGTCTTCTCATTTTAGGAATATTGTGAAACTAGAATAAAGTTGTCACAGCCCTAAAATAATTCTGCTCTATTAAAACATGTAAAAAAGTGTATTGTTCATCACAACACCTTATGCACATTAGGCCTTTCATAAAAATCTGATCAAAATTAAATTTCTTCATTTAATATTTCCATAACACATATGTTTGTCCCTACTGATACATAAAAGTATAACTATAAAAAAGGGTGAAATGTATTCATCATAGAGTACTTAATTCTGACAACAGCACTGCAAGGTTATTGTTTCCATTAAACCCGTTTCATACCTCAGGATTACAGAGGTTCCATAATTGATTTTAAAGTTTCACACCTGATAGGTGCTAGAGAAGGATTCAGCATGGATCTACTAGACATCAATATTCCACATCACTTTCAACACAAGATACCCTTCTGTTTAATATATAATCCTCTCTGAGTCCCTAAAAGAGAAATTGTCAAGGCAGAAAACATACCCAATGTTTCCTATAGGATCACAATTACAAGATAAGCCCCACCAAATTCATACTATTTTAAAGGCAAATACATACACACAAAGATATATCGATTCAATATTAATGTATGCCATGAAGATAATTCCTGTCTGTGCTGAAGTGTCTATGTTTGTAGAGCTATTTCTCATTTTCTAATTTCTTTGCTCTACATAATCATCATTGCTTGCAAAATAGATATAATTTGGAATGTTATAGTTAGGAAAGTTTCTATTAACTTAAAGAATGTTCTGCCTGCAATACCAGTAAGATAATCAGAACTGGTAACTGAAAGGAATAACATTGTGGCAAGCCACACTTTCCATTATAATACCACCATTCCCCAAGCAGTTCCTCAGAAATAAATCAAGATCTTTATTCAAGTGGCAATATTTATTTTAAATAGATATAGAAATATGTGCTGAACTCTTCAGAAAAGTTCTGATTATCTGTAAACCTTCAAGGCAGCCATCTAGACATTAGCATATATGATACTTGCCTGCTTTCTGATGATATGTACAAATTTGACAATCCAGCTACCTGTTTCCATGAGCAAGTATAAAATATTTACCACTTCTGGCATCTGACCAGTTAATTACCTTCAATAATTCAACCAGAGTCTGCTAAAATATAAAATGAAAAAAAATTTTTAAATATAGTTTTCTTACGTTTTCTCAATTCTCTCTTAATTCTAAGTAATATTTGGGGCTAAAAATCTCAGACTGCTGAAAAAGTTATTCAGTGATCCTAGAAATATAACTAAGACCATGCCAGGAGTTTTTAAACATGCTTAATGTGTTTAATTGAAAAATCACATTTCCTTTACCTTCTTCCAGCATATATTGTACTTAACACTCTGAACATTAGCCCTTGGAATAAAGAAATGAATAATATATGAGTTGCTCTTTATTATGATTTTGAAGCCTGACTTAAAATTAATTTTCAAGACTATTATGGAATACCAAATGTCATATTCACTATACCTGTATGCTGCTTCCCAATTGCAATGTGCTGTTTGCCATAGCCATCTGTTCATATACTTTCTTCCAAGTTGAATGAATACTGATGGAACCTCTTTCTAAAGGAAAAGAATTAGGGATTTGAAGCTCTCATGTTTTGCTGAAAGTTCACATAAAATTTGCACTCTGTAGCTAGGAACTATACAAAAAGTACAATTACAGGAACTGAGGTAAAGTCATTTGTGATAGGTTTGAGTATGCCAGAAAAGTTTGGTATTGTATTTAAGCAAAAGGTCTTATTGCATAAATGCTCATGAAGTATGCAATATGAAGTCTAAAGGGACTATGGACATGAATGCAATGAATAACTATGGAATATAATAGATTCCAAAAAAAAAAATACTGGGAAAAGAAAATTCTCATACAAATAGATGCTAAATGCCCAAACTAAAACCTTCAGCACATCATAATTATACTCATCAAGCAAGAAGGACTTCTTAATGTTTAAAATAAACATTTCTTGGTTGGGGGATACACCAGTGATTGTGAAAGTGAGGGCCTTTATAAGCAGTATTGTACAATTTCAGATTTGTAAAATTATGTCTATTCAAACAGACAAGATTCATACAGTGAACAACATTTTGTGAATCTACTCTGTATATAGTAATTTTACTAATTTGGGGAACTGAAAAAAGGAGGAAAGAAAACACAAAGAAAATTACTGATAAAGTGCTTATACTCAAATTAACTTTAAATGTAATAGGAAGGGTATACAGGTTAACACAATGTCCAGAGAAAGAGAATAGAATATCGTAAAATCTAGTCATGAAATAAACAAGCAGCCCTCATCTCTACCAGTCTTAAAAGCAATGTGCTTTATTTGTAAACTTTCCCTTTGCAAAGAAATTAGGTATTCTAGAGACTAATCCATGAATAGGTCATCAAGGGTTTCTATATATCCAAAGCAGATCGAGGAGATGAATTTGGTAAAGTTTATTACGTAAAAATAGCAAGTATGGGATACTCTCTCTCTCCTTGCTGATCGATTGTAAATAGCACCTTGTTCCCTTTGCAAGTCAATTGCTCATGCTTGCAATAAATTCCGGAAGTGAAAATGATCTGCCATGACATCTTAGTACCATTGATCATCATGGTTGATATAACTCATCAGGCCAGCTCCATACATACCCTTTTTCCTTTTTCATCACTTCATCTGTGTCATACTAAAGCCACAATTCTCAATCAATTTCCAGATAAAGGTAATTCACTGTTAAAGGTGAGGCTATATGAAAGGATGAGTCTTCTTGCTGGAGGCTCTAAACAAATAAACTGCATTTCTAAAATTATTACTCAACTCAACTAATTTGAGATTGTTGTTTTTACTATTTATGCAATGTATTATTTCTGTCATGACTGTTATTGAGTAAAGGCTGAATCATATCTCTGACAGTTAAGTCCATAACTTTTCTAACTGGCTTGAGATGCCAAAGCTAAATTAATACTACCACAATCTTGAACAAATGACATGTTCAGACTGAGTGGCAATTTAAATTGATTCTACTCTACATATTCTAAAATATTAAAACTTTATTTTAATACAAGTCAAGGAACAGCTTGAACTGATAAATCCATACCCAAAAAAAAGTATGGAGTAATGCAAGTTTGGTAAAAGGCAGAGGTTCAACCCAGGTGTGGAAGTGAAAAGCAAATGTAAGTGACAAACATTAAGGAATAACAGCAATCAGATGTTATTATAAATAAGGACAAACACCTCATTCCTTAGGAGAGAGTACAGCACACTGTCTTATTAATTGGATATTCCCTGAAATAGATATCAAAGACAGAAATGTGTCACACACATACACACACACACACACATATATTTAATATTATTTGTCCATTACTGAAAAGAGATTACTCTAAAAGATATCCAAGAGAGCAAAAATGTACAAGTTTTATACAAAAATGTACAAAAGACACTAATGTCCTTTTTCCTTTCTAAGACCATCATGTATGCCAAAATAAAGAGCTTGATATATCAGACAGGGATTTAGCTAAATGTGTCAGCATGGAATTCAGCACTGGAGTAAAGGAGAATGGATTATGTATTTTTAAAACCAGTACACATTATATAATCTACCCTGTGGAGACCATGGGGTCAGGCATATCAGCTGAGAATAATCAAACAAGCTTTACCAGTAAACACTCCGATGCAGACTTTTTTTTTTTTTTTCAGTTAAAACCACATTTCCAAGGATAACTTTTATTTAATTCAGCAAACTCCTATCTCTAATAGCTCATTTATACCTTTTATAAAAAAATGATTTATTATAGATATTATAGACTGCAAAAGGCTCTGTGCAGCATTTTGAAATGGGCTTTGCACTAATGCAGCAAGATATACCCTTGGAAAAATAAAAGGCAGCAAGAGCATATGGTGCTTCCACTCACACATTTCTTTTCTTTTTTTTTTTTTTTATTAAAATTCACCAGTGAACACTGGAGGTTTCAAAGAACAAATAGAAATACTCCTTTACCTTCAAGGATGCTCTTGTTTCCCCCACATTTTAACTGACATTAAATATATCATTACATATTTTAGAAAGAACCTTAAGAGTTGTGTAGGAAAGAAACTATCACAAAGTTGCTATTGTGTATTATGCCAGACACATTGTGTACCATCCCATTAGAATTTTGCAATAAATTGTCAAGGTAAGTACCATTATTTCACTTTACAAATAAAGATATTGGAAACTTCCTCAATATTTCACAACTTTGGTGAGTCATAGGATATACACTTAGACCCGTTATTTATGAATTATGCTAGAGAAACCACATTCAGCTGAACCAGCATGCCCCCATTTTCACAGAATTAACAAACTCCAGAACAACAATGGCACCCCACTCCATTACTCTTGCCTGGAGGAGCCTAGTGGGCTACAGTTCATGGGGTTGCTAAGAGTTGGACACGACTGTGGGACTTCACTTTCACTTTTCACTTTCATGCATCGGAGAAGGAAATGGCAACCCACTCCAGTGTTCTTGCCTGGAGAATCCCAGGGACAGAGGAGCCTGGTGGGCTGCCGTCTATGGGGTCGCACAGAGTCGGACTCGACTGATGCAAATTAGCAGCAGCAGCAAAAAGAGGGGTAGAATTTTTAAAAACCTTATTCAATTGTATCTTTAAGCTTAGAGTCTTCTAAATGTTTCATTTCATTGGAGAGAAGAAAATAGCAAACAGATTTTTGGGAGAAAGTGATAGAAAAGCAAGTCATGTGGAGAAGAGAAAGGATGAAAAACATTACTTAAATGACTTGAAGTACGTTTTCTTCTGTGGTTGGGCATGACACAACAGACTTTTGAGAATACCAAAAGGCTATGAAGAATAAGAAAGAGGTCAAAGGAAAGCTATTTGCATTTGTGGAATGTATACTTTTTACCAAGTGTTTCTTGCCTAATTTTCATATAATCACTCAATGGCTAGAAATAACATAGAACCATTCAGACTTTATAGTTGGATAATTTAAGACTCAAAGCATTTAAAGAACCAGCTCAAGGCAAGACAGCCTGGGGTACAGGCTTTTGCAGACAAGCAATCTGACCATAAAGCCATGCTCTGGGACTTACTGCTATTCTGTCCTGGCCTTACTAGGTGGGGAGTTTAGAGGAATATATTCAGATGACTGTGCCTGTCTTTCAAAATGTAAATCACAGAGATAGTTTTGAATAATTGGTTGGTACTTTGGTTGGCTTATCACATAGTCACAGTGCTGCACACATTTCCTCAGGAGTCATGCTTTCCCTCCATTCCCATGCCCTCTCCCACATTCCTCCCTACTGTATACAGTTAGACTGCCACTGTGGCCACTGGAACTAAGTAGGGCTATGGAAGAAAAATGCACTGGAAATGAATGATTTCCTTACCGTCTAGTGGCTTTCAGCTAATGGCAGATGTGAGTGAGTGAATTCACCTTAGCTTCCTCATTCCAAAGTGGAGCGACTCTGAGACATGCTCTCTACAGTCTCTCAGATGCCCTAGGGGCATTGCACTTCAGTTGCCCACACAGGAACATGATCATTGACACATCCTACATGAACCTCACACACTTTCTGTTCTCACTCAGGTACCTATGCTTCTCCAGACAACTTCCAAATACACTCATACATTCAGTTCATATTTTAGATTCAGTTTTGAATGAAACCCAACTTCACACGATTGGAGAACTTTAGGGAGGAGGTAGAATTTGAATTGGTCATTGGAAAAAATAATAATAAACGGAATTACAGAAGGTAGAGAGATAAAAGGAAAGGAAGTCAGACACAAAATATAGGTGTAGAAAAACCAAGTCAATTTGGACAAAGATAAGAGAATAAACCAATAGAAAATAAATCATAGTGCCTCCTTGAGAATGCTATGAAATAACATGAAACAGTTCAGCTCAGTTCAGTCAATCTTGGCACTCTTGACACAGTTCAGTCACAGTTATGCCCGACTCTTGGCAATCACAAGGACTGCAGCACTCCAGGCCTCCCTGTCCATTACCAACACCTGGAGTTTATGCAAACTCATGTCCATTGAGTCGGTAGTATCATCCAAGCATCTCATCCTCAGTCGTCCCATTCTCCTCCCACCTCCAATCCTTCCTAGCATCAGGGTCTTTTCCAATGAGTTGGTTCTTTGCGTCAAGTGGCCAAAGCTGAAGTTTCAGCCTCAGCATCAGTCCTTCCAATGAGTATTCAGGACTGACTTCCTTTAGGAAGGACTGGTTGGATCTCCTTGCAATCCAAGGGACTCTCAAGAGTCTTCTTCAACACCACAGTCCAAAAGCATCAATTCTTTAGCACTCAGCTTTCTTTATAGTCCAACTCACATCCATACACGACTACTGGAAAAACCATAGCTTTGAACAGACGAAACTTTATTAGCAAAGTAATGTCTCTGCTTTTTAGTATGCTGTTTAGGTTAGGCATAAATTTTTTTCCAAAGAGTAAACGTCTTTTATGTTCATGGCTACAGTCACCATCTGCAGTGATTTTGGAGCACTGCCCCCCACCCGTCCAAAAAAAAAGTCTGTCACTGTTTCCACTGTTCCCCATCTATTTCCCATGAAGTGATGGGACCAGATGCCACGAACTAAGTTTTCAGAATGTTGAGTATTAAGCCAATTTTTTCACTCTCCTCTTTCACTTTCATCAAGAGGCTCTTTAGTTCTTCTTCACTTTCTGTCATATGAGTGGTGTCATCTGCATATCTGAGGTTATTGATAATACTCCCAGCAATCTTGATTCTAGCTTGTGCTTCATCCAGCCTAGCATTTCTCATGATGTGCTCTGCATATAAGTTAAATAAGCAGAGTGACAATATACAGCTTTGATTTACACTTTTCCCTATTGACCGCAGTCAGTTGTTCCATGTCAAGTTCTAACTGTTGCTTCCTTACCTGCACGCAGATTTCTCAAGAAGCTGGTGAGGTGTTCAGGTTTTTCCATCTCTTTAAGAATTTTCCACAGTTTGTTGTGATTCACACAGTCAAAGGCTTTGGCATAGTCAGTAAAGCAGAAGTAGATGTTTTTCTGGAATTCTTTTGCTTTTTTGATAATCCAATGGATGTTGGCAATTTGATTTCTGGTTTCTCTGCCTTTTCTAAATCTAGCTTGAACATCTGGAACTTCATGGTTCGTGTACTGCTGAAGCCTAGCTTGGAGAATTTTGAGCATTAATTTGCTAGCGTGTGAGATGAATGCAATTGTGCAATAGTTTGAGTATTCTTTGGCTTTGCCTTTCTTTGGGACTGGAATAAAAACTGACCTTTTCCAGTCCTGTGGCCCACTTCTGAGTTTTCTAAATTTGCTGACATATTGAGTGCAGCACTTTCACAGCATCATCTTTGAGGATTTGAAAGAGCACAACTGGAATTCCATCACCTCCACTAGCTGTGTTCATAGTTTTGCTTCCTAAGGCTTAGTTGACTTCACATTCCAGGATGCCTGGCTCTAGCTGAGTGATCACATCATAGTAGTTATCTTGGTCATAGAGATCTTTTTTGTATAGTTCTGTGTATTCTTGCTACTTCTTCTTGGTATCTCCTGCTTCTGTTAGGTTCATACCATTTCTGTCCTTTATTGGGCCAATCTTTGTATAAAATAACATGAATGTTCTCAGTTATTTCTCTTTTCTTGGGAAAAAGCCTTGAATAAGTTGTCATTTGGTCTCACTACCACTCTCCCTTATTCAAGAAAACAAAATTTTTGTGTTTTTTTAAATCATTAGCCATTTATTTATATCCTGCAGTATTCCAGAAAAGAGAAGACCAAAAAGTTGATACTAACTCATTAACTACAAAGTTTAAAATTCTTATTCTCCTATAGCAGTGCTGTTGATAGAATTCTTCATAATGAAACCAATAAGGAGAAAAAGAAATAAGGATAAGGAGGGCAAACTGTTAATGCTCTAAAAGACAAAATAATTTTAAGGTTTCTGACCACTTTCTATAAAGGCAATTTTGTTAAATGAAGTTTGTTTCTCTTGTATTTAGATTATTTTCTTACTGATACACATACACACACACATATATACACACACACAGGTACACATATAAATCAGGAAGCTTCCATAATGCTTTTATCCTTATTCAATCAGAGGGAAGACAAAATGAAAAGCAAAATCACAGAAAACTAACCAAACTGATCACCTGGACCACAGCCTTGTCTAACTCAGTGAAACTATGACCCATGTCATGTAGGGCCACCCAAGATGGACAGGCCACAGTGGAGAGTTCTGACAAAATGTGGTCCACTGGCCAAAGGTGTGGCAAACCACTTCAGTATTCTTGCCTTGAGAACCCCATGAACAGTATGAAAAGATAAAAAGATATGACACTGAGAGATGAACTCCCCAGAATGGTAGGTACCCAATATGCTACTGGAGAACAGTGGAGAAATAACTTGAGAAAGAATGAAGGGGGAGCCAAAGCAAAAACAATACCCAGTTGTGGATGTGACTGATGATGGAATTAAAATCCAATGCTGCAAACTAATAAAAAAGAACAGTATTGCATAGGAACCTGGAATGTTAGGTCCACGAATCAAGGTAAACTGGAAGTGGCCAAACAGGAGATGGCAAGAATGAACATAGACATTTTAGGAATCAGTGAATTAAAATAGACTGGAATGGATGAATTTAATTCAGAAAACCATTATATCTACTACTGTGGGCAAGAATCCCTTAGAAGAATTGGAGTGGTCCTCATAGTCAACAAAAGAGTCTGAAATGCAGTACTTGGGCGAAGTCTCAAAAATGAAAGAATGATTTCTGTTCATTTCAAAGGCAAACCATTCAATACTACAGTAATCCAAGTATGTCCCAACCACTAATCTCAAAGGAACTGACATTGAGTGGTTCTATGAAGCTCTACAAGATCTTCTAGAACTAACACCAAAAAAAGACGTCCTTTTCATCATAGGGGACTGGAATGCAAAAGTAGGAAATCAAGAGATAACCTAAAGTAACAGGCAAGTTTGGACTCAGAGTACAAAATGAAGCAGGCCAGAGGCTAAAAATGTTTGGTCAAGAGAATGCATTGGTCATAGCAAACATCTTCTTCCAACAACACAAGAGAAGACTCTACACATGGACATCACCAGATGATCAATACTGAAATCAGATTGATTATATTCTTTGCACCAAAGATGGAGAAACTCTATACAGTCAGCAAAAACAAGACTGGGAGCTGACTCTGGTTTAAATAATGAACTCCTTATTGCCAAATTCAGCCTTCAACTAAAGAAAGTAGGGAAAACCACTAGACCATTCAGGTATGACCTAAGTCAAATCCTTTATGATTATATAGTCAAAATGACAAATAGATTCAAGTGATTAGATCTGATAGACAGAGTGCCTATGAACTATGTATGGACATTCATGACATAGTACAGGAGGCAGTGATTGAGACCATCTTCAAGAAAAAGAAATGCAAACAGGCAAAATGGTTCTCTGAGGAGGCCTTACAAATAGCTAAGAAAAGAAGAGAAGTGAAAGACAAAGGAGAAAAGGAAACATACTCCCATTTGAATGCAGAGTTCCAAAGAATAGCAAGGAGAGATTAAAAAAAAGCCTTCCTCAGTGATCAATGTAAAGAAAGAGAGGAAAACAATAGAATGGGAAAGACTAGAGATCTCTTCAAGATAATTAGAGATACCAAGGGAACATTTCATGCAAAGATGGGCACAATAAAGGACAGAAATGATATGGACCTAACAGAGGCAGAAGATATTAAAAAATGGTGGCAGGAATACACAGAACTATAGCAAAAAGAACTTAATGTCCCAGACAACCACGATGGTGTGATCACTCACCTAGAGCCAAACATCCTGGAATGTGAAGTCAAGTGGGCCTTAAGAAGCATCACTACGAACAAAGCTAGTAGAGGTGATGGAATTCCAGTTGAGATATTTCCAGTCCTAAAAGATGATGCTATTAAAGTGCTGCCTCAATTTGCCAGGAAATTTGGAAAACTCAGCAGTGGCCACAGGACTGGAAAAGGTCAGTTTTCATTCTGATCCCAAAGAAAGGCAATGCCAAAGAAGGTTCAAAGCACCACACAATTGCACTCATTTCACACACTAGCAAAGTTATGCTCAAAATTCTTCAAACCAAGTTTCAACAGTACATGAACAGAGACCTTCCAGATGTTCACACTAGATTTAGAAAAGGCAGAGGAACCAGAGATCAAATTCCCAACATCTGCTGGATCATCAAAAAAGTAAGAGAATTCCAGAAAAACATCTAATTCCGCTTTAATGACTATGCCAAAGCCTTTGACTGTGTGAATCACCACAAACTATGGAAAATTCTGAAAGAGATGGGAATACCAGACAACCTGACTTGCTTCCTGAGAAATCTGTATGCAGGTTAAGAAGCAACAGTTAGAATTGGACATGGAACGATAGACTGGTTCCAAATTTGGAAAGGAATACATCAAGGCTGTATATTGTTACCTGGTTCTTTTAACTTATATGCAAACTACATCACGCAAAATGGTAGGCTGGATGAAGCACAGGCTGGAATCAAGATTGCTTGGAGTAATATCAATAACCTCAGATATGCAGATGACACCACCATATGACAGAAAGCCAAGTGGAACTAAAGAGCCTCTTGATAAAAGCGAAAGATGAGAGTGAAAAAGCTGGCTTAAAATCCAACGTTCAAAAAAACAAGATCATGGCATCCAGACCCATCACGTCATGGCAAATAGATGAGGAAACAATGGAAACAGTGACAGACTTTATTTTCTTGGGCTCCAAAATAATGCAGATAGTGACAGCAGCCATTAAAATAAGATGCTTACTCCTTGGAAGAAAAGCTATGACCAACTTAGGCAGCATATAAAAAGCAGAGACATTACTTTGTTGAAAAAGGTCCATCTAGTCAATGCTATGGTTTTTCCAGTGTTCACGCATGGATGTGAGAGTTGTACCATAAAGAAAGCTGAGCACTGAAGAATTGATGCTTTTGAATTGTGGTGTTGGAGAAGATTCTTAAGAGTCCATTGGACTGCAAGGAGATCAAACCAGTCCATCCTAAAGGAAATTAGTCCTGATTATTCATTGGAAGGACTGATGCTGAAGCTGAAACTCCAATACTTTGGCCACCTGATGCAAAGAACTGACTCATTGGAAAAGATCCTGATGCTGGGAAAGATTGAAGGCAGGAGGAAAAGTGGCAACAGAGGATGAGATGTTTGGATAGCATCATCAACTCAATGGACATAAGTTTGAGTAAACTCCGGGAGTTGGTGAATGACAGGGAAGCCTGGCTTGCTGCAGTCCATGGGTTGCAGAGTTGGACATGACTGAGTGACTGGACTGAGCTGATACTTATATATGTATAAATACATGTATCAGTTAAGTTCAGTCACTCAGTCGTGTCTGACTGTTTGCAACCCCATGAATTGCAGCGCACCGGGCCTCCCTGTCCATCATCATTATTACAGTTTAATAAATTTCTCTCTTTTAATTCAACCTACACTTCACCTGTTTATAAAGCATTAGAGGGACTTTTAGCTGTGGATGTAAGCACAGGTAAGTGTAGTAGAGGGCATGTAGACCATGATTTGTTTAAAGCCTGCAATTAGAAGTTTGTACAGTTGAAAACTGTTGAAGCGTATCAAAAATCTCCTTTACAGACATCATTAGATTTTGAGGAATAAACGTCTCTCCTGGCCCAAATTCTACCTGAAAGGCAGCATTTGGGATTATGGGAAAGTATCATATTTTCTCCTTTCTCTTCTCATGATATAAATACACATGAAACAAATTATTTCAAGTATCTATAGTTTTTATTCTATCTATCATAGAACCAATTGACTGGTGTTTGTGAGTCCTTGAAGCTTGTTGGATAACAAAAGTGCATCCAATTCACACAGCTTATTTCAAGTCATCTTGAGAGGATTCCTAAAATTGCCAAGAAGTGCTTGTATGGACATCATGTTACCATCAATAGACAAGAGATATGCAATTTTCAAATGAAAAAATGGTTTATTTTGTTTCAGTCCAAAAGGTTGAGCTAAGGACTTAAAGAATTAGAACTTTTTTGTATTTGAAGATAAAGGGGGAAAGATAAATTATTAGTTTTGCAATGAACTTTTATGTGCCTGTTTCAAGAGTGCAAGATAAGGCAGTTTTTTTCCTTAAAGCAGAAGAAGCAAAATTGCACACTTGCATTTTATGAACACAAACATGACACAAGAGATGTCTGAAGATCTATTTGTAAATAAATAGCATAATCTGTACATTTCTATTTTCATTATAGGGATTCATTTTGAAGAGCGTAACATTGTATATGATCATAACTATAATATTTCTGATCTTAACTAGATACAATTTCTAAATATCCACTATTTCTAATGTACTGTTTTGGTAGGCAGAATAATTGCCCTCAAATTGCTCATTTCAAATCCCCAGAATTTGTGATATACTGTACAGAAAAGGGGAATTAAAGTAGCACATGGGATTAATGTTGCTAGTCAGAAGACCTTAAAATGAGATCCAGAATTAAACTGGTGGGTAGGCCCTGTGTAATTATAAAAGTCGTTTAAACTGGAAGAAAGAGGCAGGGGAGGAGGTCAGAGTAGGAGAGAGATTTGAAGATGCTGTTCTGCTAGTTTTGAGGATGGAAGAGTTTGCCACATTCAGATTGTAGACAACTCCTAAAATCTGGAACAGTCAAGTTCCCCTAGAGCCTCCAAAAAAGAAGACTGCTCTGAAAAATCTTAATTTTTAGCCCAGTGAGACTCACCTTGGAATAGTAACCTCTAGAAATTTACAATAATACATTTGTCTTGTTTTAAGTCATTAATTTGTGCTCAATTTTTTACAGCAGCAACAGGAAATTAATATCAGTGTTAATCCATTTTTAATATAAAATTAATCTACTTTATCAGTGTGACAGATATTCTTAAGATAAATTTCTTGGAGGCATGGGGAAAATTGGAAAAGACCTTGATGCTTGAAGGCAAGAGGAGAAGGGGGTGACAGAGGATGAGATGGTGGGATGGCATCATCTACTCAATGGACATGAGTCTGAGCAAACTCTGAGAGTTCGTGAAGGACAGGGAAGGCTGGCATGCTGCAGTTTATGGGGTTGCAAAGAGTTGGACAAGACCTAGTTACTGAACAAGGGAAAATTTGTGTGTCCATGGAACCCTGCACTGTCTGCAGCACACTACACTGGTTTCTCTGATTATATGAGAGCTATTTAAAACTCCAAACTGTAGTTAACTGGCAGAAATGCAAAATAATTCTTGGCTGTGCATATGCAAACTCTGTGTCTATCTAGTACTGGTTCAATTAACTTTCCTCATTCACTGTGGAAGACAGTAGTTTTTTCTCAGTTTAAAATTTCATTTCAATATTTCTCATCTATAAATGTTTCTTCTTTAGATTTGCGTTTGAATTGGTTGTGATATCTCATTTTATTTAATGAGTTAAATAAGATATTTCATACATGTTCATTTTTATATTTTTATGTTGGTCTTGATTTTACTTTTTTGAAAATTATCTTTTAACAGAAACGACAGATATATCTCTTGCTAAAAGAGCAAAGAGAAAAAGAAGCAGGATGAGAGAAGAGAAGGAGGAGAAAGAAGAAAAGGAAGACAAAGCTGAGTAGTTAATTTTACTTCTCTCATGTTACCCAGGAAACTGCTGGCTTTGGGGACAGCTATATGGCTGTGCTCACCTGATGCCCTTGTGAATATGTATTCTCTTTTAATTTTTCCCCACTTAGGTATTATCCTTAGGGAAGTTTTCTCTACAATGAGAAGAAGGGCGATTTTCAGCATTCCTTGGCTACTGACTCTTGACATGTTGTTCTTGTTTAGTTGCTAAGTCCTATCCAACTCTTTTTGTGAACACATGAACTGTAGCCCACTGGGCTCCTCTTGTCCATGGGATTTCCCAGGAAAGAATACTGGAATGGGTTGTCATATTCTTTTCCAAGGGATATTCTCCAACCAGGGATCAAGCCCACATCTCCTACACTGGTTGGCAGATTCCTTAACCACTGAGCCACCAGGGAAACCTGATTCTCCAGATTTTTTATCCCAAACAGAAACAATCTCTGTCTCAGCATCATTGTCAATTCCATAATTTATTGAAACAAATATCTATTTGCTATCTATAGCATGACCTAATACTGCATCTGAAATTTGGAATGCATCAGTGAATACAAAAAAGACTTTCATCCTCATAGAGCTTACATTGTGTTGGGTGAGACAAATCCCTAATAAAATAAATCAGGTCATTATATAATATTTTACAAAATGACAAGGTCTACTTCAGAGAAGAAATAATATAATCAAAGAGGATAGTATGAATAGAGGATCAAGAACAGAAGAGGGTAGGGGCCAGGTTGTAGTACTATTAGGGGTCAGGGAGAACTAAAAGGCCTTTTGGACTTAACAACAAAAACAGATGTCCTTTTCATCATAGGGGACTGGAACGCAAAAGCAGGACATCAAGAGATAAGTGGAGTAACAGGAAAGCTTGGCCTTGGAGTACAAAATGAAGCAGGGCAAAGGCTAACAGAGTTTTGCAGAGAGAACACACTGGTCATAGCAAACACTTTCTTCTAACAACATAAGAGATGATTCTGTACATGTACATCACCAGATGGTTATTACTGAAATCAGATTGATTATATTATTTGCAGTTGAAGATGGAGAAGCTGTATACAGTCAGCAAAAACAAGATGGGAGCTGACTATGACACAGATCATGAGCTCCTTATTACAAAATTCAAACTTAAAGTAGGGAAAATCACTAGGCCATTCTGATATGACCTAAATCAAATCTCTTATGATTATATAACAGAGATGGCAAAAAGATTCAAGGGATTGGATCTGATAAACAGAGTGAAGGACTATGGACAGAGATTTCCAACACTGTACAAGAGGCAGTGACAACTCTCAGAGAAAAAGAAATGCAAGAGGCAATATGGTTGTCTAACGAGGCCTTACAAATAGCTGAGAAAGAAGAGAAGCAAAAGGAAAAGGAGAAAGGGAAAGATACACCTAACTGAAAACAGAGTTCCAGATAATAAAAAGGAGGGATGTAAAAGTCTTCTAAAGGGAACAATGCAAAGAAATAAAGAAAAACAATAGAATGGGAAGGGTGAGAGATTTCTTCAAGAAAATTGGAGATACCAATGGAACATTTCATGCAATGGTGGACACAATAAAGGGCAGAAATGACAAGGACATAACAAAAGTAGAAGAGATTCAGTTTAGTTCAGTCACTCAGTCATGTCCAATTCTTGGAGACCCCATGGACTGCAGCACAGCAGGTTCCCTGTCCATCACCAACTCCCAGAGCTTACACAAACTCATGTCCATTGAGTCAACGATGCCATCTAACCATCTCATCCTCTGTCATCCCCTTCTCCCCTTATCTTCAATCATTCCCAGCATCAAGGTCTTTTCCAGTGAGTCAGTTCTTCACATCAGGTAGTCAAAGTGTTGGAGTTTCAGTTTTAGCATCAGTCATTCCAATGAATATTCAGGACTGATTTCCTCTAGGATCAACTGATTCGATCTCTTTGCATTCCAATGGACTCTCAAGAGTCTTCTCCATCACCACAGTTCAAAAGCATAAATTTTTCAGTGTTCAGCTTTCTTTATAGAACAAGTCTTACCTCAATATATGACTACTGGAAAAACCATAGCTTTGACTAGATAGACCTTTGTTGGCAAAGTAATGTCTGTGTTTTTTAATATGCTGTCTAGGTTGGTCATAGCTTTTCTTCCAAGGAGCAAACGTCTTATAATTTCATGTCTGCAGTCACCATCTGCAATGATTTTGGACCCCAAGAAAATAAAGTTTGTCACTGTTTCCATTGTTTCCCTATCTATTTGCCATGAAGTGTTGGGTCCAGGTACCATGATATTAGTTTTTTGAATGTCGAGTTTAAGCCAGCTTTTTCACTCTCCTCTTTCACTTTCATCAAGAGGCTCTTCAGTTCCTCTTCACTTTCTGCCATGAGGGTAGTATCACCTGTGTTTCTGAGATTAAAAAGATATACCTATGGCTGATTCCTGTTGATGTTTGACAGTAAACAACAAAATTCTATAAAGCAATTATCCTTCAATTAAAAAATAAATTAATTTAAAAAAAGATTAAGAAGAGATTAAGAAGAGGTTGAAAGAATACACAGAGCTATACAGAAAAGGTTTTCATGATCCAGGAAACCACTATGGTGGTTAGAGCCAGACATCCTGGAGTCTGAAGTCAAGTGGTCCTTTGGAAGCAATACTACACACAAAGCTAGTGGAGGTAATGGAATTCCAGCTGAGCTATTTCAAATCCTAAAAGATGATACTATGAAATTGGTGCACTCAATATGGCAGCAAATTTGGAAAACTCAGCAGTAGCCACAGGACTGGAAAAGGTCAGTTTTCATTCTAAGCCCAAAGAAAGGCAATGCCAAAGCATGTGTAAGCTACCATACAATTGTGCATATTTCACATGCTCGCAGGTTAATGCTCAAAATCCTTCAAGCTAGGCTTCAAAAGTATGTGAATCAGGACTTTCAGATTTACAAGCTAGATTTAGGAAAGGCAGAGGAACCAGAGATCAAATCGCCAACATCTGTTGCATCATAGAAAAAGCACGGGAATTCCAGAAAGACTTCTGCTTCATTGACTACATTAAAACCTTTGACTGCATGCATCACAGCAAACTGTGGAAAATTCTTAAAGAGAGGGGAATACCAGTCCTCCTGAGAAACCTGTATGCAGAACAAGAAGCAACAGTTAGAAACATACATAGAACAACGGACTTGTTCAAAATTCGGAAGGGAGTGCATCAAGGTTGTATATTATCACCTTGCTTATTTAGTTTATATGCAGAGTACATCATGCAAAGTGTTGGGCTGTATGAATCATGAGCCAGAATCAAGATTGCTGGGTGAAGTATCAACAGCCTCAGCCATGCAGATGATATCACTCTAATGGCAGAAAATGAAGAGGAACTCAAAAGTCTCTTGATGAGGGTGCAAGAGGAGAGTGAAAAAGCTGACTTAAAACTCAACATTCAGAAAACTAAACTCATGGCATCCTGTCCCATCACTTTATGGCAAATAGATAGGAGAAAAGTGGGAACAATGGCAGATTTTATTTTCTTGGCCTCCAAAATAACTGTGGATGGTGACTGCAGCCACGACATTAACAGACACTTGCTCTTTGGAAGAAAAGCTGTGACAAACCTAGACAGCGTATATCACTTTGAAGGACCATATTGTCAAAGCAATGATTTTTTCCCAGTAGTCATGTGAAGATGTGAGAGATGGACCACAAAAAAGCTGAATGCCAAAGAATTGATGCTTTTGAACTGTGGTGCTGGAGAATACTCTCGAGAGTCACTTTGACAGCAATGAGTTAAACCAGTCAATCATAAAGGAAAGTGGTCCTGAATATTCATTGGAAGGGATCAGACTGAAGTTTCAATACTTTGGCCTCCTGATGCAAAGAACTGACTCATTGGAAATGGCTCTGATGTTAGGAAAGACTGAGGGCAATAGGAGAAGGAAGCAACAGTGGATGAGATGGTTGGATGGCATCACTGACTCAATGGACATGAGTTTGAGCAAGCTCTAGGAGATGGTGAAGGACAGGGAAACCCGACATGCTACAGTCCATGGGGTTGCAAAAAGTCAGACATAACCTAATGACTGAACAATAACAACAAGGCCCCACTCAAAAAGAGCAATTTCAGCAAATGTTCAAAGAAGATGAGGATAGAGGAATGCAAATAACTTAGTGGAAGAGCGTTCCAGAGTGCAAAAACAGTACAAAAGCCCAACTGCAGGTGAACTGCTAGCATTTTCCATGAACTAGAAGGAAGTAAGTGTGGCTGCAGAAGAGTGAGAAAGGGGGAGAATCAAAGGAAATTGCTGAGAGGGCCAAAGCACATAGGTACTCAAAGGCCATTTTAAGGACTTTGATCTAGCTTTATATTAAATGAGAATATATATACTGTTTCAAGCAGAAGGATGGTATCATCTGGCATACATTAAAAAAAAATCTTTCTTGCTGTGTGTTGTGAATTTGAGTAGGCTAAAGCAAAAGCCAGGTCAGAGGCTAGGGGAGTAATCTAGGTAAGAATTGATGATGGTTTCACCCACAGTGACAGCAGTGGAAATATTGTGGTGGTGAACAATGGTGGGATTATGGATACATTCTGGAGGTTGCTTGAAATGCATTTGTGTGTGTGTGGTGAGAGAAAAATAAGGAATCAAATACTATACCTTTTTGTCTGGACAAGTAGAGAAAAGAATTATCATGAACTGAAAAGAGAAAAGCTGTGAAAATTCTAAATTATTATTGGAAGATCAGAATTCATTCTGTACATGATGAATGTGAGTTGTCTTAGACAACTGGAAGGAGAAATTGAGCAGGCAGTTGGATATATGGAGTTTAGGAGAGAAGCCTGGACTGGAGATATAATTTATGCATCATATACATATAGGTCTTATTTGAAGATTAGGTAAGACTGGGTAAGAGAGGCTAGGAAAAGAAGAATTAACAATGATGACCAAAATAATTGAAATAAGAGGAAATCTAAGAGAGTGTGGTATTCTAAAAACCAAATGAAGAAACTATATACAGAAGGAGGGAATGAAGAAAAGGATTAAAATTTGGCCATTGGTCTTGGCAACTAAAAGACCGTAGTGTCAAAGCTGAGAGCAATTTTGGAGGAACAGTGAATACTAAAGACATATTCAGTTATATTTAGTAGAGACTATAGAGAACACGAAAAGGGGACTACCTGGCAGTAATTGGAGACAGTCCTTGAGTGTTACTACAAAAGGAGCTAGTGATCGTTTAGAGATCAAGAAAAGGTTTTGATATTTTATGGTGGAAATAATCTTATGTGTATACTTTAACAACAATTTCCAGTAGAGTATGAAAAATAAGATGATGTAGGAGGTCAAATGGAGAATTGGTGGAGCTATTTCTTTGAGAAGATGTGAGGGGGCTGAAGCTAATATACACAGGTAAGGATTGGTTTAAGTAGATATAATGTTCTTCATTTTCAGAACCAAGTAGGAAAAGCAGTGTTGAGTGTAGAGACTCCATAGGAGGTTAGTTTTGGGGGGTAGTCATTATCAATAATGCTTTAGTTCTCTGAGTGAAGATGCAAGCAAGCTCCTTCCTGAGAGTGAAGATGAGAGAGGAGGTATTGAGACTGGGGGGGAAAAAAAAAAGACATGAGAAATAATCCTGAGAGTGGGAAAATAAAGAGACCTGGGACATATCATGTGATGACTGGCTGAGACTAGTCATCAGAGTTGTATGTTTTCCTCCACCTGTTAGCTGCCCAGGGACAGGTAGAGAGTAGTTGAAGAACTGAATTTTACAAGGTTTTATTTTTTCCAATTGAGTTTAAAATTCTCAGGAAGCATTAGACAGATATGTTTATCCTGTCTAAAACATGTGAAGTTAAATAAATTAACTTTAGTATCTTCAGTATCATATGAGGGAACAAAAGTGTCTTATTCCTTAAAGCTAATTTATCCAGGGATTTTTAAGACTCCCACATATGTGGCAAGAATTCAGCAGCACATATTAGTTGTGAAGTTGAGTTTTAAAAGTTCTTGTATTAGCTAACTTATTGAAAGTGATTTACAAAGGGGGAAAAAAAAAAACCCTATACTGAAAAAGCAGATTTTACTATGATAGATGATTCAACATTCAATTGTTGCATCTGCATAAAATATTATAGACATAGCTATCATTTTCATTTATTGTTAGAATTGTCTATGCTTTATTTCCCAACCAGGGTGACTGTTTATTTTAGGCAGATACTGTGGTTTTATTCTTTGTACTCCCTACTGATTTTAGCATATGACAAAGCACATGGAAAATTCTTAAAAAAAAAAAAAAAAGAAACAGAAACACTTTATTGATCAAATTTTCAACTCTACCATTTTAGGAAGATAATTTCTCCAGTGCAGTTCATATAACATTATCCAAAGATTTAAATTTACACTGTAGAATTTAAATGATCTTTAAAGCATAGTCTTCAACTGGAGTCATTTCTGAGTATTAGCTAAACAAAAGAGTTTACATGTAAAATTTTTACTAGCTTGTTTCATAATTTAAACATAATTCAAATAATTTTTTGTACATACAAAATATTTAGCTGTCAAATACCATAATTATCAGTCTAGGACCATGTTTACTATGGTCTTAAGCACACACACACACACACACACACACACACACACACAACATTATGGTAGGTTTTAGGTCTGAAATATAAACCTTGAAAAATAGTGTTTATAATGGAAATTCCAAAAGGCCCATAACAATAGCAGTGCTAGCAGGGGCAGCTATAATACTGAACATCATCAGCCAATTTACCTCTTCATTCATGTCTGTTGCTAAGTGTCTAGTTACTGTAAATGCTTTAGATTTTGCATAATTTATGTAAATTATTAAACACCTGTTCTCTTCCCAGAAAACAGAGATATGGAACAGTCTCCTTAGTTTAATTGATTCCTGGCTTGAGTTCTGTCATTGTTTCCCCAGCAACTACAAAGGAGTCATAGTTCCCTAATGGTCAGATACTGTTGGAAAGAGACAGATGCTAAGAATTGATCTTTCAGACACATATATCTGTATGGCTTTATGTGTGGTTGGGTGAGCAAGCAAATGAATAAATGGAAATATCATTGTTTCTCTTGAATGCATTTAGAATAGAATCTGTGTGCTATCAATAATACTTAATGGCAAAAGCACTTTTACTATTTCTTTTTTTCTGTTATACTGACTTCTTCTACCTTTACGCTCACCCTTAAATTTAAAAAATAAAAATGTGCCATGTCTTTTTAATAAGGGAATCCATATTATATTTTGGAAGCCCAATTCAAGTGGTTTTCTTCAAAGATTTCTGAACATCTAGTTCAAGAAAATTATGCATACGGTATGGGCAGAGCAGCCTGTTAGGCTGAACCCATAGGGTTGCAAAGAGTTGAATAGAACAGAAGTGACTTAGCATGCACATAGCAAAAAACTAAATATGGTCACCTGATGCCTGTTAGAGAAGCATGTCTCTGTGAAAAATTACTGATCCTTATTGTCAATCTCCTTATTTAAGTGTAAAAATTCCTGAATTAAAATATTATTAAAATTACCCTATAAACTGCTTAAATTAGCTCTCTACTAATCAACAATCCAGTATAGCCTAAATTTATTTAGTTATACTGTACCAATTTGAGGTGTAATATATTATTTGTAAACTCTTTCCATGAAATTGCTTTCTTTAATAAGCTGATGTTTTAGGTTATTTTCCTTTGAAAGGCATTTTAAAAATTCCTTGTTAAACACAAAAGTAGTGAATCAGTTGTTCCACTTCTGAAGGTCAGTGCATCTTTGACTACCAGACAAATCTAAGTTAACCATCAAAGAAAGTCATGAGCTAAGAATAAAAGTTACCTCTACCCAACATTTTTCTGCTATTTTCAAAATTTACCCATATTGCTTAAAGTTTTCAATGTTTGAAATAGACATATAGATAGATAATTGATAACTAATTCAAAATTAGAATTGAATTCATATGAATATAGTAAACCCTTTCTTGGTGTTAACAAGAATTTTAACTCAGAGTGACTTATAGACAACTTAAAAAGGAGAGTAGAAAAGAGGCTCAGTAACAATGTACATAGTAATACATTTAAAGCAGATGAGTTTAAAGTATTCAGTAAGCGTTTGACTTATAAACTTAATATAAGCCCTTAGTGTAAGGTGCTGGAGAAGGAAATGGCAACCCACTTCAGTATTCTTGCCTGGGAAATCCCATGGACAGAGGAGCTTGGCAGGCTGTAGTCCATGGGGTTGCAAAGAACAGGACACAATTTAGTGACTTAATAGTAGTGTAAGGTGGTAATCAATGAAATGAAATAATATGTCTGGTATACAGTAAGTAGGCTGTGCATCAGTCATTTTTTCACTTAATGACAGACATCACAAAATTTCAGTAGAATTCAACAACAAGCACTTATTTCTTGCTCACATGCTTGCAGCCTAGCTGAATTTGGCCAATCTAAGCTGCACTCCTCTGGGCTTGATTTCAAGATCTGGGATGGGTTCAAATCTTTACTATATGTCTTGCATCACCTTGAACCATTAGGTACCAAAGTATAAACTTCTCACAGTCAAAAGCAAGAGTACAAGTTAAGGAGTACAGTGGATTATCCTTTAATTTCCCCAAGGCCACCTCACAAGATGTTGATGTACACACTGCTATATTTAAAATGGATAACCAACAAGGGGGCTTCCCAGGTAGCTCCACTGAGTGTAAAGAATCTGCCTGCCAATGCAGGAGACACAGGACATGTGGGTTGGGGAGATTCCCTGGAGAGGGAAATGGCAACACATTCCAGTATTCTTGCTTGGAGAACCCCATAGACAGAGGAGCCTGGCAGGCTACAGACCATGGGGTCACAAAGGGTAAGACATGACTTACCAACTAAACAAGAACAACCAACAAGAACCTACTGTATAGCACAGAGAATTCTGCATAATGTTATGTGGCAGTCTGGCTGGGAGAGGGTTTGGAGGAGAAAGGATACATAGATACACATGGCTGAGTTGTTCTGCTGCCTACCTGAAACTATCATAACATCGCTAAATGGCTACACTCCAACACAAAATAAAAATAAAAAGACTTTGGTGTGATATATATTACTTTACTGAAGATTAACATAATTTCATGGGAGATGCTGGACTGGATGAAGCAGGCTGGAATCAAGCTTGCCCGGAGAAATACCAATAACCTGAGATATGCAGATGATACCACATCTGGGGCAGAAAGTGAAGAAGAACTGAAGAGCCTCTTGATGAAAGTGAAAGAGGAGTGAAAAAGTTGGCTTAAAACACAACATTCAGAAAACTAAGACCATGGCATCTGGTCCCATCACTTCATGGCAAATAGATGGGAAACAGTGGAAACAGGGACAGATTTTATTTTGGGGGGCTCCAAAATCACTGCAGATGGTGACTGCAGCCACGAAATTAAAAGATGCTTACTCCTTGGAAGAAAAGTTATGACCAACCTAGACAGCATATTAAAAAGCAGAGACATTACTTTGCCAACAAAGGTCCATCTAGTCAAAGCTATGGTTTTTCTGGTAGTCATGTATGGATGTGAGAGTTGGACCATAAAGAAAACTGAGCACTGAAGAATTGATGCTTTTGAACTATGGTGTTGGAGAAGACTCTTGAGAGTCCCTTGGACTGCAAAGGAGGTCCAACCAGTCCATTCTAAAGGAGATCAGTCCTGGGTGTTCATTGAAGGATTCATGTTGAAGCTGAAACTATAATATCTGGCCACCTGATGTGAAAAATTGGCTCATTTGAAAGACCCTGATGCTGGGAAAGATTGAGGGCAGGAGGAGAAGAGGATGACAGAGGATGAGATGTTTGGATGGCATCACCAACTCAATAGATATGAGTATGGGTAAACTCCAGGGGTTGATGATAGACAGGGAGGCCTAGCATGCTGCAGTCCATGGGGTCCCAAAAGTTGGACATGACTCAGCGACTGAACTGAACTGAAGATAATTTCAAAAGGGAGTTTCCAAATAAACTGGAAAATCTTGAAATTCTGCTAACAATTCAGAAAATCTTGATTATTTTCATGTCTAAATATGAAAGGAAACTAAATATTGGAAACTACCATGGATTTCATGGAATTTCATGGATACCTTCTTTAATCTTCACTTTCTTTAGTTCTTGTAGGTACATATACAGTCTCAAAAAGCTCTTGCCTCAGATCTTTCCCTCCAAATCTCACTTGTATTTATCACTATTATTAATTTTTATGTACCAGAGTGAGTGAAAAGCATAGTCTCAGGCTTCTACCTGCTTATCTGAATTTCCTGGTTTTACCACTCTGTGGCCATTGGCAAATTAGTTTAACCTTTTTATGCCCACATTTCTTTATCTTTGAAATGAGTATAATTATAGTATGTGTATCATTAGATGATTGTGAAGATTAAGCAGATCATTATATACAAATTCTTGAAGAGTGTCTGTCATGAAAGAAACACAATGATTATTATTTTTAGTAGTAGTATTCATATATATTATTCCATGTCAATGTCCTGTAGGCTTAAATTTGCTCAAATGATAATGATATCCATCACTACCCAAGTCCAAAGTGTGACTATGGACATCAACCCCATGAATGGAGGAAGTAAGGCTTACAATTAGTATTTCCTGATTAAAATTCTCACCTGTGGGACTCTTTTCTGTAACCTTCTTTAACAAGTGGGGCTATTAAAGAAAGCACATTTATCAGGATAGATATTAACTTATCTTTCAGTTGCATTCTAAATCTATACTGAGAAAAGGAAAACTTTTTTTTTTTTTTTTTTTAATTAGCAAGGAGCTTTGTCTGCCTTTCCAGTCAATGGCTCCCAATTAGTGACTGGACAGGCATTTGCTTTTTTTTCTGCCCCACCCCAGTGGGCCTACCTGAATCATAAAAGAGATATATTAGCTTTTAATGTGTGTTCTCCCAGTTAAGACAGAAGGGCAGGGGATTCAATATTTTATACCAGTTGTTCTCACTGATGGAATGAGTATGGAAGGATTGTCAATCTCTCCTACCAAGTCTGCTGCTGCTGCTGCTGCTGCTGCTAAGTCGCTTCAGTCGTGTCTGACTCTGTGCGACCCCATAGATGGCAGCCCACCAGGCTCCCCAGTCCCTGGGATGCTCCAGGCAAGAACACGGAAGTGGGTTGCCATTTCCTTCTCCAATGCATGAAAGTGAAAAGTGAAAGTGAAGTCGCTCAGTCATGTCCGACTCTGTGCGACCCCATGGACTGCAGCCCACCAGTCTCTATCCATGGGATTTTCCAGGCAAGAGTACTGGAGTAGGGTGTCATCGCCTTCTCCCCTACCAAGTCTAGAAAATACCTAAACAATGAGAAACCCCAGGTACTTGACACTTTCAGGGCTACTTTATCTTTTTTTCTGCTAACCATGTAATTCCTGTCAATCAATTTTACAGGTGAATGAGGTCACCTGGTTTCAATCTGATTTTAACCGGAACCTAATTTACCGAAGTGCAGTCTGTTCACAATCACTTATAAGATTTTTATATCCATAAAATAAGTGTTTTGGTCCATTGTTAAAACACATAAAAATATTGTATTCAATTTGCCTCATTACCTAATACCAATTTTAATTTTCTGTTTAGAGTATGCCTGTAAATCAGAATATGGAGTAATATAAACTAAAATATTTTGCTGTAAATATAGGCCATGTGAGGACCTTGTTTAATTCACTATAGCCTCTTCCTGTAAAATCTTTCTATAATATGCTTAAGCTATAGGAAAATGTGTTGCTGAGTTCAAGTAAAAATGTTTGCATAAGTAAATTTTTTAAAATTAGTTGTAATTCTTTCCTCAGTTTCTCTGTTTCACCTCTACCACCATTAAAATTTTGAGGTTTAATTTAGTTTTTCTTAAGTATATTGTGATAGAAATTACTCAGCTACCCAAAAAATATATTCTGGGTAACTGAAGTTCACAATTATTTGTCTGGAGATGTAAGTATGTCTTAGAGAGATGCTTTAGAAGCTGCTCTAGTTTGCCAGGTGTTCTAACTCAGATATACCCTTGAATAGTATGTCATCTAAACATGCTGCCAAACAGGGCTCTTGCATTAGTAGCTCTCCATAACACACTGCAACAGGATACAAGCCGTTGAATATAAAAAAGAAAATAGACTATATGCACATGATCTGCATCTATACTAATAGCGGTATATTTTGTCAGACCATATTCTCAGTAATACCAGCAGATAGCATCCAAAGCTTATGTTAAGTTTAGGAACTATTCCCTCCCAATAATTTGCCAAGTGTAGTAAATTTCACTGAGCATATATCCAATTTAGCTGTTTTCTTTGCAGACCATAAATCTTTTTTGTTCTGATACTTGTAATAGATTTAAATATCTAAACTATTATATTCAGGAAGTTACATAATTTTAAAAAAATTTCTTTGTTGTTAAGACTATCTGGTTTCACACTATATTTATTTTCAGTTACAAGAGCTAAATCTTACGTCTGTAATATTGTCAGAAAATTCTGATTTCTCATACTAATTTCCCTGCAGACTAGATGGAGAACTTAGGCAAGCCATTTACTTTCCCCTTTCTCTCAATTATATCATCCCTCAAATGGGGATTATACAATTTATAATTTCCTGTATGTTACAAAGAGCAATGAATATCTGTGGAGAAATTTAAGTATATAGAATAGTAGCAAGTCATTATCTTTGTGTGATATGGAGTTCACACTTATGAGTCATTATGAATTATGGCTTTTGATTTGTCCATAACTTTTCAGATGAAAGAGTCACTGTGTGTGTGTTTGTGTGTGTGTGGTTAGTCACTCAGTCATGTCTGACCCTTTGCAACTCTATGGACTGTAGTCTACCAGGCTCCTCTGTGCATAGAATTCTCCAGGAGTGGGAATCCTGGGGTGGGTAGCCGTTCCCTTCTCCAGGAGCTCTTCCTGACCCAGGGATCAAACCCGGATCCCCTGCATTGGAGGCAGATTCTTTACCTTCTGAGCCACCAGGAAAGCCCTGAAAGAGATACTGCTGCTGCTGCTGCTGCTGCTGCTGCTGCTGCTGCTGCGTATCACTAAATATATTTCACCTGGTAACCACTGAGGACGCTCTCTAAACATTCCTTAATTATATAGAACTTTGTGTACAAAATAAGGTTTTCTCAAGTCCTTTTCTTTAATTCTTGCTTCCCCAAGCAGTACAGGTGGTGCTAAAATGTTACTGCTTCCTAAACAGTTCTGGGCTTCCCTGGTAGCTCAGCTGGTAAAGCATCCACTTGCAGTGCAGGAGAACCTGGTTTGATTCCTGGTCAGGAAGCTCCCGTGGAGAAGAGATAGGCTAACCACTGCAGTATTCTTGGGTTTCCCTGGAGGCTCAGGTGGTAAAGAATCTGCCAGCAATGCAGGAGACCTGGGTTTGATCCCTGGGTTGGGAAAATCCCCTGAAGGAGGGCATGGCAACCCACTCCAGTATTCTTACCTGGAGAATCCCTATGGACAGAGGAGCCTGACAGACTACAGTCCATGACATCACAAAGAGTAGGACATGACTGAGCGACTAAGCACAGCACAAACTTAGTTCCGCATATTTCACCAATTTTTTTATACAGATTCATTTATAAATGAACTGGGTTACTTTCATTTTTATTTTACTCATGACATAAAAAGATATGCACAAGTCACTTTATGTGTTTTATTTATTCTAGATTTTTCTTTCTGGTAGTATTTTTATAGTTTTGAATTTTTAATAAATGATTACTACTCAAGTAAAATTAGAGAAACAATAAGCTAATTGTCATAACCTCATTGATATTGTTCCATAGGTAAATTACTGTTCAATAGTTTCAACATTCATGATTTGATAATTATAAGCACATATAAACTTAAAACTAGCTTAAAAGTTGATGATGCTAACCAAACAAGTTTGCTGGGCTACAGTGCTTAAATAAGGTAGTTGTGGTTCTTGTTTTGTTAGTCACTCAATCCTGTCTGACTCTTTCACCCCATGGACTGTAGCCCACCAGGCTCCTCTGTCCATGGGATTCTCCAGGCAAGAATATTGGAGTGGGTTGCCATTCCCTTCTCCAGGGGATCTTCCCAACCCAGGGATCAAACCCTGTCTCCTGCATTGGAGGCAGATTCTTTTTACCATCTGAGCCACTAGGGAAGCCCCATAAATAAAGTAGGGCAAAGGTCAAAGGAAAGGAAAAAATAAATGAAAAAGACTTCTCTTGGCCCAACCATCTGTCTAGAGAAAATAATTTAAGGGCATCAAGGAGAGGATAAAGATTTTATTCAGTTAATGCACATGAGGGATCACCTGAAGATCAGATAACTCTCCAAGTTGAAACAAAAGTAAAGTTTCATAAGAGTCTGGGGAAGGGTACAGTACATGTCTTTGTGGCTTTGCTCAGATTATACTTTTGGAGTAATCTGAGCAAAGGTCTTCGGAGGTCTTCAGCATCTCCAAAATTTGCATTTAAAATGGATGGAGATCATTCTATTTTTTCCTATTTATTTCTTAGTATCATTGGTACAATTCTATCCCAATAACCACCAGTATATATTATTTGTAAGTCTTGTGTTTTATTGGGAGGTCAAGCTTCACGAGGCAGATGGTAGCAAAAAATGAAATAAAATAAATGTGGTGGGGGACACAGAGGGCAAAGAAGGAAGGGAAAAAATGGAAAAAAGTAAGGGTTGAAAGTTAGAGAAACTTGGAACTCTCTATCCTGTCTAATTTAATCCTTTTACACATCTTTCCCCAAATTCTGAATTGCTTTGCCATTAAGTAAATGATCACTTGGGGTCTAAGAAAACTTGTCAGGAGTCAGAGAAAGGCTATGCAATTTATAAATTTTTTGCATCTCCACGATTGAGTTTTACAGCCCCTTTGAATTGTACTGTGTAACCCAGACATCTGTAATGTCTTTTATCACAATAATTATTTGCATAACCAAAGTTTTGATGCTCAGACACTCATATAATACAGAAAAGGCCCATTTATATAATACAGAAAAGGCCCAGTTCTGGATCTTTATGGAGAGAAGTTACTATATGATAATGCTAGGAGCTCAATTACTGAAAATCATGTCATCACCAAAAGTGTTATAGAAACAATCTTTCCTTTTCCGCATCTGGAAAATTTCAGTAGTTTGCTTAGAATTCACATATGGTTTCAATAAATCTAAATGATAGAACATTAGTAACTGGATTCATTAATGACTTTGGAATGAACTACTTACAGACTGAAAGTTAGCAAGCATCTTGGTGGTGTTCAACCTTAATCTCCGGGGCTCAAAGGACAATTTTATCTGTATCATAACACAAACATTCTTCTACCACTATCTCTATTTTGGTCCAGCTGTCTTTTAAGTAGGGCTTCCCAGGTGGTGCTAACGGTGAAGAACCCGCCTGCCAATGCAGGAGACAAACGAGACACAGGTTCAATCGCTGGATCAGGAAGATCCCCTGGAGAAGAGTATAGCAACCCACTCCATTATTCCTGCCTGGAGAATCCATGGAGAGAGGAGCCTGACAGGCTACAGTTCATAGCATTGCACAGAGTTAAACACAACTAAAGTGACTTGGCACACACGCTGTTTGAAGTAATGAAGAGTCCTTGGCATCAATCCCTATTTTTCTGCTATATGGACTTACATACTGACCCTATTCAGTATTGGCACCTCAAGTTTTTAGAACTGAATATGACAAAAACATTTGGAAACTTTATTAGTGTTTACCCATTAAATATGTCTTTACTTGATCTCCTTATTATAAAATGTAATGTTTTTCTGAATATTACATTAATTGTGCTGAAGCGTGTTACTTGGTTAACTGTAAAATGATCTCAACTCTATTCTTGCTTAGAATAACTAGACTTTGAACCAGAACCTCTCTGGAATTCTTGCTGTTTCAGAAAATATATGAAAAAGATAGTAATTTAACACCATGTGCCTTATAATTAGCTTAATCGTTGTCAGCATGTAGCTATAAACCAAATACCAATTAGTCCTATTTGTATATCCATAGGCTTTTCTGATTGTCTTTGAGTTAAAGTTTCTTATTTGTGCAACTTACAGCCCCCCCAGTGTGTAAGGGAAAATGTTTTTAATACGTTTTTTGAATGTGCAAATTAACTGCATATTTAGTTTTACTATGCAAATGAGCTGAGCTGATAAGTTCTTATTAGCAAAAGACAGGTTTTGTAATGCTTAAAATTCAACAAATGTAGGAAAGCAATCTGCGATATGCTTCAACAGTCCACGAATGGTGGTTAGGTCTTATTAGAGATTCAGTTACTGTTTAACAATCACTTAATCCCTACAACTTCCTCTATTTAACAAAACCTATTTTTCAAACTGAAGAAAGCATGTGTATCAAAATGAGCCATGTTCACATATTAGGACAGGCATGGAGAAAAAAACAGTACCTATATGCTGAGAGAAGTACAATATTTTGAAAAAAGATTTAAACATGTATTGACAAAGGCATCCATAAGTAAAACAAGTCATATACAAACAGAGACCCAAAAATATTCAGGAAAATATATTCAGGAAAAAGAAACATACTCGGATCCAAAAACAATGGATCTGAAAGCCCAACAGAAGTGTAATTAATATTCACACAAATCTGTTTTCTCATGCTCTGCGAAAATAGACAATATTTTCCTAACTTGGTTACAGAGGTGGTCATGTGACAATTCTAGACTCTGAAAATCAAAAAGATGATGAATTTCAGTACCACGATTTTCTTATAATGATATGTGCTTTCTTCTCTGGCTAAATGGAGTGGACATAAATTCTATGGTGACCGTGGTAGTTCTCTGTTAAAGTTGGCAGAGATGCTGTAATACAGGCCCTGATATGGAACCGAGTCCCTCCTCAATATCCATTATCTACCACTTTGTCAACCACCTTGTACTATTAATGGAAAGATATAAGCATGTTAAAATTTTTAATGAAAATATATTTATTTCTATGGTATTTGAGCCATTATACATATCAATCTGTTATTTTGGCCTAACATGCTTGAACTAATACAATGAAAGTTACAAACATGAAGAACAGCTTTCAGCTTCATGTCAACTTTGCATTTTCCTTCAAGGATTGTCCTTGAGCTTATGTGCTTAGTCGCTCAGTTGTGTCCATCTTTTTGAGACTCCATGGACTCTAGCCCATCAGGCTTCTTTGTCCATGGAGATTCTCCAGGCGAGAATACTGAACTGAGATGCCATGCCCTGCTCCAGGGGATCTTCCCAATCCAGGGATTGAACCCAGGTCTCCCACATTGCAGGCCGATTCTTTACATCTGAGCCACCAGGGAAGCCCTCAAGGATTGAGCTTGTTTAATTGAAGAAAATGCTCTGAAGGGCTTGACTTCAGTTACCATGAAGTCTTTGCAATATAGGCCAAGCATCAGTACTTAATGAAGGGGTTAGAGGAGTATAGTATAAACAGCAAAGTCCTAGTAATTAAAATGTATTATTCATATTCGTGATACTGTTACTTCTAACTGGTGACATAAACAAATGACTTTTCCTTACTAGACCTCTTTCCACATCTGTAAGATATGATCACTTAGATTAAATGATCACTCAAGTTTCATCATACTATAGTTATCGTTTGCGATTCTCTAATTCCAAAGGACTCAAAGAATTAGAGATTCTTCTCTATAAAACAGAGAATAAAAGTAGGTGAAAAATTATACCACATGCCTGGTTTTCTTGCTATTTTTCTGTGATTTTGAGACTTGAGCTCTAGCCCTGATATAATCCTGAGCTGCTGCTGCTGCTCATGTCATTTCACTCGTGTCCAACTCTGTGCAAGCCCATAGAGGGCAGCCCACCAGGCCCCCCTGTCCCTGGGATTCTCCAGGCAAGAACACTGGAGTAGGTTGCCATTGCCTTCTCCAATGCATGAAAGTGAAAAGTGAGAGTGAAGTCACTCAGTCGTGTCCGACTCAGCAACCCCATGGACTGCAGCCCACCAGGCTCCTCCATCCATGGGATTTTCCAGGCAAGAGTACTGGAGTAGGATGCCATTGCCTTCTCCGAATCCTGAGCTAGTAACTATCTAATGTTTCATTTATTACAACTCAAAAATAATACAGTAATATAGACAATTCCTAAAATTATTTCAGAATCTACCACATTATGGTAGTGCTAGATAGAAAGTGTTAATTTCCAGTTATAATTTGTTTATTGGAAGGTTTGTTAAACATACCATGCTTCTGTGAACAAAATAATTATTTTGACACTATCTGGATTTTGAAACAGGATCTGTGTGATAATGAGCAAGTTGTTTAACTTCTCAGAACATTATTGTCCTCAACTGTAAATGGGAGTTAGCATGGGCTTCCTGCTGTTGTTACAAGGATTAAATGAGATTAGAAAATTGAAAGTTGCTCGTTTAGTCCTTGTCATGCAGCAACCTTTCTGCATGTTATTTTTGTTGTTCAGTCTAACTCTTTTCAACCCCATGGACTGCAGTATGTCCGGCTCCTCTGTCTTCCACTATCTCCCAGAGTTTGCTCAAATTCATGTCCGTTGAGTTGGTGATGGTATCTAATCACCTCATTCTCTGCCACCTCCTTCTCTCCTAGCTTTTGCACAGTAGAAAATGTGCAACTAACTCTGGCCTGAACACTTTCAGGCCTTTGTGAAATGTTCAGGGTGGCTTATGACTTAAATATTCTGTCAGAGCATGCAGATTGTGTAAGAAAACAAATGGAGATATGAAAAAATTAAAATTAACAGTTATTAAAATTAACAGTAATCATCGGTAAATAGTTTCTTGGACTTGTATCACCTCACTTTTTTTTTTTAATGTTAAGCAACTGTTTGCATTCACTTGATCTTAGTCAAAAGACCAAGAAGCAGTACTGTGTGCTTTCAAAGCAATAAAGGTAATTCACATTTCCTGATCATATCCTAAGTGCCAGAATTGCATTTTCTTTGTTATAGATTTATTCCTTATGATCAAACTTTCAAGACAGGTGCCCCCTTTATTACCTAGACGAAAAAAAAATGGGACCAGAGATTAAGTTGTTTGCTTGAATCATCTGTTGAACTCAATACAGAAAGGAAACCCAAAGCCCAGTTTCTTTTTCAGTTCAGTTCAGTTGCTCAGTTGTGTCCAGCTCTTTTCAACCCCATGGACTGCAGCATACCAGACTTCTCTATCCATCACCAACTCCCAGAGCTTACCCAAACTCATGTCCATTAAGTCGGTGATTCCATCCAACCGTCTCATTCTCTGTTGTCCCCTTCTCCTCCCACCTTAAATCTTCCCCAACATCAGGGGCTTTTCCAGTGAGTCAGTTCTTTGCATCAGGTGGCCAAAGTATTGGAGTTTCAGCTTCAGCATCAGTCCTTCCAATGAACACCCAGGACTGATCTCCTTTAGGATGGACTGGTTGGATCTCCTTGGAGTCCAAGGGACTCTCAAGAGTCTTCTCCAATACCACAGTTCAAAAGCATCAATTCTTTGGCACTCAGCTTTCCTTATAGTCCAACTCTCACGTTCATACATGACTACTAGAAAAACCATAGCTTTGACTAGACAGGCTTTTGTTGGCCAAGTAATATCTCTGCTTTTTAATATGCTAACTAGGTTGGTCATAGCTTTTCTTCCAAGGAGTAAGCATCTTTTAATTTCATGGTTGCAATCACCATCTGCAGTGATTTTGGAGACCCCCAAAAGTAAAGACTGTCACTGTTTCCATTGTTTCCCCATCTATTTGCCATAAAGTGGTGGGACCGGATGCCATGATCTTAGTTTAAAAAAAAAAATTCTTTTTATTGTATCACTTTAACTTTCAACAATAAAATCTACACTTCCTCCCAGTTATCCTGCTTTAATTTGTCAGCTCTTACTGCACTCATCATTCCTATCAAGGGAGTTCATGTATTAGAATTCAGAAAAGCAAATCATAGGGTGTAGATGTGGGGGAAGTATAGCCACTCCTAGGTTTACTAATCTTCTTTAAATGGTGCTTTTCTTCGTGAAGGGCACATTTGTCCCAAAATACTTAAACATATGTATATATTGACAGAAATTGAGGAGGCAGTGAGTGTATTCTGGTATATGGTCATATCAAATATAACTTGGTTAAAAGAGAGATAAAAGAGAAACTTTGTCGTGACAGTCTCTGCATGATGTCATTTGGTTTTTGTTAGAAAAAAAAATCTATAAATGACATCTGTTTATTTACTTGTGAACAAGACATGGTCAAATTTTGTATCAGGTCTCTCTGCACCGTCCCCTGAAGGAAGGCCCCTTGTAAGTGATGATGTGCTGAAAGTCACAAAAAAACTGTTAAAATTTAACTTCTGCTGAGAAAATAGTGCACTTGTTGGATATGTGTGTGAAATGCATTAAATCCAGATGAGACTGGTATTTCTGTCTCCATTAGCAACAAACACCCAAGAGAATGAAATGTTTAACTTAAAGAAAAGATTGCTTGTGATCAGAATGGCAATTTCCTCGAGAGTGGCCAAAATGCAGACAACTATACCACCTGGATATGTTTCAAAATTTTAGTTCCCACCCTCCTCCCGAACATTTTATGTGCATAAGTCTATGACTTCCCAAAGCAATTTACTGTTACATCTGGGAAGAAATTTCTTCATTCTTAAAAACAATATTATTTCAAGAATTGCTATTTATAAAACTTGCAAGAATTGTCATCAACCATCCCTACAAATTAACCTTTTGCTTTTTTTGTTTATCATAGGCAATGTTTGAAATACTCTTGTATCTCTGGCTCACCCCAGCAGTCTCTATACATGTGCCATTTGTGTAACAGCGGACTCCATACTTAAATGAGGAAAAGTTCCTCCAGTCCATTGCATATGACTTCACTAGAAGACTCAGTGGAAGGACTCTCAACTCAATAAAATTTGTGAGTAAGTATAATTGAAATGACTGGTTGAACCTACACTGATATTAAATCATTGAGGTTTTTGCAACTTAACAACTTGTTGGAAGAAATATTGACATGAAAGTCACTCAGTCGTGTCTGACTCTTTGTGACCCCCATGGACTGTACAGTCCATGGAATTCTCCAGGCCATAATACTGGAGTGGGTAGCCATTCCCTTCTCCAGGGGATCTGCCCAATCCAGGCAATCAAACTCAGATCTTCCACCCTGCAGGCAGATTCTTTACCAGCTGACCCACCAGGGAAGCCCATCAGGGAAAGAAAGATTAAACAGAACAATAAACAATACTGTGAGAGAAATATATGCTAATTCTTTCAGATATTGTTTGCTGTGGGAAGGAAAAAAAAAAACAAACAATGGCTTAAAGCAAACAGTATGGTACTGGCACAAAGACAGAAATATAGATCAATGGAACAAAATAGAAAGCCCAGAGATAAATCCACACACATATGGACACCTTATCTTTGACAAAGGAGGCAAGAATATACAATGGAGTAAAGACAATCTCTTTAACAAGTGGTGCTGGGAAAACTGGTCAACCACTTGTAAACGAATGGAACTAGATCACTTTCTAACACCACACACAAAAATAAACTCAAAATGGATTAAAGATCTAAATGTAAGACCAGAAACTATAAAACTCTTAGAGGAGAATATAGGCAAAACACTCTCAGAAATAAATCACAGCAGGATCCTCTATGATCCACCTCCCAGAATTCTGGAAATAAAAGCAAAAATAAACAAATGGGATCTAATTAAAATTAAAAGCTTCTGCACAACAAAGGAAAATATAAGCAAGGTGAAAAGACAGCCTTCTGAATGGGAGAAAATAATAGCAAATGAAGCAACTGACAAACAACTAATCTCAAAAATATACAAGCAACTTATGCAGCTCAATTCCAGAAAAATAAACGACCCAATCAAAAAATGGGCCAAAGAACTAAATAGACATTTCTCCAAAGAAGACATACGGATGGCTAACAAACACATGAAAAGATGCTCAACATCACTCATTATTAGAGAAATGCAAATCAAAACCACAATGAGGTACCACTTCACACCAGTCAGAATGGCTGTGATCCAAAAATCTGCAAGCAATAAATGCTGGAGAGGGTGTGGAGAAAAGGGAACCCTCCTACACTGTTGGTGGGAATGCAAACTAGTACAGCCACTATGGAGAACAGTGTGGAGATTCCTTAAAAAATTGCAAATAGAACTACCTTATGACCCAGCAATCCCACTGCTGGGCATACACACCGAGGAAACCAGAATTGAAAGAGACACATGTACCCCAATGTTCATTGCAGCACTGTTTATAATAGCCAGGACATGGAAACTACCTAGATGTCCATCAGCAGATGAATGGATAAGAAAGCTGTGGTACATATACACAATGGAGTATTACTCAGCCGTTAAAAAGAATTCATTTGAATCAGTTCTGATGAGATGGATGAAACTGGAGCCAATTATACAGAGTGAAGTAAGCCAGAAAGAAAAACACCAATACAGTATACTAACACATATATTTGGAATTTAGGTAGATGGCAATGACGACCCTGTATGCAAGACAGGAAAAAAGACACAGATGTGTATAACGGACTTTTGGACTCAGAGGGAGAGGGAGAGGGTGGGATGATTTGGGAGAATGGGAATTCTAACATGTATACTATCATGTAAGAATTGAATCGCCAGTCCATGTCTGACGTAGGGTGCAGCATGCTTGGGGCTGGTGCATGGGGATGACCCAGAGAGATGTTGTGGGGAGGGAGGTGGGAGAGGGGGTCATGTTTGGGAACGCATGTAAGAATTAAAGATTTTAAAATTAAAAAAAAAAAGAAAAAAAAAGAAAAAAATATTTTATTCACTCATAGTTCCACAAGTCAGCAATCTGAGCTGGGCTCAACTGAAAAATTCTTCTGTTGCTGTCACCTGAGATCACTTATGTGGCTGCCATGATATGGCAGCCCAGTTAGAACTGAATGGTCTAAGATCCCCTCACTCACATGTTGAGTGGTTGGTGCTGCTGCAGGTCGGGGCTTTAGGGACAATAGGGCTGTTTGTTTTCTCAAAGTCTAATAAACATGTTCAGGGTTTTCATGTGGCCATCTCAAGGAAGCTAAAACAGGACAAACCTCAATGCGCAAGTGTTTTAAAATTTGCTTTCTTCACATCTATAAGTATTTCATTGTCCAAAATTTATCTCCTAAGTCCTGTTTCTTAATAGGAGGTTCAAGAAAATCATATTGCGAAGTGACTTAAATGCAGTAACAATTTGTGCTCTAGTCACAAATTATTCATGTTCCCCCTGAATGCAAAATATTTTTACCCCTTCTATCTAAAGAATGACACCAAAATGTTCACTATTCCCGCAAATATTCATTCCTTCTCATCTTTGCATTCTTTTTTTCTTTTTTCTGTTATATCTCATGGCATGTGAGGTCTTAGTTCCCTGACCATGGATTGAACCCACACATTGGAAGCAAGGAGTCTTAAGCACTCGACTGCCAGGGAAGTTCTCTCATTCCTTTGTATTGTTTCCTCCTACGCCACCAACATTTGTTTTCATTTGCTACAGTGCTTTGTGTTCCTAGCTTCTGTTTACGGTCTCATCTTCCACTAGAGGATGTGGCAGAGATTAGTGGGCAGTTGATTCAAGATGGAAATTAGATTATCACCTATTTGAATAATTTATACCATCTCATTTACTTGGAGAAGATAAAAAGACTCCTTCCTCTTTGTTTTTCTCCTACAACTGCTTTCCTACTAAATCTTCTTCCCTTTCCACTGGATTAATCTTGGGTTGATCTCCTAGCTTTCAGATATTGGAAGAGCAGCATTTTCAGATATCAGAGGTCCAATCAGAATTGAATCAGAGTTTTGCTTTTACATCTAGCTTAAGCTTTTCAATCTCTCAGAGTTTAGACTTGAATCTCAAATTCCATATATCAGCATTGAATAAAGGGTAAAGGGTGAATTATTTCATCCTCTAAAGATGTAAAGGAAGATGAGAAAATTGAAAGTAAGGGAAATGGAAAGATATTTTTGATTGGTGCTGCTGGGTTCTAACTTTGCTCCCAACTATGTGGCAGGTACTAAAATATCAGCTACTCCTCTGACAAGACACCGTTGTAGATTATTGTCCTTCCTGGAAAACTTAGCCCAGCAATTCTCCAATTGAGCCAACTCCTATTCAGCTGACTTCTAAAGGCCAAGGCCTTACTTCCTTCTCCTATAATAATTGCCCCTTTTTTCTCAGATGAATCACCTTCATGTCTATCCTCTTCAATGTGGTCCCTTTAAGAAGGTTAGGCTTGACTCCTTTCTGAACTGACTTCTGAACCATAGGAACCCTGACCCACCAAACCCTGGAACCCACTGTCTTCTGAAGCCAATGTCAGACAGGCCTTTTCCTTTATCCTTTTAACGAAAGAGTCAAGAACAGCCCCTATAGACCCCAAACTTAGACAAAGCTCAGTTCTTGCAAGATCTCCTTCACTGTGCTTTTCTGGTAGCAACGTGAGAAGAGACCATGAGTTTCTGAAGCGGGAAAAGCATCCCACTGGAGTAAGTGTCAATCTTCCTTTCTGGTAAGCAGCTTACTGTCTTCAGAGTTGTTTCTAACTTCCACTCTGGTTTGAATTGCATAGAATCACTTCCTCCAAAGAGAGGGGAAGGGAAATGCCTGAACACTTCAAATGAAAAAAGCCTATTGAACAGCCTATTACTTAAATATTTATTTATTTAGCATTTTCCCCCCTCTACATACTTAAGTTCAATTTCTAACCTAGCAGACCTTCTGAAGTAAATATCACTACTCTTCTTGTTTATCATGTGTCTATTGTGTGCAGATTTACATATTTGTTGTGCAAGATGGTGGTACCAAGAGATACTCTTCTCAATCCAATCAGAAAACAGAACACTTGTTTCAGTCTGTTGTATTTTGTGATTGGTGCTGCCAGCATTCATCTCTGCAAAACTCACTTCTCCGTTTCTGCATTAGCCAAAGTTCTGTACTTCCCCTCAGGGACGGTGACTGATATGCAAGATCAGAGGTTGGATAGGTTTGTGAAAATATCGTATGGCATCTTATATTAGCAAGAAGTAGATAACAATCGATGAATTCACTTCAAAAATTATTTACCATTAGTTACTAAATAAGAACCTTTGAAATGCTCTGATAACTTACAGTTCCTCTATCAGAGGATCTTGAGGAATGTTTTTCCAAATTTTATAAATAATGCTAACAATGTATTTAAAATTACCAGTAATAAGGTGTGAAGCTGGACTAAGCTTTTCTAACACCATCGATAATGAAGCATTTCAATCAACAAAGTATTGAACTATCTGAGAAAAGATTAAATTATTATACTATGATTTCTAAAGTAAAGATAATATAAAATGTTGTCATGTGAAGAGGTAATCAAAGAATAGGCACCAAATATCAGGAAAAAGGACTTCCCTGGTGGCTCAGTCAGTAAAAGAATCTGCCAGCAATAGGGAAGACCTGAGTTCAATCCCTGGGTTGAAAAGAACCCCTGCAGGAGAGCATGACAACCCATTCCAGTATTCTTGCCTGGAGAATCCCCATGGACAGAGGAGCCTGGTGGGCTACAATCCATGGTGTCACAAAGAGTCAGACATGACTAGTGACTAAGCATAGCACAGCATCAGGAAAAATATGTACATAAAACAGAAATGTCTCTAGTAGTTTATGAATAAAAAATATTTGTTTCTCTGGATGTTGTGATATTTGTAGTTAGCTTTTAAAAATTGTATAGCTTTTCATGGTTTCTCTTCATTTTCAATTTTATATATAAATTTTATTGTAACTGTATTTTTTAAAGAGGGTCTCATGGATAACATAAGCTTCAGGTCCCACAAAACTTGGATTTATCCCTGTCCCTAGGGTACATAGATACATAGATTTGATGGATAGATAGTCTCAAAAAAGTAAACGACTGTCTAGTTCACATCAGCTTCTAGGAAGTAATATTAATGAAGGCAGATAATACCCAAACCATACAGGGTTTTATGGGTTAAAATCAATATTTCAATGCAACCAGCTTGCACTTAGGCACTAACTAGGAGCCAGCACAAACACACAGATGACTCACATAAATAAAGCAAATGTCCTAATGGAGGACACGTGAAAATTAAGACAAGAACAACATCCCACTTAAGAAAAATATCTCAAGAAGCCAATCCCCTTTGTAGGGATGGTACATTCTCAGGAAAACCTTGGGACACATTAAGAGGATGGCCTCCCCACCCTTTCCCGTAATCGGCTCTCCAGTGTTCTTAGTAAAGGGGAGATGGATTTAGGAGCTATTTGGATTTGGAGAGGATTGGTCTGAAGATAGATTTACAATTAAATTTAAAAAAAATGTTTCAAGCATAATATTACACTATTTTGACACTCAATAAAGAAATCCCATCTATTAAAATAGAAATTCAGGTTTTTGTTTATTTACTTTTTAATTAAAGGCCTTTCATCGTTTCTGGGTTACCACTGGCTATAGTGTTTGGGATGAATTGTCTTCATCGTCTCCACTCTTCAGAAGTTAACAGCCTGTTCTGAAACAATATGCTTTGGGACTAGATTCAATTTACAAAGATGTCCCTGAGAAGCCTTTCCTTAATATTCTTGACAAAAGAATTTCAGTTGCTAATAAGTCTTGGGCAGTGTTTTTATATTTTTGAGTCAAAATTTTATTTTTCTTTGTTTTAAATAAGTACATCTCTGAAAAGGAATTCCCTCAGTTCATGAATACATAGTGCAAAAATTTCACAAACTCTGAAGAGAACCAAATCTTTATTTGTATGCCAACACTACCCCTTCTCAGATAAAAGACCATGGGGCAAGTGGTTTCATCTCCCTAAGCCTCACTAAATTCATCTTTAAGATGAAACTTACATGGAATCTAAGTCCTTATCCTAGTGACACGTTTAAGTCATTGTCCTAAGTCCTTATCCCTAAGTGAGGGATAAATATGACCATAGGTGAAAATATATTAACACAAGCCATTATAAAATAGTTAAAAGCTTTGTAAACTCCTTTTCTACTTTTTATTTTCAGAGCTAATTGAAGTTAATGTGCTGCTAAACTGCTAGTCTGAAACTTTGGGGGAAAATTCTTATAGGAACTAAGAAGAATGTCTAACACAATGATGAAAATATAGCAAATAGAAATAAAGTACAGTATCTGCAAACTCAGAGGAGTTAGTCTGTGTGCGGAGCAGATAGGAGGTGTTTCTGTTTTCGTTTTTTTAAGAAAGAAGATGAGAACAAAGCAAGATTATTTTCCTGGGGTACTGTGCCTCCTCTATTCTATTAATGATGGCTTTTAGTGAGTTGAGCAAGAAAATAAACAATACATTAAATACACTTTGTTTCTGTTAGGGAGCTTTTTAAGGCTGTAATTCAGATATTCCAATAAAGAAAACCAAGACTGTAACCTATTCTCAAGGACCTGAAAACAAATATTCTGATTTAAATCACATACACATACCATATTTCTATTTTTTTCTTTTTTTCCAATAGGACAGAGAGGGGATAAGGCTCAAAATTTTGCTGGTGGTGAAGGAAATTACAACTGATGAACCAGGGCTGGCTTTAATTGTTCTTTTTGACTACTCCAGTGGTCATGTATGGATGTGAGAGTTGGAATATAAAGAAAGCTGAGCTCTGAAGAATTGATACTTTTGAACTGTGATATTGGAGAAAACTCTTGAGAGTCCCTTGGGCTGCAAGGAGATCCAACCTATCCATCCTAAAGGATATCAGTCCTGGGTGTTCATTGGAAGGACTGATGTTGAAGCTGAAACTCCAATACTTTGGCCACCTTATGCAAAGAGTTGACTCATTTGAAAAGACCCTGATGCTGGGAAACATTGAGGGCAGGAGGAGAAAGAACAAGCTTAAAGTACTAAAACAACCAAAAAACTTGCAAGTAACTAACATGCAGAGAGCAAGCTCTGTTTTAGGTGTGTTAATAAATATACTGTTTCTTCAGAAGAGGTCAATACACTTTAAAAAGCAAGATATCTCAAGACTTTCTATTGCTTGCAATTTTTCAAATGGTAACACTTTTATTATCACTTTGGCACTGTTATAACTTCCAATATGATTACAAATTTGGAGATAAAGCAAGTTTTCCCCAAATTGCATAAATTTTACTTAGATCCAGCTATGTACTTAACGTGATACTCTCTACTAAGTTGTTGACACTCTCTACCAAGAGTTGCTGATACTCTCTACTAAGTGCAATAGAGATCTTTACAGATGCAAAATAAATGAGCTCCAGAAAGGCAGTTTTTAATGTAATATTCATGCATTAAACAAATCTACATTAAGGCAAAAGCTATTTTGTCCTTCAAAAATGTTGTATAAAGGAAAGAAAGGAGTGGGATTTTAGCTACCACAGTAGTAAGCATTGTGGTTCATCTAGGGTGTATTTTGTGGACCCTCCTATAGTGTCATAACAATTTTCTTTTTCCATGAGAATCCAAAATGTCTTCTTATATCAGTGAGAAACACTTTCTCCATATTCCCAAATGAGAAACATCAGAAGGCCTTGCCAATCCTATGTTCCAGAGGAACATCACTATAGAGCCCTTAAGTTATTGGACTAAACACATCACTTTCCTTCCTGTTTCCTGGGTCCTGATTTCTCTTCCTGACTCTCGTCCATAGTTCCCTTTTCTCTCCCCTCCACGTGAACCAAAGGAAGACGAGCTGAAGCAAAAATGCTGAGCAGTTTTCTCTTCTCATCCCCAATCCACATTCCTGGTTCAAGTTTTCCTTTTTAAACTCCTTTTTGAAAAGATGACCTCCTTCTCTTAGTGTATTGACTGGGAGGGCCAGATCTGGTCCTAGAAAACTGATTCCTACGAGAGGACTGAAGATGGAGGATCAGTAGTGAACAGGGGGGGCGGTTTTCCACCCTGATGTCTTCATAGCTAAATAATCATTGTTTTGGGGACACAGCTTTATTTCTTAACCTCCAAATATCTATTCAACAAGCATGTATTATGCACTAATACCTGTCATATCCTGTGTTCACTTCTAGGAATATAAGATGAGTTGGATACGAGCCCTGTTCATAAGTGTCTTTCCATTTAACAAAATTATGACTGAATAATCCAGGTACACATGATTATAGTGATTATGTTTTCAAAGATGTTCACAACAGTATCTCCCATCCTATTATGTCCCTTTGCAATGAGATTTTGCCTCTCTTCTAATTTCTCCTTTCTTTGAATTCAGAATTGCTCTGTGAACTATTTTGACCAATAATATGTAATGAAAGTAATACTGCATAGTGTTAAAAGCCAGGCCTTACACGTCTTTTTGGAACACTCTTTCTCAGAAACCAGTTATCATTCTGTGTGGAAGCCCAAAACCCAAGTGCAGAGGCCTGAGTGGAGAAAACTGAAGCTTTCATATAATAGTCCCAACTGAACTCTCACTCAGAAGGTTGCCCCAAATGTTGGCCATGTGGATGAAAGCATTTTTGGATCTTCCAGTCAGTCTGGCATCCTGTAAAACACCATATGAATCAAAATAACTGCAGGCAATACATATAATTATGAAAACCATACATTATTGTGATTTAAGCCAGTAAATTTTGGGGTGGATTGTCATGCATCAACAAATAACTTAAAACAATAGGTATATAACTTAGATTTTTTTTTGTAACTGATCTCTTGCTCCTTAACACATAAATAAATGAATGTGTGTATATGAATAACATACTGTAATTGAGTAAATATGAATTTCATTTTTGTTCACAAAGAAGCAATACCATATACACAATCAGTTCATTGTACATCAAGATGGAGAAATATTATTTCACTTTCTGTTTAAGAATTTGGGAAACACTGCTGTAAACCAGGCATACTTCTTGGTACTGAAGAAGAAACTAGGGCCCCCACTCTTAATAATTCTCAGTCTAGTGAAAAAGATGGACAATTGCACTTGAAAAATAAATGATGTGGTACATTGAAGAATGTAGCTGGCCCTTTTGATACCCCATCTTCACATCTCTAGTCCACTTCTAAATTCAGTTCCATTTATGCAGAAGTTTCCATGTGAACTCAGACTCACACTGCCTTGGCAGGGATCTTACTCAAGCTCCTGTCTTCCATCTTTCTGCTTTTTACGTTGGGAACTTCTCCACCACAATGGAAGCCTCTGCTTGAACATTTAAGGGAGTTTAAGCTCCAGGGGGTAACTCTCAACCAATGAGGGAAAGCAGGCAGTGAATAATGGGAACCAGCCTCATCCTTTAAATGGACAATTCTGGGAAACATTCCGCTTGCTTCTCAGAGCTTCCAGGAGAATTAAGCTCCTGGTGCTTTCTGAGGCACTCTCAATAATGAACACTTATATGAATTTTTCTTTCTTCCAGGTCCCAGTCTCTTTTTGTCCTTCTCTCTTCTCAGATGAACTACCTGCATCAAGATTTGTTTCAGTCTCTGTTTTGACTGAACTCAAGACAAAACAATGAACAGTGCTCTGGGAGCACAGAGGAGGCCTACTTGAGACTGGAATAAGATAAACAAGTTGTCTTTAGACTAAAATTATGTCCCACAGAACACATATTGATTGATTGAGTGAGTGAGTGAGTGATGGAAGAGGGTATCATCTTTCTGATCTGAACAATAGGCATTTGATGACTTTAAATCTACAGCACCCAAATTCAAATTGGCTACTTGGAAAGGTAAAAGAAGAAAAATCAGAGAGAGTAGAATGATTAAGAATCAGATGAATAAATGCAGTTACCAGATGTTCTTTTTGAATTTAAAATTAATGTGGTGAAAAAGTATTTAGTTTGTCATGAGAGCTCATGGAATGGAAAATATTAATAACAAGAATGTCTTACAAATGATGTACTCCCCAAACAGCTGAGTATACAAGATAAATTCAATTTCAAAGCCCTTGTGTTATTAACAGACTACTCAAGCTTTTCTCACCAGGCTTATGCATTCTCCAGGACCTTCTGTGCATCACCTCACATGGTAAAGATTCATCAACTTCTCTTTCTTATTTTGTTATTGTTTGACCTCTAAATCAATCTGTCTCTGTAGAACTCCCATCACTATTGTTTCCAACAGACCAAATTAAAGAAGAGTAAACTCAATCTGAGTGAGAAATGTTGCACAAATTCTCACTACTTCCAGCAAAAGTAGCAAGGAACAAACCGTTCCATTTGATTAGTAGTTCTCATGTTTTAACAAAACGTTTCATAGAGCGTTGCTTTATTGGTGCAGAAGGAATGATCCAGGAGCTAATTATTAATTTCAAATTTAAGTAAAGCTAAATTAAACCAGTATGATCAGGTCAGAGTACAATAGCTCAGAATAGAAATGAACTTTTCTTGAAAAAAGCCATTTGCTTTCCCTTGTGTCATTTACAGCATGCCTAAAGAGAAGGCATAAAAGTTCATCTTCTCATTTCCCTTTGAATTAGATTTATTCATATAGCAAAGTGTGAAGAATCAGGTTTGTGAATGTGCGAAGTGAATCTGAAACGTACATGGGCCACGTGTATCTTTACATACTTTAAATACTCTGCTGGGTTGGAGGGATTTTCACTTGTGAGTAGTTTGATTTTACAGTGAGTGAGTGAAGGAAGAAGTTATCATCTTTCTGATTTTGATTTTACTCAACATGAGTAATATTTACAGATAAATTTTACACAGTCATGCTAATTGTTATATTACATAAAAACCAAATTTGTGAATTGTGCCACATATTTGATGTTTAATCTGTGTATATTTGATGTTTAATCTGTGTATATTTGAAAATATACTTCTACTATAAATTACATAGTAAACTGAATTATGATATTTTCATTAGAATTTCTACAAGTCATTTGCAACATACATAACAATCTATTTTTTAAATGTTATTTCTCTTAACGTGTTTTGCCTGTTTTCTGTTTCAAGCCAAATAGTAAAGGCATTAAAAAACAAAATACCTGTATGTACTTTTCACTTTGTATAGCTCAGCTCTTTATTAAATTTTATTTATCATACTTTTTTCAAACCTGCCTTATGAAGCATAATAAAGCTTTGAATCTGTAACTCTGCTTCTCAGTGGTTTCAGATTGCCACTCAGCTCCAGCGTAAATAACTAAAATTGCTGTAATGAAGACCATTCCCCAAAGATGCATTTAATTGTTTGCCTCACTCTTGTTTTCACCTACTCTGAATTTCTAAATCTTAGGTCAGGGAGATTCCACCTTATTTAGTGGTCTAAGAATAACAATTCTCACCATTATCACAACCCACCCAGAATTCAGTATTAAACAGAACTGAAAGTCAGAGATTTTACTCAGCTTCATTCACTGCCATATCTCCAGGGGCCAATATAATTCTGGCACATAGTAGGAACTGAAAAATGTTTTTGAGCAAATAAATAATATTGCACTGTTAACTAAAATAAGTTTTTATTAATTTTTGACAAGTACTTGATAAACAGGATCAGATTTTTTTTCATTTTAATTTTGAGTTGTTCAACTGGCCCTCAAGCCAACAGAGACCACATCATTTGTTAAACTGTTTTGAAGCTTTACAAACCCCAAAGCTCAGCTGGTAAACTGAGCTTGGTAGAGCTCATCATTGTGATACCTTGATACCTCTCTCACCACAGCCCTCGGGGTAACCAGGATGAACCTGGTGGTCAGCTGTCTGGGGCAGTTTTGAAACATTGTCAATACTGCTGAGCATATTTCATTTTATCTCTGCACCCTCTCACCTCACACATCCCCATCCAACCTCTACCCCCAAATCTATGCCAGGTCTGAGTCTGATCATCTTCACAGAGTCTGATGTGTTGTATATTCCAAATGCTTAGCTACATGAACTACGATAGCACATATACGCACTGATGTTAACTTGGAGTTAGTGGTAAGTCAGCATAACAAAGAACCTCTATCCTGACCTGCAAGTAAGGAGCATTCTCTACATATAATAATGATATTGGAAATATTTTAAAACTCTCTGAGTGGGAAGAATGCCTAAGGTTAGGCTACATGGTAGAATCAAGTAAATGAAACATATACGCTTGCATGCTAAGTTGCTACAGTCACGTGCAGCTCTTTGCAACCCTATGGATTGTAGCCTGCCAGACTCCTCTGTCCATGGGATTCTCCAGGCAAGAATACTGGAATGGGTTTCCATGCTCTCCTCCAGGGGATCTTCCCGACCCAGGAATCAAACCCACGTCTCTTATGTCTTCTGCATTGGCAGGTGTGTTCTTTACCACTCACACCACCTGAGAAGTCCAAAAGAAACATATATAGTGATACAAATATAAGAGAAACATATTTCTTACTCAAAATTAGTTCTGTTGGTCAAGGTGCTCTGAACCATGTTCTTGTATACATGATTTTCAAGGTTGCTTTGAGAAGGTTTCTATCTCAATCATTTGGAAGAATAAATGAATGATTTTGAGGGATATATTCTTATTGATCAAGTTGGAAACTGTGGCTAGATTCTGATCACATTTAGTTTGTAAGAACTCAGTTGCTGTCCCTAACAACAAAGAAGGCAGAGGATATGGTTTGGGTGAAAGCTCATTAAGAAGAAACAGATTGTGGCAGTGATGAACATTTACAGTTCTGGTCTCCTGCAGTAGAGTGTATAATTGACTACGGTCCCCAGCTGCTGCCCCTCTGGAGCCACCATTGAATAATGACGATTATGCCAAGTCTATTACTACAAGTCTTCAAGGCATACCTTTTAGTATATCCTCTTTCTTATATAAAGCCCTTCCCATGAAACCTTTTATAAAGATATATAGGCAAAGTAGTTTGTAGTGGTTTCAAGTATAGACTTGGGAGCCAAAAGATTTAGGTGACCTTGGCCAGATTTCTTAACCTCTCTGTACCTGTTAAAATGGAATGAGTAGTATGTATCTTGCACAGTTAAAGTGTGGAATAAGAGTTACGTATATAAAATGCTTCAGAGAGCATGCGGTACTTATCTACTGTAAAACTATTAGCTAATATGATTCTGCCACTATGCTTTCAGAGTCTATGAGATTCTACGTGTTTCAAAACGATCTTTATAGCTGTCAGGTTGAGGTTCTAGACATTTTACCCCAGCTTTCAGGAAAGAAGATTCAACTTTATCCATTTCATTTACTGACTTCTTTATGGGACACAGGTTTATATAAAGGTTTCAAGGTTTGCCTCAGCTGCGAAGAGTTACTTTGGCCAAAGATATATCCCCACTAGTGGAGAAGGCAATGGCAACCCACTCCAGTACTCCTGCCTGGAGAATCCCATGGATGGAGGAGCCTGGTAGGCTACAGTCCATGGAGTCCCTAAGAGTCAGACACGACTGAGAGACTTCACTTTCACTTTTCACTTTCATGCATTGGAGAAGGAAAAGGCAACCCACTCCAGTGTTCTTGCCTGGAGAATCCCAGGGACAGAGGAGTCTGTTGGGCTGCCATCTATGGGGTTGCACAGAGTGGGACACAACTGAAGCGACTTAGCAACAGCAGCAGCAGTAGCATATCCCTCCTAGAGATATACCTGATGGTTATTCAAAGCATAAGTATAAAGATCTAGCCATGTCATCCACTGCTGAACAATTCTGATAGATCTTATCTGCTGTAGCTCCTAGTGGGTTTAGGGAAGGTTTGGTCTGGGCTACAACACAAGAGTCTCCTGTTTTACCAAGGCTGACTTCTTTCCTCTCCCTTTCATAGGTGTCCTTAGCCCCTCATTAGCCCCTCATAAAATACACTAAATATGGGACATACAAAACATCCTCTCATCACTCAGCATCTGCTTCTGGAGAATCCAACCTTATAAGAACTGCTGCTTGAGATTCTTAAAAGCAAACAACCAACAGGAAAAACCACCAGTCTAGTCTACTGAAGCGAAGTGAAGTGATGTTGCTCAGTCGTGTCCAACTCTTTGCGATCCCGTGGCCTGTAGCCTACAGGTTCCTCCGTCCATGGGATTTTCGAAGGCAAGAATACTGGAGTGGGTTGCCATTTCCTTCTCCAGGAGATCTTCCCAACCCAGGGATTGAACTTGGGTCTCCCGCATTGTAGGCAGACGCTTTACCATCTAAACCAGCAGGGAAGTCTAGTCTACTAGTGACCTCTTATAATGACCTCTAAGTTTGATGAGTTTAAGATTTTTCTGCAAGAAGATTGTAAGCTCCTCAAGGACAGAAACTTGATTATGTAGATAGAGAGGCTTACTTACTTAACACCTTTGTCGGTTGACTGATTAGAGTCTCATGGACATTTTTTATGTTAACATTAGTGGTATACAAAAATGTTAGCACATAGATTTATTTCTGACTGCTTAATATACCTTAATATAGGTACCCCAAATAGAAAACTTAATATAGAATTTATCCTAATTGTAAGAAGGAAAGAAATAGGAAAAGAGTTTCCAAAGTTAAAAAAAAAAATGAACTGTCACGTCTGTTAACCAAAGCTTTTAGTAGTTATTTACTACTTTGCCCAAATTATTTGGCCTTCTCTGTCATAGCCAGACAGATAATAATCTACTTAACATGGCTTCATACGTCAATGTTTGTCTCGGCCTTTGAGCATTCAGGCCCAACCAGGCAATGTTCCCAGGAGCCACTGGAGCCTGCTGTAACAGGATCAGCTTCCAGAGACTCTGATGACTCTAACAGTTGAATCTTCTTAATAGTGAACTGAAATCTGCCTCAGTAAAACTTTCAATGGGCTTCATTCTTTTTTACCCTTTGGAAAGAAATCCATAGGTCTGAATTCTTAAAGATTACACTCCTTCAAATATTTCAAGACAGCTCTTGAAATCCTCTTATGCATGTTTTCTTTACCAAGCTAACAATTCTTTGCTTCTTTAAGAGACAAGATTCTCAGATGCTTTCTTTCCCTGGATGCATCCAGTTACTTAAAGTCTATCAGAAGATTGTGGCAGCCAAGCTTAATATCATGCAGCACAGTTCACAGGAATTCTTAGTTTCCTTGTTTTGGGCATTTTGTTGCTATTACTGCTGTCTACATTTGCAGTAATTTTTTTGCTCCTTGTTACATTTTGAAGTCTTACAATAGTGGCATTTCTGTCAGATCTTTATAATTTGACTTCTCTCCAGCTTAATTAGGCATTTACAATATATAGTACTCCTCCCTGCCCCCCATCCTCCTGCCCCAGCAAGGATAGAATTACCTCATTAATATCATGGAAAATGTTTCCCATCTGGCCTTTTTTAAAAAAAAAACATTGTAAGTAGGAATCTTACTCAGATGTTGAGTGACATTGTTCCATTTACTGAATACTGGCTCTGTATGTATATACTTTATAGGCTTTCTGGGATCACTGCATATAAAATGCAATCTATGAAACAGAATTTTTACTTTTTCTATTAAAATTTTATTTTTATACAGGTAAATTAATTCAGAAGAAGGGAAATTACCCCCAAAACCTTCTGGAAATTCACAGCAAGGTTGCTATTGTTATTGTTTGTGGATTTTGTTGTTTAGGCTAGATTTTATATTTTGTTTATAGTGGACTGAGTCTATACACCATTCTAATCTTAGAGTCTAGCTTCTTCATAGTTACGTCAGAAATGTTGTCCTGTGGGACATCTGGAAGAAGAAATTGTATAAATTTTTTTAAAAAATCTAAATTTTATGCAACTTCACAGTCTGGTAGGTAAAGCTGAGAACTAATTTTGCCAATGACTGTCACATATAATACACCATTTAGTGGTTTACTTCCTACAAAAATTTGATTATCATTTCCTTATTTATAAGAACTAATATTTCCAGAGGTTCAACATACAATATAACAGTGAAAGTACGTATTCGTAGGTTATTTCATATCAGCCTTGAACTGAAGTTTCATGAAGTTTTGTTTCTCACCAAAGCAGGCTGTGTGTCACTTAGGAATTCATGAAAGGAAAATGAACTTCAAAAGAGACATTTTTCCAGAGCAAATTTTTCTTGGGGTCCAGAAATTTTTTTAAATGAAGACCATTGTTTCAGGTTTTAAAATTCTGAAATCTCCCTTCTAGAGCACAACTCAAAATTCTTTGAAGGAAGTGACTGTTTCATGCTCATCTTTGTAGCCTCAGTCCCTAGCATGATGTTGCTAATGAGTAGGCCCTAAAGAGATGCTTGTGGACTGAGTGAATAATGAATGAATGAATAATAACTAGTGCCAACTGTGAAAGTGAGCGTCTTGTGACAATTATAGACATTACATCAAAAGGGAGAACAGAAGCAAGTGGGAAGAGATGATCAGGGGAGCTACAGAGGAGGAGATGCAATTGGAACGTTGTTTGGGAGACCAGAAGAGGAGAAGATGAAGCAGGCGGGTGGGAAATCACCAAGGGCCACAGTAGATAGCAGGACTGGGAGGTAATCAGCAACAAGAGCAGGAAGCGTGCCAATGAGCTGCTGGGAAGTCTCTACCAGAGAAGGGATGTGCACCATGTGTGGAAACAATGTGGGAAGATAGCTCTCAGTATACAGAGCATATGTAGATTGTTAATTGGGGGATTTGAAAATTGTATTTGATATATAAAATTAATAAAGATGATGAAAAATTAAAACTAAGAACAAGAAAATGGTGCAAAGAAGTCCTTAACTACATGTGTTTAATGATCATAACAATTTATTATAAAATGCTTAGAGCTACAGTCATGCTCATGGGATGAATGATTTTCACAAAATAAAAACAGCTGTGGGAAAATCACAAACTGTAACAGTATCAATAAAAGCAATAAAATGAAAAGATGTACCTTGAAGTATTATTCAAGTAGATGACACATATACAATTAGTTTTTATGCTATATATGATTCAATTAAATTGCAATTATTAAAAAGTTGAACATATAAACAGTATCAGCCAACATAACACATGAACTTTTTTAATGCATTGAAATATCTTGATCAATGTATACTTAAAAAAAGGTTGTATTATACTTGCTGCTTTACAACTTGCTATAGAACAAGAATAGAAAATGTCACGTAGATAGTGTGGAGGACTCCAGGTTTCACATGATATCCTCTGCACTATGACTAATATAAATGAATCACTGTTGATTAGGAGTAAAAGCTGATGGTAACACTGGCCATAAACACAAGGCAAATTTCATAGCAAAATCTAAAACATATAAACATCTATTGTGTATTGCTACCCATATTCCTAGAAAATCTTTCTTCAATTTCTGTTTTGGAATTTAAAATTTCTCTTAAAAAAGAATTAGCCAGGATGTACATGATGGAAGCATTTCACTTTTCTTCGAGAGTATGTGTGTAAATTTTTCAAGTTCTGTATGTTTTATCACATGTGAATATACTTTTTAAAATGTTTATCTAATTTATAAAAAAACAAATGTTTTATTATTTGTGAAGGAGAACACTAACCCAAGTTATTATAATAATATAATGTGTGATTGAATTAATACTGTATTTTGCATTTGCACAGAATTGTTTTTTAGTTAAAAATTTTCTCACATTTTATGTCTTTTCCTCCGTGCAATTCCATGAGATAAGAAGATTATGTGAAATAACCACCATTTCAGAGTTAAAGAAACTGAGAAATAACAAAGTTAAGTATTTTGATTAATGTCATACTATTACTTGATTTTCTAGGGTTCTAAGAATTTTTTTTCAGATTATCTTTCTTTGAATCCCACTCAGAATTTCCTGCCTTCCATTTCTACTTGTCCTTGTCACAAAGGGCTGAACAGAGTCTGTCTGAGCAGAAGGCAGACAAATCAGTGTAAAACAGACAAATAATAACTACTCCTTCTTAAGCTCATATCTCTAAAGCCCAAGCAGGATACATTTCTCATTTTAAAAAAGGAAGAAGTATTAGTATATTTAGCCATAATGATCACATTGACTGTACTAATAATCATCATCTTTAACAGAAATTAAGCAATCATCTTTTGGGGAAGAAATGAGAATAAAATGGTGGGATTGTAATGGAACAACTTAATTGTTAAAGCACTTGACTGTCGTCTTCCCTGATGAGAATGTTTTTAATGCATTTTATAGATTTCAAAAATATAGGTGGTGGCATGTCCTTGTAGAAAAAGACCACATATCATTCCAGTAATCCTTATCATCTATCACCATAAACACTCTCTTTTTATGAAAGATCCAGCTCATGAATTTTTCAATATCATTTTTTTTTCATAATAGTTTTGATTTTTTTCTTTGACTCTCCATTATGCCATTAATATAATTCCATAGAGGCCTTTTCAAGTAGAATGAGAGCAGCACTTAATTACCGGAATTAGAAATGACAAACATCACAGATTTTATCTAGTTGATCTTCTTTAAGTACTTCTCTGTGTAAATTTGAATAATCTTGAATCTGTGACATTTAACTTTTTACAAAGATGTCTTAAATGATTTTTTAAACTTATTCTTTCAATTTCTCTGAGAAAAAGGAAACATTTTTTTCGTTAATATAAGCCATTGAGTAATATGATTAGAATAGGTGCCATCAAGCAAACATTAGCTTTTGTCTCCACTAAAGAATATTCTTTTTTCCTTTTCTAAGGTTTGTTCCCATTCACTATTATCAATAAAATTTTCAGCTAAATAAGGGCAGTTTGGATTCTTTGGTTGAAAGTTACAGAAATTGACTAGCATAAGCAGGAAAACTTGTTGGAAGAATAAGAGGTAGTTCCAAAAATCAATGGAAAGATAAACCAGGTTGCAAAAATAAAAAATAAAAGATCATCTATGAGTGTTTAGGTGTCGCAAACCACTCAAGTATCTCATCAAGTCTCTCCCTTGAAATGAGTGAACTTAGGCCATTTTCTCTATTGATTCTTTCAAGAGTTAAAGTACCAACAATGAGAATCTATTGGCCAAGACTGGTCACATACCATACCTCAATTAGTGCAAGTCAAGACAGCTTGATTTCCAGTCTCATTAAGACTCTATAAAATGATGGAGAGGCAATGATTCTAAACAAAAGGAGAATGCTCTTAGCAAAGGTAGGGGGAATAGATAATCAAGCAGAAAAACCAGCAGCAGTAACAACACATGTCCCAAATCATAAATCATAATCCAATCTCTTTAAAAATGAATATAATATCAGAAGCTAATTAAAATGCTAGACAAGTATAACTTCCCTTTTTTCTGTGACCAGATTTCTCGAACTCAGAATCTATTGTTACTCTATTTAACTCCTAAGCACCTGCTACTTTTTAATTTCCAGCAATCAACCAACAGCACCTACATCTTTACCAAAATCACTATTTTAAGGTGTCTAGTCATTTACTTTTAGCAGAAGCCAATGGCCTTTCTTCTCTCCTCCATGGAAGTCTCAGTTGCACTCAATTCTAAATGATCACAATATATATCACTTTTTTATTATTTGACAAAAATTTTGTTAAGTTTTTATTATGTAGCAGCTACTTTCCAAAGTATAAATTATGAGGACTGCCAGACTCTTGAGGGGTTCCCATTTAAACAGAATTTAAAGAATTACAGCATTATGTACCACAGGATCACAGCATCAGGCACTAATTGGCACACACAAAGAAGAATCTTACTGGACATGGAATGACAGTGTTTTGGGCAGAGAAAAAAATGCAAATAGAGAAATTAAAGCATGGTATATGACAGGGGAATTCACAGCATAGCAGAAAACTGTGATTCAAGTTAAGAGTATAAGGAGATAAATTCATGTGGATAGAAAAGAGTTGTTGAAAAGGCACTTGTATGACCTATGAAGGAATTTAAATGACTCATAGCCTGTAGTCAACGAGAAACAACCTAAAAGTTTTAACACAAAGTAATAATCAAATGTGGGTTATAAGAAAAAAAACTATAGTGACTTGCAAACATGGGAGCAGGGTAAGAATGAAGTTCAGTTCAGTTCAGTTCAGTTGCTCAGTCGTGCCCGACTCTTTTCGACCCCATGGACCTCAGCACGCCAGGCCTCCCAGTACATCACCAACTTCTGGGGTTAATCCAAATGCATGTCCATTGAGTCGGTGATGCCACCCAGCCATCTCATCCTCTGTTGTCCCCTTCTGCTCCTGCCCTCAATCTTTCCAAACATCAGGGTTTTTTCCAATGAGTTAGCACTTCGCATCAGGTGGCAAAAGTATTGGAGTTTCAGCTTCAACATCAATCCTTCAAATAAACAGTCAGGACTGATCTCCTTTAAGATGGACTAGTTGGACTTCCTTGCAGTCCAAGGGACTCTCAAGAGTCTTCTCCAACACCACAGTTCAAAAGCATCAATTCTTCAGTGCTCAGCTTTCTATGTAGTCCAACTCTCACATCCATACATGACCACTGGAAGAAACATAGCCTTGACTAGATGGACCTTTGCTGGCAAATTAATGTCTTGCTTTTGAATATGCTGCCTAGATTGGTCATAACTTTCCTTCCAAGGAGAGTAAGCGTCTTTTAATTTCATGGCTGCAGTCGCCATCTGCAGTGATTTTGGAGACCCCCAAAATAAAGTCAGCCACTGTTTCCACTGTTTCCCCATCTATTTGCCATGAAGTGATAGGACTGGATGCCATGATCTTGGTTTTCCAAATGTTGAGCTTTAAGCCAACTTTTTTACTCTCCTCTTTCACTTTCATCAAGAGGCTCTTTAGTTCCTCTTCGTTTTCTACCGTAAGAATGAAAGGAGGAAGGCAATTTAGCTCTATTGCAACTATCCATACCCCCCTGCCCCAAGTAATACTGGTACAGATTAAGGTAGCTGTATTAATTTCCTGAAGCTGCTGTACAAATTATCACACACTTGGTGGCTTAAAAAAACAGAAATGTATTATCTCACAATTTTGGAGGCTAGGAGTTGAAGGTCAGAGGTATTCGTAGGGCTGTGCTCCCTGTAGAGATTCTGTAGGAGATTCTTTCCTTGTCTTTTCCAGCTTCTTGTAGCTGCTGGCTTTCCTTGGCTGTGGCCGTATCACTCCAAGCTCTACTTTCATTTTCACACCACCTTCTACTCTCCCACCTTTCAAATTTCCCCTGAGTTTTTCTTATAAGGATACTTGGATCATTGGATTTATGATTTACCTTGATAATACATTGCAGTTGGATTTTTTTTACTACCTGAGCCACCAGGGAAACCCACTGGATAATACAGGATGATCTTTTCATCTCAAAATCCTTAACTTAGTTATACCTTCAGAGATTTTTTTTTTCAAATACAGCAATATTCACAGGTTCCAGGAGTTAGACCGGAAATATCTTTTGGGAGGCTATTCAATTTACTATATTCAATTTACTATAGCAGTACAATGGAAATTAAAAAAAGAGAGAGAGCGAGAGAATGACACATTTGATGGGGGATTGATAAAACCCTTTGAGTAACTGATGCTATGAAGAACGATATTGAAGGACAATTTTAAAGCAGATTGAAACACTGAGTATGACTCTTAGATTTCCAACTTGAGGGATAAAGGAGAAACTGCTGGTGGTTTTTTTTTTTTTTTGCCTGCCTATAACTTTTATCACCTTTTCTTAATTCCTACAGCTCTATTTTGCAAAGGATGATTTTGTGGCCAGATGATATCACTTACTTTCTAAGACTCTCTTGGCTTCCTAGGTGGTGCTAGTGGTAAAGAACCCGCCTGCCAAGGCAGGAGACGTAAAAGACGCAGTTCAATACCTTGATCAGGAAGATCCCCTGGATAAGAAAATGGCAACTACTCCTGTATCCTTGCCTGGAGAATCCTGTGGACAGAGGAGCCTGGTGAGCCATAGTCCATGGGGTTGCAAAGAGCAACCTGACTGAAGCAACGCAGCACACGAGACTCTCTTGCTGTGGTTATTCTTATGGCCAAATTCTGTAAACAAGAGTCTTCTGGAGGCAGTTTAAGAATGCTTTTGAAAGAGATTTGACTGAGCAGACACGCTGTCTTCACACATTTGCCCTTTACATTTCAACTTCCGCCTAACAGGAACAGTGATACAATCAAGAATCTAAGTGAAGTGCCATCTAACGAACATGAGGCTGAAAGCCAATGCTAAGGATGGTAGAACAGAAAGATGCAAAGAACCTGAGTCACTTCTGGGGATGCTACAGGAATGTTGTTCCAGTCTTGAGACCCAGAATTTTTGTTATTTGAGATAAAAAGAATTAAACATGCAGGAAGAGAACTTCCCTGGTGGCTCAGATGGTAAAGAATCTGCCTGCAATTTAGGATATCTGGGTTGGGTCCTTGGGTCAGGAAGCCCTGGAGAAGGAAATGGCTACCCACTTCAGTACTCCTGCTTGGAGAATTCCATGGACAGAGGAGCCTGTTGGGCTTCAGTACATGTGGTTGCAAAGAATAGGACACAACTGAGCAACTAACACACACACACACACACACACACACACACACACACACACATATGAAGATGAGGGAGGAAAAAATAGGAAGGAGCAAGTACAAAAAAAGAATTTGCAAAGATTTACAAGAAGTTTCTGAGAGGCAAAGATAAAGCAAGAGAGTGATATTCAGAAGCAAAAAAAAAAGAGAGAGATATGTTTCCAAATATTTCTCTCCTTTTCAGAGCTCACTTCAATTACTTACAACTTAAACCAATATTTATTGAATGCTTACTGTATATATAGGTTTACTGATCACAGTGTACTTTTTTCCATACATTTACACTTATCAATACTTCTTGGAGAATTTTATGGCATTAACTGGAGATTCCTAATCCTGATCTCTCCCTTTCCAACTACCCAGATATCTTTCCTTTCTTTTCTTCCTATGACCAGGGACTAAAACTTTTCATAATCATTTTGGTTCTAAGAAAAAGTTTCACCTTAATTTGTTTTCTGATGTTTAGGCTCAATTGGGTGTTTTGTCTAACTATCTGAAGTTCAAAAAATTATTAGAAATGTAAAAATCAAGTTATATAAATTTACTTTAAAATAATAGAAGAATCTCTTAATGGGAGTTCATGTTAATGTTTGACCCTCTCTTTTATCACATAGGAAATAGTCAAGAAAACAGAAAATAGACTTTCTTATGACTAGATTACAATGACTTTGATGAATTAACATGCCCATGAAATTAAACTATATGTTGAAATGAAAAAAAAAAAAAAAGTCAGCTGTAGATTACTCTTCCCCAATAAACCCTAAGCCAAAGCAAAAGTCAAGACTAAATTAGAGCCCATGTGAAATATCATTGTTTTTGAAAGGCATATATTTTGAGCAAATTTGTTCTGCAATGTGCTCTTGTTATTAAATGATTTCAAATAATTCTCACTAAAATTACTAATATCGCTGTTGCTGAATTACTCTAAAACTAGTGGCTGTGGCAGGCATTTGAATGGGCTCATGAGATACGAGTCAGGAATTCATGAAGGAATTGGTCAGACAGTTCTTATTTCAAGTCCTTTATGTGTAAACAAGTCAATTGTTGGTTGGGACTGTTGTTGGTTGGTCAGCTGTTGCAGTCATCTGAAGGCTCAACTCTGCTGGATGTCCAGATGGTTCACTCACATGGCTATGGTTAATGCTGGCTACTGTGCCCACATGAGACACTCCAGCACAGTAGTTTCTAGGTAGCTTAACTTCTTATATGGCAACTGGCATATCCTCAAGTGAGTAACTCAAAAGAACAAGCAAAAATTGCATGATCTTTCCCCAACATTGCCCTGAAAGCCATCCTGGATCACTTCCGTAGCATTCCTGGAGTTACAAGCAAATTACTAAGGCCAGTCCAGATGCAAGTGAAGGGTCGTAGACCTCTTGATTTGATTTTAAAATGCCTGAGAGTTTATCATTATAAAAGTATATTTTTTAGCTTTTTAAATGAGTAATATTATAAATTTTTAAGACTAACATATGCTCTAAGATATTTACTATTATCTCCTTTTCATAATTTTGCTTATAGGAAATAGAAAGACTTATTAGTACAATATATGTTTATGATGGTAAATTTCTTACATAAATATGAATAATATAGCTTATTGGGTTTTTGCCTTCCTACTTTTTACCCTTGAAACAAATTAATAGAAAAATTAGGGTTAAAGCCCCAATTTATTAAAGCAAAAGGCCACCTCTGGGGATGACATAATTAAGAAGTAGTAAAGGTCTTGCTCTTTCAAGCTGTGAACAGCAGTTACTTTAAGTTTTGTCTCTCTAGGAAGTAAAAAACAAACATACCTTTTTAAAGAGGAAGAAGAAAGTGTGGTCTTATATTTACACAGGGGATAATTAAGACTTTTTTCTCCATTCTGAGTTAGTTTTCACAGAAACTTCTTTTAAAAACAGGCAAACAAAACAAATTTTTAAAATTTAGGAATTTATTGAATATCTTTTGTGGATTTATTTTAATCAATTACAACTAGTAGGTTTTTTAATATTTTGAAATTTTTTAAATAAAAAAGATATTAACCAATTTTTGGAAAAAAATTTAAAGCAAAGTTACCATTACTTTTATCATAATAACGCAAGCAGTTGAGACCCAGCCTTTGTTTATAAATATCCCTTCTTATAATAATTTCAGCTCATTTTAAAATTTTAAATCATCCCTTATTCATATAATTATCACCGTTGCCTTTCATGTTTGCAAAATTAATTTTTCTAAAATTATTTATCATCAATTTGCTCTGTATAAGGCCCCATATTAGTTGACGTATGAAAAGTTCAGATTTCTGTGTCTTGTTTTGTTTCAACAGCCATAGATGGAAATTAATTAAAGCTCAAATGTTATGTCTGTAATGGTGGAGTTGCAAGTTGATGAAGTCACTGTTTTTTGTTAATTTAGCTTGGAACAATAATTGGGCTGTATTTCCAGCATAGAAAAATGATGGTTCCATTTTCTAGTTTTCAAAATCATGATACCTGAAGGAGCTTCTCAAATTGCCTACATCTGCTGGATCATGGAAAAAACAAGAGAGTTCCAGAAAAACATCTATTTTTGCTTTATTGACTATGCCAAAGCCTTTGACAGTGTGGAACACAACAAACTGTGGAAAATTCTGAAAGAGATGGGACTACCAGACCACCTGACCTGCCTCTTGAGAAACCTATATGCAAGTCAGGAAGCAACAGTTAGAACAGGACATGGAACAACAGACTGGTTCCAAATAGGAAAAGGAATACGTCAAGGCTGCATACTGTCACCCTGCTTATTTAACATATATGCAGAGTACATTATGAGAAACGCTGGGCTGGAAGAAGCACAAGCTGGAATCAAGATTGCCAGGAGAAATATCAATAACCTCAGATATGTAGATGATATCACCCTGATGGGAGAAAGTGAAGAGGAACTAAAATGCCTCTTGATGAAAGTGAAAGTGGAGAGTGAAAAAGTTGGCTTAAAACTCAACATTCAGAAAATGAAGATCATGGCATCTAGTCCCATCACTTCATGGGAAATAGATGGGGAAACAATGTCAGACTTTATTTTGGGGGCTCCAAAATCACTGCAGATGGTGATTGCAGCCATGAAATTAAAAGACGTTTACTCCTTGGAAGGAAAGTTATGACCAACCTAGATAGCATATTCAAAAGCAGAGCCATTACTTTGCCAACCAAGGTCCATCTAGTCAAGGCTATGGTTCTTCCAGTAATCATGTATGGATGTGAGAGTTGGACTGTGAAAAAGGCTGAGCACTGAAGAGTTGATGCTTTTGAACTGTGGTGTTGGAGAAGACTCTTGAGAGTCCCCTGGACTGCAAGGAGATCCAACCAGTCCATTCTGAAGGAGATCAGTCCTGGGTGTTCTTTGGAAGGAATGATGCTAAAGCTGAAACTCCAGTACTTTGGCCACCTCATGCAAAGAGTTGACTCATTGGAAAAGAGTCTGATGCTGGGAGGGATTGGGGGCAGGAGGAGAAGGGGACGACAGAGGATGAGATGGCTGGATGGCATCACCGACTCGATGGAAGTGAGTTTGAGTGAACTTCAGGAGGTGGTGATGGACAGGGAGGCCTGTCCTGCTGTGATTCATGGGGTCACAAAGAGTCGGACACGACTGAGCAACTGAACTGACTGACTGACTGAAGGGGCTTCTTGAGAGACTAAAGTAACTAAGCCAAGATGAAGAGCCAGCATTCAGGAAACAGAAAAGAGAAAGCAGAAGACAGCCTTCGTCTTTGGCATGTTTGCATAGCTAAACCACTGCTTTCCTACTTTTGAACTCTTTCATATGTGAGATAAATACCTATTTCTTAAGGAGATTTTAGGTGGATATTCTATTACTTGAAACAAAATGTTTATACATGACAGCATTTAACTTAATTGTTGTGTTTCAATCACTCACCTGAGCAAAACAATTCTATTTGCTATGTGGTAAAAGATTTTTGGATATTGGGTATAATTTTGGTATCCATTTCTGAGCAATAACTCCATGGTCAATTATATTTTTCCTCAGTTAGAGTGTCTTTAGAAAACAGTGATGGAGATGAATTAATCTAGTGAAGATCAGAGCCCTGTTGGTTGAAGAAGCAGCATAAAGGCCAAAAGAAGGTGGCAATATTAATGCCTTTGAAAATACTTCTCTTTTTAAAAGGCTTAAAGCTGAAATGCATACTGTCAGCCCATAATCCTATGCTATACACAGAATGATGCTTAAGATAAAGAGATTCAGAACCTGTTTCTAATTTTTTTTTTTAATATTCCCTTCAGGTGTGACTTATTCTTGCTTTTAGAGCTGCCTTGGGTGGTGCTTTTAGCTTAATAGCACTCGTTGATCTACAGAGATATATGGGACAAGCACACAGCATCCTGACTCATCCGTATTTTTCTATGTTTATACTGGGCTTCAACAAATGCAAGCATTCTTTAACCTTCATTCTTGAAGCATCCATGGACCACACACTATGTGTCAAGCAGGAAGTTGGTGCTGGAGAGAGAAAGATGACTAAGGCATAAATTCTACACTCATATGCACATAACCGAAGTCTCTTGTCACAGAATCTATCCTTAGGGTCATGTGTAAATGCTTCATATGCACACAATAAGCAAGACTTTTCAGAGCGAATTTGGGAAGGTTTCAGAGTAGACAATTGATTTGGGCTTTAAAGAGGAATCACTAGACATTAAAAGACAGCTGGAGATGCCTGACAGAGGAAAGTGGGTGAAGGGCAGACACTGAAGCATTTGCATACAAGGCTGACAAAGGGTCTCCTGTATATAAAATTAAAATGTCTTCTACCCAAAATTGAGAAACCTTGAAAGGTGGGTAAAATCTGACAATTTTTCAGTTCAGTTCAGTTGCACAGTTGTGTATGACTCTTTGCGACCCCATGGACTGCAGCACACCAGGCTCCCCTGTCCATCACCAACTCCTGGAGCCTGCTCAAATTCATGTCCATCAAGCCTGTGATGCCATCCAACTGTCTCATCCTCTGTTGTCCCCTCCTCCTCCTGCCATTCATCTTTCCCAGCATAAGGATCTTTTCCAATGATTCAGTTCTTTGCATCAGGTGGCCAAATGAGTTTCAGCTTAGAGTTTCAGCTTCAGCATCACTCCTTCCAATGAATATTTAGGGCTGATTTCCTTTATGATTGACTGTTCTGATTTCCTTGCAGTCCAAGGGACTCTTGAGTCTTCTCCAACACTAGAGTTCAAAAGCATCAATTTTTCAGTGCTCAGCTTTCTTTATAGTCCAACTCTCAAATCCATACATGACTACTGGAAAAACCATAGTTTGATTAGATGAACTTTTGTTGGTAAAATAATGTCTCTGCTTTTTAATATGCTGTCTAGGTTGTTCTGAGCTTTTCTTCCAGGGAACAAGTGTCTTTTAATTTCATAGCTGCAGTCACCATCTGCAGTGATTTTGGAGCCCAAGAAAATAATGTCTGTCACTGTTTGCATTGTTTCCCCATCTATTTGCCATGAAGTGATGGGACTGGATGCCATGATCTTAGTTTTTTGAATACTGAATTTGAGTATTAAGAATGATAGTTCTTAAATACATTTATTTTAAAGTTTCCCTTCCAATTTTATTGAGATATAGTTTTCATACAACACTATATAAGCTTAAGGAATATAATATAATGATTTAACAACATGCATCATGAAATGATTACCCCAATAAGTTTAGTGAACATCCATCATCTTATATAGGTAAAAAAAGAAAAGAAAATGAAAAAAAAAGTTTCCCTAATGATGAGACAACTTTCACATATACCCACATTATAATTAATTATGCTAATCATGTTGTACATCATATCCCTAGTACTGTAACTGAAAGTTGTGCCTTTTGACTTTATTTCACAATTTATTTTGAATTGGAATGGAGAGTTACAGAAGAATTTTAAATAGTGACATGAGAGAATTAAATTTATATTTCAAGGAAAAAATAACCTTGACCGAAATTTGGAGGACGACTAAGAAGGAAATGTTCCCACATCCTGCTTAGACTCCTGTCCCAGAGGGAGGAAAAAAAACTCTAATTTTTTTGCAAGAGATTATCTACATGTTTCTCTTCTTTCAGTCCTAAATTTGGCCTTCTGATTACTAAACAAAAGTCCTTACAAATCCAGACATTCCCACCAGCAATTTGATAGCTGCTTCTTCCCTTTGAATTGCTCTCCCTGGTATTACACTCCTTAAGGAAAAAAAAAAAGAAAAGAAAACCCAAACACTTTTCTAAAGGAACCAAGAAGTTTGTCTTCTTTGAGTACTGTAAAGCATTTATAACAAATTGAAACTGAAAATAATAATAACTGTTATTGAATATTCAAAACAGTGGATTTTTTCACATTTTGATTACATTTAAAGCATCATTGAGTCCGGGGTCATCTTGCATTTGCTAAATTATTTGAGACTACTAAAAGTTCTTGTTGCCAGAACTATAGTAGTACATGCAAATTTCCTCTTCCTCTGACCTGTTAACAAACAGGCCCTTTCTCCACTGGATCCCAGTGCATGTCATGGCCTTTCTTCCTATTTCATTTATTGCAGGTATTCAATGCAGAAATACTAGCTTATATGGGAAAAAACACCCCTTTCATTTCTGTTTCATCTTTCCTCATTTTATCTTCCTTTAATCCTAGAGATTTCTGGGTTTATGACAATAGGGATAGCATAAAAAGAACAAAAAGATTCCAAAGACTAGGATAAATTTGCCATAAATGGGCAAATTTATATGAACGAAATCCTAGTGGGGATTCCTTCAGCTGTGTGTCATCTTAGTTTTTATGGGAATTAGCATAACTTGGTGGATTATGTTCAGGTTGACTGACAGTCATTGTGCCTGTGCTTGAATATCTCTGACAGATCATCACAGCAGAGCGTGATATAATGGAAAGAGCCCGTCACCTGAGAGTCAGAGGCCTTTGTTCCATCCTGGATCTGACACAAACTTTCTAAGGAAACTTAAGGAGTTATTTAACCTCCTTGTGCCTCTGGTATATCATATATAAAATAGAGTTCATGAGATAATTCAAAATTCCAGTCCCTTCATGCTCTAAAACCCAATTATTCTTTGAATACATTTTAAATTTAACAGAGCTATAATCATTTTAATTCTAGTTTGCTTTTAAAGTTTTAGTAACTTATGATTTATGCTGAAATCTGTTACTAAGCCATCTAGGTAAAGAGAGGCTTCACTTAAAATTTGCAAAACACATCTTATTTATTCTGGAATTAACTGTTTAATGCATGGTCTTGCTGTATCTAGAGTGGTACCACACATTTCAGTTCAATTCTATTCTCAGAAACTTCATTAATAGAGAAAGAGATATTGTAGAAAAGTAGGAACATGACATATAAAAGCACCATATGTATAATAAGCAAGAGTCTTTCATAGTTACCTCAATGTAAGTTGGGTTCTGCTGCCCACACAATTCTCAACTTGCCTTTGAAAATAGCTAGAGCCCTACATATAGGAATAAGGTAGTAAATTACACTCTCCTAGGCATCTCAGCAGGCCATGGTCTTGTCTTGCATTCCACCCTATATCTGGGTGACCCAGAAAGAATCTAAGGATACCAGAAGCCCCAGAATGCTCTCCATACTTCTGAATTCAAGCTGACTTGGCAGAAGGGAGTTTCTGTTGCTTTTTCTCAGAAGACTAATGCTAAATGAACTATTACTGAATATGACATACACAAAGTCAAAGGCAATAAGCACATTTAAGTCTTCACCGGATCAGCTCAGTTTTATCACATGTGTCAATCATGGTAATTAGCAAACGAGTTGACATTTTGATTTTAGATACATGAGAAGATTTTTATTCCTAAGAATGTATAACTCACTCTAGATTTATTTCCAAGAATAAAAGACAAACTTACCAATAATTACTATCATTATTTGCTATAGTTTCTTCTAGTCTTTCCCCCCATTCACTCATTTATCTTATGCATATATACATATATATATATATGTATATGGGTATGTACATTAGATACTATTGATGTGTACACTTTTATATATCCTTATTATTTAATATTATGTGTAACTGGTTCCAGTATTTAAAATGTTTATTATAAACACAGATTTAAAAGTCTATCATTCCTTTTCACATGATAGCAGTCTGTCACTCACTGTTGGAGAACTTCACTGCAGCCGTTCCTGGTCATTGCTGCTGGGTCCACATTCTTGATAATGCCACTGTCTCTGGTAATGACACTGGGATCCCCAGCCCTGATGTCCTGCTGAGAATCTCCATCCCATTGGATTCAAACTTCAAGCCAGAGAAATGTCGTTGCTTCCTCCATCCCCAGTGGCAGCTCCTTCACCTGAATGTGACCTTCCCCAACATGACTGACCTGGACACGGAGCCCTGTGTGGATGGCTGGGTGTTTAACCACAGTCCGTTCTCCTTCACCATTGTGACTGAGGGCTTCCAAGATGGCTCAGCAGTAAAGAATCTGCCTGGCAATGCAGGAAACGCAGGAGAGGCGGGTTCAGTCCCTGAGCTGAGAAGATCCCCTGGAGCAGGAAATGGCAACCCACTCCTGGGAAAATTTTTTACCTGGGAAATTCCATGGACAGAGGAGCCTGGTGGGCTACAGTCCATGGTGTTGCAAAGAGTTGGACATGACTGTGGAAACAGTGTCAGACTTTATATTCTGGGCTCCAAAATCACTGCAGATGGTGATTGCAGCCATGAAATTAAAAGATGCTTACTCCTTGGAAGGAAAGTTATGACCAACCTAGATAGCATATTAAAAAGCAGAGACATTATTTTGCCAACAAAGGTCCGTCTAGTCAAGGCTATGGTTTTTCCAGTGGTCATGTATGGATGTGAGAGTTGGACTGTGAAGAAAGCTGAGCGCTGAAGAATTGATGCCTTTGAACTGTGGTGCTGGCGAAGACTCTTGAGAGTCCCTTGGACTGCAAGGAGATCCAACCAGTCCATTCTGAATGAGATCAATCCTGGGTGTTCATTGGAAGGACTGATGCTGAGGCTGAAACTCCAATACTTTGGCCACCTGATGCGAAGAGTTGACTCATTGCAAAAGACTCTGATGCTGGGAGGGATTGGGGGCAGGAGGAGAAGGGGATGACAGAGGATGAGATGGCTGGATGGCATCACTGACTCGATGGACGTGAGTTTGGGTGGACTCTGGGAGTTGGTGATGGACAGGGAGGCCTGGTGTGCTGCGATTCATGGGGTCGAAAGAGTCGGACATGACTGAGCGACTGAACTGAACTGAAGTGGGCACAGGCTCACACTTGTTTTAAACTGGTAGTCATTTAAGTTCAGACACATTCTAAAAGTTCTGCCTTTTAAACACCCCCCCCCATCCACGTTTTGTATTTTTGATGCTGTATTTTAAATCTTTGTGTTTATGCTCTGTTTCTTATGTCTATAGTAGCTGTTACAGTTTCGTTTCATCTTGGAATCTATGTACTGGCCTATTTAAGCAGTAAATCCTCAGCCCTTAATGTAAAAAAAAAAAAAAAGTCTATCATATAACCTATCATAATAATATTACTGAATTTAAGAATACTTTTAAAATTAGGATAAAATGTGACAAAATCAACAGATTTTCAAAAAATTTCTTCCTGTTACTGAGATATAATATATTTTCATATGAAATATGCAATGCAAAAAACATTCAGTTCAGTTCAGTTCAGTCTCTCAGTCGTGTTCGACTCTTTGCGACCCCATGAACTGCAGCACGCCTGATCCATCACCAACTCCCAGAGTTCACTCAGACGCATGACCATCGAGTCTGTGATGCCATCCAGCCATCTCATCCTCTGTCATCCCCTTCTCCTCCTGCCCCCATTCCCTCCCAGCATCAGAGTCTTTTCCAAGGAGTCAACTCTTCACATGAGGTGGCCAAAGTACTGGAGTTTCAGCTTCAGCATCATTCCTTCCAAAGAACACTCAGGACTGATCTCCTTTAGAATTGACTGGTTGGATCTCCTTGCAGTCCAAGGGACTCTCAAGAGTCTTCTCCAACACCACAGTTCAAAAGCATCAATTCTTTGGCTCTCAGCTTTCTTCACAGTCCAACTCTCACATCCATACATGACCACTGGAAAAACCATTAAAAGACAAATAATTTAAATGCAACTAAAGTAATACCCAGGCTTCCCAGGTGGAACTAGTGGTAAAGAACCCACTTACAAATGCAGGAGACACAGGAGAGGCAGGTTTGATTGCTGTGTTGGGAAGATTCCCTGGAGAAGGGAATGGAAACCCTATTCCAGTATTCTTGCCTGGAGAATCCCATGGACAGGAGAACGCTGTCGGGTTACAGTCAATGGGGTTGCAAAGAGTCAGACACCACTGAAGTGACTTAGTACACATGCAAAGTGATACCTATATATATAGTAATTATAATATGTATTTTTTTCCTATGGCTGCCATAACAAAGCACCACAAACCAGGTAGCTGAAGCAACAAAAAATTATTATCTCAGAGTTCTGGAAGCTATAGTCTGAAATTAAATTGATGGCAGGTTCAAACACGTGCCCTTTGAAACCTGTAGGGGTGTGTGTGTGCTTAGTCATGTCCAGCTCTTTACAGCACCATGGACTGTAGCCTGCCAAACTCCTCTGTCCATAGACTTATCCATCAGGCATACTGGAGTGGGTTGCCATTTCCTTCTCTGCTGAAACCTATAGAGAAGTATCCTTTCTTTATCTTTGTAGCCTCTGGTGTTTGCTGGCAATCTTTGGTGTTTCTTGCCTTCAATATGTATCACTCTAATCTCTACCTGTGTCATTTCCCTGTATATCCTTTACTCCTTTCATATAAGGACACCCATCATATTGGTGTAAGGGCTCACTCTAGTTTGACCTGATCTTAACTAATTGCATCTGCCATGGTTCTGTTTCCAAACAGCTCATGGTCTGATATACAGCCATTAGAAAGCCAACAGAGTTTTTTGTGGGGACACACTTAACATGTAACATGTAATATAGAATATGCCACTGCTGTTTCTGCATATGTTCACGCTATCCTCCCTATCTCGGAAGCTCTGTGCCCTTTCCTTTTATTTCTACACCTTCTTTAAGACTAAATCAGGTACAGCTTTTTCCTAGAAAAATTACTGTAGGCCTAGGAAAGCCAGGAACTTTAGATATGGAGCACTTTATACGGATTATAACTAAAGCCTATGAAGATCTTTTCTTCTGTATTCCCACAGTAATTATAATTTATATTTCATGCATTGTTAGTTATTTTCTAATTGTATATCTAAGATTATAAATTCTTCATTAGAAAGATCATGTTTTTTATTCATTTCTTTTACACATATTTGAGCAAAATATATAATAATTAAATGAGTGAAAGAAATTTCCCATGTGAATGCTCTGTAAAATATCAGTGAGTTCTTGCATTCTCAAGACTGTCTCCTCTAGGAATGCTCTCTGTCTGTTTTATTTTCATTTTTTCCTCTTCTTCCTGTCTCCTTAGTCATATTCAAACGTGTTTGAGAATATTCCATCTTTTAAATGTTTCACCTGACCCCATATATTTCTCTATCACTTTGATTTCTTCACAGTCTAGTGCTAAAAAAAATATTGGAGACAAATGATTGTAACTCCTATACTTTCCAGGTATTGTTTAGAATGAAAGTTATTCTGTAATATTTGAGCTTACACAAAGGTAATAGCTATAGAATTTAAGATCTCAAGTTACATACTATAATCTGCTTACTTTGATTTTCCTTCATTATATTACAGATGTATTTGTTTACTTTTTAATGCCTCTCAACTAAACATATACTTCTTGAATTCAGGACTTTGTCCATCTTCTTTATCACTGTACGCAGAAGCAAGCCTGATACAACAAATATTTAATAAATAAACAAATAAAATGTTCCCTTCCAAAATACAAACTGAATGAGAGAAGGGACCACATGCTTTTTACACCAATATATATCCAATATCTGGCATGTAAAAACAGAGAAATAAATATTTTTACAGAATACATGTGTGTAACTTTAAGAATATTTAGCATATATTATGACCCAGTTTAAAATATTGATATAAATGACAAATACTATAAAAGATAAATTGAGCTATATTTCTCTCCTAGAAAGAAAAGCATATATATTTCTTGAGGAATATAAAAACATCTCCTGATTTAAAATATCTTTATAGGGTCTTTATAGAGTTAGCCATGGAAATACATTTGTTTTTGTTTGTTTTTCAGATGTCTATAATTTTTATTCTATAAAGAGGAAAAATATGTTATCAATTAAAGCCTTTTATTTTTTTAAACATTATTTTAATTTTTTTTGTTGTTGACCATTTTTTACTGTCTTTATTAAATTTTTTACAAACTATTTATTTTGTTTATGTTCTGGTTTTTTGCTCATAAGGCATGTGGGATCTCAGCTCCCAGACCAGGGATCAAACATGCATCCCCTGTGTTAGATGGTGGAGTCTTAACCACTGGACTGCCAGAGAAATCACAGTTACAGACTTCTAAACTATGGTACATTTTATTATTTCTGTACAATAAAAGCCTCAGTTATTTACTCAATAAAGTATTTTAACAGAGTTGAACTTCTTCATGCTTTTAAAACAGGGGACCTATACTTTTATTTATTTATTTACTTTATTTTACTTTATATATACAAGCTCATATTGTAAGATGTGAAATATTACTACTGATGGTCAAACCTCAGGTGCAGTAAACTTATCTGCATATTCTCCAGACTGCTTATCTTCTTTTGTGCCCTGAGGTACTGGTCACAGCTGGGATGCTATCCTTGAGGGATTCAATCTGGAATGATAAATGAGAAGAAATAGGGCATGATAAACACCCTAGAAAAACCAAGTTACCAGCACTGCTGTTATAACGAAATAACTACAAGCTTCCTAATTACTTTACAATTTCAGGGACACCTGCTAATTATAATTAAAAAATCAAAGGATAAATATTCCATAAATCTTAACAAGGAAACATGAAAAACAGAAGTCAGCAGGAAATATAAGTTGCAGTGTTTGCCAAGAGTTCAATGAAATCTCTCTCCCTGGGCTACTTAATATTATGTACAAATCATAAATCCATAACAAATATATTACCTAGTAAAAAAAAGGTAATATCTTTGTCAACATATATTTTAATTCATGTTATCAGAGAAACACTATATTTTAGGATGAATTATTATCAGATAAAAAGACTTTCTAAATTTATATTTGTATGCCACCCAATGTGGTTTCCTGTAAAACATATTCTTTGGAAAAACTATGTCTGTGGGAATTTACATTGTGACAAAGGAAGGAAGAAGAAGGAGGGACATGAACCATCATATTAATTATTGCATATTAATGTCCCTATTATTATGCTCTTGTGAAAATTAATAGTAAACACCCTCTTCCAACAACACAAGAGAAGACTCTACACATGGACATCAACAGATGGTCAACACCAAAATCAGATTGATTATATTCTTTGCAGCCAAAGATGGAGAAGCTCTATACAGTCAACAAAACAAGACCAGGAGCTGACTGTGGCTCAGATAATGAACTCCTTATTTCCAAATTCAGACTTAAATTGAAGAAAGTAGGGAAAACCGCTAGACCATTCAGGTATGACCTAAATCAAATCCCTTATGATTATACAGTGCAAGTGAGAAATAGATTTAAGGGCCTAGATCTGATAGGTAGAGTGCCTGATGAACTATGGAATGAGGTTCGTGACACTGTACAGGAGACAGTGATCAAGACCATCTCCATGGAAAAGAAATGCAAAACAGCAAAATGGCTGTCTGGGGAGGCCTTACAAATAACTGTGAAAAGAAGAGAAGTGAAAAGCAAAGGAGAAAAGGAAAGATATAAGCATCTGAAGGCAGAGTTCCAAAGAATAGCAAGAAGAGATAAGAAAGCCTTCTTCAGCAATCAATGCAAAGAAATAGAGAAAAGAACAGAATGGGAAAGACTAGAGATCTCCTCAAGAAAATTAGAGATACCAATGGAACATTTCCTGCAAAGATGGGCTCAATAAAGGACAGAAATGGTATGGACTTATCAGAAGCAGAAGATAGTAAGAAGAGGTGGCAAGAATACATAGAAGAACTATACAAAAAAGATCTTCACGACCTGGATAATCATGATGGTGTGATCATTAATCTAGAGCCAGACATCCTGTAATGTAAAGTCAAGTGGGCCTTAGAAAGCATCACTACGAACAAAGCTAGTGGGGGTGATGGAATTCCAGTGGAGCTATTTCAAATCCTGAAAGATGATGCTGTGAAAATGCTACACTTAATAGGCCAGCAAATTTGGAAAACTCAGCAGTGGCCACAGGACTGGAAAAGGTCAGTTTTCATTCCAATCCCAAAGAAAGGCAATGCCAAAGAAGGTTCAAAGCACCACACAATTGCACTCATGTCACATGCTAGTAAAGTAATGCTCAAAATTCTCCAAGCCAGGCTTCAGCAATACGTGAAGCATGAACATCCTGATGTTCAAGCTGGTTTTAGAAAAGGCAGAGGAACCAGAGATCAAATTGCCACCATCTGCTGGATCATGGAAAAAGCAAGAGAGTTCCAGAAAAACATAGTTTTTCTGCTTTATTGACTATGCCAAAGCCTTTGACTGTGTGGATCACAATAAACTGTGGACAATTCTGAAAGAGATGGGAATACCAGACCACCTAACCTGCCTCTTGAGAAACCTATATGCAGGTCAGGAAGCAACAGTTAGAACTGGACATGGAACAACAGACTGGTTTCAAATAGGAAAAGGAGTGCATCAAGGCTATATATTGTCACCCTGCTTATTTAACTACTATGCAGAGGACATCATGAGAAACCCTGGACTGGAGGAAGCACAAGCTGGAATCAAGATTGCCGGGAGAAATATCAATCACCTCACATATGCAGATGACACCACCCTTATGGCAGAAAGTGAAGAGGAACTAAACAGCCTCTTGATGAAAGTGAAAGAGGAGAGTGAAAAAGTTGGCTTAAAGCTCAACATTCAGAAAACGAAGATCATGGCATCCAGTCCCATCACTTCATGGGAAATAGATGGGGAAACAGTGGAAAGAGTCTCAGACTTTATTTTGGGGGGCTCCAAAATCACTGCAGATGGTGACTGCAGCCATGAAATTAAAAGACGCTTACTCCTTGGAAGAAAAGTTATGACCACCCTAAATAGCATATTCAAAAGCAGAGACATTACTTTGCCAACATAAGTCTGTCTAGTTAAGGCTATGGTTTTTCCAGTAGTCATTTATGGATGTGAGAGTTGGACTGTGAAGAAGGCTGAGCGCCAAAGTATTGATGCTTTTGAACTGTGGTGTTGGAGAAGACTCTTGAGAGTCCTTTGGACTGCAAGGAGATCCAACCTGTCCATTCTGAAGGAGATCAGCCCTGGGATTTGTTTGGAAGGAATGATGCTGAAGCTGAAACGTCAGTACTTTGGCTACCTCATGTGAAGAGTTGACTCATTTGAAAAGACTTTGATGCTGGGAGGGATTGGGGGCAGGAGGAGAAGAGGACGACAGAGGATGAGATGGCTGGATGGCATCACAGACTTGATGGACATGAGTCTGAGTGAACTCCGGGAGTTGGTGATGGACAGGGAAGCCTGGCGTGCTGCGATTCACGGGGTTGCAAAGAGTCGAACACGACTGAGCGACTGAACTGACTGACTGAGAGAACAATATTGCTCTATTAATATCATCAATGTTTTCCCCTTCCCAGACCCTATAACCATATATGGCCACTAGTGTATTTTGGCTACTCATTGAGATCATTTCTCTACCTACAGAACTAACCTCATTTCTATTCTAGGATATTTGAATTACCGTCGTCTTGATTTAAAGTGAGGTGATAGAGATCATGCAAAGAACACAGGATTAGGAAGCAGACATACCTGCCTTATATTCTGATTTTACATGACCCTGAGCAAATGAAGAAACCTCTCTAGGCCAATACTATTTATATCCATGGCTTTCACATTTGCTATTCTGCTGCTCTATCTTCTTTCTTGGATCTTCACAACATTCAGTATTTTCTTTAGACTTCCCACTTCAAGATACCATTCTAGTAACCTGTATATTTTGTACAAATCTTCTTATCCTCTCCACCATCATCTCCAGTGACTTTCTGTCCCAGTTTTTTCTTTCTCTCTATTTGAAAGTGCACTATTTATTTGTTCAGTGACTCATTGTTTATCTTCCTTCCACTCAGTTCATTTCAGTCGCTCAGTCATGTCCAACTCTTTGCGACCCTATGAATTGCAGCATGTCAGGCCTCCCTGTCCATCACCAACTCCCGAGGTTCACTGAGGCTCATGTCCATCAAGTCGGTGATGCCATCCAGCCATCTCATCCTCTGTTGTCCCCTGTTCCTCCTGCCCCCAATCCCTCCTAGCATCAAAGTCTTTTCCAATGAGTCAACTCTTCACATGAGGTGGCCAAAGTACTGGAGTTTCAGCTTTAGCATCATTCCTTCCAAAGAAATCCCAGGGCTGATCTTCTTTAGAATGGACTGGTTGGATCTGCTTGCAGTCTATGGGACTCTCAAGAGTCTTCTCCAACACCACAGTTCAAAAGCATCAATTCTTCAATGCTCAGCTTTCTTCACAGGCCAACTCTCACATCCATACATGACTACTGGAAAAACCATAGCCTTGACTAGACAGACTTATGTTGGCCAAGTAATGTCTCTGCTTTTAAATATGCTATCTAGGTTGATCATAACTTTCCTTCCAAGGAGTAAGCGTCTTTGAATTTCATGGGTGCAATCACCATCTGCAGTGATTTTGGAGCCTCCCAAAATAAAGTCTGACACTGTTTCCACTGTTTCCCCATCTATTTCCCATGAAGTGATGGGACCGGATACCATGATCTTAGTTTTCTGAATGTGAGCTTTAAGCCAACTTTTTCATTCTCCTCTTTCACTTTCATCAAGAGGCTTTTGAGTTCCTCTTCAGTTTCTGCCATAAGGGTGGTGTCATCTGCACATCTGAGATTATTGATATTTCTTCTGGCAATCTTGATTCCAGCTTGTACTTCTTCCAGCCCAGAGTTTCTCATGATGTACTCTGCCTAGAAGGTAAATAAGCAGGGTGACAATATATAGCCTTGAGGTACTCCTTTTCCTATTTGGAACCAGTCTGTTGTTCCTTCCACTATCATTATGTAAGTTTTCAATTTGGGGACAAGTTGAGCTTTCCTGGTGTGTCAGATGGTAAAGAATCTGCCTGCAGTGTAGGAGACTTGACTTTGATCCCTGAGTTGGGAAGATCCCCTGGAGAAGGGAATGGCTACCCACTCCAATATTCTTCCCTGGAGAATTCCAAGGACAGAGGAGTCTGTTGGGATAGAGTCCATGGGATCACAAAGAGTCAGACGCAACTAAGCAACTAACACTTCCACTTTTCAATTTTCTCTGGTCTCCTGGGAGACATTTGGCAGTATTTGAAGATATTATTTGATTGTCTCAACTTGCAGGGGCATTACTGTCATCTAGTGGGTACAGGTCAGGGATGCTGTTCCATAGAAATGCCTGAGATAGCTTCTGTAACAAAGAATTACTGGGTCGAAATTGTCAGTATTGCCAAGGTTGAGAAACCCTTACATTAATTCATGAGAACAGTAACTATTTAACTCCCTATTAAATCCCCAAGAGCTAGAACACTGCCTGACATAAAGCAATGTCATAAAAATACCTACTAAATGAACCTAATCAGAGGGCTATTGAGAAGAGTCAACAAGATAGGCACATAAACCTCTTAGTATGGCTGTAAAATGTGAATTTGCTCCCTCTACTGTATTCTCATCCTGAATTGTTAGTGGAGATATCTTTTTTATTAATTATATTTGATTTACAATGTTATATTAGTTTGAGTTGTACAGCAAAGTGATTTAGATTTTCAGATTTTTTTCCATAGTATGTTATTCCGTTCAGTACAGTTGCTCAGACATGTGCGACTCTTTGCGACCCCATGGACGGCAGCACATCAGGCTTCCCTGTCCATCATCAACTCCCAGAGCTTGCTCAAACCCATGTCCATTGAGTCAGTGATGCCATCTAAACATCTCATCCTGTCCTGCCTTTCTCTTCCTGCCTCAATCTTTCCCAGAAGTCAGTTCTTCACAACAGGTGGACAAAGTATTGGAATTTCAGCTTTCGCATCAGTCCTTCCAGTGAATATTCCGGATTGATTTCCTTTAGGGTTGACTGGTTAGACCTCCTTGCAGTACAAGGGACTCAAGTCTTCTCCAACACACAGTTCAAAAGCATCAAGTCTTCAGCACTCAGCTTTCTTTACAGTCCAATTCTCGCATCCATACATGACTACTGGAAAACCATCTCTGTGATTAGATGAACCTTTGTCAGCAAAGTGATGTCTCTGCTTTTTAATATGCTGCCTAGGTTGGTCAGAGCTTTTCTTCGAAGGAGCAAGCATCTTTTAATTCCATGGCTGCGGTCACCATCTGGAGTGATTTTGGAGCCCAAGAAAATAAAGTGTTACTCTTTCCATTGTTTCCCCATCTATTTGCCATGAAGTGATGGAACTTGATGCCATGATCTTAGTTTTCTGAATGTTGAATTTTAAGCCAGCTGTTTCACTCTTCTCTTTCACTTTCAAGAGGCTCTTTAGTTCTTCTTCAGTTTCTGCCATAAGGGTGGTATCATCTGCTTATCTGAGGTTGTTGATATTTTTCCTGGTAATCTTGATTCCAGCTTGTGTTTCATCTAGCCCAGCATTTCACATGAGGTACTCTGCATATTTGTTAAATAAGCAGGGTGACAATATACAGCCTTGATGTATTTCTTTCCGGATTTGGAACAATTGCTCCATGTCCAGTTCTAACTGTTGCTTCTTGACCTGCATACAGATCTCTCCGGAGACAGGTGAGGTGGTCTAGTATTTCCATCTCTTTAAGACTTTCCCATAGTTTGCTGTGATCCATGCAGTTAAAGGCTTTGGCATGTTCATTAAAGCAGTAAATGCTTTTCTGGAGTTCTCTTGCTTTTTCTATGATCCAATGGATATTTCCCTGTGCTATACAGTAGATCTTTGTTGTTGTTTATTATTTTATCTATAGTAGTGTATATCTGTTAATCTCTACTTCCTAATTTATTCCTCCCCTTTTCCCCTTTGGTAGCTATACGTTTGTTTTTTATGCCTGTGAGTCTATTTCTGTTTTGTAAATAAGTTCATTTGCATTATTTTTAAGAATCTACATATAACTGATATCATATGATATTTGTCTTCCTCTGTATGACTTACTTCACTTAGTATGACAGTCTCTAGCTCCATCCACATTGCTGCAAATGGGAGATCTCCACTACACGTGTTAAAAATTGTAACCTACCTGAGGCTCTCACCCACTACCTGCTGAAACTTCAAATAATGTCTCACACTCTGAAAACTATATACTTATATGGATAGTATGATACAGAGACCTACTTTGTGACCCTACTTTTGCTAGTATGACTGATAGTAACAAATATGTTACTCCTGTCTCAAGTATTGTATAAATCACAGATAATTTGCACCCTCCTTGATAATTTTCACTCACTCTACATTCCATGGTCAAATCATTCTTGTAATATTTTTTCCAAGGGCAATAAAAAAAATACACCATGGCAGAGAAATTTATCTATAACAGATTCAGACCATGATGTCTGTGTTTATGGGTCCTGTTTCTGCAATCTATCCTCTTTCAATAAATAATCAGCTGTCAATTTGTTTAATCATATTAGGTGTTTATCTTTCCTGACATTTGTATTGGCCAAGTGGATTAATACTGGATATGGCATTGGCATAATAAATCACCAAATTATTGCAATTTAAATTAGCGTCTGATGCCACCAGAAATTTCCTGGGAAAAATACAAAATGCCAGCAGTTCATTTCAGTATATCTAATGTAAAAGTTTAGATACCAATAGTCCACCAAGTTAAAATATACACATCTATAGCCACTTATGTTATAATTAAATAACATACCATAAGAACAAACTTAAGGTATATCACATTTAGTATCTAAGAAAATATTATATTTCTGTGCAATACAATCAATTCAGAATTCTGTGTTAAATATGTAGCATATAGTGTATGTTCTATGTTAAAATAAGTAGCATATGTTAAATAGGTAGCATATAGTATGTTAAAATATGTTAAATATGTAGCATATAGTGCATGTTCTGCCCTTTTGTTCCTAAATTTGTCTCAGAAAATAAAACATATTGCATAACATTTTAAATGTGAATATTTTTTATACTTGGTATTTTGCATATAATGTATACAAATGTAGTATCACATTTTCTTGTTTCCTTTAATCAAATAATTGACACATAGTAATTCATGGTGGAATAGTTATTAAAGATATTGCCAGAAAATAATAATTCTAAGTAATTTTAACTAAAATATTAGAAGTAATATAGAAAGTTGTCATATCCCACAAAGATCTTATCTTACTAAGCCATTTGTTTATTTCAATGTGTTTGTCATTTCAATGCCATTTTTGATTGACCATCAGAATCCCTTGTTACTGCTATTTAGTTGCTAAGTATATTGATCAACTATTTTGTGATCCCATGGACTCTAACCCACCAGGATCTTCTATCCATGGGATTTCCCAGCAAGAATATTGCAGTGGGTTTTTATTTCCTTTTTCAGTGGATCATCCCAACACAGGGATCAAACCTGTGTCTCCTGCATTGAGGGTAGATTCTTTACCACATCAGGGAAGTCCATCAGAATCCTTGGCTCATTACATATATATCTTCACATGTTTTTTGCCAATAAATTAGATTTTAGAATTAGTGAGAATCCTTTGGAGTTAATGAATATCTGAAGAATGTAGGCATTTATGTTCGTTTTGATTTAAAATTAAAATAAAAGCTGGGTATGGCTTTCCTAGGTGTCTTAAAAACTTTTCTAAAAATAAGCGCAAGAGAGGAGTTTCAAAAGTTTACAGAAATATTTTTTGGCATATATGGTTTCCTAAAGTGACTACTCGTAAATGCAAACAGTATTTAGAAAAGCAAGTTTGAGTACTTTTGCTTGAAAAAGACTCTTAATAAGTATCCATTAAGTAACTATTATAAACAAAATTTTTTAAAACTGTGGTAGAGTATGGTAAACAGGTAGAGTCCAAACCAATAAATAAAGTGCTTAAAAGTATCTTATTAGAGAATAGGAAGCAATATTCACAAATGATAAGAAAAGAGTAAATATTAGATTGCACAGGCAATTTAAACTCTATATGACATACATAGCATTTTTTATTAATACTCTGGTAGACAGCAGAAAATTATACTCCAGACTTTCTATTTTGTAAATAATTCTGCTCCATAAAGAATAATTTTAATGATATATGAAATACTTTAGCCTTACACAAATGATTTTGCTGGAGAAATATAAATGTATTTAAAATCATGTCACAAATGGCAAAGATTGCACTAATATTACTAGTTGTATATATTTTGGTGATAAAATTTTGGAATTTTCAGTTCAGTTCATCAGTCACTCAGTCGTGTCCGACTATTTGAGACCCCATGAATTGCAGCACGCCAGGCCTCCCTGTCCATCACCAACTCCCGGAGTTCACTCAGACTCATGTCCATTGAGTCAGTGATGCCATCCAGCCATCTCATCTTCTGTCATCCCCTTCTCCCTGCCCCCAATCCCTCCCAGCATCAGAGTCTTTTCCAATGAGTCAACTCTTCGCATAAGGTGGCCAAAGTACTGGAGTTTCAGCTTTAGCATCATTTCTTCCAAAGAAATCCCAGGGCTGATCTCCTTCAGAATGGACTGGTTGGATCTCCTTGCAGTCCAAGGGACTCTCAAGAGTCTTCTCCAACACCACAGTTCAAAAGCATCAATTCTTCGATGTTCAGCTTTCTGAGCTGAGCCAGACTCTCACATCCATACATGACTACTGGAAAAACCATACATAGCCTTGACTAGACAGACCTTGGTTGGCAAAGTAATGTCTCTGCTTTTAAATATGCTATCTAGGTTGATCACAACTTTTCTTCCAAGGAGTAAGTGTCTTTGGAATTTTAGTCCTACCAAATCCATATGAACACTCTAACCTATTTTATTAAATATATCAATGACAAAGCATACTTATATATTTTATTATTCATGTCAGGAAAGTATGTTATTACCATGGTGGGTTTTATTTATGCAAAAAAATAAACTGTAGAATTTACTTGTGGTTTACTCAAAACTAATGTTTTGCTTCTGGACACAATATTAGCAATACTTTATACTTATGAGTTTTAAGTAAACAAGGACCACTGTGAAAACTCTAAATGAAAATCAGTGTAGTCACATGACATTTAACCTGAACAGACAGATTATGGGTGTAAGATTGTTACATGTCTAAGAACACTGGGGACCAGAAGGAAGAAAGCAGATTAGAGAGAAAAACAGTGGGAAGATAAAGCTTCTTTAACCGACTTGAAATATAAAAATATAACAATAGAAGTTTCTTTATTTTTAAAAGCGTATCAATGAAACTTAAAAAAGCACTAGTGACTCTTTGGTTCTAGGTGGTCATCATGCCCTCTTGCCACATCCCATCCTAGATGAGCTAATGAGCTGGGGGCCCATGAGACTACATGGTAAATTGAGTGATAGCTGCTTAACTCAGTAGAAAAGAGTTCTTTTATTATGTGATATCACCAGGCTTTTATGGTGAGCTTTATGAGATCTCACATGGTGATTTACAATTACTCTGTGTCACCACTGTGGCACTACTGTTGCATTGTTTTGGCTATTAAAGTAACTGCCTCCTGAGCCAATTTGCGAACAGAGACAATTCACAAAGCGGCAGTGCTTTGTATTGTAAAAATAGATGCTTGAGATAATTGGGCAAGGTGGTGTCATGTCACTTGTGTGCAGTTCATTAATTAACTGCTTGAAACTGCTATAAAATAATAGCCATGTCATCAGGATGAAAGTACAAGAGTGCAAAGGAAATAAAACTTCGTAAGTAAGAAGACAGAAGTAGCTGTTATGAGGAAAACTCAAATATTTTCTTCTCTTTTAGTACCCAGTATTATTTCCCTGTAGTTACAAACCTGCACTTCAGCTTTGCTTATTATTACTTGTGAGTGTTTATTGGGTACTAGATGATTCACGCAATTTATGTTCCCCTCCAAACCGGTGATGCTGATGGATAGTTCACTGAAAGAGCTCAGGGATCATTGCCACTGACAGAACAATATCCAGTGATTTTCCTCCCACAGTTCAGAAAAAAATGTCCATACTAAAGCCATTCCCAAATGTGTCACTAATGGGATTTTTAATTTCAGCAACAACTGGATCTTTAGTTGCTACAGTCACAAGTCAGGAAATAAACCTACTTGGAGGAACTAGTCTTTGATGCTATAGTGTGTCATCTATTAAATTATATTAGTAGGCATCCTACTATTCTTTCATAACCAGACTGGTTAATTGGCAGCTGCATCAAAGGAATGGACAGAGCTGTAAGTCAAAACGTGGTCAGTGAAAAGTATTAAAATAGTAACTCTATGCATACCACACCAATAACTATTTTTATCTGCCTCCCAGTTACCAGCTTCACAATAACCTTAAACCTACAGCTGTGAGATATACTTAACAACTGGAAAAGCAGGTTTGGGGAACCTGGCCTCTGGCTAAAAGAATATGCAATGCCATTATACACTACACAAAGCCTAGAAAAATATGGGATTGAGTACTTAAGTTTCTTTCCCTATCAGGACTCCCACTCTACAGCAATAATGAAAAAAACTGGGTCACCTCACAATGGTAATTTTCTCAGAATTATGGTACACTTGAGTCAATTTGATCTCCTTTTAGCTGAACATTGAGCTAAGGAGGGCAGTGATAAAAGAAGCAACCTATCATCCTTATCACAGAGTGTAAGGAGAAGGGTGCCTACAGAATGGCCTCCAAGGTCTGTCAGCGATTGTTCAAGAGCTTAGGCTGATGAAATATTTCCTGTCAGGGCTTATTCCACACCTGACATTTCTCATATTTGATCTGTTAATGGTTATTGCCCACTATGCTAGTTTAAAGGTCAGATTCATAAAAAGGTTCTATCGCTACCAATTGAGCCCTTCTTTAGGAATCTCTATCAAATATGTGTTGTAAGCCATGATAAAGTGCCTGATCCTTACCAGGAGCTCACAAGTGTGATGGTTCACCCCAAAAAGACAATTTGTTTTCCTGTCCTTTGAGGAAGATAATAGTAACATCCTTTCTATAAATGCCAAGAGTAAGGAAAAACTGAAAACTGTGGATGATTTTTTCATATGTATTTCCACATCTCCTTATTAGAAAAGAAATATTGCAAATCATATTTACAAGGAATTATAACAACTTTGATAGAACTTTGGTAGATATTTATCTTAGTGTTTTTATCTGAAATCAGGTATTTGCTAAAATTTAAAACAAACTAAAGTGGAGAGAGGAAACTTTACTATCTCCATGATATGAGAACAAGTAGAACAACCAAACAGCAGAAAAGACATGGGTATGGATACAACTGGAGTCAAGGAATTGAATAGCCTCAAGATACTCTCATATCAGAATCTTTGTGTCTGCCTCATTTTTCTTACTGCAAACCAAATTGTTAATCCAAGTAGTGTCATTTATTTTCACATTGGAAAAGAAATCACTCTCATTTTTAGTTTTAAAATTTAGAAAACCCCTGATTAGTTTAACTTGGGTCTGTCATCTCTTAACCAAGGAGTTTGAGATGAGAAAAATGTATGACTATGGTTGATCCCCTTGAACAAAATGCTTAGATTGGAGGATGGGAGTGATAGTAGCTCCCAAAAGGAGTTGGAGTGAGGAGGGAAAAAGGAGGAGAAGAATCTGTTTCCAAGAGAACAGAAAAAGCTGCTGGTCAAACAATGGTGTTAAAAATTTCACTAGACGCATTACTTGAAAAACAAAACACTATTCCAAAACCTAAGTGTACTGCACATGCTTAGTTGTTCAGTTGTATCTGACTCTTTCCGACCCCATGGATTGTAGCCCACCAGGCTCCTCTGTCCATGAGGATTCTCCAGGCAAGAATACTGGAGTGGGATCTTCCCCACCACGGGATCCAACCAAGGTCTCCCACATTGCAGGTAGATTCTTTAATGTCTGAGCCACCAGGGAAGTGCATATGTATATCACTAAAAATGTCCTTGACTTTGCAGAGAGATTACATTTTAGGGGAGATATTCAGACAGTAAACAAGTATAAAATTATGTATTATCTTAGCAGTATGGTAAAAGATATAACAGGATAAGGGGGTGAACAGGTAAGAATGAGGGAGTTGGTTACTGTTTTATGTGAAGTGGTCAAGGAATTTTCCTCTAAAGACATCTTTGAATTGATTCCTGAAGTGAATGAATAAGTCACGCACAAATCTTGGAGGAGATAAATATTCTTCAATATATGGTTGCTGTTCAGTTCAGTTCAATTCAGTCGCTCAGTCATGTTTGACTCTTTACGACCCCATGAATCGCAGCATGCCAGGCCTCCCTGTCCATCACCAACTCCCAGAGTTCACTCAGACTCAAGTCCATCGAGTCAGTGATGCCATCCAGCCATCTCATCCTCTATTGTCCCCTTCTCCTCCTGCTCCCAATCCCTCCCAGCATCAGAATCTTTTCCAATGAGTCAACTCTTCGCATGAGGTGGCCAAAGTACTGGAGTTTCAGCCTTAGCATCATTCCTTCCAAACAACCAGGACTGATTTCCTTTTGAATGGACTGGTTGGATCTCCTTGCAGTCCAAGGAACTCTCAGGAGTCTTCTCCACCACAGTTCAAAAGCATCAACTCTTTGGTGCTCAGCTTTCTTCACAGGCCAACTCTCACATCCATACATGATTACTGGAAAAACTGTAGCCTTGACTAGATGGACCTTTGTTGGCAAGTAATGTCTCTGCTTTTGAATATGCTATCTAGGTTGGTCATAACTTTCCTTCCAAGGAGTAAGCGTCTTTTAATTTCATGGCTACAATCACCATCTGCAGTGATTTTGGAGCCCCCCGAAATAAAGTCTGACACTATTTCCACTGTTTTCCCATCTGTTTTCCATTTACTGTATTTAAAAATCAAGAAATAGGGGAAATAAAACATAAGCTGAAACAAAGGGGAAGGAAGTCCGGGTGGGGCTTGAACTGAATTTTAAATTAATGCTAGTCTTTAGATGGAAAAGTGGAGCAGCAAGAATACAGTAGATTTTAAATTAGAAGTAAATATGAGCTGTTTAGAGAATAAGTGAAGCAACTTGTCTAAAGAAACAAATACTCAAATTAATGAAGTTAGAGTACATGCTTATACCACACATTAAAATAAAGTCAAAATGGCTTAAAGACTTAAATATAAGACATGATACCATAAAATCCCTAGAAGAAAACATAGATAAAACATTATCTGACATAAATCATAGCAATGTTTTTCTTTTTCAGTGTTTGTGTGATTGCCTAGGTCAATCTTCCAAGACAATACAAATAAAAACTAAAAAAAAAAAAAAAAAAACTAATCAAACTTAGCAGCTTTTGTACAGCAAAGGAAATCATAAACAAACCAAAAAGACAACCTACAGTTTGGAAGGAAATATTTTCAAATGAAGTGAACAACAGTGATTAACTTTCAAATATGCAAACAGCTCATACAACTAAATATAAAACAACAACAACAACAACAACCCAATTGAAAAATGGACAGAAGACCTAAACACATACTTTCCAAAGAAGACATACAGACGACCATTTGTTGTTGTTCAGTCTGTCAGTCACGTCTGACTCTTTGCGACCTCATGGACTGCAGCATATCAGGCTTCCCTGTCCTTCACTATCGTCCAGAGTTTGCTCAGACTCATGTCCATTGAGTCAGTGGTGCCATCCAACCAACTCATCCTCTGTTGCCCCCTTCTCCTCCCGCCCTCAATCTTTCCCAGCATCAGGGTCTTTTCCAATGAGTCAGCTCTTCACATCACGTGTCCAAAGCATTGGCACTTCAACCTCGTTGTCACTCTTTCCAATAAAAATTCAGGATTGATTTCCTTTAGGATTGACTGGTTAGATCTCCTTGCTGTCTAGGGACTCTCAAGACTCTTCTCCAGCACCACGGTTCAAAAGCATCAACTCTTCAGAGCTCACCTTCTTTATGGTCCAACTCTCACATCCGTACATAACTACTGGAAAAGCCATAGATTTGACTAGATGGACCTTTGTTAGCAAAGTAACGTCTCTGCTTTTTAATACACTGTCTAGGTTTGTCATAGTTTTTCTTTCAAGGAGTGACTGTCTTTTAATTTCATGGCTGTAGTCATCATCTGCAGTTATTTTGGAACCCCCCAAAAATAGCAAATGAAAACTGTCCCTGTTTCCATTGTTTCCCCATCTATTTCCCATGAAGTGATGGGACCAGATGCCATGATCTTTGTTTTCTGAATGTTGAGCTTTAAGCCAACTTTTTCACTCTCCTCTCTCACTTTCATCAAGAGGCTTTTGAGTTCCTCTTCACTTTCTGCCATAAGGGTGGTGTCATCTGCATATCTGAGGTTATTGATATTTCTCCTGGCAATCTTGATTCCAGCTTGTGTTTCTTCCAGTCCAGCGTTTCTCATGATGTACTCTGCATAGAAGTTAAATAAGCAGGGTGACAATATATAGCCTTGAGGTACTCCTTTTCCTATTTGGAACCAGTCTGTCCTTCCATGTCCAGTTCTAACTGTTGCTTCCTGACCAGAGGCAAGTCAGGTGGTCTGGTATTCCCATCTCTTTCAGAATTTTCCACAGTTTATTGTGATCCACACAGTCAAAGGCTTTGACATAGTCAATAAAGCAGAAATAGATGTTTTCCTGGAAGTCTCTTGCTTTTTCCATGATCCAGCAGATGTTGGCAATTGGATCTCTGGTTCCTCTGCCTTTTCTAAAACCAGCTTAAACATCAAGAAGTTCACAGTTCACATATTGTTGAAGCCTGGTTTGGAGAATTTTGAGCATTACTTTACTAGCATGTGAGATGAGTGTAATTGTGCAGTAGTTTGAGCATTCTTTGGCATTGCCTTTCTTTGGGATTGGAATGAAAATTGACCTTTTCCAGTCCTGTGGCCACTGCTGAGTTTTCCAAATGTGCTGGCATATTGAGTGCAGCACTTTCCCAGCATCATCTTTCAGGATTTGAAATAGCTCAACTGGAATTCCATCACCTCCACTAACTTTGTTCATAGTGATGCTTTCTAAGGCCCTCTTGACTTCACATTCCAGGATGTCTGGCTCTAGATGAGTGATCACACCACTGTGATCATCCGGGTCATGGAGATCTTTTTTGTACAGTTCTTCTGTGTATTCTTGCCACCTCTTCTTAATATCTTGCGCTTCTGTTAGGTCCATACCATTTCTGTCCTTTATCGAGCCCATCTTTGCAGCAAATGTTCCCTTGGTAACTCCAATTTTCTTGAAGAGATCTCTAGTCTTTCCCATTCTGTTGTTTTCCTCTATTTCTATGCATTGATCCCTGAAGAAGGCTTTCTTATCTCTTCTTGCTATTCTTTGGAACTCTGTTTGCAGTTGCTTATATCTTTCCTTTTTTCCTTTTCTTTTTGCTTCTGTTCTTTTCACAGCTATTTGTAAGGCCTCCCCAGACAGCCATTTTGATTTCTTGCATTTCTTTTCCATGAGGATAGTCTTGATCCCTGTCTCCTGTACAGTGTCACGAACCTCATTCCATAGTTCATCAGGCACTCTATCTATCAGATCTAGGCCCTTAAATCTATTTCTCACTTCCACTGTATAATCATAAGGAATTTGATTTAGGTCATACCTGAATGGTCTAGCGGTTTTCCCTACTTTCTTCAATTTAAGTCTGAATTTGGTAATAAGGAGTTCATGATCTGAGCCACAGTCAGCTCCCGGGCTTTTTTTGCTGACTGTATAGAGCTTCTCCATCTTTGGCTGCATAGAATATAATCAATCTGATTTCAGTGTTGACCATGTGGTGATGTCCATGTATAGAGTCTTGTGTTGTTGGGAGAGGGTGTTTGCTATGACCAGTGCATATTCTTGGCAAAACTCTATTAGTCTTTGCCCTGCTTCATTCCGCATTCCAAGGCCAAATTTGCTGGTTACTCCAGGTGTTTCTTGACTTCCTACTTTTGCATTCCAGTCCAGTTCTCGGTTTATCTACTATTAAAGCCTAGCTTGACAGATTTTGAGCATTAACATACTAGCATGGGAAAAGAGTGCAGTTGTGCAGTACTTAGAACATTCCTTTACATTGCCCTTCTTTGGGATTGGAATGAAAACTGACCTTTTCCAGTCCTGTGGCCACTGCTGAGTTTTCCAAATTTGCTGGCTTATTGAGTGTAGCATTTTGATGGCATCATCTGGTGTCATCTTTCAGGATTTGACATAGCTCAGCTGGAATTCCATCCCATCTATTAGCTTTGTTCATAGAAATGCTTTGTAAGGCCCACTTGACTTCATACTCCAGGATGTCTGTCTGTAGGTGAGTGATAACACCATCAAGGTTATTTGGGTCCTTGAGATCTTTTTTGTTTTGTTGTTCTGTGTATTCTTACCAGCTCTTCTTAATCTCTTCCGCTTCTTTTAGGACCATACTGTTTTTGTCCTTTATTGTGCCTATTTTTGCATGAAATGTTCCCTTGGTATCTCTAATTTTCTTGGAGAGATCTCTAGTCTATCCAATTCTATTGTTTTCCTCTATTTCTTTGCATTATTCACTTATAGTGACATGAAAATATGCTCCTCATCACTAATTATTAAACAAATGCAAATTAAATCTGTAATAAAGTACTGCCTCACAATGGTCACAACAACTATCATTAAAATGTCTACAAATAAGCTGGAGGGGTAGGGGGGAAAAGCTGCACACTGTGGCAGGAATGTAAATTGATACAGCCACTATGGAAGACTGTATGGAAATTACTCAAAGAACTACAAATAGGGTTGCCATATGATTCAGCAGTCCTAAAGGTGGTCATTGAAAAGACTCCTGAATATTCATTGAAAGACTGTTGCTGAAGTTGAAACTCCAATAGTTTAGATACTTAATGCTGAGAGCTGACTCATTGGAAAAGACTCTGTTATTGGGAAAGACTGAAGGCAAAAGAAAAAGGGGGTGGCAGAGGATGAGATGGTTAGATAGCATCACCTACTCAATGGACATGAATTTGAGCAAACTCCAGGAGACAGTGGAGGACAAAGGAGACTGTCCTGCTGCTGTCCATGAAGATTTTGACATGACTTGGTGACTAAGCAATGACAATAATTCATCAATCCCACTCCAGGGCATATATCCAGACAAACCTATAATTCAAAAACACATGCACCCGTATGTTCATAGCAGTGCTATTTACAATAGCCAAGATGTGGAAACAACTTAAATGTCCATCCACAGATGAAATGATAAAGAAAATATGTTATACATACACAATGAAATATTACTCAGCCATAAAAATAATGAAATAATGCCATTTGCAGTCACATGGATGGACCTAGAATTTATCATACTAAATGACATATCAAAAAGAGAAACACAAATTCCATATTATATCACTTAAATGTGGAATCTAAAATGCAACACAAATAAGCATATCTACAAAACAAAAACAGACTCACAGACATAGAGGATATACATGCGGTTGCAATGGGGGTTGGAGAGGAAAGGTTGGAAGTGTGGGATTAGCAGATGCAGACTATTATATATAGGATGGATAAACAATAAGGTCCTACTCTGTAGCACAGGGAACTATATTAATATCCTGTGATAAGCCAAAATGAAAAAGAATATATATGTATACCTGAATCACTTTGCTGTACAGCAGCAATTTAAATACCACTGTAAATCGACTACACTTCAACAAAAGTTAAAAAGAAAATAAATATTGAAATGTCCAGGGTATATGTACATAGTTTATTATCTTGCCTTTAAATACTCTTGGAGATGAATATCAGGATTTTCAATGTGTGAATTTACAAAATGTTTAGTTCAATAAAAATATTCAATAAGTATATTGAATTTATACCTGCTGGGACTTTGGGTTGTGAAATGCTTGGGTGTGAGTCCCTGCTGCCAGCCTGGGCTTCCAGACAACCCGAGGGTGAGTCAACACTAATGGAAGCTGGGTCTCTTCAGGACCCACTGGGGTTTCAGCTTTTGGACATTCAGTGTGGCATCCAGTTCAGGACAGGAGCCAGTTTCCTCATGACCTGCTGGAAGGTAGAGCTGTTGAGGGAGAATGTCTTCCAGAGGACCCAAGACATGGTGGCTACTATTCAACTCTTCCCAGAGTGCTTCTTCATAAATGTGGACTCCTACAAGATCAATGAGCATCACAACTTCCCTTGAACATGATCTGAGGTGCTAGTGAAACATGTCTTTTGAAATTGGCTTCTTGAACTTCTGCTGTGTATTGGATTCTTTATCGATGACCACACCTAGGACGCTTCTTGAGGGCAGCAGGAATCTTGCTAGATTTTTCATGGAGAGATTAGATACCATCCTGCAAGAGCAGAATCACCTTCCCAACACATGGAAAAAGAACAGACACCGTCCTGCACCCATATTATCCTCCTCTACCTGCCTGGCCAATCATGGCAGCAAAAGGTGTCCCTCCTTTCATCACAAGCAAACTCCAGGAAAAAGACTCAGATGTAAAGGAAACCAGAATATTGTCTTGAACTACAGATACTTTGGGGCTTTCCAGGTAGCTCAGATGGTAAAGAATCTGCCTGCAATGCAGGAGACCTGGGTTTTATCCCTGGGTTGGGAAGATGCCTTAGAGGAGGAGAGGGCAACCCATTCCAGTATTCTAGCCTGGAGAATTCCACAAACAGAGAAGCCTGGCAGGCTAGAGTCCATAGGATCACAAAGAGTTGGACATGACTGAGTGACCAACACATAGCAATAATAAAAGTCAAAAAGTATGCCAAGCCATTTATAGATGATTGTCATAAGAACATTCGAATAATAGTTTAATTTTTAGATGCATCATTCATATTAACTTTTGTATTTTGAACAATATTTAAAATTAAATGCTAGGCAGGATGTATTAAATTTATATTTCAAAATATCAAACCTAGGTAACATTTTAGAGTTCTTTCACTTTTTAAATTAAAGTGGGTAGAGATGATTGATTGCAGTGGTGTGAATTCTTATGCTTCTGATTCTTTGATCCTAAATCAGAGAGAAAACAAATAGGAAAATGGACAGATTGAATATGGCATAACTTTCCCTGTCATGAAGAGCCTTATGATAAATTGACTTTAAAGAGATGAGAAGTACTTGCAAATAACATTTTGTTTTCTAAAAAAATCTTACTTCGGAAAATATCTTGCTTGAAACAAAATAAACATAAGAAGGTCTACAAACTTGTTCTTGTACCTTTCTTAAGTAGCCATACAGCCATGGATGGAGAAACAAACTAGAAAGCTGCTTAGTTTAAAAAAAAAAAAAAAACACAACATATTTTTAGCAGTGAATATAAAACAGTATTTCAGATCCAGATAACATGGAATTTCAACTCAGCATCCATTTCTTATCTCCTTTGGGCTACCCCGGTGCCATTCAGAGCCTAGAATTAACATACACACACACACACTCACGTACACGCACACCACACATACACACATACACACACAGAGTGAGAGAATTTAAAGTCCTCAATTTCTAGGGCATGTGAGATAATTTTAACAACTCAAGGGTATTCAAAGTTTGAGGTTAAACAAACAAATCAGCCTGACAGACCACTTTATTTTATTTTTTTTTAATTTTTTTTTCCACTACAGCGCTACTTCATCACATCTGATATGTCCTGTGAGCCAAAATTTCAGTCCCTGCTTGATAGTTCACAAATGTTTGAGAGGGTCATTTTCAGACCAGTTATTGCCACTACAGAAACAGTGGACTTACATAAATTTGTTACATATAAGTTGATAAATATAATGTGAGATATTTTATTTATAACCATATTTTCATATAGGAATTAGTGGCTCAAAAGCAGTGATTATTGAATTTACCCTAAACTCATATTCCATGAGTATATTTACTATTAGAAATAAAGTCTAGAAAAAAGTACACCAAAAATGGGTATTTATAGTAATGCTAGTAATTTATAGTTTGCTTCCCTTGTGGCTCAGCTGGTAAAGAATCTACCAGCAATGTGGGAGACCTGGGTTCAATCCCTGGGTTTGGAAGATCCCCTGGAAAAGGGAAAGGCTACCCACTCTAGTATTCTGGCCTGGAGAATTCCATGGACTGTATAGTCTATGGGGTCGCAAACAGTGGGACATGACTGAGCGACTTTCACTTTCACTTTGGGTTTCCTTGGTGGTTCAGAGGGTAAAGCGTCTGCCTGCAATGTGGGAGACATGGGTTCAATCCCCAGGTCCCCTGAAGGAGGAAATGGCAACCGACTCCAGTACTCTTGCTTGGTAGGCTACAGTCCATGGGATTGCAAAGAGCTGCACATGACTGAGCAACTTCACTTATCATAGTAATGCACCAAATATTTAGGATATGACAACTGTAGGCTTGATTTAAGTGGAAAGTTAAATTTGAATTTTCCTCTCCCTCTTCATTATTACTATTGGTTACGATAAACTGTTTTCTCAAATTAGTTATGTCTAAATGAATACACATTATCAAGCATTGCATGCTGGATCATCATTTCTTCACCTACTCTAAAATATGATGTTATTTGCATATCAAATGAAAAGGGAAAGAAAGATATCTAATCCAAAATTTCTTGTTTGGTGAAAGAAGGAGAAAAGTAGGAACAGAAGGAAAAAAAAAGAGCTTAGAAGAAGGAAAAGAGAAAGAAATAAGGGAGGGAGAGAATGAGGAAGGAAGGGTAAGAGAACAGCAAAATAATTTAATTTTGTTTGCGTAGGAAAATGATCACATGATTCTCTGAAACAACCTGCCTTATAAACAAGAGGCACTAAAGTGGTGACTCTTGGGTTTTTTAAACTTTTAGAAAAATAATAATTAAATGTTAATTACTTGTCAAATTAACAAAAATGCAAGATTGTTAAACTTTACTGAAAATACTCTTAAATTCTGGCCTAATAACATGCTTTTCCTGAATTGTCCTATATAATTATGGCTGGAGAAAAAGGGGTATATGAGCAGAGTGGGCAAGAAGTTACAACAATTTCAATTCCAAGTAATGAACACAGATTTTTTTTTTAATCCAGTGCTAACCATTTCCCCCTTTACTATGAAGATGCTTAATTCTACCATACTAATGCCCCACTCTCCGTTTTTACCTCCACATACTCTTTCTCCACATACACATACAATCTTTTGCCAATGAACAACTAAAACCTCCCCATGCCACCTCTATTTCCATTGCTTTAGCTCAGACTTTCCATTCCTGCTTGAATTCCTGCTATAACCTACTGATTGTGCTCAATATGACTCAGTCCTCCAACCTATCTTCTATACTATTTCCTCAGTCTTCAAACTCTTCATGACATTTATTCGTCTAATGGCAATCCCTACACTGTCTTTAATGCAAAATTCATGTCAGTTGCCACAAAATTCATGGGCTATCATAAATCTTTCACTGATACAATAAATACTATTACATTTTCTATAAGCAAGAAACTTGGTTAAATTCTGTGATTATGAAGATGAAAAACAGTTATTTCCTTCTTGTATTACACAGTCAAAAGAGAAAATAGGAATACAAATAAGCAAATTGATTGAGATAATTTCTTCAGCAAACTTCAGTAGCAATGAAGAGAAAACAACACTTAATACCTCTTTGAGCAAGCCTCAGCACAAATGAGAGAAGGCAATGGCACCCCACTCCAGTGCTCTTGCCTGGAAAATCCCATGGACAGAGGAGCCTGGTGGGCTGCAGTCCATGGGGTCACTAGGAGTCAGACATGACTGAATGACTTCCCTTTCACTTTTCACTTTCATGCATTGGAGAAGGAAATGGCAACCCATTCCAGTGTTCTTGCCTGGAGAATCCCAGGGACGGGGGAGCCTGGTGGGTTGCCGTCTCCGGGATCACACAGAGTCGGACACGACTGAAGCGACTTAGCAGCTGCAGCACAAATGAAACTTTTCTCTAGTTCAAAGTGATCATTATGTATTCATGCATTTGTTCAATAAATATTCATTGAGTTGTTACTGACAAGCATTAAGAAGGAATGTAAATATGTAAATAATTTTTTTGGTGAATGAAAAAAGTAGTGAAAAATTATAAGTTGACTTCAATACTTTCACATTTCCTTGATGAATCCTACAGAAAGTGTTTTTTTAATGAAGTTTAATTTACAATGTTATGTTTCACTTAACTATGTAGCAAAGTGATTCAGTTATACATATACATACACACATACATATACATATACATACATACATATATATACACACACACACACACACACACACACACATATATATATAGGCTTCCCTGGTGGTTCAGATGGTAAAGAATGAGGGAGACTTGGGTTCAATCCCGGGGTTGGGAAGGACCCCTGGAGGAGGGCATGGCAACCCACTCAAGTATTCTTGCCTGGAGAATCCCCATGGACAGGGGAGCCTAGCAGCCTACAGTCCATGGGGTTGCAAAGAGTTAGACATGACTGAGTGACTAAGAACATATATATATTCTTTTTCAGAATGTTTTCATTATAGGTTATTATAAGATATTGAGTATAGGTCCCTATGCTATACAGTGAGTTCTTGTTGTTTATCTATTTTGTATATAGTAATATATATATGTATTAATCCCAAACTCCTAATTTATCTCTCCCTCCCCACCTTCCTGCTATCCCCTTTGGTAACCATAAGTTTGCTCTCTATGTCTGTGTATATTTATGCTTTATAAATAAGTTCATTCATATCATTTTTTTTTAGATTCCACATATAATTGACATAATATGACACTGTTTGTCTCAGCTACTTTGCTTAGTATCATAATCTGTAGGTTCATCCATGTTGCTGCAAATGGCATAATTTCATTCTTTTTATGGCTAAGTAATATTGCATTATATGTATACACCACATCTTCTTTATCTTTTCATCTGTCAACATACATTTAGGTTGTATCCACTTCTTGGCTATTGTAAATAGTGCTAGTATGAACACTGCAGTGCCTGTACCTTTTCAAATTACAGTTTTCTCTGGATATATGCTCAGATGTAGAGTTACAGGATCATATGGTAACTCTACCTTTAGTTTCTTAAGGAGCCTCTAATAATCAGCAATATTGAACACCTTTTCATGTGCTCATTTGTCATCTTCATGTCTTCTTTGAAGAAATGCTTCTTTAGTTCATCTGCTCATCTTTTCGATAGTTTATTATTATTATTAAGCTATATGAGTTATTTGTATATTTTGGAAATTTAGCCCTTGTTGGCAGCATTGTTTGCAAATGTATTATCTCCAACTGTAAGTTTTCTTTTGTTTTGTTTACAGTTTACTTTGCTGTGCTAAAGCTTTTAAGTATAATTATGCTCCATTTATTTATTTTTGTTTTTATTTCCATTACTCTAGGGGATACATTCAAAAAAATACTGCTGCTATGGTTTCTTCTAGGCATTTTATAATATCCAGACTTACATTTATGTCTTTAATCCATTTTGAGTTTATTTCTTATATGGCATAAGCAAATGTTCTAATTTCATTCTTTTACATCTACATTCTTTTACATTTTTGCTGAGATAACTTTCTTTTCTCTATTATGTATTCTTGCCTCATTTGTCTTAGATTAATTGACTAAAACTACACGGGTTTATTTCTGGGATTTCTGTTCTATTCCATTGATCTATATGTCTGTTTTTGTGTCAGTACCATACTGTTTTGATTACTGCAGCTTTATAGTATAGTCTTAAATCAGAGTGTGTGATTCTTCCAATTTTGTTCTTCTTTCACAAGATTATTTTGGCTATCCAGTGTCTTTTATGTTTGTTGGTGGGAATGCAAACTAGTACAGCCACTATGGAGAACAGTGTGGAGATTCCTTAAAAAATTGCAAATAGAACTACCTTATGACCCAGCAATCCCACTGCTGGGCATACACACCGAGGAAACCAGAATTGAAAGAGACACATGTACCCCAATGTTCATTGCAGCACTGTTTATAATAGCCAGGACATGGAAACAACCTAGATGTCCATCAGCAGATGAATGGATAAGAAAGCTGTGGTACATATACACAATGGAGTATTACTCAGCCGTTAAAAAGAATTCATTTGAATCAGTTCTGATGAGATGGATGAAACTGGAGCCGATTATACAGAGTGAAGTAAGCCAGAAAGAAAAACACCAATACAGTATACTAACACATATATATGGAATTTAGGAAGATGGCAATGACTACCCTGTATGCAAGACAGGGAAAGAGACACAGATGTGTATAATGGACTTTTGGACTCAGAGGGAGAGGGAGAGGGTGGGATGATTTGGGAGAATGACATTCTAACATGTATACTATCATGTGAATTGAATCGCCAGTCTATGTCTGACGCAGGATGCAGCATGCTTGGGGCTGGTGCATGGGGATGACCCAGAAAGATGTTCTGGGGAGGGAGGTGGGAGGGGGGTTCATGTTTGGGAATGCATGTAAGAATTAAAGATTTTAAAATTTAAAAAATAAAAAACTAAAAATTAAAAAAAATAAATAAATAAAATAAAATAAAATAAAATCTAAAAAAAAAAACAAATTAAAAAAAAATCTAGTTCTGTGAAAAAATGCTATTGATAATTTGAGAGGGATTACATTGAATCTGTAGATTGCATAGTACAGACATTTTAAACAATATTCATTCTTTCAATCCAAGAATATGGCATAGTCTTCCATTTGCTCATGTTGTCTTAAATTTCTTTTACCAGCATTTCATAGTTTTTGGATTATAAGCATTTTTCCTCCTTAGGCAGCTTTTTCCTATTTCTTTTATTCTTTTTGATGTGATAGTAAATGGGATTGTTTCCTTAGTTTCTCTACAGAAATTTTACAGAAGGTTGTGTTGGACAACATGATACATAGGCAGAGTCCTCTTTAAGACTGATGAATGTATTCCGCCAAATGTGTATAGTGCTTTGAGCAGGCAGCCCAAAACTCTGGGCATTTTTTTATTACCTTGTCTAAAGAGACTTGCCTACAGAAGATGATGCCCTCTTTCCTAGGCAGCCTGTATTCAGTGATTAATCAATATGAGGAGACAAAGGCTCAGTTTCCTTATACAACTACCTTAACTTCAAGCTCATCATGGGGTCAGCTGTGGCCTTTTTTGAGTCACACTTCAGCCCAGCTTCCTCACTGCCTAATCCTTAGTTTACATTCCACAGCTGGGGATTCCAAAAACATATCCTAAAAAACCTCCTGCACATTAATATTTAACTCAGAATATCATTCCCAGGGAAACCTACATGTTATATAGGTACATCATTTCCCCCCTTAATTACCAGTTGTAAATTTCAGTTCAGTTCAGTTCAGTCGCTCAGTCTTGTCCAACTCTTTGCGAACCCATGAATCGCAGCACACCAGGCCTCCCTGTCCTTCACCAACTCCCGGAGTTCACTCAAACTCACGTCTATCAAGTTGGTGATGCCATCCAGCCATCTCATCCTCTGTCATCCCCTTTTCCTCCTGCCCCCAATCCCCCCCAGCATCAGAGTCTTTTCCAATGAGTCAACTCTTCACATAAGGTGGCCAAAGTACTGGACTTTCAGCTTTAGCATCATTCCTTCCAAAGAACACTCAGGACTGATCTCCTTTAGAATGGACTGGTTGGATCTCCTTGAAGTCCAAGGGATTCTCAAGAGTCTTCTCCAACACCACAGTTCAAAAGCACCAATTCTTCTATTCAGCAATTCAATATATACTTCAAATATGGCAATGAATTCACAAAACTCTGAACTGGCTCAGAATAATGATTCCCAAAGGGCTGGAAGAAGCAATTATAAAAATGTAATAGTTAGCAAAGTTGTCTTTATACATTCTATCCTAAATTTAACTTCATAGATGAGGATAATATAGCTAATGTTCATTGTAGTATACCAAAAGCAGTAAATGAGATTTTAACAAATAAAATCCTAAAGTTATAATTATTTAACAATATTTTACTTTGTACTCAGTTATTGGCAATTGAGTAGTATTAGAAAGCACAAATCTCAGCAAATATAACATTTTAAACTTACAAAATTTTAATTGAATTCTAAAACATGTGCAGACCACTAAATATATTTTTTTGCTTGTCTAAATTATGGAGGCTGCAGTAAATTCTTACTGATTGAAATTTTTTAAATGCCAAGATAAATAAATACAGCTACATTCATTTGCCATGTTTAATAATATGCATGCAGAAACATGCAGTAATACCCACATACTGTGAAGTATCTTGCCGTTTTGAAAATAATATTCTATATTAAAATTATAGTGGGTAATAAAACAGTACAAATTTAAAATATATATATATATCACCAAAAAAGCCTAAAACATTATGATATGTTTATACTACATTTTTCAAAATGTTACTACTGTTTACCCTATACTTTATATGCATAAAATTATAATAACTTTTAGAATTTAGATTCACAGTTTAAACCTTTACCTCTAAGGACATTCATAAATTTAATTACTGTTTCTACATGTTTACTTAAATAAATCCACGTATTGTGTTTATTGTGACAGACATAAAAGCAAATCTCTAATTTCTCTGGACTGTGTCTTTCCTTTTGGTCAAAGTATTATCAACATTTTAAGATGTTAAAATTTGCTTCCTCTTGAGCACCTAAAATTTTTATCCTTGTAACTTTAGGATACTTTTAACATGTAAACTGTATCATATTTTAAGAGAGAAAAAAATCATCCTAAGGCAGTCACCTATTAGTATTCTGCCTTAACTAAATGGATTATGGACTTTGAAACTAAACCTGAACATGTCTTAAAATGGTGCCTGAGCTTAACTATCTTGTACTATAAATATGGACGGCACTTTGACAATAATTGGATCTCCCTAATACCCATATGGATTCCAATATTGCAGAAAGGAAATGGATTGTAAATGTTGGCAACTAAGCCTAACTATACTTCCATATGTATGCTTTACCAAGCACAGGATTTGGAATTCGAACTGTTGTTACAAACCATTTTTTTGCTAATTAGAAACGTCTTCATTTTTCACCTTCACACATAAAGTTGCAAGAAGCCCAATGTTCGCCTTGCTTATCTCAAATTCCCATTTGGCAGGCAGTGTGAAAACTAACTCCCAGAGAGCTGTCATATGCCTGGAGTCTCCAAGTTGGCACAGCTACTAGCTTTGACCTCAGGGAATTTTCATGTGTGAGTCTTCCTGTGGTTTACCTCTGAGAGTTCTCTCTAAATTGAAAGAGAGCAAGAGGGATGGGTAAAACAACAGCTCAACAAGCTAGGTTTATTTTAAGTGGTACACGAAAACAATTCTTTTGCAGGACCAAAGTGTTCCAACACAGTCTCAGATAATTACACTTACAAAGTAATTCAGGAAGAGAAAGGCCAATTAGCTTAACAATTAAAAGGTGTGCTAACAGCACAGTGCACATTCATCTGAATTAACACCCACAAATATTTCTATAGACATCACATCAATCAGAGTGGAAGAAATATAGATCTTGGTGACTATGCTCCAATTATCATCACGTACCATCCACTGGCATGGGATCAGATTGTTCCCTGTTTATATTACAGCCACCACAGGCAATCTTACTTGCTTCTTGGCAAACAAAGGAGGATGACTGGATCAAACATAAAGGAAATCTAACATTCAGGATTCAACTAGTAAAAACCATTATGTATTTCTAGATGCCAGCCGGATCTCAATATTTGAACTGTGTAGTATGTTCTTTTCACTAATTCTTCTTGAGTATTTTCAGTTATTGCTGAATTGGTAGTATTATAGTTTGTTTTTACTGCAGAGTGGTAGAGAGCCAGAATCTGGCGAGTAAGCTCCCTGCATCAGGTTCCAGCTTGGTCATCTACTAACTCACTTTGGAAAACGGAATTAAATAACCATTTGTGTGAGCCATTTGCCTATTGGCCCTCAGTTTCATTTCCTGCTCTGCTCTTATTCTGCTTTTCTACAACAGGAAACTACATTTCCCAGGCTCCTTGGCTTTCTCTTTTCTGGGCAAGTGCAGTCCGAGGGAGGAACTCTTAAAGACTAGAGGACAGATTGAGCCAATGTGTTGGCTCAGTTGGTAAAGAATCCACTGGCAATGCAGGAGACCTGGGTTCAATCCCTGGGTCAGGAAGATCCCCTGGAGAAGGAAATGTAACTCAGCCCTGTATTCTTGCCTGGGAAATCACAGGGACAGAGGAGCCTGGTCGTTTACAGTCCATGGGATGGCAAAGAGCAGGACACAACTGAGCAACTAAACCACCACCAAAGGACAAACTGAGATGAAAGAGCTGGATATTTCTCTGCCTTCTGTGGTGTCTCTGGCAAGTTTTATGCTTCAGGGTCCTACTTGGACAGACAATCATTCACTGGGCACCCGTAGAGTGGACTTACTGGGCTTCTGCACAGCATCCCCAAATCCAGACAAAGGTACTATCTCTCTACATCCCTCTAGAGTTGGAGGTAGCTTCTTCTCCCATTATTTACATAGTCAATTTCCTTTATTAAATCTCCTCTTTCTGAAATACATTGAGAGATTCCTATTTCCCTAATTGGACCCTGAGAGTTACACCTACCTATCACTACTTTAGTAGAGGTCCCCATCTATTAGCTCAGCTGGTAAAGAATCCACCTGCAAAGTGGGAAACCTGGGTTTGATCCTTGGGTTGGGAAGATCCACTGGAGAAGGGAAAGGCTACCCACTCCAGTATTCTGGCCTGGAGAATTCCATGGATTGTATAGTCCATGGGGTCGCAAAGAGTCAGACATGACTGAGCGACTTACTTTCACTTCACTCCAATAATAATATGGATCCTACAGAGTAATTTTGTGTATTATCAGTGCAGTTGTTCTCAAGCTTCAGGGTGCCTCAGATTCATTTGAACAGCTTGTTATGGGGCTGGTATCAAGGTCTCACCCTCAGAGTTTCTGATTCATTAGGTATAAAGTAGGGGCCCCGACTTTTGCATTTTTAGTAAGTTACCAGGCTATCCGGAGAAGGCAATGGCAACCCACTCCAGTACTCTTGCCTGGAAAATCCCATACAGGGGAGCCTGGTAGGCTACAGTCCATGGGTTCTCTAGGAGTCAGACATGATTGAATGACTTCACTTTAACTTTTCACTTTCATGCATTGGAGAAGGAAATGGCAATCCACTCCAGTATTCTTGCCTGGAGAATCCCAGGGACAGGGGAGCCTGGTGGGCTGCCGTCTATAGGGTCGCACAGAGTAGGACACTACTGAAGCGACTTAGCAGCAGCAGCAGCAGTAAGTTATCAGGCGCTGCTGATTTACCACCACACTTTGAGAACCATTGTGTGTAAAAGGCTTCCCTTACTATAAGTACTCAACAAAATTCTAAGAATTAATACTGAACTATTATCTTATAATTTTCTTTTGTCCTTCTATTTAAAGATGTAGCCATGATTTAAAGAAATTCTCAAATTTAGAATAGATAAGTGAGTCTGAATATAATGAGGGAATTGTATGCATATGTATTTGTGTCATTTTATGCAGGATTGAATTGTTCAAACTTTTTCTTTTGAGTGTGGTTATCATATATACCGTTTTAAATAGATGCACAGGCAAATGGATAAATGATAGAAATAGAGAAATATTTCTTTCGCCTGTACATACTGAACATGACTGTTGAAATTTCTGTATTTAACAGAGTACTTTGTTGAAATTAGACACATTTGGGTTATATACAAGCAAAAACTTTCTTTCCTACGAAATACAGTATAACTAAATTTTTAAAAAAGTATTGTTTTATGAATGACGTATTCCAATATGTAAAACAACACGTCACTTTTAAAAATTCTTAGTTTATTATTAGAAATAAATGCTACATGATTTACTACCTGTATGGCTATACTGAGGGCCTCCCAGGGTGTGTGGTGGTAAAGAATCCACCTGCCAGTGCAGGAGATGCAAGAGACCTGGGCTCGATCCCTGGGTCAGGAAGATGCCCTGGAGAGGGAAATGGCAACCCATTCCAGTATTCTTGTCTGGAAAATCCCACGGATAGAGGAGCCTGGTGGGCTTCAGTCCAGGGAGTCACAAACAGTCAGACACGACTGAGTGTGTGCACACACACACACATGCATGCACACACACACACACATGCACACACATTTGGCTATACTGATTATCCAGTTATAAAGGCTGAGTATGTCTTGAGCCTAAAACTCCAGTTTCAAATACAAAACAACTGTCTTAACTTTATATCTATAAATATATAAAATCTCTGATACAGCTAATCAAATAAAATTGATTAAAATGGGGATAAATAAAAATGTATCTTTTATATGTTTATATATCTAGATATCAATATCTATATTTATCTTCTACCTCTTTAAAATGCAAAGATTTACTTAAAGGTGCATGAAAATCAATCTCATTATAGGTTTCTTTTAGATTTGGGGTATTTTCTCCCATTCTAATCTTTACATCTGACTCACCTAAAACTCGTTGACAGGAAGTATTTTCTTTTAAACTAAATTTTACCTCAAAATATTTACCTAAAGCCGTTTGTCCCAAAAGCAAGGTTTTGTCCCAATTTATCTATATGCTTTTAATAGAAACAACTCTTCTCTAATTTGCAACCTAATATTCCATTGATTTGTACACAAAATATGAAAAGGATGAAAGGTTTTAAAAGCAATTGTAACTGACCCTTCTCACTTGTACAGTTCAGTTGGCACGATCATGTTAGTATGAATTTATTGATGCTATCATGTAATCTAGTCATTAGTGTTTGGTAGCTGTAGTAGTTTTCTGTCACTGTGTAACAAGTCACCATGAATTTAGCAGATAAAAACACCATATACTTATTATCTCATGGGTCAGGAATCTGGGAGAGGTCAACTGGGTCCTCTGCTCAGGGTCTCACACAGCTGAAATCAAGACATTGGCCAGCGACATTCTCATTTGGAGTCTCTACAAGAGAGGACTCTGATTCCAAGTTCACCGACTTAGAGCTTGTTTTCTTGTGGCTGTATGAGTGAGCTCACTATTTTCTGTTAGCTGTCAGCAACACATTGTTCTCAATAACTAGAGGCCCCACACCACACTTTGTCATTTACATGCAGTTCAAAACATGGCCTTCTGCTTCTTCAAAGCCAGAAGGAGACTCTCTCATGCCTTGAACCCAGCTTCAGGAAGGTCCACCTCCTCTTGAGGGTTCACCTGATTAGGTAAGGCCCACCCAAGTTAATTTCCATTGTGATTAACTAAAAGTCAATAGTTTGAGACCTCTATAACATTTACAAAATTACTTTGCTTTTATCAAATATCAAAACCTAGTCACTGGGGTGAAGTCCATTATAGTCACTGTGCTATGCATAGAGAAGAGGACAGGACTACACAAGACATGTATACCAAAGGATCACAATCTGGAGGTCATTTTAGAATTGAGCCCATCACAGTGTCTATGAGTATGAGTTAATTTGTATAACATACAGAGTTAGTGGAAACTGTTGATTTATCTAGTAAGTGAGATAATGAAGGTGGCTGAGAGTTTGCATTTTAGTTGTATTTACATGGTATTGCTGCTTTCTTATGGGACATTAGTAGTCACTTATATAACTATTCAGAATAGTTATCAAGGAGTGCAGAAAAACTCCCAGAGAGATCATATTTTTATATTTTAGTTTCAAAGGTCTGTATATACAAAGTCTATCAAAGAAGTATGAAAACATTGATTTAGATGGCATATGATTGGAACAATTTGGTAGATAAATGACAAAATATCTTGTGGCACTATGTTTTCAAATTATACATAAATAGACTCGGTTATGTTGTACCTTGATATTCATGACATAATAGTAATAATAATAATAATACTGTAATAATGTTAAGATTGCATGTTTATAATATTTTAAGTAGTTTGAAAGTATTTTTGTGTTTTCCCTCAATTAGTTCACACAACAAACTACAGTAGGTATAACTCTCACTATTTTCCAATTAAGGGATTTTAAATAAAGTGAGATTAATTTTCCTAAGGTCACACAGCAAGTACTACCAGTTTAGTTCAGTCACTCAGTCATGTCCAATTCTTTACGACCCCATGGACTGCAGCACACCAGGCCTCCCCGTCTATCACCAACTCCTGGAGTTTACTCAAACTCATGTCCACTGAGTCGGTGATGCCATCCAACCATCTCATCCTCTGTTGTCCCATTCTCCTCCTGCCCTCAATCTTTCCCAGCATCAGGGTCTTTTCAAATGAGTCAACTCTTTGCATCAGGTGGCCAAAATATTGGAGTTTGTGCTTCAACATCAGCCCTTCCAATGAACACTAAGGACTAATCTCCTTTAGGATGGACTGGTTGGACTCCTTGCAGTCCAAGGAACTCTCAAGAGTCTTCTCAAACACCACTGTTCAAAAGCATCAATTCTTTGGTGCTCAGCTTTCTTTATTGTCCAACATTCACATCCATACATGACTACTGGAAAAACCATAGCCTTGACTAGATGGACTTTTGTTGGCAAAGTAATGTCTCTGTTTTTTAATATGCTGTCTAGGTTGGTCATAACTTTCCTTCCAAGGAGTAAGCATCTTTTAATTTCATGGCTGCAGTCACCATCTGCAGTGATTTTGGAGCCCCAAAACATAAAGTCAGCCACTATTTCCACTTTCCCCATCTATTTCCCATGAAGTGATGGGATCAGATACCATGATCTTAGTTTTCTGAACGTTGAGCTTTAAGCCAACTTTTTCACTCTCCTCTTTCACTTTCATCAAGAGGCTCTTTAGTTCTTCACTTTCTGCCATAAGGGTGGTGTCACCTGCATATCTGTGGTTATTGATATTTCTCCTGGCAATCTTGATTCCAGCTTGTGCTTCATCCTGCCCAGTGTTTCTCATGATGTACCCTGTATATAAGATAAATAAGCAGGGTGACAATTTACAGCTTTGACATACTCCTTTTCCTATTTGGACTAGTCTGTTGTTCCATGTCCAGTTCTAATTGTTGTTTCCTGACCTGCATACAGATTTCTCAAGAGACAGGTTAGGTGGTCTGGTCTTCCCATTTCTTTCAGAATTTTCCACAGTTTAGTACTCTATTAGTTGGTAGATTTGCACCTAACCTCAGACAATACTGATTCCTGAGCCAACACCGACTCCTGAGCCAACACCGACTCCTGAGCCAACACCGACTCCTGAGCCAACACCTCTAAACCCCAAATCTACACCAACACCTTAATCTTGAGTCCCCAATGTGTTTGAGTTATACATCAACCTACAAAGCTAGCCCACACCTCCCCTCATCTCCATACACACAGACTTTCTTTTTATTAATGTCTGTTCCTATAAATGATTCATGATGGACTTTTAAAAATCAAAATACATGAAAACATCCATACCAATAGGGGAAAGAAAATTTATATATAATGTGAATGAAACCATGAGCATTTTCTGGTTTGGAATTGAACTTCCAGAAAATAATCATAAAGAAACTAATACTTTGTAATTCAAACATTAACCAGCATAATATTTGCATTTTTCTGGGTCCCAAAGGGCTGTGGAATCATTGTCCTTTTGTATTAAAAGATATTTTCCAAATATTAACCATACCATTGTTATTCATTAGGATATTATATATATACACACTACACACACACATATATATATATATACACACACACAGAGTACATGTGGTTATTCATGTAGAACATGCAGAATATACACATGTATAACAAAGGAAAATATAAAATTAATTGATCTTTATTAGAGGTACTTCCCTGGTGGCTCAGAAGGTAAAGAATCTCTCTGCAATGCAGGACACCTGGGTTTGATCCCTGGATCAGGAAGATTCCCTGGAGAAAGGCACGGCAACCCACTCCAGTATTTTTGCTTGGAGAATTCCGTGGACTGAGAAGCCTGGTGGACTACAGTCTATGGGGTCACAAAGAGTCAGACATGACTGAGCGACTAACACTTTCCCTGCTTTCACTACAAAGGTAATTGCCAATTCCTCATTTCTACTTAGACATGAATCATTTTTTTGGTCTACATATATGTTGCTTTGAATACTCAGTAAATGCAACTCTTACTTTGATTTTAACAATAGCTTTAAATGCTGCATTACCATGTTAGCTGAGTTCATATATGAGAACAAAGCAATGTTCTCTTCTTTTGGCTTTGAAAGGATGTACTACAGTGATGACAGGAGCTAGACATGGGAGAGGTCTCTCCTCTGTGCTCCTGACTGTCCCTAATACACATTAAGAACCTCTGAAAATTCTATTCCATATGAAGAAGGAGAGAAAGGAAGTCGTTAGGCAACAAGACTGAGAAAAAAAGCTAAAAAACTGACTGTTAAAATGATGAGAGAGTTTGTAAAGGAAAAAGCCATGTAATTAACTCTGCAACTCAAGAGCAAAGCACACTCTGGTAGCAAAGGAAATCATGTGAACATGAAAGGAAAATAATAAGATTAACTAAAACATTTTTTTTTTTTTGCCATTGTGTGAGCTGTTTTAAAGAAAAATTCATATCCCAGTAGTTTGGGTGAAAAAGTTCAAGATTTATAAGGAATACCTTCTCTGTTTCTCTCTGTATACTCGTTTATTCATACTTACCTCTGTATAAGAAAACTTTGACCCTGAACAATGGGTTCAACAAACTTTACAGAGTAAGATTTTTTTTTTAATATAAAAATACAATAATCCAAATCAAGAAGACTGATGAGCTGTCAATGGACACAGGTCGTTCTTCCTTCTCAACTCCTGGAATTGAAATTGGTTAACTTCCCCAGCCTCTGATCCTGCCCTGGCAGTCAGAGTTCATTTCCATCCTGTGTGGAATGTGATCCCTTGATATGTTAAAAAGATGCTTCATTCTACTAACATTTCTTAATAATTGGAAATGTGTTCTATGTGGCATACATTTTCAGTGCTTATCATGTTTTGTTTTCGTTTCACCAAACCACATCTTGATGGATTGAGATAGTTTGTGTAATTTTCATTATCTGATCATCAAAACACTTATTTGTATTAAAGACAAATAGATATTTAATTCAGTGGTTTATATTTCTAGAGCTGAGATCTGTGCACATTTTGAGGGCCTGTGTGACATGGTGGTGTGCTAACTTCTATCAGCAAAAGGATCCCACAGGCCAGGACTCTGGGTTTTGAGAGTTGGCACTGATGAAACATTTGAACCCTGTGAATTTCAAGTCTCCTTGTACTGTGACTGCCAGAAAGTTAAAAACGTTAAATAATCTTTCCAACTTGCCCTGGAAACTTAAATTGGCTTATTAAAGTTTTTTTTTTTTCTCTCCCCTGTTTGAAAAACTTCTTTGTTTCACTAAAGGCAAGTCTCCTGTGTTTTGTAACGCTGTTATTGAACAACTTTAATGATTTGCTGAGGACCTCATCTAGAGGTATTACCAAGTAGCTCGAGATTAGAAACGTATGGTGGTGGAGTCTCTCCTAGAATAAATGAAAATATTTTATTCAGCTACTGAGAAGGGTCTCCAGAGATCAAATTAGAAGCTCGTTGTGAAGGGAGATGTTTAGGCATGCTCTGGAATTATTTATCAGCATTTTCTGCTTGTGTGAGAATAAGCAGACATTAAGTTTAAATTAAACAAAGGGGGAAAGGAAACAAGTTTTTTCAGTAATTTAATGCTAATGATATTTCTGAATTATTCTCAGCTTAATAGTTTAAGTAATTTGCAATGATAATAATTGTTCCTGCTAAAGCTCCAATAGTGGTTTGTTTTTTTGTTTTTGTTTTTTTTTTTTGGCCAGATTAACCCCCTTTAAAACCTTTAATGGACATGTAATTGTAAATTTATTGTGGGCTTTGTTAATTTTTAAATTTGTTTTCTTCTTGACATTTCTTTTAATTTAATTTAATTTTATTACATTCATCAACAATTTAAGAAACTAATGTAAAAGTCCATTAAAAAGAAATAAATGTTCTTTATGCTGCACTTGTTTGTCTTTATTTATAATGAGGCTGAGCCTGTAGATAGACTAAAGGCAGCTTAATTATTACTTTCAACATTAATGTGTCTTTCTCATACACTCATTCAAAATAAGTATGCTTTTAGGGTATGCTGGAAAGAAGTAAACTGTTAACATGAAACTGCAATCATCCCTTAAATAAATAATAATAATAAAAAATAGACGATATCCCAAATTAATACACAAGCTTGTATTTTAAACAACACCTAGTTGATAAAGTTGTGTTAAAAGCAATAAAACTGTTCTTAAAAGAATACTGCATGTTGTCACAAATAATCAGTAGCTAAAAATATTCTCATGTGAAATATAGAAGGTTAATAAACTAGAAACTAAAACTCTAAGTGCTATGGGGCTGCTTTTCATATAGAGGGAATGTAAATATATAACTTGACATTTTGTCAGCCAGTAAATTGTCTTTCTTGTGTCCTGTACTAAGTCACCATATCAATCATCTATATGGAAATGACCAGGACTGTTAAAGCTCCCCTTTACACTCTTTCAAAAATCAAATGTATGATGGAAATGATATTCTCTCTAGAAACTCATGTTGCATATTTTAATGTGCTGGGTTCATATTAACTATTTTTAAAATGATTTGGTTATCTGTTCTCAAATAATTTCCATTAAATAATTTCACTGTGACTTAGAATTAAATTGTAACTTAAACTGTTAAAAGGAGTGAAAAGAGAAGAAAAAAAAGTGAGCTAAGGTGAACTGAGGATTCAATAAAAGCATAATTTTCTCCTGGTCAAAGGAAAAACATTCTTAAAACTTGAAATAAACATATACATTAATATACATATTGAATATAATTTGTTAATTCCCTGTTTGTGTAACTTGAGAAGGAGAGTTAATTTGGTGTAAATTTTTTCTTAATCTGAAATGCCACAAATGTTAATGACTTTTAAACCCTTTGAAGTGACATTCTCAACCTTGTGCTAATACTCATTCAGTACTTGGGAATCAAATAATTACAAGATGAGGCATTAAAACAGTCAAGAAGGCAATGCAATACTGTGAATTAAAATGAGAAAAAAAGACTCAATTACTGACATAAAGGAAGGGAACAATTCAAATAGACATTATTAAGAAAGATATGCAAATGCTTCAACATTAATTTCTTTAAAAATAGGCTTAGATATATCTACATTTACATCTGCTGTGTTTTTACCTCAACTACTTAATTTTCTGAAATTTCAGATTGATTTTTCATAAATTTTGTATAGTAATGATCAAAGTGCCTCAGATTACACCTAAAACGTATTTATAATATATGTCTCCTTCATAACTATATTGCTGATACAGTATCTCTTTCAAAAAAAGAAATAAAAAACAGGCAGTGACAACTACTTCTGAGTATTTTCTACCTATTTCTTCTGTAACTTCTATGTTGATTTTCCTTTGTTGCTTTCCTTATCATGGCTCCTGAGGCTCCAATAAAAGTGCAGAAATCCCAACAAGGGTACATTCTTATCATTCATGATATATTGATGAACTATTATGCATACCACCATACTGTACTGTAATGAAGGATGGACTTGGAAAGCCATTGAAGATAGCATCAGCATCCCGGATAAAGATTTACAAGAGAGGTTACTGGTTTTAACTATTTTTTTTCTTTTTTTTTAATTTTTATTTTTTTTATTATTTATTTATTTATTTTAACTTTATTTTAGTTTACAATACTGTATTGGTTTTGCCATACATTAACATGACTCCACCACGGGTGTACTTGCGTTCCCAAACATGAACCTCCCTCACACCTATCTCCCCACAACATCTCTCTGGGTCATCACCATGCACCAGCCCCAAGTATGCTGTGTCCTGCATTGGACATAGACTGGTGATTCGATTCTTACATGATAGTATACATGTTACAATGCCATTACTGGTTTTAACTATTGTATATTATTTATTTTGAATCCTTAGAGATGAGATACTCTTCCCCATGATAACCTTACTAATACATATGTCCATATGTTGTATCTAAACTAACTGTTTCTTCTTCCCTATCTGGATTCCTTTTCCTCTTTTTAACAATTTTTAAATTCCTTTAACTATATCTTTCATTCATTCCATCTCATCTCAGGACTTTTCATCACATCTGCTTGGAAAACATGCTCCCTATTTCAATTCAACTGTCCATTATATCTATACCTGTATTGGGCTTCCCGGGTGGTTCTAACAGTAAAGAATCCACCTGCCAATGCAGAAGATGCAAGAGACGTGGATTCCATCACTGGTCAGGAAAATCCCCTGGAGTAGGGGATGGCAACCCACTCCAGTATTTTTGTCTGCAGAATTCCACAGACAGAGAAGCCAGGCAGGTACAGTCTATGGGGCTGCAAAGAGTCAGACACAGCTGAGCACACACACACATACACCAGGGGATGTGGAGGTAGGGAATCACAAAATCAGCTCATTAGTGCCTTTCTAATTCATCTCCAGACCCTGTGGGCCCTCCTTTCACATTTTCTTGTTTCAATTTAAATCTTCTCTACTCTTCTCAAATATTTGGGCCCATGTTCTTACCTCTCATTTGGAGAGATGAATAAATGTGTACTCCACAGGTATCAGTACTAGGGAATCCTCTCTACATCTCATCACCAAACTGCAAATTTCCTGTCTTCCATCCCTCCTATTAACAAATGAGGATGTGTCCTCACATGAGCTGAAAGATAATCTGTCTAGATACCCACCCTTCCTGCCTTCTCAGAAAACTGGATCCCCTTTCCCATTTTACTGACTTCTATTCTTTTACATTTAAATATACTGACCACTCATTCAGCCTAAAAACAAAGGAGAAAACAAGTTCTACCTCAAGTTCCCCCAGTTACAATTCTGCTTCTGTCTTGTAAGTGTCTTCACATAGTTCTCATCCATACCCTGCCTTCCCTTCCTCGTACCCATTCTCCCCTACACACTTCAATATCTCCAACACTCCACACAAAATATACTCTTACCCAAACCACCACTGACAGATTTATGCTACATTTTATAGACACCCCTGGGTCCTTGAGCTTTCCTGGTGGCTCAGATGGTAAAGAATCTGCCTGCAATGTGGGAGACCTGGGTTAAATCCTCAGATTGGGAAAATCCCCTGGAGGAGGGCATGGCAACACACTCTAGTATTCTTGCTTGGAGAATTCCCCAGGACAGAGGAGCCTGGTGGGGCTACGATCCATGGGGTCTCAAAAGAGTCAGACAGTACTGACTAAGAACCCAGGCTGTGTGCTTAGTTGCTCAGTTATGTCCGGCTCTTTGTGACCCCATGGACTGTAGCCCCACCAGGCTCTTCTGTGCATGGAATTTTCCAGGCAAGAATACTGGAGTGGATTGCCATTTCCTTCTCCAAGGGATCTTCTTGACCCAGGGATTGAACCTGCATCTACAGGCTTCCCCTGCAGTTCCATGGAAAGGAATCTGCATCAGTGCAGGAAAGGTGGGTTCTATCCCCGGGTCATAAAGATCCTCTGGAATAGAAAATTGCAACCCACTCCAGTATTCTTGCCTGGAAAATTCCATGGACAGATGAGTTTGGCAGGCTGTAGTCCATGGGGTTGTAGAAGAGTCAGACATGACTGAGTGACTAAACAACAACTAGGTCCCATCCTGTTTCATATCTCAGCACCATTTGACAACATAAACTAGTCCCTCCTTATTCAAACAACGTCTTCTCTTTGCCTGATACTTTATTCTCAGTTCAGTTCAGTTCAGTTCAGTCACTCATTCGTGTCTGACTATTTGCCACCCTATGAATTTCAGCACACCAGACTTCCCTGCCCATCACCAACTCCTGGAGCCTGCTCAAACTCTTGTCCATTGAGTCGGTGATGCCATCCAACCATCTCATCCTCTGTTGTCCCCTTCTCTTCCTGCCTTCAATCTTTTGTAGCATCAGGGTCTTTTCCAATGAGTCAGTTCTTTACATCAGGTGGCCAAAGTATTAGAGTTTCAGTTTCAGCATCAGTCCTTTCAATGAATATTCAGGACTGATTTCCTTTAGGATGGACTGGTTGGATCTCCTTGGAGTCCAAGGTATACAAGAGTCTTCTCTAACTCCACAGTTCAAAAGAATCAAGTTTTCGGCATTCAGCTTTCTTTATAGTCCAACTCTTACCTCCATACATGACTACTGGAAAAACTTTGACTAGCTTTGACTAGTCAGATCTTTGTTGGCAAAGTAATGTCTCTGCTTTTTAATATGCTGTCTAGGTTGGGCACAGCTTTCTTCCAAGGAGCAAGTGTCTTTTCATTTCATGGCTGCAGTCACCATCTGCAGTGATTTTCAAGCCCCGCCCCCCACTCCACCACCACCACCACCAAATAAAATCTTTCACTGTTTCCACTGTTTCCCCATCTATTTGCAATGAAGTGATGGGACCAGATGTCATGTTCTTATGTGGGCAAACTATGCCCCACAAGCTAAACTTAGTCCATCACCTGTTTTCATAAACAAAGGTTGATTGGAACAGATCAATAATCATTTGTCTATGTATTGTCCATGACCGCTCAGAGTCTATGACAGAACTGAGTTGGGACAGAGAGCAGATGGCTCACAGAGCCTAAAATATTTACTATCTGGCCTTTGCAAAGCAAGTTTATCTACTATATTTCATGACACTTAAAAAATGACCTCTTTAACCACTGCAACTCGGTCTCCTTAATATGTTTCAGTTTCTTACAATGTTCAGTTCAGTTCAGTCGCTCAGTCATGTTCGACTCTTTGTGACCCCATGAACCACAGCAGGCCAGGCCTCCTTGTCCATCATCAACTCCCAGAGTCCACCCAAACCCATGTCCATTGAGTCGATGATGCCATCCAACCATCTCATCCTCTGTCATCCCCTTCTCCTCCTGCCCTCGATCTTTCCTAGCATCAGGGTCTTTTCAAATGAGTCAGCTTTTCGCATCAGGAGGCCAAAGTATTGGAGTTTCAGCTTCAAAATTAGTCCTACCAATGAACACCAAGGACTAATCTCCTTTAGGATGGACTGGTTGGATCTCCTTGCAGTCCAAGGAACTCTCAAGAGTCTTCTCCAACACCACAGTTCAAAAGCATCAATTCTTTGGCACTCAGCTTTCTTTATTGTCCAACTTTCACATCCATACACGACCACTGGAAAAACCATAGCCTTGACTAGACGGACCTTTATTGGCAAAGTAATGTCTCTGCTTTCAATATGCTGTCTAGGTTGGTCATAACTTTCCTTCCAAGGAGTAAGCGTCTTTTAATTTCATGGCTGCAATCACAATCTATGGTGATTTTGGAGCTCAGAAAAATAAAGTCAGCCACTGTTTCACTGTTTCCCCATCTATTTGCCATGAAGTGATAGGACTGGATGCCATGATCTTAGTTTTCTGAATGTTAAGCTTTAAGCCAACTTTTTCACTCTCCTCTTTCACTTTCATCAGTTTCTTATTAGATCTTTTAAATGTTCACACTTATCGAGATTGGCCTATAGATTTTGTTAATCTACACACCCTCTCTGAAATATCCCATCTGTAATATGAGATCATCACATACTAGCTGGTCTATACACTGACAACTCCCAGATGTTCAGTCCAGTCCAAACATCTCTTCTGAGCTCCAGAAACATATAACCTATGACAAGTGTCCTTCTACTTGTATATCTTCTAGGCTTCTAAAATTCAGCCATCCATCTCACCCAGTCTTCAACTTCCCTTCCTATGTCTTCTGTATCACTGATGAGCCCGGCTGAGTTAGTTGAGTAAAAAACTAAGGTTTAATATTTCTTCTTGCCTTTTATATCTAATTCATCAGAATTTATTTCTAGTTATCACATGACTGTCAGTCATATCCAGCTCTAAATTAAATTATTTTAAAAGCCAAATAATGTCCTCTTGGTCTAGTTTTATCAGCATGTCAATCAGCATGTTCATGAGTTGGCATACACTTTCTTTTCTTCTCACTTCAACCCAAATTCTCCTACCTCACACATACACACACACACACACACACACACACACACACCCCACCCCACACTTCAGTTGGCTACTCCTGACTCAGACTTCTGTTTTCATATGAAAAGATTCTGCTGACCCCACAAGCCCCTCTAGATTATGTCGCTGTCTGTTTTTTATGTTATCCAACTTACCTAGGCTTGACTTTTTTGGAATATTTTTTACATTCCATTCCTTTTACTCTACTGTAAGCTTAGGACAGAGATTGTGTCAATCTTCCTCATAATGATCTGTTCAAAAAGCTCTGTGTTATTTGGTTTAAAGTAAACACACAAAAATTGAATGAATGAATTGCAAAGACTGTAAATTTGGAGAATCATTCATACTGAATGTGCTTTCTAAAACATGTAATGAGTCTTTAAATAATTTAATATAATGGGTAGCCTTTATTTCAATTCTTGCTTTCAGCCCTTAAAATAGAAGGCAGCATGTATCATCTGGTGCCAGTTACCAAAATGGCCAATTCTGAGTATAAGCAATGTTGGTCTTTGTCTCTTAGAAGAAATATCTTTACTCACAGATACTCCATTCTTTGTCAAGGTGTGTATATTGGCCTTTTGTGTATACAAAAGTGAGATTAACTCTCTTGCTAGGTGCTGCTAGGCGATATGATGCTGTGAAAATAAATTTCAGTGATTATAAATTTGAAGGCAATAAATTTGCATTTTTCCAAAGCAGCATGACTGTGTATAATCACTATGTTGTGCATTTAAAAATCATTATCTTTAATTAATATATTTTTTAAAGTAAATGTATTGTTTTACCAGTTTTATAAGTGAAATCAATTGACCAATCACTGCACAGTACAACCTAGAGTCATAGGGATTATTTAATAAAGACTATTACTTAGAAGGGTTAAGAATAATGGATTTCTCCTTTGCATAGGAAATTTATGATATTGTTATATTATCGCATGTGGTCTGAATGTTTTTTTCTTAAAGTAGAAAGAATCACAAGTCACAAGATCCTTAGTTCTTCACTGGAAAAATGCAGGTCTCTTCACATTATTGATATAATACAAAAACATCTTTGTTTTTCCAATTTTTATAGTTTATCAAATTTTCATGAATGAATTTAAAACCTGGAGCAAGAAGGACATGTAATGAACATTAGGGTAGATTCCTAAGAGGAACCAAATGAATAGATTTCCTGTATAGCTTCTTATTGAAAATGAATTCTCCATTTACTAAGGGAGACAGAGTGAAGCATTTCTTGGCAAATTATGTTCTCCTCTGTGCTGCTGCCAAATGAAATACTTGAACAAGTGCAATTCCACATCCTACGTTTGATGCGAGTTTAATGTCACTATATTTGGAATGAAACATTGCTCAGAAGTTGGTAACAAAAATGTTTTTGTTTTTATCAGGTCTCCACTGTTTTCACTTCTCCCTTATTTCTTGTGAATTCTATGTCTCAGATTCTTATGGGAAGAATCCTAAGAGAATCATTTTCCACTTCCACATCATCTTTGTCTGTGAGCAACCAGATTAGAGATATCTATTTTTAAAAAAGCCCCAAGCAGTGAAACATATTTTATCGTTATGGTTTTAATTTATAGAAGACATTTAAAGAAATGTTTTGTAGCCTAATCACAGAGAAAAGGTAACAAAAATTCATCATATTAATCTCACATTTTTGCCAGTGGAGTAACAAAGCACTTGAGGAATTCAGGCACAGTGGTGTGCCAGGAGAGTGTCAAAGAAATGATATAACAGTGTCCACATATTTATGACAAACTCAGACTGTTGCTTCCTGACTGTTCTTGCATGCTGACTTTGTTACCCCATCTTTCACTTCAGAAAACACCTCTTCCTCTTCTCTGTTCTAGAAAACTGAAATTCTTTTGCTTGGCTCTCAGAGTTGGTACTCTTACCTAAAGTAGCTCTTTCTTCACCCCTGTGGAACTCGTCACTGTCCCCAAAACGATATATGAATTTTAGGCAGAGGAGATCAACATGGACGGGAAATTAAAAAGAAAGTAGATGTGGTGCCTAACAGTACTTGGAAAAGCATGAACTTCCAGAAATGGGCTTCCAAGGTGGTGCTAGTGGTAAAGAACCTGCCTGCCAATGAAGGAGACATAAGAGATGCAGGTTCAATCCCTGGGTTGGGAAGATATTCTGGAGAAAGCCATGGCAAGCCCACTTCATTATTTGTGCCTGGAGAATCTCATGGACAGAGAAACTTGGAGAGTTACAGTCCATAGGGTCACAAATGCACACATGCAGGCAAGGTCTTCAGAAACGGTGAAATTTGAACTTAACTCCAGTTCAACCAATTAGTAAGACTGACCCCTTCTAAAGAAGATACTATAACCCTGGAGATGACAGTATTTAAATAAGGCAGGCACTACTGCTGAGTAAATAAACAATATTCTAATCCTCCCACTGTCTTCACGTAGGATGCTAGAAATGCTAACCACTCCTTCCCCTCTCAGCCATCCCTTTGCAGCAAGGAGCGGCTATGCAAACAGTCCCAGGCAAAAAGATACAAATGTAAATCTGCTTGATAGCTCAAGCAGAAACTTTTGTTTCCCCTATCCTCAAGACAAATTTCGGTGGCCTTCTCTTTATCCTTTCCTTGAACATGGATGCAATGCCTGGGCAAATGCCAATATATTTTGACCCATGAGATCATGAGATGTCATGCTAAGGAACAGGGCAAAATAGAATGACAGAAAGTGATGTCATTTATTGTTTTATTGAGCTGCTATAATAGCACTGAACTGCTTACACCCAGGCTTCAAGTTAAGCAACCAAAAAAAAAAAAACCCAAAAAAACCTCTTATTGGTTAATGACCATAATTCAGATCCAGTTACTTATAGCCAAAGCATTCCTAACTGACATAATAACACAAATATTCATTCATGGCACACTTTGTGTCTTAGTACTTATTTCACAGCACTCTTAGGCCAAAAGAAACATCTAACTGCTTCCATTTTTCTTAACTAGTTAAGTTCCAAAATCTAATACATACTTACATCCTAACAACTTAGTACCTATTGGGCATAGCATGACTCCTCTAACTTTGGAACCAAAAGTTTGATTCCGAAGATAGTGAATATGACCACCATCCTTTCCTATTTCGTGCAGAATTTTCTGTGGTGTTTTATTATTATTATAGTAACAACTGAGACTCTAACTTCACAAAGATATGTCGGTGAGCCATATGATGTGTGTGTGTGTGTGTGTTAGTTGCTCAGTCGTGTCTGACTCTTTGCAATTCTATGGACTGTAGACCGCCAGGCTTCTCTGTACATGGAACTCTTTAGACAAGAATACTGAAGTGGGTTGCCATTCCCTCTTCAGGGGATCTTCCTGACCCAAGGATCAAACCTGGGTCTCCTGCACTGCAGGTAGATTCTTTACCATCTGAGCCACCGGGGAAGCCCCATGATGTCATTACAGCAATCTAAGTCAACACTGAACTATCTTGAGATACTGGTTTGTAAAATGACCAACTGATGTCATTCTATTTTCTTCATGTTATCTGCATTACTTTTGTGAGTTTGCCTTGATGCACCAGGCTTCCCTGGTGGCTCAGATGGTAAAGCGTCTGCCTGCAATGTGGGAGACCTGGGTTTGATCCCTGGGTCGAGAAGATCCCCTGGAGAAGGAAATGGCAACCCACTCCAGGACTCTTGTCGGGAAAATTCCATACGGAGGAACCTGGTGACTACAATCCATGGGATCGCAGAACCGGACACAACTGAGCAACTTCACTTGATGCACCATTTGGCAATCATAGTCCTAACTTCTACATATATTGCAATGAAAAAAAGAGATAATAGATAAAAATAATAAGCACACTAGTTGGCATAAAATAAATAAAGTGTAGCTGCTATCAATGGTATTATAGTTCTTGTCAGTTTTTGGACACATTCTCATATCTCCCTATTAACCAACAATTTTGATCTCTGAGAATAGAAAATAAACATTTCTTGTTATTCTGCACATGAAAAATATATCACAACAAATCAGGAGAATCATTTCCTCTGTGGAACTCCTCAGTGTCCCCAAAACGAGACATGAATTTTAGGTAAAGGAGATCAACATGGATGGGAAATTAAAAAGAAAGTAGATGTGGTACCTAACAGTACTTGGAAAAGTATGCACTTCTGGAAATGGGCTTCCCAAGTGGTGCTAGTGGTAAAGAACCCGCCTGCCAATGAAGGAGACATAAGAGATGCACGTTGATACTATTTCATAGTTCAAGATGATGAAATCAATCATAGTTGATAGATTTCACTCTACACATAAACATATACGGATACACATCAGTGTAAAAGTGAAAGCAGCTGCTGGGAGACAGGGAGCCAGTATGGCAAGTCAAAATACAATACTACAGAGATATTCCCCTAAATTAATTCACTGCTTATAATTTCATCATTGTATTGTATTCATGAGTATCTCTTGTTTACATGCACAGGGGGCAGGATTGAGATACAAAAATGTAAAAACATGAAAAATATTTTTGTGCCATCTATGAGCTCCCATTCAAGGATTTACTGTCTCATGGTTGGTTTTGGCATTCTGCTATTAGTCTTTCACTTTGCTAACTTTTCTTCTCCTTAATTTTCCTCATAGATAACTCACTGATTAGTTTTAGTTTAGTTTTAGTTCAGTCTCTCAGTCGTGTCTGACTTTTTGTGACCCCATGAATCGCAGCACACCAGGCCTCCCTGTCCATCACCAACTCCCGGAGTTCACTCAGACTCACGTCCATCGAGTCAGTGATGCCATCCAGCCATCTCATCCTCTGTCGTCCCCTTCTCCTCCTGCCCCCAATCCCTCCCAGCAACAGAGTCGTTTCCAATGAGTCAACTCTTTGCATGAGGCAGCCAAAGTACTGGAGCTTCAGCTTTAGCATCATTCCTTCCAAAAAAAATCCCAGGGCTGATCTCCTTCAGAATGGACTGGTTGGATCTCCTTGCAGTCCAAGGGACTCTCAAGAGTCTTCTCCAACACCACAGTTCAAACACATCAATTCTTCGGCACTCAGCCTTCTTCACAGTTCAACTCTCATATCCATACATGACTACTGGAAAAACCATAACCTTGACTAGATGGACTTTTGTTGGCAAAGTAATGTCTCTGCTTTTGAATATACTATGTAGGTTGGTCATAACTTTTCTTCCAAGGAGTAAGCGTCTTTTAATTTCATGGCTGCAGTCACCATCTGCAGTGATTTTGGAGCCCAAAAAAATGAAGTTTGACACTGTTTCCACTGTTTCCCCATCTATTTCCCGTGAAGTGATGGGACCGGATGCCATGATCTTCGTTTTCTGAATGTTGCGCTTTAAGCCAACTTTTTCTCCACTTTCAATTTCATCAAGAGGCTTTTTAGTTCCTCTTCACTTTCTGCCATAATGGTGGTGTCATCTGCATATCTGAGGTTATTGAAATTTCTCCTGGCAATCTTGATTCCAGCTTGAGATTCTTCCAGTCCAGCATTTCTCATGATGTACTCTGCGTATAAGTTAAATAAGCAGGGTGACAATATACAGCCTTGATGTACTCCTTTTCCTATTTGGAACCAGTGTGTTGTTCCATGTCCAGTTCTAACTGTTGCTTCCTGACCTGCATACAGATTTCTCAAGAGGCAGGTCAGGTGGTCTGGTATTCCCACCTCTGTCAGAATTTTCCACAGTTTCTTGTGATCCACACAGTCAAAGGCTTTGGCATAGTCAATAAAGCAGAAATAGATGTTTTTCTGGAATTCTCTTGCTTTTTCCATGATCCAGCAGATGTTGGCAATTTGATCTCTGGCTCCTCTGCCTTTTTTAAAACCTACTTGAACATCAGGAAGTTCACAGTTCATGTATTCCTGAAGCCTGGCTTGGAGAATTTTGAGCATTACTTTACTAGCATGTGAGATGAGTGCAATTATGCGGTAGTTTGAGCATTCTTTGGCATTGCCTTTCTTTGGGATTGGAATGAAAACTGACCTTTTCCAGTCCTGTGGCCACAGCTGAGTTTTCCAAATTTGCTGGCATATTGAGTGCAACACTTTCACAGCATCATCTTTCAGGATTTGAAACAGCTCAACTGGAATTCCATCACCTCCACTAGAGCAATATAATTCCTAAAGGTGCTTTAAATCTTACCCTGTTTGCGTCAATATAGTCAGGCCACTCGAGATTGTTGTTGTCTTATTGTCTCTCCATTCCTTCTTGACCAGTCCCAGCTTCACTTATACCCTACTCACATAAATGTGCTTGCCCCTTGCTTCAGCTAGTGATCGTTCTAATGCTTAGGCCAGAATGGTTCCACCAGTTTGTTTGTTATAGGAAAACATCTACCTTCATGATGGTCATTAACCTGGGAGGCTGGGAAGGATGTGCCCCAGCTGCTGGTTTCCGTGGTAACTGATGAGCCAACCTGACATCAGTTCTCCCTGTGAATGATAGCTTCTTTTGAGAAGATTTCTACCATGTCCTGCTTGCCATCTTCCATACAAGGTGAGGTATTGCTCCAGGACCTTTTGCTTCAGACATGTACGATACCATGTCCAGTAAACTGTTGATGTCTCTGTCACTCTCTCTGGATCCTTTCTTTGGTATCAAGGCTGGCCAAGGCTTACAGGACACCCAAAGTGTCCTTCACAACTAAATCTGAGTTTAGGTTGCTTCAGTATAGAACAGCCTAAGGGTCCCTATCTACTCTCCATTCAATGTGAGATGGTGGTCTCTTCAAACTTGCCCTGTTGTGCTTAAGCCAGAGGACCATTTCTTTCTTAGTAGATGGGCCTTTGTTAAATCAGAAACTGGAAACCAGGTTTTCTTTGTTTTTCCAACTTAAAGTCTTGCTGCTGTCAACTGGGCAAGATGATCCAGATATCCAACTGAAATTGGAGAAAAAGATTGGTCCTGTTTGTGAGAAAGTATTAGATACACTATAAAATCCTAAATAGCAGTCAATGATGCAGGATGATTGTAAAATGCAAGCTTGCTCTCCCTGAAGTTAATGACTCCAGGAAATAGCAGTCTATATGACACAGAAGGGCTTAAGGTCACATATTGGATACTTAATGTGGCACGAGATGTAGAGAAACCTAAGACACTACTTGTAAAGATCACTGCTTGCAGAACTTCAAGGTGTCTCCTGAAGCAGTAGGAGATAAATGAGATCACTTTCAAAGAAGCCCCAGAAACAAGTGCTTTGAAGACTCGCTGGAAAGATTGTGCCAGGCCATAAAGTCATTGACTTCTGGGAAGCAAACACCTCTGGAGGCTCAACCAATGGGATATGAAGAAATACGAAAATAATTAGTTCTGTTTGTGATGAAGTATTCAATATAATGAGGGCTTCCTACATGGTTCAGTGGTATAAGAATCTACCTGCCAAGGAAGAAGTTGCAGGAGACCCAGGTTTGATCCCTGGGTCTGGAAGATACCCTGGAGAAGGAAATGACAACTCACTCCAGTATTCTTGCCTGGTGAATCTCATGGACAGAAGAATCTGTCCGGCTACAGCTCATAGGGTCTCAAAGAGTCCAAACAACCGAACACACGTGCACCATTAGATATAACAAAGCCCAAAGTCACGACCAATGATGCAGGGTGATTGTAAACTACAAACCTGCTCTGACTTATAGAAAGTACAGTTGACCTTTGAACAACAGGGGTTTACTTATTTGTGAATTTTTCTTCAATAGTGATTGGTTGAATCCAAGGATATAGAAGAACCATGGACATGGAGGACCAACTAGAAATTATATGCAGATTTTCACTGTATGGAGGGTCAGCACCCCTAAGCCTCATTGTTCAAGGATCATTGTACATATAACCCATGTAGGAAGTTCTAAAGAAAACTAGTGTGCTACATACTAAGTCACTTCAATTGTTTCAAACTCTTTGCAACCTTATGTAGTTTTAAAATGTAGTATAAATATATAAACAAACCTCAGACCTTGCAGTATACAAGGTTCCTCTGTCCATGGGGTTTTCCAGGCAAGAATACTAGAGTGGGTTGCCATGCCCTCCTCCAGGGGATCTTCTGGACCCAGGGATTGAAACTGCAAGCTCTGAGGCTCCTGTATTCCAGATGGATTCTTTACATCAGGCCTACAAAATTCAATCTCCTTTGCAGCTTTTTCAAATGTAAGTATTATAATAAATCTCTATATTAATTTACTATCTTCACTTCCTAATTTTCTTCCACAGGCAAATTACACTCATGTGAGATTAGCAGGTGATATGAGCATAATGTGTAATTCAAGTTGGCTAAAATAGGTGTTATTCAATTCTTATTTTGGGGTTTTTTCATTTCCCCCTCCTTTGCTTCTTTGCTTAATATCATTCCTTCCCAATAATTTAGGAATAAAATTGTTGAAAGCTGTAAGATTCAACTATGTCACTGTTTTGCACAACTTGCAAATTCTGCCATTTCAAAAGGAATATAACACCTAACTCCATGTAGCAAATTTTCTCAAAATATTTGTATTATGACTTGTATACTGCAAGGTCTGAGGTTTGTTTATATATTTATGCTAAATTTTACAACTACATTATTTGATACTGGGCCAAATAGAATATTAACTTTTTTTTTAAATTTCCATAATTGAAATAATGTATAACAAGTTGATTAAAATTCACATGAAGAAGAGCTAGTGAAAAGCAAGCCAAATCAGGAGCTTAGAAACCATGGACATTGATATATGTTAAACTCATTCTATGATGAGGCTGACCCTCAGTCTTCTGTTTCTTTGTCTGTGAGTTGGTGAAATAACCTCTTTCACTTACCTGCTTGAAAATGAGGATTAATGAAACAAAATCTGTAGTCAGATTGAAATGTACTAAATAAGGACTATGATTTTCAAGAAAAATATTATGGGTGTTTGTATCATATACAGTAATGGAAATGGAAATTATTTACTCTGGAGACCTGGCCAAATTGTCATTAAATTATTTGCATCTTGATAAATGATTTGCATGCTAATGACGTTGTATTCCCAGAGCAGCCTTTCAGAAGTTTTCTCTATAGTTTTCTTATCAGGATATTTAATACCATGTGATAAAAAGATATAGACCTTTGAAATATCTGAAGTAAATTATCCCTTTTTTCTGTTACAGTATGCTTTTGGAGGATTGGTGACTATTGTAAACTTACCAGCTTATTTCTAACAAGTTCTTGTTAACTCTATGGGATTTTTTAAATATATAGATAGATAGATATAAAAAAATTTTAATTTAATTCTTCCAAGCTTATGCCACAGTCGCCTTCCTTAGTGTGAACTGAATTTCCTTTCTATCTCTTGCTCAAATGACATAGTACCACGATAGAAAATAGAAAATACTCTAAATCAGAATTCTTTTCCCACTCCAGTGTTTTGCTCTTGACTTTTATCCATATGCAACCAAAAAAGAAAGAAAACAGAAAAGGAAACCCTTCTTTAGATTGCAAATAAGGTTTTGCCTATTTGAGTGAATTTTAATTCTTCTGTTCTCTCGAGTCATATTCATTATTCTGATCTCCCCAGAGATGGTATTCCCAGAGTCTACCTGGATGTAGCTCCTGCACTGAGACACGCATTTGATCTGAGATTCTGCAGATAGATATTACAAATAAAAATAAGTCGATCCTCTCAAGGGTGTTCTTATACTAGCTAAAATATAACACAAAAGGTTAGTGGGGAAGGGGTTAGTTCCCAAAGGGAAAGGCTGTTTCTCCATACTTGCTTGTTCGAAGATGAATATGCTAATTGGAAAACTAGAAGTTCTGGGAATTTGCAAGCTGAACAGGTGAAAATATAACTGGTGATAATTAAAGGCTAATTATCTTCAACCCACAATTGGCCACAGGAGGTTATTCTGAGCCACATAAAAAGAGAACCTGAGAGACAGGAAAAAAAAAAAAAGACATACAGAAAAGTATACAGTTCTTTTATACACCTGTCTTATTACCCATAGGCAGGGATTGAACCTGTGTGGTCCTTGCTGTTTGATGCCTGCCTTATCCTCCTAGTCACTGTCCCATCCAAGTCCGACTTAGGGATAAGTATATTTCATATCAAAATTAGTAGGATTTATCCAGTTTAAAGTTCATCTGTTTATTGTAAAATGAATACTCCTCTGACATCCTAAAGAAAATCATTTCTGACATGCACAGCCATTGTATTAACTCTTCTGAAAAGCTCTGGGGTATAAATTGCTTCCATGGATCTTCTTTTTAATAATGGTTTGTGCAGCAGCAAAGTCAAGAGAAACAGAGGTCTCATATGATGGCCTGATGCTGTTTTGACACTGTATTAGGAGTCCAGAAAAGTTTCTCCAAGAAGCTCCACAGTTGTGGTTAGGGAAAACAAGAAACACATAGACCAAAACAAATGTATTGGCAGAATCGTCATTGCCAGTGATGACCTCAGCCATTAGGAGCGCACATGATATACTGCTTACACTGCTGCTTCTTCATGAGCATCTATGTAACCCTCTGTTCTGCTTCCTGGACCTTCTTCCGCCATTCACATGACCCCCTCCAAACTACCATGTTTGTACACAACCTTACAACTACCCTGTAAAGTTGAGTGATCCAGAAATGAGTGCTATCTAAGCCAACACTATCAGGGAACTCCCATAGCATTTTTCTAAATAAATCTGAGTGACAGAGGTAATCTCTCTCAGGTGACAAAACTCAGAAGCTGTCAACCACGGTGTTTTTCACTATGTAGTAAGAGCTGATCTATAGTAAGAGAGAACTAAACTGACAGGCAGAAAATAACAAGGACTACGGAGAAGGCAATGGCACTCCACTCCAGTACTCTTGCCTGGAAAATCCCATGGGTGGAGGAGCATGGTAGGCTGCAGTCAAAGTCCATGGGGTCGCTGAGGGTCGGACATGATCGAGCGACTTCACTTTCACTTTTCACTTTCATGTACTGGAGAAGGAAATGGCAGCCCACTCCAGTGTTCTTGCCTAGAGAATCCTAGGGATGGGGGAGCCTGGTGGGCTGCCGTCTATGGGGTCGCACAGAATCCGACACGACTGAAGTGAGTTAGCAGCAGAGAAGGAAAAGTCATGTTACCCTGTGAAATTCTAATATTTTTGATTCTTAATGCATCTATGTTCTTTTTGGTCCAGACATCCAACCACTTTCTGACTAAAACAATTCAAGTAAGGATTTTGACAATTAGAACTGAAGGACTTCTAAGTGAAGGTACATATATAATATGTGATATAATCTAGGCTGATTGACCAGGGTCTTTTTTGTGTTATTGTTGCCAGTCCACGTGCCTCCTTCCATCAAGAGGAAAAAAGCACCCTCTTTTGGCTGAGCCCTGGTTTAGATGGAGGGGAAAACACACCAAACAGGTTTGGAGAGGTCTAAAAGCAGTGGGATTTATTTCTTGCCACCCTGGTGATGTCTGAGACAGCACTGCAACCTCCAGAGCAGGCACATGGTGATATAGCCACTTTGGAGAATGATCTGCAGCACTACCCAACAGTCTCACACCTGGGCATATATACCAGATACACAGTCATGATAACCAATGCGTTTATTACTTGTGGTTGCAGGAAATTGGCCACGACCTAGTTGTCCATCACTAGGTAAGTGGATGAGTTAAGCTGACATGAAGCTGCTAATATTTGACCATTTTTACTATATGAAAATAACAGTTTCTTACAATTCAGCCCAATACAATGTGGTGGATATATACTATGAGGTAGATAGAAAAGAAAACTCTTAAGTTTTATGATAACTTGAACATACAAGAAATGATGGGGTCAGAAATAATAGAGAAAAGTCAATATTACACAGAAAAGCTTTGCATGGACCAGTAATGATAATATACTATGGACTAAGGTGCAATAAACTCTATCTGCACCTGAGGAATAATAAAAGCAAGAGAGTCAGGGAGAGAGTCCCTGTACTAACGAGTTGTCAGGAAAAGTAGAAAACACGGAGAAATGGGTCTAGGAAAAAAGAACCTGAAACAATTTCCCATGTTCCAGAAAAATGTCTGTATTTTTTCTCAATGTTTTACAGGCCTTTTAGAGAGCCAGTTGAGACCAAAGTAGCTGAGAAAAGGATGCCAGACAAGACAAAGTCTCTTTGTGGTTGCTGGGGAACTGTCAGTGTACGGATTATAGGAGCCAGGGCCAAAATCAACTGTGGATGGAAGTAAGTTGATGCTTTAGGAAATGAAACCAGTGATCAAAGACCTGACCATCATGATTTACATCTCTGCCAAGTCTAGAACATGCTAAAAGTTTCTCATGGTCAAGGAGATGCCTGCATTTTCACCATACATAACCTATCTAAATCCTGTGGATTACACTCAGACCTAATGCAGATATCATCTGATGAGTGAAAATAAAAGCCAGAGGAGATTAAGTAATACTAGTTTTGAGTTTACTTGGTGGAAACTTGACTGAGTTGGAAATAGGGGTTCAATGTATAAATTATGTTGAGTAATAGAAAAACAATGAAAACTCAATTTTGCACATCTACATTTTTAAAACTAAAATTTGTAGTGTGTGTGTATATATATATATATATATATATACACTTCAGTTGCTCATTGTCTATAACTCATTATAGTTATTAAACATATCTCTCTATGAATTCATGTTCAATGTGCCATGTAAGTTTTGGCTCTGTATACACTATTTTTGCAAGGAGAGATATAACAAGCATGCTAGAAATAAACTTGGAGGGTTTAATTTAATACACATGACACTAGCATTTCAAAATAAATAACACTTTCATTAGAAACTGATATGTCCAAAAGCTAATTATTATTCTTGGCTGGTTCTTCACACAGACAGTTTTATTTCATTTTTTTGAAATGTGCTTTTCAGTTGGAGACCAGTAGCTTTGCAAATGTGTGCAATGCATTAAGGCCTCCTCTTAATTAATGGAGTGGCTCTAACTTGATCTAACTGTAGCAGTACAAGGGAGAGCAATCACTACATCCCTTTTTACATCCCATGACATGTCTATCCTTCACTACATTTTCTCAGGAGAATTCATTCTGCAGGGTAAGGGTTCTGAGCCAAATCACACATTTAAAGGATTGAAATAAGGAAAGATTCAGTGCCAAGTGGAAAATTTGTCTCTTCAAGTATGGGATTTGAAAAAGTAGATTTGAAGTAGATTTGAAGTAGATTTGAAAAAGTAGATTTGAAGAGAAGAAAAAAGGAGCATCCGTTGGTTTGTAAAACTACGATGAATCCATTTCAATCAAAATGCAAAACTTATTAAATAAATCATCTAACATCAGAGGGACTCTGGCTGAAGTTACCTTAGAGGGCAGCTGGAAGCATGTGCTTGGACCCATTCAAGCAGAAGAAGCCCCCAGGAAGCTTAGCAACATCCCAAGACTTTGCCAACACACTTTGAAATGACTGAAGTAGTTAGTCATAAATATATGATAATGAAAGAAAAACTAACAGAAATAGCTTCTTTTATAAAGATCTTACTAAGGGCTAGACCTGTACACACATCACCTCTGTCAATCTTCCTAGCACCCTTAATTCTCTAGATACAGGTATGCAAATTAGGGTTCCAATAGGTTAAGTCAGTTGCCAATATTACTAAGCTAATTATTGGCAAAATTAGGATAGAAACACAGGCTGTCTGAGTCTAGAAATCTGAGCTGTTAATCACTTAGGCTACAGACCTTTAAACTGGTGACTTCCTGGTCAGTGATGATATTAATAGAGGAGAAAGGGGCCACTAAGAAAACGTTTCCTTTGAAGGGAACTTGACGGAAATAGTGCTTTAATTCAGGACTGGTAAAGAACCCACTTGCCAATGCAGGAGATGCAAGAGATGCAGGTTCAGTCCCTGGGTGGGGAAGATCCCCTGGAGAAGGGAATAACAACTTGCTGCAATATTCTCGCCTGGGAAAATTCCATGGACAGAGGAGCCTGACAGGCTACACTCCATGCAGTCTAAAGAGGTGGACATGACTGAGCAAACACACACACAGAGGTTACGTGTAAAACGACTGTGAGATTTCCAGGTGGACTTGTATAAGCACTTGGACTCATGGAACTGGAACACAGGAATGAGGCCAAAGGTAGGAACATATAGATTTTGCAGCAACTTACAGGAGATACTTGAAGCCAAAGATGTTATACAGGGAAATAGTATATATAGAGAAGAAAGTTCATGAAGCCTCAGAGAACATGAGCATTTAAGGAGTATTCAAAGGAATCAGGAAATAGTAAATTTGCAGAAACCTGAAAAGAATAGGAATAAACAAGCATTATGAGGGCAGGGTTTTTTGTTTTTTGTTTTTTCCTTGTGTTGTTCGCTAATATGTCCCAAGGACCTGAAATAATGTCTGGTACATAGTAAAGGCCAATAAATAGCTGTACAAATATGTTAGTTAGGATCATGTACTGCAGAAAGGAAATTAGTCTTTGCAGTTGAAGTGATCAGAGACTATATACAGATTGTATCACCCACATACCCTTAAAACACTCATCTTCCAAACCTAAATTCAATATAATCTACATGCAAAAAATTTTTAAGTCATTTTAAAAAGGGATATTTGATTATATAATTTTCTATGAGAAATAATACTAAATATTTCAGTTATTTCTACATGCTTAAATATTTTCAAACTAGTTATTTAAAAAGGAGATAATTATATAATTTTGATGACTACAAATTCTAAATATTTCAGAAATTTCATTCTGAAATTTATTTCCTAGTATAATAAATGGTAAGGTTAACTAATTTTTGTAGAAATGAAAAGCCTGAGAGTTGTATTCAGCTTTTAGCCTCAGGTTTTCCCACTCTTACACACATCTACATGTTAGAGTGTTTTCATTAATTTTTCAGTTCGCCTATGATTTATGAAGCAGTTAATATGAATTTAGGAATTGTCTGCTTCCAAAAACACATCATAATTTGTGTCTGAGTAACAACTGTTTCATAAAAGAAAGCCACAGTCATCTTTCAGTTGTGTTGGCTGACAAACCTGGAGTAATTAATCTTTGTTTTCAGTGAATATTTTATTAAATTAATTTTCAAAAATATGTGCAACTTACAGTTTTAAAAAAGCTTTTATACGTGACAGTGAAATATAATGAAATGTATTCAGGCCCAGACGTAAGCACCTGCCAATATTTGAAAAATAAACTGTGTCTTTTTTAAACCTAAGAAATCCAGAGGGCTGGGTATCTGCCATGTAAATAGAAATGAGCATGCTTGTTATTATATAGTTGAACACATGCTTGCTAGTCACATGAATTAGTTCATGGCCCTATGACATGAAATGTGTCAGGCTTTGAAGACAGACAGGCTTGAGTTTGGAACCTACTCTTGCCACTTCCTAAAACTGTGACTTGGAACTTGCTGTTTCACTTCTCTGGGCTCTTGTTTTCTCAATCATAAATCAGGCCACTCAGATGCTCATTGCAAGTTTATTGTAAGCTCCATAAGGACATAAACTATATCTTCCTGGCCCATCATTAAATATCTGAATTCTAGCATAGTAGGAGTTTAAAAATACTTGTTTTATTAGTTTGATGAATGTGTGGGATAACATATATACACTGCCTGGCACAGAGAGGGTACCTAACAAGTGCTACTTTCCTTTCCTTCTTCAGCTAATTATTCACAGCAGTCACTCTCTCCCCAGATTTTTCTGTTATTGGAACATATATGCATTTTAAGCTTGAATTGTCAGAATAATCAGTTGAATTCCTTAATAGTCCTTTCTCTTTGGAGATTTCACACCTTCTACATTAAAAATATTATTAGTCATAATTTAATGCACTAACATAAATTATTGAAACATTGTCCTCAACTGCTCCATAGTAGCAGGAATTACTTTGTTCATTTTCATTCTTTCGTGTGGCATCCATAAAATCAGAGTTTAATTATCATAAGAGTTTAGTTTTACCAGTGTTTTGGTTAAATAGATGACAAGGCATGTCAGATATATTGCCTTTGGTGACATGTGCTTCCCCCATTGTAAATTCTAGTTAAGGTTTTGCTGTCAACAGTAAGAGTTGTAAAATGAAGTATGCATTGTGTGGGCTTGTGTGTGTGCTCTGGAGTTCAGTCCTGTCTGACTCTTTGCAACACCTTGAACTGTAGTAGCACGCCAGGCTCCTCTGTCCATGGAATTTCCCAGGTAAGAATTCTAGTATGGGTTGTTATTTCCTACCCAGGGATTTAACCTGCCTCTCTTGTGTTTCCTGAGTTGGCAGCAAGATTCTTTACCACTTTGCCACCTGGGAAGCCTGAAATGTGCATTGATTATTATTGCAATTAGAACAACCAACAAAAAAGATTTCAAAACAAGTTTATTATTTGTCTTACATTAAAGCTATTATAATATTAAATCAGTGACATGATTCAATTTAGCTTTGTTTAGAAATATTGATTGTGATTTTTGTGCAGAGATGTCTTTTTGTGCTAAAGCTCTACACAGAAAATCAATTTGCTTAAAATGCTTATTTTATACATAATAGCTTACTCATCAAGGACTAAAATTTTGCATATGAATAACACTGCAGTTTCCTTCCCAATCACTAGAAGTACTATGTAAATTATAATTTGAATATTATAGCAAAAACCTGGAGGCCACAAACTTTCCACAAGATAATTGAATGTCAATAATGATTGAGGAAAACATTTAAAGTGGCACCTCAGCATGAGCATAAATGTCCTCAAAGTGTTTCTATTCATTGTACACTGAACATTTGTCCAAGGATGGATCATTACAAGCAACCAGCTACCCATTAGACACATTTTGGTTCCACGTACAAACTAGAAACTTAACATTAAAAGTATAGAATTCAATTTTGTTGCAAAGGTGTAATTAACTAGCAACCAGACATTTTGAGTTTGGCTAATTATTTAACCTCTCTGAATCTAAGTTTTCTTATTTATACAGTTGGAATTCCCCCATTGGCACCCCACTCCAGTACTCTTGCCTGGAAAATCCCAGGGACAGCGGAGTCTGGTGGGCTGCAGTCCATGGGGTCGCTAAGAGTGGGGCACGACTGAGTGACTTCACTTTCACTTTTCTCTTTCCTGCAATGGAGAAGGCAATGGCAACCCACTCCACTGTCCTGGCCTGGAGAATCCCAGGGACAGGGGAGCCTTGTGGGCTGCTGCTTATGGGATCACACAGAGTCGGACACAACTGAAGTGACTTAGCAGCAGCAGCAGCATCTCTTATCATCCAACCTAGAATATTTCAATTACATCAAGAATTATAGAAACATTTTATACTCTGAAACAATATTATTTAAATATTGTTGCAAATAAAAGAAAAATAAATAAGTTTTCATATTAGAACTTCCAAGACAAGACAATAAAAGAATTTGGGTATTCACATCATTAGCAAATATTTTCTCCCAAGCTGTGGGTTGTCTTTTAATTTTGTCTATGGTTTCCTTTCTGTGCAAGTGATTAGTCTCCAAAATCTACAAACAGATCATGTGGCTTAATGTCATCAAAACAAACAACCCAATCAAAAAATGGGCAGAAAACCTAAATAAACATTGCCACAAAGACATACAAATGGCCAAAAGGCACATGAAAAGATGTCCAACATCACTAATTATCGTTGTTTTTCAGTAGCTAAGTTGTGTCCAAACCTTTGAGACCCCATGAACTGATGCATGCCAGGCTTATCTGTCCTTCACTATCTCTCAGAGTTTGCCCAACTGAGTTTGTCTACTGAGTCAATGATGCCATCCAACCATCTCACCCTCTGTCACCCCATTCTCTTCTCACCTTCAATCTTTCCCAGCATCAGGGTCTTTCCCACTGAGTGGGTTCTTCGCATCAGGTGGCCAAAGTATTGGAGCTTCAGCTTCAGCGTCAGTCCTTCCAATGAATATTCAGGGTTGATTTCCTTTAGGATTGACTGGTTTGATCTCCTTGCTGTGCAAGGGACTCTCAAGAGTCTTCTCCAGCACCACAATTCGAAGGCATCAATTCTTTGGCACTCAGCCTTCTTTATGGTCCAACTCTCACATCCATACATGACTACTGGAAAAGTAATAGCTCTGAATATGACTCAGTTCAGTTCAGTTCAGTTGTTCAGTCGTGTCCAACTCTGCAACCTCATGAACTGCAGCATACCAGGCCCACCTATCCATCACCAACTCCTGGAGTTCACCCACACTCATGTCCATTGAGTCAGTGATGCTATCCAACCATCTTATACTCTGTCGTCCCCTTCTCCTCCTTCCCTCAATCCTTCCCAGCATCAGGGTCTTTCAAATGAGTCAGCTCTTTGCATCAAGTGGTCAAAGTATTGGAGTTCCGACTTCAACATCAGAATATGACTAGATGGACCTTTGTCAGCAAAGTGCTATCTCTGCTTTTTAATATGCAGTCTAGGTTTGTCATAGCTTTTCTTCCAAGGAGCAAGTATCTTTTAATTTTGTGGCTGCAGTCAACATCCACAGTGATTTTGGAGTCCAAGAAAATGAAATCTGAGCTGTTTCCACATTTTCCCCATCTATTTGCCATGAAGTGATAGGACCAGATGGCATAATCTTAGTTTTTTGAATATTAAGTTTTAGGCCAGCTTTTTCTCTCTCCTATTTCATCATCATAAAGAGGCTCTTCAGTTCCTTCACTTTTTACCATTAAAGTGGTATCATCTGCATATCTGAGGTTGTTGATATTTATCTGGACAGTCTTGATTTCAGCTTGTGATTCATCCAGCCTGGCATTTTGCATGGTCTTCTCTGCATATAAATTAAATAAGCAGGGTGAGCATATATAGCCTTGATGTACTCCTTTCCCGATTTAGAACCAGTCAGTTGTTCTGTGTCTGTTTCTAACCTTTGTTCCTTGTCTTGTATATAGGTTTCTCAGTTCACTTCAGTCGCTCAGTCGTGTCCGACTCTGCGACCCCATGAATCGCAGCATGCCAGGCCTCCCTGTCCATCACCAACTCCCAGAGTTCACTCAGACTCATGTCCATTGAGTCCGTGATGCCATCCAGCCATCTCATCCTTGGTCGACCCCTTCTCCTCCTGCCCCCAATCCATCCCAGCATCAGAGTCTTTTCCAATGAGTCAACTCTTCGCATGAGGTGGCCAAAGCACTGGAGCCTCAGCTTTAGGATCATTCCTTCCAAAGAAATCCCAGGGTTAATGTGGAGGTTCCTTAAAAATCTAAAAGTAGAGCTACTACATGACCCTGCAATATCACTCCTGGGTATTTATCTAGAGAAAAAACATGATCTGAAATGCTATATGCACCTCAGTGTTCATTGTAGTACTGTTTCCAATAGCCAAGACATGGAAGCAACCTAAATGTCTATTGACAGAGGATGATGAATGGATAATGAAGATGTGGTACATTTATGCAATGGAATATTACTCAGCTATTAAAAAGAATAAAATAGTTCCATTTGCAGCAACATGGATGGACCAAGAGACAGTCATGCTGAATATAGCTAGAAAAAGAGAAATAGGTGATATCACTTGTATGCAGAATCTAAAGAAATGATAGAAATGAACTTGTTTACAAAACAGAAACAGACTCAAAAACTTATAAAATGAACTTACAGTTTCCAATGGGGACAGGTAAGTGGAAGACATGATTAGGGAGTACGGCATTGCCATGCACCCACTGCTATATTTAAAATGGATAACCGAAAAGCACCTACTGTATAGCACAGGGAATTCAGCTCAATATTATGCAAACAATGACTTAAATGGGAAAAGAATTTGAAAAAGTATCATTTCAGTTTAGTCACTCAGTCGTGTCTGACTATTTGTAACCCCATGAATCACAGCACACCAGGCCCCCCTGTCCATCACCAACTCCCAGAGTTCACTCAGACTCACGTCCATTGAGTCGGTGATACCATCCAGCCATCTCATCCTCTGTCATCCCCTTCTCCTCCTGCCCCCAATCCCTCCCAGCATCAGAGTCTTTTCCAAAGAGTCAACTCTTGGCATGAGGTGGCCAAAGTACTGGAGTTTCAGCTTTAGCGTCATTCCTTCCAAAGAACACCCAGGGCTGATCTCCTTTAGAATGGACTGGTTGGATCTCCTTGGAGTCCAAGGGACTCTCAAGAGTCTTCTCTACACCACAGGTATATATATATATATATATATGTATAACTGTATCACTTTGCTATACACCTGAATCTATCATAACACTGCTAATCAACAATACTTCAGTATAAAATAAAAAGTTAAAAATGGGGTATTCAAACACATACAATTCCTTCAGATTAAAAAAAAAATCCTGTTTCACTTGCATTCTAGGCAGTTTTATTGTATAAATTTTATCAATTTGGAAATATAGGATCTTATGCAGTACTTTTCTTGTGGTCCAGAAAACAGTGTACCAGTTAAATAAAGTTAATGACAGACATTTGGAAACAAATCTAGAATTGAGCAATTAAGATATTTCTGATGTTAGCTAAATATATTATGGTACTCATTTCACAATTTATATAAGCTAAGTCATTTTGCTGTACACCTAAACCCATACAGTGCTATATATGTCAATTATACCAAAATCACTGCAGATGGTGACTGCAGCCATGAAATTAAAAGACTCTTTCTCCTTGGAAGAAAAGTTATGACCAACCTAGATAGCATATTGAAAAGCAGAGACATTACTTTGCCAAAAAAGGTCAAGTCTATGTTTTTCCAGTACTCATGTATGGATGTGAGAACTGGACTGTGAAGAAAGCTGAGTGCCCAAGAATTGATGCTTTTGAACTGTGGTGTTGGAGAAGACTCTTGAGAGTCCCTTGGACTGCAAGGAGATCCAACCAGTCCATCCTAAGGGAGATCAGTCCTGGGTGTTTTTTGGAAGGAATGATGCTAAAGCTGAAACTCCAGTACTTTGGCCACTTCATGTGAAGAGTTGATTGATTGGAAAAGACTCTGATGCTGGGAGGGATTGGGGACAGGAGGAGAAGGGGACAACAGAGGATGAGATGGCTGGATGGTATCACCGACTCAATGGACGTGAGTCTGAGTGAACTCTGGGAGTTGGTGATGGACGGGGAGGCCTGGCGTGCTGCAATTCATGGAGTCGCAAAGAGTCAGACACGACTGAGCGACTGAACTGAACTGAACTGAACTGAAAACAAGCCAGAATTTTGTATCAGTCTATGTCTTATATGCAGTCAATGATACTATCTTGCATTAATAATTGCTTCTATTAAGATTTACTTATGAATCTGTAAGACATTGGCTATTGCTGTAAACATTACTTCCTATTGTGACAAAAAATATGTTTTCCATGCTCTTTTTAGCTCATCTTGTAGAGACTGAACTTTCTCTAATATGTCACACAAATTATATTCTGACTGTAAGGGAGATAACATAGTTCCATGTTTAGATATAAAATATCCTTGTTAATACTATGCATGAGTATTACATTTTTCCTATCATCTGCTTCCATTCAATTTTCTTAAAGCTAATTTCAGAATCATTTTCCCATAAAGATTTAATTGGGAGTGTCTCTTCACTACAGATCTAATTATTTCCTACTATACCATGAACACGACATACTTCGGGCCTCGTATACCCTAAAGGATTTCAATTAATTCAAGCTATTGTGAAACATTAGGAAAAATCCTAGCCCTTGTGCAATATGCCTAATTTGTATATATCTAAAGAAATGTGATCTAAAATAATCATATTCTACTGGAGGCCAAACAAAGGACATAAATGTGTTATTGAAAGGAAAATCTTATACGACTGAAATTTTTTTTCCTCCAGAGCAGTTTCTTCAAAAATTATCAGAAAGGAGGATTAATCCATTTTGTTATGCATAAGGGGGAATGACTAATCTTTCAACTCTAGCAAATAACAGATGCATTTTAATAAGATTTTTAAAAATCTGAAATTAGCATAACATAAAAAAGAAATTAGATATTTTATCAGTAACTAAATGTAATAATTTATTAATGAGAATGTATATTTTTCTAAACATTACTAATTTTCTAAATAAATCAATAGCTCAGTAAATAAATTAACATAGTATAATAGATTAATCTTTTTTAAATCTTTATTTAGTGAAACTTGCTGAATTTTCAAGATATAATTGAATCAATATGTAGAATAATGATTGAGGATATGTGAAAATAAAGTTTCTAGAGTAAGACAGAGCTGCTTCACTTGTTAAAAGATTCTGGGTAAAGTTATAACATCCAGAGTCTTAATATCTTCTGTAAAGTGCAAATTTAAGTAATAATTTTTCATTCCTTATTGTGTTCCTTATAATGATTACATAACCTAATGCATGTAAAGTTGTTTTGTTTTTTAAAGCACCTAGTATTTAAGTAATAGTGAAGTCAACCATGAGGAGCTTTCACTTCACACTCACCTATTCTAGAAATCCTAGTTTGGAGGAAGATTTGTACAAAGTACAGCAGTATTAGCCCTTGCTTGACTGGTTCAAGTTAATCAAGTGTGGGCTTGAAAGATTTGAAGTGATCCTCCAACTATTCCTCTGAAGATATGAGTACCAGAAGGCTTCATTTTCATTTGTCCTCAGCTCCAAAGGTAAGTGGTGTTTGAACCAGACTTTCTGGGCACACCTGGCTGACAAACTCAGCAGTGAAATTTCTATTCAGTCATCGTCCAGATATACCTCATCACCCTATGTTCTGCTCATTATTACCTGGTACCATAGAATTTCATCTCGAGATTTAACATTCCTCTCCAGCAGGAAATTCTTCTCTAGAGTTAAATTCTCCAATACAATTAAAGATCACTTTTCTCTTGTGTAAACTTGATATAGATAATATGATCAGCATTCTTGGCACAAGAAGTCTTTGAATATTTGTAGGGAAAGAGCGAATTAGACAAGATGGAGTTGTCATGCCTCTCACCCTATGCCCTCTCACTCTCGTCCCGCGTTTTGTAAATAATGATTATGTAACAGCTGAGTCCACTGACAGCACTGTGCACGCACCTCACAAGGTACCCTTTTTGTCACGGGCTACTTTTGTTCTGAAAGCACATATAAGCTCCACCTGAAAATGTCCTGTGGGCTACGTTCAGGCTTCATCATGGCAGTGAGGCTGTGTCCACTATGTCAATCACAAAAGGAGAGAATACAGCGTGTCTGTTGCTAAGGTTGCTGTGCCAGTCAGGAAAGAATAAATATGGTTGCAATTCCTCCCTCTCCTGGAGTTTTCTTCCAGCATCCCTGCTCACTCCTTGCCTACTATGGGTTCAATGAACTGTGTATACAGTGAGATATAGTGAGACAATTGGCATAGTCAGCAGGATCAGCGAGACAACGGTTTAAACGCTATCAGTAATGTGACAAGCAAACACATTCAGAGTTCAGCCTTATGCAATTTTGGCATTATTAAAAACACAAATGAGAATCTGACTTAATAATTTTCAAAATTAAACCAAGAAAGATATCCAACCAGTATCTCAAAACGTTTTTAGTTAGGAAGTTTTAACTTATGCAAAATTTAAATCCCTTTCTCTACAGTAAGCCTAGTTTCTCTTGTTTTTCTTTCACTAGATAGAATATCTACTCATTGTTGTACCCATAGTTTATATCCTGCTGTAAGTTATTCCTCTTTTCTCAAAATCCTTTTTATCCTAGTCTTATATAAAAGCTAGCCGTGTTCTTTAAATGTGTGTATCTTTATAATAGCCTCCAAAATACACATGTGAGTCTGGATGCATTTTTCTTATTTAATAAAAACACTACAAGCGGATATAACCCTGTTTTTTCTCATCATATTTAACTCATTACTATATATTGAAAATTATATGTACATATATTCCTGCTTATTGTTTTGTGTTACACACTTCATTTTGAGTAAATGTTCATCACAACTCTTATCTCTACCTTCCTCAACCATGTTTCCTTATAGCATTTCAGGCCTATTTTACAGTATATTATTAGCTTGATTAATTTAATTCTCATAGATTAGAAACATTTCTTGATGTGTTTTCATATATCTCCTTTGGAATATGCTCTTTATTTAGTATTGAGAAAAGAGAGCAACTATATTTCTTAATAGATACATGAAGTCCCCTTGTAACTCCAGCAGAATTGCCAATGTCAAGACTTATTTCCATCTACTTAGCCTTCCTTCATCCTTCTGACATCTGTTAATTTGTCTCACATCTGCGATGCCCCCCATTTCCTGGATTTCATGTTGTTGACTTTATTTTTCTGCGAATTGTCTATGTTTCTTTCCATGACTAATCAGAAGTCAAATTTGATCGATATCTGTCCCTTGAATTTGTCCTTCCTATCGAATATTGCATTCTTACTTTGAGTCACTTGGAATCAGAATTGACCTGAGTCAGGTGCTAACTTGCATAAATCAGTATCAACATAGAAAAGCAGAAACACTCATTTTTCTTTTCAACTCTCCTCTTATGCTAATCTTCCTTAACTTAGAAAGCACCACCCTTCTTTTATCACCTCTCTAATCAAAGCTCTCAGTATTATTTTATCTCCTACACTGTGCTTTATTACTAAATCCACTTACATGTTAATACCATTTTGCTGTTTTTATTTAAATGCCTACATTTTTCCTCTTTTCTTGCAATCTCTGCATTCCTAGTCTTGCACAGTTTTTTGGTTTTCCATTTAAAAAGGAGAATACAATGGATATGAAAATGTTAATTAATTTGTAGCACTCCTCTGAAAGTATTAATTTTCAAATTTCTTATCTTTTACAATTAAATATAATTAACATTTGAATATGATTTTTCAGCTTGAAGTTATATCCTTTTGCTACTGAGTCTTGCAAATAATGTCATCAGTGTAACTTATTTTTTGCACCATTTTCCTCACTAATGTTTAATTTTTTTTTAAAGAATATCACTTCTACTGTGAAATAACCTATATCACCTTCTCTTTTATTCTTATGTCTGTATTTATTTTAACCTTCATTATACACATAAACATAATCTTTGTTCATCATTTACATTTGTTGACTGAAGTTATTACATTGGTAGATTTTTATGACATATTTGTAGAAACAATATTTCCTAAGTTCTCACATGTTTAACACTGATCTTTCTATACTTGAATATTTGAAGGAAGCTTGACAAACTAAAGATCAGTGGCTTGCACTATTTTCTAGAGTGTCTTGGCTATTTTGCTTGATTTTCTACTTCATTAAGTGATCTTTGTAGGTATCTCAGGCCAACATAATTTTTTATCCTTGAAAGTTACTTGAAAAATCTTTGAAAATGATATGTCTAAAGAGTGGTTGATATCTCTAAATGTATAAAGAATTCCTACAACTGAATAACAGAAAAAAATCAGAAAACCTAATTAACAATTGGCAATGAACTTAAATAACTGTTTCTCCAAAGAAGATATACCAATGGTCAATAAGCAATGGTCAAAAGATCTTCAATATGGCTAATCATCAGGAAAATGAAAATAAAAGTTTCAGTGGCTCAGATGGTAAAGAGTTTGCCTGCAATGCAGGAGACATGGGATTGGTCCCTGCTTTAGGAAGATCCCCTGGAGAAGAAAATGGCAACCCACTCCAGTATTCTTGCCTGGGAAATCCCATGGATAGATGAGCCTGGCATGCTAGAGTCCAGGGGACTACAAAGAGTTGAGCACGGCTGAGAGACTAGACTAACAATTCTCTACAAGACTAGCAGGATTGTTCTAAGAAAACCAAACCAAAACAAAAAAAAAGTAACAAGTGTTGGCAAGGTTGCAGAGAAACTGGTGCATTTCTGGTGGGAATGTAAAATGGTGCAATTTCTATGGAAAACAATATAGTGATTCCTCAACAAATTAAAAAAAAGAATTTCTGCATGATCCAGGAATTTGCTTCTCAGTATATACCTTATAGAAGTGAAAGCCAAGATTCAAACAAGATTTATACACCCATGTGTAGAGAAGCATTATTCACAATAGTCAAAAGGTGAAATCACCCCAAGCATTCATCAACTGATGAATGAATAAATAATACATACATACAATGGAACATTATTTAGTGTTAAAAAGGAAGAACACTCTGAAACACGAAGCAACGTAGATGAACCTTGAAGACATTAACTAAGTGAAATAATCGAGGCACAAAATGACAAATATAGTATAATTATACTTCTGTAAGATGAATCAAGATTGCCAGGAGAAATATCAATGACTTCCCTGGTGGCTCAGATGGTAAAGTGTCTGTCTACAATGCGGGAGACCTGGGTTCGATCCCTGGGTTGGGAAGATCCCCTGGAGAAGGAAATGGCAATCCACTCCAGGACTATTGCCTGGAAAATCCCATGGACAGAGGAGCCTGGTAGACTACAGTCCATGCAGTCACAAAGAGTCGGACACGACTGAGCGACTTCACTTCACTTCACTTAGATATGCAGATGACACCACCCTATGGCAGAAAGTGAAGAGAAACTAAAAAGCCTCTTGATGAAAGTGAAAGAGGAGAGTGAAAAAGTTGGCTTAAAGCTCAACATTTAGAAAATGAAGATCATGGCATCTGGTCCCATCACTTCATGGGAAATAGATGGGGAAACAGTGGAAACAGTGTCAGACTTTATTTTTTTGGGCTCCAAAATCACTGCAGATGGTGATTGCAGCCATGAAATTAAAAGACGCTTACTCCTTGGAAAAAAAGTTATGACCAACCTAGATAGCATATTCAAAAGCAGAGATATTACTTGCCAACAAATGTCCATCTAGTCAAGGCTATGGTTTTTCCTGTGGTCATGTATGGATGTGAGAGTTGGACTGTGAAGAAAGCTGAGCGATGAAGAATTGATGCTTTTGAACTGTGGTGTTGGAGAAGACTCCTGAGAGTCCCTTGGACTGCAAGGAGATCCAACCAGTCCATTCTGAAAGAGATCAGCCCTGGGTGTTCTTTGGAGAGAATGATGCTAAAGCTGAGGCTCCAGTACTTTGGCCACCTCATGCGAAGAGTTGACTCACTGGAAAAGACTCTGATGCTGGGAGGGATTGGGGGCAGGAGGAGAAGGGGACAACAGAGGATGAGATGGCTGGATGGCATCACGGACTCAATGGACGTGAGTCTGAATGAACTCCGGGAGTTGGTGATGGACAGGGAGGCCTGGTGTGCTGCGATTCATGGGGTCGCAAAGAGTCAGACACGACTGAGCTGCTGAACTGAAGTGAACTGAAGATAACTAGAAAAGCTAACTTCATAGAGACAGAAAGTAAAATGATGGTTGCCTGGGTAAGAGGAAAAGGTAACTGGAAGGTTATTATTTAATGAGTACAGCTTCAATTTGCAAGATAATGATTAAATATTTTCCAAAGTACTATGAAACTCTGCAAAATAATGACAATGATCATTCCAACTTTGAACCATTATTATTGTGAGATTGAATTAGTTGAAACATTCAAAATGCTTAGAAAAAAATCTGGCAAATGTTAAACATGCCATAACTGTAGATGATATTATTTTATGTCAAGTTTGAAAGTAGAAAATAAATGGAAGATCAGGCCAGTTATATTTGAAATATAAAAGTAGAAATATCTTTAGACCTATAGAAAAATAGATTCAAATTGGAATACATGGCATATTTTGACCAGTAAATAAAATAAATTCAAAGCTATCAAAAATAGTGTAGATTTCTTAAATAATAGTTGTACTAATAGCTAACTAAATATATTAGTCCATTGTATGTAAGCAGTAAAGGAAAAGGGTAAATCGGGATGAGAAATCTTAGTGTGTATGAAACTAGAGTGAGCTGTTATCAGTAAAATATTTTATTAAATTTTTATTGATTGATGTGAATAAATGAATTTAGGTGATTCAAAAATTATTTGGCTATTATTCCAGATTATACTAACAAGGAAGAAAAAGGATCATTTCTGCATTCAATTTATGAAAATTACATATATATAAATTAAAAATTGGCCATTTTACTAATCAAGCAGAGGGTGATGAGAATAAAATAAGTATAAGCAATAGAATCAATGTAAAGAAAGGAGAGAACAAACCCACAAAGCAAATTAAAAAACACTAAGTAAGATGATAGAACTAAGTAATCACAGTAAATTTATGCAGATTAAATTTACATGTAAACACTTAGAGATTAGTTTGTGTGTGCCTCTCTGTGTGTTTTTATTCAAATTATATTCTGCACTAGAGCAGCATAGAAAATAAAATTGTTGGGAAAATTCCTGATGGAAATATTCGTCAAAGAAAAGATAGTCTACACTATGGTATTAATATTAGACAAAACACAATTTAAGCAAAAATGGACTGTCTAAAATAAAGTGAGACACTAAATATTAAAAAACAAACAATAATAATCCAAAAATGAAGGAATATTTGGACTTTATAAATGTATTTATGCAATGTTCTCTAAAGAAACAGCACACAACTTTTAATTTTTTAAATATTAGCTAATTAATAAGGGGAAAATACCTGATAAAAGAAACAGAAAGAAATGAAGATTATTCTAACCACAAAACCAGACTATGTCATACTACAAGAAAACCCTAGTAACATTCCTTTTATGATCTGGAACAAAAGAAAGATGCCAGACACTAATCTAAGACAAGGAAGACAATATTAAAGATATGTCAAATTTTACAAAACTAATCTGTAAATTTTCTGTAGTTCTGATAGACATCCATTAGATAATTTTTATAGAACTTGAAAAATGGATCCTAAAATTCATATTTTTTTTAAACTGTGGAAAATACATATTGAACACATGAGAAGAAATTTAGACTATTTTTGCCATGAATGTGTGGAAGAATTCTATTTTTCAGCACAAAAGTTTTATGAAAACTAATAAAATGAGGTAAAAAAGTAAATAAATAGGAAGAGTGGTAATCTGACTACACTTCATAAGAACAAAATTTCACAAGAATAAAAGGTGAGCAATGGAATAGAAGAAATATTTGGATCCTGTCGACAGGTGAATGGAACACAAATTGTTCTGTATATGTACACTGAAAAAAACTCTCAGCAAAAAGATGGACTTAACTATTGATACTTGCAACAGCACAGATGATGCTTACAGTAATTTTGTTGAGATAAAGAAGGGGAGCAAAATATAGAAGAGAATAAGTACTGACTGATTTAATTTTTATAAAGTTCTAGAAATGCAAATTATTCTTCAGTCCCTATTATTCTACCCCTGCCAATTGTAGTCTTAGGCAAGGGGCAGGGAAGGAGAGGCACAAAGGAAACTAAGTCACAAAGAAAGTTTTGAGATTGATGAATGTGATTTTTATGGTGATTTGTGATTATACATGTATGTATATATGTATCTCTAAATTTATCAACTAACACTTTATATATGCGCATTGGCTTAGACGGTAAAGCTCTGTCTACAATGCAGGAGACTTGGGTTTGATCCTTGGGTCGGGAAGATCCCCTGGAGAAGGAAATGGCAATCTACTCCAGTACTATTGCTTGGAAAATCCCATGGACAGAGGAGCCTGGTAGGCTACAGTCCATGGGGTGGCAAAGAGTCAGACACGACTGAGCGACTTCACTTTCACTTTAATGTATGTCAGGTATATCTCAATAAAGCTATAATTAAAAAAGAAACTGTGTACTCCATGTCAGTTAACTATTATCTTTAAATGCTCTATTTGTAGAAAATATAAGGTTTGCACTAAAGGGAAAAATACATTTTTTAAGTCCTGTGAAGACAAAAGTGATCAGGTGACATGGAATAAGAGCTGAGAAGATGCAAATTTTGAAAATTAAAACAAAGAAATAATTTTGTAAGAGGAAGATATGGATAATAGAAGAGTTTTTGAAAAATATTGGTATATGTGAAAGTATGAAGAGGGAACAAACGGCATGCAATTTCACTTGTTCATACCTTAGGGAATTGACTAAAATCCTTACTTTCTCACCTGAAAATGGAATAATACTACACTATATGTTTTGTTAAAATTAATTAGCATTTATTTATCTGTTTAATATCTCTGTTACATTATAATTTTGAATAACAGGTTTTCACCATCTAATATGAATGTGCCATTTATATAAAAACATTTGCTATTTAATTGTTTATATAGGTCACCATTATGAATATTTCCTTGTTTAGAGTTACATTCATAAATTAAATTAATTTTACTGGTAAGGCAGTCTGTTTTATAAAAGACTGTGTGTTTCAATGCTCTTCATCATGCAAAAAAAGTGAGTTTTAAACAGTTTTAATAATTCTTGCCTGATTCAGTTCAGTTCGGTTCAGTTCAGTTGCTCAGTTGTGTCCTACTCTTTGAGACCCCATGAATCACAGCATGCCAGGCCTCTCTGTCCATCACCAACTCCCAGAGTTCACTCAGACTCACATCCATCCAGTTGGTGATGCCATCTAGCCATCTCATCCTCTGTTGTCCCCTTCTCCTCCTGCCCCCAATCCCTTCCAGCATCAGGGTCTTTCCAATCAGTCACTCTGCATGAGGTGGCCAAAGTACTGGAGTTTCAACTTTAGCATCATTCCTTCCAAAGAAATCCCAGGGCTGATCTCCTTCAGAATGGACTGGTTGGATCTTCTTGCAGTCCAAGGGTCTCTCAAGATTCTTCTCCAACACCACAGTTCAAAATCATCAATTCTTCACCGCTCAGCTTTCTTCACAGTCCAACTCTCACATCCATACATGACCACAGGAAAAACCATAGCCTTGACTAGACGGACCTCTGTTGGCAAGTAATGTCTCTGCTTTTGAATATGCTATCTAGGTTGGTCATAACTTTTCTTCCAAGGAGTAAGTGTCTTTTAATTTCATGGCTGTAGTCACCATCTGCAGTGATTTTGGAGCCCCCAAAAATAAAATCAGCCACTGTTTCCCCATCTATTTCCCATGAAGTGATGGGACCAGATGCCATGACCTTCGTTTTCTGAATGTTGAGCTTTAAGTCAACTTTTTCACTCTTCACTTTCACTTTCATCAAGAGGTTTTTTAGTTCCTCTTCACTTTCTGCCATAGGGTGGTGTCATCTGGATTTCTGAGGTTATTGATATTTCTTGCAGTAATCTTGATTCCAGCTTGTGCTTCTTCCAGCCCAGGATTCATGATGTACTCTGCATATAAGTTAAATAAGCAGGGTTATATTATGCAGCCTTGATGTACTCCTTTTCCTATTTGGAACCAGTATGTTGTTCCATGTCCAGTTCTAACTGTTGCTTCCTGACCTGCATATAGGTTTCTCAAGAGGCAGGTCAGGTGGTCTATTAGTTAAGCTTAAAGGAGTTTCCCTTGATCAGTAAGCTTTCTAAATAAAGTCATATTCTTTACCTCAAAAGTAGTTTTCTTCAATGAATTGTTAAGAAACTGGAACCTCATTTTATTAATTAAAGGGTCATAGATTATTAAGCACATTGCTATCAGAACTATAGTCATGTATGGATGTGAGAGTTGGACTGTAGAGGAGGCTTAGTGCTGAAAAATCGATGCTTTGGAACTGCAGTGGAGCCTCATGGGGCTACAAAAGAATTGAACACAACTGTGTGACTAAACAACAACAAGAACACAAAAATTATTTTGAAAACGGAAGATGTGAACTAATTTCCATTTTAAGAGAATGATTCTGGCTACACTAGAGAAAACAGAATGTAGGGTAGAGGAGTGGAAGTAGGAAATCAAGAGGATATTACAGTACTTTAAATAAGAGCGGAGAAGTGTGAGATCATTGTGAATGCAACGAGAAGTTGGGATTCCTGACACACTTCGGGTATACAGACGTGTAGGATGTGGGGAAAGATTAGAACTAAGGATAAATCCACAAATTATAGCTCAAGAGTAGCATGATTGAGATGTTATTAATTGAGATGTTGAAGACTTTGGATTTATCAGGTCTTGATAGGCACCCATCAGGAAAGCCAGCAAACTGGAAACTTCCATTCTATGGCGTCAGTGCTAAGTGCCTTACACGGAACAAGTTAACAGATATAGAAAAGAGAACAAGGCATAATTCCAGCCTCCCTGAGAATTCCAGCCAAGTGGGCTGTAGGCTGATTAATTATCAGATTGGGCACTCTCTAACCTAAAAAGAAATTGTCTGTGAGGGGCTTGTGCATACCTTCGTTAACATCCCCAAATCTTGGAATATGAAAATGTGGAGAGCAAAATGTGAGTTGTTTCAAATAAATTAGCTCTCTTGACCTGAAAATATAGCATAATTATGAAGTAACAGAATTCATGACTAACAGTAAACAACAAGAAAGTGTAATAGGAAGTTAACAGAATAAATTTCCCCAAGTGCTTTATATCCTTTATTTTATATATTCAAGTACTAGAGCTAAAGATATCATTTCCCAAGCTAGGCTGTTCACTGAGCTGACATTGACCTCATCTTTGCGATTCGGCTGGAGGCACTCCATTCTTGTAACATCATGGCAGCGTATTGGCAACAGTTTGGACTCAACTACCTCTGGTACTCCCAGATCTGTGCAAAAGCCATGAGAGATACACTGAAGACAGAATTCAAAGCAAATGCCGAGAAGACTTCTGGCAGCAGCATAAAAGTTGTAAAAGTCGAAAAGGAATAATTTGCCCTGACTTAACTTGAATGCTATGTTTTAAAAGTGAAGATGTGTAAGCACATGTTATGGCAGATTGAAAATTATCTCACTTCATGGGAGGAAAAATACCTGTCTATTTCATAGACTGACATTGCCAGTAATTTGAAGTATGGCTCAAAAATATATCATTTCACAAGTGTTTAAATAAATGCATGATATAAGAAAACATAATAATAAGTGAAATTAAGACTTTGAGAAAGTATTTCTGTCTTTGATGTTGATCAAGTTTTCTGAAGACCTTAGACTAAGGGTTTGACAACTACTGTCTTTTAAAACATTACTTTTTTATTTTATGGAAGAAATCCAAGACTATAGTATATATTTTGGAATATAAAGAAAAACACAGAAGAACTCTAAAATAGAAAAAAAAATTGTGTTTAATATTTTCTTTCAAAATTAGCCACAGCTAATATTTTGGTGTTTGTTCTAAGACAACATGTAGAAATGCATAGTTTCAAATAAATGTAAACACACTTATGTTAACATTTACCAATTTCCATCAGAGATAATTTATATAAAAGAAAGATGTATGTTATTTACACTACTATGTATAAAACAGATAACCAACGAGAACCTACTGTATAGCACTAGAATTCTACTCTAAGTTGTTTGATGATCTAAATAGGAAGGCAATCTAAAAAAGAGTGGATATACGTATACATATAAATGATTTACTTTGCTGCACCATGAAAACAACACATTTTAGAACTATACTCCAATAAAAATTAATTTAAAAAGAAGAAAGATGTATGTGTTTAGACCACATATTGATGAAGAAAGATGAATATTAAAGAAAAAGAAAATAACCAAAATGTTTTCAAAAGCACATTCACCCTTAGAATTGTAAAATAGGTATTTGTAATTCAGCTTTTCTTGTCGTAATTAACAAGTCACTGAATTAGCTGATCTGGTTCTATTGTGTTTCTTAAAAGACTGCTATGTGCCTAACACTATATTTGATATTTAAATAAAGCAAAGGCATGGATTTTTCCCTAGAAGAATTTAGTATTTTGTTGAAAAATATATAGCTTACCTTCACAAACAAAAATGTCTATCGACATAGAAGAGTATATCTCTAAAATCAAAATAAGGTAATAGTCAAAATAATATTCAATCAACTAATATTCACTAGCTGAATATTTTATTTTCTTACAGAATTTTTTGACACACATGACATACTTTAAGTGAGAGAAAATTCAGTGCTCTGTCTATATATCTTATTAGTACTGACTTTTTACATAAGATTTTAAAATGTATGCTTTGTATTGGTAGTGTCATTTTTCCTAAAAATATGCTATGATTAGTGTGTGTGTGTGTGTGTGTATGTTTGTATCCACTTGTTAAATACTGTTTTCAGTCACTGATATCACTCTAAGTGAAGAATGAAATAAGATAATACTCATAACATCAAACATTATGCTTAATGCCTCGCTCTCTTCTATATGCTCTCCTATTTATCAGCTAATGTGACTTCACAACACCTCAGTGAGCTAAATACTATTGCTATCACCACTTTACTAATGAGGATAAATGAGTCACAAAGAGATGGAGTGTTTTAGCCTAGCGTACCCTTAGTCATGGACTTTCCAGGTGGGGCTAGTGTAAAGAACTTAGCTGTCAACATAGGAGACCTAGGTTCGATCCCTGGGTCAGGAAGGTGCCCTAGAGGAAGGCATAACAACCCATTCCAGTGTTTTTGACTGAAAAATTCTATGGACAGAGGAGCTTGCCAGGCTACATTCCATAGACTCCCAAAAAGTCAGACACAACTGAAGCAATTTAGCATACATGCACCCACTCTTAGTCACTCGGATAGAAAGTGGCACTAGGTTTCACACCCTGGCTATTAGGCTCTAAAATTTGGGTCCTTAATGGCTGTAGCTTGCTGCTTCATGTAGCTTCAGTCCATCAATTTCCATTTTATTACATGAATACATATTTTAAAATTATAATTGTTGAGTATACATATAATTGCAAATAATCACCATTACTTTCAAATTAAAATTCTCAATTTTTAGTCTAAATGTTTTCTGGGAACTTTTTTTCAGGCAACTTACATTTACCAAATTCATCTTACAATTATTCAACCAATTTACATTTCTGATTTTTTCATAAGATACCAGAAACTTTTCTTAGATTTTAGCACCTCCTGTTATTTTCCAGTATTTATATAACCATGTTTTCCCCCCTCAGGATTGTAAAATAGGTTATTTGTAATTCAGCTTTTCTTGTAGTAATTAACAAATCACTGATAGCTGATCTGGTTCTATTGTGTCTCTTAAAAGACTGCTATGTGCTTAACACTATACTTGATATTTAAATAAAGCAAAGACATGGATTTTTCCCTGGAAGAATTTAGTGTTTAGTTGAAAAATATATAGCTTATCTTCACAAACAAAAAATGTCTATATCAGCATTCTTTCTATATCAACTTCTTTTCATGAAACACACAGTGATTTCACCAGGCTGAGAATTCCAATGAATAAGTATCGTGGATAAAACACAATTCCTAGTCCACTGACTAAAACTTTCACATCATTTAAGGTTATATAAAATAAAGTTCTCAATCATATTAGTGCATGAAGACATTGTGAGTATAAAAAGCAACTTGAATCTTTCCAAATAATGTTTTTTCTTCTTCAAGTATATAATTTTTAAGCCTTCCTGGTTTTTGTTACTAGCAATTACTGGCAACTATTGACATATTGGTTTAGAATAATGCTCTTTGTCTCATGCAGTGTTTGAGGGCTTATATAGTCGTGTATGGGTTTATTGAGAAGATAAACTTTGAAGGATGTATATCATTCATATTTGATTTTTTAAATTTAAATTTATATAATTGCTTTACAATATTGTGTTGGTTTCTGCCATATATCCAACATGAATCAGCCATAGGTATACATATATCCCCTCCCTCTTGAACCTCCCTCTCACTCCCAAACCCCATCCCACCCCCTCTACGTTGTCACAGAGCACTAGATTTGAAATCCCTGACTCATACAGCAAATTTCTACTGGCTATATGTCAGGGGAGTTTTTGTAATTTCCCCGGTTCTGTTTTGCCACAGCAAAAAATTTGAAGTGGAGGACAGACCACTGTTACACATCCGTGTTACAGCTCAGTTTTACTTGGCAAGCAAAGGAAAATACATCCTCAAGGCACTAGGGCAGGCCAACCCAAAAGACTCAAAGAGAAGACTGCGACTTAATTTTGGCTCCTCTTTTATGTATTTTTTTCTCCTCCTCCTGAGCCTGCCCTATGTAAACTGGGCTGACCAGGAGGTCTGTTTGTTTTACCTGAGGTGCTCACTCCAGTCATCAGATGTTCCGTTGTTCTATTTTCTCAGATTATTTCCTTTCTTTGTCTTTTAGCCACCGCCGTTATGGACTTCTTTCTCTGTTCTAACTACCTGACATATTTAATTTTACACATTAAAATGTATATGTTTCAGTGCTACTCTATCAATAGCACATTATATTTTAATGTTACTGTGGTCTTTCACTTAAATAAATCATTCTCCTTGAATTCTGTTTTTTGCCTGAGCAATGTGAAAACAACTTTTTTCAATTTCACCAAGATCATCCACTTGAGTAGTTATATGGCTCTTTATTCAAAATTGTCTTGAATTGAATTGAATTAGTATTTTACAGTTCTATCAACACAGCCTATAAACAACTTTAACTCTGCTAATGAGACCACATATCTCATCAAAAAATATTTTTCCACGTACAAAATGCCATCCCCCTCTTTATTCCCTGTGTTTTATCTATCAGCATCTCCAAAGAGTTTTACTCTCTATTGGCAAGCAATTGTCAACCATCAAAAAACAATTTTAAGATAGTTTCCACTAAGAAGCACTCATTTTTTAAAAAAATCTCAGCAGTTAAAAATTTGTATACCCTAATTACCTTGATGCTAAATAAATCATTTATTTCCTATTATACAGTAAGCATTTGAAAAATATAAATTTCCAGAAAAAATCACCTTTTAGAAAGAGATATAATATTTTGCTGTAATAGTTTATTATTATAACAAATGGCAAGAACACATATTTTTATGTCTATATCAAATTTTGCTTTAGGCATATTTAGCAATTTATGTCTAAAGACACATCTAGAAAACCAACCAGGTAAGGTCTAAAGATTTCTTTCTGCAGTAATTAAAAATCTGATTATGAAATATTTTATTGGCAGTTACATTATTGTTCAAGGCAGTTGATTTGTGTTAATGGAATATTTTCTAACTGTAGAATTTTCAGTGGATTTCTTGAAGGAATTAAAATTTAACAAATGCTACAGAAGGCAGCATTGATTTTCATGCAGTATAGTCACCGTAGTCATTGACCAGTACTTGCTGTGCAGCCCAGGGCACTTTCCCAGAATGGACTTCAGCTCATGTCCTTGTGTGAACTGCCCTGACTTGCCTACCCTTTTATGTTCTCTTTGTCCTCATTCAATGGCAGTCATTGAATTTTTATTTCTTCCTACAGGGGCTCTGTGTTACATAATCCTCTTGCCTCTCATTTGCAATCAGTTATACGCTTACTCCTTGGAAGGAAAGCTATGATCAACCTAGACAGCGTATTCAAAAGCTGAGACATTACTTTGCCGACTAAGGTCCGTCTAGTCAAGGCTATGGTTTTTCCAGTAGTCATGTATGGATGTGAGAGTTGGACTGTGAAGAAGGCTGAGTGCCAAAGAATTGATGCTTTTGAACTGTGGTGTTGGAGAAGACTCTTGAGAGTCCCTTGGACTACAAGGAGATCCAACCAGTCCATTCTGAAGGAGATCAGTCCTGGGATTTCTTTGGAAGGAATGATGCTAAAGCAGAAACTCCAGTACTTTGGCCACCTCATGCGAAGAGTTGATTCACTGGAAAAGACTCTGATGGAAGGGCAGGAAGAGAAGGGGACGACAGAGGATGAGACGGCTGGATGGCATCACTGACTCGATGGACGTGAGTCTGAGTGAACTCCGGGAGATGGTGATGGACAGGGGGGCCTGGCGTGCTGCGATTCATGGGGTCGCCAAGAGTCGGACACGACTGAGTGACTGAACTGGACTGAACTGATACCCATCTGATTGCTGACTTATACCCATAATATCCTCTTACTTTCAGTTGTGGTGTAAATACATTTTAAACATTGATCAATTTTGACAACATATTTACTGTGGTTCTTGAACTCTGATATAACCTAAGAAATACACTTGCTCCTTAAACAGAGCTTTGTGGACAGTTACAGTTCACTCCATAAATGTATCCAAATTCTAAATGCAATTTGAATGTCACTCATAGACCTATTTTCTGACAGCTTAGTTAACTTTCTTTTTCACCCTAAGTTTTTCAGTGTTGAAATTTAATGGGCAGATGACAGATTATTCCATGGCTAATACTTCTATAAATTTGTAAACTTGTGATATAAAGATCTGGATTCTAATTTATTAGAAAATAAGCGAAGACTCTTGAGAGTCCCTTGGACTGCAAGGAGATCCAACCAATCCATTCTGAAGGAGATCAGCCCTGGGAGTTCTTTGGAAGGAATGATGCTAAAGCTGAAGCTCCAGTACTTTGGCCACCTCATGCGAAGAGCTGACTCATTGGAAAAGACTCTGTTGCTGGGAGGGATTGGGGGCAGGAGGAGAAGGGGACGACAGAGGATGAGATGGCTGGATGGCATCACTGACTCGATGGAGTCTGAATGAACTCCGGGAGTTGGTGACGGACAGTGAGACCTGGCATGCTGCGATTCATGGGGTCGCAAAGAGTCGGATACAAATGAGCAACTGAACTGAACTGAAGCCTTTGATCTTGGTGCTATGCTGGGCAGAGCTCCAGTCTTAAAATTTATGTAAGCCTCTATAAATGATTTGAGGATAATAAAACACAATTTCACATTTTCATGAGAGTCATGGGAAACCAAAAAGAACAAAATGTTTCTATAATTCTTAATCATCTTCCTTATAAAATTATATCCAAAATCAATATTGTCTTTTCATTATTAATGCAGAATATATATTTTAAGAAATAATGAAATAGTGTAGTTTTATTCTTCAGTAGTCTGAGTATCTTTATGTTTTTATTGGCAATGGGTAACATAGTAGTTGCAATTATCTCTGGGGCTGTTAGAAAGTATACCACAATTTTAAGCTAATGTTTTTTAATTCATTTCAATAAATAGTTTTTAAGTGTTTCTCACATACAATCTAAGTATAATATATTGCATAGAATAAAATGATGAAAAAATGACTCTCTTCTCTAGGACCTAACAATATTATGTGAGCTTTAGATCTGGATAACAAAGCAAAGTTAGCATGCATGCTGTTGATATTTATAGCTAAATTTCACATTATTGATTTGAAATTAAACTTTTTATATGTCAATCATGATTATATGAAGATAATATCAACTGTGATGGTATCAGCATGACTTATGAAGTTAAATCCCTCATGATTACAAAAAGATAATATTTAATCTTCCTGAGAGGAGCAGGGATACTTTCATAAAGGAGAAATAATTTATAGTAGACATGGAAAAAGAATGTCCAGTTTTAGAGAGAATAGCAAGAACATAAGACTAGAAGTGGGAAAGTATAGGACATTTTATAAAATAAGCACTTTACTCTTACAAAGATGATGCTACATGCAGTGAAGAAAGAGATTTTATCATCATGTTAAATAAGTATTATCCCCTATTATTCCCATTCTTGAATTTAAATTTGGAAACAAAAACTGGTATTTAATTCCATAGAAAAAGGAAATCTGATTAGATTTGAAAAAGAACTTTGTTAGAGCTTGGTTAGAAACATAATTAGCCCAATAAACATGCTTTTCTAGAAAGAGGAGGTATAGATGCCCAGATTTATCAAGAGATTATTTCAATGATCCAGAAGAGAATTAATGAAGGCTTGAACTACTCTGTTGTCAAAAGATTGGAAAGAATGGGATGGATTTTGTTTGTTTTTACAAATGGAAGAAATAGACTCTAAAGACAAGTTCCTAAACTCTATGAGGATTTAAAGACAACTCTGAAGCACTTGTAACGTGTAGCTGAGATAATTTTGTTCATACTGCAGAACCAAGAAGGTTGGATAAGGAGCAGGTTGTAAGATGGGCTGAATATATCTGAAGGGCTGACAAGGCATTCAGGTAGAGGAAGCTTTTGAAAACACACATCTGAAGCTCTAGAGAGAGTTGAGAGCTAGAAATTAGATTCAGGAGTCATCTCAACAATGGTCCTGTTCAGTCTATATCAATCTACTTACTATCAAGCCTAGATTCAGTATTCTATAAACTTTTTTCAGTCAAACGTTTATTACAGAGTGTCCACACATTTTCCTCATGGCATTTTAAATTGCTATTTAAAATGGAAATTACACAGTCCCTCTTAGTTCTGTGAATATTGTAATACCTTTGCTTGTGATCTTAAAATAGAGAAAATACAACCCCTTTCTTGAGATTCTGGGAGCTTCAAGGACTACATGATTCTTAAGAACATGTTCTCAGGCTTCTGTCCTCATCCCACTAGCATAAGTAGCATGGTTCTGAGTAGACTATTTAATGTCTTTGTTAATTAATAAAGTGTGAGTGGCAATATTTACCCCAGAAATGTGCACTATTATTAAATGAGATGATGAAAGCACTATTCAAGTGTAAAGGATGATTTTTTTATGTATGTTTTATTTATTTGTTTTTGGCTGTGCTGGGTCTTCACTGCTGCACACAGGCTTTCTCTAGTTGTAGCGAGTGGAGGCTACTCTTTGTTGCAGAGCACGGGTTTCTCATGGTGGTGGCTTCTCATTGCAGAGCTCAGGCTCTAGACGATAGGCTTCAGTAGTTGCAGCATGCAGCCCCTACAGTGTGGGCTACAGTAGTTGTAGAGCATGAGCTTAGTTGCTTCATGGCAAATGGAATCTTCCCAGACCATGGATTGAACCCATGTCCTCTGCATTGGCAGGTGGATTCTTACCCACTATACCACCAGGGAAGCCCAGAGATGATTATTATGTTCTCCAACCACCTCTATCTCGCATTCCCACATGAAACATGCAGCCAACTGGATGGTGATTACAGTATATACCTGGTACCAGGCCTCAAACAGGCTATATTTAGGGTTCAGTAGATTTAGGACATAAAAATAAAGGGTAGGGAGGAGGCATGATGTTGTTGGGCTGTGAGACTTTGGGCAAAGGAACAGTCACTTGAACCTCGGTTTACTGCTCGATAAAACAGAGATGATGCTAGAATCTCTTCATTAGGTGTTGTGACTCCTAAATGCTCAGAGTTATTAGCTATGCACTATCCCATGGACAGAGGAGCCTGGTAGGCTGGCGTGCTGTGATTCCTGGGGTCGCTAAGAGTCAGACATGACTGAGCGACTTCACTTTCACTTTTCACTTTCATGCATTGGAGAAGGAAATGGCAACCCACTCCAGTGTTCTTGCCTGGAGAATCCCAGGGACAGAGGAGCCTGGTGGGCTGCCGTCTATGGGGTCACACAGAGTTAGACACAACTGAAGCGACTTAGCAGCAGCAGCAGCAGCATTACAGTAAAGGGTTCAACTTTTCAGTCTTGGAGTTGGATTTGCAAAATGTAGTATTTATTTTCTTAAAAAAATTAAAGTTAACATAGCTCTGCAGGCCTTAAAACAGCTATCGGCAAATTTCTTATCAGTTCAAGGTAACAGTCACTTCTGGTTCTAAAATGAATTCAATTCAGAATTTTGAGTCAGTTGAAGTTTTCACACCTGCTCCCTTTGCAGTTCATCATCTCTGGTGCTTAATTAGAGTCCAGGAATCAGATCAGGGGTGTCTGGTCCACAGGCTCACATGTTGTCATCTTTTATTGCTGCTCTCCACTGTTGTATAGCATGTTAACCTTGTACCTGTCATTGTGCACTGGTATTTGTTGCTGACACCCATGATCTGTGTAACTTAAAGGTAAGAAGTTCACATAGTGTGTCTTCATTACACTCCCCTCTATTGCTTGGCTGTTATGCGATAGCAACAAATAATCCCCAACTCACAATGACTTATAACAACAAAGAGTTATTTCTTGTTTAGGCTGCATATTTACTGAAGATCATAGCAGTTCCACTCAGTGTCAGTCTTTGTCATAGGATACAATTTGCAGGAGTGGCTCCTATCAAGGACCTGGCTGATATTACTGTGGAGAGAGTGGAGGCACAAAATGGATCATAAAGATTTGCTAGAAAGCACTTACGTTCAGCTCAGTTCAGTTCAGTCGCTCAGTCGTGTCCGACTGTTTGCGACCCCATGAATCACAGCACACCAGGCCTCCCTGTCCATCACCAACTCCCGGAGTTCACTCAGACTCACGGCCATCGAGTCAGTGATGCCATCCAGCCATCTCATCCTCTGTCGTCCCCTTCTCCTCCTGCCCCCAATCCCTCCCAGCATCAGAGTCTTTTCCAATGAGTCAACTCTTCGCATGAGGTGGCCAAAGTACTGGAGTTTCAGCTTTAGCATCATTCCTTCCAAAAAAAATCCCAGGGCGGATCTCCTTCAGAATGGACTGGTTGGATCTCCTTGCAGTCCAAGGGACTCTCAAGAGTCTTCTCCAACACCACACTTCAAAAGCATCAATTCTTCAGCGCTCAGCCTTCTTCACAGTCCAACTCTCACATCCATACATGACTACTGGAGAAACCATAGCTTTGACTAGACGGGCCTTAGTTGGCATAGTTATGTCTCTGCTTTTGAATATGCTATCTAGGTTGGTCATAACTTTCCTTCCAAGGAGTAAGTGTCTTTAGTTCCACTCATACCTCATAGACCAGAGGAAGTCACATGGCCAACTCTGACTTCAATGGTTGTGGAAGTATAACATTCTACCAAGGAGGAATAGCAAATATTTTTAAATAATGTAATCTACTCCAACTCCCCAGGCTTCTTTGGGGCCCCCAGGTCCCTTTCTGGCATAGCTGTTTCTCAGGGAGCCGTGTGTACTTTTCACATGTATCTCAGTTTCAAGGTGAGCTGATCAGGACACTGGGATTGCCCAGTTACATCTGCCTGGATTCCAGAGTGCAGACTTTCAACTCTGTGGGGAGATATACAACAATCTAATGTCAGATATTCAAACACATTTTAAACTCTGTTTCTAGTACAGTTCTGCACATAAAAAACACATGATAGACTTCCTCCTACCATTTGCAAGGCCTGAGGTAAGCATACGCATGGAGGCTCCCATATTATGTCTAAATATTTAAGTTATGACATGCCATGAAACTACTACACAAAATGTGCTCTAGCTTTCCACCTTGACAAATAAATCTTTATTAAAACCAGGAAGGCTAGTTCTTCATCAGAATGACAGAGAAGTAAGAACCTGCCCAGTCCCAGGACCGAGGCCCATTCCAATGGGCCCTTTTTTTCACCTCCAGCTTTCTGCTACACTCAAGGAGACCTCACACCCATACACAAGGCTATTTGAGCCAGCTCTTCCATGCTTTATCTATATCCTCAGCATCTAGGCTGGAATTCACCAGCAGTCACTTGGTCTGCCTTTAGGGAGGTAGACTTGGGAAGAAGACTCATACAGGGCTTGGAAACAATCTCAGTGACATTTGGACTGGAAATTTAGGGACCCTGCAACTTCTAGAATGATCTAGAAGGAGGTATGTAAGCCATGGATGAGCACATACCTTTGGAGCCAAGACTCCTCACCTTTAGGGAAGAATGTAGACAGATGAGGGTCAAAATGGGGCCCTTTAAATAGATGACATTCATGGGGACCCCCTGTCCTACAGTCTCAAGGTGCTAAGTCAAATAAACTTTAGAGTGTATTATTATAAATTATATCTATATCAAAGTGTACTTTCACATATTTGTGTATGTCAGTAGTATAATCTAATTGTGGATAGATTCTAAGAGTTCGTCTTTCAAGACTATCTGCTTGTTTCATTTTTGTTAAGCTGCAGGCACTGATTCCAGTAGTCGTCTCATTTTTGTTAAGCTGCAGACACTGATTCCAGTAGAATCATACTCACCTGGCTTCTAAGCAAAACTGATCTAGTCAGAAAGCATTTAAACAGCACTTATCCATTTCATAGCATACCATTCTTTTAAAAAATTTATTTACTTATTTATTGAAGGATAATTGCTTTACAGAATTTTGTTGTTTTATGCCAAATATCAACATGAATCAGCCATAGGTATACATCTGTCCCCTCCCTCTTGAACAGGGTACTTTTCTTTTGGGAAATAATTTCCCAAAATTTCCTTGTAAGTAATTATCTTCTTTAATACTTTTAATAGACAGCACTACTTCTAAAACTGCATGTTCTTTATATCTACTGTGTAAAGCAATACTTATTTGTCTTCGCAAATAACAAAGTTTCTGACTTTTGTCTAAGAATATGATACTAATTTATCAGCAGACTGTCTTCATCTTTGCTATGGATCACAAGAGACTTGCCTGCCTTCCCTGGCATGATCCCTGCTCTTTGAGAAAGATGTCTTTTGTACATAGGTTGCCAAGATTTGAGGGCTGTGCTGATGGCCAAAGAAGTTTTGCTCTAGGTGAAATTAAATGAGATTTCAGCTGTGGCCTCACTTGTACCCAAACTTCATGTTTCCTGTTTCCAACATAATCGTTATATACATTTGGCTTAAATTAATCAGTGTCATTTACGATTAGGCTGGCAAGTCTTCCTTAGAAAAACAAAGAATAAAGATTCTTCACAAATGTGAGTTTTAATTCTGTGTGGATATAAGAATACCCTTCTTTTTTCAGCAGTCACCCACAACAAAGACAGCACTTTTAAAAACTGCCAATTTGTTTTATCTTATGTGTATTTATTTATTTATTTTTTTGATTCTCAAATGGGGAAAACATGAAACAGGATTTCCTGCATGTAACTAAGCTGAAATAAGAAAGACAATTACTTTTCCCAAATGAAATATTCTATTTCTTTAGTTTGCTGTTTATTAATTTCCCAACTTCATTTTATGCTGATCTAGATTTCAGTAGTTTTCCCTGAACACAACTTGAACAAAAGATGTTTAGGTTAATTTTTTTTTAATTATTATGTATCTATGGTGTGAGAGGCACTTTTCTATGAACTGGATAATGATAAAAGACAGCCCAGATTTTTACTGTCATGGAACTTTCATTTTGGACCTGAAGTGAGGACAGATTAGAACAGAAAAAATAAATAAATTATTTAAAATAGTGATCATTATGACCCCTCAAAATGTTACTGGGACAGAGAATGATTGGGGAATATAATGTATGGTGTACTGTCTTTGATAAGAGATAAGATTTCAGCTGAAAACTTTTTTATGAAAAAGATGAAACAATGCCTGTGAACATTTGGAGGAAAACTCAGCTACAAGTAACCTTCAAAGACAACAGTCCAAAAAAAGGACCAGTTTGGTGTGTTTCAGGATTGGAAAAAAAGTCATTGTACTGGGAGATTAATGAACAAAGAAAAGAGTAATAGGAAATGAAGAAGGCTCAATACCCAGGGGTCAAATTAATTACAGTATCCCAGAGCATTGTAAGGTACCTTCTATTTTACTTTTAGGAGAGAGTCACTAGAGGATTTTCAGCTAAAAAGTAATGTGGCGTAAGTTATAATTTTAGGAGATTACTTTGGTTGTTGATTGTAGAATGTGTTTTGGGTCAGCGCAGGGCTTCCTTGATAGCTCAGGTGGTAAACAAGCTGCCTGCAATTCAGGAGACCTGGGTTCAGTTCCTGGGTCACGAAGATCCCCTGGAGAAGGGAAAGGCTACCCGCTCCAGTATTCTTGCCTGGAGAATTCCACGGAGAGAGGAGTCTGGTGGGCTACAGTCCATGGGGTCTCAAAGAGCTGGATATGACTCTGACTAACACACTATGCAGTACTGGATGATAGGGTGGAAAAGAGTGAAAGCATGGAGTCAATTAAGACAGAATAATAATTTGCAGCCTGGATCCCTTTCTGATTTTAGACCTTTCCATACAGAAAGAAAATATGACATCATCTAAACTCTTTGGTTGTTCATTTTTCTTTTTGGCCTTTCGCAGTTTGTATCCCCATTATTTCTTGGTCTCTCTTCTCCTTTATCTAAGATATTAAGTCACTGACACTTCCTGCATGCATTCAGAGCTGCACCTCTGACCCCCTTTTTGTAGAGGAATGTGCAGAATTTTCCTCTGGTGAAAATACCATGATATGTAGTTGTTGCATATAGAGTGACCAGATCCTGATATCCAGATAAATGAGAACAGTATTTATAGAAGCTACTCATTATTTTTCAAAATTGCTAAATATTCATAAGCATATCTATGATCCCATAATTTCAGATAATAGACAGATATATTTTGTTTTTGCCTCTTTCTGGCTTAGTTATTATAAGTTCTTAAAATGTAAGTGATGAGAAAAACAGCTTTGTGAACATAGAAATTTTTTCAAGCTATAAAAAAGAAAAAATATTTTTTTCTGATTTCCTCCTCACCCCCACCCCCAAGTTATTAGATGCTGGCAGCTGAGCACATTAAGAGGATTAGAAACATGCATGGTCTTCTACTTAGTTTTCTGTCCTTATCATACATGTCCAGTCTAATTTCTGGAACATCACTTTTGTTGTCAGTTATTAATCTTTCTGAGGTGGAACACTTAGTGGTTTTGGTTCAGTCAATAACTCCTCTGGTGTTAAAATGCTCTCTAAATGCAGTGGCTCATGTGTGTTCTTTAATTTCATTTCTGGCTCGGTGTCTCAATCTTTCCCTTTGGTGGAGCCATCGTGGGGCCCAACTCCATAGAACTATTTATTAATATGAAAAAGTCTCTGGATTTAGTGGATAGAGGGAAGTATTACCCATTGCTAGGAAGTGTTGAGTGATTTCCACAATTCCTTTTCTCCGAAATCTCATTATTGTGATTTCTGTGCTTTCAAAGGATGGGTGTTCACAACAGAAATGAGGTTGTGGTTTAGACTGAAAAAAAGCCATAAATAGGAAAAATATCACCATGTTTTCCAACAGATGCTCTCTCTGCCTCAAAGCTTGAGTCTATCAAATTATTGAAAGGAGCATTTGTAACATCATGCCTCAGTGAGGGATAGAAAAAATAAACCCTCAGGTATCTTTATGAAATATTCTATGTATTTAGAATTAACAACTAAGTGAGCAAGAAATTTAAAAGATGTGTTGCTAAAACTTAAAAACTGTGCTGTGATTTGCTTGGGCCACTGTCATAAAAATCTTTTCTTAAGAATGCTACCTTATTCTTGAGTCCAAATAACCAAGCATTCATTTTATCTGTTTTAGGAGGTGGCACCTTTGCTTTAAATTTAGCCACAGGTGATTCAGTACATGTCAGTTCATGTAAACTTTGCAAGTTTTATACTCAGCAGCCCACATCATCTTTGTCACTACCAGTTTTTTGACCAAATCTTAGATCTAGAAGAACGTGACTTAGTATTTCTATGGCTGATGTGTACAATTCAATGCAAATACTGTAATGGAATAATTGTGGACTATTTTATGTATTCATGAAGTCATTTTCTATATTCTAAACTAATTAAGGCAGAAATTCTTAGTAGATTCTGACTGTGAACTAGGGATTGATTTGCTCCTAGCAACTACTTCTATTTCAAGCCATGTCTTAATATGTCTGTGTGTGCTAAGTCACTTCAGTCATGCCCAACTCTTTGCGACCCTATGGACATAGCTAGCCAGGCTCCTCTGTCCATGGGATTCTCTAGGTAAAAATAATGGAGTGGTTGCCATGCCCTCCTCCAGGGGATCTTCCTGACCCAGGGATCAAACCACGTCTCTTGCATTTCTGGCATTGTAGGTGAATTTTTTTTTACCACTGAGCCACCAGGGAAGCCCATATCTTACTAGAGAGGACCTTAAAGCAAGAACATCAGGTTCTATCATCTACCTATTGCAAGTTCTTTTATAACAATGAGCCAGGATGGCTAGGGTTGTGCTGTGGTAACAAGCAACTATAAAATATCAGTGTCTTCAAATAAGAAAAGCTTTCATACTCCTCAGGTGCATGGCCACTGAAAGCAGGCCAGGGGTATCCTGCTCTTTGGGGTCAGTGTGAGATCAGACTAAAGGAAATGGTGACTTCCTGCAGGTTGAGCCAACGAGGAAAGTGCTCAGCAAAGAACATTTAAGGTATGTGCTGGGGCAAGTCAGTCTATGTTCTCAATCAGAAGTGACACACTCACAACTTCCTGGTCAGGAGGAATCACATGGGCCTAAGGGGCATGGAGAGAGGAAAGGGGGTTTGTGCCAGTTGTAGAAAATACTATCCTACAAATATCATATAGGTAGAACAATTAGAAGTTTTGATAACCACTCAAATGAGTACCATCACTTTACAACTGGCCTTCTTTGAGGTTTTTATGGACTGCTACATTGAACTTTGGATACCTGGTTTCTTTACACCAACTTTGCCTGAACAATCAGTTCTTGAAGGAAGGTTAGAAGAAAGAAAAGGGAAAACAAAAACAAAAACTGCTGAGCTGAAGAAGCAGAGAAACAGTGGCACATTGCTTTTCTGCTTTTGATAATGATTAGTTAGGAAGGGAAAGCTGGTGCCGGTATTAGTCTCCTTCCTGACACTTGCAGGACAGCCATGCCGTGAACTGACTTGCCCCAGCACATACTGTAATGTCAGTGGAGTCTCAGCATTTAGTTGCACCGTGTGTCTATGATTTCCTGTGACAGAACTGTATCTATCTGGCACTTTCCTGGCATCCTTGGACTTCTGCTTCTCGGTGAAATACTTTCACACCAGGAGATCCAGAAGTATTCAAAATCATTCATTGAGAACTTGGAGCAGATTGAAAAAAATTTATGAGTTGTGCTTCAGCTTTGCTTAAGGGAATTCCTTTGGCCCACTCCCAAGCATTCTGTTAACTTCCTTAGATTTCACCAAAGAATGTTAATCATAATCTCAACTTCCCTATCTATTAGGCAGATATGTCTACCTTCAACTGGTAACAGTGAGCTGTTCAGTGCAAGCACTCACCAGGAATAAAGGCTTGAGCTCAGTTCAGTTCAGTTCCGTCACTCAGTCATGTCCGACTCTTTGAGACCCCATGAACAGAAGCATGCCAAGCCTCCTTGTCCATCACCAACTCCTGGAGTTTACCCACACTCATATCCATTGAGTCGGTGATGCCATCCCACCATCTCATCCTCTGTCGTCCCCTTCTCCTCCTGCCCTCAATCTTTCCCAGCATCAGGGTCTTTTCAAATGATTCAGTTCCTCACATTAGGTGGCCAAAGTATTGGAGTTTCAGCCTCAACATCCGTCCTTCCAATGAACACCCAGGACTGATCTCCTTTAGGATGGACTGGTTGGATCTCCATGCAGTCCAAGGGACTCTCAAGAGTCTTCTCCAACACCACAGTTCAAATGCATCAATTCTTTGGCACTCAGCTTTCTTTAGAGTCCAACTCTCACATCTATATGTGACTATTGGAAAAACACTAGCCTTGATTAGACAGACTTTGTTGACAAAGTAATGTCTCTGCTTTTTAATATGCTATCTAGGTTGATCATAACTTTCCTTCCAAGGAGTAAGTGTCTTTTAATTTCATGGCTACAATCACCATCTGCAGTGATTTTGGAGTACAAAAAAATTAAGTCAGCCACTGTTTCCACTGTTTCCCCATCCATTTACTTTATTCCCCATGAAGTGATAGGACTGGATGCCATGAACTTAGTTTTCTGAATGTTGAACTTTAAGCCAACTTTTTCACTCTCCTCTTTCACTTCCATCAAGAGGCTTTTTAGTTCTTCTTCACTTTCTGCCATAAGGGTGGTAGCATGTGCATATCTAAGGATATTGATATTTCTCTTGGCGACCTTGATTCCAGCTTGCACTTCTTCCAGCCCATTGTTTCTCATGATGTACTCTGCATAGAAGTTAAATAAGCAGGGTGACAATATACACCTTTGATGTACTCCTTTTCCTATTTGGAACCAGTCTGTTGTTCCATGTCCAGTTCTAACTGTTGTTTCCTGACCTGGATATAGATTTCTCATGAGGCAAGTCAGGTGGTTTGGTATTCCTATCTCTTTCAGAATATTCCACAGTTTAGTGTGATCCACACAGTCAAAGGCTTTGGCATAGTCAATAAAGCAGAAATAGATGTTTTTCTGGAACTCTCTTGCTTTTTCGATGATCCAGCAGATGTTGGCGATTCGATCTCTGGTTCTTCTGACTTTTCTAAAACCAGCTTGAACATCAGGGAGTTCACGGTTCACGTATTGCTGAAGCCTGGCTTGGATAATTTTGAGCTTTACTTTACTAGCGTGTGAGATGAGTGCAACTGGGCTGTGTGGCGCAGGTCCGGCCGAGAGGAGCTACTCCACATCCAAGGTCAGGAGGGGCAGCAGTGCTCATGTCCAAGGTAAGGGCTTGAGCTCACTGCTTCTTAAAGTTATCAAGCATCCAACTAAGGCTTTTTCCTTCTGAATTCTCTTGTTTAGGTTTTTCTGAAGTGTAATTTACATACAATAAAAGAACATATTGAAAATGTACAATTTTATATGACATATAAACACAAGTTGTTTATATGAAACCATCAACACAGTCACAGAATGAATGTATTCATCAGTCCTAAAAGTTTCCTGGTACTACTTTTTCATGCCACCTGCTGGCTCTTCCCTCTCCTATCGCAAGACAATGATTTCTGTCACTATAGATTAGCTCACATTTTCTAGAACTTTATATAAAGAGTCAATAGTATGTAAATTTGTTTAATCTGACTTCTTTCACTAAGTATGCTTATTCTGGTATTTATCTCTGGCATTGTATCAATGTTGATTCCTTTTTATTGTTGAATGTGCTGTGTCCTCAGCCTCTCAGTTGTGTCTGATTCTGTGGGATCCTATGGACTGTAGCCCACCAAGCTCCTCTGGCCACGGCAGTCTCCAGGCTAGAATACTGGAGTGGGTTGCCATGCCCTCTTCCAGGGGATCATCTGGCCCAGGGATCAAACCCATATCTCCTGCAATGCAGGCAGATTCTTTACCACTGAGCCACTGGGGAAGCCCTCTTGCTGAATAGTATTTCATTAACTGAATATATCACATATAGACATATAAATAAATACACATATAAACACATATACAATTACTTGTTGATAAACATGTAAGCTGTTTCTAACTTTTAATATTACTAATAAATATTCTATAGATTTTATATACAAGTCTTTGTATGAACACATTTTCATTTATTTTATGTAAGTACCTATGATTGGAATGACTAGATCATTTGGTAGATATATATTTAACCCTTTAAGAAACTGAAAAATTGTTTTCCAAAGTGCTTTCACCATGTCATATTCTCAAAAGCACTGTATGGAAGTTCCAGTTTCTCACTAAACACTTGGCATTGTCAATCTTCTCCATTTTAATACTTGTTTTCTGATATTTCCTTGTGGATTTGATTTCCACTTACCCAATGACCAATGATACTAAATATCTGGTCATATGCTTATTTACTGTCTATATATTATTTTTGGTGAAGTATCTCTTTAAGTCTTTTGCCCTTTTATATTTGAATGTTTTGTTCAATTATTTTTGAGAAATGAGAGATAAATTTTCTATTGTTGAAATAATTAAAAGAAATTAAGTTTTTCTGAAACTAAAGAAATGTACAAAGACATGGTTGCTATCAAGCATTTAAGAGTAATTTGTCAACCCAATGACCATCAACTGCTACTATGTATATATTCCCTCAAATATGGTACTATGCTATACAATGATACAACCATCAAATTTAATAAATTAGCAATTATATATTATTATCATTTAATAGTCTAATCCCAGTAAAATTTTGCCAGTTATTCCAATAATGACTCTAAAGACATAAAAATCCACTGTAGAATCATATGTTGCATATGGCTGTTATTTCTCTTCACAGTCCTTCATTCAGCAAAATTTCTTTACTCTTTCTTACGCTTTTAGAACCTTAATGCTTTTAAAGGGTACAGATCAGTTATTTTGTAGAATGAATGCCCTTCAGTTTAGGCCTAACTTCTGGTTATGCATTTCTGACAGAAATATTGAATATGCTGAATCCTTTTCATCAAATATTATTTTAAAATATTGAGGTATAATTGACAAGCAATGAACTTACTTGTTCATATTTAAAGTATATAATTTGATAAGATTTAATCTATGTATATGCTTTACCATAATTAACACAATAAGCATATCTGTAACTTTCCCAAAAGTATTCTGGAGCCCTTCTTAATGCTTTATTCCAAACTTCCTCTCCCATCCCCAAACAACAACTAATTTGCTTTCTGTCACTGTAAATTAGTTTGTATTTTCTAGAATTCTATATAAATGTGATCATACAATATGCACTATTTTTGTCTGGCTTCTTTCACTTGGCATAATTATTTTGAGATTCATCCATGTTGTAGTATGTATCAATATTTATTCCTATTTTTTTGTGTGTTTTTAAGCAGTATTCTATTGCATGATATACCACAGTTGTTGGCACTTGTTGATGGACATTTGTGTTGTTTCCATTTTTTTGACTATTACAAATAAAGCTGCTATGAACATTCATGCACATGTCTTTGTATGGACATATGCTTCTATTTTGCTTGAGAAAAACTTTGGCGTGAAATAAGTGGATCATATGGTAGGTGTATGTTTAACTCTTTAAGAAATTCCCAAATATTTTTTTAAAGTGGTTGTTCCATATTATATTCACCAGCATTGTGTGAGATGTTCAATTTGTTCACTTCCTCACCAGCACTTGGTAGGGTCAGACTTTTTAATTTTAGCAATTCAAGTGGTGTGTAGTGACATCTCATTGTGGTTTCAGTTTAAAAATTGCTAATGACTAATAATGTTAAGAGTTTTTCATGTGCTTGTCATTTGTATATCAGGAGCTCTTGAGAAATCACTCAAAATATACTTGCTAGCAAAATTTCAGTGCTACATTCATGATGAAAATCTATGGCTCTGTGTCACAATATTTTATCATTTGGGGGGATGGGTTGGTTAAGACATCTGTATTTTCTGTTTCAAACCATCAGTACTTGCCTCTCTATCAAATTATTGAAAAGCTGGAATACACTTCTGTTTGATTTCAACAAAAAATAATTTTTCAAACGTTGAAAGCCTTGAGCATTTCTCTCAAAGCATTTTGCAAGCTGGTTACATCTTGTTGCTCTTTATATGGTTACTTTGGTGCTCAGAGATTACTGATTGGAAGCAGGCTATGGTTCTCAGACACACAGCATTTCACCTGTACTTTGTTGGCTTTCTTTATCAAACAACATTTTTTTCTTTGTTTTGTTTTGTTTTGTTTTTAAGTCAGTGATTCTTAATTTCCACAGAAATTAAAAATTTCTTATACAAAGAAATGATTCTAGAGATGAAATATCTAAAATGTTATGTTATGTTACATCTAACAATGTTATATATTCTTTGAAATGCAAATAATAACATCTTAAATATGAACAGCCTGTTTCCTTTCTGTCCCTTGCACATAGCTCAACTACAATACCAGTAATCCCTTGGAGTTAGTTGGTCATGTCACTTGGGTTTTGACCAACTGAACAGGAACAAGTATAACATGTGCTACTCCCAGATCTGTTCATAAAAACCCATCCCATGAGATCTTCATTCTTTCACCTTCTGGATGATCTTGTGACAAATATTGAAAATGGTAGTTCAACAAGATGAAATGATAGCAGAGTACTGGAACCACCACCTGGAGGAGATCCACAGATGCACCAGGAGCATGGGTTTCGTGGATTATGCAAATAATGTTCATTGTTTTCAGCCATTGAAATTTGGGAATATGTCTGATACAGCAAATAGTATTGCTGTTAATAATACAGAAGTCATTACGTCCAGAAAGATAGGCCAATAATATTTTTACATTTTTCTACTGATGTTCTTCCTCTTTGTCTGGACTTCAGCTTCTAGTCCTTGATGGAATATTGAAGCCCACTGAGACGACAGTGCTTGGAGTTTAATTGAAAGGTGTGACTACTGTGCAACAGTCCTTTTAATCAAAATGTTAAAAAGGAAACTTTATTAAACTATGATTGAATATATAAAATTAAGATGTAATGCATTTTAAATATATTAGCTCAAATAATAAAATATTAAATTAAGATTTAATAAATTAAACACAGATTAAACTAGATTGAAAAAATACTTTTAAAAATCTCAAATACACCAGAGGAATTATTAACCATTTTATTTAAAACTGAAATTCTATCAAGTTCCAGAGCAATAAAATGGGAACTGTTGAAGGGAACCTAGCACATTGGGTATACAGCCATTGTACAGTAGGTAAAGAGACTTATCAAAAGACTGAAGTAAATTTTTAATACTCTTCTTTAAAGTGTGTGAGAATAAGAGCAAAGTGAAACAGCATGCTGAATCTACCAGATCCCAAGAGGTCCCAGTGGCAGTGCCAACCCTCATGGTAAGCACACGGTTCATCTATTTAGAACTGTTACCTTTTCCCATGCCCAACATAAAAGCTTCTTGAAAGTGATATCGTTGTTTGTGCTTATATATTTTCATGAGACAGGCTGGCTCTCTACAGATACTGGCCTTTGGGTCTAGAAAGACTCTTTTCACAAGGGAAAAACAGTAGTAAGAGTAAAATATCTTCATCAAAAAAAGTGTCAACTGAAACAAAAATGACTTAAGACTCTGTTTTTCATGTTTAATCCTGAGGATAAATGAATGCAAACATATCTTTGTAGTGAACTTAATAAGTGCCAGTTCAAAACCCTTAAATAAGCATTGTCTCATGCAATTTTTATAATGGTACTATGAGAAAAGTATTATTTTTCTGATTATACAGATGAGGAAATATCAGGGAGGACAAGACATTTTCCAGGGTTGAAACAGCTAGAAATCAATGTAATCAGACTCAAGATTTTATCTCTCTTACTCCATATCCCATGCTGTTTCTATTACTGAAACTCTGTGTGTGTGTGTGTGTGTGTGTGTGTGTGTGTGTGTGTGTGTGTGTGTGTCTATTCTGGATGACAAGAGTGGTTTGTATTTATGGCTAAATTATATCCTTGAGGGAATTCAGGCAGTTTCCCAGATGACAAGTCACTATGCATAATCATAAGAATTAAATGAAAGTACAGATGATAATAATAATAATAATAAATAAGTATAGCAGTTACTATTAATTAAGCACTTAATGATGTGAGACACACTGATAAATACTTTGCTTGCAATAACTTGTTTGATCATCTGAATGACTTGTGAAATAAGCTCTTTTACTACCTCTATTTTATAGGTCAGAAACGTGAGATTTAGCTTAAGAAACATCTGCAGCGCCACAGAGTTTTTAACTCACAAGGCTGGATTCAAACTCAGCATTACCTGCTCTCCATTCCACCCAGTAAATCAATCTCCATCCACTCTCCAATGGCATATTTAGATTGACTGATATGGGAAAAATAGAATTGAGGACCACCTTGGTTTCTACTCTAAACCTCCTCAGCTGGCCCTTTCCCAAGTCTTAGAAGCTGTAACAATAGACTCATGTTCATGCAGGGTCCAGACTGACATGACATTTTTGTCTTAAATACTAGAATAAGCAAGGAAGACATTGCTTATGAATGTCTTCATAAGCAGAAGGTGAATAAATTCAGTTTTTCTTTTTTTTTTTTATTTTGGCTGTATTGGGAGGCTGCCAAGATCTTATTTCCCTGATCTAAGTTCCTGGGCCCAAGGCAGTGAAAGCTACAAGTCCTAACCACTGGACTGCCAGGGAATTCCCTACTTAATATCCTTCCTCATTTCCTTTCACTCTTCAACCACCTGTAATCTGACTTCAATCTTCTTCACTCCGCCAGAGTTTACTAATGACAACAAATTATCAGATATCAATGGCCTCTTTTGAGACCTCATTGCTTTTGGTTATATTAAAAAAGTCCACCACCCTATTCTCAATATTGTTTCCTGACAACTTCCAAAATGTTCATTTTTCTGTTTTTTTCCTACTTCTCAAATTGTTCCTTCAATTGTTTTTTCATCTTTTTCATTTTCATCTCCATCTGACTGCTAAATTTCTAACCTTCTGCATTTGGTTTTTACTCTATGCTGTTCCATTTCCTTCTATGGGTATTACCTGCAGCACAAAGACATTGTGTGTGTTTTTTATTTTTTTCCCCTCTAGTGTGTCTTATTTCAGTCAAAAGTATAGCCTTCTGGACACTGTTTTTTGGAAGGGTTCATCCACACTCCTATTTCCAAATCTATCTCAATATAATATATTTATCCATATACAGAACCAGATTTCTAAGTCTCTACATCTCAATATGGGCTTTCCTGGTGGCTCAATCTGTAAAGAATCTGCCTGCAATGCAGGAGATCTGAGTTCAATCCCTGGGTACGAAGATCCCCTGGAGAAGGAAATGACTACCCACTCTTGCTTGGATTTCATGGCAGAGGAGCTTGGAAGGGCTTCAGTCCGTGGGGTTACAAAGAGTCAGATGTGACTGAGTGACTAACTTTCACTTTTCATGTCTCAGTATTTTTGGATACCTATAGTGAGATGTCAAATGTAATGTGCTGCAAACTGATCTTATCCTAACTATATGTTGATTAAGAACATGCCTGCTAGAGTCTTATTTTTCTACTTATTAGCTGTCACCTTGGACTTCCCAGGTTCAGTGGGTCAACAATCCATCTGCAATACAGGAAACACAGGCAGACTCAAGTTGATCCCCGGCTCGGAAAAATCACCAGGAAGAGGGCATGGCAACCCACTCCAGATTCCTATTTGGAGAACCCCATGAACAGAGGAGCCTGCTTGACTACAGTCCACAGGGTTGCAAAGAGTTGGATATGACTGAAGTGATGAGCACACACACACAGCTGTGATCCTGCAAGTTATTCAGTTGCCCTGCGTTTCATATTCTTACTTGATAAAGTGGAGATGATTATATTACCTTCACTCTTAGTGTGACTTGATTAATTGTACTCCAGTCAGGTCTTTTTTGTTTAGCTGCTCTGAACCTGCTGATTACCAGTCACTTCCCATGCCATTATGTTCACTGATCTTGATCAGAGTAGAGAGTTGTTTTGTTGTTCAGTGACTAAGTCGTGTCTGACTCTTTGCAACCCCATTAACTTGTGGCACCCTAGGCTTTCCTGTCCTTCACTGTCTCCCAGAGTTTGCTCAAATTCATGTCCATCGAGTCAGTGATGCTATCTAACCATCTCATCCTCAGCCACCCCCTTCTCCTTTTGCTTTCAATCTTTCCCAGCATCAGGGTCTTCTTCAATGAGTTGGCTCCACATCATGTGGCCAGAGCATTGCTGCTTCAACTTCAGGATCAGTCTTTCCGATGAATAATCGGATTTGATTTCCTTTAGGATTAACTGATTTGATTTCCTTGAAGTCCAAAGAGTCTCAGGAGTCTTCAACAGCACAATCATTTGAAAGCATCAATTCTTCGGTGCTCAGCCTTCTTTATGGTTCAACTCTCCCATCCCTACATGACTGCTGGAAAAACCATGGCCTTGACTATACAGACTTTTGTCAGTAAAGTGATGTCTCTGGTTTTTAATATGATGTCTAGGTTTGTCATAGCTTTCCTTCCAAGGAGCAAACATCTTTTAATTTCATATTTTAATCACCACCATCAGCAGTGATTCTGGAGCCCAAGAAAGTAAAATTGGTCACTGCTTCCACTTTTGAGAGACTCATAACCAAAATTTCACCGTCTGTCTGTACATTATCAAATATTGATCTTAAATATGAAGGTGTATCAGTTGAATTTTTCTGGCAACAGGAAGTGCTTTTCCTAATTTGTTTAAGATACCCGTAAAATTTTATTACTTAAGAAAGTTTAACGTTTTGGTGCATGGGTAGCAAAATGTCTGCTGTAGTTGCCTGTTATCTGAGAATGGCTTTGCTTTGTGCTGTAATGCAGCTGGAAAAAAGAATCTAACCTCTAGATTGTGAAGAACACTCTTCCTATTTTCCTGAAGAAGACCAAGTTCAAACAAGTTCAAAGAGTTATATGCACACACACACATTTTCTTCTTGGAGGGTAAGTTAGTGAGTCACTGAATTTATGCTACTTTACAAGACTAGCAAAGTTGTTACCCATCGAAATGTGTGATTTAACCATTTCAAGATTCATAAAGTAAGCCTATATTTCCACTGATCATTCACTATCCTTACAATACTTTGTCCATTTGATACCTCCCTATTCATACTACAAAATATTTTCTACTATTTCCATTTTAATAGAATCTCTTCTGATCCACTCTGCAGAAGCACAGCAATTTTTATAATATAGATAATCACCATAATAACAATATATTTCATAATAACACCATGTCCTGTGTGCCTAGTGAGAACCAAACCTTATGACCAGCTTATTAGGTAGGATCTCTATTTTACAGATGAAGAAATAAGCATTTAGTTAAACTGAGTAACTCGTACAAAGCATACAGTTTCCTGCATAAAACCAAAATTTAAACCCAATCTCTCTGCCATTAGCTCATACTTCCTCTTCCACTGCCATTCTTCCCACATGTTCTAATAAATATTTCTCTCCTTATATAGGTCACCTAATATGCAACTCCAATAACAAGCATCATTGTTTTTAATTTCTACATTTCCATTACAGTATCTATGATATAAAAGAGTCTTTAAAATATATGTTGAATGAATGAGTCAAACAAATAGTACTCAGATGTTGCATTTGTATTGAGCATTTATTGACAGAAAAGAGTTTATGCCAAGAAAATGTGGTCCCAATTTCAAGTAGCTTATACTCGTCCAATTTAGTAGCACTACCCACAGTGTGGGAGACCAGGGTTCAATCCCTGGGTCAGGAAAATCCTCAGGAGAAGGGACTGGCAACCCATTCCAATATTTTTGCCTGAAGAATTCCATGGACAGAGGAGCCTGTTAGGCTATAGTTCATGGGATTGCAAATAGTCAGATACATCTGAACAACTAACAGTGCTACTTCAATGGACCAGTAGAAAGGCACAAAGGAAGGCATTGATGGATTCAAATTTGTAATTCTGACTTTGCCAATGCCAGGATTCAGAAAGTCATATAACTTTCTGTTGCATGACTTCCTGGCATTTTGAAAGCCAGAAGGTTACATTATGTAATCAAAAAACCAACTTCCCATCCTTGACAATCTGTACTGCCCTCTAGAAAATCACTCCTTTATTGCAATACACAGTTCTTATGTGTAAATCACTGGCATTTGGCAAAAACTGGCTTAAAGGATTTGCAAACTGCAACAGATTCTACTTCAGGAAGCACAGGTTTATGAATCTGTTAAAATTTTTGAATGATTATGAGTAGCAGAAGGGTTGATCTAGGCATTTTACTTTTGCTATTTTATTTCATCTTGAACTCAAAGTTTCAATTCCCTCTCTTCATAATGGAGATTCTGTGAGGATATAAAAGAATGTCCTAAGTAGGAATGGACACATAGTAGGTACTCAGGAAAATGTCATTTTCTTTTCCCATTCTGTCTCTAATCACTTCTCTTACCACCTACAGACCATTAATGTCTTTCTTGTTCATTTAGTCTGTTACACTGAACTTCAAAACAGATTTAACCTTAATAGAATGCCAGAATTGACCAATCAAAACAGCTCCTTGCTTCATCATCAGGGCTCTCTAGTCACCTGCAGTAGACTTGTGGGTCCTGGTGTACTATTAAGACTGGGTCTGGCTTCCCTGATAGCTCAGTTGGTAAAGAATCCGCCCGCAATACAGAAGACCCCAATTTGATTCCTGGGTTGGGGAAATCTGCTGGAGAAGGGATAGGCTACCCAAGTCAGTATCCTTGGGCTTCCCTTGTGGCTCAGCTCGTAAAGAATCCACCTGCAATGCAAGAGACCAAGATTCGGTCCCTGGGTTGGAAAGATCCCCTGGATAAGGGAATGGCTACCCAGTCCAATATTCTGGCCTGGAGAATTCCATAGACCGTATCATCCATGGGGTTGCAAAGAGTTGAACACGACTGAGCGACTTTCACTCACTCACTCACTCACAGATTATTTGAGTCTCACAGTCAGAAGTGCATCAGCCTGCGTTATTCAATTTGGATTTGTCTAAAAATTCACTGGAAATACCACCTGCAATTTATAACATTCTCCAGTACTTGATACTTTAATTTTTAACATATTTAGTTCCTTTTAAAAATGAAAAGTAAACAAACAAACAAAAAAGCTTCTTTAATGTAACCATGATGAAATAGTCAGTTTTATCGAGTGCTTATATTGAGCAAAGTATTATAAAATTCACTGCTAGAAAATATGAAAACATATGGAGAAAAGAACCCTCAAAATCAGTAGTTTGATTCTACTGACATAAAATAAGAAATATTAGCATCTACAAATTATAATGGAGATGTAATTTCATGAAAGGAAATAGCTGTCAATGATTCTCAACAACTTTTAGGCACAAATTATCCAAATTTTTGAATAGCAATTCCAAGATCTGAAGTATGATTTAATTAGATAATTTTTTTTCTTTTGACTACAGCATTATCAAGCAAGATTTCAGATCATAATCCTCTTGACTGGCTGGAGACTGTATGTATGTATGTAGCTCCTAAGATTTTAGTGTCCTCTCACAAAATATGGTTTCAAAAATAATAAGAGCAATATGTCCAGGATAGTTTTGTCCTGCTTTTCCAACCAGTAAAATGTAAAACTGAGAGCATTTGTTAAAGAACCCATCAAAAGACCATTTCTGATTACAACACAAAGACATTCACATTTCCTGAGTAAAGAGATTATGGTGAAAATTAGTCACTAGTTGATCATAACTTGGCAGAAAATTGCAAAGTATACAAAAACCATATAAGAACTGAGAAAAAAATCTTATTAATGAAATGTCACAAAATATCATGGTTCATTATGGTCCTAACTTCCTGATGCTTACTGAACCGTAGAATTTTATATTGTTCTTTCTATGCACATATTTTAAAAAATATACCAAAAATCTTAATCAACTAATTCACTAAATACAATTAACAATTTTTTAAAAAGTAATTTTAAAATATTTTAAATGCCTTACTTAAAGATTACAATGTGCAAGATATCTAAATTCAACCAAATTAATTATTATGTAGCAGCTTTAAGCTTTAATTTTAATTCTTGGATTTACTGAACTCAAGAAAGTATTTAGCAACCTGTTTATGTGTTATGTATGTTGTAATTAAAACTGTAAATGTATTCATAAGCACATTTATAAAAATTATAATGGCATGTGTTTAGAATTTTTTTAACAGAGTTGTAAAAAGAGTAAAAGACTGTTGAAAGTACAGTGTCTTTATAGCTTCATTTTATCTTTCATTTCCTTGTCATGCTTAAGTAAGGATTTTTTTGGTTAAATGATATCAGGATTTTCTTATTGCACAAGCTTCCATATGGGTAAAACCTTCTTTACACCCTAAGATATATGTGATACAGTTGATTAAACTATTAGATTTCTGATGTTAACATTAAACTTAAGTAAATAGTGGAATTTATGTGTGAAAATATGCAGGTTGGGTCACATCAACACCATTTTCTTAATTTGCCCAGAAACAAAAAGAAGAAAATAATTTATTAGAGTTCCTTACTTTGTATTTCTCTTTCTAATATTCTGTGTGTCTAAGTCATATGAAATGAAATCAAATAGCAAACATTCAAAATAAAATATTACTGATTTTATAAATTATTTTGAAACCAACTCCAAAAGTATTATTCTCATTTTAACATATGTTTGAGAACTAAAGTATACTGGGAAAAATAAAACACTTCTTTTGAGGATCGCTCTGCATCTTTTTTTTTTTTAATTGGACTATTATACTTCTAGGGACCATCCTACATGTAAAGATTAGAAGTATTTGCTTATAAATATTATATTTTTAAAAGACTTGTCATACCTATATCTCTTCTTAGGCCAGTTAACTGTACTTTTTCTTCTATATTGACATCACAGTTCACTGGTTGCTCAGTTAACTGAAATATTTTTATTTAAAACAACACAAAATCATATATTCAGAATTCAAACCTGAATTACTGAATCTTGATGTACAATTTAACAAGTAGAATTCAAACTTTTCATTTGATTTTAATGGGAAAGCTGTTTCTGTGTTCAACAGTACAGCATTTGCTTAACAGAACCTGGTTCCATTTCGTTTTATAAGGCCTGATCTAACTTAAATATTGTATATGTATTGTGACCTCAAATTACAAGAGTGCTTGCAAAAGCAGGCTATCTGAACTAAGACCACTATATCAGATAATGTAGATCGTTAAAATGCTTTTTTTGTGTGTTTTATTCAGATGAAAATCATTCTGCTTTGTGAACATAAGAATTGGAGTCTTTGGGGAAATTTGAGAGAGTTTCTAGGAAAAGAGCTTTCTCAAACTCAAGTTTGGCTCAGAAAGTAACTAGATCAAATAATGAGTTAGCAAAAATCAGACATCAATGATCTGAAAATGTAATCTTTACAAAGAAATCCAAGGGGACAGGCCACATCAGTAGTTGATTAATATATGCCTGTTGAATAAAGGGGCAAATAAATAGGTCAAAGCAGGTAAAGTTTGATTTATACAGGGTATTTGTCCTTGCTCTCTTCTCATACCCTCACTGTTGGAAGAACACAGTACACAGACATAGCCAAGAAAGAAATCACATACTCAGAAACCTACTAAAATTACCAAAGATGCGTATGTGCAAACACAAAATTTGTGGGTTCTCAGTATCTGAAATCAACATTCTTGTAAAGGGAAAAGAAAGTTGTTCAAAAATTCTCAACTGAATTCCATGCTACAAAAATGAAAATGATGGTGGAAATATGATAGAAAATCATGGGTTGCAAGATAAATGTTGCCATCTGTTATCTTGCCCCTGGGAATTTTGATGTTTACCATGAGACCATCCCTCCCACCGCCGAAATGGAGACATCTTACATAACTTTGCACAACTAGATTAAAGGCAGCCAGAAACAGAATTAAAATGAAGAATAGAAAGATAGAAAGAAAGTGAAGTCACTCAGTCATGTCCGACTCTTTGGGACCCCATGGATTGTAGCCTACCAGGCTTCCCCGTCCATGGGATTTTCCAGGCAAGAGTACTAGAGTAGGTTGCTATTTCCAGTAATTGCATTCAAAAAATAACAAATTTTCTGTACAGTTGGAAGTTTGCTGTGGAGTTGAATGATGAATAAGACAATATGTTGGAAAGTGAGTTTTTAGGAAGATAAAAACCAAAAGAAAGGGATATATTTACAAATGTATAAATTTGGTGCACAAAATCTGTGCAAATGAAAAAAAGTACTGGCTGAGCCTTTTTTTAAGTTCAAAATTTCTCACTTACTATGATAGGAAGAAAAGTGAGTTCTTTGATTATGAAAGCTAAGAAATAAAGTCACATAAAACACTTATCAAACACTGAAACAACCTTATGCAGGAATCTGGGACACAAAGTGAAAAAAAAATATATTCAACTGAAACTTTGAGAGGAACTGAGGTGATAGAAGAAAATTACACAAATTAGAGTTCATCTAGGAGCCATGCAGAGCTCATCATTTAGAGTATGGAAAAATAAAATAAAATAAAACCTATGTGCGGGATCACGGAGTCAAACACACATGTATAAGTGCCTGTGAAAAGCCAACATGCTGTGTAATTCCATATGAGGAGGTGATTCTACAGTCAATTATATTTTGACTCAAAAACCAAAAGATAGACTATAGTAGTCCCAATCAGAACTAAAGAGTCATCTGATAGTGACTGCCACTTATAAAACAAGACTTTATTTCTCAATTTAATTAATCAAAATACTTTTCCTTTGGAATGTATGACATTTTGAACTTAAAAAAAAAAGACTCAGCCAATAAACATTTTTCAAATGTGCACCAAACGTGAACATTGATTCTCTTGTAAAAGTCACTAGATATTTTTTGAGAGGCTGAATTTTCTTACTAAATATCAAGTCTAGCCCCAAGCTTTTTTGTCTTTCAATAAGTAAACAGCCCACATAGGGGAAAAATGGAAGAGTTGAAATGTTCTCAAAAGAGCAGGATTTTATATTTTTGATTTTGCATTATTAGATACTTCATTAAAAATAAAATATAAAATAAGATTAACATGTGTTTTCCAGCAATTTTATGAAGACAAAAGCTTTGTAATTTGTTTTCAGTTTACCAGAAAATGTTTTGATACATGTGATTCACTTTTCATGACCTCATTTTGAAATCAAATCTGTTAAATCATTTTAATATAGATAGGGAAAAAAGCTAGAGGTTTTAGGGTCAGGCATCCTGAGCTTGCATTCTAGCTTTGCCAATCACAGATGAGCAATTTAACCTCTGTGACCTTCCATTCCATCATCAAATATATTGAAATAATAGTAGTGAACCCCATAGTACTATCTTGAGAATGAGCCAGCTTGTGGTAGTTGCTCCATTAATGCTATTTGGTGTACTGAATCAGCAAATTATCATTGGTCAGACTAGCGGCTGAGAACAAAATATAAAACCACATAACTTTTTGTGCTTATAAAGCCCACTTTAATGAAAAAACAAAACAAAACACAGAGATCAGTGGTTATAACACAGTGTAATAAATTCACTAACACTCTTTACCAAGTGATTAGGTGGCCTGGATTCCACAGGGAAAGAAAATGTTTAAAACTGTCCCATCATAGAATATTCCACTTTTCCAACTTTCTCATCTAATATACTGCAGTGATCACTGTGGCAATGAGACTGTAAAAGTCAAGTGAGCCAAAGCAAATCCCAGCTCCTTTGGAGGTATGAGGACATGGAAAATCTCCATTCCCAAGAAGCTGTGAGATCATGTCTGATTTAAGTCCCAATCCTGAATGAAGTCGGCCTCATGCTGGGTTTCGTGTGTAGAGTTTCATGTCCAATCCCTGTAACGAGGTGATAAGGCCTGTGCCACAGTTAGTCAGTAGCAGGCGATGGCAATTAACAGGATTGCACTAACCTGGAGATGTGCCAAGCTGGCAAAAGGAGGATTAGAAAGTAAATGAAGTGAACAACCATGAACCAGAAAATAGGGCTTAATGGACAGTACAAGTCAGTGAGGCAAAATGGGCCAATTTGCACTCATTGATTTTCACTGCCCATTGAGCTGCATTCCTCTTTTGCTTCCTAATGCATTTATCTTGGCCTAGGCGAGTTCTCTGGCTGTCATCCTGAGGACAATTCCATTGACTGAAACAACTCTATGAATGACTGGAGTTGACTGAAGTAACATTTGACCTACACAAGACTTTCTTTCAGACATCTTGACGTGATGTTCTGATGACTTGGAAAGTCAGAGAAAGAAATTCTAGTGAGTTCTTAAATTATACTCATGAAATCATTGAGAAGACTTATAAGAGGAATGGAAGTAAATATTTCAGAGTTTCATTTGACTTATGTGTTCCACCTTATTTATAGATAATTCATCAAACTAAATGAAAACATTCTAACCTGCCATTTTCCACTAGTTCGGAATCATCTCCAGTGAAAGTACCAAATGACTTCGGCTATCCAGAATAAATCAAACTTGATGACCTTTTGCTATTCACTAATTATCATAAGAGGAAAGCCATCCAGCTACTTAAACTCTGAGAATAGGCAACTGTAGGATCAGCTCAGCTAGGATACTAACCAGTATTTCCACTTGAAATAAGCTCTTCCCCTTCTCCCATCCTCTGTTCTTTCATCTCCTCTAGTTTCCTGGCCTTTTTTCTTCCTTATTTCTTTTATTTGGCTGAGTCTCCTCTTCTTCTTCTTCTTGTCCACTGAATTCTCTCTCCTTTCTTAATCTCCTTATTTCAAAAAATGAATTTTCTGCTTAAAATATGAAAAGCTGGTCAAAAAAATTCACAGTAGTCCACTAGATTATCCAACGATTGTGTTCCAGATAATTTCTCCATTGCCCTATCACTTATGCTCAATCTGAGAGTGGAGTGGAGAGTGGAGTGGCTCCTGATATTTTGAAAATCCATCAGTTGATTATGGAAAAAAAAATCTTCTCTCTGTCTATTTTCAATTGAAACTGAATATCTTGCCATGAACCTGAGTCAAATATGTCTTGAAAAGAAACTCAGGTAAGACAGAAAATATTTATCTGCCTTTATTGGAATGAATATATATGACCACCCCCATGGAAAAGAAAAGCAAAAAAGCAAAATGACTGTCTGAGGAGGACTTACAAATAGCTGTGAAAAGAAGAGAAGTTAAAAGCAAAGGAGAAAAGGAAAGATATAAGCATCTGAAAATATAGTTTCAAAGAATAGCAAAGAGAGATAAGAAAGCCTTCCTGAGCTATCAATGCAAAGAAATAGAGGAAAACAACAGAATGGAAAAGACTAGAGATTTTTTTAAGAAAATTAGAGATCCCAAGGGAACATTTCATGCAAAAATAGGCTTGATAAAGGACAAAAACTGTATGGACCTAACAGAAACAGAAGATATTAAGAAGAGATGGCAAGAATACACAGAAGAACTGTACAAAAAAGAGAGCTTCACGACCCAGATAATCACTATGGTGTGATCACTCACCTAGAGCCAGACATCCTGGAATATGAAGTCAAGTGGGCCTTAGAAAGCATCACTACGAACAAAGCTAGTGGAAGTGATGGAATTCCAGTAGAGCTGTTTCAAATCCTGAAAGATAATGCTCTGAAAGTGCTGCACTCAATATGCCAGCAAATTTGGAAAACTCAGCAGTGGCCACAGGACTGGAAAAGGTCAGTTTTCAGTCCAATCCCAAAGAGAGGCAATGCCACAGAATGCTCAAACTACTGCACAATTGCACTCATCTCACATGCGAGTAAAGTAATGCTCAAAATTCTGCAAGCCAGGCTTCAGGAATACATGAACTTTCAGATATTCAAGCTGGTTTTAGAAAAGGCAGAGGAACCAGAGATCAAATTGCCAACATCTGCTGGATCATGGAAAAAGCAAGAGAGTTCCAGAAAAACATCTATTTCTGCTTTATTGACTTTGCCAAAGCCTTTGACTGTGTGGATCACAGTAAACTGTGGAAAATTCTGAGAGATGGGAATACCAGACCACCTAACCTGCCTCTTGAGAAATCTGTATGCAGGTCAGGAAGCAACAGTTAGAACTGGACATGGAACAACAGACTGGTTCCAAATAGGAAAAGGAGTACGTCAAGGCTGTATATTGTCACCCTGCTCATTTAACTTACGTGCAGAGTACATCATGAGAAACACTGGGCTGGAAGAAGCACAAGCTGGAATCAAGGTTGCCGGGAGAAATATCAATATCCTTAGATATGCAGATGACACCACCCTTATGCCAGAAAGTGAAGAAGAACTAAAAAACTTCTTGATGAAAGTGAAAGAGGAGAGTGAAAAATTTGGCTTAAAGCTCAACATTCAGAAAAGTAAGATCATGGCATCCAGTCCAATCACTTCATGGGCAATAGATGGGGAAACAATAGAAACAGTGTCAGACTTTATTTTGCGGGGGGGGGGGCTCCAAAATTACTGCAGATTGTAATTGCAGCCATGAAATTAAAAGACGTTTACTCCTTGGCAGGAAAGTTATGACCAACCTAGATAGTATACTGAAAAACAGAGACATTACTTTTCCAACAAAGGTCCGTCTAGTCAAGGCTATAGTTTTTCCAGTGGTCATATATGGATGTGAGAGTTGGACTGTGAAGAAAACTGAGCGCCAAAGAATTGATGCTTTTGAACTGTGGTCTTGGAGAAGACTCTTGAGAGTCCCTTGGACTGCAAGGAGATCCAACCAGTCCATTCTAAAGATCAGTCCTGGGTGTTCATTGGAAGGACTGCTGCAGAAGCTGAAACTCCAATACTTTGGGCCGCCTCTTGCAAAGAGCTGATTCATTGGAAAACACCCTGATGCTGGGAGGGATTGGGGGCAGGAGGAGAAGGGGACGACAGAGGATGAGATGGCTGGATGGCATCACGGACTCGATGCACATGAGTTTGAGTGTACACTGGGAGTTGGTGATGGACAGGGAGGCCTGGTGTGCCGCAGTTCAAGGGGTGGCAAAGAGTCGGAAACGACTGAGCGACTGAACTGAATGGAATGAATGGATTCTGTTAGGCAGTAATGACAATATGCACAGAGAATTGTGGTTGATACCTCCCTCGGTATGAATTTCACAGTGGAAGAACCCACATCACTAACTTCAGCAATTTAGAGTCTTTCATGGTTACAGAGCAGAAGGACTGTACCTGGTTACCCACACACCATGAAGGAGTCTTTGCCTTCTCCCTGGCTATGCCGGGAGCTCAGACCCCACTTAACTCATGAGAACTAATGAAATTACAACCTCACAAAAGATATCTGTAGGCTTCTAAAAACTTTCTTTTTCCTTCATGCTAATTAACAGGTATTTTTTAATAAGTCCAATAATAATTTATTTCTCTAGCTGCCTTTGTATACAATGCCTCATTTGACTATTTGGTACTAGAACCCACGTACTGAAAAATGATCAGGAGTAGCTGGTGAGTCTACTAACTTAGCCATAAATATGTAATTCTTTTTTGTTGATTGTTTGTTTGTTGATTCTAAAATAATAGCAAACCAGAAAAAAAAAAAAAGAGGGAGAGAGGGATATAGGTAAGTCTTGGATGTCACAGGACATATTGCCCCTCTGTTATTAGTTCTCTTTTAACTTGTGTGTTGCTCCCAAATGGACCATTTCCCTTTCTTCCATTAACTAACTTCACATTCCTTAGATGCACCCTGGGAATTACACAGCAGCTGCTAGGTACTTTCTTAGGGCTGCTACTATAGCAAGCAGTAGACAGAGATATACTAGGGGCATTTCAAATTCCAGAAAGTGTTAACTGCAGCTGCTAAGCAGAAGAAAAAAGTCGTATTCTAAGTTATGCTTTGCATGACACGTGCATTTAATGTTTCTTCATATGTTTCCAAAGCAGCATGTGCAACATATCACACTCAAGCTGTCACCATCTGAAACACAGAACAGCACCTAGGCAAAATGTTCCAGTAAGAGTCTAGTGTGTGCTTGCGTCCTACCTGAGGCACCTGGAAATAACTAAACTTCCAAACATGGGTAGATTTGCTTTAACAGAATAGGAAGCTTCTGTTTTGAAATCAATTTAATTTTAGCTGGGTTAATGTATTATTATGTGGTCTTTTCTGAATCATTTATCTTTCCTGGACTACTATTAATATTATCTAAGTTGATCTCCATTTCTCTTTCTTTCTTATCTATCCATTCTGATTTTCCTAAAAATGCACATTTTTTCATATCTCTCGTCTACTTAAAAAACCATCAACGGTTTCCTCAATGCCAAAAATAAAGCTCAAATGCCTTAGCTTGACATTTAAAGTTCTCTACCATCTGGCCTCAACTTGCCTATGGTTTTTGCCTGGTTTTCTGCACATCTCTATATAATTCTGTTTTAAAGTGGTCTAATCACTGTTGCCTCATCACCCTATTTCCAAGCCTCCAGTAAAAATCCCAAGAGTTTCCTGAATGCAAATTCTTTTCTCCTTGCTTGAAATGACCTCTCTCCTTTCCATTCCCCTTAATTATTTTTAAATTCCACTTGTTCTGGAAAAATTCTTCCATATCTGCCTAGCTCTTGAGGACAGTGTAGTCCACTGGGAAGTGGGTACTTGAGTGGGAAACAAACATATCCAAGAAATGAGGATGAAGGACTGGGTTTTAGTTCCAGACCCAAGACACAGCAATAATATGACCTTGAATGAGTCAGTAAACTCTTTGGTCCTCCTTTTCCTCATTCATAAATTGGGCTTATTAACTGCCTTCTATAACTCAATTTCAAAATCCTATAGAAAACATGTCTGAAAAAGTACTTTGGAAATAATAAGGTACCCTTTGACTGTAACATATGATGGCAGTTTTCTTCTAAACCACTAGCATCTCCTGTGTACTTGTAATATTCCAGGAACTGTTCTGCCTTACCCATAGCAATAACATGTTGATGCTATTACTAATAGTATTCACATTTTATAGATAATAAAGCAGAAAGGCTAAATGACTTGTCCAAGCTAAAACAACGGATGAGAAGAACTGGGATTCAAATGTAGGTAACTGGATACCAAAGCCTGCTTTGATTGTATTTTACTTCTTCTTATGCTACCTTGTGGCTTAATGGTGAAGAATGTGCCTGCCAATGCAACAGACGCAGGAGACGAGGGTTTGATCTTTGGTTTGGGAAGACACCCTAGAGAAGGAAAAGGCAACCCACTCCAGTATTCTTGCCTGGAAAATCCCATGAATAGAGGAGCCTGGGGGTTACAGTCCATAGGGCCACAAATAGTGGGCCACGACTGAATGACTAAGCACATACGGACTCATGCTACCTTGCAATTAATTATTAATATGCACTAATTTTATGAACTTGAGATCAATCATCCCAGCTCCTCTTCATGTCTTCCATATGATCTTCACACTGATTCTTCCTTTTGCCTAGACTGTTCCTCACATTGTTCACTCCCTCACCTCTTTCAGATCTTTGCTCAGATTACACCTGATTGATGAGGAATTCTCTCACCACCATATTTAAAATGATAACCCTTCAGCCTTTTCAATCCATTCACTTTATTTTCTCTATATCGTTTATCATTTAACCCCTTATATGTTTTATGTATCTATATATTTTATCATATTGCTCCATTAGTTTGTAAGCTCCATAAAGGCAGAGATTTTTGTTTTATTAACTATTATATTCTCACTGTGTAGAACAGGGCCTGAAACAAGTTAACTGCTCAATAAATGCTGATAAATAATTGATAATTTATCATTGTATGTAGTTGATCAAATGATTTGTGAGTTTTCTTATCTAAAGATTATTAAAATTTGTAATCAGTCATGTAGAATTAAAATGTAGGCAGTGTCTAAAATCATAATATTATCTTTAAATGAATCCTGGAAGTGTCATTTGCATTAAGGTGCAATTTATGCACTTCGAGTTGAATAGGTATGGAAGAATGGCTGTTTTTCTTTTTAATTGTGAATAGGTCTCAATTTTGTTTTAATTTATAAATAAATGTATAATAAGAGAACAATATCTGCATAGGTTAAGTTTCTATCTTCTGTAAAGATTTTGTTCATCGTAACAGCAAATATATCTAGGTTAGTTGCAGGATAAAGTCTAAATTCCTAATAATGAAGTAAAAGCTATTTTTAGGGTATAGTCTCCTATGTCTTCTCTCAGCTCTTCTAATTCCCCATCTCAGAGGCAGAATCACTCACAGCTCCTTTCCTGGCTCTGAAGGTAAAGCTACTTGTTATCGAATCCCAGGTCCACCACCAAACTTGGAAACTTAATTTCTCGAAGGCTCGGGTTTCCCATCAATACAATGGGTATAGTAAATATTAACTGATTCCTAGAGTTGTGATGGAGAGAAACTAAATGATCCACACAAAACACTTAGCAAACTATCCAGTAGAAATTAAGGTTTGTGTTATTACTATTCATATTAATTAACTGTCGTTTACAGTCCAATTACTTGCAGTTCCCCAGCCTTACCCAAAAAGACTCTCCCATGCATTTGTGCTTTGGACATCAGGTTCTTATGTATAAAATACTTTTTCTTAACTTATTCAACTGGCAAATTCCTACATAACTTTCAGGTCTCAACTCAAACACTGCTTCCTTTAAGAAGTCTTTCATGACTTTGCAATTCATGCTAAATAATTACCCCTCTGAATTTTTAACTTCATATTGTACATATTTTGAGCTTGATGATGTCATCCTCCATTGTTTTGCTTGAAAATCTGTTTTCCTATGGGATTATAAATACTTTGAAAGCAGAAAATATGAATCCCACTGTCGTATCAGCAGTGCCTAACATATAGTTACACTCAATAAACATGTGAAGTACAAGAATCAAGTGTTCAAGTTTTTGTTTGTTTTTAAGTGAGATTCAACCCTGGAAATACATCTACTGGTACCCTATATATTTGAAGATTAAATGGTCATTTAGATTTTTGGTATATAACTTTTTCAATATCCGTTGTTAAGAGGAAACATTTTCCCCTATCCTAACTTTTTTTGTATGTTTGTTTGTTTGTTTTGTGAGGTATTTTATTTATTTGTTTATGTAACAGAAGTCCTCCTTCTGCGAATTCCTGGCATCTCTACTTTCTCTTTTATTCCTCCTCACATACGAGTTCCTAATCAGATGGAAGAGTTTGGAATGAAAACTGCTTGTGCTAAGCCAAATCCTTTTCCTTCACTTTCAAAAGTGGACCTGTCCACAAAGAGTATGGATTCCCAGTTGCTATTATCAAACAGTCAGCTTGGCCATGAAGATTCTGTTTTCATGATGAAAGTTTTTGACGGCTGGAAATTCTACCAACATTTGAGTTTTAATATCAGAAAACTGGTTTGTTTGTATTCCATTATAATTCGCAGTGGCCAGTGAGAGTAATTTTAATAAGAAAGTGGATATTTTTGTTTCCCATTTGCCTTTCTCTTTGGTCTTTATTTATTTATTTTTGGGCTTGTTTAGAATTGAGGTTGGAATACTGAGTCTTTGTACCAGACAGCTGAAACCCCACACATCTTTTAAATTTACTTATGTTTGTACTATGACAGAAATTAAAATGTATTACCCACCATCATTAGCATGTCTGTAACGCTGAATCCATATATCTGAAGGAATCTGGGAGTATATAAGAATCTAGACATGGAAAATGTTCACTATGATTATGAGAATAAATACATAAACTGTGATATCAAATGGAAACATGGCCTCTCCCTTACCTCCTATTAACATCACTGTGTGATGGTACTCAAATAACTTGTAGGAGAGGGAAAATATAAAACTCAGTCACCTAAGTGATACCTTATTAGAACATCCAGATTCTTCAGGCAATCTTCGCTCACAAATGTTATTTCCACAGATTCTAGCATGCTATTTATTTAGTGTGACTTTCATATTTATGCATGTTTCATGGCTCCACTTATTCTACTTTCCATTGAAAATAAGCCTCTAATGAATAAAATGCTGTCTTTTCCACTTTATTAAGTAAAACATAACTCAGTGAAAAACAATTTTAAGTTGAAGTATCATATCAGATTGTGTCTGTTCGCTAATCAATCACAACTGTAAGTGACAAAAGTGGTTTGTATTTTCACTTGATAACATTATAATAGTATAAAACATAAGAGATTAAACAAATTACAATCATATTAAGGTACATTTTCAAGGAGAGTGGGGAAAATGGTTTCTCATTGCTATCTAATTGCAGCTCTAAGATTTCACTAAGAAACTACCCCAGGGTATTAACTTTTATTTGGCAGTTTGCATTTTGCCAGCGGGTTTCTGTATTTCAGTTACTTTTCAGTTTATTTTATCTGGAAAAGCATAAGCCAACCATAAATGGCACATTATTGCTCATTTCTTTAGTCAGGGTTTTACACTCAACTTAAGTATTTTTCACTCGTAAGGGCTGTTAGTTCAACATTTTTACAGATATCCATTAACAAATCATATCTAAATTGTTTTCTTTCCTTAAATTTAGAGAAGGTAATAAAACTGATTAAATATTTGCAATGGTAAATCCTGTAGAATTACTAAAAATATATTGGGTGACATTTATACAAGGTATTGTCCTACATCGTATGAAATTTCATGTGCCAAGAACCAAATAGTTAGATTCAATCCAAATTTTCTCAGCAGCCTCAAAAACTTTATTAACTCATCCAGTTAAGTAAGATATTGTAGAGACATGATTGCAATAATCAGTATGTTACTTTATCAGATATTAATGATTTCTGTCCTTCATGCTGTATGTGTAGCAGGCAACATCTTTGTACTAAATAAAAGTCTTGCTCATCTCTTGTTCATACTCTTTCTTTCTTTGTATATTTTTATCTACAAAACATATAGAGCATCTATTGCATTTTATTTCTTTTGGTTGCATCTTATTTTTCAATTTCAATAAAAATATTATTGTACTTATATTACACTTTCAATCTAAAGTTACTAAAAGTAGCAGCAATTGTATGGCATCTACTTTTTTTTAACAGAAGTATAGTTGATTTATATTAATTTCAGATATACAACATGGTGAGTCAATTTTTTATGGATTATAATCCATTTAAAGTTATTATAAACTATCGGCTATATTCCTTGTTCTGTACAATATATCTTTGTAGCTTATTTAATTTATATATAGTAGTTGGTGTCTCTTGGAGAAGGCAATGGCAACCCACTCCAGTACTCTTGCCTGGAAAATCCCGTGGACGGAGGAGCCTGGAAGGCTCCAGTCCATGGGGTCACAAGGAGTCACACACAACTGAGCGACTTCACTTTCACTTTTCACTTTCATGCATTGGAGAAGGAAATGGCAACCCACTCCAGTGTTCTTGCCTGGAAAACCCAGGGATGAGGGAGCCTGGTGGGCTGCCATCTATGGGGTCGCACAGAGTCAGACACGACTGAAGCGACTTAGCAGCAGCAGCAGCAGTTGGTGTCTCTTAATCCCCTAACCCTATCTTGCCTCTCCATTGCCTCTCCTTGCTGATATCTGCTAGTTTGTTCTTTATATCTGTGTGTCTGTGCCTGTTTTGTCATAATCATTAGTTTATTATGTTTTAGATTCCACATGTAAAGGATAACACGCTGCATTTGTCTTTCTCTGTCTGACACATTTTACTAAGTTTAACACCCTCTAGGTCAATCCACATTGTAGCAAATGAATTTCTTTATTTTTTAATTACTTTCAGTAATAGTCATATATATGAAATATATATGTAACAATATATACATAATAAAACCTGTTTTTAACCTTCTTTATTCATTTGTTGATGGACACAAGTTGCTTCCATATTCTAGCGTCAGTGGTTAGTTGTGTCTGACTCTTTGCTATCCCATGGGAGCCCTCCAGGATCCTCTGTCCATGGGATTTTTCAGGCAAGAACACTGGAAAGGGTTGCCATTTTCTCCTCCAGGGGATCTTCCTGACTCAGGGATCAAACCCACATTTCCTGTGTCTCCTGCATTGGTAGGCTGGTTCTTTACCTCTAAGCCACTTGGAAAGCCCTCTTCCATATCTTGGGTATTGTAAATAGTTCTGCTATGAATATTGGTGTGCATGTATCTTTTTGAATTAGTGTTTTCATTGTCTTGAGTTGTATACCTAGCAGTGAAATTGCTGTATAATATGGTAGTTTTATTTTTAGTTTCTTGAGGGACCTCCCTATTATCATAGTGGCTGCACCAATTTACTTTCCCACCAGCAGTGTACCAGGATCCCGTTTCTCCACATCCTCACCAACATTTGTAATTTGTAGACTTTTTGATGATAGCCATTCTGACAGGAGTGAGGTGATATCTCATGGAGGTTTTAATTTTAACTTCTCTGATGATTCACTAATGTCTATATCTTTGGAAAAATGTTTATTCAGGTCTTCTCATTTTTTTATCAAGCTGTTTGCCTTTTGATATTGTGTTGTATGAGTTATTTATATATTTTTAATGTTAACCCCTTATCCATCATACAATTTGCAAATATTTTCTATTTAGTAAGTTAAGTTGTCTTTTATTTTGTTGGTAGTTTCCTTTGTTCTGCAAAAGCTTTTAAATTTTATTAGATCCCATTTTTTATTTTTGCTTTTGCCTTAGGAGACAGATTAAAAATATATATTGCTACAATTTATGTTGGAGGGTGTTCTGTATATGTTTTCTTTTAGGAGTTTTATAATTTCTTGTCTTAAATTTAGGTCTAAAGTCCACTTTGAGTTTGTTTTTGTAAATGTAGGAAAATATCTTAATTTCATTCTTTTACATGTAGCTTTCCAGCTTTCCCAGCACCACTTATTGAAATAACTGCCTATTTTTCCATTGTATGTATGTTCTTTCCTCCTTCGTCATAGATTAACTAACCTATATGTGAGAGTTTGTTTCTAGGCTCTTTATTCCATTCATCTATGTGTCTATTTTTGTGCCAATACACACTGTTTTGATTATAGTACCTTGGTGGTATAGTCTTAAGACAGGGAGTATGATACCTTCCGCTTTGTTCTTTTTTTCTCAGCATTGCTTTGGCTATTCAGGGTCTTTTATGGTTCTATATAAATTTTAGGAATATTAATCCTAGGTCTTTGAAATATGTCATGGGTACTTTGATAGGGATTTTATTAAATCCATAGATTGCCTTGGGTAGTATGAACATTTTAACAATACTAATTAGATTTTTTAAGGTATAAACGGTGTTATATTGGGAAAGCGTGACAAAAACTGGTATTGACTAATAAACACCTTTAAAAGGACAATAAATGTTTTACTTACACCTCATCTTTCTTGCTATAGATTTGACAAAAAACTCAGAACTCCATATTTATAACTGGAGAAAAATGAACTGTCATACACAGAAACAAGAACTTCTCTTTCACTGAGCACTCTTAATAAATGTTCATCTATGGACTTATGATATGTCAGGCCACTGATGATATTTTAGGACACTGATGACAGATAATTCCTGGGTTGTTTTTTTTTTTTTTTTTCTATTTTTCAGAGTTGTTCACACTGGGTTACACTGTATGAAATTTAATCCTTTAGGAATTCACATAAGTTAACCAGGCACTTCTATATTAATCAAGACTCTTTTGACTTTAACTTAATGAAACCCTTCTCAAAATCTCTGGGATAAATTGACACATTCATCTCATACTTCTACCTCTTTCTAATGAATCTTCCTCTGTGGTAATGATTGAAGAGCAAGAAACTATACTTCTTAGACTTCTTCCACTTTGGCTTCTGCGTGAAAAAAAATTCTTCCAGTTAGACACACTGAAAAGACAATGATATGATGGAAAGCAGAGTCTATGTGGTATTAACTTTTATTTTTGCTGGTCAGCAAGGTCATAAAGTAGAATTTTTCTGCATCAGCATTCTACTGTTTCAGCTCCAGCCCTGTGGTGTTGAATGACAGCTGTGGTACAATGGACAACCAGGTACCATATTTCAATATGTAGTCTCCAGTTTTGATGATGTCAAGAAAAGATTCTGAAGTGAGGGGCTTATTGATCCTCATCCCTGCTCCTGCATTGTGTTCTTGAACTAACAGTTCTCACTTCAATTCTGGATATAGCCTAGGTTATAGACTCCCCATGAGGACAGTTCTTCAGTGTTCTAGAAGTCTTTTCTAGAGGTCCAACACTCTGGGACAGCCAATCATTTCATAAGCATTTAACTATTTAATTTTTTTCTGCTTAAAATATCTTGTGGTTTCCATTTCCTGCAATGAACTTAATCAATATATTGGCTTTAAGCTACATTGAGCTGTAAAGAGAATTTACTGGCTAATATAACTGAAACACCAGGCACACATGTGACCTTAGACAGGATAGATCCAGAAGCACATAGATGTCAACATAATGCAGTTTAGCTCTCTGCTTTGTCATTTTATTATCTTGGCTGAATTCTCAAGTATGATAGAAAAAGTCTGTGACAACCCAGCTTCTCTTCTTTCCAGATTTGAGTCCAATAGTAAAGACAATCTGCCTCTTTAGTAACCACAGCAAAAGGTGCAGTGAGTGGTATTGGCTCTAGTTTGTTCACATGCTCATTTCTGATCTAATCATTAGCTAATCATTAGGGCCAAAAGGATAAAAAACAAAAAGTTCCAGTTATCTTATTTGTGCATTATATACTACCCCTGGGACTGAAGCAAACAATGAGCTCCACTCAAAAGGAATAGTCAAAGGAAATTAGGATTTCCCCAAGGGAATTTGGATGCCATGAACACAGAGGAGAAAAACACATACTTCATAGCCAAACAAGAAAAGTCCACTGTATCTTTTCTTAAATAATGGCTAACTTTCATTGTTGTACAGCAGAAACAGCAACATTGTAAAGCAATTATTCTCCAATTAAAAAAATGCAACCACTCCTTTGAAGATTGCCATTTTAAACTCATTTTTATATTAGTAAAAAGTTACCTTTTTTTCAGTTTTAATAGAGCATTGTTAAATGGAAACAATTCATTTAAAATATTTATTACATTTATATGATGTTGTAGACTATATTATCTGCCATTTCATAAAAATTGCCTGTAAGAATCTTACAAACTGACAGTAAGGTAATTGAATAATTTATTGCAAGTAGAAAAACAAAAATAAATCATGGTAAGTAGAGATATTGATACTCAGATGAAAGAATTTCCTCAGTCTGGTGAAATTAAGGAAAGTTTCATGGATATAGTAATGTCTTAATGAAAAACTCACATAGTTGGATTGTGTTCATAGAGATGTATAGTGATCAACACAGATTTATTGCAAATGGGACTAGAAGAATACTTTACTGAGAAATTAATTGAGAATTTGTAAGGAAGGATTTTCTGAGAGCTTTAATATTTGTTTTATAATTCCAACATTTCCAGTACATAGAATGATAACATAAGGATAGAAAAAAAATAGGGTCTTCAGAATATTGGAGCGGGTAATTCAACAAGATTTGTTGATCTTATGTTGTATATTTTGGGGTTTTTTTGTTGTTGTTTTTGTGATTTATTTATACCTAATTTCATTCCAGAAAGGAGTTGAAATTGCTGATCTGGCAATTGAGATATGTAGCATATGTGAGGAAGAAATAGTGATGACTTTCAATAAATATGTGTTGAGATATAAATTAATTTACTGAGCTTTGGTGAATGGAAGGTAGTAATATCACTAAAGGAATTAAACAAGTAAGGAGGGGGTTGATTTGTGGAGATAATAGGAATTGACCAAAAGCATATTAGAGCAGACACTTTTTGTATTTGTAACTACCTGAACATATTATACAAAAAAATAGGCAATTTAATTGCTTGTGGCAATCTTCACAAGCTGTGAAAAAAGCCCTCATTGAACTTCAGTTGTGGACAGAAAGCCAAATATCCTGAGTAAAACAAAGCTTTACCCTCCCTAAGTGGACACAAAGGAGGCAGAACTGATTTTGTTTGTGGTGTGGTAAGACTCCCAAATAATCCATCTTTTACAGCTATAATTGGAAAATTGCTTCGAGCCACTTGAAATCAATGGGTTTACACTGCATTCTATAAGTACCTCAGTGTCTCTCTCTTTTTTTTTTCTCTCCAGACATTCATGAATGACCAGTTTTTATGACTGTGGATGCACTGATGACATCATTGCTGACTGTCCCAGGGAGAAGCATTGGACTCTCCACTTGAGAAACAACTGCTTTAAAATAGCCAAAGTCATAAATCAGTATGTTCTTTAAATGAAAGTAAAACATTCTCAATTTTTTAGAACTGTAATATCATCTTGACTTGCAGATTAAAAATGAGGACAGGAAAGAAGCCTCGGAGATTTGCTTACATTAGTGGGATCACTGTAATTTGAGGCATAAATTGGATTTGGGTGTTGAATAAAATCAAGGTTTCTTGTTTTGCCTATGGGAACCACATTTTAAGGGCTTCCCAGGTAGCGCTAGTGGTAAAGAATCTGCCTGCCAATGCAGGAGACATTTAAGAGACATGGGTTTGATCCCTGCATCAAGAAAATATCCTGGAGAAGGAAATGGCAATCAACATCAGTGTTCTTGGTGGAGAATCCTATAAACAGAGGAGCCTTGTGGTCTACAATCCATGGGGTCATGAAGAGTCAGACATGACTGAAACGACTTAGCAAGCACCACACTTTTATGCCCATGCTTTGCACATCAGCAATGCTGCAGAAAAGATACACCTTTCCTGCCCCCTATAAACAAAACACTTGCCAAATTAGTTATTCAATTTGGCCAGTTTAGAGTAGGCATTACACATCTAAACTCTTTATAGGATTCAGACATCCCAGACTGTATACTTAGATAGGTGACGTAAGTCTCAGTTTTCTCATCTGTAAGATAGAGACAACAATAATACCTTCTTCATGAGATAACCACTACTTTCAGAGAACATGCTGAGTTAAATGTTTTGTATAATGACCTGACCTACAATGTCCTCTGAAATTATTGCTTATTATTACCAAATTCCTTTTACTAAAGAAAAACACTTATTTTTCCCTAAAAGATAATGCTTTAGTTTTTCATGCATTAGAAATACTCGCATGTTGGTAGTGCTCAGTACTATTCATTTTAGAAAGAGTAAGAAGAGAGATTTTAGCCCTCTGCAACCATTTCAAGAGTAGTCTCTTTAACAAAAACAACAACACTCTGTGGTTTAAATCCTTCATTATTCACATGTGCCTGGTGAATTGAGAAAGGTACTTCATCTTCCTTAGATCTCAAAACCAAAATGTGCTCAGCTGCAGACCAATTATGATATTCAAGTATTTTCAAGACTGCTGAATGGAAAATGTTGAACTGTACTTCTGTGATTAGCTTCATTGATTTCTATAGAAATGCAGTACTTCAATCTGTATTGTAGTTCAGTAGTGCAAGGAAGTTTATTGTTCCTTTGAAATTCACAGGAAATATGTAGGACAAAGCCAGCCTTGTAAGGGTCACAATGATGATTTACCAAAGCTAGACATTTCAGGATCATCTGTAATTTGTTCCCTAATTTTAACACATTAGGCCATCTCATAACCCAGATATGTGTGTTCAGTCTTACCTTACTTACAGATTATACTGTGCAGTTACTTGCAAACAACTATTGATTGCTTTAAAAAATAAATAGAGATCCATTTACATTGGAGTCTCCACTGTTTCTTTTGCTCAGAGATGTTTTACTGTCTTCTAGTTGAAATAGTCATATCTTGGGTCTGGAACATGATATCTATTCACTAAAAAAGTATGGAGGCTTTTAACACAATCAAAAACTTAAGTAGAAACATGGTGGTTAAGGGACCCTCAACAATAACAGACATAGGAATTTGTTAACCTTTAACTTAATCTATTTTCTATCTATCCATCTATTTCTCTGGTGTCTATGATCAAAATTATGTAAGCCAGCTGTCAGAAATAGTAGAATTTTAATATAATAAGTTAAGGAAAGAAGTTTTTCCCCTGTTCCTTTTTGACTGGAGCTGTATTGGGGTGTGTATTAGGGTTAATGACCCAATATCTATAATGTACCCTGAGTTCAAAATTTTAGAGGCTAATTATTCATGCTTAACTTAGCTTCACCTCAGGGTGAGTCTTTCTTGGCCAACTCAGGAGGTATTTGGCTAATCAGCTGTTTTCAACAACTTAATGGTCATGGTGGTTATAGTCTGAAAGATATTTCTAATTATATACAAGAACAACAGTATGAAGATTGTTCTTCGATCTCCCAGTGTCAAAGCAAAGCTATTTATGGAGATAACAACAGAATGGTGTGCACACTTCTTCTTGAAGGCTGTTCTCTAAAGCAGAATTATCCAAAATAGCCAACTCATCCCTCCTTCCAGCATTTCCAAAATTATAGAGTCAATGATCAATAGTGTGGTGAGTAACTAGTAGTTCCAATATATTTTGAAATATTGTTTTCAAATGTTTGCACAGATTGATGTTGAAAATACAATTTTTTTCTCTGTTATTTTCAAAACTCTTCTGATAAAATATGGATTTAGTTTTGTTATGGTATCAGAAATACTCATAATTTTTAAGTAAAATTTCAACCATCTCCTCTATTGTCTCACTAGGGTTCTACTTCCTCTGCTTCTGCTAAGAGTCCTGAAAATAGTGTTCAAGTAGTTAGTTATTTGGCCTTCTGCCTCTGCCCTGTGAACTGGACTGAATTTGCAGTCAACTGCACCATCCATGTAAGAGTGAAGGCCAAGGATAGTCAAATGTAGCAGATTCCAGGTTTGGTGAATTCTGGGGTTTATTTTCACCTTGATTATTGTCATAAAAGTAATAGAAAATAGTCATCAGATTTAATCTTTTAGCATTCTTTATGCAGAAATTAAAAAAAAAATTCCTCAGGCTTCTGTAGGGTTCCATCAAGTTGAATAAACACAATATTATATAAGTAGTCATCTCATAGGAGATTTAGGACAACATTATTCTGATTTTTCATTTGAGAATAATAAAATGTCCTTGTTTGAACAGTGTACATTATGTTTATAGGAATATGAGTAAGTTATCTAATTCATTCAGTCACTCATGCATTCAATCTACTGTATATTTGCATTCAACAAGTATGTTACATATTAATCTTTCTGGTAACAGAAGAGTTTTTCATTCCAGCAGAAGAGACTGAATTCTCATGATGAGATTTTTTTTCTTTTGTCTTCTACTTTAGATTTTAGATAATCAGAGCTAACCTCTACAAAATCTAATACTTTTTTAAAAAAAGTATAATTTTACTTGGGCTTGGAAGTCCTAAATCTTACTTCTATCAAGAATTGCATTTAATTTGACTTGGCTGTCTTTGTGTTTTGCTTGTCACTATAATGACATTATCCGTTATTAGAGGGTTATTGTAAGTGGATACCATAGAAAGCAAACTACTTCACTTTTGAGCTCATCAGCGTTTTTTCAACTCTTCAAATTATTGATGATATTCTGTCATGTATTCGTTCCAACAGCACATTAATATGCTCACACAAGGTAGATATTTTTTTCTTCATATTTCCTCCCATTTGCTTGAGCTGTCAAGTACAAATCTATGTACTAGTACAATATTTTGAATGGTAGTAGCAAAATTTCTTCAAACTCTCTGTCATCAAGCCGTGGCCAGAGGACAAATGTCACAGCATGACCATAAATACAATGCAAACATGCCTTATAAGACTAATATCTGTTTTTATATAAGATTATATTTCAGAATCTGTTGACTCTGGCAATTCCCTCATGCCCAAAGACACTCCTCAAGGTCTACCTCAAAGTGTTCCTCAGTTATTTCTGGAAAGTGTAAGAAATACTCACAGGAATTGTAAAATTTGACTGTCATTTCGCTTTCAACTCACCTCAGGTGCCAGCTGTAAAACTGCTTTCTTATTCTCTGTTCTCTTTGGTTGGCAACTGGTAAAATCCATTGGTCATAGATGAAAATCCTCCCATTGTATAAATTCAAGAAGGTCAAAATATTGGCTTTATGACCAAAGTAAATAAAGAAGCCTAATTCTTAAATTAAAAAATTAGGTAGCAGAATGTTAGAAGAAAAAGTACTCAAGGACCACTGCTTTGCAACTTGTCTTCTGAAGGATTTGAAAGAAACGTGTAAATGGAGAATCAGCTAGGCCAACAGGCTTAAGTGATGATGATTAAAAATCCTGTTTTCTTACAAAGGAAATGGAACTTGATGTTTAGAAAGCTTTGTCTTTCTATGAAGAAATCAATAAAAATCATTTTATTATGCACTGCTTTGGTGAAAAAGGCTAAAATCTAGGTGAAATTAAACATAAATCAGTTTTCTTTTACAAAATTGTGGATGACAGTAAGAAGCAAAATCCATCCTGTTCTTTAGCCAAGATGTCTGGGGGAACTCTAGAGTAGAAGGTTGCTCAAAAACCTCTGAGATTGCCAGCAGTTAACTTACAGGAGTAAAGCTTTTCTTGCTATAAGTGATTAGATTCTCTGGGCTTCAGAGAGAGTTGCTGCTGCTGCTGCTGCTGCTGCTGCTGCTGCTGCTGCTGCTGCTGCTGCTGCTGCTGCGAAGTCGCTTCAGTCATGTCCAACTCTGTGCGACACCATAGATGGCAGCCCACCAGGCTCCCCTGTCCCTGGGATTCTCCAGGCAAGAACATTGGAGTGAGTTGCCATTTCCTTCTCCAATGCATGAAAGTGAAAAGCGAAAGTGAAGTCGCTGAGTTGTGTCCGACCCTCAGCAACCCCATGGACTTCAGCCTACCAGGCTCCTCCGTCCATGGTGGGATTTTCCAGGCAAGAGTACTGGAGTGGGGTGCCATTGCCTTCTCCGTCAAAGAGAGTTGAGACATCTTATTACTTCAAATATAACTACTCCAGTTAAAACAAAAATTCAAGGTGAAAACATAGTAGAATTAAGCAGTATTATTTCAACCTTGAAACTGAAGCTTTATCTTATCACTGTATTACTCTGTAATGGAAACCTGAACTTGTGTTAATCAGTATTTCTGATTACAAATAGAAAAATTGTGGGGACTTTTCAGAGCCTTACTTTTACTTTTAATGAAATGTCATGACCATGATTTTGATAGAAATAATTTGCAAGGTATAAAAGGCTTTTAAAATTCTGATAAACACAGGCTAACTTCTGAGATTTATAACTTATTGAACTTTTTGTGCATAAAAACATTTAGGTTAATTCATTTCAATAAATGATTGAATTGTTCTGCTGTCACTGCCTCAGATGGGCCTGCTTGGGCTTGTTTTCCATAAAGTGCATTTAGTGATTAGCTTAGTATATTTAAATACACTTTGTGCTGAATAAGCAAAACTGAAGTTAAATTAGCTGTAAACAACTAACTAAATAACACAGCTATAACAATGCAAAGGAGAGACACAAAACTGAGACTTGAAGACACAAGAGAATTGCAAGCATTAAATATTGATTCTAGATTCAGGTTCACAGCAAGTGTATCTGTCTGTCTCACTTGTTTGCTCCATAGATTTAGCCAGGCTGGAAACAACCCAAAGTTTTCAAATGGTGTGAATATCATAATCATCTTAGTGTATTTAGTGCATTTGGCCTATAGGTCGTTCTAGCAACCCCAGTTGCATAAAAGATAAATGGAGAATTTCTAGACCATGCCAAAACATGCAAGACAAAATGGAGTCCATACATTTAAATCCCAAACCAGTCTGACAACTTGTCAGGCTCTAGTTCAGACCCAAGTTCTTCCATATTACTCTGTGGTGGAAAGCATTCATAGTTTGGTACAATTCTAAGGCAACTTAGGTGGCTCCAGTTCTAAAGAGGCCATTTCAAGGTGCCTCGTGCTTCTGATTCAACCTGAAGAATAGAACAGAGCATGAAATTTGGCTCAAAAAAATGATCTAAAGTAAGACTTTATGTAGAGTTGACACAGCCTGAAGCTTGTTTTCTATGTGGAAACTCTTGAGATTCCCATTTCCAGAAAGTACCAGCACCTAAAGTACCAGCACCTAAAGTACCAGCGTAGATCCTGAGAGTTTGTGCTAATAGCCAGGAGAAGACCCAAGATACATGGCTGCACCGATAAGAAATTTTTCCCTCTCATGAACCCCTGTCACTGTTCATACCCTCTGGCTAAACACTCAGACCTTATATAAATATCAATGGATTTAGTTTTTTACAGTTGAATTAGAGAAAGATTTATACAAACTGAAGAGACATTAGAACGTGAGAAGTATGAAAGTAATGCACCAAAGACCAAAGTTCTTGAGGATTAAAAAGAGAATTATTGTAAACCTATGAATGCAGAAGACAAAGTAAAATAGATTTAAATCAAACTGTAATCTGCTTTAGCCTTTTCTTAAATCATTTTTTAGCCAGAATATTGATTATTTTCAAAATAAAAGGAAGTAAAAATAATTCTTACATATTGGATAGTGCAGGAAAAGTGTTAAAATGTTCTGTTCTCTCTTTGTTTATAGACAAAATGTACAAAGTGTTAAAGTGCTGACAAAGAGATTCTATGGAGCTCAATGCTCTGATTTAGATTCTACTCAAAATCAGTCTACTTTTTGGCAGGAGATCTGCTTCCAAAGACAAAAGGTCATTATTTTTTTCTCCTGGAAATTCTTTGTTTTTTTTCTGACTTTTTAACCCATTGCCCATCTGCTTTGCTAGCTATTTCAGGTTAGTTAAGTATTTAATTTGACCATGCTTAGAATCCCTTGGCGGAGAAGGCAATAGCAACCCACTCCAGTACTCTTGCCTGGAAAATCCCATGGGCGGAGAAGCCTGGTAGGCTGAAGTCCATTGGGTTGCTAAGAGTTGGACACAACTGAGCGACTTCACTTTCACTTTTCACTTTCATGCATTGGAGAAGGAAGTGGCAACTCACTCCAGTGTTCTTGCCTGGAGAATCCCAGGGATGTGGGAGCCTGGTAGGCTGCTGTCTCTGGGGTCACACAGAGTCTGACATGACTGAAGCGACTTAGCAGCAGCAGCAGCAGCAGAATCCCTTGGACAGAGGAGCCTGGCAGGCTACGGTCTGTAGGATCACAAAAAGTCACAGGTGCAGTGACTTAGCAAGCATGCACAGCACAGTGAGAGATCAAACTAGTCTGGTTTTCTCCTTTTGGATCATTTACTGCAAAATGTTCTAGGTCCTACAAATTGCAGGAGTCCTCTGGCAATCATACACACAAGGAGCATCTTTTACCATGTTTTCTCTTTAAACTTCCTTATAAATACTGGAGAGCGAAAACCCATACACTAGGAAATCTATTGTTCTCTATGACATAATTAGCTATCAGTCTCCTGGCATGTTGTTAAATATGCTTTGCATAGCACAAGTACATATTGGTATATATGTGTTAGTCGATCAGTTGTGTGGGACTCTTTGCGAACCCATGGACTGTAACCCGCCAGGCTTCTCTGTCTGTGGGATTCTCTAGGCAAGAATATTGGAGTGAGTTGCCATTTCCTTCTCTAGGGGATCATCCCAACTCAGGGCTCGAACCCAGGTCTCTGGCATTGTAGGCAAACTCTTTACCCATCTGAGCTATCAAGGAAGCTACCAAGGAAGCACTCTCTCTCTTTCTCTTTCTCCCCTTCCCCTTCCCTATACACACACACACACACACACACACACACAGGTGTCTCAGGAGAGTGGCAAAGTGGCTCAGTGATAAAGGATCTGCCTGCCAATGCAGGAGAGGCAGCACAAGATGCTGGTTGGATCCTTGGGTTGGGAAGATCCCCTGGTGTAGGAAATGGCAACCCACTCCAGTATTCTTGCCTAGAAAATTTCATGGACAGAGGAGCCTGGTAGGCTACAGTCCATAGGGTGGCAAACAATCAGACATGCCTAAGCACATAGCAGGAAACACACACACACAAACACACACACACACACACACACAACAAAGCTTTTCTTCTGGTTAAAAAAAAAAAAAAACCCTCAATACTGAAATTACAATAATGTCTTAATTTGCTACACTTTACCTGTTAGATGACTCAATTTGCCCTTTTTTGTTTAATAATCACAGTATATTGCAGTATATTGACATAATTATTTTCTTTAGCAAATGCATACACATTTGATTTTGTTGAATTTTTGTTTTATATGTTAGTGATGGGTTTGGTGCTTGTGGTGTGTGTGTTCTATCTCTCTACTGAACATACATCTTATAGTTCTTAAGAATTGTTTCTATTTGAGGTATATCATCATTTTCATGCAATTTTATACCAATGTAAGTGCTCAGAAACCATCAGCTCCGCATAGACAGAGATACCCATGAATTCTTGAGTTGGATAATTTAAAAATTATTCCAGCAAATTCAAGTTAAATGTTACTGTATTTCTTAAATGTCTTAATAATAAAACAATTTGTATTGCAAAATAAGATGTGGAAAAGAGAGAAGAATTAAAAGAGCTAAAAATCCCAGCCCCCCATCACTGTTGATATTTTTAATTGTATTTTCTTCTAGCCATTGCATTCTAAAACAAACAGTTTTCTTTATGAGTTTATTTGTACCTGTTATGAGCACACAATAGATACAACAGTAAAAATCTCCACTTAACATAGGAAGTTTGAGGTCACTCAGCAGAAGTGGCTCAATGGAAAAGAATCTACCTGCCAATGCAGGAGATACAGTTTCTATCCCTGGGTCAGGAAGATTCCCCTGGAGAAGGAAATGGCAACTGACTCCAGTATTCTTGCCTGGAGAATTGCATGGACAGAGGAGCCTGGCAGACTACAGTACATGGGGCTGCAAAGAGTCAGACATGGCTGAGCACATAGCATAAGTTTTGGTGCCCTGTATGTTAATTGTCCATTATCTCTATACTATCTTTAACCAGATTTGGTGAACATTATAGTCTCCAGTCACATACAGTGCTGAACCTTTTCTAGTCTTGCCCTCTTGAGTGTTTGTAGTGAAAACAATCTTTGACACCAAAATTGAATTGCTGTATTAAGCTACCTCTAAAACTCACATCCTTCAGTTCTTTCAGTTATAGGTAAACCAACAAATTTCCTTTTATTATTTAAGCCCTATTAGTCTGATTATCTATGCCCTTCCAATTTGCATAACTGAATAAGCAATTGATCTGATAAACTGGTTTGTGTCATGTTATATATGAGAATAATGAAGAGAACTAATGTGCCTCATCCTCCTAGGTGAAGTTGTGCATTTTCAAGGAGGCCTTCTGGTGCTGGTAGTTTTTCTAATGCCAACCAGGAACAAAAATTCCCTGCAGGGTATTTCTGAATAGATTAGCAGTACACTTTAAGCTCCCATTGGGTATCAAACCCTGTGCGAAGATTCTGTGGTACTTCTTTCTGAAGAATACGCAAAGTCCTGATTTTACCTCCATGAGAATTTAACATAAAGAAAGTTTTACGTACATGTCAACACAAACACAAGTGTTGGAGGAGTCGGCTTGTAATACAAAAGGCTATGATGTCAAAGTCAAACATACCTGCATCTGAATCTGGCTTTGAAACTTTCCAGGTTTGGGTCTGCAGAAGAATTAGAGCCTCAGTTTCCTGCATGTGCAAAGAAGCAACAGGATGATCACAAGAGATAATGCTTATTGAATGCTTCCCATGTGCCAGGCATGCTCTTTATTACTGTGGATATTTTAACTCAGTTATTCCTTATAATAAACTTTAGAAGTAAACATTTCTCCCCGTTGTACAGATGTTGATTGTTAGAGGATTAAATAATCTGTCCCAAGTCAAAAAATAGCAAGTGAAGAGACAAGGATTTGATCCCAGGCAGTCTGATTCCAACATCTGGTTTCTCCAGTTTCTTAAGCTCTCTTCTGCACTGCCTTCTGAGACTTCTATGAAAATAAATGAAATGATATACATAAGATATCTAGAAATGTGCAAAGCCATACTTTTAAATATTCTGATAACCTGATGAACTGAAACATTTGCAAAAGAGAAGACTCAACTTAAAAGTGTAACTGGACTTACTTATGACTTAGAGGAAAAAACAGTGAAAAATATTTTTTTCAAGATGAAAAGAACATTTATCTAAACTTGACTACATTTCTCTAGATGTGAAATTCTTCATCCCTCTTGAAGTACTTTAATTCTATTCCAAATCAGCTTCATGTTTTGTCTTCCAGATTATATTACTGAGTTTCAAATGTAAAATCAGAGGTAAGTTCACTCCTTAAAAATAGTATAGCTTAAAAAAACATATTTTACCACTGATTTGGCATAGAATTTAAAAAGGCAAGGATTATTATGACTTTCTTGTTTATATTCTTAATCAACAATGTTTATTCACTCAGCAAACATTTATTTATTAAGCAAATCAACATGATGGGCTAAAATGATTGTCTAGAAATTGGTTGTTGAATTAGTTATACCAATCAAGTTGATTCTCACAAGTTTGCTAAGAATTCTGGGATAAAGACGGTGTCTCTCTCACAGTAGGTGGTATCCTGTGAATATGAAGTCCTCAGAGCTTCCAGAAAACAGATTTGAATTTTGACTACAGCTTACCTTATCAAGAAACCAACCCCTTACATGCCAGCATGATCACATGGAAAAAAGTAGTAAGAAAAACAATCCTTTATGTTATCATTGAATTTCTGTATGAAGCCATCCCTGAAACTTCATTCACCAGTCCTTTCAACTCAATGTGAATCAATAAATTTCTTTGTATTATTTCAGTCAGCTGAATTTGGATATTATTTCTTAGAAATAATAGATTTTGGATTGCTATAGCTAACGTCCTAAAATTAATGTGGTCTAAAGTTTTTGTCTTGGATAACCATGAGAATGCACTAGCAGGGTGAGTTGCTGTTAGTACCAGGTGTCCCTGGCATATATTTTAAGCTCCCTGCAGTTTATTGTTACTCAGCTACTTTGCCACAAAAGATCTGTTAGTTAGCTGATTTGCCAACATTTTTGGTTTATATATGCAGGTTTTGTCGTTTGTTTGTTTTACTTTGTTTTGTTGTGTTTGTTTTGTTGTTTGCTGATATGACTACCAGAAAGGAATTCAACTTTGGACAAATGTCTAAGTAGTTTTATAGCTTGTTGTAATTGTTCAACCAGAAATAGCACATTTGATAACAAGAGAAAGAATAATAAGAAATCGTGGACAGATGTCTTTGAAGAATTATTTTAAAATATGCACCCTGCTATAGTTGAAATGTTTTACAAAACACTAGGTGTATGAGGGAACCAACAGTTAGCAGAGTGGGGTGAGAGCTGATATTATTTTTCTAATTCTTCTGATTATTCAGCATTCCTCCCCCCACTGGCTTCACCCAATTTCACTAAACCTCTTGGTCTTCCTCAATGTCAGGCATGTTTGCAACATCTTGATTTTTATGCTGACTCTTCCTTCTGTCTGTTAAACAGCTGGATTGATGATGCTCTTAATTTTTGTTCCTCTAGATATTCATATAATTGTCTCCCTAATCTTTAAAAAAAAACTTTTTTCAAATATCTCTTTTCTATGAAGTTTCCCCAGCCAACCACTTAAAACTGTAAACATTCCTCTACAAGCCAGTGATCTCTACTCTTCCATGTTTTACATTCTTTATAGCATTTGTGACCATTAAACATACTACATGCTATATCTCTTTGTCTGCACCTACTAGAACATAACCTACATGAAGGTAAAAGTCTTTTGTTTTGCTCACAGCTGTTCCCCCAAAACCTACAAGAATTCCTGACACTCAGTAACTTTTAAGCACAAGTTTGCTAAATGTAAAAATCTGATCTTGTATTAAAACTAAGTTGTTTTATATTTCAAGGTGTCAAGCTCGAATAAAGTCTCCAAAAAAAGTAAAAATTAAGAAGACAGATGTATCTATATGTGAAAAAAAGAAGACTGAGAAGGGCTGCAATCAAAGTATAAGACACTAGACCAAGGAAACATGCCTAGAATTTTGAAAAAAAAGCATGCAGTATGTGGCACGGGTAGGAATCAAGACTTTCTACAGCAGAATGTAACGTATTATGAGAAAGTGTCTGAAAAGTGTAACTCCTTTGTGAATAAAGCAGATTAATGGGGAATGCCTGAAAATTTGCATCTGCCTCAAACCTTTTCCGTGGTGATCCAGGAGCCCTCAAGGAGAAAATATGCACAACAACTACTACATGGAGAGGGCAGAGGAAAAGTGACATTCGGATTAACCCCACTCTTGAAAACAAAATCATAGGACAAGATTCAAAGGGAAGTTTCCAATTCTTGTTTTCAGAAAGGAATCAGGAAGCCACCACCAAGGGAATAAGTCTGTAAGAACTTTGTAAATGTCTATAACCTTCATCACTTTCCCATGTTTGTTATTTTTATCTCTTAAATATTTTCCCCAGAGGAATTAACAGTAAAATACTTAAAACAAAAGAAGTCTTTGTGATTCCGTCAAAGGTAAGTAAATAAAGGGTCAAACTGGCCAGACTTCACAAGCCTCTGCCTTCCTTCTGGGTAGATAGCAAAACCCCAAAAGATACAGTAGGCGACAGCAGTTATTGAAAACAGAGGAAAATGGAAAAAGAGGAATTTTGCCAGCTTGCAATAAGAAAGAAGAGACCAGTATGAGATGGGTTCTGGGGAGGTGTTGTAGAAACCTTTAGGATTCTTGGCATTTAAAATTTTATAGCCTCTAAAAGATAGAGTTTATAAATAAATAGATTCAAAAACCATTTTAAGGTATATTCCTTGGGTAACTAATTTATAAACGAGCAATTTAAGTAAATGAGGAATGTTTTGGATTCTTTTTGGAGTGTGACGTTTTGCCAAGCATCTCCAAAAGCCTCAGATATACCTTGATGAGTGTCAGAAGCCAAGTCATAGACTGGCAAGATGATTAACTGACTTGACTGAGTATGACACATATGACCTTCTATGATTATGTTGAATAACTGTTTTTAAATGAATATGCCCATGGAAATCTAGGCTAGGAGATCCCTTGGTAAAAGGAAGTATTTTTAAATAGGGCAAAATATCAAATGCATTTGATAATGAAGTAAAATTTTGCATCTTGTCTCTGAAAATGTCCAGAAAAATATGCACATCAAAATGTCTAGAAATATCATCACTACCTCTGGCCAAGTTTACTGTATGCATAAATAATAATGTATCTCTGTGCAATTGATTTTAACCTATGCTCTAATATTTAATAAGTGCACAGTATTTAATTATATGATAACCTCTATTAATATTTCCATTTCTCTCTGATTAATAGACTAATGATTCTGAGTCTCTTGATGTTACATGACTCACTTGTGCTCTGTCTCCTGGCATTTATATCTTGATAGTGCACTGCAGATGACCGACAGCCTGCATTTCAAACCTTTGCTCCCATATAAGCTCACCAGTAAACAATGGTGCTTACTAACCTCTTATAGCACAGAAAACTAAGACAGCAAGAAATGAGGTGAATAAAGAAGGTCTCACTCAGACCTGTTGCTTCGTTTTGAAATAAGTCCATCATAAAATGATGAGATGTCCCGGATGGCTGGCTAGACACATTCCTTGAATGATGAGACAGGTCTCCAACAATAGGGAAGTGTTCTATCAATCCCTGAGTGCTGTAACAATATACGCATGCAAACATTCCGTCCCCACAGAGAATTTCTGGTAAAATAATTTGGCTGACTCTCCAAGTTCAAACAACTGCAGATGCATTCCAATGTGTCATTTTCAATAAAGACAGGTGGCCTGCTGATTCTTCATACCGGAACTCTGCTCTGTGCTGTGAAAACAATGTAAGCTGCAGTTTAGCCATACATGCATATAAAGAATTTGTGACATAAATTGGAGCTTCTTCAACTAGTTTTATATCAAGCATTCTTTTTTTCTGCACCCTTCATAGAGTTACAGAGTAATTCTTATAGAGTATTCGTAAAGAGTAACCCTTTTATTCCAGGGAGTATTAAATTTTTAGTCAGCTACCTTCATGAATGTTGCAAATGTTCTCACTAGCAACAAAATTAAGCAGGCAGCATTAATTCACAAATAAACTATGCTGTGTTCACATTCCAAACCTAAATGATTCACTGTATTCTTTTCATGTTTCCCTTTTCATGTGGTACCTCTTATAAACCCATCTTCATGTTCTTATTATAACTACTTTATGCTTTTTGGAGAAAGCTTCTAGAAAACCAAGCAGGTATAGTCAAAAGTAAAGGCAAATTGTGTGAGAAGCATACAGCTATCATGCCCTCTCTTCTGGTTATTCACCAAACTATTGGCGCCAAGTTCTCTTTTGTGTGGTAAATTTTGCATTAATCTTGCCCAGCGAATAAAGATTACTAGCTGCATAACACAAAACAAACTATAATTTTGACTCCTTGTCTTGATAAAGAGTTTATTGTTAAACTAAAATAAATAATGCTGCCTTAGAGAGGCTCTGGTTCTAGGACCCATCTCCTGAGGTAAAAAATTATTTGTAAGCCTAACGTGTGCAGCCATGAAATTAAAAGACACTTACTCCTTGGAAGGAAAGTTTTGACCAAACTAGGTAGCATATTCAAAAGCAGAAACGTTACTTTGCCAACAAAAGTCCGTCTGGTCAAGGCTATGGTTTTTCCAGTGGTCATGTATGGATGTGAGAATTGGACTGTGAAGAAAGCTGAGTGCCCAAGAATTGATGCTTTTGAACTGGTATTGGAGAAGACTCTTGAGAGTCCCTTGGACTGCAAAGAGATCCAACCAGTCCATTCTAAAAGAGATCAGCCCTGGGTGTTTTTTGAAAGGAATGATGCTAAAGCTGAAACTCCAGTACTCTGGCCACCTCATGCGAAGAGTTGAGTCATTGGAAAAGACTCTGATGCTGGAAGGGATTGGGGGCAGAAGGAGAAGGGGCCAACGGAGGATGAAATGGCTGGATGGCATCACTGACTCAATGGTCGTGAGTTTGAGTGAACTTTGGGAGTTCGTGATGGACAGGGAAGCCTGGTGTGCTGCAATCCATGGGATCGCAAAGAGTCAGACACGATTGAGTGACTGAACTGAACTGAACTGACTGAATGTGTATGATAGAAGATGAGTGGCTTACAAATCGTCAATTTTTTAAATCATAAATATTTCTTCCAATTTTAAAGCCAAAGCATTCTCCTCAGGTTCTTGAAACCTTTGTGAGTTCCTAAACCTGCCCATATATACACTCAAGTTCTCTTTCCTATACTCATGCCATGCCATGCTAAGTTGCTTCAGTCGTGTCAATTCTTTGTGATCCTGTGGGTGATAGCCCATCAGTGTCCTCTATCCATGGGATCTTTCAGGCAACAATGCTGGAGTGGGTTGCTATGTCCTTCTCCAGGAGAATCCCCCTTCCTGACCCAGGGATCAAAACCCACGTCTCCTGTGTCTCCTGCACTGCAGGTGGATTCTTTACCACCGAGTCACTGGGGAAGCCCTTCCTATACTCAAGCCCTTAGGAAATACCTGAGGGTCCTTACACGATCTTACCATGAACTCTCAGTATAAGTTTGGGTACTATGATGAAGAAATTCTACCTGAAATATGCAGTTTACATAAATAGCTTATTGAGAGGTCTCAATTGATATGAATATTTTTTTTCTAAATCTCTGCTATCAGTCATGCTGTATTAAATTTAAGTGCTTCAACTCCTAATGAGAATAAGACAGTGTTCAAATCTATGGAGGCTTTTGACAATTAAAACATGGTTCAAGTTGGTTTAAAACTTCAGTCATGTAACTCTGTAGAGCTTCATAGAATTATTCCTCTCCCAGCAGTGGCTGAGCTTCTGGGCATGAGGAATGTGAGTGGAACTAGAAACATCCATTTCACTTTACACACCTGCCTTCTGCTTCCATTTTGGATGTTGGGTTAGAGGAGAGAGCTGAAAGGAAGAGGGCAAACGTCTTGTTTAAACAGGGCAATAGTGTTGCTGTTTCTTTGCCTTGCACTGACTGGCAATGCCTTCTGTATCATCACTGTTTGAATGTGGACCTTCATGGGCTGCAGGTGGCTCTTTGGGTGGCCCAGTGACCACCCAAACTCAACTCTTCAACTCCTAAATAAGAGTATATGTGCTCTCTACATCCAATATGGGGGTGACCTAACTTAAGTGAGGGACCAGCAATACTGCTTTAGTTCAGTTAATGTTCCATGGCTTCAGACTCAAAGGAAATTCAAATATCAGTACCCATCTTAATCAGAGATTGGCAGTTCAGGCTGAACTGGAACAAGTTATCTAGCATCTTTCCTTTTCAGCTTTGACTTTGATGTAAAAACCAGACTGAATACCCTATAATATTTAAATTTAAAAACTGCATGAGACACTATATAAAGTATCATCAAATTGACTAGGGTAAATGACAGTTCCACAATTTAGTATCTGTGCAACTTTAACTAAATCACAACATCTCTGAGCCTAGGGTTCTTCAAATGTAAATTGAATAATGATAGTCCCTCCTACAAGGTTAGCTTATGGATATTGACAGGTTAACTATAGGCACAAAAGTTATTTTTTGAAATCCAGTTATCTGTTTATGCATTAAGTTTAAAATTGCGGAAATATTAAAAAAGCATAAAATTTTTATTTCTGAAATTATTTCACACCTAGATATTTTACACCAAAGCTATTCATTTCTCTCTGAATGTTTTCCAAATAGATTTTATACTACTTCTCATTTCTTGGGAGAAACTGTAATTTTGAAGATGATGTAAGCATATCAGCATTTTCTAGAGCAGTGAGTCTCAATTTTTAGCTAAGAATTACTCACATATATGTTCAAATGCATCAATCTAGGTGCACCTCCAGATATTCTGTTTTAATAGAACTACAGTGAATCGTGGATCTGTGTTTTGACAAACAGCCGTTCCTTCCTAAGAAATTTGAAGCAGGTGATCCCCAGACTACACTTAGAGAAACATGGTTTTGAGACAAATGCCAGACTCTCACCAATGGATTCCTGTGAATGTTTGCAGCTATGTATATCTTATAAGGAATGCCTTGCACAATAGAAAAGAAAAACCATAGGATTGACTTGTATGACATTAAAGTGTGCCTTGATAATTGACTCTATAGTTATAGAAATTATATTTTCAAGTAATTACAGCACTGTATACTTATGCACAGGCAACTCTATTACAAAAGCAGAGTTTCTTACAGGTATAGAGGAGAAAATTGACCTTGAAAGCAATGAGGCACTGAATTATAACTACATCTAAAGGAAAAATCACAAATCCCTATTTTTGTTGACTAAATAATGGACACTTAATAAAAGAAGTAAAATCTGTAAAAGCAAATTAATTTTTCCTAAGCATACTTTCTTAGAAAAAATTATTACATTTTATCTCTATGCTAAATACAATGGCATATGCAAAATAATACGCTAGCAGGTGCTATGCTAATTATTTGCCTGGAAAGTTTTAAATCCTTGATTTAAATTTATGAATTTTCTTTTCCTCTGTCTCTGTCCCTCTCTGATTCAAAACATTTGCCTTAAACAAGAAAATCATCTGGGAAATTTAGCATTTTGATACAAACAATATTTTTTTCTTTTTATCTTTCTTCATCTTCCCCCTAACCCTCTTTCCCAATGGCACTATTCTTCAACAGGTACAATGAATGAAATATCCCTGCTTTCAAATAAAAAATGCACTGAAATGGTAAGTGGCCATTCAGTAATCACCAGTGATCATAATATTGAATTTTTTTAAAAAAATATAATGGATTATATAACCATTTTGTATACAACAAGGCAATGATGCTATAAAAGAGTAGGTCTTTTGTTATGAGTAAACTTCTGTATATTCAGGTAATATTCAGGAGAGACTGCTCTATCATCTCAACTTCCATGCGGAGAACAGATTTCTCTGTGGGGACAAAATTTGTTGGAGAATTCTTTGTGCTTATCCTGATGTCTGTAGCAGTTCATGATTTTGCAACTGGGTTTGTACTCATTTAAAATTATTTTGTGTCTAAACCAGAAAATTTGTGTTGTCTAGATTCAGTAGGATTTCCCATAGTACTTCAGATCATTAATAGAAGCATTACATATAAGACAAATTTGTTCTTGTATCTCTTCTTGTACAAAGCATAACTTTGTCCTTCCAAGAGATCAAATAGCCTGTGTGAACCTTATGTTATTCTGCCCTTTCTCAATATTTAAAAACCGATGCCTATCTCTTCAAGAGCATAACTGTTTCTCTAAGTTAAAAAAACTCTCAGTTCAGACTTGGCCCATATAAACTCTATTGAATTTTTCAAATACATATTGGGTTAATAAAGGATAAACCATGGAAGGCTAATTTTTATAAATATCGAAGTCTACTTTGATCCTGATAACCTACAAATGTTCAGCATGAGTAAGTTTTCATGGTCAGCAGGCAGTGATTTTGATATTTAACTTAAGCTCTAGCTCGATGTGGTTTATTTCACTTATATGATGATATAATGGCAGAGAAAAATTGAAAACAGCACAAGGGTACAAGGAATGACTTAGAAGGCACTTTCCGTTAGGCTCAGGGTCTGCATCATTTACTAGTCATTTCAAGGGTTGTCTTTGTATGTAAATTTATTTGAAGTAAAACAAAAACCGAGAGAACAATTTTTCACTTTATTTTATCTACTTCCCTTCCCTGCTTTTTTTTTTTTTTTTAAACCTGGGTTTCCTTTTTCCATCACTCTAAAGGTTCTGACTCTGAACAGAGACTATGTCTTTCCATCATCCTAATAATGATTAAATGAGATGAATGAAGATGTGCCTATATATATATATGTACTGAAAATGGCTATCTTATCTTTCATTATTTAAATAATAATAAATAGCAACCTTCAATAAGTGCCTTGTAAACTCAAATTCCTCAATTTTCCCTGAGTCATAATAAATCCTGTCTCTAATTTGTAGTAATCAATGGCCTTTAGGCTCAAATGGAAAGACAGAAGTGTGTCTATAGAATTTATGTAACATACATATAGAACTTACTCTATTCCATTTGGATGCCTTTAGAAATCAGAATAATCCTTTTGGAAGGGGTCATGGGCTGGAAGGGAACATGAGGAGTCTTTTGGGTGCTGATCTTTTAGTTTTACTTGACCTTGCTGTTACTTACATGGCAGTATTCAATTTGTGAAATTTGTTAAATTGTACATTGATGATGTATACACTTTCTGTGGGGCTTCCCTCATGGCTCAGTGGGAAAGAATCCACCTGCAATGCAGGAGACACCGGTTCAATTCCTGGGTCAGGAAGATTCCCTGGAGAAAGAAATGGCTACCCACTTCAGTATTATTCCCTGTGAAATCTCATGGACAGAAGAGCCTGGTGGGCTACATTCCATGGAGTTGCAAAAGAGTCAGATTCAACTTAGCAACCAAACAATAACATGCTTAAATATATATATATATTATATATTATATATTATATATTATATATATATATATATACACACACACATATATATACACACACATAAAACCTAGAATTTCTTACTGTTAGTAACGCGGACATTTTGGACCTCATAATTCTTTGTTCTTTTGGGTTGTCCTGTGTATTGTAGAATGTTTACAACTATTTCTGACCTCTACTTAGTAGAGGCCAGTAGTATGCCCCTTCCCCAGTTGTGACAATCAAAAATGTCTCCACATTTGCCAAGTCTCCTGGGAAACAAAATCTAGAGAATATGTAATAAAACCTGTCACTGCAAAAGACTATGAGTCAGATGTCTAGAAGACATAATTCCTTAAGATATGGTTATTATAACATAGCAATGAGTTACATTGAAGTAACTTATGCAGGTTGGCTTTACTTGCAATTCATGCTTTCTTCAAAATCATTAAAGTTTATTGCAGTTTTGATACACCATCTTTCCCACTGTTTAATGTTCATGAGTAGCTTCTACAAATCAAATACAGCCAATTCAGAAATGCTTTTGACAACTGATTGATTGATTAATCTCAGTTTTGAGCAGAATAATTGTCAAGAAAAGTGAACCCATTATAGGACTACATTATTTATAGAAACAAGAGGGCTCAAAATTACCTGCAAGACAAATATATGAGGGTATTCTCTATTCTGATAACAAAATGTTCCTTTACAGATGACTGTTAAGGCAGACACGGAAGTAATTGAAAAGAATGAAAGTTGCCAAATATCTAGGTATGAAGAATTACTAACACAAGTTCAAATTGTTCACAAGTGTTAAAAATACTAGTGACTAGGTTATTACAGAGAAAGGCCAAACAAGAAAGTCTGAGATAAAGTGCTGTGGATAAAGATTCAAATAACAGGTTTTTTTTTTTTTTTAAGAAAAGAGCATTAAAATTCTAAGCAAACACTTCAAAATGCTGCAGCACCAAACTCACAAACACCACCAAATCTTGAAAACTCTTTTTATTAGGACAAAATTCTTTTGGTTTAAAGGGCATCAAATATGTTTTCCTTTGACTTTTATTTTATTTGCTACATGTATTTTTTCTTTAAAAGACAACTTACAGCTTGAGAAGAAAAATAATGCCATCAGAATTCAAAGTTTCACCAAGAACTGTTTATCAGTGTTTCATTCTGTGCACTCAGAGCATAAATGCTTTCTTTTTTTCCTGAAGCCAGATTCAGATCACTTACTTGAGCTGGGCCTGGGGGAGAAACACAGCGTGTATGATGAGCTGATTAATTACCAGAAATCGAATGCCTTGCAGTCAGGAACTCTGCGCTTGAGAGCAAGCATCAGGACTAGAGGAATGGTGAGATCCACATGCATGCATGGACAGACAGGCACACACCTCAGGGATTAAGTTTCACTGTGGCCTGAAACAAAGGACTTAAGAACGATTGTTTATCCTTGGCAGGGTGACCTACAAGATCTGTTTTTCACAAGGCTTTCCGCATACAACTTTTAAAGTTGAAGAGTCCACATTAAATCAATCTCAAAAATTTGTCATCTTAAGAAGAAAAAAAAATCTATCTGATTCTCTCATTGTTTTTCCACCCCTTTTCATACTCCATGAAACTTAGGTAGTAATTCATAATTAAAGGTTAGGATATGTCTTATTTCAAGCCTTGTACGCATAAATAGAATCCTTTGCAGCTGTCTCTTAGAAAGAGCCCCTCATTTAAACAGGAGTGTGTGTCTACCAGGGAGAAATAAACAAAGACAGAATAATATGAAATGTTGGGGACAGTATACTGCCAAGCCCTGAAAACTTGAAAGCTATTGATAACCATAGATTGGCAAGATCAGCCTGCTGGCAAACTTTTCTTGTCTTCAAAGCTCACAGCTTATTCCCTGACTTCACTGTGTAGCTTGGCTTCTTTTCCATGCCTAATACCCATAAAACCCCCATTAAAATTACAGATCCATGTGTATAAGAAGGGTAAGGTCAAATGGTCCAGTACTGAATTCTCACACAGGAGACTATGCCTATTTTTATTTGCTGGAGTCATTTTAACATTTTGGTTGTGAAAATCATTTGTTTCCCAAGAAATTGCTTATGCAATAAACTTTCTGCCTCCCCCACCCCCAGCGAAGCACCCAGAGATCTAGAGCTGCAGTACAGCTGTGTTGCTTCACATGGAGGCTCATTTCTCAGAAAGTTATATCATGAGATCCTGTAGATCCCAGCCTCATTACTTCAAGTCACTGAAATACCTGAGACTTTCTCTTAAATAGGTTGATTTTTTCTTTAAATCAAAACTATTAATTCAGAAGAGCATTAAGCCAAACTTTTTGAAATCATTCAAGTTTTTCTGTCTAGAAAACAGGTGGATTGTGAGCTTTGAAATTAAAATATAAAATTATTCCTTAGTATTGACTTTGTTCTCAGCTTGCCTTTGAAAAGGCATTTGGCACTAAACCAGTGGAGAAAATGACAGGAGAGTTCCTCAAATTTGGGGGAAGAGAAATAAGTCAGATCTGTACTATAAATATTTTAGGATTAACTGATGATATAAGTGGGATCCACGTTTGAAAGGTACATGCAAGAGAAAACCAACATCAATAGGAGAAAATATGTGATGGGAATGTTTTAAGATGTGCGCGGCATTTGTTAACTCTTGTTGTCCTGTGGGTGTTCTGTTTGGGAGTGCTCATATTCTCCTGACCCACCAGTCCAGCATCCTCTGTCCCAGAAGGCCTGGAAGGCAGAGGAGGGCACTTCAGTCTGGAAGTTAAGACTCCAGTTGCCCTTGTTTGAAAGGATGCTTACTAAGAACCCAACTGCCATCTTAGCTGGTGATCCTTTGTTACTAATTAGAGAATTGTTCATCTCTCCAAGGCATAAACTTCAAGACTGAAAACATTTGCAAGTATGTGACTTGCAGAGGAACTCAACACATATAACCTAGTTTGACTAGCAAACACAAGGAAAAAAAATCTAGAAAATAACTGTTAAAATAACAATGACTGAATTTCATCTCATGGGATGAAAAATGAACAAACCAAAACAAACAAAACTGTTTTAAAAGATGAAATTTGTTTTCAGTATTCTTATACCTTTTTCTTTCTGCAAGGTTTTTTTTTTTTTTTAACTTCTTTTAAATACCGATTTCAGGCTTGCTTTGTTGCTTGACTATCCTATTCTACCTTTCATTCCCCGATGATTCACCGAGTCTTTCCTCTATTTGCTGGGGGAATATACTTATGAAAAAGCCAATCATTTCCTGGCCCTAAGTAGCTCATATATGTACTCTCAGTGTCCAACTTTCTATTCCTATTTGTTAAATAACCCCACTGTCATTTTCCCTGTTTATCTTGTCCCCATATTTCTTTTACTTTTTTTTTTCAATTACCTGCAATGTATTTTAAGGATCTTAAATATTTATGGAGTTCCACATATTTATCTGTGGTGTTGCAATTTGTTAATAAGTTGGAGGGGATTTGTTGACTATTGTGCAAGAAAAAGAAGATTTAGAAAATTATTTTCAAAAATACTTTTCTCTTTGGACAAGCGGTAGTCACTTAGGGATGATATATCTAATTCTGGACTTCTCTGACATTTTGGAGAAGTATAAGGCTCAAGAAGTATAAGGCTTACAAAATTACATTTGAGTTCAAAATGTATTGTAGACTTCCCTTGCTTTTGGCAGAAAATTTATCCCTCTAATTATGTTTACCTTAGGCTAATATTAAAATTGGTTTGCATTCCTTCACATAAAAACTGCCTCCAGGAGAGGGCACAGAAAGAGGGACTTGACCCAGAAAGAGGCAAACAAGGGAGAAGTGTGCCCAGGGGTGCAGATTTAACCTAGATAGTACAGAAAGTGGATAAGCCACAAACATAGAACCAAGAGGCACGTGTCTCTAAAAAGTGAACTAGAAACCTTATTAAACTTTTCTTTTTTGCTATTGTTTTTCTATTTTTATATTCTTTATCTGTTTGGATAAAAATCACGCAAAAACTATTTCTTAGTCCACCTTTTTAATGTTAACTTTACTTTTAGCTCTTTAGATGAAAATATTGTAATATTTGGCAATCCAAAACAAATTACTCACTTGCTTTACTTTGGCAAGAATTTGAGTTATGCTTCCTCTCTCTTTCTTCTTTTTGCCCCATTTAAATGCATTTGAATATAACTTGGATGACATCTCTTCTTCTTCCATCATCATTAACACTCTCTAGGAAATAATAGCAAGTGTAATTAAACCATGCTTTTCTCCAGTGAGCTCCAAAGGATATATAGTCATTATCTTAGGTGTCGACTTACTATCTCTGTGAAGTAGGCAGGAGATAGGTATTACTATTCTCATTTCACAAATGGGGAATATGTGTCATTGAAAGATTAAATGAATTGTCCAAGGTCATACAGTGTTCCTCTTTAGAATCTACTGTTTTGAGAAATGGCCATGTTGTATCTTATTAGCAAGAGATGTTATTACTAATGACTATGATCAACATAAAGGCTTCCATTAAAGTCTTCCAAGTACAAAGGAATAAACTGTTAGATCAAAAGACATATATTAAAAGAAAATATATTCTCCCTAGAGTTTAAGAGAGACACTCAAGTCATTTAATAGTGCAACTTTTATTAGGCCCCTATTATGTGCCATATACTCACCTTCCACTGGGGATATTACTGTGAAGACTCAGTCCTTGTTTCAAGAAACTTAAGATGTATTGAGTAGAACTGGTGTCTTTAAAAGATGCTTATATTTATTTGTAAGGAAGTATATCAGGCTGTGTGATTATATACTAAAATGCTATTTTGGCCTTGAATTTTTTGGTATATATTTTAAAACTTTCTGATTTTCCCCTTACTTCCCAAGTCATATGGCTCATGGGTCATTGAATTTATCTCTAAACCCTTTCCTCAGGGGTCACTTTTAATTCTCTACAATACTATATTAAGTGAGAACTAAATGGCAAGTGCTCAATTATATACTGTTAAAAAAGATTTTAGAATCCCTATGTTAGTATCTATAGGACTTTTATTATAGTAGACAAATGAAGTTTAGTGTTCAGACTCTTCTCACATCTAAGTTGGAGACTTAAGGATGTTTCAGTTAGACTGTTCATCTCTTAACATCCAGTTTACAGGTTGAATGTCTTCTCAACAAGTATGTCTTTAAGGTCATATTCTAATACCTTGATCATTTATTTGGTTATTTGCATAAGTTTTCACAATGCTGCTTTAAAAATCCCTCAGTCTTCTGAGATATTCTTCCTTTCCCAGTTTCCATTCAATCAGAGTAGCTTTCAGGAATCACTTACCTGTGTCCTCAGTGATGCTGCAACTCACCACCTTGGAAATGATCCCTTATACTTTCTACATGGGCATGGGAATATGGCATGGGGACATCATTAGATATTTTAGGTAGTTAAGAAAATCAGCTCATGCCCAGTGTCTGAACAATATTGATAGTTTTATCTAAACCCAACAAGCTTCTTTTCACTCTTGCACTGACTTTTAGTCATTCAGCTCGAAGGTGAGTACTGGTTGCTAATTGTACTTTCAGCCTTTGTGTTGCTCTAGTATGAATACCGGGGCTTCCCTGGTGACTCAGTGGTAAAGAATCGACCTGCCCATGCAGTAGATGCTGGTTTGGGAAGATTCTTTGGGTTGAGAAGATTCTTTGGAGAAGGAAATGGCAACCCATTCCAGTATTCTTGTCTGGGAAGAATATTGTTGTCTGGACAGACAACCTGAAAGGCTACATTCCACGGGGTCACAAAACATTTGCACATGACTTAACAACTAAGCAACAACTATGAGGATAATCTCTTTATGTGCATATTCCAATTTTTATGTAAAAAACCACAAATTTACACATATGTAAAAAAATAAAGATTCCTTAACATGAGTTTTATTTATTAACTAAAAGCCTTTTCTTTAAAATATAAAGTAAGTTCTATTTGCATCTTTTATTTTTTTCAGCATTATTGAGGTATAATTGACAAAATTCCAGAAGTTGTGCTATTTATACCATGAACAAAACTGGAGGTCTTTATGCTAAGAGTAATAATCCAGACAGAGAAAGAAATACTGCCTGGTATCACTTGTATATGGAATTTTTTTAAGGTTCAGTTCAGTTCAGTTCAGTTGCTCAGTCATATCCGACTCTTTGCGACCCCAGGAATCGCAGCACGCCAGGCCTCCCTGTCCATAACCAACTCCCGGAGTTCACTCAGACTCACGTCCATGGAGTCCATGATGCCATCCAGCCATCTCATCCTCTGTCGTCCCCAGGTTTCTCCTGCCCCCAATCCCTCCCAGCATCAGAGTCTTTTCCAATGAGTCAACACTTTGCATGAGGTGGCCAAAGTACTGGAGCTTCAGCTTCAGCATCATTCCTTCCAAAGAAATCCCAGGGTTGACCTCCTTCAGAATGGACTGGTTGGATCTCCTTGCAGTCCAAGGGACTTTCAAGAGTCTTCTCCGATACCACAGTTCAAAAGCATCAATTCTTCGGCACTCAGCCTTCTTCACAGTCCAACTCTCACATCCATACATGACCACAGGAAAAACCATAGCCTTGACTAGATGGACCTTAGTCGGCAAAGTAATGTCTCTGCTTTTGAACATACTATCTAGTTTGGTCATAACTTTTCTTCCAAGGAGTAAGCATCTTTAAATTTCATGGCTGCAGTCACCATCTGCAGTGATTTTGGAGCCCAAAAAAATAAAGTCTGACACTGTTTCCGCTGTTTTCCCATCTATTTCCCATGAAGTGATGGGACCAGACGCCATGATCTTCATTTTCTGAATGTTGAGCTTTAAGCCAATGATCTTCATTTTCTGAATGTTGAGCTTTAAGCCAACTTTTTTGCTCTCCTCTTTCGCTTTCATCAAGAGGATTTTTAGCTCTTCTTTTTTAAGGTAAAATTTAGTAAATGAATCCATAATCTCATTTTTTACTTTTTGGGAGGCTTTCCATTTTGCTTTATACATCATTTCATGTTTCTTTGCATTGTTACTCCAAGGTGGTAAAGGTTTGTGAAAATATACTTTCTTCCAAAAGGATAATACAATTATTTTTATTATTCTATCATTATTATTATTCCATTTTCTGGACACAAAGAACAAAACATATGCAAAAAATTTGGAAATTTCTTTGAATTTCAGAGAAATTTGAAATTTGCTTTCAAAAAATCAAATATTTTAAGAAAAATTGTGATGTCCATGTTGCCTGAATTCATTAATCAGTATAAATTTTTGCCCTATTTTGTCCACCCAAGTCTAATCTTTTATATTTACAAAATTAACTCATATTTGTATGCACTCTCCAGTGATCAATAACGTCCTTTCTCCTTAATATTCAAAAATGAACTTTCAAAATCTTGGGCACAACATATCTTGAACTAAAGCTTAACTATGTACCACAGTTCACAGTTTCTCTTCTGACCAAAAGTGCCTTCTTCCTTATTGTAAATACAAGCTATTTAGTTATAGTAACATAGAACAATTATGTGAACTGCTTCCTTTTCCCCAGTGATGGGTGGATGGGTGAGAAGATACCTAAACCAGGGAAACCCAAACAATCTTCCTTTACTGAGCATCGGTTCCGTTCAGTCGCTCAGTCGTGTCCAACTCTTTGCAACCCCATGAATCGCAGCACACCAGGCCTCCCTGTCCATCACCAACTCCCGGAGTTCACTTAGACTCACGTCCATCGAGTCGGTGATGCCATCCAACCAGCTCATCCTCTGTTGTCCCCTTCTCCTCCTGCCCCCAATCCCTCCCAGCATCAGGGTCTTTTCGAATGAGTCAACTCTTCGCATGAGGTGGCCAACGTACTGGAGTTTCAGCTTTCGCATATAAGGTAATTAATTTGAAATATATATCTTAGAACAGAGATTAGAATAGAATCTGTGATTGGGTTTATCACAATTTGCTAGCATCTATCTTCATGTTTTTTTTTAAAATTATTTTATCCTCTTCAAGAATGTATTCTCCAAAGAAGCACAGATCATCAGCATTTCTAAAAATAGTTGAGAACTAAATGTTAAAGAATGACTCCTGTCCTTTGTTTTGGCGGTGCCGCTCCTGTTGCCTACTGTTGTTCTACCTGACTATGCATATGTGGTGGAAGCAAAAGGCAGTGTGCGCTTTTAGCTGTGGATGCACCTTTCAAAGTTCCGATCTACAGGACTTGTCATTTTTTGCAGTTCTAATAGAAATGATAGCAAGAATCATTTGAAGGATGAACTCTTCTTTTCATGGTTTCTTTTTTTTCACATACTTTCTAGCACCAGTTAACAGAGCAAAGACATACAAACTCACAAATGTCACTCATTGAGGAAGCTGTATCAAATATTTATTAAAGTTCTACCGTGTACCTTCATTGTTGCACAGATTGGGGATACAATGGGAAGTGAGGATTCTTGAGATTATAGAGTGTCTATTTGAGTGGGACCAGGGAAGTGAGAAGGAAAATAAAATTATTTCAGCTATGTTGTAGGAAAAAAACAGATGGTAAGATTGGGATAAAAAGTGACCAGGTAATGGGTGGGGGTATCCTAAGGAAGGGGTAGAAGGGAAGGTTACTTTGAAGAGATAATACTGACTGACATCTAAATAATGAGAATGAGTTAGAAGGCCAAGATCTAGGAAAAGTGTGTTCCTGACATAGGGAACCACAAGTATAAAGGTTTAGAAGTAATAACAAGCTTAACAAGTATGAGGAAAAGAGAGATAGTAAGAAAATTGAACAAGTGCAAGACAAGGAGGGAATGATGCCAAAGAGTCAGTTGGAGGCTAGATTAGGAGGGTCTTAAAAACCATGGTCTTGGGTTTCCCTGGTGTTTCCGACAGTAAAGAATCTGCCTGCAACACAGGAAATCTGGGTTCCATCTTTGGGTTGGGAAGATACACTGCAGAAGGAAATGGCAACCCACTCCAGTATTCTTGCCTGGAGAATCCCATGCCAGAGGAGCCTGTTGGGCTACTGTTCATGGAGTTGCAAATAGGACAGGACTGAGCAACTACACTTCCTTACTGAAGACCATGGTAAGAAAATTGGATTTTATTCTAACAAAGAACCAAAAGCCTTTGTATGGTTTTAAGCAAAGAAGTGTTCTGTTAGGTTTTATGTATTTTAATCATACATTTGTTGCTATGTGGAAATGGACCTTAGGAAAATCAGACTATAAGGGAGGTCACAAAGCTACTACAATAGTCCAGATAAAGCATGATATAAACTTGAACTTGAGTGGTGAACAGCGAAAATCAGGAGAAGTAGTATAGTTCAGGAAATGCTTTGAAATTGATTTGAGATTGAGCCAAAGCACTTGCTGATGTGTATGTAAGGAATGAGGAATCATAAACAGCTCCTGAGATTTGGATCTGAGCAATTGGTAAACAAAAGTCCAATCAACTGACAATGAAAACAACTGGGAAAGATAGGGGCAGCAAGACAGGAAAATCAAGAGCTCTGCTTCCTGACATAAGATGGCTTTTGATATCTAAAGATGATATAGACATGAATTCTAGTCACTGCTTGATTACTTCCAGGGATAAAAGTTTCACTACTTTCAAAGTAGCCTTAAGCACATTTCGTCTAATCAATTAATTCCTACAATATTCTTATCGTGAAACTACTCATTTTGTAACCTTTCTGCAGATGAGAAAATTAAGATTTATAGATGTTACATAATTTATGTAAAAATCACAACATTAATGCACTGAGAATTCACATTCAAGTTGACTGGCCTCAGAGCCCAAGCTCTGAAATACTATGCATCATAAAAAGAGCTCCTGATAAAGAAAAAAGTTTTTCCAGTCAACATTCCAAGGCAGAAAGCAATTCCCAAATTCCTGAGCAATGGATATGAATTCAGATTTTGTCTTAAGGATGAAGACAGAATCCAGAAAGTTGATCCAGTATCCAAGGTGGACTAGAAGCAAAGTGCCATTGGCTCCCTTCAATGCCACTAAACTAAAGAACATAAATTTCCTCTCTCTGGGAAGGAGATTGTTCCAAGAACTAAAGATGGAACTTAACTTACCAATTGACTGTTAAGTGATTCCAGATACATAGATTGAAAAGATGCTGGTTCAGAATTATTCAGTCACTTTGAAGGAAATTTAACCTTTTATTCTAGGCATTACTGAATGGACAGAATATGAGCAAATTGCCCAAACAGTTGCTTCTATCATGCTCTAACCAGGTAGGATATTAAGAATGACAGAGATCTAGTGGATTCTCAAAGTTCTAAGCTGCTGAGGTGGAAGAAAGCAATGTTTAATATTTTTGTATTAGAAGTTGTCTGGTCATCACTTTCTCTTTAAAGTCTCTTCAGAAAGATAATTATGTACTGATAATTGTAGATCAGGCAAGACAAAGCAATGGAATTTGGAAGACAAAAAATCATTTTAGGCTTAATAGGTAAGACAATTGTTAATATTTGGAAGGAGACTAATATAAACAATCTCATTAAAATGGTTAAGGATTTATTCACATTTCTTAACTGAAGAGACTTAAAATTTAGAATTTGGACCATATGCTGTAATTATATCTCAATGAATTAATTAACTTATGTATTAATATAGAAGCTAATTAGTTAATTCATTCAACAGGTATTATGGAAGTGTCTACTAGGCTTCAGAGTGCTGGTTGTTGGATATGTTATGACAAGTTATTTGCCCTTTTGAATTCAGTTTGATAGGCAAGTAAAAGAACAAATAACATGCATAATTGCAAATTCTGTAAGTGGAAGGAAGAAAAAACTGAAAGAAAAAATTAAAACTCAAAGGGAGAGAATAACAAGGAAGACCTTGACTGGGTAATGTAAAAAGATTTCTCTGTGAAGGCAAAATTAGACTAAAATCTGAAAAATAAGGACATAGTCAAATGAAAAGTTTAGGGGAGAGGAAAGAAACATAGACTATTAGTCCAGCCCATGCAAGGAGTAAGGACATGGGGAGTTCAGGAAATTGAAAATAATGGTTATGACTAGAAAGAAACAATAGGTGGGATGTGATGAATTTGAGAATAGGAGCCAGGTCATGAAATGTCAAATAAATGGGGGAAGAGTGGAAACAGTGACAGATTTTATTTTCTTGGGCTCCAAAATCACTCCAGATAGTGACTGCAGCCACAAAATCAGAAGATGCTCATTCCTTGAAAGAAAAGCTATGACAAACCTAAACAGTGTATTGAAAACCAGAGACATCACTTTGGTGTCAAAGGATTGTACTAGTCGAAACTATGTTTTTCTAATAGTCATGTATGGGTGTGAGAGTTGGACCTTAAAGAAGATGGAGCACTGAATAACTGACACTTCCAAACTGTGGTGCTGGACAAGACTGGACTGCATGATCAAACAAGTCAATCCTAAAAGAAATCATCCCTGAATATTCATTGGAAGGACGGGTACTGAACCTGAAGCTCCAGTACTTTGGCCACCTGATATGAAAACCCAATTCTTTGGAAAAAGACCCTGATGCTGGAAAAGACTGAAGGCAGAGGAGAAGGGGATGACAGAGGATGAGATGGCTGGATGATATCACCAACTCAATGGACATGAGTTTGAGCAAACTCCAGCAGATAATGAAGGACAAGGAAGTCTAGTGTGCTGCAGTTCATGGGGTCTCAAAGAGTCAGACATGACAGCAACTGAACAACTTGAAAGGTCTTATTGAGATGTGTGGGCCTCTTTATTTCTTACATCCAAATGCAAGAGAAACCAGGGATGTGGCACAATTTGGTAGAGGTTCTTCAAAGATCACTCTGGTTGTTAATGTTAATAATAGACTAAAAGAGCAAGAAGAAAAGTTATGACCAACCTAGATAGAATATTGAAAAGCAGAGACATTACTTTGCCAACAAAGATCCATCTAGTCAAGGCTATGGTTTTTCCAGTGGTCATGTATGGATGTGAGAATTGGACTGTGAAGAAAGCTGAGAACCAAAGAATTGATACTTTTGAACTGTGGTATTGGAGAAGACTCTTGAGAGTCCCTTGGACTGCAAGGAGATCTAACCAGTCCGTTCTGAAGGAGATCCATCCTGGGTGTTCTTTGGAAGGAATGATGCTAAAGCTGAAACTCCAGTAATTTGGCCACCTCATGCGAAGAGTTGACTCATTGGAAAAGATTCTGTTGCTGGGAGGGATTGGGGGCAGGAGGAGAAGGGGATGACAGAGGATGAGATGGCTGGATGGCATCACTGACTCGATGGACGTGAGTCTGAGTGAACTCCGGGAGTTGGTGATGGACAGGGAGGCCTGGCATGCTGCGATTCCTGGGGTCGCAAGGAGTCGGACATGACTGAGGAATGAACTGAACTGAACTGAACTGAAAAGAGCAAGAATGCAAGCAGAAAGATATACTATTAAGCTATACTTCAAATGATGAGTAGTGATGGCTAGCCTGGGTGGGATGGTGGCAGTAGAAATGGAAAGAGAAGCTATAAATTAGACTTTCATTTTGAAGGTAAAATAAACAGAGCTTAGTAAGATATCACAATGACAGAGAAAATCATTGGTAAAAGGAACAATTTCCAGGCTTGAAGCCATGGGTAGACAGAATTAGTATAAAGGAAAGCAGAACCATTTTTATGCTTGTATTATAACTAAATTATTTTTATTTAAATTTTTATTGATTTGCTCAGTAAACTGAACAAATATTTCTATTTTTCACTGAAAGAGTGAGAGACCTTTTTCTTGGTGAGCTCACATAAAGAGAGCAGTCAAGTCTTAGTCTTGGAGACTTTCTCTTTTGCCCTTTGGAAGTATTGAGAGTTCTCTTCCCATTTCTCTAGCCCAGGCCCATAGAACATGACTGCCCACCAGGGAAGATTCTAGGGAGTCCAGTGCATTTTCAAGTGAAAAATTCAGCATGCTTCCTTTTTTTTTTCTTTTGTTCCCTTTATTTCTTTTAAACTTAGCAAGGCTATCTGCCTTGCAAATATTCAGTTACCAAAAAAAGAAGAAAAAGAGAGTTTAGCCTAGTTATTAAGAAGATGCCAAAGAATAAGTTTCATTTTTTATTTAACAATTTTTATATGCCTTAGGAACAGAATATATTAGAGAGAGAGAATTTTATTTTTATTTCATTGGTGAAAGGTGAAGTTGCTCAGTCGTATCCGACTCTTTGCGGCCCAGTGGACTGTAACCTACTAGGCTTCTCCATCCATCGGATTCTCCAGGCAAGAATACTGGAGTGGCTTGCCATTTCCTTCTCCAGGGGATCTTCCCGACCCAGGGATCGAACCTGGGTCTCCCGCATTGGAGGCAGACGCTTTAACCTCTGAGCCACAGGTCAGAAAAAGACTATTAAAATATCCCTAATCCTAGCTTTTTAGTTTAGTTTTGTTGTTGTTGTTTTAACTGTTCTGTTAAGCTGGTCTCTCTCCCTTTTTCTCTCTCTTATTTCCTGTGTGTGTCTGTGTATTTCTGTGTGTGTGTGTGTATATGTGTGTCTGTGTGAATCTTTACACATGCACTTAGGCTGATCAGACTATGGAAATTTCTTTCCCATACCTTCTGACAACTCAGAACTAATTCTGAATCTGCCCCTAAATGTGATGTATTATCTAAGGTTTTTGTACATATGCTTAAACAAAAATACTGAATTAAATATTTGACTTCTAGGTACCATAGCTTTGATTGGTTGTCTTGCATCACGGAGATCAAACCAGTGAATCAAAGAAAATCAGTCCTGAATAGTCAATGGAAGGACTGGTGCTGAAGCTGAAGTTCCACTACATTGGCCACCTGATGCTAAGAGGCAACTCATTGGAAAAGGCCTTGATGCCAGGAAAGACTGAGAGCAGGAGGAGAAGGGGGCAACAGAGGATGAAACGACTAGATAGCATCACTGAATCAGTGAATATAAGTTTGAGCAAACTCTGGGAGATGGTAAAATATATTAAAGCCTGGCATGCTGGGTCCATGTAGTCATGGGAAGTCAGACATGACTTAGGGACTCAACAACAACTTACATAATGACTTCAAGGAGACTTTTACTCCTGAGTATCTTGAATTGGAGTTCAGTTCAGTTCAGTTCAGTCGCTCAGTAGTGTCCAACTCTTTGCGACCCCATGAATCAAGATTGGGTTTATTAGAATTGTTGTATAGAAAGGTTAATTCAGTTTCAACCTTCTTGAATGCTTATTCTAGGAATTATCTGTAAAATAGTCCATTTATGAGCAGCATATCAACACATAAACAGCATTTATTGAGCATACTTATGCACAGAACTGTAGGGGCTATGGATCATTGTGAAGGAAGCAGAGGATTTAATTCTTCTCCTTAAGAAAGTTACAGTGAAATGAAAGAAGACAAGTATAGGACACATTGATCTAGGAGTCTCACTTACATAATCATAACCCATGGTGATCACATTGCACAAAATCAAAATCAGAAGGAATGAACAAGCCTAGAAAATTAAAGAATAGAAGGAGAGGACAAGATAAGTGTTCACAGCAGGGCAATAAATGTTGTTCTCTTTCTGCTTGGCTAAACCTGGCTTATTGGTTCAGTGAATTTGAAATGGAAAGAACCTAATCATAGAGCATGAAGTACATCCGTGGGGTCCCTATTTCATAGCCTGGCTCTTAAGAAACATTTCTCCAAAACTTCTCTGCCAAATTAGGAATAAAACTACTTAAGATCTTCTAAGGGAAATGAAGAAATATTTTGCATCAAGTCCAGGGTATTTCTTGGTGGTTATGTGAGAAGATATTCATGAGTGTGTGATGGGTCACTGGGTCATGTCCAACTCGCTGTGACTGCATGGACTATAGCCTGCCAGCCTCCTCTGTCCATGGCATTCTCCAGGAAAGAATACTGGAGTGGATTGCCATTCCCTTTTCCAGGGGATCTTCCTGGTTCAGAGATTGAACCTGGGTCTCCTGCATGGCAGGCAGCTTCTTTACCATCTGAGTTACCAAGGAAGCCATTCAGTTCAGTTCAGTTCAGTCGCTCAGTCATGTCCAACACTTGGTGACCCCATGGACTGCAGCACACCAGGCTTCCCTGTCCATCACCAACTCCCAGAGTTAACTCAAACTCATGTCCATTGAGTCAGTGATGCCATCCAACCATTTCATCCTCTGTCATCCCCTTCTCCACCCATCTTCAATCATTTCCAGCATCAGGGTTTTTTCCAATGAGTCAGTTCTTTGCATCAGGTGGCCGAAGGACTGGAGTTTCAGCTTCAGCATCAGTCCTTCCAATAACTATTCAGGACTGATTTACTTTAGGATTGACTGGTTGGACTCCTTGTTGTTCAAGGGACTTTCAAGAATCTTCTCCAACACAACAGTTCAAGAGCATCAGTCCTTCAGTGCTCAGGTTTCTTTAGAGTCCAACTCTCACATCCATACATGACTACTGGAAAAACCAAAGCTTTGACTAGACGAACCTTTGTTGGCAAAGTAATGTCTCTGCCTTTTAATACGCTGTCTAGGTTGGTCATAAGTTTTCTTCCAAGAAGCAAGTATCTTTTAATTTCATGGCCATTCATAGTATTCAATTATAAGCAGCCAAAACAATTGGTTTAAAATTATTGGATCAATAGAAAAGCGTCCCCTGTCACAACTATTACCATAGATTCTCACTCACAGGCACACAAATGTATCCACATCCTTCAGTTTCATTTATTTCAATTATTGGAGCTCATTTTAACCTTTTACTGTAGTTCAGTTATCTAATTTCCATATTCATTACTCAGTAAGGAGTCTGATCACATTAGATGTTATACAACCCTCTTGAGAATGGAAAAAATAACTTTTGTGTCATGATGCCTACTTAAACTTAACTTGGAAACACTGCAGGAGACATTCAATAAGCATATACTTATCTGACTGGAGGAAGGAGGAGACTAGAGCTGTATCTGTAGGCAAAACTGCATATTCATCACTTTTCTAAATGGGGATATACAGATGAATTTCTCAGTGTTTAATTGCTTAGTGAAGCCTTCCTCAAGAATCCTGTGGAGTATAAATGAAAGAAAAAGAATTAAAGGACCTCTTAAGGATGTACACTTCCCTCATCAGACCCCTTTACTTTGTCCAAGCTCTTTTATACTCAGAAGACCTTCTCTTACAACAAAGTAGAAATGCCAGCAAATGTGAGTGAATGTTAGCAGCAGGCTGCTACTCTGAATCATTTGAAAAATGCATAAAAGCCACTTTCAAACCAGAAACCATCTCCCATAAAGTCACTCCTGTTTGTGACTTTTGGGTAAGTCTTAGGATACATTTAACCCACTCCAGTGTTCTTGCCTGGAGAATCCCAGGGATGGGGGAGCCTGGTGGGCTGCCGTCTATGGGGTCCCACAGTCAGACATGACTGAAGTGACTTAGCAGTAGCAGCAGCAGGATACGTTTAGTAGATTCTAATTAGCGATTTAAGAAAATGAAATAAAATAGAGTACTGTCCTTCATTGTTAATACAATCATATTCAATATTAACTGTGATTTTTGTTTCAGTTTTATGGGTAAGAATTACTACATAAAGCATTCATTTATGATATACACATATACTTATTAGATCATCAAGTAAATATATATTTCTTCCTCTATGTAGAGGTGTGTAGAGCTTGAAAACCCTTATTAGGATAAAGTATTATGGTTTTTGAAATTTCTTGTGAAAAAATGAATATGTGTTTAACCAAGAAGAATAATTCCAGAACACTTCTTAAGGGAAGGAGGTTGAAGCAAGGTGCAGTATTATGGAGCTAGGGTCATTGGGACACAGCTTTGGAGATCTGAGGAGTGGATTCATATCAGAGAGGTGCAAAGATGGCAATGTTAAGCACCACTTATTCCCTGGTGGTTCAGATGGTATAGAATTTGCATGAAGATTTGATCACTGGGTTTGCCCCTGGGTCAGGAAGATCCCATGAAGAAAGAAATGGCTCCTCTCTCTAGTATTTTCGCCTGGAGAATATTATGCAAAGACGAGCAGAGTGGGCTACAGTTCATAGGGTTGCAAAAAGTCAAACAAAACTGAGCTACTAAACACACTTGACAATTTTGTTCTGGGCCAAGCCTGAAAGGATGACACGAAGCAGACACTTTTATCTTTTTTGAATAACAGAACGACTATAACCCTGGAAAATTAAATTTTACCTAAAACTTCTACACTTACAACTTCTACCTGCAAATACAATGCAGGGACAGGTGACAATCACCACAGAGAATATTTTCCAAAAACTGAATTAGGAAAACAAATTCAAGTTATTTGAAATAACTTTTAAAAAAATTAGTCAATAAATGTATTATAAGCCAATGATATAATGAGATATAGCTAACAAAAATGGAAATAATGATGTCAATATGATCTTTTAAATGCTTATAACTTTAAAGAAATTATGGCCTAATAGTCATAGGTTAGAACATAATTCCAGTTTAAATATATCATTGACATATCTTGTATTTTATGTTATAATTTCAAGTTAAAAATTAAAATTTTGCTAAGTTTATAATTGGCATTGGAACATTTAAAATAATTTAATACTTATCTTATTCATGAGTTGGTAAGACATTGAAATATTAACCAATAGCTAGCATTTACCTGACACTAGATGAGTGAGTGAGTGAAGTCGCTCAGTCCTGTCCAACTCTTTGGGACCCCATGGACTGTAGCCTACCAGGCTCCTCCGTCCACGGGATTTTCCAGGCAAGAATACTGGAGTGGGGTGCCATTTCTTTCTCCAGAAGATCTTCCTGACCCAGGGATTGAACCCAAGACTCCCACATTGTAGGCAGACTCTTTACCGTCTGAGCCACCAGGGAAGTCTGAGAAGTCCTAGACACTAGATGAGGCTTGAGAAATTAAGAGAGCCTTTACTCAGAAATTTAAATTAGATTTTAATTCGTATAAAGGATTATAAACATGTGAAAAATTTCAAAAAAAAAAAAAAGATTCGCTGTTTAAATAGCTCCATATTTCTCTCAGTCTAACAGCCTTCACTTTCTGTTTCATTATTTTGTTTTATATAAAGTCTAGAAAATTTATTACCTTAGTAATTTAAAAATTTTGAATGAGGCGTGAAACTTCTAATCCAAATCTGAGAATATAAAGAAATATTATAGAGTTAGAAAGCAAAGAAACAGTTAACTAACAAGTGGTACAGTATTATTAAAGTACAGATTTTGTTCAAATTTCACAAGGTTTATGCTAGTATCCATTATTTGTTTTCATACCTTATTCAAGACTCCACATTCTATTTAATTGAGCAGCTTCAGCTGCATGCAACAAATTCTGATAAGTTCTCTTTTCTATTTTTATTCTATTACAAATGTTTTCTAAATTTCCTTGTTATGGCTTCTTAGATACACCCATCATTTAGAACTGGACATTTAGTGCCCAATTACAAGGTGTTTTGTTTAAAGTATCTTTAATGTTAATTTCTCATTTTGATATTAATTTCTCATTTAAATGCTTTCTTTTCTGTGTGGTTTTTTTTTTTTTCATTCTATATTGAGGCTTTTGATGGCTACATTGAAGATCTCTCTTGATAAATGTCACATTGCACTTGAAAATATGTGCATTAATTCTAACATGTATACTATCATGTAAGAATCGAATCACCAGTCTATGTCTGATGCAGGATACAGCATGCTTGGGGCTGGTGCATGGCGATGACCCAGAGAGATGTTATGGGGAGGGAGGTGGGAGGGGGGTTAATGTTTCGGAACACATGTAAGAATTAAAGATTAAAAAAATAAAAAATAAAAAAATTAAAAAAATAAAAAGTGAAAAAAAAGAAAATATGTGCATTATTTTCAAAAATCTTTTGATTTTGATTTCTAACACAATTCCACAGTGATAAGAGACTCAGTATGATTACAACACCTTTGCTGCTGCTAAGTCGCTTCAGTCGTGTCCGACTCTGTGTGACGCCATAGACGGCAGCCCACCAGGCTCCCCCGTCCCCGGGATTCTCCAGGCAAGAACACTGGAGTGGGTTGCCACTTCCTTCTCCAACACATGAAAGTGAAAAGTGAAAGTGAAGTCGCTGAGTCGTGTCCAACTCCCAGCGACTCCATGGACTGCAGCCTGCCAGGCTCCTCCATCCATGGGATCTTCCAGGCAAGAGTACTGGAGTGGGGTGCCATTGCCTTTAGACCATGAAAATTTTGCACCCTGTTTTATGTCACTGGGTCTGTTCCAATGTCTCCTAGTTTGCAGTCTATGGGAAATTGAATAGAATTTGTATCTTACTCTTGTGTGAAAATTATATAAATCTTAATTACGTTCAGTTGGTTCACAGTACGATTCAGGTCTACTATTAATATATACTTCTACTTCTCTGAATATTCATTCTATTAATTTTTGAAAGTTTGATATTGAAACTCCAACTAAAAATCTTAGTTTATCTACTTAAAAAGTAATTGTAATACATAGTGGAACTATATGTAACCTTATTCTGTGTTTTCCAAATCTCCTGTAAATGTGTTATCATATATTCATAATTTTAAAAAAATTTCTTAAGATTTATCTTCTTTCTTTGTTTCTTTCGTTCTCTCTTTTCTTTCAATCAATAGGTCCATCAACCAATGTAAAAACATTGCTACATCTAGGGTCATAATACAAGTTTAAATACATAGATTGTAATCCCAAGAAACATATCTTGATTAATTGATATAGCTAGAGAGTCAAGACATACTAATAAAAGTATAAATAACAATGCAAGAGAGAACCTATAAAGCTACAAGCATGTGATAAGATAAGATGTGTAGGAGTTCAGGGGTGGTGTACCTTGGCACACTGAAAATGATCAGAGGAGTTGAATCATAGTTCCCTTCAGTTCAGCTCAGTCACTCAGTCATGTCCGACTCTTTGCGACCCCATGAATCGCAACACGCCAGGCCTCCCTGTCCATCACCAGCTCCTGGAGTTCACTCAGACTCACGTCCATCGAGTCAGTGATGCCATCCAGCCATCTCATCCTCTGTCGTCCCCTTCAGCTCCTGCCCCCAATCCCTCCCAGCATCAAAGTCTTTTCCAATGAGTCAACTCTTCTCATGAGGTGGCCAAAGTACTGGAGTTTCAGCTTCAGCATCATTACCTCCAAGGAAATCCCAGGGCTGATCTCCTTCAGAATGGACTGGTTGGATCTCCTTGCAGTCCAAGGGACTCTCAAGAGTCTTCTCCAACACCACAGTTAAAAAGCATCAATTCTTTGGCACTCAGCCTTTTTCACAGTCCAAGGGACTCTCAAGAGTCTTCTCCAACACCACAGTTCAAAAGCATCAATTCTTTGGCACTCAGCCTTTTTCACAGTCCAACTCTCACATCTATACATGACCACAGGAAAAACCACAGCCTTGACTAGACGGACCTTAGTCGGCAAAGTAATGTCTCTGCTTTTGAATATGACATATAGGTTGGTCATAACTTTTCTTCCAAGGAGTAAGCGTCTTTTAATTTCATGGCTGCAATCACCATCTGCAGGGATTTTGGAGTCCCCAAAAATGAAGTCTGACACTGTTTCCACTGTTTCCCCATCTATTTCCCATGAAGTGATGGGACTGGATGCCATGATCTTAGTTTTCTGAATGTTGAGTTTTAAGCCAAATTTTTCACTCTCCTCTTTCACTTTCATCAAGAGGCTTTTTAGTTCTTCTTCACTTTCTGCCATAAGGGTGGTGTTATCTGCATATCTGAGGTTACTGACATTTCTCTTGGCAATCTTGATTCCAGCTTGTGCTTCTTCCAGCCCAGCATTTCTCATGATGTACTCTGCATATAAATTAAATGAGCAGGGTGACAATATACAGCCTTGACACACTCCTTTTCCTATTTGGAACCAGTCTATTGTTCCATGTCCAGTTCTAACTGTTGCTTCCTGACCTGCATACAGATTTCTCAAGAGGCAGGTTAGGTGTTCTGGCATTCCCATCTCTTTCAGATTTTTCCACAATTTATTGTGATCCACACAGTCAAAGGCTTTGGCATAGCCAAAAAAGGCAGAAATATATGATTTTCTGGAACTCTCTTGCTTTTTCCATGATCCAGTGGATTTGGCAATTTGATCTCTGGTTCCTCTGCCTTTTCTAAAACCAGCTTGATCATCTGGAAGTTCACGGTTCACATATTGCTGAAGCCTAGCTTGGAGAATTTTGAGCATTACTTTACTAGCATGGGAGATGAGTGCAATTGTGCAGTAGTTTGAGCATTCTTTGGCATTGCCTTTCTTTAGGAATGGAATGAAAACTGACCTTTTCCAGTCCTGTGGCCACTGCTGAGTTTTCCAAACTTGCTGGCATATTGAGTGCAGCACTTTCACAGCATCATCTTTCAGGATTTGAAACAGCTCAACTGGAATTCCATCACCTCCACTAGCTTTGTTCATAGTGATGCTTTCTAAGGCCCACTTGCCTTCACATTCCAGGATGTCTGGCTCTAGGTGAGTGATCACACCATCGTGATTATCTGGGTCATGAAGATCTTTTTTGTACAGTTCTTCTGTGTATTCTTGCCATCTCTTCTTAATATCTTCTGCTTCTGTTAGGTCCATATCATTTCTATCCTTTATCGAGCCCATCTCTACATGAAATGCTCCCTTGGTATCTCTAATTTTCTTAAAGAGATCTCTAGTCTTTCCCATTCTGTTGTTTTCCTCTATTTCTTTGCATTGATCACTGAAGAAGGCTTTCTTATCTCTTCTTGCTATTATTTAGAACTCTGCATTCAGATGCTTATATCTTTCCTTTTCTCCTTTGCTTTTCGCCTCCCTTCTTTTCATAGCTATTTGTAAGCCCTCCCCAGACAGCCATTTTGCTTTTTTGCATTTCTTTTCCATGGTGATGGTCTTGATCCCTGTCTCCTGTACAATGTCATGAACCTCATTCCATAGTTCATCAGGCACTCTATCTATCAGATCTAGGCCCTTAAATCTATTTTTCACTTCCACTGTATAATCATAAGGGATTTGATGTAGGTCGTACTGAATGGTCTAGCGGTTTTCCCTACTTTCTTCAATTTGAGTCTGAATTTGGTAATAAGGAGTTTATATTCTGAGCCACAGTCAGCTCCTGGTCTTGTTTTTGTTGACTGTATACAACTTCTCAATCTTTGGCTGCAAAGAATATAATCACTTTGATTTCGGTGTTGACCATCTGGTGATGTCCACATGTAGAGTCTTCTCTTGTGTTGTTGAAAGAGAGTGTTTGCTATGATCAGTGCATTTTCTTTGCAAAACTCCGTTAGTCTTTGCCCTGCTTCATTCCGCATTCCAAGGCCAAATTTGCCTGTTATTCCAGGTGTTTCTTGACTTCCTACTTTTGCATTCCAGTCCTCTATAATGAAAAGGACATCTTTTTTGAGTGTTAGTTCTAAAAGGTTTTGTAGGTCTTCATAGAACCATTCAACTTCAGTTTCTTCAGCATTATTGGTTGGGGCATAGACTTGGATAACTGTGATATTGAATGATTTGCCTTGGAGACGAACAAAGATCATTCTGTGATTTTTGAGATTGCATCCAAGTACTGCATTTCAGACTCTTTTGTTGACCATGATGGCTACTCCATTTCTTCTGAGGGATTCCTGCCTGCAGTAGTAGATATAATGGTCATCTGAGTTAAATTCACCCATTCCAGTCCATTTTAGTTTGCTGATTCCTAGAATGTTGACGTTCACTCTTGCCATCTCTTGTTTGACCACTTTTATGGACCTGACATTCTAGGTTCCTAGGCAATATTGTTCTTTACAGCATCAGACCTTGCTTCTATCACCAGTCACATTCACAACTGGGTATTGTTTTTGCTTTGGCTCCATCCCTTCATTCTTTCTGGAGTTATTTCTCCACTGATATCCAGTAGGATATTGGGCACCTACTGACCTGGGGAGTTCCTCTTTCAGTATCCTATCATTTTGCCTTTCCTACTGTTCATGGGGTTCTCAAGGCAAGAATACTGAAGTGGCTTGCCATTCCCTTTTCCAGTGGACCACATTCTGTCAGACCTCTCCAGCATGACCCCCCGTCTTGGGTTGTCCTGTGGGCATGGCTTGGTTTCATTGAGTTAGACAAGGCTGTGGTCCTAGTGTGATTAAATTGACTAGATTTCTGTGAGTATAGTTTCAGTGTGTCTGCCTTCTGATGCCCTGTTACAACACCTACCATCTTCCTTGGGTTTCTCTTACTTTAGGCTTGGGGTATCTCTTCATGGCTGTTCCAGGAAAGCACAGCCGCTGCTCCTTACCTTGGATGAGGGGTATCTCCTTACCACTGCCCTTCCTGACCTTCAACGTGAGACAGCTCCTCTAGGCCCTCTTGCAGCCATGCAGCCACAGCTCCTAGGGTTGCCACCCCTGGCTTTGGGCATGGGGTGGCTCCTCAAGGCCACCAACCCTGGCCTCGGGTTCGAGGTGGCTCCTCCCGGACGCCCCAACCTTGGACGCAGGGCAGCTCCTTTCAGCTGCTGCCCCTAATCTCGGAGGCAGGGTATCTCCACCCAGCCGCCCCTGACCTCGGACGCGGGTAGCTCCTCTCAGTGGTTCTTGCACTGTCGCAGCCTGGCACTCTCGGCCGCTGGCCCTGACCTTGGACGTGGGGTAACTCCTCTCGGCCATGCTTAGTGCACCAAGGACAGATTAAATCCCAGGCTAGAAAAATAGAGTAAAAGCACTGATAGAAGAATGCCTTAAATGTATTTAGAGACTAATGAATATATCTGGTTGACTACTGCAAAGGATTTGCAGACCAGCTATTAAAAGAAAATATAGGGAGGTAGGTGGAGGGAAATGCTACTATTGCATCTTAATTCTTGCACTTCTAAGAATCTAAAAGGATAGGTCTTGTATATTTGTATAAGGTCACCAAAACTGCCTTCTCCTTCACCTTTCTCTCTCCACCTTCTTCCTTCACCTGCCTTTCTGCTCCCTCCTTCACCTGATTGGATCAGGGTTGGGTGACTGATGCAGGCTGGATGAACCAGATTATCTCTTCCAGAAATTTGGAATAGAAACATTGTAAACCTGAGTCACTTAGCCTCAGGAAGAAAAACAGCAAGATCATGGACCAGAATAATTGCAGTGACAAGCTGAGCACAAACACAAACTATAGTTATTACAGGGTAGCAGAAGAGATATGAATGGAGCAAGGAATGAAGCCAAACACATAGAGAAATAATATGATAGGATGTCTAAATATGTCAATCCCAGCTCTTCCTCTAACAAGCATATCAATACTTGGAAAGTTACTAAACCTTCTTGTAGAGTAGGATGCAGTAGAAATAGTAATTTCCTTAGGCTGTTGTGAGAATTAAATGAGACAATACACAGAAATTTCTTAGAACAGTAGCAGGATCATGATGAATAATGTGAACTATTGTTATTATTAAATGATTATGTCCTAATACTGCCTTGATTTCTCACATGTGAGTCCTTACATTCTTAAAATTAATTCACTGCTCAAATAAAAAGAAAAAGTTTCAATTAGTTTGACCAGTTCTTTTTTCCTTGCCACCAAATACTTCCTGATCTCAGTGACTTAAAATATAAATTTGAGTCAGACAAGGAATATTTTAGATACGAGACTAAGAAATTTGAAATCAGACCACTGAAATATCCTTCTTCTAGGTCTTCCTTTCTCAGTCATCTGACTTCCCAGAATTCAAACATGTACACTGAATCTCTCAGTTGCCCCAAATTTCCAGTTTCGGGAAGTGCAGTGAAATGGAGAAAACTTGGTTTAAAAAACTATAGGAAACTTTATTGAGAATTTTCTCTTTTTAAATGCAGTTTGAATTGTGGAATTTTATTAAGCATTTTCTGTAATTTTCAAGATGCTTAGAAATAAAGAAACTTAAACTAAGAGCATACTTAGACTTTTATGTGATCATTGGCAAACCCACTTTATTCAAGAAACTGAATATAATATAAATTTTCATTTCTAAATGAATATAAGAAACTTGAGTTTTCTGAAGTGGTTTGTCAGAGGTGAGTTCCTAAGTGAGCTATAGCAATGTATTCTTCTTCAGATTTTCTATTCCAGGTAAGCTTACAGATAAGATCTGGAAAGGATTTTATAAGATATGCCACTTTAATTAGCAATGTTTGTGATTGATTTTGGAGGTACTTTTCAAGACTAATTTTTGATATCCATTTAAGTTTTATATGTGGATTTATATTCAAAGAAGTAAACAGGGATCCTTACATGACCATCTGTAACAATTTGTGAGTAAAACCAAAGGCTGCAAAATTGATTATTCTTGAATAATGAAAATATATATATAGCAACCATATTTCTATTATTACAGTTTGATCTGGATGTTTGTGCTTAGTTGCTCTGTCGTGTCCAACTCTTTTGCAATCCCTTGGACTGTAGCCCCCAGTTTCCTCCATCCATGAGATTTTCCCCTCCAAATATACTAGAGTGGGTTTCCATGCCCTCCTCCAGGTGATCTTCTCAACCCAAGGGTCAAGCCCAGGTCCCCTGGATTACAGGTGGATTCTTTACCATCTGAGCCACCAGGGAAGCCCAAGAATACCTGAGTGGGTAGCCTATCCTTCTCCAGGGGATCTTCCCAACCCAAGAACTGAACTGGGCCTCCTGCATTATAGGTGAATTCTTTACCAGCTGAGCTACCAGGGAAGCCCTTGATCTGAATATGATAACCCTAATATAAATTATTTTTAAGTACATACTTGATTCCAAGAACAACATATGGAGAAGGGCATGGGAACCCACTCCAGTATTCTTGCCTGGAGAATTCTATGGACAGAAGAACCTGGCAGGCTGCAGTTCACTGGGTCACAAAGAGTTGGACACAACTGAGCAACTAAACAACAACAATGTACTTAAAATTTATTCCACAATGTAATTAACAAAACAAAATTCTTATTTTAAAATAACAAATACAAAAAAAAATTTAATGACATTTAATTCTGTTTCTCAACCCAAGTCAAATGAGTTCAGTTCAGTTCAGTTCAGTCGCTCAGTCGTGTCCGACTCTTTGTGACCCCATGAATCGCAACACACCAGGCCTCCCTGTTCATCGCCGTCTCCCGAAGTTCACTCAGACTCACGTCCATCGAGTCAGTGATGCCATCCAGCCATCTCATCCTCTGCCATCCCCTTCTCCTCCTGCCCCCAATCCCTCCCAGCATCAGAGGTTTTTCCAATGAGTCAACTCTTCTCATGAGGTGGCCAAAGTATTGGAGTTTCAGACCTAGCATCATTCTTTCCAAAGAAATCCCAGGGCTGATCATCTTCAGAATGGACTGGTTGGATCTCCTTGCAGTCCAAGGGACTCTCAAGAGTCTTCTCCGACACCACAGTTCAAACGCATCAATTCTTTGGCACTCAGCCTTCTTCACAGTCCAACTCTCACATCCATACATGACCACAGGAAAAACCATAGTAAAATAGTTTTAAACCTTCAATTATAAAATAAATTTAGATTTACAAAAAAGTTGCAAGGATAGTAAAGAAAGTCCCTGTATACCATTAACCCAGCTTTCATTAATGTTCATATCTTACATATCTATAGGACATTTTAGGAAGCTAAGAAATTAACAATAATACAATATGGTTATCAGGGCCAGAGACTTTTTTCAGACTTCATGGTTTTTCCACTAATGTATTGGTCTATTGAAAATTCCATGTGGCACGTTTTTATCTAAGCTATTCAAATCAGTGACAATTCTCAGTCTTTCATTGTTTTTCACTACTTTGACACTTCTAAAGTGTGTTTGTCAGGGATTTTGTAGAATATCCTTTTATTTTGGTTTGTTAATGTCTTTTCTTATTGCAAAATTCAGACTTAAGTTAAAGAAAGTGGGAAAGACCACTCATATGAGACTAGACCGTTCAGGTATTACATAAATCAAATCCCTTACAGCTATACAGTGGAAGTGACAAATAGATTTAAGTGATTAGATTTGATAGAGTACCTGAAGAAGTATGGACAGAGGTTCGTGATATTTTACAGTAGGAAGTGATCGAATCCATCCCCAAGAAAAAGAAATGCAAAAAGGCAAAGTGGCTGTCTGAAGAGGCCTTACAAATAGCTGAGAAAAGAAGAGAAGCAAAAGGCAAAGAAGAAAAGGAAAGATATATCCATCTAAATGCAGAGTACCAAAGAATAACAAGGAGAGGTAAGAAAGCCTTCCTCAGTAATCAAAACAAATAAACAGAAAACAATAAAAAGGGAAAGACTAGAGATCTCTTCAAAAAAATTAGAGATACCAACAAACATTTCTTGGAAAATGGGCACAATAATGGACAGAAACAGTATGGACCTAACAAAAGCAGTAGATATTAAGAAGAGGTGGCAAGAATACACATAATAACTATACAAAAAAGATCTTAGTGACCCAGACAACCATGATGGTGTGATCACTCACCTAGAGCCAGACATCCTGAGGGCTTAGGAAGCATCAAAACAAAGTTGGTGGAGGTGATGGAATTCCAGCTGAGCTGTTTCAAATACTAAAAGATGATGATGTGAAAGTGCAGCATGCAATATCCCAGAAAATTGGAAAACTCAGCAGTGGCCCCAGGACTGGCCAAAGGTCAGTTTTCATTCCAATCCCAAAGAAAAGCAATGCCAAAGAATGCTCAAACTACTGCACAATTTCACTCATCTTACACACTAGCAAAGTAATGCTCAAAATTCTCCATCCTAGGCTTCAACAGTACAAAAGTGAAGAACTTCCATATATTCAAGGCAGATTTAGAAAAGGCAGGGAACCAGAGGTGAAGTTGCCAATATCTGTTGGATCAGAATAAAAGCAATAGAATTCCAGAAGAATATCTAATTCTGGTTCATTGACTATGCTACAGTCTTTGTGAGGATCATAAGAAACTTTGGAAAATTCTTGAAGAGCTGGGAATACCAGACCACCTTACCTGCCTCCTAAGAAATCTGTATGCAAGTCAAGAAGCAACAGTTAGAACTGGACATGGAACAACAGATAGGTTCCAAGTAGGGAAAGGAGTACGTCAAAGCTGTATATTGTCACCCTGCTTATTTAACTTATATGGAGAATAGATCACGTGAAATGCTGGGCTGTATGAAGCACAAGCTGGAATCAAGATTTCCAGGAGAAATAGCAATATCCTCACATATGCAGATGACACCATCCTTATGGCAGAAAGTGAAGAACTAAAGAGCCTCTAGATGAAAGTGAAAGAGGAGAGTGAAAATGCTGGCTTAAATCTTAACATTCTAAAACTGAAGATCATGGCAACCAGTCCCAACACTTCATGGCAGAAAGCTGGGGAAAAATGGAAACAGAGACTTTATTCTTGGGCTCCAAAATCACTGCAGATGGTGACTACAGTCATGAAACTGAAAGATGTTTGCTCTTTGGAAGAAAATCTATGACAAAACTAGACAGCATATTAAAAAACAGAGACATTTCTTTGCTGAAAAAGTCCATATAGTCAAAGCTATGATTTTTCCAGTAGTCATGTATGGATGTGAGAATTGGACCATAAACAAAGCTGAGCACCAAAGAATTGATCCTGTTGAACCATAGTGTTGGAGAAGATTCTTGAGAATCCTTTGCATTGCAAGGAAATCCAACCAGTCAATCCTAAAGGAAATCAGTCCTGAATATTCATGGGAGGGGCTGATCTGAAGCTGAAGGTCCAATAGTTTGTCCACCTGATGTGAAGAACTGACTCATTGGAAAAGATCCTGATTCTGGGAAAGGTTGAAGGCAGGAGGAGAATGGGATGACAGAGGATGAGATGGTTGGGCAGCATCACCAACTTGATGGACATGAATTTTAACAAGCTTCAGGAGCTAGTGAAGGACAGGAAAGCCTGGCATGCTGCAATCCATGGGGTCACAAAGACATGACATGACTGAGTGAACTAAATGAATATCTTCATGATTAAACTGAACTTATGGATTTGGAAGAGGACATCACAGATGTGAAGTACCCTTTCCATCAGAGTGTGTCAGAATATGCATGTCAGCATGACTTGTTCCTGGTGATGTTAATCTTAGTCACTGTATTACATTAGTGTCTTCAAGGATTCACCATTATATTTTCCTTTTCATTATTCTTTGTAGTTCAGTTCACTTCAGTCGCTCAGTCATGTCCGACTCTTTGCGACCCCATGAATTACAGCACGCCAGGCCTCCCTGTCCATCACCAACTCCCAGAATTCACTCAGACTCACGTCCATTGAGTCCGTGATCTCATCCTCTGTTGTCCCATTCTCCTCTTGCCCCCAATCCCTCCCAGGATCAGAGTCTTTTCCAATGAGTTAACTCTTTGCGTCAGGTGGCCAAAGTATTGGAGTTTCAGCTTTCTCATCAGTCCTTCCAATGAACACCCAGGACTGATCTCTTTTAGAATGGACTGGATCTCCTTGCAGTCCAAGGGGCTCACAAGACTCTTCTCCAACACCACAGTTGAAAAGCATCAATTCTTCAGCACTCAGCTTTCTTTAGAGTCGAATTCTCACATCCATACATGACCACTGGAAAAACCATAGCCTTGACTAGACGGACCTTAGTCAGCAAAGTAATGTCTCTGCTTTTGAACATGCTATCTAGGTTGATTATAACTTTCCTTCCAAGGAGTAAATGTCTTTTAATTTCATGGCTGCCATCATCATCTGCAGTGATTTTGGAGCCCCAAAAAATAAAGTCTGACACTGCTTCCACTGTTTCCCCATCTATTTCCCATGAAGTGATGGGGCCAGATGCCATGATCTTAGTTTTTTGAATGTTGAGCTTTAAGCCAACTTTTTCACTCTCCTCTTTCACTTTCATCAAGAAGCTTCTTAGTTCCTCTTCACTTTCTGCCATAAGGGTGATATCATCTGCATATCTGAGGTTATTGATATTTCTCCCAGCAATCTTGATTCTAGCTTGTGTTTCTTCCAGCCCAGTGTTTCTCATGATGTACTCTACATATAAGTTAAATAAGCAGGGTGACTGTATACAGACTTGGCATACTCCTTTTCCTATTTGGAACCAGTCTGTTGTTCCATGTCCAGTTCTAACTGTTGCTTTCTGACCTGCATATAGGTTTCTCAAGAGGCAGGTCAGGTGGTCTGGTATTCCCATCTCTTTCAGAATTTTCCACAGTTTTTTTGCAGCCAAAGATGGAGAAGCTCTATACAGTCAGAAAAACAATACTGGGAGCCAACTATGGCTCAGATCATGAACTCCTTATTGCCAAATTCAGACTTAAATTGAAGAAAATTGGGAAAACCATTAAACCATTCAGGCATGACCTAAATCAAATCCCTTATGATTATACAGTAGAAGTGACAAATAGATTAAGAGACTAGATCTGATAGACAGAGTGCCTGATGGACTATAGTAGAGGTTCATGACATTGTACAGAAGACAGAGATCACGACCATCCCTAGGAAATACAAATGCAAAAAAGCAAAACGGTTGTCTGAGGAGGCCTTACAAATATCTGTGAAAAGAAGAGAAGTGAAAAGCAAAAGAGAAAAGGAAAGATATACCCATTTGAATGCAGAGTTCCAAAGAATAGCAAGGAGAGACAAGAAAGCCTTCCTCAGCAATCAATGCAAAGAAATAGAGGAAAACAACAGAATGGGAAAGACTAGAGATCTCTTTAAGAAAATTAGAGATACCAAGGGAACATTTCATGCAAAGATGGGCTCGATAAAGGACAGAAATTATATGGAACTCACAGAAGCAAAAGATATTAAGAAGAGGTGGCAAGAATACACAGAAGAACTATACAAAAAAGATCTTCATGACCCAGTTAATCACTATGGTGTGATTACTTACCTAGAGCCAGACATCCTATAATGATAAGTCAAGTGGACCTTAGGAGCATCATTACAAACAAAGCTAGTGGAGGTGATGGAATTTCAGCTGAGCTATTTCAAATTCTAAAAGATGATGCTTTGAAAGTGCTGCACTCAATATGTCAGCACATTTGGAAAACTCAGCAGTGGCCACAGGACTGGAAAAGGTCAGTTTTCATTCCAGTCCCAAAGAGCGGCAATGTCATTGAATGCTCAAACTACTGAACAACTCATCTCACACGCTAGTAAAGTAATGCTCAAAATTCTCGAAGCCAGGCTTCAGCAATACATGAACCATGAACTTCCAGATGTTCAAGCTGGTTTTAGAAAAGGCAGAGGAACCAGAGATCAAATTGCCAACATCCGCTGGATCTTCGAAAGAGCAGAGAATTCCAGAAAAACATCTATTTCTGCTGTATTGATGATCCCAAAGCCTTTGACTTTGTGGATTCCAATAAACTGTGGAAAATACCTGTGTTATAATCCAACACTATCATTTTACTGCTCAAAATGTTATAGTTTTGTCCACTGGAATCTTTTTTAGGTTGACTCTCATGTCCTTTTTTGACATAATCTCTTTTTTCCCCCTTAAACTTTTCCTTACAGCTCTAGGCTCATATTTATTTCCTTTCCCAAGTCTAGAGTCAGTCATATCTCCAACCCTATCTCCTTTTCTTGAGGAATGATATTTGGAAACCAAGATCTGGGGTTTCAGTGTTCTTATTATTAGTAGGTGTCACTACTTAGAGTATCAGCTTCCACCTCCTTGCCAATGAAGGAGGCTTAAGAGACGTGAGTTCGATCCCTGGGTTGGGAAGATTCCCTGGGTTGGGAAGATACCCTGGAGGAAAAAATGGCAGCCCACTCTAGGTGTTTTGGCCTGGAGAATCCCATGGACAGAGGAGCCTGGAGAGATATACTATGGTCCATAGGGTCACAAAGAGCACTCACGCAGGCAAGCACTTAGGAAACAGGGAAATTTGAACTTAATCCCAGTTCAACTATTTAATAAGATTAACTCCTTATTAATCCCAGAGGAAACTGGTGGGTTACCATCCATAGGGTCTCAGAGACAGACACTAGTGAAGTGACTTAACACACACACACACTGCTTAGATTACACGTCTAGGGACAGAGCTAGGAAATACATGTGTGTATACTAACCTATGGATATAATTATTTCTGTATCTGTCTGCATACATTTGAAATAAACATGAGTTTGACCCATTATCTTTGACATGGACAAAATTTTCAAATGCAACTTTTAGGTCAGCATAAATTTTATTCAAATATCCATACATCTAGAATTTTTTTAAAGCCCTCTCAGTGTGGTCAGAGATATAAGCAATTCACTCCAATCTAATGTTTTAAGTACTATATTTATTGAACTTGTTTGAAACAAAATAAGCAGATGTTAGATTACCAAGTTATATTGACTATACATTCATTCCACAAGCATTTGCTGAGCATTTATTAAGCACTGAGAAAAGCAGCAACAGTAAGACTTGCAAGGAACCTTACCTCATAGTTTTTATTTAAAGAGTACTATGCATTATTTTCATCATTTAAATTGCCTGTAACTCACTGAATCTTGTTTTATGTTTTATCACAAAAATACCCTCAAATTTTTTCATGTCCTTAGAATAATGGTGCTCTAAAGTCTAGTCAAGGCTATGGTTTTTCCAGTACTCATGTATGGATGTGAGAGTTGGAAGAAAGTGAAAGTTGTGAAGAACACTGAGCACCGAAGAATTAATGCTTTTGAACTGTGATGTTGGAGAAGACTCTTGAGAGTCCCTTGGACTGCAAGGAGATCCAACCAGTCCATTCCAAAGGAAATTAGTCCTGGGTGTTCTTTGGAAGGAATGATGCTAAAGCTGAAACTCCAGTACTTTGGCCACCTCATGCGAAGAGTTGACTCACTGCAAAAGACTCTGATGCTGGGAGGGATTGGGGGCAGGAGGAGAAAGGGATGACAGAGGATGAGATGGCTGGATGGCATCAAGGACTCGATGGACGTGAGTTTGAGTGAACTCCGGGAGTTGATGATGGACAGGGAGGCCTGGCGTGCTGTGATTCATGGGGTTGCAAAGAGTCGGACACAACTGAGCGACTAAACTGAACCGAACTCAACTGAAAGGGACAATGAAGATGTTATAAAAGTTTTACTTTCATCATATGATCATATAACATATCAATCTATAACCCAATTTTTAATAGATTTAGTTTCTGTTTTAATTTTTTCTTAATTCTCTACTTTTCTTAATACTTTATTAATAACTAATCAAAGCAAACATATTGATACATTTATTAGAATAAGTATATAATGTCATTTATGCCTTAAAAAACTGATTAAGAGCTTATATTAGATGAAGACAAAAAGAATTCTCGGCAACATCAGTTGCAAACGAAGCCTTGTTACCTATATTTGCTGTATATATTTGGCCTATTGGCTGCCAAACCCATGCCCATCTGTTTAGATGGCAGGCTGCCTACTCATAAGTTGGCTGGTGTCTTATACTATGACATGAGTTCCAGCCAATGACAGCTAACAAAATGCTTCAGGAGGCAGCTCTTCTTACAGGAGGTCCTCTCTCTTGCCAAAGTTAGAGAAGCAGTTGGCATCATGCATCCATTTAAACTTTGTTACACCTGTTGACATTTTTGTGCCAAAATCAGACAATGCATCAAATGAACAAGAGCAAGCACAATGGATTTAATGATGCTTAAAAATAACCCTTCTTGGCCTCTTAGAAATAGATGCTAAATTTCACTGATGATTACTTACACAGTTGACATTTAATTAATAGTAAGTGAAGATTGTGTTCTAAATGACCAGAAAAGAGTGTGCAATAAGAGTGTGCAATATCGTACATCTCCAGGATTTGGGCCTTTAACACCTCATATTGTGTCATGCAGCGAAAGTCAATAATAACACTAAATATCTCTTTTGTCTATCTTTTTAAAAAATGCAGATATATGTCAATCATAGATCTCTTTTAAGATATTTTTCTTTTGCTAGAGAATAAAGGTAATTATTCCGATGATTCAGGCTCTCAAGTGCATTGAAACTCAGAGTGTCTCTTTTCTAGAACAGGAAAAGACTTGTAGGTGTGGAAGAGGGGGAGGTACACTGTTCACACTGTTTCAGAACTTCATTTGAACAAACAGCAAATGACCACTTAAAGTTTACATACTGCAACAATATATTCATTCAAATATAAGAATAAGATATGTTTATGCATGGTTACAGTCATTGCTTGTATTGTTTTAATTACTTGCTCTATGTTATATGTTTTATCACAAACATACTCCTAAAACACATCTCCATAGGTAAATTATGTTTTCAGCAAGTACTTTAGTTAAGATAGTACACAATTCCCCACTCTCCACCTAACCCCACTTCTCCCTAAACTAAGACAAAGCCAGCGCAATAGTTTTCTATTCAATGTCATGGAAATGACTCTGGGAAACAGGAAAAGTATTCACTTGTAAGAATAATGATAAAAATCATAAAATAATTAAACTCAGTTCAGTCACTCAGTCGTGTCCAACTCTTTGCGACCCCATGGACTGCAGCATGCCAGGCCTCACTGTCCATCACCAACTCCCGGAGTTCACTCAAACTTGTCCATTGAGTTGGTGATGTCATCCAACCATCTCGTCCTCTGTCATCCCCTTCTCCTCCTGCCTTCAATCTTTCCCAGCATCAGGGTCTCTTCCAATGAGTCAGTTCTTCACATCAGGTGGCCAAATTATTCAACCTTCAGCTTTAGCATCAGCCCTTCTTATGAATATTCAGGACTGATTTCCTGCAGGATTGACTGCATTGATCTCCTTGCAATCCAAGGGACTCTCGAGAGTCTTCTCTAACACCACAGTTCAAAAGCATCAATTCTTTGGTGCTCAGCTTTGTTTATGGTCCAACTCTCATATCCATACATGACTACTGAAAAATCTTATCTTTGACTACATAGACTTTGTCAGCAAAGTAATGTCTCTGCTTTTTAATATGCTGTCTAGATTGGTCATAGCTTTTCTTCTAAGGAGCAAGCATCTTTCAATTTCACAGTTGCAGTCACCATCTGCAGTGATTTTGGAGCCCAAGAAAATTGTCTATGTTTCCTTTGTTTCCCCATTTATTTGCCATAAAGTGATGGGACTAGTTGTCATGATTTTCTTTTCTGAATGTTGAGTTTAAAGCCAACTTTTTCACTCTCCTCTTTCACTTTCATCAAAAGGTTCTTTAGTTCCTCTTCACTTTCTGCCATAAGGTTGGTCATAGCTTTTCTTCCAAGAAGTAAGCGTCTTTTAATTTCACGGCTGCAGTGTAGTAAAGAAAAATGACACAGTGCAGCTTCAAACAATCTGTCTTCTGAGCCCCTAATCTTAATGACTGTATAACTCCATTTCTTCTCTTATCACTTTTATTTCATACTCTGTGCTTCAGTGGATACTGAACTTTTTAAAGCTTTTCCAACTTACCAGTCTCACTTGAACCCATTTCTTTTTCCTGACTTATGCTCTTTCCCCTGCCACTCACTTCTAAAGTATAACTTCTACTTGTTTTTCAGTTCAGTTCAGTTCAGTCACTTAGTCATGTCCGACTCTCTGCAACCCCATGAATTGCAGCACGCCAGGCCTCCCTGTCCATCACCAACTCCCGGAGTCATCACTCTGTTCTTTGGTCTGGTATCACTGCCTTCCTTGATGCCTTGATTTTTGGGTCAGTACTTCTTCTACAGGTTTTCAGTTTATATTGCTAACAGAATTTCTTATGTTGTATAGAAATTGAGTGAATTAATGTCTTTTTCCAATCTGGATCATTAGTATTTTTAAGAGGAGAATCCCATCTGTCCTGTTCACTCTGTAACTGCAGCACTAGCAAGTGAATAGCACTAATATATTCTCAGTAATTATCTGATTTTCTCTCCAATCATTCAACAACTACTATGTGGCAGGCAGTGTTTAGGGCTTAGGGTTACAACAGTGAACAAGACAGTTAAAATGCTTGTTCTCATAAAGTTTATTTTGTTGTTAAGGATTGCTTGAGTAATAAAATAAATATGTAAACAAAGCAATAGATGGTAATAAACACTGTAGACAAAAGTAAGATTGTGTGCCAGAATAGAGCTTGAGGTTGGCTGAGGATTTTGAACAAGGCAGTTTAAGAATGCTTCATGGGGAAAGTGACATTGGAGAAAAGATAAAGGGAATAAGTAATAACTTAATTAACATCTAGTGAAGAGGCAGTTCAAAGTAGGAAGAAAAGTCAAAAGCAAATGTCCTCAATCAGAAGCATGAATGGATTTAGCAACATGGCAGTCACTAGCAACAATTATGCTCAGCTTTGTTTATGGTCCAGTTTTGAGAGTAATGGTCCAAAGTTGAGAGAAATTATGGTGGGTTTGTAGGAGAATCCTAAGAGAGTGGAAACATGGAGTAAAGATAATAAGCAGTTTATCTATGAAGAACAACAGAGAAATGACCATTGGAGGAGAAAGGAAGGTCATTAATATTTTTTTAACTTAGTGGGAATAACAATATGTTTGTATAATGATGAGGAAGTTTGAACTTGATGATAAAGAGAGAGAGGATTGCTGAACCGATATACTTGAATACATGAGATAGGAGAGTCTCTCTATATAGAAGATCCCAATTAGCAATTACTTTTTATAGATTGAAGTTTATTTTCCATTTGTGTAATTGTCAAGGGTCCTTCATGAACATATATTTTATTACTGAACTATAACACCTTATCTTCAAGTTGTTAATGTAGCAATTATTAATCACATGGTGGTTTTTTTGTTTATATGTTTTCCCATTAGAGGCAAAGAAATATTTTTAAAAAATATTGACAAAAACATTAGATAGCCCAATAGATAGATAGATGGTGTAGTTTATAGAGTTTTGTTGTACTTATAGTTTTATGTAAAGTTCAAATTCTAACTCTGTTTTACACAAATTTTTGACTATATAATCATTCTCTCTATCTCATTTTCAATTCAGTTCAATTCAGTCACTCAGTTGTGTCTGACTCTTTGCGACCCCATGAACTGCAGCGTGCCAGGCCTCCCTGTCCATCACCAACTCCCAGAGTTCACTCAAACTCGTGTCCATTGAGGCGATGATGCCATCCAGCCATCTCATCCTCTGTCGTTGAACTGTAAAATAGAAATATCAATGTTATCTTTGTTGTGGACTTAGTGTTCGTGTATCCAAATTTTATGTTAAAATATGATCCCCATACGTAATGGTATTAAGAGGTAGGGCCTTTGAGAATTGACTAGGATTAGATGTGGTCATGAGAGTGGAGTCATACACAGAATTAGTGCCTTTATAAGAGTCAGGAGAAAACTTGCTGTTCGTTTCTTTGGCCATGTGAGAATTCAAGGAGAAGTTGGCAGTCTGTAACCTGGAAGAGGGCCTCACCAGAAATCAGCCATGACGGCACCATGATCTGAGTCTTCTAGCTTCCGGAACCATAAGAAATATATTTCTGTTGTTTATAAGGACCAATCTCTAGTACTTTGTTGTGCTGTGCTGTGTTTAGGCATTCAGTCTTGTCCAACTCTTTTGCAACCCCATGCACTGTAGCCCAGCAGGCTTCTCTGTCCATGGCGATTCTCCAGGCTAGAATACTAGAGTGGGTTGCCATGTGCTCCTCCAGGGGATCTTCCAAACCCAGGGATTGAACCCAGGTCTCCCACATTGTAGGTGGATTATTTACCATCTGAGACACCAGGGAAGCCCAAGAATACTGGAGTGGGTAGCCTATCCCTTCTCTAGGGGGTCTTCCTGACCCAGGAATTGAACAAGGGTCTCCTGCGTTTCAGGCAGGTTCTTTACCAGCTGAGCTACCCAGGAAGCCTGGGTACTTTGTTAGAGCACCCCAAATGAGCCAATACAAGCTTACAAGTTTTTTATGATTAAATAAAACAGCAAATAATAATGTCTTTATTCCATTACCAACATATAAGGTGCATGACATATTTTCACTTAAAACTGTACTTCCTTTTAGAAAATTTCAAACACCACAAAATCAAGGATTTTACATTACTCACCACTGCATTCCCAACCCCAGTACCTGAACACTAAGTGCTCAAAAAATAACTGTGAATGACTGTGATGCCACAGGTCCTAGCAAATTTTAAGAGCAGTATGAAAACATGGATCATAGCCTGAGGTCTTTCAGCTTTCTAATTTTTTATATATATTATTACAGAACCTCTGCCTCTATACAGGTTCATTGCTTTATTTTGTTGTTGTTCAGTTGCCAAGTTGTGTTCGACTCTTTGTGACTCTATGAACTGCAACACACCAGATCTCCCTGTCCCTCACCATCTCCCACAGTTTGTCCATTGCTTTATTATCTTTGCCTAAAAATGAGTGATCACATATCTTTGTTTATTGTAATTACATCAGATTGACCAAGCTGATATCATTTTGAGGCAGTCTGTACCAATGTGAAGGACCTGAAACTGTGATATCAATATCTTTGTGTATTTTCTGCCAGTTGTGCTTGAAGAACCCAGAGATCATTCATATTCAACAAAAGCCAGTCCAATGAATTGTTTTAACATGAATTATAGTGCCTATTTTAATAAGAAATGTAGTATTTCTTTAATTAGCCTGGTCAGGCACCATAAGTTTGGTGTCGGGAAACTTTTACATCAAAGTAGAGAAATACTGGGATGCTCAGGAAAATGTCTGAGAAACTAAATGCTAATATTTATGGCACTGCCAATAGACCAGCAGTTTTGAAGGACACAAATTTCTCCTGTTCAGTGGACTATTCACTTATTTTTTTTAGAAATGATCTATTAATTAATCAAACTGAATTCTCTCATATTTGGCCTTTATTTCTCTTGCCTTAATCAGAATATTACATTTCATTTTGTGAAACAATATTTGATTAGTAAGTATCATTTCTGAAGAGTTATTATTGCAGTAGACTGAGGTTCAACAGTTTTCTAAAGTACTTGTAAAAATGCCTTCCATTGCAAATCCTCACCTAGGCTCCTTTCACAACTGTATTTGAAAATTAACATTCCTTTTTAAATGGCATCATAAATAAAATATATTTTGCCTTCAAAAGTAAAAGTGATGGGAAATAATTTTCAGAGAAGCTTTCAGAAAAAAAAAAAAAAACTACAAAAGTTCCCCCCGCCACCGGGCAGTTATAAATTACAAATACTGTGTTATAGTCTCATCTGCTTTAATAGAAAGGAGGGAACAGTAGATCTTGTTTATAAACTATGATTTATGCTTAGGATAGGAAAGAAACTATATTTTAAAAGTGTGTGCATTCCACAAATTTCACTTTCTCTAAACCCTTTCCTCCCTTCATGCATTAGGATAAATCTCACTTTTACCCTGAAGGGAAGCTTTACATTCCACCAAAAAAAAAAAAAAAGAAGAAGAAGAAGAAACCAACTGAAAACAAGTGTTCTTTATACAACAAAGGAATCTATATGTCTGAAGGCTTTTTCTTTTATTAATGACTTTTTACTAAGAAGGGAAAATCTACCGTCTGGATGGGGCTTTGTATGTATTTTTTAGTTCATATTGGTTACACTTTTATTAGCCTCAAAAATAGTTTCCATGGTAATAGCTCCATTTGTATCTAATCTTAGAGCTGAATTATAGAAAACCTTCCCACTGGGTTGCATACAATGCCATTTGACGGTTTCATCTAACCTATTATTTAGAGTAGGAATTATTTTAAATACTATCAGGTTGTTACATTCTATTCATGACTTCTCTTTTGTAATTCTCAAGTTAGTGAAATCTTTTAGTGTGTAATTTTGGAAGAACTGTGTTTAATTTCAACGTGCATTCTTGATAATTTTTATTACTTTTCCTTTTATGAATGCTTTATATGCTTAGACATAGATGATATTTTGTTTTCTTTTGTAACTTAAAACTCAAAAGGAATTATCAAAAAACACAATTATTTTAACATAAAATCTGTATTATATCATAATATTATTGACTTCTAAAGAGTCTTAGATATAAAGGAATCACTTTCTCTAAAAGGTGCTTGTAACCTGTGAACAGGAGTCATAAATTAGTAAATGATGACCAGAGATCCACAGGCTCTAAAGAAACTTTGAGAGGCTACCAAGCTTATTCTTCCAAATTTAGTCAGAACAGAAATTAAATCAGCCAGTATGACTGTTTTCTAGAAAACATTCTATAAGATGACATTTTTATTTTCTGTGTTAATATACTTCAATGTTTTTCAGCCTTTATTTTTCAGAATTCTTCAGTTTTTAAATAAGGTGCATCCCACATCAGTTTGATGACACTTCCCCTGGCTCTCCCTGGTGGCATGCAATGCGTGAGATCTGGGTTCGATGCCTGGGTTGGGAATATCCCCTGGCGGAGAGGATGGCAATCTTCTCCAGTATTCTTACCTGGAGAATCTCCATGGAGCCTGGCAGGCTACAGTTCATCCCCCGGGCTGCAAAGAGCTGGACACTGCTGAGCGACCCACACACCCTTGACTCTTGCTGCATTTGCTCACTGACATCTATGAAATAATCTTTGGAAAGTCTCTTAACATGCTTTAAATTGTAATTTTCTTAATAAGAGCAACCAGAAAATGAAGAAACGTATAGAAACAATGCATTGGTAATATGAAATTACTAGGAAAACAGATAAATCCACATACTAAACAACCTCTAAAAATATTGGTTAAAATGACTATTTTCAAGTGTTGAAAAGCGTTATGACACATTGTAAAAGAAAAGGAAACTATCACATTGTAGCATGACTAGATTTTAAAACACGTGAATATAGAAGCTTAGAATAAAATATTTGCTCTCTTAATGATATTGAAATGTGAGATTTTCGTATTCCATTTGCCAAGTTTTAAAAATGTTTCATTAGTTTAAATTTTTTACAGGAGAAAAATAAAACAAATGGGACAAGCACTATATGAAGTTAATCAAACACCCATTTCAACTTTTCCTCTGTTGTTTGCCTTCATTTTATAGGCTAAATGAGCCAAAACACAATGAAACGCTTCCTCCCCCAGCTTCCTCAACAGAGAGTGATAAACATACAAGGGAGTCTGAATCGTGAGATATAAGCAGACATCTGCTGGGATATAGTGATAGACAGTGATTGGCAGTCCTTTATCCCTTACTCATTCACCTATTTTTCCAACCTTTAACGAAGTCTCCATGTCTACACTGAATTCTCTAAGAACCACTACAGAAAGTCTTACATTGATTTTTATAACATTTATCTACTAATAGCAGCAATTTTGAGATTCTTGACATGAGAAAAAATAAATAACTCTGTATTTGTTTCAGCTACTACTGCCCAGAATTTTTGTTTCTTTCAGACAAAATAATTTCTCTGTGATCTAATAAACATACAATTTCAATACCACTGAGAGTCTGATATTTTTGTATCCCTATCTGAAAAACACTTCAAGAAATTTATGCTGTTACCCAAATTCTTGGATTACAGAGTAACTTAGAACTCTTCTGTGCTTAAAATTATTAAGGCTATTTTATTTCCTAGTTGCTTAAATAAAAACTTAAATGAATATAGATATTTTCAAATGAAAAGATGTGTCATTAGTTATGAATTAGCTGTCACAAAGATTTTGATGTTAAAAAAATACATGAATATAAAGTCAATGATTGTTTTTCTCCTGAATATGATATATTTAAAGAAACAGGCTTGGCAAAATGGAGTTATAATTTATCAAGACAAAGTTGCTTACACTTGAATTTTTCTAGCTTTTGATTAATCTTTACCAAGACAGAGGATGAGATGGTTGGATGACATCACCAACTCAATGGACATGAATCTGAGAAAATTCCATGAGACAGTGAAGGGCAGGGAAACCTGGTTGCAAAGAGTAGGACACAACTGAATGATTGAACAATAACAAAGTTAGCCAGACTGATATTAACACCAATTATGATTTCTAAAAGAAATTTTAGTGACTAGTCACTATTATTATTTAAAAGTTCTTCCAGAATACATGTGTCTTATGGATTATGGGTCACATTATTGAGTTAGTTAATGCTAACCTCAAGAATAAAATAATTGTTAATAAGAGACTTTGTGCCTTCATAGCTGAATCAAAAGTATAAAGAGGACATAAACCAAGAAAATGTCATTTTGACACAGTCCTTTCGAACTCTATAAAAATTTGTAGATTGCTATTTTTATTTTTGCAAGTTAAAGTAGAGGCTGTAAGTGTCGAGATAAGACTAGGATACAATACTAAGTGAAGTATTTCTGACTCCTAGTTCCTCTTCCATTCTTTCTGCTAAAGAAGTGGCAAAGATACCAAGCATATTGTTTGCCTTAGTATTTTTCTGAAAGTCACTCAGGCAAAGGATTTCCAATGCAATTTTCTTTAATAGGAATCCATTTACAGTCATACCAGCTTACTTGGCAAAATTCAATGGCTCTCTCTCCTCATAAGGGATATTAGTGTTCACTTTCCCACTTTTGTGCATCACAGAGGAAACATTTAACTCTCCTTTTGCATCTAGCATCCATGGCCATGCTGATATCTGCAATCTCTGAAAATGTTTAAAATTTAGGTTGAAATATTTTAAAGAAAATAGCGAAAGGCCTATTGGTACAGAGGATGTTTCTACTAGTTCTTTGTAAAAAGCATTTTATACACTATATTTTTTCTTTAAAAAAGAAACAAATTTTTCACTATAGTGAGAAGAAACAAATTACGTTAAATGCAGTACTTGGATGCAGTTTCAAAAACGACAGAATGATCTCTGTTCGTTTCCAAGGCAAACCATTCAATATCACAGGAGTCCAAGTTTATGCCCCAACCAATAATGCTAGAAGCTGAAGTTGAATGGTTCTGTGAAGACCTACAAGACCTTATAGAGCTAACACCCAAAGAAGATGTCCTTTTCATTATAGGGGACTGGAATGCAAAAGTAGGAAGTCAAGAGATACCTGGAATAACAGGCAAATTATGCCTTGGAGTACAAAATGAAGCAGGGCAAAGGCTAACAGTGTTTGGCCAAGAGAATGCATGGGTCATAGCAAACACCCTCTTCCAACAACACAAGGGAAGACTCTACATGAGGATATCGCCAGATGGTCAATACCGAAATCTGATTGATTATATTCTTTGCAGCCAAAGATGGAGAAGCTCTATACAGTCAATAAAAACAAGACCCAGAGCTGACTGTGGCTCAGATCATGAACTCTTTTTTGCCAAGTTCAGACTTAAATTGAAGAAGGTAGGGAAAACCACCAGACCATCCAGGTATGACCTAAACCAAATCCCTTACGATTATACAGTGGAAGTGAGAAATGGATTCAAGGGATAACATCTGATAGACAGAGTGCCTGAAGAACTATGGACGGAGGTTCACAACATTGTGAGGAGGCAGTGATCAAGACCATCTCCAAGAAAAATAAATCCAAAAAGGCAAAATGATTGTCTGAGGAGACCTTATGAATGGCTGAGAAAATTAGAGCAGTTAAAGACAAAGGAGAAAAGGAAAGATATACCCATTTGAATGCAGAGTTCAAAAAAAGAGTAAGGAGAGATAAGAAAGCCTTCCTCGATGATCAATGCAAACAAATAGAGAAAAACAATAGAATGGGAAAGACTAGAGATCTCTTCAAGAAAACTAAAGATACCCAGAGAACATTTCATGCAAAGATGGGCACAATAAAGGGCAGAAATGGTATGGACATAACAGAAGCAGAAGATATTAAGAAGAGGTGGCAAGAATACACAGAAGAACTATACAAAACAGATCATCATGACCCAGATAACCACAATGGTGTAATCACTCATCTAAAGCCAGACACCCTGGAATGCGAAGTCAAGTGGGCCTTAGGAAGCATCACTATGAACAAAGCTAGTGGAGGTGATAGAATTCCAGTTGAGCTATTACAAATCCGAAGAGATGATGTTGTGAAAGTGCTGCACTCAATATGCAAGCAAATTTGGAAAACTCAACAGAGGCCACAGGACTAGAAAAAGTCAGATTTCATTCCAATCCCAAAGAAAGGCAATGCCAAAAACTGCTCAAACTACCGCATAATCTTACACACTAGCAAAGTAATGCTCAAAATTCTCCAAGCAAGGCTTAACAGTACATGAACCGTGACCTTTTAGATGTTGAAGCTGGATTCCGAAAAGGCAGAGGAACCAGAGATCAAGTTGCCAACATCCATTGGATCATCAAAAAAGGAAGAGTTCCAGAAAGACATCTATTTCTGCTTAATTGACTATACCAAAGCCTTTGACTTTGTGGATTATAACAAATTGTGAAAATTTCTTAAACAGATGGGAATACCAGACCACCTGACCTGCCTCCTGAGAAATCTGTATGCAGGTCAAGAAGCAACAGTTAGAACTGGACATGGAACCACAGACAGGTTCCAAATCAGGAAAGGTGTATGTCAGGCTGCATATTGTCACCCTGCTTATTTAACTTATATGCAGAGTACATCATGTAAAATGCTTGGCTGGATGAAGCACAAGCTGGAATCAAGATTGCCAGGAGAAATATCACTAACCTCAGATATGCAGATGACAGCACCCTTATGGCAGAAAGTGAAGAAGAACTAAAAAGCCTCTTGATGAAAGTGAAAGTGGAGAGTGAAAAAGTTGGCTTAAAGTGCAACATTCAGAAAACGAAGATCATGGCATCTGGTCCCATCACTTCATGGCAAATAGATGGGGAAACAATGGAAACAGTAAAAGACTTTACTTTTCTGGGCTCCAAAATCACTGCAGATGGTGACTGCAGCCATGAAATTAAAAGACGTTTGCTCCTTGGAAGGAAAGCTATGATCAACCCAGACAGTAAATTAAAAAACAGAGACATTACATGCCAACAAAGATCTGTCTAATCAAAGCTATGATTTTTCTAGTAGTCATGAATGGATGTGAGAGTTGGACTATAAACAAAGCTGAGTGCCGAAGAATTGATGCTTTTGAACTGTGGCATTGGAGAAGACTTGAAAGTCCCTTTGACTGCCGGGAGATTCAACCTGTGTATCCTAAAGGAAATCAATCCTAAATATTCATTGGAAGGACTGATGCTGAAGCCTAAACTCCAATCCTTTGGCCACCTGATTCGAAGAACCGACTCACTGGAAAAGATCCTGATGCTGGAAAAGATTGCATGTGGGAGGAGAAGGGGATGACAGAGGATGAGATGGTTGGATGACATCACTGACTCTATTACTGACTCAATGGAAATGAATTTTTGTAAGCTCCAGAGGTGATGGGCGGGGAGGCCTGGTGTGCTACAGTCCACAGGGTCGCAAAGAATTGAATGTGACTGAACGACTGAACAGATACAAACATTCCTGGAAAACCACTTGTCTTTCAGGAGGGAGTTCACCATTGAATAGTGGTTTCTTTACCTGGAATGAGAACAGCTTATCACAAAAGAAGAAAATGGAAATATTGGGTGAACTCTGAATTTACAATTATGGTTACACTTCACAGTATTTAACATGTTTTTCTGATTAAAAATGTCAGCACTTAAAAATACTATTTTAAAATTATAGATTTATGATTTTATTTTTACTATAAAATTTTAGTTTAGCTGCTAAGATCATCTTTAACTCCACTAGTATTCTTAACATTTCTCATAAAAAATAAAATTAATAAAAAACCAATACTATCAATGATGTTCTTTGAAGTAAAAATGCTTCATATTTTATTATTAGATATTTATGTTTCAAACTTTCCTTTCAACTACAACAGTTTCATCAATAAAATCTTCAAAGATGTTTAATTATTTAATAGCTCATACATGATTCGCAACTCTCCTTTGCTTCTTAGTCCTTGCTACAAATAGTTCCTGCAGTTTATCTAACCCATTGAAATGTTTATGCCATGATAGCTATGACTAGGCTCACATACTTATGTTTGTGTTTCAGAAGGCATTAAAAATCCAAACTGATTTTCACTGTCAATAAAAATAGACATGCTTTTTATGGAAAAATTGAACAAGAAAATATTGGATAAATTCAGCATAGGTAGTTTGAGACCAATAAGAAAACAAAGAATCTTATATGTTCTTATAATCAGATCATTGATCATATTTCCAAGAAACATATTAAGTAGATTTTAACAAGTATAGCTATTTTGATTACATAATCTTAATCTCATCAATTTAATGGAAATAAATGCATTCCTATACCAAGGAGAGTGAAATGAGAGGGTTAAAAACTGAGATGACTTTCAGAAAGAAAATGAATTTTAGCACTCATGTCATCTATGGCATTTTTTCATGCTAGTCACTGGAATAAACTGGGAGTAAGGGTGGACCAGAAGTAAGAGCACTTAAATATATTCTGAACTCTAGTTGTCCTGAATGAAAATATTTAAACCCATACTATTTTTAAAATTGTTTAACAGTCTCTGCCTGTGTTTTTTAAATCAAATATCAAGAAATAAATTAAGTCAATTTTTAAAAGGTATCACTACGTTTCTACCTTTAAATGCCAGCAGAGTCGAAAATAGCTCAATATTTAGAACTTGCTAACTTTTTTATGTATGACCAATAAAACAGTGTTAGGTGAAATGGACTTTGCTATGTTTGTAAATTTTACTAGAAATTAGCTGTTTCTAGGAAGCTAAAACATTTCAACTGAAGCCAAGAGTGCAGAAGGAAGGAGGTTTAGTATTTTGAAAGAATAATGAAACCAAAGAATTGCAGCCAAATTTTGAAGGAGAATCTAAATTTTGTTTGGGGGGAAGATGACTGAATGAATTACCAGTGGCTGTTTGTCACCTCCCAAAGCTCTGCTGCAGAAAGACAGTATTGAATACCTTTTATAATCCTTTTTATCATCCCTTTCTTTCAAATCAAGTCAAGCAGAATATAGTCAAAGGCTTAATTTTCACTGAAATCTTCCCTGTGAAATTAGACCTTCCGAATCCAACTTTTCCCAGCTGTCTCTTTTTTTTTTTTTTTTAAACAGTAAGTAATCAGTGTTTAATTATTTGACTTTTACATGGTACAACCTTTGAGACTTTGTGGACTTATTAAGGCCTCAAGGTGCATTGTTCAGTCTGTTCAATGACCTTGGATATCTTGTTAGTAATACTAACAGCGGTCAGATTAGAAATGGGGAAAGTAGACTGTAACTTGCTCTTTGAGTACCATTGCACACTCTCTAAAACCTTAGATTATTTGATTTTTGGTATGATTGGACATAAGGTGGAAATGGAAGCATATTCCAGAATTCTGTGTTTGCTAATGATTGCAGTGTCATTACTGATAGCTGGCTCTTGAGGCTTTCAGATGAGAGATATTGTTTTGTGATTACAAGATAGAAAATGAAGAGAAGAAATGGAAGAAGTACTTTTATTTTACCAGAAATATGTAGTTTAGAACCAAATTATGTTCTTTAGTGATTAACTTATTTATAATCTCTGTCTAGGTGATGCATATTGCATCTTTTATTTAAAACTTTGCAGATATAAGAGGAAAAATTTTAATTGACCTAAATTTAAACTTATATCACTTTCAAAATTGTTTTACAGACTGTATCTGTATACAAATAATAATATTAAAATATGTTTTTGTTTCTTACTTTTTAATCAAATATTGGGAAACCCATTAAACTAAATTTAAAAAGGAAATCATTGGGTTCTCTACCTTTACATGCTAGTAATTAATTGAAGATTTGTCTGTAATTTATGGGAAAATGAATAAAAATAATTTATGTGGTTTCACACATACTTTTTACCCTACTCACACTAAAGTTTATTTTGAGAGTCATTACAAAAAGGCATATATATGGCATATATATAACAAAAGATCAAATAGAAATCAAAATCATAGAAATAATGACTTCATTTTAGCAAGGCCTTATAGTGTGGAATTATTAATTAATTATTTTAATCTTTCAGAATTGAGTATTATTTGTAATGAGTTTAATCTGTTTCTTATATTTTCTCTTTCAAAAATTTTTTTGCTTCCCAGGTGCTACAGTGGTAAAGAAAAAGTGAAAGTGTTAGTTGCTCAATCATGTCCAACTCTTTGCGACCCCATGGTCTGTCCATGGAGTTCTCCAGGCAAGAATACTGAAGTGGCTTGCCATTCCCTTCTCCAGGGGGCCTTCCTGACCCAGGGATATAACTTGGGTCTCCTGCATTCCCAACAGATTCTTACCATCTGAGCTACCAGGGAATCCCAAGTGGTGCAGTGGTAAGGAATCTGCCTGCCAATTCAGGAGATACAAGAGACACAGGTTCGATCCTTGGGTTGGGAAGATCTTCTGGAGCAGGAAACGGCAACCCTTTCCAGTATTCTTTCCTGGAAAATTCCATGGACAAAGGAACTGGATGGCTGCAGTCTATGGGGTCACAGAGCTGAATACATAACTGAGTGTTCATGACTCAGGACAGCACAGCACAGGGGGACGTGGTAGTACCACACTCAATCATCTTAAGCATTCCTTATACTCCACATAGAAACTGAATAGACAATATTTTACAAATACTTTTCCCAGTATCTTAGTTTAGATGTCTTGATTCAAATCTTTCTAGACTAAATCCATTTAAAAAAATTGCCTTGATTTTTTTTTTCTTCAATAGGTACAACCAGGCTGCAGATTCTGAATGAGGATGTGATCTTGTTCACTGTTCTAACCTCACTGTACATGTACTCTGCCACACACTGATGAGGCATGAGGTATCCCATGTGTTAAATAAAAGAATAAAACAGGTAATATGGATGGCCCACATACATAGTAAGTGGACAATGTCAATACTTTCCTTTTTAGGATAAACTACTCTTTTTCTAGCCCTCATCTATACCTACAAAGTCAAATTATTAGTTATTTCTGGTTATTGTTATAATTTGATTGTATTTTGCTTTCCTACATTTTCTAATTTTTTGCAATGATTATATATTGCTTTAACATCAGAAAGAAGTGATAAACATGATTTGAATAATTGTTAGAACAATTTCAAAAGAAAAAATCCTGAGAAAAAGAGATAGTTTTTACCCAGAGTGAAGACTGCTTATAGGAACTGAGAAATTTAAAAGAAAAAAAAAGTGTAAATTTACTTTTAATTAACCAAGAGTGTTTGGTCATTCACATACCAGTTTTTAGTGTATGTTTTACAGTACAAAAATAACTATGCTGCTGCTGCCGCTGCTGCTACTAAGTCGCTTCATAGCTATTTCATAGCTGTCCTAAGGTTCAGATTAGATAAAATGAATGTACCTAGCACTGTGCTTGATGGAATGAACATCCAAAGGGATGAGGGATAGGAGGAATAGACAAGAAACAGCAGGAGAAAAGGAGATGAAGAGGAGGACAAAGAGGAGAAAGAAGGAAAAAAGGGGGGTTAGGGAAATGGAGGAGAAGGAAGAGGAGAGGAGGAAAGGAGAAGAAAGAGATGAACAAGGAAGAGGAGAGGGAGAAAGAGGAGAATCTTACGCTATTTTATATCTTGTTGCTCTTCTTTTCCTTTGCAGGTGTAAACTGTGTATCTGAATTAACTGTGTTATTCTTTCCTTTTTATATACTACTATTGTCACTATTTATAGATGTCTCAGATGCAAAATTTAGTCTTTTACATAAAAATAATCTCATTTAATCTATATAAGTGCCCTGCAAAATGGATATTGTCTTCATTTTAAAGATGAAGAAACTATGATTTACAGAGTAACACAAACCTAGAAAAGTCTCAAACATTTCAAACTTATTATTTATGCATATGATTTTACAATCTTAAAAGAATTTGTATTTTCACTTAATATATTTTTGCCATTCCAATGGCTAAGGTATTTTTTTTGAAAAATCAGTTATGTAAAGTTGTAATATGAACAGCAGCAGAAAATTCAATTTCAAACTATTTTCTGGTTATAGTACAGGTAATTGCTTAAATTCAAGAGACAATGAATTTCTTCTGTAACAATGTCAACCAAAATAAGAACAAATATTGCTTATGTTTTACTCACTTCAAATATGGAAACTCTCTTCTATTAAAAAAATTCCTTCAATTATTGCAAAAAAAAGAACATTCTAGATTATTTCATTGTTGTTTTGAAATGTTAAAAAACTAAAACTTAGAAAAGTAATGAGCAAATATTCTGCATCTATAAATTTAGTTTGTTAGTTTTATTAAATTTATATCAGGTATATTCTTTTTTGTTACATTGGAAAATATTTCTTATTTTCTAATCCTCCTTCTCCTATACCCGCAAAAATCTTTTCTGGATTACCTAGTTCATTTGCACCTAGTAGACAGAGCAAAATAAATTTTAATTTTTCAGTTAACAAAGTGACAAGTAAAATATTATTTGGCTAATGATGCTACTTTTTAAAAATTATTTATTTATTTATTTATTTTTTTAAATTTTAAAATCTTTAATTCTTACATGTGTTCCCAAACATGAACCCCCCTCCCACCTCCCTCCCCACAACATCTCTCTGGATCATCCCCATGCACCAGCCCCAAGCATGCTGCACCCTGCGTCAGACATAGACTGGCGATTCAATTCTTACATGATAGTATACATGTTAGAATTATTTAATTTTAGTTATCTTTAAAGTATAATATTTTCCCAAAAGAATATAAATTTTATACTTTTATTATTGCCAATGATTATGTAGCTATCTGATGATTGGTTAATCACCAAATTTGTAAAATTGCCAATTTTCTCTAGATTCTTTCCCTTTTTCAAGGAAACAAATAAAAGTGATTGATGTATTTTCTTGGTTTAGACTAGTTTGAACCTTGAAATAACTTGGAAGTAAATAACTGACCTAATTATGTACACAGTGGAGATGTTTAACAAACATACAAAGTATACCTTGCCTGACTGCAAAATAAAAGTGCTAGACTGTGCTCTCCTGCTTGGGGAAAAAGTTGTGGTAATAAAAGAATATTAAATTAACTACCTGTCTAGCACTAACATCTCTTATTTCACAGACAATCCAATTAGCTAATAGAGGTTCTGTATTGTGGGAAGAAAGTTAAAGCATTCAGAAGCTCTCCTGCAATTTTCAATGTGTTTCTTATTTATTTTTAAAATTTTTTTTCTTTAAAAAGTTTAGGATTTGGCTTTCTATTTTTAAGTTTGGGGGTTTGAGGTCTTCTTTTGGTTTTTAGGGTATAGAAGATTTCTCCTTGAGGTGGGAAGAGAGTGGCTGGGGAGAAAGTAAAGGAAGGGATATATTTATATTAAGAACAAAAAAAGGAAACAGATGACCTTTTCTTTCAAAACTGCCCTATAGGAATACATGTATATCAGTGACTTGAGGTGCCCCACCTGAATGACCACAAATAACAGTTACCTGTATCTTTGGCTGCCAGGCTATGATAAACTATAAAGGGTTTCTGTTCAAAGATGATATAATACTGTTAACAGGGAAAGAAGTCAGCAGGGCATATCCTTTGGAGACTAATATTCTTCATATCTGAAATTCAGCTTTGGTCAAGGACTCCAAAAGAGACTTTAGAGATTGGGAACCTGTGTGTTTTTGCAGTGGAATTTGACAAGCATGACATTTCTTGCATTTCAAGCATGCTAGGTAGCTTTCATGAGAGAATCCTAGTTGCTTGTGTTTTTTGCTAAATTATAAGTTATCTTATCATACACAATTATCTTCAGATACTTTTTGGAATGCTTTGAAGCATGCATGTGTATGTGTATGTCAGGCAGGGGAGTTATATTACAATGTTAACGTTTTGAAAACAGAAAGCAATGAAGCTTTCCACGTTTTCCCCCAAGCCAGGTATGACTTCCCTGGTGGCTCAGAGAGTAAAGCATCTGTCTACAATGCAGGAGACCTGGGTTCAATCCCTAGGTTGGGAAGATTCCCTCGAGAAGGAAACAGCAACCCACTCCAGTACACTTGCCTAGAAAATCCCATGGACGGAAGAGCTTGGTTCAGGCTACTGTTCCTGGGGCCACGGAGAGTCAGGCATGACTGAGTGACTTCATTTTCTTTCTTTCTTTCTTTTAATTTTATTGAAGAATAATAGACAAAATCAATTGTATATATTTGAAATGTAAAATATGAACAGAGGAGCCTGGTGGACTATAGTCCTTGGTATCCTCACTATAAAGACACACAAAGTTTATATATGTGATGAGAATTTATTCTGCCATAGAAAAGGAAATCCTGCTTTTGTGACATGGCAGAAGCTGGTTTATGCTCAGTGAAATAAGTCAGATAGAGAAAGACAAATACTGTATCCCTTGCATGTGGTGGTGGTGCTTTAGTTCCTAATTCATGTTTGACTCAGACGCCAAGGACTGTAGCCCACCAGGCTCCTCTCTTCATGAGATTTCCTAGGCAAGGATGTGAGAATGGGTTGCCATTTGCTTCTCTAATTACTCAAATGTAGACTCTCCCCTAAAAAGCCAATGCAAATAAATAAAAGAAAACTATAGAATGGGAAAGACTAGAAATTTCTTCAAGAAAACCAGAGATACCAAGGGAAATTTCATGCAAAGATGGGCAAAATAAAGGACAGTAATAGAATGGACATAACAGAAGCAGAAGATATTAAGAGGTAGCAGGAATACACAGAACTATACAAAAAAGGTCTTCATGACCCAGATAATCATGATGGTGTGATCACTCACTGAGAGTGAGACATCCTGGAATGCAAAGTCAAGTGGGCTTAGGAAGCATCACTATGAACAAAGCTAGTGGAGGTGATGGAATTCCAGTAAAGCTATTACAAATCCTGAGAGATGATGCTGTGAAAGTGCTGCACTCAATATGTCAGCAAATTTGGAAAACTCAGCAGAGGCCACAGGACTGGAAAAGTTCAGATTTCATTCCAATCCCAAAGAAAGACAATACGAAAGAATGCTCAAAATACCATGCAATTGCATTCATCTCACATACTAGCAAAGTAATGCTCAAAATTCTCCAATCCAGACTTCAACAGTACATGAATTGTAAACTTGCAGATGTTGAAGCTGGATTTAGAAAAGGCAAAGGAACCAGAGATCAAATTGCCAACATCCGTTGGATCATTGAAAAAGCAAGAAAGTTCCAGAAAAGCTTCTGCTTTAATGAATATGCCAAAGCTTTTAACTGTGTGTATCACAACAAAGTGTGGAAAATTCTGAAAGAGATGGGAATACCAGACCACTTGACCTGCCTCCTGAGAAATCTACATGCAGATCAATAAGCAACCGTTAGAACTGGACATGGAACAACAGACTGGTTCCAAATCGGGAAAGGAGTATGTCAAACCTACATATTGTCACCCTGCTTATTTAACTTATATGCAGAGTACATCATGAGAAATGCTGGGCTGGATGAGACACAAGCTGGAATCAAGATTCCCAGGAGAAATATCACTAACCTCAGAAATGCCGATGACATCCCCTTTATGGCAGAAAGTGAAGAACTAACTAGCCTCTTGATGAAAGTGAAAGAGGAGAGTGAAAAAGGTGGCTTAAAGCTCAACATTCAGAAAACTAAGATCATGGCATCTGGTCCCATCACTTCATGGCAAATAGATGGGGAAACAATGGAAACAGTGAAAGACTTTACTTTTGGGGGCTCCAAAACCCCTGCAGATGGTGACTGCAGCCATGAAATTAAAAGATGTTTGCTCCTTGGAGGAAAAATTATGACCAACCTGACAGCATATTAAAAAGCATAGACATTACTTTGCCAACAAAAGTCCATCTAGTCAAAGCTATTGTTTTTCCCAGAGTCATGTATGGATGTGAGAGTTGGAATATAAAGGAAGTTGAGCACTAAAGAACTGATGCTTTTGAACTGTGGTATTGGAGAAGACTCTAGAGAGTCTCTTGGACAGCAAGGAGAGCCAACCAGTCAGTGCTAAAGAAAATCAGTCCTAAATATTCATTGGAAGGACTGATGCTGAAGCTGAAACTCCAATACTTTGGCCACCTGATGCAAATAGCTGACTCATTGGAAAAGCCCCTGATGCTGGGAAAAATTGAAGCCAGGAGGAGAAGGGGACAACAGAGCATGAGATGCTGGGATGGTATCACCGACTCATTAGACATGAATTTGAGTAAACTCCAGGAGTTGATGATGGACACGGAGGCCTGGCATGCTGCAGTCCATGGGGTCACAAAGAGTTGAACACAGCTGAGCAACTGAACTGAACTGACAGGATAGATAGATAGATATACACCATTATGCATATAATTATATATATATATATATGTATTCCATCATATACATGTATATCACATATTGTTTATTCACTCATTCACCTGTTGAAGGACTTCTTTGTTGTTAATTAGCTCAATTGTGTCCTACTTTTTAAATCCCCATGGACACAGCACACCAGGTTTCCCTGTCCTTCACTATCTCCCTGAGTTTGCTCAAACTCATGTCTATTGATTTGGTGATGCCATCCAACCATCTCATCCTCTTTTGTCCCCTTCTCCCCCTATCCTCAATCTTTCCCAACATCAGGGACTTTTCCAATGGGTTGATTCTTCACATCAGGTGGCCAAACTATTGGGAATTCAGCTTCAGCATCAGTCCCTTCAATGAAGAGTCAGGGTTGATTACCTTTAGGATTGATTGTTCTGATCTTCTTGCTGTCCAAGGGACTTTTAAGAATCCTCTCCAGCACCACAATTCAAAAGCATCAATATTCTGTGCTCAGCCTTCTTTATGGTCCAGCTCTTACATCTGCATATGACTACTGACTAGAAAAACCACAATTTTGAGTCAGTGGACCTTTGTCAGCCAAGTGATGTCTCTGCTTGTTAACACACTGTCTAGGTTTGTCATACCTTTTCTTCCAAGGAGCAAGCATCTTTTAATTTCATGGCTGCAGTCACTATCTGCAGTGCTTTTGGAGCCCAGGAAATTAAAATCTGTCAAGATGGCTTCCTAAATAAGTACTTTAAGTAAAATTAAAACACTACTTAATTTTGCCCCGATTACACACAAATAAAAACAAGTCACTTCTCATAGATGAATGCAGATATGTCTATATTTTAAAATTTTCAAACCACAAAATAATTCCTTCATATATGCCTTATATAAGAATGCAATGTATTGGAGGGAGATATAAAAATGAATATTAAAAAAACTTTCCCCTTTTAAACTGACAATCTAGATATAAATTTTTTCAATTGCACATATTACTTTGTAAATATGTGGTATTAAGGGCAATTTTAAAAATGTATTTCTTAGTTAAATATTTTTAAACCTTTGCCTTTCAGAGGTATAGTGATGTTGCTGGACATTCGTAAGACAAAATGTTCTGCTGATATATCTATTAACAGACTATACAAAATACATGGATTTTGTAAATTGTCTGCATACTAGCAAGATAATATCTTGTACTAAAATCTGTCCTGGCTGATTCAGGAATAATTTATACAATATTTGGTTAATCATGTTCTAACATGTAACAGTGCCATTCAAATCAGAAGCTATTTTGCCTTTTTGTAAAGTTTGTCTTGCTGTATATGCCAGCTTTGTTTGCTGGTTAAGACTTAGTGCATAAAGGCTTAGAGCATTGGTTCTGGAGGCATTAAATGATCAGTATCTGTATCTGGACTCTTCTGCCTCTAAACTGAATAAATTCAGACAAGTTTTTATTCTCTTGGAATCTCTCTAATCTTCCTGAACTTAAGTAACAGTGTATTCCTTGTAGGGTTTTGAAGGAATTAAATAAATTAATCTATGCAGAGTTTGTTAGTTTGCCTAGGACACAGTAAACACTATATAAACATTAGATTCTTTATCTGGAGGCATTGATCTTTACATATGGTAAACACTAACATCTAATTAAATTGCTACTCAATTCTAACATCTAATTAAGTTACTCTTTATGTTTAGTAGTTGAAACTTAATTCATTTAATAATGTTAGCCTTATTTAATATATCTATTAAACATAATAAAAAGAAATATTTCTTGAATATTATTTATGATAAATACATTAATGAAGTATAAGATCAGCTCAATGATTAAAGGACTGGCTAATTTTGATTCAGTCCCCTATTCATCTTTCCTGCTCATTTCTCTCTTTTTTTTTTAACTATGAAAGGAGAGTCAATCATTTTTACCATCTCTCTGTCCATCTAATATTTATCAGTCTGTTTCTGGGGTGCTTATTGTTGTTCAGCTGATGTTCTATCTAGTGTGCATTGCAAACTTCAGAGAAACAAAGAGTAAAGACGGAATTTGTAGAGGGCCTTAACTTGGCAGATCCAAAGGGAAAGAATTTTCAGGCCCGAGGGACTTTGTTGTCTGCTGAGATAACAGGAAAAAGGAAACATATAGAGGATGAATCAAATGAGTTCTAAGAACTAGAAAGAAAATAAGATATTTAAGTACTGTCAAATTTCTGAGAGTAAGAAGAAAATTAATGTCACCCTTGCAAATCAGATAGTTTCTCAAAGAAGTCATCTCTAATCAAATCTTTACTGCCTTCAGAGGTTTTATTCAGAGCAATATTTTTTTCATTGGTGAAGGTATTTTATAACATGCATTTATAAAACCCATTATTTTAAAGTCTCACATTTGGGGAATTTCACAGAAATCCCTTTTTACCTAAACATTTTCTATAGGAATATATAGGTTCAAGGGATTAGTGGAAGTATTTTAAACAAAGATGTGAACCTCATAAAATTAGCTTAAATATTTTGCCTCCTCATACTTTGGGAAAAAAGGTGTGTGAATTGGTTATTATAATACTGAGTGAATGAACCCAGTTAACTGAGGCTCATGGAGCTTAAATACCTAGACTGAGGTCACAGCTAATCTGTGTGCCAGGAAGAGTAAGATGCAAGTGAAGCTCTACAGAGACAAGTAAAGAACAGGTTGTACAGTAACTACAAGGGAGGGTGTGTGTGTGTGTGTGTGTGTGTGTGTGTGTGTGTATCTGTATGTGTGTGTGTGTGCGTGTGCATATGCACATAGAGTGAGGGGAGAGGAAAGTTGGAGGAAAATCCAAGGAGGCAGACATAACCCTGGGCAAAAAGAGGGTGGTGAACTTTTGAACCCCACCAGTACACAAAGCATACAATAATACCCACCCACTCAATTCTGCAGGTAATACAATCACAGTTCGCAGAGTAAATAAAGTCTAATCCCACCAGGGTGTACTTCAAATGAGAACTTTGTTTCACTGGTATTAGTTCCTTATTTTTTCAGTTGCTTCTAGGTTCTTTAAATATTTGTATCATCAGTATTGCTCTTGGCTTCTATGCTTTTAAAGATAAGGACCAACAGCTTAATTTTGCAACTAAAAATCACCCAGTAATATACCAAGAATATGGAATATTCTATAGAAATACTTAATATGTTTTAATTATAATTTTATGCTTATATTTTCCAAATATAAATTAATTGTTTAATTATCTAATTTAATGTTATTTAAATAATTTTGGAAGGACATAATAACTGAATGAAATTATTCTTCTTAGAGATTAAAAAATTACTTTGTTACACTTTAACTTCATAAGGAACCATTAAGAAGAGAAAAAAACAAATGCTTTGTTCTTCTACTATGTTTTGGTCCATCTAGCATAATTTGCATGTTCATTGGCCTTTATCATTTTTTTAATTTTTAGCACTATTCAAATGTGGCAACCTTTACTAAAAATGCAAGATGATCATTTTCAGAGAAACTGTGGACTAATAAATATTTATGGTTCATCCTCTTGTCTTCGACCAGAATGTAGGTGAGGGGGAAAAAAAATCACATACAGGAAATTATGATGAACAAGTACATGAACTCAAAATGGTAACAATAGTTAATAATGCTGATGTTTACCAATTGCTTGCTTAGCATCATTTGCCCTGGATTATTTAATTTGTCCTCCTTGTTTAATCCTACTCCTTTAAAGTAGATTCTACTACAACCTTCCCACTTTATAAATGAGGAAAAAAGAGGCAAAGAAAAGTCATTTGTCCAAGAGGAGACAACTAGTAATTACTAGAGTTGAGAGCATTATACCAGGCCCCTGGATCTGACTTCACTTTCCTTTCTGGAATGTGATCTTTTATGATTTAAACAAACAAATATTGTGCTTCTTATTCAATGTTTTTGGTTTTCTGCTCAAGTTATTTAAAAATCAAAAATAATAGTATGTAAACTATTAAAATATTTTAAAGTGAATTGAGGTTTTCTCTATATAGCATGACTTTTGCTTTTTGTCACACAATCTGACCACAATGTCAGATTAATATATTTTATAAAATTTAATTGAAAGTATAATATATATTACAAAGTTGAAAACTGTTATTTAAAAGTGAAACAAACATAGAGAATTATGAGAGAAGATATTATGTTCCAGGTGGCTAAAAAATTAAAATCTAATGTATTAATATCTATATTTAACAGATTTTATATTTAAGGTCATTAAAATTTGACAAAGCTTATGAAACACATTCATTCATCTGGATTATTCATATAAATTAGCAATGTAGCATATAAACTAGTACAAAGGAATTCATGAAATCATTTAAATTATATTTCCAGAAAGTACATTGCTGCTTTCAAAACACACACATACACATCACTAATATTCCATCCTATATAATACATATGTTTATGATACACATAAGTGTGCAAATATTTTTATAAATACATATTATCACTAGTTTGATTTATATTTTTAATTGTATAATAAATGCATATATATAATAAATGGCACAATTTGTTGAATTGTAAATTGCTTTGTTATTCTTTTCATAAATGTATATGAAATATTATATATAGGTTTCATAGTTTAATAAAGGTTATATATAATGGTTATAATTAAATAGATTTTATCACATAATTTTTTTATTTTTAGAATACAGTCAGCCATTTGACATCTATACTGGCAATATTTGTTCTCTTCAAGTGTCGGAGGAAGATCTTGATTATACAAAATAATCAAAATATATTTAGTGTTATCTTCAGTTTTGTGGGGAGAGAGAAAGATGTTATCCACAACACTGCAAATTTAATCCCTGTGGAATTACTTTTGGTAACTTTTACGTCACTTTTTTATTTTGCAGAATTAACTGAAGTTTGTTCAGCTAATACTTAACAATCATAAAATGTTACAGCTTCTTTTAACTTCCACTTAATGTTCAATCTAGTGTCCTTCATTGGTGGTTTACAAAGATGGAAGTAAATCATAAGTGAAGTTTCTGATTTTCATTTCTAAGTGCTATATATATTTTACCATATTAAAAATTTTAAAGTGAAATAAATAAAATTTAAATAAGTACCTTTTTGCTTGAAAATTGTCACTTGTGATATAAAAATTCTTTATCAGCTATAAACTTTTATCTTTATACCCTAGTACCTAGCACAGAGCCTCATTTTTAGTAAATACATAACAAGTATGTACTATACAAATGTTTTATGAGGATATTAAACTTCATTAGGCCCGAGATATACAGAAAAAACTGTAGGTAGACTATCATTACTGCATCTAATCTAACTTTAAATATAGCTTGAAGATGAAAAGGCAAAATTTTAGAAGTGAAGCAACCAACATTTCTTCATAATCTTGCTAAAATCTTCTAAACTTTTTAATAAATCTATTTAGGAAGAGTACTAAATATTTCAAGGTCTTTCAACTCTTACAGCTAAGTTTAAACACAATTGCTTTCCATAAAAAATTAAATAATTCTTAAGCAAATGATGATCATGAAAGGTAAAATCACTATTCTGAGTAATATATTCCATTAATACACACATTTTTCTCCTGTGTTAAATGTATGATGTTATTCACTGTTACTTTACTATGCACAATATTTTCTCTAGAAATTCCAAAAGTCAAGTCTGCATTTCTATACATTCCTCTTTCATTCCATAATAAAAATCAACATATATTGAGAATCAGTATAATCCTTTAGAGTCAAATTACTTCAAACATGAGACATTTTTAACTTAAATGTCTTTACTTATGTATAACCCATTGCTGAATAGGACAATCTTTTTTTCTTTTTTTAAATGCCAAACACATGAAAGCCAGGAGTAATTATATAAGTTTCATGTTAAGTGTCTGATTTAATCCAGTCATTATGCAGTGCTGGTAAAAATCAAAAGGGGCTGGTTTTGAGTAGGAGAAAATTAATACACTTAACTAGAATTCAGTTTGTATTGCAAACTCTATTCATCTATTCTTTTTCTTTTCTGTGGGTGAATATATTCTCTTCATGAATCTTAGGGCAATCTTAAAAACTATTGTATTTATTATAGTTTCTATATATAGCAAAACTGTATTTAAAGTTTGTACATCATATAGTTTTTAAATGGATCTCACATTCTACTCATAAATTGCCAATCACAACCCCACAAATTATTTCACAAAATAGGATGCTAAGTAATGAATAAGTTAAAAGTTCTTCCCTTTATAGACAGTAGTCATTAGTTTTTCTTCAGATCTCCTTTTTATATAATTTCTCAAAGATAATATTATTTATATTCTTTCAAAGTGTCTTAAAGCATATTGTCTTTTATTCAGATGGTATGTTATAGAGTTTTAAAAGTTCTAATATTTAACACTTCACTGAGCTTTTAAAACTTGGTAAAATAATAAATTACATTAAAAACTAAATAATAATTTGTAAAATGTTATGATTATTAAAAATATGCTACTACTTCCAAGAGTAGTAAAAAGATAAAAGTTCTCTAACAAATTATTTAAAATCACCCACCATACTACAGTATTGACATATTGTCCTTGACATTTGATGAGTGATTTATATTTTCAAATGAAAGAGATATCCAATCAATATCAATAAAGACCATTACTTTTTCAGAATAATAAGTAAATCCAGGTGATCTGTTTGGAGTCATCTTTCTGCAATCATCTGGTGTTTATGAACCCAAATGTCTCTACTTGTGCCTGACCTATTACACATAGGATGTTATTTTCTTATTGCCAAAGACATGAGAGTCAGGACTAATTATTAACTTTTCATGTTGAGTCTTTATAATATCATTATATTAAATATACACCCCTTATATCCATGATATACATATTTTATTTTTTATTAAGAATAAAGGAGTTAAGCATAAAATATAGATTTTAATTTTGAATAAGTTAAAGGATATATATTTATTGAAATACATAGGGCATCCTATATAATCTTTTATAGTATTGGACAGTCCCATAAGTTCCATATCTTAGATTTGATCTCTCTAATTAGCTTGTCTATAAAAATCAGTCATTATCTAAGACGGATAATTGGCATTCAAAGAGGTAGCAGAATGCACCTGCCACTCTGACCACTGCTGACCTTCACAATGAATTAACTGAAAAATCCATGTCAGGCAGTTAATTGAATGAAGCTGTTGACTTGTAAGTGATAATGGTTATGATTAGTGTTCAACATAGCACATAACGTTAATGATGTAGTCTGGGTCTCCATAGGCCTCAAAATGAAGTCTAAGAAGTCATATTCTAGTGAAAGGGAGACTAAATGACAAGAAAACTTTTGCTCCTTTGCTCCTGTTTCCAAAAAGAAATATTCAATCGGAATTAAAAGGTTGGTGGGTATCACCCTGCCCCTTGTACCTGACAGCTTGTTAAGGTAGATAGGCCTGTCAGCACTCCTTTCATTTAGGTCTGAGGAGTTATTCTTCATCTGCAGCAGGAAGTGAGGAGTCAAATTGGCACTGCTGACTGCTGCCTTTCTTAGCAGCCAGTGGATTGCACATTTCAATGAGGAGCATGCTGAGCATGGCGTGTGTATGTGGAGTGGCTTACCAGTTACTTTTTGTTGCATGTTTTCAGAGCTATTACAGTAATGAGATTAGTGATGCACAAGCTGATCATGCTTTCTTTAGACATTACACTTTGTATACGAGTGACAAATATGAAGTGAGCAGCCAGAAAATGTCATTTGGTAAGAAAACATGATGTGCGGGTGTTCCAGCTAAGCACACACTGTGTGCAGGATGGAAGCGCTTTTGTGGACCAGATGAATCCTGCTGGGCTCTTAGCCTTAGTGCTCTCAGATAAAAAAGAAAGCTTGTCCTGTGTGAAATTTGTTCCTGACTCCAGAGTCTATCCCATGCTTGTTAGAATATGACACCTTATAAATATCCTCAGCGAGAGATGCTGCTGAACCTCTAAATGAGAAAAATGAAGCCTTTCACAGCAAATGTATCAGGCCAGTGACCAGCTTACTCATGAGCAGAAATTGAACGTGTGTCCAGAAATGCAAAATGAGGCTTTGGAATGTGCTGTCAGTCCAAGATATTCTAAATATGTTCAGGGTTTCTGTGATTCAGCAGTATCCTATGGTGTGTAAATGGGCTGCACTTCTGTTATTCCTTTCCAGAGATTCATATATTTACTATGTAAATGATACTTGAAGTTAATGGTGACTAGGAAACGGCTTAATGGAACTCAAGAGCAGATCTGAGAAATGGCATTGGTCTACCAATAGAGCTATTAGAATGGTCACAGACTTGTATCACAGATGCTACATTAACCTTGTGAGTGCATCAACAAATTCCATAAAGCCTGGTGTGTTTATACTGTATCCTGTCGGTAGGTTTGCAAGCTGTCTGCAATAAAACAGAAGTCTTGGTCTGGGACGATTAGGGGTGTAGCATATGTCTACTGTGTGTAATCAGCATGAAAGGTAGATGGAATGTTCTTTTGCTTTCACAGGTATAAAAGTTGGGCTAAAAAATATGTTTTCAGTTTGAGTAGAGATATTGATGAACAAGGAAATTGAAGATCCTGAATTAGAGTATTAGGAGTATGTACAACAAGCAAAAACTGGAAAGGAGTATTATGATTAAGAAAATCCTGTGAGATTAGTCACAGGATCAGTCCTGTGAGATCTTGTCAACTCACAAATGCCAGTTTGTCTTTGTCTTTTAGGATATTATTTTCACTATATGAGTTTGAATTTGTATTAAATGTTTTTGAATTTAATTATTGGCAGCCAATTCAAACTTTAAATTTATATATTAATAGTATCTGAAACTGTTAAGAAAGAAAGGTCATGGCCTGAAAATCATCTTAAAATATTGCTTGAAAATAGCTTCCTGGATATTATACTTGGTATTGTAATTCTTGATTCTAACCCAATGAATGGAGCAGATTTTTTAAATGCAAAGCTTCTCTGTTTCTTTCATTAAGGTGATTGGGTGAGGTTTACATGAAAAATCGTGAATATACAAAATTTCTCTTCTGTCACTGGGCTATTCAAATTACCTATTATTAATTTAATCAAGAGAAATAAGATTATTTCTGCTAAAAAAGAAAATTTAAATTGGCATTTTACTTTTAAAATATTGAAGTAAAAATTTACTGGAGTGTCCTCAAGTATTAGTTACACTGATTGTATCTCATTTAGTTTTTTCTCTGTTCTGAATTCATTTAGCACATTTCTACACTCTGGCATATACATATACTTAATGTTATCAGTTTTTAGGTTAAATTTGTAGACAGCAAATGCGAACTCAAATTGAGCAAACAGTACAACCTAATGTTTTTCAAAATGTTTCTCATTATAGTAGATATGTGTTATTTCCAAACAAATTATAGTAGAATCAAGTTGGCCATCTTATGCGTAAAAAATTATAAAGCTTTAAGATGATTTGCATTATAGACCAATATGACATGTACTGACCTAGATGTTTGGCAAGAAAATATCATGTCCACAGATTTAGGTTTTTACAATTACCTGTTAAACTAACAGAAACCACAAATAGTTTTTTAAATTGCCAAAATATATTTACTATTGCACTTATATAAAATTTAGCACCATCTCAAGCTCCAAACATTTTAACATAACCCCAAAAGTCAATATATCTTTAAGCCTGATTGATCCAATTATTAATTCTGCTTTATCTAAGAATTTCAGAAACCTACATACACATTCCTGGATAGTGTCCACACTACTTGAACGGCAAAGTATCTTGTATAGAACAGTACATCAAGAAAGAAAGAATTGGCAGCTATACTTCCAACTTGCTTTTTTTGTATGCTGTTACATTCTTAACAGTTTTGAGGGATAGGAAAAGTGTACAGAGAAAGCAATTTTAAATGGACAGAGTGGGGGTAGGAAGTACTGAAACTTCAAAAGAATTTTTAAAATAAAGCATAGTATTATAAAGTTGGTATAACTTTAAATCACTTAAGTTAAAGCAAGAAGAAGGTATAGTTTAAAGGTATAGTTATAATCAGAACTACATCTAACAGGGGTAAGAAAACAGTAAATACTAAAAAATTTGAAAAACACTATCCAAACATATATATCCTCTTATACTCCCTCTAGTTCCCTTTGCAGATTAATTAAAATTTAATGTCCATCAAGAGAGTAATAATTTTTACATTAAACTGTGAGGCTGGAAAGCAAGATCTTATTTGTGAATATTGCATTGAGAAAAACACTATTTATAAAAAATTAATAAAAGTAACATATAAAGTAATATCTGAAAGATATAAATGCCTACCATATAGGCAATAATTTTGAAAGTAAGAAAATATAATGTATAATTTAAATAGAAATCTTAAAAAATTTTTAATAATTTTTAAGTTATAAAAATTTTTTTTAAGTTGAGTCGGTGAAAATAACTTTATTCTTACTTAGAAATGTTTCATATATTCATAGTGCTTGTATTATTAATTTAACATCTGGCATTTTATGTGTTAAGAATGAAAACATTAGATATTCTTCAGAACATATGAATGTAAGACATTAGGAAACATAAGGAAATCATAGAGGAGAATTAGTTACCACCATGCACCTAATCAAAAGAACAAGGAGCCACAGTCACATCCTAGGGCCTAGGTGTTCACAATCACATTGGCATAGGACAGAAAACTGCACTGATGTGCTTCAGTGACCAAACTCTTATGTGCAAACTATCCAGCCCACAAATATATTTTGTTCCATTTCAGATCATCCATGACAAAAACAGCGATACTAGTAAAAGATTGTCCACTGAGAGGTTCACTGTCTACTACAGCATTATTCCATTATTGTTATAGTCAATGTAAATCAAATTATGTGCATAAATCTCATGATAAATTTTTTATAGAAACATGTCTTCAGAAACAATAGAGCCTAAGAAAGAGAAGAGCAAAGTATAATCATAGTTTTCAAGTGGGTAGATATCAACTCAAAATACAGGAATATTGTGTTTGAACTTTAAATATTTAATCTGAAGAAATTGAAAACTTTGTGGGAAATATTACTAATTAATCTTTTTAACTTTAGTAGTCAGTTTGTGTCTGTTCAAAACAGAAGCAGCTGCTATTTTGGTGAAGCAAAACAGTCAAATTGACCATCTCCTAGTTGATTAAAAATAGATTTCGTTTCATTACCTTAAACTAGAGACAGGATGTGGCTATATCTACTTGATGACAACCGTAGGTAAAAATTTTAAAAATAATCAGGCAATTGCCTACATTTTGGAAACACCTAAATTTCTGACAGAAACAATTTCTCCATAGTTCCGAATAATGATATTATCAAAAAGTATAATAAAGATTCTATTCTTACACAGTTAGAAATCAAAATGCTTAATCTATATTAAAGAAATTGGGGAAGGGGTAGGTACATTTTCTATTCTTTTGATGGCAACTGGATTTTTAAAAGTTTCTTTTCCCTTTTTTCTCCCTTACTGTAATGTATTAGATAGCATTTCAGATTCTTTAAGATTTTTTTGTTAATTGAAGTAATCTCAAATTATCTTTAACTGAAACTTGTATTTTCATTTAATTTCACCTGTATTCTATACTTACACATTTTTCTCTACTTCTAAGAATGTCTTATACTCAGTACTATACTGTTGATAACAAGTTCAAAGAGAATTATAAGTCAATTACAACTAGAATGTATATATTTAAAGTTCAGTGCATGACTGTGAAAATATTCTATTTCTATCAAAATATACATACATAGAATTGTTATAAATAATTGATCTAAATTGTGGAATTTAAATGCATCTAACTTGCTGCCCTGCTTTTTGTTTTTCTTTTATTTTTGCTTTTGATTATTTTTGTTGTTATTGTTGATTCAGACTGTAAAGCGACTTTATATTTTTTGAAAAGAATCTTATTATAGGTTCTATTCATTACATATCTCAGTGGAATTTTGATTAAAACTGGCAATTTTTTTTTAACTTTCTGAATGTAGGTGTATGAGCTACCATTCAATTCACAAATTCAGGGGAAAATATTTTATATATTTAATCAAGGCAATAATAATATAACTAATAATATTTTATTTATATTATTCTCAGCATTTTTTGATTTGGGCCATATCTTGCAAATTAGTTTGTTAGAGCAAAACCCTAAAATAGGTGTCCTTTCATGCCTACCTTTCAAATTTTTCCTTGTCTTCTATCTTCAGCCTGCCATTGAGGTAAACACAAGGTATTCTTAAATACTTATGTGAATGTTAGCAAAATGAAATAGGGCATTGCTCCAGAAAAAGGGGGAGGAGGGAGAAAGAAAAAGAAACTTCTCTATAATGCTGCTAGCAAGGCTTTATCTTTATGACACTAACGATAATCCCCTGTGTAATTAACTGTGGAGTGGTTATGCATGCAGCATGCAGCCCATGACAAGCCTCATAGAAAATACATCAGTATTAGCCACAGGTGAATTCGTTTAGAAAGATTAATGACTGCACCTGAATTTTAATGTCTGAAAAGGGATGGAACACTGAATCCTTAATTAAAAAGTTGAATGACTGGTATGGTTTGTTTAACATCACAAATTTCAACGGGAGGGTTTTGTATTCAAATGAAGTATGGAAAATGAAACTTTCCTTAGAAAGTGGTAAAGTAAGGGTGAAAAGCAAAAATGTTTTATGTCCTTTACTTTATGTAAATCGATACATGGATCAGTTGCTTTGATATGGATCAAATGTGGGGTAATTATGACTCTCTTCTGTTTACAGAGAATGTGAAGCAAAGACATTTTAGAGAACAGGAGCCAGTATTACCCTGAAACCAAGAGAAGTTCGAGGAGGGGAGCAGGAAAACTGACGAGTGATCTTATTTTTTCCTTAATGTGAAGCAGTTTCTTTTTCATTATGATTTTACAAAGTTTTTAATGAAGAGAAAGTAACCTTGAAAAACAACTTGGCAATGCCATTCCTAGTAGAGTTTCAACTGCTTTGCAACTGCTTTTACTGAGTATGTTAAAGCTTGTCACAAACAGATTTTCCAAGACAATTTTAGTCTCCTTTTTCAGGACCTATTAGGGGGCAAGAGGAAAGATGATTTAGGCCTGCTTCTATGTAGAAGAGAAAGAAACAACTCAGCTTAATTACTTGTCCTTCCTTGTGGCCCAGCTGGTAAAGAAATAACAGCAAAGCGGGAGACCTGGGTTCAGTCCCTGGGTTGGGAAATCCCCTGGAGAAGGGAACGGTTAGTCACTCCAGTATTCTGGCCTGGAGAATTCCATGGACTGTATAGTGCATGGAGTTGCAGAGTTGGACAGGACTGAGTGACTTTCACTTTCACTTGTTAAAAAGAGCTAAAAGCAGACGTCTTAAGCAAGAATGACCGAAAGTGTTATTTTAGCCACTGTGCTTACAACTTTTTAAAATTTCTTATTGTTTTTCAATTAAATAACAGAAACAGTTAACATATTCTGGACCTTTAGCTAACTCTGATTTGGAAAAAAAACAACAACAACAACAAGAAAAGATAGGGAAAAAATGGAAAATAATAGAAAGGAGGAAAAATAGAAGAAAAAGGTATACAAGGAAAAAACTGACATAATATCTTTGACCTATCCAGAGCTGAAAATTTACATGTTTAACATAGATGCATAATTTTTTTCTAGAAACAAAGAAAATAACCAAACAGTCTTTTATTGTCATGTGTCATGATATAGGGTTTTTACAAAATGAAACCAAGATGTATCTGGTAGTTTTATACTAACATGGTTTATACAATTATCTGCATTTTCTTATTTGTTCTTTGCTTGAAATGGAAATTCCACTGGAATTTTAGTTTAGAAGCTATCAAAGCACATGTAAAATTCCTTTGCCTTTTTATTTTCCAGGTCAGAATGCTGCTCATATCCATGGCAAAGTAGATTTTGATGCTCCTTAACTTCACACATTGCCTGCTGTACCACTTTTTCTGCCAAGTAAAAGCATGGCTTTTAGTTCTGTCTGCTTTCCAAGGGAACACATTTTTAATGAAATGTCATTTAGGAGTATTTGTTACTTCCTGTAAAAGGTTCTTTCATGGTTTTGTGTGTGTGTGAAGAAAAAAAGGAATCAGCCTCTTAAAATGTTGTAACTGTCCCCAGTACTCAGAACACTGGGTGTGTGTTGGGGAGGTGGGGGGAAAACTCCAGCTCTCACAGATGCATCATATGTTTTCAATAATGGATTTAAAAAGCATGTGTTCCACGTACTGCTAGCGCCTCTGAGATTATTTTTAAGCAAGTTTATCACTGCCGATTTCCATTTCTTATGGTTACCTGTGTTGTAGTGTGAGACAACATTATCAGCACATGGACTAAAAATATTTTGCAGAGATTGGGTTTAGTTTTAAAGTAAACATTGACGTCTTAGCATAAAGCCAAAACTGAAATGTAAAGAGATGCTAATGCTTTGGCAGCTCTTGTCTGCTGAATTCAGTTAATCCTTTAGGAGTCAGTCTGTGGGATAAGTTTGAGGGGGCTTAAGGATTGGTATTGCTAATAGCAGTTAAAATAATTTGCAAACGTGTCCATTAAACCTGTCAACAAAGTGTTGATGGACAAAAATAGGTTGAGTCTGGATTCGCCCAGGGTTGTTGTCAGCTAATACTGTACCTATATATTTTTTCCAAACTTATTTAAATGCTTGTCACTAAAAGTTAAGCATAGTCTCAGTTGGTTCATAAGCATTGCTAGGAGAGTCCTTATAATTTTCTCAGACTCCAGGGGATCATGTTCACTCCTGAAAAACTTAAATGAGAAAGAATAACCAAATTTCAAACTTAACAAAAATTAAAGGATTAAAACCAAAAGATATTTAAAGTTTTCTCTTAAGTACTTTATTGCTACTAATTTAAAATAATCATTCAAAGTGATTGCTAAAGGGGAAATTATTTAAAGAAAAAAATGTTTTTGCTAAAACCTGTATTTGAATGAAAATGTGAAATAGGACTAAAATGCGTAGTCATAAATAAGCCTATAGATAAAAGCCTGGAGATATATATATATATGATCCCCTAATTTATGTACTATATTTTTATCCAAAGTAATAAATAATGATCTTGAAAGTGTCTGAAATATATATATAATTTACATATATAATCTCTTATCTTTAATATATATACAATTTCTTCTAAAGATCTAGTCCTAAGTTAACTAGATTCTGATAACTCTAGAGGTAAAATATAATTCTCATGATAACATAGTAAAGTCTCACATCTGTGGTATCTTCCAGTGTTCATAAACCTGCCACATGTAGTGCCAGTAGTAAATAGAATTTGAATCACTTTCCTTGCTGAATGAAGGGATAAATAAAATGCTTCTGAGTCTTCCTTCTTCTCTCTCCCCAAAGCACAACACTAATTTATGACACTTAATATATTTACTACCTCAAACATAGTTTAGATTTCTTGTAATATTTATAGTCTAATTGGAAAGCATGTCTATATATTTTGATAAAATATTTAAACATATTTATATTTGTATATATGACCCATATAGTTACTTATTTTTTAGAAATACAGTATAATTACAGCAAATGGCTGCTTTAATTCTCTATGAAAACAAGGAGAAAGCACTAGGAAGCAAATACTATAAAATATTGTGTATTGACTATTTATTATGATAGTATTGACTGTTTATATGAGTCAGTCACTAGATTACAGGCTTTAAGTGTATCTCATTTTTGACCTGAAGATATACTTGTGTTGGGTATTGTATTAAAAAATTTTGTAGATTTTTAAAAAAAAAACAGATTTGATGACTATTTTAAACTTAAAGCACTAGCTATATTAAAAATACAAAGACTTTTGAAGAATTTGCCATTTCTGTGCTCTCTATATTTAACTATCATTGGCTTTATTAAGAATGATGTCTTTACTCCAGGATTCTAGAATGTTTGTCTTGGAGTTTGTTTGGAGATCTGTTCTGCAATTTGTAGACAAGCTTGTGGCAGCAAGTGCATACATAAGTAAGCTATTATAGAAAACTGGAACTCCTTTCTGGGCCTGATGGTGAGAGAATTGGATGTAAGGTTTGCAACACAGTAGAAACCATTCTCTCAGACTGCACCTGTAAAATAGCAGGAGCTGTTGGCACCGCTAATGGAAGCAAAGACACTCAGGAAAGTAATCTGCTACCACCTATTTTAAACTTAACATACACGAAGTTTTTCTGTTTCTTTGATTTTGGTTTGGGGTTTCTCTAGGTAGCCAGGACACACATTTCACTGTCAAGCTTACATTCTATTTCATTTCAAGCCTGTTTCTTACTCCTAGTCTGAAGTCCTCAGAGAACCCGGAAAAAAAAATATAAATGACAATTTTCTTCTTGTGGTAGGATTCCTTTTCATTACATACTTGGCATGCTAGTTAAATGAAAGTCATTTAATGATTAAGAAATAAGACATATGATTTTTCTTATGTGTGAAAAGTTTAAAAGATACAAGACAGCAAAACTTAACTGTAGAATCTAAATAGTGGGTATTTGGGAATTTACAATACTTTTAACTTTTCTATATGTTTGAAATTTTTCATATTATAATGTTGGGTGGTGGATATACAATTAAGTTAATACATACCATTAAGTAGACTCTAGAAATTACACCTGGGTCTTCCTAGGTAGCTCAATGATAAAGAATCCACCTGCCAATGCAGGATCTGCAGTTTCGTTCCTTGAGTCAGGAGGATCTCCTGGAGTAGGAGATGGCAACCCACTCCAGTATCCTTGCCGGGGAGAGCCCATGAACAGGGGAGCCTGGCAGGCTACAGTTCATTGGGTCACAAAAGACCCAACTTAGCATCTATGGGGTCGCACGGAGTCAGACACGACTGAAGCGACTTAGCAGCAGCAGCAGCAGTAGAGACTAAAGAACAACAAGAAATTACACACCAAACTACTACTAACAGTGGTTATTGGTATGAAGAGTAGGAATTAATAAGACATCTTACTTTCTCCAAATTGTTTATACTTTAAGCAAAAGCTTGAACTATCTATTAGGAAAAGTTATTTCCATCTTGTATGTTAAATGAAATTTGTAAAATTGTGATCAGTGAAACAAAAATTGGACCACTGTGCTGCTTTAAAATTCTTTATTCTTTTGATGCAGAATGAAGAGAAAAAGGATGTGATTCATGTTCTTCCACCCCATGGGTTGTGCCAGAAGAATTACTTTTTAAATTTCATCCAAATCCAAATAATAGAAAATTCAAGGACAATCACAAATAGGATATGTTGACATGCCATTAAATGTATTACAGTTGTTGGAACCACACACACATGCCTCCACACACACTATATATGTATATAAATTTTTCCATATAGTTTGGTTGGAGAGAGAAAATTAGCATAATAAAAATAACTTAAAACTAAGCTCTCATTAAACAGAAATCCAGAGAAAGGTACTTGAGCAGACTGATCAGGCAGAATTAATATATTTGAGGAAAATTACAAGGGAGAGTCCAGAGATTGAAGAATCTCCCCAAATATGTAAATTAATTATATATAGATAGATAATTAATTACACATATACATGTATATAAGGATCACACTGCATAAGTGATTTTAACCCATATATATATATTATATATATATATTATATATATATATTATATATATATAATATATATAATAACATGAGACCTTGAATGAACATTACTTATTCTTCAAGCTATGACTTTAATTGCTGCCTGAAATTCCACCATGAGTATATCTTATTTAATTTTATCAATCCTTCTTTTGCAGTGGTCATTTGGTTAACCTTTACTATTTTTCTAAATAATATTGAATATCCCTATGTTGAATATATTGATATTTTTATATAACCAAATACACCACTATTTTCCTTTAGTTTTGGTTCTTCCTCTGCTTCTATCATTGGGATCTGGAATGACCCATGATTTTTATATTATCAATGAGGTATAGCAATAGGTGCTCTGATTTGAAAAAAGCTCACATATGAAAATCAATTTCTACAAGAGATAAAACTGTGAAAATATTCTTCATTTTATATGAATGGCTTCACAAAAGGTTTCTAAATACAAATGTGCTCAAAGTATAGTTATATTTATAATATTTTAACTTACATTCCATAGCACATAAATTTCTGTTGGTGTATACAATGGGTTTATTTCACTATATTTTAGATATACTTTTAAAGATAAGAGTCATTGATACAAATACATACATTTTATTTTATGTACTTTTAACCAGATTTTATTAAGAATAAACAACTTCTTTTAAATCATTACTCTGAAAATTATTTTTATATTGTCCACAAGCTAGACTTTTTATATCAACCATATCAGTAATTCAGATACTAAGATTTTGGGGGGGAGATAAATGATTCTTATAAATACAGAGCTTGAGTAAGTTTTTCCACAATAAATATGCTATATTGCCAGCATGCTTTCTGTGGTAATGTATCTTCAGTTTCCTTTAAGGATTTAATATTTTTCCAAATGCAGCTGCATGAAAAAGCTAAAGTACAGCACTTCCTACGAAGCCATTTGTCATTTACCTTCATTTACTGTGTTTACTGTCCTCTGTGTATTGCTAAACTTCACTTTTAATAGGAGAAAATAGGCCTTAAAGGGGAAGCAGTATTTTACTGCTGAGCAAGAAACTATTTATATTCCGTATACAAAGCCTGCCCAGAAGCATGTAGAATGCCTCTTGACCAAAGGAGATGGGATGAATATTCATGTGTTTTATGAATCACAGAGTTAAGGCCGTATGGTTTTCCCATTTATCAATTACTGGTTTAGAATTATCCAGCCGAAGAGTTGAACTGATTAACAACGCTCTTTTTGTTTGCTCTGTGTTGAGGTGAAACAGCCCAGTGACAACTGTATTATTTCTTGCCTCTTCAGCTGTCCACACTTGTGCAATAAGCTTAGCATCCTGTCAAGTTTCATCATGTAGCCTCTTTATTACCATGTTGTGAGAATTTGTATAGTTGTAAATCAGAATGACTTTTTAAAGTTTAATTTCTCATTGCAGTAAAGACCTCATGGTTACTATGGCTAACAAGCATGGCTAATCATGCCCATCATAAGAGAGCTCAGGTATGCTTGGCATCTGACTGGAAAATTAAAGTTTTAAAAGTTAATGCCACAAGCAGTTGAGAAAAGCAGCTGCAGTGGTACAAACTGACTGTTGAAGAGAAGCTGGAATAATTCACACAAACTCACCTTGATTGACTAAGTTAGCAGGTTTATTTTGGTTTTGTTTTACGTTTGTTGTTGTTTTTTCATTTTATTTTCCTCCAAACTTCTGCCTCAGTTCCTTTTTCAACTGTCACTAGGAGATTTCTTCTAGGGCTATTTTACTCTTACAAAAATTAGGAAAAACAAAACAGTGAATTCTTCAGTGGTCTGAGAACTCTGCTTTTTAGAAACTAAATGCTAAACTCTTTTTGCAAAAGATGTTTGATCCTTCTTTCTTTCTCTCTCCTCTCTCTGTCACTCTCTCAATCCCCCAACTACCCCTCCACCTCCTCTATGTTTACTTTCATTAGTATGCAACCGTAGGTTTTAATGGGATGGTGTGAAAATAGCCAAAGCCTAAAGGGGCTTTCTTGAGTATATTCTCACTTTAAATGCTGAAGTAGCAATTTCTTTTTCAAGAGAACAATGGACCTGCTCATCCAGTGTTTAGCAGCTTAGACTTAAATCCAAACTTTTCTTTTTGCATGGTTACATATTGATTCCCACTTTATCCCTTTTCCTGTTTCTTTGTGGTTGCCTGTGCTGTCTTTGACGAGGGTCGCCTATTTCAGTTTGTGTGTGCATCAACATCCCCATGCTTTGCTCTCTTCCCTCGTGATGGGCAGTCAGCTTCAAATCTATAGAAGACTATTTTTAATATACATTTTGAATTATTTCTAACATTTCACTGCTATTGTGACTATGAAGGAAATCTGGCTGCCTCTACAATGTACTGAATATTCCAATGTGGTCTGAATTAGCTGGCATTTAATTCTCTCTTCATGTACACAACTTTTATTGCTAACCTACTTGAAAAGGAGCCAGGGACAAGAGAAAATTGCCCTGCTTTTAGTTGTGTGGAGCTAGTACCTTTGTCCTAGTGTGGGAGAATCTAATTTTCTCTGTGAATCCAGGGTACATAAGAGGCAAGTTAGCACCTTGGAGCACTTAGGAATTCCTCAAACAGCCTTTGTTGACAGAGTCTCTGAAGTGATTGAATCACTCTACAAAAACCAACCTGATGCATAAAACAAAGCTCTATACATTTTACATGGATTAAAAGAAGTCTATAGTTTGGGAAAACAAACTAAACTCTTTGAGGGGCAGGTAGTGAATCCATTTGCATGTAGGACTCTACTACATCAAGACAGACTGTCAGTGCTGTTGAATTTCTTCTCTCAGATCCCAGCATATCACTCTACACAAAGTGCCAGGCTTTGGCTGTCTGGGATTCTGAAAATTCTGTTTGTGGAGGAATGAACAGTGTCAAATTCTTTGTTCAACATTCTGAACACCAAGTCACATTGTGAATTCTGTTTTTCTGGTTTCCCATCCCTGAGTGTTGCATGCAAAATACATATGGGATAGAGATTAGAAAGATTCTGGCTGTGTAAATTTTTACTCCTTTCAAAGCATAGGCTTTATTTGGTGAGAGCAACTCGAGTATACCTGTGCTCCTTTTTTTCTAATGAGTGAGTTAGATTGCTTGACTTACATTTTATCAAATATACTTTCAGCATTATACACACTCTAAGGCTATAGCACTGCATTCTATTTCTGATTTAGATTTGGTGGCTGCTAGATCACTGTATGGTAAAAAAAAAAAAAAGAGAGAGAGAGAGATTAGGTCATCACTAAGTAGTGAATAAAACATAAGATAGATTTATGTACATGTAAGAGAAAAATAACTGCTTTTGATGTTGAGTTTATTTTTCAACAAAGTTGATCTCTCAGTTATTCTAGTGTCTTTCATCATACACTTTCCATTCATTTCTTTTCCATATTACAGCGAAGTGAAATGGAAGTCACTCAGTCATGTCGGACTCTTTGCCACCTCATGGACTATACAGTCCATGGAATTTTCCAGGCCAGAATACTGGAGTGGGTAGCTATTCCCTTGTCCAGGGAATCTTCCCAACACAGGAATCGAACCCAGATCTCCCATATTGCAGACAGATTCTTTACCAGCTGAGCTACCAAGGAAACCCAAGAGTACTGGAAAGGGTAGCCTATCCCTTCTCCAGCAGATCTTCTCATCCCAGGAATTGAACTGGTGTCTCCCGCATTGCAGGCAGAGTCGTTACCAGCTGAGCCACCAAGGAAGCCCATCAAAAGCAAGAATCTTACACCTCTACAATGCCATCTTTATCATTCAAAATCTTGCCTAAAACAGTCATTCATTCAGCTGTTCAGGCTGAAGAACTATGTATAACATCCTTACAGTGTTTGGCATGGTGATTATGTTGTAGCCACATGTTCCGGGAAACAAACTCACTCAGAAGGACAATGCAGATAGTGGAGTGCAGTTTATTACACCGGCGGGCCCAAGGCAGAGTCTCCTTTTAGCCAAGGACCCCAACCAGCATTTGTGAAAATCTTTTATACTCCATGTGTACGTGTCTGAACCCACCACTCCAAGTTCCTTGAGACTTCCATAAACCAAGGGAAATACAATCCCAATAACCCCATCATTCACGTGCTATGTGCTCATGTGCTCAAACAGTCAAACAATTAGCCAATAATCAATAAACCTGAGGTTACACTCCAATAGATACAGAAAATTTTATGGCCTGTCTGGAGGAAGGGGTGATTAGCGTATTTTTTCTCTTAGGTGATGAGTAACCTAGATACGATCTTCGAGGTTCCCCTGTCTGGAGGGGGTCTTATCCTTCTGTTGTTGTTTTCATAGGCACTAAACACAGAGTTCCGAGTCCACTGGAAGGGTGGCCGAGCATGATCAGCATGAACAGGCCTAAGATGGAGTCCAGGCCCTATGAATTCCTTCTTCAATTACAACTCCAGAGAAAGCTGCATTCAGCAAACAACAATTGAAAATGTTGCCTTAAGGCTTTTAAATTTGCTAATAAACTGCACCTTAAACAGTAAATAATAGCAAATATAAAATCAATCTGAAGCATGAAACCATATCTTTAAAAAATATTAAATATGTTCCCTCCATTTATAGAAATGGAGTATTACTCCTCCTCACTTTTTAAATAAACTATTTTTAGAGCAGTTTTATTCTATTTAAAAAGTGGGGAGAAGTAATGCTCCATTTCTATAAATGGAGGTTAGGGCTACCCTGGTGGTTCAGATGGTAAAGGACCTGTCTGCAATTGGGAAACCTGGGTTCGATCCCTGGGCTGGAAAGATCCCCTGGAGGAGGGCAGGGCAACCCACTCCAGTATTCTTGCCTGGAGAATCCCCAGGGACACAGGAGCCTGGTGGGCTGCAGTCCATGGGTTGGCAAAGAGTCGGACATGACTGAGCGACTATGCACACAGAACAGTTTTAGGTTCACAACAAAATTGAGCAGAAAGGACAGAGAGCTCCTTTAGACCCCCTACCCCCAAACACTCACAGCCTCCCTCAGTGTCAACATTACACACCAGAATGGTACATTTCTTTCAATTAACTTTTTTGTTACTGATTAGAAAAAACTGTCAGGTGTTGAATTCACTGAAACTCTGGGTTAATTAAAAAAAAAAAAAATCCTGTTTTTAGCTCAACTTCAAGCCTTGCTGGGGTGCACTATTCCAAGAAATAAATAATGCTCTGAGTGCTACGACATTCATGATACTAAATGCATTAGAGGACATACTGTGCACAATGCATGACACAGAAAGAAGAGGGGCTAAAAGTAGCAACTTGGAGGTGTCAACAAAGCACTAGTTGGTTTGTGGATATAAATTAACAAATGCCTCACCAGAGATTTACACTGAGGATGCAGTACAGCCCTCCATGGGACTTCACCTCCTTCTGCTATTTGCTGTTACTTCTACCTGTGGGAGGACAAAATTCCAGATGCAATCATTTAGCACCAAAGCCCTGCTTCCTCAGTCTACTTCTTAGCGGGACTATTAAAATTGAAGCTCTAAGAGAAATTAAAATAGCAGTTGCCATAACATTTTAGGAATAAGTACCCATTTAAGGCAATAAGACCCTAGTGTTCAAGAACATGAAATCTAGAGAAAAAGACTTAAGATTGGACTAAACAATATGAAAGAGATGGTGATTAGAAATCACACATACTTGAATAGTTGTTTTTTTTTCAGGCTATTACAGTATTACAAACATGCTTTGTGAAGTCAAATGGTGGATCTTTCTAATAGCAATTCTGGTCTGAAAACTATACCAATCCTGAGTGTTAAATATAAGCATGTGAAAGTAAGATACCTATCTTTGGCCATCCAGATTTTGAATATTAAATAGGAAAGTCTTAAAATCCTTGGTTCTACCAGCTTTCATTATATCGGAGACAGATTTTTTTTTTTTTTAATGAATCAGGACTATGAGTATTGATTCAATCAAAGAGTTCTGGGAACATGAACAGAAAAGAGATGCTCATGACACCACGTCCCCAACATAATGTGTGCATATAATCCATGTGGGCCATGTGTATTTTATAAAATTATTCATAAGAAAAGGGGATCCCTTTAAGCTCCTACTCTTTAGATTATGTTTCTTCACCATCTTCTTATCTTGTTGCTTTAAGACTTTTCTAAGTGGTTATTTGTTCATGTTTCTAATCAATTTTTCCACCAGCTTTTCTCTTCTGCCTCAAAACTTGTCCTAAAGCTTGCCTTCAGTCCTTATCACAATGGCCCCTTATCAAATGGCACATTTGCCTCTATATGCCTTCCCATCTTATCCTAGTTCCATAAACCACTTACAAATAATTATTGTTTAAGAATCAATTAAGCATTCACAGTGTTCCTGCTTTGCAGGAAAATTGGTAGTGAAATTAAAAAGCAGATGCCATCACCAAATTAGTGTAACATTTATGAATGGAACTTTTAATTTCAAAGGAGATAACATGTAGTCAATTTTTTTCCTTTTTTACTTAATGAAATTACTTTGTCACTGCTCAATATTGCAAACTAATGGTATTTAAGTCATTTCTTATAGCAATAACTTATTTCAATCCATTTTTATTTTAATGATTTTTTTAAAATTTGGATAAAAGAATCTTTTTGCATCAACCATGACTCACAAAATAAGCTCTACAGATATTTATTCTATGAATGAATGAGAAAAAGATTGTCATTTGCCATTTGTTTTGTTTTGTTTTCACAAGTAAATTATTTAATGAAATAGGTATGAAGAAGCATTACCAAATCCACATGTATACATACCACGAAATACCTGGTCTTTTGTGGTATGTATAAATACTATTTCTTTAAGCATTAAAGGTGTTTCCCTTCTGCAGTGTTTATTAGACAATAGCAGGTCTTCTATATTGGAATAGTATTTTCAAAGATAAAGTACTGTGTATAAGAAAAAGGAGAGCTTCCCACATGGCTAAGTGGGTAAAGAATCCACCTACAAAGCAGGAGACGCAGGGTCAGGAAGATTGCCTGGAGGAAGACATAGCAATCCACTCCAGTATTCTTGCCTGTAGAATTCCATGGACAGAGGAGCCTGATGGCCTACAGTTCATAGAGTCACAAAAAGTTGGACACGACTAAAGTGACTGAGCATGCAGGTAATCAAAAAAGGAAGACTTTGTTTCAGAGCTGTGCTCAGAAAGAGGGGATTGGTGGTTTCACTATGTGCTACATAGTTGAAGGTAGGCAGTTACTTAGGGCTCATTACATGTGGTTTGAATCACTAAGAATAGTTGTGTTCAAAGCATAGATGCTGCTGCTGCTAAGTCATGTCAGTCATGTCCGACTCTGTGTGACCCCATAGATGGCAGCCCACCGGGCTCTCCCATCCCTGGGATTCTCCAGGCAAGAACACTGGAGTGGGTTGCCATTTCCTTCTCCAATGCATGAAAGTGAAAAGTGAAAGTGAAATCGCTCAGTCGTGTCTGACTCTTAGTGACCCCATGGACTGCAGCCTACCAGGCTCCTCCATCCATGGGGTTTTCTAGGCAAGAGTACTGGAGTGGGGTGCCATTGCCTTCTCCCAAAGCATAGATAGTCATGTCTTAAAAGACACTCATGGGATAGACAACAGCTTCTTCTTAAGCCGCTTAATATTTTCTGTCTCAAATTAATATTTTATTATTCCTTGGAGCACCTGACATGATGTGTGTGGTTTGAAAATATACAGAAACTACTATACAAACTAATATTAAACTGTCTTCAAACTCATAGAGAGAAGGTGGTACAACTAAATGCTTTTGCACATAGCTGAAGTAATTAACTCTTGTAGACAGATTTAATGCTATGATCATTTATTTTAAACAAGGACAAAGGTAGAAAGGGGCAGGACAGGAGATGAAATGGATACAGTGAGAAAGTTGAAAAAAAAATTAAATAAATGTCAGTGTTTCCCATCTAGGAACACTGGCTCCCTGCTACTTTCTGAACTATCATGTTCAAAGCTGTTGATTTAGGCTCCTGCTGGTAAACATGCTTTTTTATAACCTCAACTCATCCATATTTCACACAAGGGACTTCATAAAAGAGACAGATTTATAATTTCCTGTCACTGAATTCAAGATTACCAATTATTTCTTTATTGAAATTTTTGCATCCTTTACTAGAATAGGTATTCATAGCTTTATAGACCTTTTCTTTTTTCTCAGTCACTCAATTTAGATTTATGAAGCCTGAGAGTTTTCTTCTGCAGCAACTCACAAAAACATTCTACTTCAAATTCACAGTGCCTCAATCAATGTAATTATTTCCAGGAACAAGCCACAAGTTTTAGAATTTATATGGTTTAATAATTCTATATTTTTGGATTATGTAATGACTTTGCATGAATAGGAAATGAGGAATTTTGAGGACAGAATATATGGCAATATTTAAAGATTCCTTTGTAGATTAATTGGACATTCATATTCTGAATTTTAACTTTCCTTTGTGTACAATCCAAGATTTTAAACTTTCCAAGTCATATTAATATCACACCTTCAGATCTCTAATTATGTTGAAGTTTGCATAAATAGCAGAGAATTTCAACCTGAATATTTTATAGTGAGACTGCAAAAATAAGGATAGAAAAGTTTCTGAAATGTGGGTTATCTTTTGAGCCTGAGAGCTGAAAGTCAGTGTCCATAAAAGAATGAAGGCTATGTCACCTCATCTACGGGTGCTGCGCTGTAGCTGTTGACAGAGTTTGACTCTGGTGCAGTTCTTAGATGTGTGGAATCTGTGGAGATGTTAGAAAAACACAGTCAGGCAAATTTCCTGTATTATCGTCTGAGAACTGTTTAGGACCCAGAGAAAAACTCTCTAAAATATGTTGTGAAGAATCTGGCATTTCTTACAGGGCCAGGAATCCTATTTCACTTGAAGGCAATAGTGATGATCCCAAAGAAAGATATATAGGGTTATCTCATACTTTGGCTTTGGAAGAATAAACAAAGGAACCCCTAGTTCCTAGCAGACACAGTACCTCCCTCCTTTGCCAGGGTATATGGCCTGAGGAATAACAGAAAAGAGGCTGAATTTCATCCCTCTTGCCCCCAGGCACCTAGTATGGACATTGCACAGTCACTTTTTACATTCCGTGATTAATTCCCAGGCAGTTCAACAACAACGACTGGCACAGAATGTGAGACCCAGACCCCTCAACTATCCAGACATTTCATCTGTAACCTTCCTTATGAACACCTCTACCATACCATTAATCACTCAGAATGAGAATTTTCAATAAAAGTTTGTAGAATAGATAAATAAAACAGAAGTCAGTATCTATAAATGATGAGGAGTGATAGATTACTAAGAATGAAAACTTATTTGGATCTAATGCTATATGTCAGTTAAATATTGCTAACATAAACTATATATGCATTTTATAGTATATATAATCTTCTTTTGATCTTCATAACAAACCTGTGAGGTAGAGTCAAATATTTTTATCCAGATTTTCACATTAAGGACTATTATTTCAGGGAGGTTAATTGGCTTGCCTAAATCTACACAGCAAGTCAGGTAGCAACACAAGTAGAACTCGTTTTCTGAGTACAAAAAAGACAGGAAGTACTATTTAGATTAACATGGAAGAAACAGAAGATTTGGGATTTTGAGAAGATTTTATCAAATGATTATTTACATCTTTCACTGAATATTGATGGTTAGGAGAGTCCATGGAAAATATGCTGAGACCTTCCACAGTTGTATTAGCAGTCTTTTTTCTAGTTTTATTTTTCAGGCATTTTGGGTTGGGGGGATCTTAGTTCTGGACCAGGGATTGAACTGTGCCCTCAGCAGTGAAAGTGCCAAGTCCTAATCACTGGACCACCAGGGAATACCCAAGCATTTTTTAAATACACAATAATTCACATTAATTTTGATATTTCTCAGTTTGTTTTGTTTATGAATGTATGTGAGAGTATGGATTTAAGAATAACTATGACCCATTGAAGCAGGTCCAAAAGAGGATATGAAGATAAAAAAATTTGTGAAAGATATTTTTGGTGAAAATTGCTAATACCGAGTATTTTTTAAAGTTTATAAATATTATAGCATCATCTTTGATTATTCTCACATACAGGTAAGTTTTCATAGGGTATTCTTCCAAAATCAAAAGAACAAGGTTATAACATGTAAATGACTCCTGCTGCTGCTGCTGGTGCTGCTGCTGCTGCTGCTAAGTCGCTTTGGTAGTGTCCGACTCTGTGTGACCCCATAGATGGCAGCCCACCAGGCTCCCCCGTCCCTGGGATTCTCCAGGCAAGAACATTGGAGTGGGTTGCCACTTCCTTCTCCAATGCATGAAAGGGAAAAGGGAAAGTGAAGTCGCTCAGTCGTGTCCAGCTCTTAGAGACCCCATGGACTGCAGCCCACCAGGTTCCTCCATCCATGGGATTTTCCAGGCAAGAGGACTGGAATGGGGTGCCATTGCCTTCTCCAAAATGACTCCTAGTTAAGTTATTTTGTTCTTTTGTCTTTGTCCAGAACTTTTAAATTTACACAAGAATTCCAAGTTAGGCTAGGTGGCCATTAAGCCAACATATTTTCTTAAGACATCATGAAATTCAAATGTTAAAATTCTTGAGATTCTAGAGGTAGTATAAGAATTGTAAATATTGTTTTATGAGTGATATAAAAGTATGCTATATGTAATGTCAAACAAGTCACACTGAAAATGAATTGAAATTGTGCAATTCTGAGTTTGTATTTATCCTCAATGGTATACTCTTTTTCTATTTTAAAAACATAAATATGACAAAGTACAGTATAGAGGCCCTTTACAGAGTCACATTTAGTGATGTGAAGTCCAAGTTGCTATAATAATTTTATAATAAAACACAGTATGACTTGAAGATAACAAAACAGAAAGCAAAGGCAAGGAAAAAAATATGTATTTTATGTAAAATATGTCAGCTTACAGTAGCCTAAATGGGCAGAAAATTGTTGAACTGTAACATTCACATATTATTTATGAACATACTAACTAACAGTAAGATCTAGGTTTCTCAAAAACCTGTCTTGCCTGTCTTGGTCTATTAACTTTTCATCAGTATTTTTGTTGTTTACTCTATCCTCTAAACAATACATTAAAAAGAGAAGTGTAATCAGTGAAATTTTCAAGATTCATTTTGATAGAAATAAAATCATATTTTCTAATGGTGAACCACATCATATTGTATCCTAGCTTTTCTTAATGCATTGATTTTACCTTTTGTTGCTGTGACCCTTTAACAAAAGAAACCATTTTGCAAGTACTTTCAAAGTACAAAAATTTTATATCTCAATTTCATCTGTTTTTGTGGTCTAAGAGAATGCAGCAATTTTTAAGTACTATTGAAATGAAATACATAATAACATAAAATGAAAAATAAAAGAAATCTAAGTATAGTGAGTTTAAAATGTCAGCATATTCAAGAATGCCTTGGTTTTTACCAGTACATTTTCAGATTTCTTTTTGAGGAGAAATCTGCCATTTCTTTCTTTCTTTTTTTCTCATAAGATTTAAGAAACCCTCTCAAGATTTTGCAAGCTCCTTTTGGGGGCTTTCCATAATGATAGTTATAGCCTGTGTCTGTGAAATCTTTCTTATAGAAGTCAGTTGAATTTATGCTTGTAGTAATCATACTAAATATAGTGAGATTAGAGAACAAACAAATAAGTATAGGAACAATTTTCACATCAATTAAACATTTTCATTTTACTCCAATAATTAACATGAGGATAAAAATGATCTTGAGGCACATTATGTACATTGATACAGTATGCCTTACCCTACCAGGGTTAAAACATTATCATTATGCCTATTATGCATATGTAAAAGTAGATCCTAGGAATGAAGCATTTATAGTAAACATCCATAGGTTTTAGTAAACACAATTGCACACTTTCCAGAATAAGCAAATGTGTGAATTCCTTAAGTGGTACTGAAGCATTAAAATAGTCACTCTTTTTATATCCCTAAAAGGAAAAAAGAAACAAACACCAACAAAAACAAACTCTAAGTAGTATACATTGAGATTATAACAAAACAATAATGATAAAAATAGTAACAGGCACCTATTTGGCTTTATTATTCTCATACTTTGCAAAAGGCTGACCTTAGAGAGGTGTTTTAGCAATTTTCAAGTGATAACTAATCTGGTATAACTTAAGACCTACTGTTAGAAATTAGTCAATTATAATAGAGCTAACTCTTACATAGTATTTATTCATATGAAGCACTGGACACTTTTTCTAAGTACTTACCATATACTGACTCATGTGCTGCTGCTCAGTTACTTCAGTCATGTCCAACTCTTTGTGGTCTCGTGGACTGTAGGGTTTTCCAGGCAAGAATACTGAAGTAAGTTTCCATGCCCTCCTCCAGGGGATCTTCCTGCTCCAGGGCTCGAACTCACATCTCCTGCATTGCATGCAGATTCCTTACCACTGAACCACCAGGGAAGCCCTATATTGATTCATATAATTACCTTATTTGGTTGATTCAATTATGGTCTTCATTTCATTGATAAGGAAACTGAGTGATTAAATAACTTGCCAAAGCTCACATAACTAGTAAATTACAGCAGAAATTTTAGGTATAAAGCTGTTTTAGCTCTTAACCATGCTTTGGATTAGATGCAGTTTCATTAGCTTAAATGGTTCAAAACTGATCTGATTCTGATAATCCCCAAAGTGTTAATTTATAAATGTTTGAAAACATTAGATGTCACAGGCTCCTTTTGCTCTATTTCCGTCCCTACAGTAGTTCATTGGGATTCCCATCCACAGTAAGAAGGATGGCATCCCTCCCCTCTTTCAATGAGAAACTTCATTGTCATGAAACCATCCACATTTTTAGGACTGCATCATCTCCTAATTTGGGGGAAAATGTTTGCCCTTCATTAAAAATTTACCTCTGGGGTAATTGCCTCTAAATAAGGGAATCACTTTTAGACCATCTGCTAGGTTGCCTCTTCAAGAGAGAAACCATAGGAACCATATTGTACACTGTATGCAAGAACATTACTGTGAAGAATAATGAAAGTATTTTCTATGAAAAGGTCACAGGAAATAAACTTGGATTAAAGCTAGCAAAGGTCCTTCTAGACCTGTCGCATGCCCTAGGCTAGGAATCAAGGGGATAAGAAATCAGGCAGAATTTCAGGAAGGTACTGCCATGCCTCTAGCTACAACCCTTGTCTACTCCACACGAACATAACCATCAGGATGCAGGATGTTTTCTAACTCTTTGCCTGCTAAGGCTCAGGTTCGTAGAGTGTCATGAAACCAATCTGAGCACTGCTCTGACCCATTTTCCTTAAGTGTGACTACATTTCTCACAGTTGCAGAAACCAAACCTTCTCAATCTCTTATATGTTTTCTGATTCAAAGCAAAGGGTCAGAAGAAAGAAAATGTCTTTTTTACATTAGGAGCCATGTGTCTTAAACCTTACCATCAGAGCCCAATCTCTTTGTCCTTCGGCTAGGTTTCATCTACAACTTCCAGTTTATGATTTTTGGAATGCATTTTGTAACTAGTCTCGTTAAGTGTAACCTTGGGTCTTGAGAGAATCATGTCTCAAAACCCCAAGACTACTCTTTTTCATTGAAATTTTATAATGCCTTGAGTGCCTCTTAGACTCATTAAAAGAGAATATTAACTCTTTAGGAGCTGCACAGTTTTCACCATCAAAGAGTGATGTTTCACTAATACACAAGCCCTTATATAAGAACAGCACTATGTGGTATAGGGACAACAACTGACACAGGTGTATTCACTTGTGCTCAAATTTGAGTTCATTCTGTGGATTGTATTAAAAACTTTGCCCATATTTTCAGCCTTTCTAGTTAGTAAAATGACAGTTATAACCACTGGTCTTTCCTATCACCATTCTATTACTATTTATAAACTGACCTTAGTGACTAAGCCATTTGGGTGGGGTAGGGGTAGGAGTGGGGAAAGGGGAGACAGGTAGGGTGTCTGACAATCCAGGTCACAGAATAAGAGTAAATAATGTCAGGAAAAAAGCCATGGTTCAGGGACTTTCCTGGTGGTCCAGCAGCTAAGACTCTGAGCTCCCAATGCAGAGAGCCTGGGTTTAATTCCTGGTCAGGGCTGGTTTAATGGTTTCTCATCAGCGTGGCTTCCCTGGTGGCTTAGAGAGTAAAGTGTCTGCCTGCAATGTGGGAGACCCGGGTTCGATCCCCAAGTTGGGAAGGTCCCCTGGAGAAGGAAAAGGCAAGCCACTCCAGTACCCTTGCTTGGAAAATTTCATGGATGGAGGAGCCTGGTAAGCTACAGTCATGGGATTACAGAGTAGCACACAACTGAGCTACTTCACTTCATCAGTGGGGGAGGGGGTGGAGTTCTCATGGGTCTGGTGCAGGTAGGCCACTTGAGCTCCAGGTTGCTGTGCTGGGTGCAGGCACAGAGTTTGTGCATATGGTGTGTCACCGCCATCTTGGATTGAGGCTTCCTTAGTGGTGCTTCTACACACAGCCCTCCAACCTGACATGTGGCTGCAGCAGTCTAAAGAGCCAAGTTCAAGGCCTCTGCATGAGATACCCTTTGTGAGAGAAACAACACTAAGGAAAATATGTTATACTTTATTACCTAGATTCTCTATTTCTATGCCCCAGGAATTGTTTAAGGGCTTTGCTAGTGACAGTCCTTCTCTTCTCGGAGGGAAATTGGTTTTCAGATTATCGCTGCAGACTCTTTAGTGGCCTGGTATGGGCTTCCCTTATGGCTCAGCTGGTAAAGAATCCACCTGCAATGCAGGAGACCTGGGTTCGATCCCTGGATTGGGAAGATCCCCTGGAGAAGGGAAAGGCTACCCACTCCAAGATTCTGGCCTAGAGAATTCCATGGACTGTATTGTTGAGGTCCTTTAATGGACCGGAACTTGGTGGTCCGGAGTCGACAATGAGAAAGTACAGGAGAGAGAAAGAGGCTAATATTCCTTGGTATATGCAGAAAACCAATAAAGTCCCTCACACGGGGCTTGCTCTGTTCACGAAGGCCTCAGGCACTCTCCCAATGGGGTGAAGGCACAGAGTGCCTTCTCGAGAGGGTCTTAGAAATCCAAGCAGGAAAGTGAACCCACAGGGCCTCTGCACTCCAGAGAATTAGCCTGAAAAAGAGAGAGAGAGAAAGAGAAGGAGAAAGAGAGAAAGAGAGAGAGAAGACATGGGGACCAAAGCTCTGATGGAGCAAGGTGTTTTATTCAACATTGTGTGGGTATTTATACTGTCTTACAAGGCAGATATTTTCAGCAGAGGTAAAAATCAAAACTTACAAGCTATCAAGGAAACATGAGGCCAACCATATCAAAGAGAGAGGGTTGTAAATAATCACTTTTACTGTATGGTTGATAAAAAGGAAGAGGGTCATAAATAGTTACTTATCACCATATGGAAATGTATGCATACTTCAGCACCGGCCCCTCAACCCCGGGAGTAGTTTGCTCCTCCACTTGATTCCTGAATATTCAGGAATTAAGGGACAGAGGATTCAATACAGATCCAAAACAGCACACAGGAAGCCTCCTGTTACATGCTTCCTGACACATGGGATTGCAAAGAGAGGGACACGACTGAGCGACTTTCCCTTTCAATTTCACTATAGGGCTGTTTTCACACAAGATTTCTGGTAATCAAAATGTCTTGCTATTGGGTAGTTTTTTAAAGTTGATAATTTCCAGATCTGTCAAAATTAATTTTAGTCTTTTTTGCTTAAATAAGGGGAAAAGAATCATTTGAGTCAATGTCCACCTAGGATATACTAACAGATTCATTTAACCATAACCATTTATAGCTCTAGGTTTTATTCCACTTAAACAGATATACTCTTGAGGCAAAATTTCATCTTTAACCATAAGTACATTTTCTCATATGAAAAATCTCTATAATTAGTTTATCCTATATAAAAGAAAGATGCTCCACAATGTGTTTTTCTACATCAGATGAATTCTCACTTATTCTTTACATCTAAAAGCCATATTTTTTTATAACAAAGTCATATCAAACTCATAAAAATCACTCTATTAACATTTGACCGGAATGATATTTTAAATCTTATTCCAGTGATTGCACTAAAATATTGGCTAATATTTTTATTACCATCTTCTTATTGCTATATTTGAAATCACTTTAGTGCTTGACCTGTAATAAAATTTGTATATTCTATCTTACTGAATCTTCAGAGTAGCCTAATAGACTAGAAAGTATTACCCCAGTTTGCAGGTGAGAAAACTGAGACATAAAGTTAGGTAGTTTGTCAGTGATCAAGCAACTAGTAATTAGTGCAGCCAGAATTTAATTGCAGACCTATCTGACTCAAAATGAAGCACAGGAAAAATTCTACAAATTTTGAATGTCTTTTTACTTTTCCTTGTATATCTGGAAACTTGAGAAAAAAAAAAATATATATATATATATATAAGAGAATTTAGAAGAAGCAAAGCTTTGTGGGTGTACCAAAAGGCATATTTGATCAACTGTCAACGAAAGTATTTGATCATAGTAAAGACTCCATAATTCACATACCTTACCTGATCAGTTCTTCCAGAGGAAAAATGAATTCAGTTGTAACAGTGTGTCATTGCCTAAGCAAGTTAAGGGATGAAGGAGTGATATTATGTAGACATCCGTTTTAGCAACAGGAGGTATGGATGATTCATATTCAAATCACAGCACTTTGAGATTCAATGCTTTGGGGATATTACTATCTTAAAATACTATTTGATCAAATACACATGACTAACCACTTCAAGCTTAGTGAGACATCCCATAAGAAACTAAAATGGTAATGATTAAACTAACTGACAATTAATTTATAATTAAAAAAACACAGATAACAACAATTAAAATAATGGCCAAATCTAGACATTTCTAGTTCACTGATAACAAATTGTACTCCCTTAGAACTGAGGCAATATTGTCAAGCATTGTCAGCACTTCTGAAAATAAAACTGAATTAGTCTACAGGAAGCTCTAGCAACTTGATATTTTTGGTATATAAATACTAAATTTTAATATCATAGGTTACTAGTTTAAAAAAAAAAAAGAAAAACTTCTTAGTTGTAATTAAAGATAAGATTGGGCTTCCCTGATGGCTCTGTGGCTAAAGAATCTGCCTGCTGTACAGGAGACACTAGAGACATGAGTTCAATCCTTGAGTTGGGAAGATCCCCTAGAGGAGGAAATGGCAACCCACTTTAGTATTCTTGCCTGAAAAATCCCATGGACAGAGGAGCCTGGTGGGCTACAGTCCATGGAGTTGCAAAGAGTCAAATGAAGAGCAACTGAGCACACAAAGGCAAGATAGGTCTATGAAATAAAGCCTGATTTCTCATTGATGATGAAAAGGACCACTTGGACATTTGAGGCTCTTTGAGAGCTCCCTTAAAGACCACCAGTGGGCCTAGAATATTCTCTGAGAATCACTGTGATAGAAAATATTTATGTTCATCTCAAAGAGAATAAAGGTAAATAACCCATATCCTTTATTATCTCAAGTTGTGTATATATTTATTTAAACAATAGAAATTGTGTTTTTTTACATATCAGAAGTGTTTGTGGGCTTTATGGAGAACATAAGAAAGCAACATATTTTCTTCACTTTAAAAAATGTTTCCTTGTACCCCAACTTCTCTCTCTACACTCCTTATTCAATAAGATATCACCGTTCATATGAAATCTTTTTTCTTTTTCTCTGTCACATGAGCAAACACTGTCACCTCTACCTACAAATGTATCTCAAATTAACTCTCTACTAAGTTGGTCCAGGGCTTCCTAGGTGGCTCGGTGGTAAATAATTTGCCTGCCAATGCAGGAGATGCAGGTTCAATTCCTGGGTCAGGAAGATCCCCTGAGAAAGAAATGACAACACACTTCAGTATTCTTGCCTTGGAAATCTCATGGACACAGGAGCCTGATGGGCTACAATCCCTGGCATTGCAAAAGAGTAGGACATGGCTTAGCAACTAAGCAACAAGTTAGTCCAAGCCCTGATCCTCCCTGGGTACCTGCAATAGCTGCCTGTTAGACCTTCTCTTTCTGCCTATGCTTCACCACTCTTCCTACTCAACAGAGTGATCATTTCAAAATGAAAATCAGAGCATAATACATTGATGATTTCAACCGTCCAGGTTTCCCATGTCGTGGACACCCACATTCTTCCCAATCAGCCTTGACTCCTGCCTCTCCTTTCCTCTATCCCTGAGGGTAAGGAATCATGTGGACTCCTTCCTAGATTAAGCCAGAAATATTCCCACCTCACAGTCTTCACACTTGGAATTTTCACTATCTGGAATGCTTTATCCAGAAACTGGTACACGACTTGCTTGTTTGCTGTACTTGTGCCTCATCCTTACATCATTTCTTCAGAGATCTCTTCCCTAAAATACCCATCCAAAATGCCCATTCTCTCACTCCTTTATCCTATTTGTCACTCCTTTACCCTGCTTCATATTTTTCTACTTAATCATTATCACAGTGTAACATTTTATTATATATCAGTTCAGTTCAGTTCAGTTCAGTCACTCAGTCATCTCTGACTCCTTGCAACCCCATGAATAGCAGCACGCCAGGCCTCCCTGTCCATCACCAACGCCTAGAGTTCACTCAGACTCATGTCCATCGAGTCAGTGATGCCATCCAGCCATTTCATCCTCTGTCGTCCCCTTCTCCTCCTGCTCGCAATCCCTCCCAGCATCAGAGTCTTTTCCATTGAGTCAGTTCTTCACATGAGGTGGCCAAAGTACTGGAGTTTCAGCTTTCGCATCATTCCTTCCAAAGAAATCACAGGGCTGATCTCCTTCAGAATGGACTGGTTGGATCTCCTTGCAGTCCAAGGGACTCTCAAGAGTCATCTCCAACACCACAGTTCAAAAGCATCAATTCTTCAGTGCTCAGCCTTCTTCACAGTCCATCTCTAACATCCATACATGACCACTGAAAAAAACTGCAGCCTTGACTAGACCATGAACAGTATGAAAAGGCAAAATGATAGGACACTGAAAGAGGAAGTCCCCAGGTCAGTAGGTGCCCAATATGCTACTGAAGATCAGTGGAGAAATAACTCCAGAAAGAATGAATGGATGGAGCCAAAGCAAAAACAATACCCAGTTGTGGATATGACTGGTGATAGAAGTAAGGTCCGATGCTGTAAAGAGCAATATTGCATAGGAACCTAGAATGTCAGGTCCATGAATCAAGGCAAATTGGAAGTGGTCAAACAAGAGATGGCAAGAGTGAATGTCGACATTCTAGGAATCAGCAAACTAAAATGGACTGGAATGGGTGAATTTAACTCAAATGACCATTATATCTACTACTGCAAGCAGGAATCCCTCAGAAGAAATGGAGTAGCCATCATGGTTAACGAAAGAGTCCAAAATGCAGTACTTGGATGCAATCTCAAAAATGACAGAATGATCTCTGTTCATTTCCAAGGCAAACCATTCAGTATCACAGTAATCCAAGTCTATGGCCCAACTAGTAGTGCTGAAGAACCTGAAGTTGAATGGTTCTATGAAGACCTACAAGACCTTCTAGAACTAATACCCCAAAAAGATGTCCTTCTCATTATAGGGTACTGGTAAGCAAAAGTAAGAAGTCAAGAAACACCTGGAATAACAGGCAAATTTGGCCTTGGAATGCGGAATGAAGCAGGGCAAAGACTAATAGAGTTTTGCCAAGAAAATGCACTGGTCATACCAAACACCCTCTTCCAACAACACAAGAGAAGACTCTACACATGGACATCATCAGATGGTCAACACCGAAATCAGATTGATTATATTCTTTGCAGCCAAAGATGGAGAAGCTCTATACAGTCAACAAAAACAAGACCAGGAGCTGAGGCTGTGGCTCAGAACATAAACTCCTTATTACCAAATTCAGACTCAAATTGAAGAGGGAAAACCGCTAGACCATTCAGTACGACCTACATCAAATCCCTTATGATTATACAGAGGTAGTGAGAAATAGATTTAAGGGCCTAGATCTGATAGATAGAGTGTTTGATGAACTATGGACGGAGGTTGGTGATATTGTACAGGAGACAGGGATCAAGACCATCCCCATGGAAAAGAAATGCAAAAAAGCAAAATGGCTGTCTTAGGAGGCCTTACAAATAGCTGTGAAAAGAAAAGAAGTGAAAAGAAAAGGAGAAAAGGAAAGATACAAGCATCTGAATGCAGAGTTCCAAAGAATAGCAAGAAGAGATAAGAAAGCCTTCTTCAGTGATCAATGCAAAGAAACAGAGGAAAACAACAGAATGGGAAAGACTAGAGATCTCTTCAAGAAAATCAGAGACACCAAGGGAACACTTCATGCAAAGATGAGCTCAATAAAGGACAGAAATGGTAGGTGCCTAACAGAAGCAGAAGATATTAAGAAGAGGTGGCAAGACTACACAGAAGAACTATACAAAAAATATCTTCACGACCAAGATAATCATGATGGTGTGATCACTCACCTAGAGCCAGACATCCTGGAATGTGAAGTCAAGTGGGCCTTAGAAAGCATCACTACGAACAAAGCTAGTAGAGGTGATGGAATTCCAGTGGAGATATTTCAGATCCTGAAAGATGATGCTGTGAAAGTGCTACACTCAATATACCAGCACATTTGGAAAACTCAACAGTGGCCTCATGACTGGAAAAAGTGAGTTTTCATTCCAATCCCAAAGAAAGGCAATGCCAAAGAATGCTCAAACTACCACACAATTGCACTCATCTCACTCATTACTAAAATAATGCTCAAAATTCTCCAAGCCAGGCTTCAGCAATACGTGAACCATGAACTTCCAGATGTTCCAGCTGGTTTTAGAAAAGGCAGAGGAACCAGAGATCAAATTGCCAACATCTGCTGGATCATGGAAAAAGCAAGAGTTCCAGAAAAACATATATTTCTGCTTTATTGACTATGTCAAAGCCTTTATCGTGTGGATCACAATACACTGTGAAAAATCTGAAAGAGATGGGAATACCAGACCACCTGACCTGCCTCTTGAGAAATCTGTATGCAGGTCAGGAAGCAACAGTTAGAACTGGACATGGAGCAACAGACTGGTTCCGAATAGGAAAAGGAGTACGTCAAGGCTGTATATTGTCACCCTGCCTATTTAACTTACATGCAGAGTACATCATGAGAAACGTGGAGCTGGAAGAACCACAAGCTGGAATCAAGATTGCCAGGAGAAATATCAATAACCTCAGATCTGCAGATGACACCACCCTTATGGCAGAAAGTGAAGAGGAGCTAAAAAGCCTCTTGATGAAAGGGAAAGTGGGGAGTAAAAAGTTGGCTTAAAGCTCAATATTCAGAAAATGAAGATCGTGGCATCTGGTCCCATCACTTTATGGGAAACAGATGGGGAAACAGTGGAAACAGTGTCAGACTTTATTTTGGGGGGCTCCAAAATCACTGCAGATGGTGACTGCAGCCATGAAATTAAAAGACGCTTATTCCTTGGAAGAAAAGTTATGACCAACCTAGATAGCATATTGAAAAGCAGAGACATTACTTTGCCAGCAAAGGTCAGTCTAGTCAAGGCTATGGTTTTTCCTGTGGTCATGTATGGATGTGAGAGTTGGACTGTGAAGAAAGCTGAACGCTGAAGAATTGATGCTTTTGAACTGTGGTGTTGGAGAAGACACTTAAGAGTCCCTTGGACTGCAAGGAGATCCAACCAGTCCAATCTGAAGGAGATCAGCCCTGGGATTTCTTTGGAGGAAATGATGCTGAAGCCTAAACTCCAGTACTTTGGACATCTCATGCGAGGTGTTCACTCATTGGAAAAGACTCTGCTGCAGGGAGGGATTGGGAGCGGGAGGAGAAGGGAACAACAGAGGATAAGATGGCTGGATGGCATCACAGACTCGATGGACGTGGGTCTTTGTGAACTCTGGGAGTTGGTGATGGACAGGGAGGCCTGGCGTGTTGCGATTCTTGGGGTCGCAAATAGTCGGATATGACTGAGCAACTGAACTGAGCTGAACTGACTAGACGGAACTTTGTTGGCAACATAATGTCTCTGCTTTTCAATATGCTATCTAGGTTGGTCATAACTTTTCTTCCAAGGAGTAAATGTCTTTTAATTTCATGGCTGCAGTCACCAGATGCAATGATTTTGGAGCCCCCCAAAATAAAGTCTGACTCTGTTTCCACTATTTCTCCATCTATTTCCCATGAAGTGATGGGACCGGATGCCTTGATCTTCATTTTCTGAATGTTAAGATTTAAGCCAGCTTTTTCACTCTGCATTCTCATTTGCTTAAATGTAGTATTGTCCCCCCCTTACTACAAAGTAAATCTACTGAGTCAGGGACTCTGTTTTATTTACCTCTGTCACGAGATTTCCTGAAAGAGGTCCTCATATTTAGAGCATGTCAGTAAATGTTTTTTAGGTGAACTGATGTCTATATATATATCTAACTTCAGTCACGATGGAGCTGAATTTAGATGCGTAATGTCACCTTCAGGTAGCAAACTCCTGGAGAGTTTCTCTAAAATTCTTACTCATTTGCAGTATACTTGATGGTTCTGTAGGCTGCCTAAGACCCAGTGACTATATGCCAATGTAGGTTGAAAGAAGCAAGATGGCAGTGTTGATTTCAGTTTCTCACGTTCACAGCTAGCTGGACATTCAGGATTCCAGATTTAATCTTTATTAAAAAAATAGCTATCTCCCTTGAATCTCCCCAGTCCCACTCTCAGTGATCTGAACCTCTATGCAAAGTGCCCCTATTCATAATTCTGAATGACAGCTATTGTAATCACACTCCCCCTCCTCCTGATTTTGCTGCTCCTGGGAAAGGAAAAAAAATACATGTTTAAGAGCCTAAAACTTTAACAAGCCTTTCCCTTTATTTCATGTGACACTTTGACTTGCCAGCTAAAAGGATTGCAAATTGAAACTGAATTATATTTTAAATGAGCTAAATATATTCCAAGAGGGGAAATATATTTAAAAGATATAGCCTAGCAATATCATGCAACTCTAATCCAATAAAAAATTCAACTTTTCAGAGCAGAAGATGTTAGATTTTTTTAAGATTTATTACTATGATTGCAATAATTTTACTGAAATTGTTGAGTAATTAACATCAGAATATGATATCACAGTAACTGGAAACATGATGTAGGAATAAAGGTATTTTATATTTTGTGTTAGTGATAATAACAAGAAAATAATAATAACTATAATACCATGTGACAGGCAATGTTACAAGCACTTTAGAACTCTCTTCAAACCTGATGCAAGCATCATCATCTCTCCTATGGATTACCACAGTAGCTTCCAACCTTGCCTATCTGCTACTTGCCCTTGACCCCTACAACCTAATTTCATTACCCAGTGATGCTTTAAAGAATAAGTAGTACCATTTCGCTTTCTGCTCAAAACCCTGTGATGGCTTACTACCTCTCTTAGTGTAACAGCCAAAGCCCTAACCCTGTCCCACTAGGTCCTATATAAAGTAGCCCCCAGGAATTCCTTTTTATCATCTCCTCTTTGTTCACACTGCTTTCTGTGCTACTCCTTAAATTTTCCAGGCATCTTTCTTCCCCAGGGCCTTTAACTTGATATTCCCTCTGCCTGAACACTTCCCCCAAATGTGTACAAGACTGCTTACTTTTCCTCCCTCAAGTCTTTGCTCAAATGTTGTCTTCTGGATTACACTTCTCTGACCACACAATTTAAAGTTGTAGTCCCCACTGCCTATACTTATCACCATCCTACATATTATATACATTTACTGACTATTTTATTTTGTTTCCAGCCTCTACCTACTAAAATACAAGCTCCACAGAAGGCTTTTTGTCTTGTGTTATCCATTTCTTATAATCGTAATCCTTAGAACAGTCATGTATATAAAAGCTAACAAATATTTGTTAAAAAAACAAGTAAAATTAACCAACAATGAGATACTTTTACCTATAAAATAAAGGTATAAGATACTTATAGCTTTTATCTATAAGAATGGAAAATATCTAAAACATTGACATGACAACAACAAATGCTGGCAAGAATGTGAAGCAACAGGAACTGCCATTCATCACTGGTGGGAATGCAAAAAGGTACAGACACTTCGGAGGACAATTTGGCACTTTCTTCCAAAGCTAAACATAATCTTACCATATGATCGAGCAATTGTGATTTTACTCAAATAACTTGAAAACACGTTCACACAAAAACCTGCACACAAATGTTTATAGCAGCTCTAGTCATCATAACCGAAAACTGGAAGCAACCAAAAGGTCCTTCAATAGGTGAATGGATAAACAAAGTGGCATACATCCATGCAAGGGAATATCATTCAGTGATGAAAAGTGAGTTATCAAGTCATAAACAGTCATGGACAAAAAATAAGTTTATGTTGCTAAGTGAAAGAAGAAAGTCTGTAATGGCTACATAATGTATGATTCCAACTATGTGACCTTCTGGCAAAAGCAAAATTATGGGAACAGTGGAAGGATAGGGCTTTTAGGGGAGGGAAGAAAGGGTAAATAGGGGAAGCACAGGGAATGGTTTAGAGCAGTAAAACTTTTCTGTATGATGCTCTATTGCTGAAAACATGACATTATACATTTGTCCCAAAACCCAGAGAACTGTATGACACAGAGTGAGTCCTGATGTATATAAAACATGAGCTTAATTAATAATAGTGTACCAGCATTGATTTATCAGTCATAAGGTCTATATCACACTAATGTAAGATGTTAATAATCAGGGAATTTGGGGACAGAGAGTACATTTGCATTCTCTGTGTACTTCCTGTGAAATATTTCTGTAAAGCTGAAAAGGTCCCCCACAATGGAGTTTATTAAGTTAAATAAATAGATACATATAGTTAGTAACTTGGTAATAGATAAATATATGTACCTTTAAAATCTTTACAAAATCACTTGTATGTAACTTCTATTATCCCCATCTTGAAGGTGGGTAAATTGACTGACATGGTTTATGTGATTCCTGTCGAAGCTCAAACTAGCTCATATATCTAGTTCTTGGGAGCTGCAGTGGTGGAACCCAGAATGTATCATCTTCAGATGCATCACTCTCAATTTACCCTCATCAAAGGCATGAAATATACAAAGGAAATACAGTGATGAAAGAACAGCTATAACAAGGCAACGAGGCCGAAGTAAATAAATTTCCTATCTTGTGCATTGTGGTCCAAGAGTGAAGGCATCTGGGACTTCCCCCATAATCCAGTGCCCCAGACTCTGTACTCCCAATGCAGGGGGCCTGTTTCAATTTTTGGTTAAGGAACTACATCCTACATGCAGCAACTAAGAGATGGCACAGGCAAATGAATAAATCTTTTTTTTCTTTTAATTTTTTTAAAAAGAATGAGTGCACCTGTTTGTTGTAGTTGTGCTAAGTAAATTATCATTCAAGAAAGAAGCCTGATAGTTTGAAGGGTTTACTTGTGTTGTTTATTATCTTTTCTGTTGCCTTTGAAAACAATCTGAACACAGTTGATGTACCTAGTCTTTTGGTGATACATATAACTGTTTTCTATTCTTACTATAACAATCTCAGTATGGATAGATTCAGAGACACATCTTTCCTATTTTGCTTTTCAATTCACTTGTGAGACTAATATGTGATGTATGCTAAAGGGGGACACTGGGTTGTCTAATTTTTGTAAAGGATTTTGAAATTATACCTAAGGTGGCATTTACATAAGATTAGAGATATGGCAGTACAAGTCACTGAGTGCAAAACAGGGAATTCCAGCCAACTGTTGAGACCCCAGGCACAGCATCTAGTGCTTAATGGTTTTCTTCTTTAACGTAGTTTTTAGATATTCTGTTACGGTGACAATTCTTCTTAAAGTCTGGATCTTCAAAGTGACCTTTTTCCTGTGCTGCCCAAAATAGAATTTTCACTCCATCTCTGCCTGTGGCAGTAATAAAACAACCCTAATATTCAGCCTCTTTCCAGATTGTACAGACTATAATAGGATATCATCATAACTTATTTCCAGAGTATAATATTCATCCAATTAACCTTGAATATTTTTTAAGAAAGCTCACAATAGAAAAGATAATTGCATGGTTGTCAAAAATTATGACTAACCAGGTACAATAGAGCCCCGTAAAATAATTCCTATCAAAAGATTAACATTTATCATGTTTGCCTAATGAAACATATTGTAAGAGATTTAAAAATGGATAACTGGAAAAATAGTAAATAGTTATTGCATGCAAAATATACAACCAAAATGAACTTTTAAAAGGTAGAAAAATATATTAAACACAATAAGTGCATTTTCTATATTTAACATAAAACTATGTCCCACTGTAGGCCTTCCCTGGTGGCTCAGCTGGTAAAAATCTGCCTGCAATGCGAGAGACCTGGGTTTGATCCCTGGGTTGAGAAGATCGCCTGGAGAAGGGAAAGGTTACCCATTCCAGTATTCTGGCCTGGAGAATTCCATGGACTGTATAGTTCATGGAGTCGCAAAGAGTCAGACACGACTGAGCGACTTTCACTTTCATGCCCCATTGTATAGGAATTATTCTTCCAAATACTTGTTAGAGGAAGAACAGATGAACTAAAGTGCATGTCCTGCCTCTTTGTGGTGTCATGAGACTATTCTATGGACAGGTTTCTACTATATCCCCTTGCTAAAACTCAAAGCCTTTAAGATATGGTTCTTGGTTAAAAGGAAAAAAAAAATAGCAGGGAAAGCCCTTCACACAAGTGGAAATGGAGAAAATTGCTAAAGAAAGGGGACAAAAGCCCCCTTGGCAGATAAGCAACAGCTCTGCTTACACAGTAATTTATGGTAATATCAGGAAGCTTTTGATAAAATTTCACACATACTGCAGGGTAGGACATTGGAGAAGATAAAGGACTCTGAAGAGATATGGAAAAATTAAACCATTTATAAGAGGGAGAGTATTTTGTTAAAAAAAATGTGGCAATTCATTTTGATAGTCATGAAATTTCTGTGTGCATTGGGCACTTGCTGTCTGAAAAGGTGGCAACCTAGCATTTCCCCCATTGCTACAGAAAGTAAATTTTGAGAACAAAAAATAGGGGAAGGTTTAAATATATATATGTATGTGTATATATATATATATATATATATACAAATCTATTATAACATGTTCAAGTGTTTGTGAGCTAAATTTATACCATTTGACTAGTTTAAAGATTTTAAACTTTTATCTCTATTTTATTTGATAACAAATCAATTTTCCAATAAAATAATTTGCCTTTGGGGTATTAAAATGAAAAAGCAATTTAAAATATATTTCTATAAATACTGAAAAATACTTTCATACTAGATATGCAGTAAATAAATGAAGAAATATTCACACAAGTTTCTATTGCCTTTCTTGTTATCTGAAAAATAATGAGTCTTTATTTACATATTTCTTCATCAAGCCCTGAAGCTGTTATTAAGGTCAAAGCTTGAATATATCTGTTATTCTACAGAATTTTATATTTCAAAATTTAAAGTACTATTTGATGCTCTAATTTCACCTTCTGTATTAAAAAATATAAACAGCTTAATGAAGAGTCTTTAAATGATTTTTTAAAATATTCTTCAATGGGCATTTTTAATACAGTGGCTCTGCTATCCTTTGAACTTCAGTGGTATTTGAGCTAACATTGTCATTCTTACTTATTGATTGCTCAGCTCAGTTTTTGACTGCAACCACTATGGAGATCTTCACTTGAGGAAACAAAAAAATCCTGTCATTCAAAAAGACCATATTATGAGAATTCTGTTACTTGTTTTTAAACAATATTAACAGGACAATTTGGAAGAAGAAATGCCAGTCTGTCTCTCCTCTCCCTAACGAATTTCTCCTGAGACAGAGCTTTAATGAGTAGTTCTGGAAACTTCTTAGACAATATATGTCACTGACCAAGATGGCTGACTATTTCAAACTGGCTGATGCTATTCAGTAAAGATACTATCAGAATCTGAAGTAACTCATTTGAGTTTCTATAGTATCTTGAGGAAATATTTTGTGAGAGTGGGAAGCATGTTTTAATGCCATTCACATGTTTCCCAGAGAATGAAAGCTGATCTGCAGGACCATTGAAAACATTATACCTAATATCATTGCAATTTCAAGGTCTGGGAGAGAGGTTGGGAGAACCAATAGTTGGGGTGGGGGTGTGGTTCAGGAACATTGAGGCGAACACTGTTGACTCATTGGAAAATCACAAAATGCTGGAACTCACTCTAGTAGGCTCATGTTTTGAGCCTTTAAAGCAGTTGTACAGCTCTCTTGGAAATTTACACTGTTATTTTATTTATAGCAGATGTCTCTTAAAGCAAACATTTTTAGTTTATACTATACAAATCTTACAGAAAATTGCAAACATGATGTAGAGTTTTGGTCATGCTGTAGAAATCTTTAGTTTTTCTATAACGGATTATGAACAAGGGAAAAAAACCCTGATATCGATCTAAGGCTAAAGGATAAAGGGTAATCAAAACAAGACTTCTGCAGATGCTTTTATGAAATTTGTTTTAAAAGAAAAAGGCAAAAGTTGAAACCGTGGATCAAACCAGTTAAGTGAAATCAACTTGTATTCAAAATATATTCTGACTTACATTCTGACTATCAGAATGAAATGACCAGCAGCCAGTCTGAGGCTTAATCAAAACACTTGGTTGCTTGGACAATTATACTGTCTGGGTTATATATATATATATATGTATATGTATATGTATGTATATAATATAAGCTAAAATCCTGACTTCCCTGATGGCTTAGACAGTAAAGAGTCTATCTACCATGCGGGAGACCCGGGTTCGATCCCTGGGTCGGGAAGATCCCCTGGAGAAGGAAAGAGCAATCCACTCCAGTACTATTGCCTGGAAAATCCCATGGACTGAGGAGCCTAGTAGGCTATAGTCCATCGGGTCACAAAAGAGTCGGACACGACTGAGCGACTTCATTCACTTCACTTCATGTATATATATATAGTTTTACTTGGATTTCCTTAAATGTAACTAGTATTCGTTTCTTATGTACATCCAGTGAAAAAGAAAGCCTAAGAAAACACTTTATTTATTTAGCTTGTTCTGAATAATTGTTCTCTTATAAATGAGTTTTGGTTATAGTAACTTAAATATATGTCTTGTAGCTGCTCAGCAGTTGCTGAACTGCCTGATAGAAAAGTAGCATCTGAAATTCAGCTCAAAATATAAAAATATAATATGCAATTAAAGAAGAAAGTAAATTCTCTCTGTAATGTTACACTAGGAAATATAAATAGTAAGGAAAAAAGAGATTGCAATTTTACAAAAGTAACTATCAGCAGCTTTAATTTTCCAAGGAATCCATCCAGCTACAAATATTTACCATTCTATTTGTTTCTTTTTTTTTTAATTTTAGTTTTTTATTTTTTAAATTTTAAAATCTTTAATTCTTACATGCATTCCCAAACATGAACCCCCCTCCCACCTCCCTCCCCATAACATCTTTCTGGGTCATCCCCATGCACCAGCCCCAAGCATGCTGCATCCTGCGTCAGACATAGACTGGCGATTCAATTCACATGATAGTATACATGTTAGAATGTCATTCTCCCGAATCATCCCACCCTCTCCCTCTCCCTCTGAGTCCAAAAGTCCGTTATACACATCTGTGTCTCTTTCCCTGTCTTGCATACAGGGTCGTCATTGCCATCTTCCTAAATTCCATATATATGTGTTAGTATACTGTATTGGTGTTTGTCTTTCTGGCTTACTTCACTCTGTATAATCGGCTCCAGTTTCATCCATCTCATCAGAACTGATTCAAATGAATTCTTTTTAACGGCTGAGTAATACTCCATTGTGTATATGTACCACAGCTTTCTTATCCATTCATCTGCTGATGGACATCTAGGTTGTTTCCATGTCCTGGCTATTATTTGTTTCTATAATTAGCAGAATTTAAAAATAGTTTCCTTGTCGCTCAGCTGGTAAAGAATCCACTTGCAATGTGGGAGACTTGGGTTTGATCCCTGGGTTGGGAAGATCCCCTGGAGAAGAGAAAGGCAACCTACTCCAGTATTCTTGCCTGGAGAATCCCAGGGACAGAGGAACCTGGTGGGCTGTCGTCTATAGGGTCACACAGAGGTGGACATGACTGAAGCGACTTAGCAGCAGCAGCAGTAGCATGCCTGTCTTGTTCAGTTCAGTCGCTCAGTCGTGTCCGACTCTCTGCGACCCCATGAACCTCAGCACACCAGGCCTCTTTGTCCATCACCAACTCCCAGAATCCATCCAAACCCATGTCCATTGAGTTGTTGATGCCATCCAACCATCTCATTCTCTGTCATCCCCTACTCCTCCTGCCCTCAATCTTTCCCAGCATCAGGGTATTTTCAAGTGAGTCAGTTCTTCACATCAGATGGCCAAATTATTGGAGTTTCAGCTTCAACATCAGTCCTTCCAATGAACACCCAGGACTGATCTCCTTTGGGATGGACTGGCTGGATCTCCCTGCAGTCCAAGGGACTCTCAAGAGTCTTCTCCAAGATCACAGTTCAAAAGCACCAATTCTTTTGTGCTCACCTTTTGTTATAGTCCCATTCTCACATCCATACATGACTACTGGAAAAAATCATAGCTTTGATAAGACAGACCTTTGTTGGTAAAGTAATGTCTCTGCTTTTTATTATGCTGTCTAGGTTGGTCATAGCTTTTCTTCCAAAGAGTACGCATCTTTTAATTTCATGGCTACAATCACCATCTGCAGTAATTTTGGAGCCCCTCAAACTAAATCTTTCACTGTTTCCATTGTTTCCCCATGTATTTGCCATGAAATGATAGGACCAGATGCCATGATCTTAGTTTTCTGAATGTTAAGCTTTAAGCCAACATTTTTACTCTCCTCTTTCACTTTCATCAAGAGACTCTTTCGTTCTTCTTCACTTTCTGCCATAAGGGTGGTGTCATCTGCATATCTGAGGTTATTGATATTTCTTCCTACTATCTTGATTCCAGCTTGTGCTTCCTCCAGCCCAGCATTTCTCATGTTGTACTCTGCATGTAAGTTAAACAAGCAACCTGTCTTGTAACAATACACATTTCAAAAAGGAAGGAATTAAAATAATGTGGCTGTTATGCTTTCATAGGCCTTTGTGAGAAATTAACCAATAAGACAGCATAATCTCTCTGGACTTTAAAAACACAAATTCAAGACAAGGACATGAGATTGATGGAATTTGTAATCATACATTTTTTACTTGTGTAATAAATTTATCTCAAGGACATTATTTAATATGGCCCCACAGTGTGTATATCACAACAAACTGGAAAATTCTTAAAGATATGGGAATACCAGACCACCTTACCTACCAGAGAAATCTGTATGCAGGTCAAGAAGCAACAATTAGAACTAGACATGGAAAAACAGACTGGTTCCAAATCAGGAAAGGAGTATATCAAGGCTGTATATTGTCACCCTGTTTATTTAACTTTTATGCAGAGTACATCATGCAAAATGCTGGGCTGGATGAAACACAAGGTGGAATCAAGATTGCAGAGAGAAATATCAATAAACTCAGATATACAGATGGCACCACCCTTATGCCAGAAAGTGAAGGAGAACTAAAGAGCCTCTTGATGAAAGTGAAAGAGAGTGAAAAAGTTGGCTTCAAACTCAACATTCAGAAAACTAAGATCATGGCATCTGGTCCCATCATTTCATGGTAAATAGATGGGGAAACAATGGAAACAGTGGCAGACTATTTTTCTGGACTCCAAAATCACTGCAAATGGTGACTGCAGCCATGAAATTAAAAGACGCTTACTCCTTGGAAGAAAAGCTATGACCAACCTAGACAACATATTAAAAAGCAGAGCCACTACTTTACCAACAAAGGTCTGTCTTGTCAAAGCTATGATTTTTTCCAGTAGTCATGTATGGACATGAGAATGGGACTGTAATGAAAGATGAGAGCCAAATAATTGATGCTTTGGAGCTGTGGCGTTGGAGAAGACTCTTGAGGGCCTCTTGGACTGCAAGGAGATCCAGCCAGTCCATCCTAAAGGAGATCAGTCCTGGGTGTTCATTGGAAGGACTGATGTTGAAGCTGAAACTCCAATAATTTGGCTACCTGATGTGAAGAACTGACTCACTTGAAAATACCCTGATGCTGGGAAAGATTGAGGGCAGGAGGAGAAAGGGATGACAGAGGATGAAATGGTTGGATGGCATCACTGATGCAATGGACATGAGTTTGAGTAGGCTCTGGGCGTCGGTTATGGACAGGGAATCCTGGTGTGTTGCAGTCCATGAGGTCCCAAAGAGATGGACACGACTGAGCGACTGAACTGAACTGTGCTACAATGTGTAAATCCTTATGTAAATTTTCATTTACATCTGCAGAAACTTTCTAGATTCTTAACAATCTGTCATTGAAGTTTTAGTGAGTTACTAATTTTTTCACAGATGAGGGTTAAAATATATCTAACCTTTGCAAATGTACACTATGGCACCATTGACATAGCTTTTATTGCAGGTAAAATCTATGACAAATTTTCCGTATGTCAGAAGAACATGATTTCATATTAAATTCTGATGAGAGAGACATATTTCTTTGCTTGTGCTTCTGAAATGTTTTGGATATAGTAACAATGGGCAACTGTTCCTCTTCAGTTACATCAATACAATCTAAAAACCCACTTTATTTTTATGAGTTCAGAGCTTCAGTAAATATTTCTTAAACACAACTGGAAAACTGCACAAAATGTTCAGAATTCAACTCACTTCTAAACTTGCTGATCAAAACAGACAAAACATTCAGCTGGTTAGGCATAATGAGAAGCAGAAAGAGGAATCCGCAAAAGAGTCTAGAAATTGAATGCTGCCATGAAGGTGAATAAGAGCTCCAGCAAAAGTTCCTCAAATATAAGTGTCAAGATAATGGTAGGTCCCTCTGACAGTCGTTTAAAAGAAAGAATAAAGCCTATTATAGTAACTTTATGGAGTTATAAAAGCACTTGAGTTTTCAGGGAACCACAGACTTATAAAATGTTTCTGACAATCCATCAAAAATTAGTATTATGACATTGTCATAATACATAATCATATAGTCAAGGAGTGATTGGGAGTAAATCCATAATAGCAGATTTTTTTAAAAAAATTTCACATTGAAATCCAGACATCTTTTTTCTCCCTTCTTCTCTTAGATTTCAAGATCAGGAGAAAAAGTAGATAGAGAAATACATTGTTTCTTCTGATTCCTTTATAGACAGTCTCTTGGAAAAATTGAAAATTCTAGTTGGTTTGTATTTTTTTATTTTTTGGATTTTGGGTTGTGAAGAACCTCAAGAAAGCCCATATCTAATGATCTAAACTGTCTAATATTTTACTGAACATCTGTCTAATGTTATCCACTTAGGAAAAATTATTACTTTAAATTGTTAGGATGCCTCACAGCTATGTCAAAGGCTCTATGTATTATCTTTAAGATTCTTGAGGAACTGCTGAACTTGAGTCTCCTTCCATTGCCTTCTCTGCATGTCACTACAGACTGCCCTAGACTATTTAGGAAATAGGCCTTTAATCATAGGTCTACCTGAAACCAGACCAAAGCTTAACATAAACAGGGCTTCCCATCCACCCTCCTACCTCAAAAAAAAGTAACATATTGCTTTAATTTTTAAAATTTATTTATTCTTTTCATTTGTTTTAGAAAAAGAATACTTGCCATTGCCTAAGCCTTTGGACACATGTACATAATAAAAAACATTACTGAGCATAAATAATATATATGAACTCTATTAGGATTCTCAGAAAAAGTCTATCAAAATGACTTATTTTATAGTTTGAAGTCTCAATTCAAAATCTATTAGCAAAATATTTCTATTAAATTGTATGATATTTCTGATGTCAATTAATTACACTTATATCCAGCTCTATAGTGTAATGACTTTGTAATATTAATTTTGATTTTAATTTAGAAGAGAACTTGTAAGTTTGCCCCAAGTTTTAGTGTTTAATGGTTTTTCCATATTTAGACTATGTTCACCGATCACAACTTTTTTCATTTTTCTAGTTCAATGGCCATTTTAGAACCTATCTTTCATGTTTTTTTCTGAGTTAACCAATTTGCTTTGGGGCAGGGCAGATAGTAAAGAAAATCAGTTTAAAAAGGACAATTAAACTAAAAGCTATAAAGAATAATATTTCATTTTGGCCATAAGACCAGTAACTTATTTTTAAAAACATTGAAATTAAAATTTCCTATGGTTGAAGACAGAGAAATCCAACAGTCTGATTTTAAAATAGAATATGTCATACCTAACATTAGTTAGTAAAAGCAAGTGAAATGTCCATCTGCATCAGCACTAAGTTGATTCTTTCCCCAAATCATTAAGTTTTACATCTGGTCATTTCAGTCCAGAAAATAAACTGGCTCCAGATTACTTGGGTATGGTTTCAGTTCCTTCATAGGCAAGGCATTAATTTCTTTATGACTCTTGTTTCTTCATTTATAAGAAAGACTGATGATGAAATCAGGTAATAGATGTAAAGTGCTTAGAACAGAGTCTCATGCAAGTAATCAATAAATATTTGCCACTGTTATTATTATTATAGCCTAATATTGTTATTCACGTGTTTTACTTTCAACATGTTATGATTCTTGCTTGAAATGATCTCTTCTTTCTTATATTTATAAATTCGATATTTTTATTCATGACACACCTGAGCAGCAGTCTAAGGTGATCTCTTTTCCCAGAACTTGCTTTTTATCCCAAATCCCAGTTTAAAACATGTGTTATTCTCTAAACATTTCTTATATCCACAAAATGAAAAAAAGTACACATTATTTTAAGAAGGAGACACTCCCTGTATTTCCTGTGCCTGGTTTTGACAAATAATACTCTCTACAAACATGTCACAATTAATGCTTCACAGATTCAAAGGGGTTAACTAGCCACTCTTTATGATGTCCTTTATTTTTCCTTGTCAAATCAGAGAATCATGTTCTTTCAAGACAAAGCTAGTTCATTTTCATTTTGTTTTGTTTAAAATCAATAAGTCATGTTTCTTTAGTGGTGGCCCTTTATCTGCCCTTGCATTATAAAAAACATTCTTGCACACTAAAATTATTTGGACTGAGCTCAACTAGACTCAGGATTATACCAAATTTCCCCCTATAATGCAGTTTATAAAATGGGCTCTATACTTTGTGTTGCATTACAGGATATAAATATAAATTCTTGGAAATCTGTCAGGCTCCTTCAGCTCCCTGAAGCTAAAACAAATATGTACAATATTTGACACAGTTAAGGGTTAAACTAATGAGCATATACCTGTATATACCTGCAGTATATACCTGTATATACCTGCAGTTTTAATTGTCAACAATGGAAATTTCAAGTATCTAAGATTTCTCTGTGAATTTCATTTGATCTCATTAAGTAAATGGCTTAAATGAAGGGAAGGTAGTTATCTGAATGCTTAGATACCTGGAAGGTAATTTTTAATTTTCAATTATCTTATACTAGTTTTAAAAAATCTGCTTGCATATTACAATGAAACCACCCCAAATCTGATTATACTGCTTATTTTGTCTTGCTACCTTCCTAAAAAACATCGACTTCACCTAGTTATCATTCTTTTCTTCTCATCATAAACCAGAGTTCTTTCATTCTTCCACTATGTCATAAAAGACTCAATAAATTCTGATTTGCATTTCAAATCCCACTCTCTTTTTTAGAAGGACATCAGATTCAATGACAATTTTATCACTAATCTCTTTAGCAGTGACAGTGGGAAGTCATGCTCAGACTCTGAGTGAAGTCCTAAGGAAGGTCACGTAATGTTCTTCTTCATCACTAACATTGTATGTGTGTGAATTCTTCATTTCCTTTTTATTAATCAATACGTGCTCATTTAGTCATTTGCTTTAGTTAGCTGTTTCAGAGTATTTTTTTTTTCCTTCTTTGATTAAGAAATGTGTGTCATTATTTTGCTACATAAAGAGGAATAGTTTGTGTTATTGGCCACAGTAACTTGTTTCTGTTAGTGATGTTCTTCTAGAAATTTTACATGAGAATAATTTCCCCAAGTAAAGTTACAACAATTTTGGAAAGATCTTATTCCATTTTATTTTTTCATTTTTTTAAGCAATTGAAATAACAAAAATCTTAAGTATTCATCTGTGGCTCTATTTGTATTCATTATGAGTGTGTGTAAATTTATAAACATTTTGATGCCTCGTGCTAGGGATAAGGAGAAATCTAGCTCTGAAATAAATGGTGAATCAATCTTTGCCGTTTTATTTTTCTATTTTTTAAAGATTTAATTTTTATTTTTCATTTTGCCTGCACTGGATCACTGTTGATGCACACAGGCTCTAGTTACAGTGCTTAGACTTATGGCCGTGGCTTGTTAGTTGCCAAGAACAGGCCAGTTGCTAAGAACAGGCTGTAGGCACACGGGCTCAGCAGTTGAGTCTTGTGGGCTCTAGCGTGCAGGCTCGATAGTAATGGCTCATGGGCTTAGTTGCTTCGCAGCAAGTGGGACCATCCCTGACCAGAGATCAAACCCATGTTCCCTACATTGGCAGGTAAATTCTTAATACTAGACCACTGAGGAAGCTCCAATCTTTATTATTTTAGATTCCATGCAATACTTCTACTTTCATAGACTTGTCATCAGTTCAGTTCAGTTGCTCAGTCATGTCCGACTCTTTGTGATCCCATGAATCACAGCATGCCAGGCCTCCCTGTCCATCACCATCTCCCAGAGTTCACTCAGACTCACGTCCATCGAGTCCGTGATGCCATCCAGTCATCTCATCCGCTGTCGTCCTCTTTTCCTTCTGCCCCCAATCCCTCCCAGCATCAGAGTCTTTTCCAATGAGTCAACTCTTCGCATGAGGTGGCCAAAGTACTGGAGTTTCTGCTTTAGCATCATTCCTTCCAAAGAACACCCAGGGTTGATCTCCTTCAGAATGGACTGGTTGGATCTCCTTGCAGTCCAAGGGACTCTCAAGAGTCTTCTCCAACACCACAGTTCAGAAGCATCAATGCTTCAGCGCTCAGCTTTCTTCACAGTCCAACTCTCACATCCATACATAACCACTGGAAAAACCATAGCCTTGACTAGACGGACCTTTGTTGGCAAAGCAATGCTCTGCTTTTGAATATGCTATCTAGGTTGGTCAAAACTTTCCTTCCAATGAGTAAGCGTCTTTTAACTTCATGGTTGCAGTCACAATCTGCAGTGATTTTGGAGCCCCCGAAAATAAAGTCTGACAGTGCTTCCACTGTTTCCCCATCTATTTCCCATGAAGTAATGGGACCGAATGCCATGATCTTTGTTTTCTGAATGCTGAGCTCTATGTTGAAATTTTAATGTCTGAACTTTTCTGGATTTTAGTTTATCAAATTATTTGAAATTCCAATTGTTTTATTAAATCACATTTTTAAGTATGTGAATTATCCATATAAGAGCTATAAACCAATAATTATATTTACATTCCATTCAAAAATAAGAAGGGCAGGACAAATTGAGAGAGTAGCATTAAAACATATGTATTACCATATGCAAAGTTAGATAGCCAATGGAAATTTGCTGTATTACACAGGGAGCCCAAATCCAGTGCTCTGTGAGGACCTAAAGGGGTGGGATGGTGTGGGAGGTGGGAGGGAAGTTCAAGAGGGAGGGGACATGACTGTACCTATGGCTGATCAACGTTTATATATGTCAAAAACCAATACAATATTATAAAGCAATTATCCTCCAATTAAAAATAAACTTTAAAAAAATAGGGGAGATTTCAAATCAGGATGTATAAAAATAAAGGTTATTGCTATATAATTTATTTAGGGACTGAAACTAGTATTAAATGTGCTTCAGTTCAATTCAGTTCAGTCGCTCAATCGTGTCCGACTCCTTGCAGCCCCATGAATCGCAGCACGCCAGGCCTCCCTGTCCATCACCAGCTCCCGGAGTTCACTCAGACTCACGTCCATCGAGTCCGTGATGCCATCCAGCCATCTCATCCTCTGTCGTCCCCTTCTCCTCCTGCCCCCAGTCCCTCCCAGCATCAGAGTCTTTTCCAATGAGTCAACTCTTCGCATGAGGTGGCCAAAGTACTGGAGTTTCAGCTTTAGCTTCATTCCTTCCAAAGAAATCCCAGGGCTGATCTTCAGAGTAGACTGGTTGGATCTCCTTGCAGTCCAAGGGACTCTCAAGAGTCTTCTCCAACACCACAGTTCAAAGCATCAATTCTTCAGCACTCAGTCTTCTTCACTGTCCAACTCTCACATCTATACATGACCACAGGAAAAACCATAGCCTTGACTAGACGGACCTTAGTCGGCAAAGTAATGTCTCTGCTTTTGAATATGCTATCTAGGTTGGTCATAACTTTTCTTCCAAGGAGTAAGCGTCTTTTAATTTCATGGCTGCAGTCACCATCTGCAGTGATTTTGGAGCCCAAAGAAATAAAGTCTGACACTGTTTCCCCATCTATTTCCCATGAAGTGATGGGACCGGATGCCGTGATCTTCGTTTTCTGAACGTTGAGCTTTAAGCCAACTTTTTCACTCTCCTCTTTCACTTTCATCCAACAGTAAATAAATTCACACATTTTTTTTTAAAGCATAAGGATAAAGTTGAGTTGAGAAGTGCAACCATATCACAAAAACAAAATGTACAGATGCTATTTCCATATGTTTAAATCACTGTATCTGCTTTGACTGTACTGCACCTTGTAATTAACCCAAATAGCTATTATGTGCCCATATTGTTTCAAGTACAAAATGGATACTTAATAAACACTTGCTAATTAGATTAAGGGGAAAATAGTCCATAAGTTATTTAGTTTATTGTGACCAAGAAATTCCATTATTATAGCAGATTAACCTGATTAAATTAGCTTCTGGAATTTTTTGATTTGGTAATTATTTAAATTGTGTGTAATGGTGCATGTGGATACAAATTTAGAAAATTTTAATAAACAGTATCAAAAACAAATTCAAAAGAAAAACAAAATCAACAGTGTGGTGTGGAGATATTTTCATGTAAATTTAGTACAAAATGCCTGCTCTCATTAAGAATTGTGTAAATACTTAAGGAGTTATGAAAGAAGGAAGGAGATTTAAAAATTTTTAAATCAATAAACAAATATTCATTTGACAAAAATAGTTGATACTAATGGTGAAATAAATAGTAACTTTTCTTGATAAAGAGTTCTTACATTCACACCAATATAAGATTAGGTAAATCCTTTTTCTAAAAACAATCTCTCTCCCTTCCTGTATAAATTCTTTATTTTACATTTTTTATGAAAGAATAGAAAAAAAGAATAGAAATGAATTTTTTAATTACTATTTTGATATATTACTGCAGGATAAAATAAATTTCTGTGTTAGAACTACATTCTTTGAGTTGTCTGTTAATTTACATATATATGTATGTATATATAAATACCTATTGATTATGTGACATGTATAATTTAAATGAACCTGTGTGATGAACTAACAGTTTTCTTAGAATAAGCCTGAGTATAGAAAAAAAATATCAGCAATGAGCTCACAATACATATATTAGTCTCTAGGTATTAATAACATCTGTAAAGTTGTGTCTGCTCAAACCAGACAACTTAAAAATATCTCTATCATTATGTAAGTAATACCTATTTATACAGATATTAAGAAACAAATCTTTAATATCTTCTAATTAAATCAATATACAAATGTTAGGCGTTCTGTGAGTCAAAGAACTAAATGATTTGACTGAATTTTCCAGTAGGATGTTTCAGCATTATATAAACACAATCTGTGAGTTACTATACTCTTAAAGACCCCTGATAGCTCAGTTGGTTAAGAATCTGCCTGGAATGCAGGAGACCCCAGTTCAATTTCTGGGTCAGGAAGATCTGTTGGAGAAGAGATAGGCTACCCACTCCAGTATTCTTGGGCTTCCCTTGTGTCTCAGCTGTTAAAGAATCCGCCCACAATGCAGGAGACCTGGGTTCAATCCCTGGGTTGGAAAGATCCCCTGGAGAAGGGGAAAGGTATCCACTCCAGTATCCTGACCTGGAGAATTCTATAGACTGTGTAGTCCGTGGTCACAAAGAGTCAGACACAACTAAGCAAATTTCACTTTCACTTTCAAAGACCTGGATGAGTTTGGGGAAGTTATTTATATACAAAAAGACAATGCAGTTCTACATGACTTTATTACTACATGTAACATTATGTGAACAAATTTCAGTCTGAGGGAGATTAAAATTTTTCTAATTTTCAGGAAAAAATTGATAAATACCTTTTTGCTGAAAATTGTCTCCTTTCCTTTAATGTAGCCACTGAAAGAACTCAGAAAATGTCTCCTAGTGGAAAGATAGAGTTCTGTGAGGACATAGTTGGCAATCAGCAGAAGAAATGGTTGACCGAGCATAAACAGAAAAAAATCCCAGAGGCAAAAAAGTGTGTGGGAACAGCTAGTCATGGATGAAGGAATATGTGGGGATTATACAAAAGTGGAGAAGACAGATTTGTACTGAAACCAGGCTATACCCAGCTCCCAGATCTAAAATCTGCACATTCACTTGTCCTGGTATCCTATAATTTCAGTATTCTAGATATAGCTGTTACCATTTGCTTTGAAAAAAAGCACAGATTGATAAAGCAGAGTGTGAGTTTCATTCACTGAATTAATCAGAAGGTTTTTGCCTAAATAACAACCATTACCAGTTGTTATTTAGTTATTTATATATATATATATATGTATACATATATATATATATATATATATATATATATATATATACATAATTGTGGATGCATATTCTTAGGTAGAGGCAAAATAAAAAAGTAAAGTTTTGGTTAAGATGCCACAAAGTCTAAAAACTCTTTTAATGTAACTCCAGCTAGTCACTTCGTAATTTTTACACACATGTAGATTTAGACAGAAAAATTAGCAACTAGAAAAGAGAAGCCCATCAGCTGTGACTTTAAGAGAATTTGTGAAATTAAACTCAGAAACAGATTTGTATAAACAGATTATCTCGGTAGTTGTTTTCTCAAGGAAGAGTGTTGGATTTACATACGTCACGACCCACATCCTGTTTCACTTTGTAGAAAGAGTTGAGCACTAAAAGCCATCTTTTAAAACCCAGAGCTTCTAAGCCCAGGTCCAGATGGCTTCACAGCTGAATTCTACCAAAAATTTCGAGAAGAGCTAACACCTATCCTACTCAAACTCTTCCAGAAAATTGCAGAGGAAGGTAAACTTCCAAACTCATTCTATGAGGCCACCATCACCCTAATACCAAAACCTGACAAAGATGTCACAAAAAAAGAAAACTACAGGCCAATATCTCTGATGAACATAGATGCAAAAATCCTCAACAAAATTCTAGCAATCAGAATCCAACAACACATTAAAAAGATCATACATCATGACCAAGTGGGCTTTATCCCAGGGATGCAAGGATTCTTCAATATCCGCAAATCAATCAATGTAATTCACCACATTAACAAATTGAAAAATAAAAACCATATGATTATCTCAATAGATGCAGAGAAGGCCTTTGACAAAATTCAACATCCATTTATGATAAAAACTCTCCAGAAAGCAGGAATAGAAGGAACATATCTCAACATAATAAAAGCTATCTATGACAAACCCACAGCAAACATTATCCTCAATGGTGAAAAATTGAAAGCATTTCCCCTAAAGTCAGGAACAAGACAAGGGTGTCCACTTTCACCGCTACTATTCAACATAGTTCTGGAAGTTTTGGCCACAGCAATCAGAGCAGAAAAAGAAATAAAAGGAATCCAAATTGGAAAAGAAGAAGTAAAACTCTCACTGTTTGCAGATGACATGATCCTCTACATGGAAAACCCTAAAGACTCCACCAGAAAATTACTAGAGCTCATCAATGAATATAGTAAAGTTGCAGGATATAAAATCAACACACAGAAATCCCTTGCATTCCTATACACGAATAATGAGAAAGTAGAAAAAGAAATTAAGGAAACAATTCCATTCACCATGGCAACGAAAAGAATAAAATACTTAGGAATATATCTACCTAAAGAAACTAAAGACCTATATATAGAAAACTATAAAACACTGATGAAAGAAATCAAAGAGGACACTAATAGATGGAGAAATATACCATGTTCATGGATTGGAAGAATCAATATAGTGAAAATGAGTATACTACCCAAAGCAATTTACAAATTCAATGCAATCCCTATCAAGCTACCAGCCACATTTTTCACAGAACTAGAACAAATAATTTCAAGCTTTGTATGGAAATACAAAAAACCTCGAATAGCCAAAGCAATCTTGAGAAAGAAGAATGGAGCTGGAGGAATCAACTTGCCTGACTTCAGGCTCTACTACAAAGCCACAGTCATCAAGACAGTATGGTACTGGCACAAAGACAGACATATAGATCAATGGAACAAAATAGAAAGCCCAGAGATAAATCCACACACATATGGACACCTTATCTTTGACAAAGGAGGCAAGAATATACAATGGAGTAAAGACAATCTCCTTAACAAGTGGTGCTGGGAAAACTGGTCAACCACTTGTAAAAGAATGAAACTAGATCACTTTCTAACACCGCACACAAAAATAAACTCAAAATGGATTAAAGATCTAAATGTAAGATCAGAAACTATAAAACTCCTAGAGGAGAACATAGGCAAAACACTCTCAGACATAAATCACAGCAGGATCCTCTATGATCCACCTCCCAGAATTCTGGAAATAAAAGCAAAAATAAACAAATGGGATCTAATTAAAATTAAAAGCTTCTGCACAACAAAGGAAAATATAAGCAAGGTGAAAAGACAGCCATCTGAATGGGAGAAAATAATAGCAAATGAAGCAACTGACAAACAACTAATCTCAAAAATATACAAGCAACTTCTGCAGCTCAACTCCAGAAAAATAAACGACCCAATCAAAAAATGGGCCAAAGAACTAAATAGACATTTCTCCAAAGAAGACATACGGATGGCTAACAAACACATGAAAAGATGCTCAACATCACTCATTATTAGAGAAATGCAAATCAAAACCACAATGAGGTACCACTTCACACCAGTCAGAATGGCTGCGATCCAAAAATCTGCAAGCAATAAATGCTGGAGAGGGTGTGGAGAAAAGGGAACCCTCCTACACTGTTGGTGGGAATGCAAACTAGTACAGCCACTATGGAGAACAGTGTGGAGATTCCTTAAAAAATTGCAAATAGAACTACCTTATGACCCAGCAATCCCACTTCTGGGCATACACACCGAGGAAACCAGAATTGAAAGAGACACATGTACCCCAATGTTCCTCGCAGCACTGTTTATAATAGCCAGGACATGGAAACAACCTAGATGTCCATCAGCAGATGAATGGATAAGAAAGCTGTGGTACATATACACAATGGAGTATTACTCAGCCGTTAAAAAGAATTCATTTGAATCAGTTCTGATGAGATGGATGAAACTGGAGCCGATTATACAGAGTGAAGTAAGCCAGAAAGAAAAACACCAATACAGTATACTAACACATATATATGGAATTTAGGAAGATGGCAATGATGACCCTGTATGCAAGACAGGGAAAGAGACACAGATGTGTATAATGGACTTTTGGACTCAGAGGGAGAGGGAGAGGGTGGGATGATTTGGGAGAATGACATTCTAACATGTATACTATCATGTGAATTGAATCGCCAGTCTATGTCTGACGCAGGATGCAGCATGCTTGGGGCTGGTGCATGGGGATGACCCAGAAAGAGGTTCTGGGGAGGGAGGTGGGAGGGGGGTTCATGTTTGGGAATGCATGTAAGAATTAAAGATTTTAAAATTTAAAAAATAAAAAACTAAAAATTAAAAAAAAAAAAAAAAAAAACCCAGAGCTTCTGATATTCAAACCTGCCACCATCAGCTAACCACCAATCTTTCTTCCAAAAGTACTGCCACTGGTTTGTACTTACCAAAGTCTATTATATATCTCAAGGACAAGACCTGTATGTAAATAATAAAGAAATGCAGTGAAAATATAAAATGAAGCATTATATGACAAAGTTCTATTTGGTTACCCATAACCCTTAGCAACTTTCTTTGAAAAAATAAGCCTTTTTCTCATTGTCTTAAATCTATATTTTTATACTTAAGACACCTAGGAAAATTAGAAGACAAATGAATGCCTTAAATAACCCAAAGAGTGGAAAATATCTGAGCCTCTGTTCTAGAAAAATGCCAGAAAAAATTCTGATGTCTGGTTTATTACAATGGTCAACAGTATTAAAATAAATAAATCAGTTATAAAAATAATAATGCTGAACATGTTGAACTGATTTTAGTAGAACAGTTTTAAATTATTTTAGCTGGGAACTTCTCTGACATTCAACAAAATTTCATAAATTTTACTTTGTTTTATTTGCCTTTCATACCTGAAGGTCAGTGCTTAAAATAACTCCAGACTCAGGTTCCCTATGGCATTTTCATCTGTGTTCTTTAAGACATTCCTTTTATCCCCTATTCTACCTACATCCCTTATCCAGCAAAAGAACTACCCATGGCATTCTCATTTGTACTATATTTTCATAATGTTATCCTTAAAATCCATTCTGTGGGACCATGTTCAATGTGAAAATGTTATAATTAGATCCTTCTGGTTCATTTGGTAATAAACCCTTCTGGATTTGATCCAATGTGTACTGGTATTATACCAAATCTGACCTATCATGGTTAGAATTACACTAAAGATCCTTTCCACATTCTTTCTTAGGATTTTAAGCAGTGAACTATGAAAACTAGTTTACATAAAGATAATTTAATTACTTAACAAACACATTATTAGATGTGACTTTCCTAGAGGAGAATTGAGGACAAAGACAAATAACCTGGTTTGGGGTCTCCTGCTAATTAGAATAGTAACTCTCAAACTATTTTGATGGGTTCTCATTTCAACGTGGCAAATGGCCCTGAAACTTACCTTGCCATTCATAATTCCCACTGGAACTCTTACTCCATGGTAGCAATGAAATGTTACTCAATACAATTAAATTTGGGGGAAGAGATTAGGCTTAGTTAGGTGGTATGGATGGTTCATATATGATTTACAATATCTATCATAGAGTCAAGCTGTAAGATTAGAGGACAAAGAATTAGTGATAAAATTGAGCCTTGCTTCCCACTCTAGTTAAATAAGCAATATACAGCCAAGTAGAGAATGATGAAGTTCAACTAGAAGGAACTTGTAAATAAAAGCTAAGAGTAATAACTAAAAATCATTACCAGCCCAAGACAGCTTTCACAGCATTCATGAAAAGAACCTTCATAAGGATTGTTAAAGTGTCACTCATCTCTAAAAACTTCTTAGAATCATCAAGGATTGTGTATCAGAGATTATTTAGTAAATAAAGAAATCTAGCAAATCTAAGACGATGCAAATTTTGGCTCATAAACATCAATTTATGGAATCTTACATAGTATTTTGCATATAACAGGGCTTTGTACATTGAGACGGAATCCTGTAGAATTGCTTGCCATTAATCCAAAAGAACAAAGGAAGATCCCCTAACATCACTGTAACAGTTTACAGTCCATCAGTGGACCAAGGAACTTAATTTTAAAATAAGTGTTCTTGAGTCCTGAGCTCTTAAAACTGTAGATGTATGTTTAGCCTGATAGTCTAAAATTTTGACAATAATCATATTGTGGATCATCTGAATGATAGCTCTTTAAACCATAAACTATAACTCACTTGTAGTTCTCAGATACACTTTTGTGTTCAGGGCATTACTGGATCAAGCTGCACCCCTTTAATTGTCTCAGGCTAATGAGAAGTAAACTTAATAGATAAATGAAGGGTACCTGCTCAATAAAGGCCAACTAATGTCATTCGTTTGAAATCCTGATAAAGATTTTTCTATTGTTTGAATATAGAAACTGGTGAGCGAATTAAGTCATAACAAGTGACAAGATAGTGTTGGCATTCCAAACTTAAAAGAACCTGATTGCCATTTAGGTTGTGAGTAGCAATTTAATTTCCACAAAACAACTTCATCTGTCCATTAAATTAATGATATTAATTTAAATTTTATGAGTTTTCTAGTTTTTATTAAATTGAACTTGTAAAAAGCTTTTGCTTATACATGGTTATATAAGGCCAGCGGGGCTTCCCTGGAGGTTCAGACAGTAAAGCGTCTGCCTGCAATGAGGGAGACCCAGTTTGATCCCTGGGTTGGGAAGATCCCCTGGAGAAGGGAAATGGCAACCCACTCCAGTACTCTTGCCTGGAAAATTCCATGGATGGATGAGCCTGGTGGGCTAGTCCACAGGGTCACAAAGTGTAGGACAAGACTGAACGACTTCACTGTCTCTATTTCTAAGAGGAGAGTAAAAAAGCTGGCTTAACATTCAATACCACTCATATAAGGCCAGTAAGCATACAAAGTTTATACCTGTTTTTATGTTTGAATATGTTTAAGTAATACTATAGTAAGAATGATTAAGTCAAAGCTGAGGGTCATTAAGAAATTGTGCTCTTAAAAGGGACCTATACAATAGCCATAGTTTGTGGTATAAAGAAGCAGCTATTTGGCCTGGTCACAGTTTGCCCCAGCTAATCCCCAAAAGAATAAAGCCATTGGATGAATGCAGCATGCTGAACCTAGGGAGAAAATGGGCACAGAGATTAGGAAACAGTTCTGTAGTCAGCTGGGAGGATTATAGTAGAGAAGTGCTGAACAAAAAGCTTCCACATGCTCTTTGAAGATTTTTAGAATATTATCTCCAGGGAAACCCATGCAACTGGCTCTTCTTGGTTCTTCTAAAGAGTTCTGCAAAGGCCTCAAAATGTCTTTCTCAAAATTCCAGAAATATTGCATTTTGCCATTTCTCACTTATATCAAATCAAATATCAAACTTGTTTACCTTCACATTCTCTTGCATCAGAATTTTCCTCACCATTTCCATTGTCACTATGTGTGTGTGTGTTAGTTATTTAGTCATGTCTGACTCTTTGCAACCCCATGGACTGTAGTCTGCCAGGCTCATTTGTCCATGGAATTCTCCAGGCAAGAATACTAGAATGGGTTGCCGTTCCTTTCTCTGGGGAATCTTCTACCCCCAGGGATTGAACCCAGGTCTGTTGCATTGCAGACAGATTCTTGAGCCACCAGGGAGGCCCTCCATTTTCACTACCATTGCCCGAAACAATGATTTCTTCCTTAGGACATTGAAGGTAATTCACTGAACTGTTCTTAAGTGTGAACTCTTCTTCCATGTCAATGCTTTTTACACACTGATATTCCGATAGCAAATTCTGATCATTCTCTGCTTTCTCTAAAATCTATGACTGTCCACTCTGCCAATTAAATTAGGCTTTCAGACAAACATCCTGACATTCAGTATTTTATGATCTGGCCTTATCCCTCTTCCCAAGCGTGTTTCCCAATGCTCCATAAATTTCAACAACATGAGTTAGTGTTCATACCTATTATTTTTTCACCTCTGTTAATTTATACCAGCTGATTCCTTAAAGAAAATATCCTCTCTTTATATGTGTTCTCCTGTCATGGAATCTCTAAGAAGCTGACTCTGAAATGCATTCACTGGGGTATGCTCCCTGGAATGATGCCTGAAAAGAGCAAGGAAACCGGCAGAGGTTGAAGTAGCTCTCACATCAGTGGATTCAACCGATCCTACTGAAAATTTGAAAATGGAGAAGGTCTTTTAGAGAGATCCCCACCCTAGGTAAAGCAGCCAGTCAGGCCTTTGTATCTCTGTATTTACCAGTCCCTGGATACAAGCTACCCTGAAAACGGAACATAGCTTTTGGCAAGGCAGCTTTTCTCAACTGAGGGTAAGATAGAATGATGTCAGTTCAATTCAATTCAGTTGCTCAGTCATGTCCAATTCTTTGTGACCCTGTGGACTGCAGCATGCCAGGCTTCCCTGTCCATCACCAATTGCTGGATCTTGCTCAAACTCAGTCCATCGAGTTGGTGATGACAACCAACCATCTCATCCTCTGTCGTCCCCTTCTCCTGCCCTCAATCTTTCCCAGCATCAGGGTCTTCTCAAATGAGTTATCAGGTGGCCAAGTATTAGAGCTTTAGCTTTAGCATCAGTCCTTTGAATGAATATTCAGGGTTGATTTCCTTTAGGATTGACTGGATCAATCTCTTTGCAGTCCAAGGGACTCTCAAAAGTCTTCTCCAACACCACAGTTCAAAAGCATCTGTTCTTCAGTGCTTGGCTTTCTTTATGGTCCAACTCTCACGTCCATACATGACTACTGGAAAAATCATAGCTTTGAATAGACAGACTTTTGTTGGCAAAGTAATGTCTCTGCTTTTTAATATGCTGTCTAGGTTTGCCATATCTTTTCTTCCAAGGAGCAAGTGTCCTTTAACTTTATGGCTGCAGTCACCATCAACATGACTTTGAAACCCAAGAAAATAAAGTCTGTCACTGATTCTGTTGTTTCCCCATCTATTTGCCATGAAGTGATGGGACTGGATGCCATGATCTTCGTTTTTTGAATGTTGAGATTTAAGACAGCTCTTTTACTCTCCTCTTTCACTTTCATCAAAAGGCTCTTTAGTTCCTTTTTGTTTTCTGCCATAAGGGTGGTGTCATCCACATATCTGAGGTTATTGATATTTCTCCTTGCAATCTTGATTCCAGCTTGTGCTTCATACAGCCCAGCATTCCATATAACTCACTCTGCATATAGTTTAAATAAGCAGGGTGACAGTATAAAGCCTTGACGTACTCCTTTCCCAATTTGGAACCAGTCTGTTGTTCCATGTTGTTCTAACTGTTGCTTCTTGACCTGCATACATATTTGTCAAGAGGCAGGTAAGATGGTCTGGTATTTCCATCTCTTAAAGAATTTTCCAAAGTTTTTTGTGATCCACACAGTCAAAGGCTTTGGCATAGTCAATAAAGCAGAACAAGGATTTAACTAGCTATAAAGAGTCAGCTAAGATTCAAGGTTATAAAAGCAAACCAGCACACAACAGCACATCCACTTAAGCTGATCCTTCATGTCACTCAAACGTATTTGCTTCATAGAGCAGGTTCACCGTACCTGGGAAAAATTCCAGAATACTGGTTGGGCTCTCTTCCTGGGACAACTTAAGAAAGGAAGATGACTAACAAATCAGAGCCTGAAACTGCATTTGATACTCATTGTTCATCCTCTAATATTTGTTGTATATTACATTCCCCCAGTCCAGGACTTCTTTTGGTTTAGGTAGGTCACCATGTAAGTGAACTGTATCCTAATATCTGAGGTTTCTGGTCCCTGGGTCACCATAAATTTATCAGACCATGGCTACTCCCTTTTCTTTTTCCCACCAAGTTGTATGGTGGGAAAGTGCTAAGAAACGCTTCAGCAATGGAAGTTGATTCACTCAGTGGATTATCTGTGTGCCTAATTCTTCTTTGTTCCCAGTGTGTTAACAGCAGCCCTACTTCTTCCTGCTTTTAAGGATGAGTCAGCTCACAAAGGTCACCATTGTTGTCCTTGCTTTTTGGTCTCTTGGCAAAAATGATCAAATGTGACTAGGTAGGAGCCATCACATAAAGCTTAATGGAACTCGTGTGACATCCCCTGGACTAAATGATCCTCCTGTAAGAATTAGTATTTCTGGGCATATGGAGTCTAGTTATAGTAGTTCATTGCAAGTGATGTGAAGTGAGGCCACTTACATTTCTACCCCCTGCTTCCCAGACATGCTTTTCATCTTTTGGGGACATAGCACCATACAATGGTCATTTATTTTACTGAATAGTATGGCCCATGGAATGATATTTATCAACTCCAGATATTAGCATCAAATTAGTACCACTGTTGTATCTTCAAGAGACTGTTCAAGCAGCAACCGGTGAATGGTGTAGTATATGGTAGAACCAGTGTACCTACGACTATGTGCCCACTGTCACACTTCCATTGCTATAAAGTAGGTTCATTGAGTCAAGAAATGTTAAGCAGGATTCTATGTTTGGATAAAACACTCTCAGATAGTTGTGCTGGCTAAGGCACAGATTCTGGAAGTGCAAACCCATACCAAGGGTATACCATGATCTCAACCAATATTCATCACAGCCCTTCTAGAGTAAAAAGAATTCTGCAAAATTAGCTTGCCATTAACTTGGTGGTTGATCTCCTTGAGGGTTGGTGCCATATCAACGACTCATCATTGATGTCTGTTGCCAACATAATGGAATCTAAATTTCAGCATTAGTTAGATTGGTCTTTGTAAGTAGATGCACATTGATTGGCTGATAACAAAAGACTTATTGAGGCCAACCAGTTGACTGCTTGATTTATTTTACTTGGTTGATTAGCAACTTTTCTGTATTAAATGCTCTCTGGTGGAAATTAACATGCATTTCAAAGATTACGTCGCTTTACACTCATTCACACAGATCTATTCACTTTTCTCTTCTGTAGACCTCCTTATTCTGACATCTCTTTTTTTCTCTTTTCAAACCACCTAACTAATGAGCTGAGTCATTTGACATTGCCCATAAGTCCATATATATATTTAAATTGGAGTTCTTTCCACATAGAGTGCTAAATTTGGGGCACTGACCAAAGCTGTGATAAATCAGAAAATTTCCCCTTAACATACATTTGGGATCATTCCTGAGTGGAGTTCTCCTGCGCTTACATTCACATTCCAAGCCAACCTAACTGGTGAAACACAGTCAGCCACTTTTCTATCACCTGGACATAAAGGATACTCCCTCATGTGGTCTTAGGATAAGCCTATGAAAAGATCACAGTACAACTGTGATAGATGACATGTGGTTCTGGGCAACCTGTTCAAGCCTCTTGTATGTACCCCATGGCTCTATTCATACTCCATCCCAAAACTGGGCCTGCCCGACCTTGTAGTTTCAAGGGTCTCCCAGGACAGTGGGCATCTCTGGCCACATGAATATTTGATGTTTCATAGTTCAGTTCTCCATGTCTAGCAGAAGTCCGTAGCACACAAGTTGTTTATTTGAAGAGTGTGTAATTCTATGCTGCAGATGGCATGACTGATGCCAGATCGCTGCATGTCTATATAATGATTCTCTTTTGGAGTTTTACCCACCAAGATACCTAATACCAGAGGGAAGGCCAGATTGTATAGCCCAAGTGGCAAGACTATTTGAAATGCAGCCTGGATTACACAGAGCATATTCCTTGTATGTGGCAGCCTTCCATGTCACTCAGTAAATGGATTGGAGCAATAATTCTAAATGTGGAATCTGCTTCCTCCAGAACTTGAAGAAGCCTACCACATACCATATTTATTTCTTAGTGGTAGGAATATGAGATGCAACCATTTGTCTTTACTTTGGAAAAGATGTACTGGCATGCACTGGACCCCTAAAATGTCACTGATGAGTCAGTTTCCTGAGTATTTGTAAGGTTTATTTTCAATCCTTCAGAGTGTACGTACTTACTAATGCCCTCAGTGTACCTGGCACTTTTTGCTCACCTGGTCTGATTAACATGATGTCATCAGTGTAGTATTCCAATGTGATATTATATGGCATGTATATGTAGTCTAGATCTCTTCTGATTATATTTTGATAGAGAGCAAATAATAGTAAATAAGATAAGGCAGTAAATAAGTACTCTTGTTCACTCTATGAGAATTCAATTTGCTTCTGGTCCATCTTGTTGATTGAGATAAAAAAGAGTGCATGCTCCAGTTCACTGGTAATGTACCATGTGCCTAAGGCCATGTTAATCTTTCTAGCAAAGACAGCACATTTGGCATAACAGCTTCAATTGATGTTGCTACTCAGTTGAGTCTGAAGAAGTCTGTTGTCATCTTCTAGGCTCCATCTGTGTTTCCATAGAAACTAGACTGCAGAATTAAATGGAAGCTATCATGGGGACTGGGAGAATTGAACTATGAAACTATTGAACTAAGAAACATTAAATGTTCATGTGGCCATAGATACCTATTGTTCTGGTAGACACACAATTATCTCTACATCCTTGAAGTCTTTAATAATTGCAGTAGTAGTTACTATTATTTCCAGATTGCAGTGTTATTTTGATTAACTATCTTAGGATACACTTTTGAGGGAGAGGTTTCAGAGACTTCTGCTTGGCTTTACTCCATAGAATGAAGGAATCAGTGCCTCGTTGGTTTTGCCAAATACCAAATATGTCCCCTCTTGGGCCTCATACTCTACTCTAAAAGTACCCTATATCAAGATTAACTGAGATCCTGTATCCAGTAGTCCTCAAAATATCTGACTAATCCTCTTTTCCCAGTGCACAAGGTCAAGGGTTATTTAGGTATAGAATCAGGGTATTATATTTACTCACTCTAGCATTAGTATTATAAGATCTTTCTTCCTGGAACCTTTTATTCAGTCAATGATGATTCTAGACCTGCAAACAGGCTCAATTATAGAAACTGAGCAAGATATATATTTATTTATGGCTGTTGGCCTCATCCTTCTAGTTATGAATTCTTCTTTAAAACAACAGTCTTGATGGCTGCCACTTACCTAGGGAAAAAAACATATTCTACTAATCATCTCCGTTGCTTTCAGCAAGTCGACATCTTCCCGCATCCTAGTTACCACTCCAACCTTATGTGCATCATAAATTCTCTTGTTTCTATTTTGATTATTATTTGGGAATCCTGCCATTCTCATTGTCACCAGTGTATAGTTCTTTTCCCCAATTAAGAGGCTCAGCATTTATCTGCTGGATTTATTATTGTGATTTGATATTATTTGTTGGTCTGGCACCAGGAGAGAAGGTAGCCTTTAACTGGGAGCAGTGGACCACTTCTGTAGTCCCAGATAATTTAGAGAATATAAAAATTCAAGAATTTTAGGGCATAAAACCGTAACCCATTTCTCACCTTGGCTGAGCAAGTTTGCTAACATGGAGAATTCAACTTCCGCTGGAGATTTGTTACTGTTATAATTAAATCCTAAGCTGACCTTCAGCTTCCTCTGCCTTCAAACTACAGGAAATGAGAGTCTTTTTCACATTATCTAAGGGGGCCCCCTGAGTTTCACATTTAGATTGAATTCGGTGACTACTCTCAGCCTTCCATTGGCTTTCTCCAATGTCTAGATTTTTTCAACAGAGCCATCCAAGCCATTATACCTACAATTACAATTTCCTTCAAATCTCTCAACACTTCAGATATTGCACCTGTTAGTACATTCCCTTCCACCAATAACCTATCCCACACCCAACTCACCACTACTGAAATAAAGAAAGTTTTAATGATTGTCCTCCTATGGCATGTCAACAGCTATCCATACTCCAATCACCAAGAGTGATGAAATTTTCATGGCCACCTGATCTGCCCAAATCCAAAATTCCACTTCACAGTGTACTTCCAAGCACCACTCTCAGTGCCAACTGGTACAATTTCGCTTCCCTGGAAACAAACGCTGAAAATCAGAGATTTGTGTACAGAGGTTTATCGGGCAGTGCCATGAGAAAAATTGTGAAGGAAGAGAAATGAAAGCAGCAGTGGGCAGCAGTGGAAAGTTGAAATGTGATAAAACTGCAGGTGATGATATGTAAGCTGTGAAACTGAGATGATTCTTTGGAGTTTAGCTCAAACAGGGAAACAGCATCAGATATTTGTGATGCCATGCTAATTTATGGTTAAAGTCATCCCCCCAAAAGAGGTATAAATTTGGGAGAAACATGTTCCTTTCTGCCAAAAAAAAAAAACACTGGAGAAGGACACAGCTCCTAGCTCTTAGCACCCAATATTCACAGAATCTTTGGGAATTAGTATTTTGATTATGAAGAGAGACCTGGGGAGTACAACACAGTATTCACCGTCACTTCAGTTCAGTCACTCAGTCATGTCTGAGTCTTTGTGACCTCATGGGCTACAAGCATGCCAGGCTTCCCTGTCCACCACCAGCTCCTGGAATTTACTCAGACATATGTCCGTTGAGTTGGTGATGCCATACAACCATCTCATCATCTGTCATTCCCTTCTCCATCCACCTTCAATCTTTCCCAGTATCAGGATCTTTTCCAATGAGTCAATTCTTTGTATCAGGTGGCCAAAGTATTGGAGTTTCAGCTTCAGCATCAGTCCTTCCAATGAACACCCAGGACTGATCTCCTTTAGGATGGACAGATTGGATCTCCTTGCAGTCCAAGGGACTCTCAAGAGTCATCTCCAAAACAGCTCAAAAACATTAATTCTTTGACACTCAGCTTTCCTTATAGTCCAAATCTCACATCCATACAAGACTACTGGAAAAACTATAGCTTTGACCAGATGGACCTTTGTCGGCAAGTAATGTCTCTGCTTTTTAATATGCTCTCTAGGTTGGTCATAGCTTTTCTTCCAAGGAGCAAGTGTCTTTTATTTTCATGGCTGCAATCACCATCTGCAGTGAGTTTGGAGCCCCCTGAAATAAAGTCTTTCACTGTTTCCATTGTTTCCTCATCTATTTGCCGTGAAGTGATGGGACCAGATGCCATGATCTTAGTTTTCTGAATGTTGAACTGTAAGCCAACTTTTTCACTCTCCTCTTTCATTTTCATCAAGAGGCTCTTTAGTTCCTCTTCACTTTCTGCCATAAGTATGGTGTCATCTGCATATCTGAGGTTATTGATACTTCTCCCAGCAATCTTGATTCCAGCTTGTGCTTCATCCAGACCAGCATTTCTCATGATGCACTCTGCATATATGTTAAATAAACAGGGTGACAACGTACAGCCTTGACATACTTCTTTCCCAATTTGGAACCAGTCTGTTGTTCCATGTTCAGTTCTAACTGTTGCTACTTAATCTTCATCCAGATTTCTCAAGAGACATGTCAGGTGTTCTGGTATTCCTATCTCTTTCAGAATTTTTCACAGTCTGTTGTGATCCACACAGTCAAATGCTGATATAGTCAATAAAGCAGAAGTAGATGTGTTTCTGGAGCTCTCTTGCTTTTTTGACAGTCCAATGGATGTTGGCAATTTGATCTCTGGTCCCTCTGCCTTTTCTAAATCCAGCTTGAGCATCTGAAAGTTCATGGTTCAAATACTGTTGAAGCCTGGCTTGAAGAATTTTGAGCATTACTTTCTTAATGTGTGAGATGATTGCAATTGTGTGGTAGTTTGAACATTCTTTGACATTGCCTTTCTCTGGGATTGGAATGAAAACAGTCCTTTTCCAGTCCTGTGGCCACGGCTGAGCTTTCCAAATTTGCTGGCAAATTGAGTGAAGCACTTTCACAGCATCATCTTTTAGGATTTGAAATAGCTCAATTGGAATTCCATCACCTCCACTAGTTTTGTTTGTAGTGATGCTTCCTAAGGCCCACTTGACTTCCCATTCCAGGATGTCAGGTTCTAGGTGAGTGATCACACCATCATGGTTATCTGAGTATGGAGAACTTTTTTGTGTTGATGTTCCGTTTATTGTTGCCATCTCTTCTTACTATCTTCTGCTTCTGTTAGGTCCATACCATTTCTGCCCTTTATTGTGCTCATCTTTGCATGAAATATTCCCTTGGTATCTCTAATTTTCTTGAAGAGATCTCTAATCTTTCCCATTGTATTGTTTTCCCCTATTTCTTTGCACTGATCACTGAGGACAGCTTTCTTATCTCTCTTTGCTGTTCTTTGGAACTCTGCATTAAAATGGGTATATCTTTCCTTTTCTCCCTTGCTTTTCGCTTCTCCTCTTTTCTCAGCTATTTGTAAGGCTTCCTCAGACAACCATTTTGCCTTTTTGCATTTCTTTTTCATGGAGATTGTCTTGATCTCTGCCTCCTGTACAATGTCATGAACGTCCATCTATAGTTCTTCAGGCACTCTGTTTATCAGAGCTAATCCCTTGAATCTATTTGTCACTTCCACTGTATAATCATAAGAGATTTTATTTAGTCATACCTGAAATGGCCTAGTGGTTTCATCTACTTTCTTCAGTTTAAGTCTGCATTTGGCAGTAGGAATTAATGATAGGAGCCTTCAGCTCCTGGTCTTGCTTTTGCTGACTTATAGAGCTTCTCCATCTTTGGCTGCATAGAATGTAATCAATCTGATTCTGGTATTGACCATCTGGTAATGTCCATGTGTCTCTTGTCTTTTTGGAAGAGGGTGCTTTCTATGACCAGTATGTTCTCATGGCAAAACTCTATTAGCCTTTGACCTGCTTCATTTTGTACTCCAAGGCCAAATTTACCTGTTACTCCAAGTATCCCTTGACTTCCTACTTTTGCATTCCAGTGCCCTATAATGAAAAGGACATCTTTTTGGGGTGTTAGTTCTAGAAGGTCTTGTAGGTCTTCATAGCACCATTCAGCTTCAGCTTCTTCAACATTACTGGTCGGGGCATAGACTTGAATACTGTGATATTGAATGGTTTGCCTTGGAGACGAACAGAGATCATTCTGTCATTTTTGAGACTGCATCCAAGTACTGCATTTTGGACTCTTTTTTTTTTACTATGGTAGTTTTGTTTACTACTCCATTTCTTCTAAGGGATTCTTGCCCATACTAGGAGATATAATGGTCATTTGAGTTAAATTAACCCATTTCAGTCCATTTCAGCTCTCTGATTCCTAAAATGTCAATGTTCACTCTTGCCATCTTCTGTTTGACACTTCCAATTTGCCTTGATTCGTAGACCTAACATTCCAGGTTCCTATGGAATATTGCTCTTTGCAGCCTCAGATTTTACTTCCATCACTAGTCACATACACAATGGGTATTGTTTTTGTTTTGGCTCCGTCTATTCATTCTTTCTTCATTCACCATATCATAACGGAGAGCCCATATCAAATTCTATTCATTTTCCTCCAATTTGGAAATGCTTTCACTTTCCCCTCTGAACCATCACTGAGTCTTGCTATATATTTCTTATGACACTTTCTCCCTTCTATTATATTTATAAATAAATTTAATCTTTTTTAATATAACTTTATTTATTTTATTTGGAGTTTTATTACTTTATAATATTGTATTGGTTTTGCCATACATCAACATTAATCTGCCACAGTTATACACGTGTTCCCCATCCTGAACCCCCCTCCCTCCTCCCTCTCTGTACCATCCCTCTGGGTCATCCCAGTGCACCAGCCCCAAACATCCAGTATCATGCATTGAACCTGGACTGGCGATTCATTTCATATATGATATCATACATGTTTCAATGCCATTCTCCCAAATCATCCCACCCTCTCCCTATATAATCTTAGTTTTATATTTGATATTCCTTGGGTTCAGAAGTTGGGTCTGATTTAACTTTGAGTTCTTTACTAAGTCTATTTCTATACTTTTTTATTGTGTAATCAATATTTGTTTCACCTTGCAAACTTCTGTGCATCTTCAGATATCAGCTAACAATCATTTCTTCAAGAAATCTTTCCTAATACCTCAGACTCAGGAAGGATATTGGTGTTTTAACATCTAGTCCTTGCCGAACATTGCATTAATGAAAATTATACATAATTTGCCACAGAAGTACTTGCTGGTAGAATATAAAATCATGAAGGCTAGATCTAGATCTCCTTTGTCTATTGTTTTTCTACAAAAAAAATTAACACAACACCTGGTACATGACTGGTTGTTAAATAGTTATTGAGTGAATAAGAGGATAAAGGATTAACTAATGAGTAAAGAGAAGAATCCCCTTTCAGAATGAAAGTCATCTGGTAAAAAATGGAAATTAACAGTCATTCCTAAATTGGTCCATGACCTTGCTTTCTTCATAAGATTTTGCCAGGATCAACAGAACAAGAAAGGTGAGGAAATGATGTGGAAAAAGTGTTTCAAGCATTTTGATTGCAAGGCAGAGTGAAAGACTCCTGAGAGATTCAGTTCAGTTCAGTTCAATTGCTCAGTCATGTCTGACTCTACGTGACCCCATGAACTGCAGCACGCCAGGCCTCTCTGTCCATCACCAACTCCCAGAGTCTACCCAAACTCATGGCCATTGAGTCGGTGATGCCATCCAACCATCTCATCTTCTGTTGTCCCCTTCTCCTCTGGCCCTCAGTCTTTCCCAGCATCAGGGTCTTTTCCAATGAGTCAGCTCTTCGCATCAGATGGCCACACTATTGGAGTTTCAGCTTCAACATCCATCCTTCCATGAACACCAAGGACTGTTCTTCTTTAGGATGGACTGGTTGGATGTCCTTGCAGTCCAAGGGACTCTAAAGAATCTTCCCTAACACCACAGTTCAAAAGTTTCAATTCTTTGGCACTCAGCTTTCTTTAGAGTCTGACTCTCACATCTATACATGACTACTGGAAAAATCATAGCCATGACTAGATGGACCTTTGTTGGCAAAGTAATGTCTCTGCTTTTTAACATGCTGTCTAGGTTGCTCATAACTTTCCTTCCAAGGAGTAAACGTAATTTCATGGCTGCAATCACCATCTGCAGTGATTTTGGAGCCCCCCAAAATAAAATTAGCCACTGTTTCCACTGTTTCCCCATCTATTTGCCATGAAGTGGTGGGACCAGATACCATGATCTTAGTTTTCTGAATGTTGAGCTTTAAGCCAACTTTTTCACTGTCCTCTTTCACTTTCAACCAGAGGCTCTTTAGTTCTTCTTCACTTTCTGCCATAAGGGTGGTGTCATCTGCATATCTGAGGTGACTGATATTTCTCCTGGCAATCTTGATTCCAGCTTGTGCTTCTTCCAGCCCTGCGTTTCTCGTGATGTACTTGGTATATAAGTTAAATAAGCAGGGTGACAATATACAGCCTTGACGTACACCTTTTCCTATTCGGAACCAGTCTGTTGTCCATGTCCAGTTCTAACTGTTGCTTCCTGACCTGCATACAGATTTCTCAAGAGGCAGGTCAGGTGGTCTGGTACTCCCATCTCTTGAAGAATTTTTCACAGTTTATTGTGATCCACACTTCAAAGGCTGTGGCATAGTTAATAAAGCAGAAATAGTCGTTTTTCTGGAACTCTCTTGCTTTTTTGATGATTCAGCGGATGTTGACAATTTGATCTCTGGTTCCTCTGCCTTTTCTAAATCCTGCTTGAGTGAGCATCTGGAAGTTCACAGTTCACATATTGCTGAAGCCTGGCTTGGAGAATTTTGAGCATTACTTTACTAGCAATGGCAACCCACTCCAGTATTCTTGCCTGGAAAATCCCATGGATGGAGGAACCTGGTAGGCTGCAGTCTATGGGGTTGGAAAGAATCAGCCATGAATGAGCGACTTCACTTTCATTTTACTAGCATGTGAAATGAGTGCAATTGTGTGGTAGTTTGAGCTTTCTTTTGCATTTCCTTTTTTGGGGATTGGAATGAAAACAGATCTTCTCCAGTTTGTGGCCACTGCTGAGTTTCCAAATTTGCTGACACATTGAGGGCAGCACTTTCACAGTATCATCTTTCAGGATTTGAAATAGCTCAACTGAAATTCCATCACCGCCACCAGCTTTATTAGTAGTGATGCTTCCTCAGGCCTACTTGACTTCTCATTCCAGGATGTCTGCCTCTAGCTGAGTGATCACATCATCGTGATAAACTAATCATGAAGATCTTTTTTTGTACAGTTCTATATTCTTGCCACCTCTTCCTAATATCTTCTGCTTATGTCAGGTCCATATATTTTCTGTCCTTTATTGAGTCCATCATTGCATTAAGTGTTCCCTTGGTATCTCTAATTTCTTTGAAGAGATCTCTAGTCTTTCCCATTGTATTGTTTTCCTCTATTTCTTTGCATTGATCACTAAGGAAGGCTTTCTTATCTCTCCTTGCTCTTCTTTGGAACTCTGCATTCAAATGGGTATATTGTTCCTTTTCTCCCTTGCTTTTCGCTTCTCTTCTTTTCTCAGCTATTTAAGCCCTCCTCAGACAGCTATTTGCTTTTTTTCATTTCTCTTTCTTGGGGATGGTCTTGATTCCTGTCTCCTGAACAATGTCACGAACCTCTGGCCATAGTTCATCAGACACTCTATGAGATCTAGTCCCTTAAATCTATTTCTCACACAGATCAGTCATCTGGGAAAAAAACCAAGGACCTTGAGGCTCTGAATTCTAGATATGATAAAAAGGTAGGAATGAGGAATATAGGGAGTCAGATTACATTGTTAAAGCCAAACTTTATCTTGTTTGCTATTTGACCACAGTTCAGTTCAATTCAGTCACTGAGTCATGTTCGACCCTTTGCGACCTCATGGACTGCAACACGCCAGGTCTCCCTGTCCATCACCAACTCCCAGAGTTTACTCAGACTCATGTCCATTGAGTCGGTGATGCCAGCCAACCATCTCATCTTCTGTCGTCCCTTTCTCTTCTCGCCTTCACTCTTTCCCAGCATCAGGTTCTTTTCCAATGAGTCAGCTCTTCACATCAGGTGGCCAAAGTATTGGAGCTTCAGCTTCAACATCAGTCCTTCCAATGAACACTCAGTAGTGATCTACTTTTGGATGGACTGGTTGGATCTCCTTGCAGTCCAAGGGACTCTCAAGAGTCTTCTCCAACACCAAAGTTCAAAAGCATTAATTCTTCAGCACTCAGCTTTCTTTATAGTCCAACTATATTTGACCACATCTCTCATTGGAGAAGAAAATGGAAACCCACTCCAGTGTTCTTGTCTGGAGAATCCCAGGGATGGGGGAGCCTGGTGGGCTGCCGTCTCTGGGGTTGCACAGAGTCAGACATGACTGAAGTGACTTAGCAGCAGCAGCAGCAGCAGTAGCAGCAGTTCCCTCTATGAGGGCTACCCTGGTAGCTAAGCTGGTAAAGAATTTGCCTACAATGTGGGAGACCTGGGTTTGATTCCAGGGTTGAGAAGATCTCCTGGAGAAGGGAATGGCTACTCACTCCAGAAGAATAGCAAGGAGACATAAGAAATACGCCCTGGGATCAATGCAAAGAAATAGAGGGAAACAATACAATGGGAAAGACTAGAGATCTCTTCAAGAAAATTAGAGATACCAAGGGAACATTTCATGCAATGATGAGCACAATAAAGGACAGAAATGGTAGGGAACTAACAGAAGCAGAAGACAGTAAGAAGAGGTGGAAAGAATACACAGAAGAATTATAGAAAAAAGATCTTCATGACCCAGATAATACAATGGTGTGATCACGCGCTTAGAGGCAGACATCCAGGAAAGCGAAGTCAAGTGGGCCTTAGGAAGTATCACTATGAACAAAGCTGGTGGAGGTGATGGAATTCCAGTTGAGCTATTTCAAATCCTAAAAGATGATCCTGTGAAAGTGCTTCACTCAATATGCCAGCAAATTTTGAAAGCTCAGAAGTGGCCACAGGATGGGAAAAGTTCAGTTTTTGTTCCAATCTCAGAGAAAGGCAATGTCAAAGAATGTTCAAACTACCACACAGTTGCACTCATCTCACATGCTAAGAAAGTAATGCTCAAAATTCTCCAAGCCAGGTTCAGTAGTACATGAACCCTGACCTTCCAGATGTTCAAGTTGGATTTAGAAAAGTCAGAGTAACCAGAAATCAAATTGTCAACATCCTTTAGATCATCAAAAAAGCAAGAGAGTTTCAGAAAAACATCTACTTCTACCATATTGACTATACCAAAGCCTTTGACTGTTTGGATCTCTACAAACTGTGGAAAACTTTTCAAGAGATGGGAATACCAAATCACCTGACCTGCCTCAGAAGCAACAGTTAGATCTGAACATGGAATACTAGACTGGTTCCAAATCAAGAAAGGAGTACATTAAGATTGCATATTGTCACCCTGCTTGCTTAACTTATATGCAAAGCACATCATGAGTAATGCTGGGCTGGATGAAGCAAAACCTGGGATCAAGATTGCAGGGAGAAATATCAATAACCTCAGGTATTCAGATGAACCACACTTATGGCAGAAAGTAAAGAAGAACTAAAGAGCCTCTTGATGAAAGTGAAAGAGGAGAGTGAAAAAGTTGACTTAAAACTCAACATTCTAAAAACTAAGATCATGGTATCTGGTCCCATCACTTCATGGCAAATAGATGGGAAACAATGGAAACAGTGAAAGACTTTATTTTGGGGGGCTCCAAAACTGTAGATTGTGAATGTAGCCATGCAATTAAAAAATGTTTGTTCCTTGGAAGAAAAATATGACCAACCTAGACAGCATATTAAAAAACAGAGACACTACTTTGCCAACAAAGATGCATCTAGTCAAAGCTATGGTTTTTCCAGTGGTCATGTATGGATGTGAGAGTTGGACTCTAAAGAAAGCTGAGTGCCAAAGAATTAATTCTTTTGAACTGTGGTGTTGGAGAAGACTCTTGAGAATCCCTTGGACTGCAAGGAGATCCAACCAGTCCATCCTAAGGAAGATCAGCCCTGGATATTCATTGGAAGGACTAATGTTGAAGCTGAAACTCTAATACTTTAACCACCTGATGCAAAGAACTGACTCATTTGAAATGACCTTAATGCTGGGAAAGATTGAAGGTGGGAGGAGGTTGGGGTGACAGAGGATGAGTTGTTTGGATGGCATCACCAACTCGATAGACATGAGTTTGAATAACCTCCAGGAGCCGGTGGTGGACAGGGAAGACTGGAGTGTTGCAGTCCATGGGGTCTCAAAGAGTCTGACACATCTGAATGACTGAACTGAACTGCACTGAACCCACTCCAGTGCTCTGGCCTGGAGAATTCCATGAACTGTATAGTCCATGGGGTCACAAAGAATCAGACAGAACTGAGCAACTTTCACTCCACCAATGAGGAATGCATTTGGGCTGTCTCAGAACTCTTACACATAAACCATGGTTTACTTTCAGAAAACAAGACCAATGGTTGTAATGGCCCTGTAGATGTTTTTCCCTTGAGTTCTTGACAGCATTGTGGGCAGTGAAGAACACATGGACTCTCCTTTCTAACCTCATCATGATCAGGCTTAACTCACAGTATGTGTGTGCTTGTGTGTGTGTGTATGTGTGTGTGTGTATGTATATATATACACTTGGATTTTTGTTGATAAATAAACATGTATTCCATTTGCCAGGTGGCAATATGTGTTGTTTTGTATTAGTATTTTTTAACATTCAAAGAGGGTGAAATTTGGCATCAGAATATCTAAGTTCAAGTCCTGTGTAAACCACTTATAAAGTTAACTGTTGAAAACTCACTTGGTCCGAGTTTTACCATCTCCAAAACTAAAGATAGTAGAAAAAGCTGCCTCAGAGATATTGTAAAGAGTAAATTAGGAAGTCAATCCAAAAGCACTTTGTAGGTGATAAGTCAAAACCCCTATGATTAGCTGTGTTCATTGTGACAGGCCATGCTCAGTAAAGAACTTTGTTAAGGAAGTTATTGATAAGGCTATGGGCTTTTACTTGTCAATACTTTATCTGAGGCAGATTAAAAAAAAATCTCCATCATTATCTAAATAATTGATTTTAGTAGTAAAAGTGATTTAGAAGAAAGCATCTAGTATTAGAAGGGTACTAAACACAGGTACTCACTCAAAGACTGGTTGAGTTTCACGGATGTTAGGTCAGAAATCTGGGGGACATTCTCAATTGTTGTGAAGTCAGGTCATCACCAGATGTACTTAGAGTGCCTCCTTTTTACATGGTGTATTGAAATTTAGGAAAAATAATTGGCTTACTTTTCCAGGTCAAACTATATATTCATACATAGTCTTAGCTTTCTCATAGCGGAATATTATGTTTATTTTTTATGTCACTTATTTATGATGAGATCCTTAAGGCCCACAGGTCCAGTGAAGTTTCTGCTAAAGGAATCTTCAAAGTAGTTTGTGACCCCAGGGAGCACTTTGCCATCTCATCAAACAACCGTGAGTGCAGAGCACAGGCCGAGCATCATCAGTGCTCTTTTCTAATTGAAGCTCTTCCAAGTGGACATACCACTTAGCTAGTGTCTGCGTCCTCATCTAGAAAATGAGGCATTTGTTTCAACTAGCATTTACTGAGCACCCGCTACAGTCAAGGAATTGTGCAAGGGGACAGATGATGGTTCCAGGATGTATCTGATGGTAGAACACATCTTAAAACCAGTGTTGTGCTTTGGGAATCTTGAAGATGATTTCTTCTACTCTCAACCCATTTTCTGCATGTTTTTTCTCCTTCTATTCTTTCCTTTGTTTACAACAGGATATGTTAAACATATATGTACACAAGGCCCCACTTCAGAGTATCTACAATGGCATTTCCTGGGCCTAGAAATTTGTTACCATAGATATTTCCGTCACTTGAACACTTGATACATTCCAACTTCAGTTCAACTGTCACCTCTTCAGAAGTTGACTTGCCTAGCTCTGCTATCTGAAGTAACATTCCCCTTTATTCTTTAGTCATTTATCTAGCCTATTTCTCTTCATAATTCTCTCTATCCAACATCAAGATAACTGCGAAAGTCATCAAAATCAAGGAATATCTGAAAAATTGTCAGAACCAAGAGGTGCTTAAAGAGACATGTAATGTGGTATTTTGGGTGGTATCTTGAAGCTTTAGGTAAAAACTAAGCAACTCTGAATAAATTATGAATTTGGTAAATAATTTTATATTACTAATTGATGTTAAAAATAGAGAAAATGGTGAAAGGAAGCCCCCTGTACTGTCCTTATAATTATTCTATAAGTCTAAAACTAAAACAAAAAGTTTATTTTAAAAATATTTGTGTGTGGCTTCCCAGGTGTCACTACTGGTAAAGAACACACCTGTCAATGCAGGAGTCATGAGACGTGGATTTGATCCCTGGGTTGGGAAGAGTCCCTGGAAGAGGGCATGGCAACCCACTCCAGAATTCTTGCTTGAGAATTCATGGAAGAGTCTTGCAAAGAGTCAGACCTCATTGAAGAGACTTGGCATGCATGCACAGATTATTTATATTCAACCTCCCTTGAAACTCTTATTCACTGGTTTATTACCAGTCTTAGGACAATGCCTGGCACACAATGGACATTTATAAATATTTGTCTAATTAATCAATCAATCATTTGTGTCATTTATACTTCATGCAAATCCTGTGTTGAGTTCTAAGATCTTGAACAACATTTGCTAAGTTATACAAAAAGCAAGATTTAGAACTAGGATTAAAACTCAGTTCAATCCAATTCCAGAGTTTGTATATTTAATCAGTACTTAGGACTAAAAAGGGAAGTCAGAGTACTGAATTTGTATTGTAGGTGCAATAAGGAATTATGGAAGGTTTTGAGCAGAGATAATAGAAAAGTGGATCTTTAACATGAAGAAGGGCAGAGCCAGTGATGGCCAGGCCAATCTGAAGTTTATGACAGTGATACAAATGCAAAGAAATGAGATCTAAACTAGACTGCTTTAGGAATAAAAAAAAAGAGAGAGAGAGGCATATAGGAGATATTTTAACGTAGGACCATCAAGTAGTTCATCAATGTAGGACTTACAAGTAATTCAAGGTAGTGAGTAAGTAGAAAAAAATGAAGGTTAGATTGAAGTTATGGATCTGAAGGACTAGAAGAATGTTAATATCATCAATTAGAATGCGGAATGGGCTTCCCTGGTAGCTCAGCCAGTAAAGAATCCACTTGTAATGCAAGAGACCTTGGTTTGATCCCTGGGTTGGGAAGATCCTCTGGAGGAGGGTGTGGTAACCCACACCAGCATTCTTGCCTAGAGAATCCCCGTGGAGAGAGGAGCCTAGTAGGCTACAGTTCATGGACTCTCACAGAGTCAGACACAACTGAGCGACTAACCACAGCACAGAAAGGAGAATAGTAATTTCTCTCTGACCTTCCTATATATTCACGTTTCATTTGGTTATCATAAGCAGTAAATAAATCACAAATATAGAAAATAGGATATTTTTGAACAGTTGAAAAGATTAAGTAAAATACAAATTACTTTCATAAGGATTTTTTATTTATACGATTTCTAGGTGAAAAAGCAAAAGCACATATTGCTTAGTATATGCTTTGCTTTATCTGACAGAGCATTACAAAAGGTTTAATTTTTCCATGTCTTAGTTATAAAACTTTGGTAATCAAAAAAATTAAAATCCCTATAGGTAGCATATTGAGACCTTTGCTTTTCACATCAGTGTTGGAGTTACTAAACAATAATTATTACTGTTACTTAATATCTACCTGAGACTAACATACTTACAATATACAGAACAAATGCAAGATGTTGCCCTGGGGCAAGAAGATTTTTTTATAATCAATAGTCTATCATTAGCATAATGTTTATTTTATGCATCTGCAGACATTTTATCACTTGAATTGCGGTTTATAAATATTAACCTATTGATCTTTGAGCTCTTCTTTCCACCATAATTTCTGATAAACATCATCACTTCTTTATTTATATGTAAAGGACAAAACAATAAAGCAAATCTCTAGGTATTTGATGACTAGATATGGTTAGAGAGGATTCAGGATTCAAGGATGTCTAACTATATAAATTCCTTAAGTTTTCTTAAAGCCTTATATTCCAGTGTATCCATAAAATCCAAGCTGATAATATGCTGTTTCAGATAAAAATGTAGAATGAGTACAATAACATATATACTTTATCAGGCATTATGACTTGTGAACTGCATATGCTTTGTAAATTATCAAATGACAGGCTGAAAATGTACTTGGCTTGTTTCAGAAACATCTACTGCCATTTATTTTCTTTTACATTTACTTTTTCAAGATTTTGCAGCAATTTACCCACTCCAGTATTCTTGCCTGCAGAATCCCAGGGATGGGGGAGCCTGGTGGGCTGCCGTCTATGGGGTTGCACAGAGTCAGACACGACTAAAGTGACTTAGCAGCAGCAGCAATTTATTAAGCAAGATTTCCTGAATTCTTTCCTGGAAACATGTCTTTTCATTCTTTTTGAAATTTATTACTCTAGATAGCAGTCTGATTTCATTTAGGTAGCAAAAAATCAATTCTTTGAATGACCAAAATAATATATCCTTAAAAATAATTTTAAATTCCATTTAGAAGAATCCAAGAAACCCACTATCTTTCAAAAAAAATTTTTTATTCAGTTTGTGTGGATTTCCTGATAAAACACTTACTTGGTCCATTATTTCTCTAATTTATTTTGCTAAAGTAATCCTGACACAAGATTGATGTCTGAGACTAGCATTTGAGTTATATTTAATGAAAATTTAGAGCACAAAAGCACTTCAATTATTCATATTTCCTAATTTATACTGAAAAATGGGGGTACATATGTGTGTTCCTTTGATAGGGTTCAAATTAGGAGCGAGCTTTTGAAAATTGGTCCTTTGTATCTTCAACACATGTCTTTTAACCAGCTTATCTGGAGCAAAACAGAGACTTTTAAATCAAACTTCTGTTTCATCTATTTTTTTCTTTATTATAGAAATGAATAAAGTAATTTTGTATGGAAACTTAAATGCTTATCAAATTGGGAAGTAATAAGCACAACAATAAAACCATTTGTTAAAAATTCCATATATTACTATATTATTATGACTAGAGTGATACATTTGTCTTTTCATAGGGAATTACATGAATTTCTACAACTGTGAACCCAGATATGCCAGGTCTGTGCAAGACAAAGGACCACAAATTATGTCGAGTTGAACTTACTGAAATTTGTTTATACAAAGGGACTTTAGAACTGGGAACCACAGCCACCATTTCAGCCCTTGCAACATAGAAAAGCCTCAGTAACATGTTTGACAAATCCACATTCAGTTCCATGTGGTCATTTATTCTCCCTATGTCTTTGAAAGTAAAATACTGTGAAGGCAACATTTGAGGTTTTAGTGACAAATTACTTTTCTCAATGGAATCAAAGGCTGTGGTCATCTGCAATGAGATAGATGAGCCACAGCTGGCTTTCATAATAATCAATCCTGATTACAGCAGGACTGTGACACTTCTGGATTGATTCTGAGGACCTGCTGTGACAAACAATACTGACCAATTCAGTCACATTGACAACAAGTTATTTCAATACAAACACTACCTCATGTCATCAGAGGGAAAGGAAAAGCTGGAAACCATCCATACACTTGGTTAATAGTGGAAACATGAAAATTATGAAAATCCAAAATTGGAGACCTAAACGATTAATAGATGGTATGCCAAAACTTAGAGGACCTCTATGTTATATCAGTTAAATGGGGGATCAGTTAATGGGTAGTTTATCAGGGACTTGTACCATTTCTGCCTCAAGGAAATGGCTTACCTACCAACAATTCCTGCTGTATGAACAGTAAACCCCTAGATTCCATATTTTCTCTTTTATCTCCTAGACATAACTGATTCAATTGTGGGTGGAAACCAATGGAAAGGCAGACATTTCATAAGCATGGTTGTGACTTTGTGGCCTAAGCCAATCAAGTTCCTCTGTTGGGATTTCATAATGAAGCGTCTAAGACACTGAATTAGTTAGATGTGGAGAATTAAGCTTAACGTTATATAATCTCTAAGGTTGTATAAACTGTTATAGCCAAAATTAGTGGCAGAAAAAGAAAAATAGTAATGGTTAACAAATGTTGAATATTTACGTTAGAACCTCTGCTAAATGGTTATCATCCACTATTTTAAAAAAAAATTTATTGAACTATAGTTGCTTTACAATGTTGTGTTAGTTTCTACTATACAACAAAGTAAATCAGCCATACTTACATATATATCCCCTCTTTTTTGAATTTACTTCCCTTTTAGGTCACCACAGAGAACCGAGGTAGGATTCCCTAACCACTATCTATTTTCAGCCTCACATCAGTATTAAACCTGTTGGTAGATGCTGTTATCATCTTTGTATGACTGATGAAAACATTGAAATTTGAAGTAACTAAATTCCATTTATATCCCTATGTGTAAAATGAAGAAAAATTCAAAGTTTAATTCTGTTGAAGTTTTCTGGGAATATACAGGGAGTGGAGAGGTGGAGAAAGAAAGAGAGAAAGCAGATAGAAGCAGAAATGACCACTCTGTGCTCAGTCGCCTTCTTTTCTTATAGCTTCTGAGCTGCAGTTCCCAAGTTTGTCGTTGGGTTCTCATGAACATATGCTGTGTCTCTGGATGGATTTGCTGTATACAATACTTTGGTTAGAACTATTGAGAGAAGTAACATAAACGTAGTAACATAAACCTAATACTATGTAGAAATTATTCGTTTCTTTAGATGTTCATCTCAATGTTTGATAGTCACTTTGCTATCAGAAATCTGTTTCTTTGACTATACAATATCTTGTAATTTCAATTAAATGTGAAGCTTTGATTTTTTTCAGCAATTTTCTACCTTTCTATTTACAAGGAACACCCAAAATCAAATAGGAAAAGCTTTATTTACCTATTATTAATAATCTATATGATATGTGATTATACATATGTTTTTTCTTCCCTCTAGAATTACTTTCATATTGTGAGATTTTAAATTTTGCTCCAAATGAGCAGGTCTCTGATGCCTTCAGTCCTCTGTAATATATCAGTATTTTAAATAAAACCCCAATTTGCAGATAGCAAAGCTGGTCCTTTTCCTCACTTTAGCAACTAAATAAACTGTTACTCTAAAGATGAGAAGTTGGAGAATATATACCCAAACTTCTCAAGGCCTGAATAAAGCTGCAAAAGAAGAAAGCCAGAATAAAATTCAGATAGTCTGAAATTTCTGAAGAATTCCGTTTTCTTATATAGTATTGACTTTCAAAGGAGACCAAAACTTCTGTATTATCTTACAGCTTGTATTATTTGTGCATTTCAGTGTTAATGATTTTATTATCCTATGCTTTGTTTGAGGGTGGAAGTTTTAACTCCATTGTCAAGTTAGACAAATTCAAGTTTTACTACTAAAAGGTAAGATTCTCCAAGGGCTCCATCACTAGTTGTGTGTCTCAGCCTGGGCAGGGCCTCCATACTGATTGGTAGCCTGTCAACAATCAGCGTTTCTTTTCCAGAGGTCACTACTGCTATGTTTGGCAGTAGTTAACTGTTTAAGCACATCTAGGATACTAGACAGAGACGGCAATGGCACCCCACTCTTGCCTGGAAAATCCCATGGATGGAAGAGCCTGGTGGGCTGCAGTCCATGGGGTCGCTGAGAATTGGACACGACTGAGCGATTTCACTTTCACTTTTCACTTTCATGCATTGGAGAAGGAAATGGCAACCCACTCCAGTCTCTCACCTGGAGAATCCCAGCGATGGGGGAGCCTGGTTGGCTTCCATCTATGGGATCACACAGAGTCAGACAAGACTGAAGTGACTTAGCAGCAGCAGCAGTAGCAGGATACTAGAAGAGCAATTTAAGATGTATAATGAGACATAAAAATTGTTCTTTAGCATTTTCTATTGTTTACATAATGCTTCACCATCATTCTCTCTAAAACTGTTTATCTTTAAAGAGGATGAGAGGGTGGAAGAAAAGGTTATTTATTGCAAAAATGTAAAGACCTTCTTTATTATCTTTGATATTGTTCCCAAACTCTGTGTCATTATAGACAAATTGTTGAGAAGATTTGTAGATAATCTTCTCACAGTTGTCTTCTTCTCATTCCACTCTACTTTTTTCTTAGAATAATGTCCCCCAGTATAATGAAATTTTAAGCATGTTAACAGACCTTATCATTGATCTTTCTTGATGTTAAAAAAACATTTAATCTATATGCTGTATTTAAAAATATAAAATCATTTAAATATACATACATTTATTAATATATTTTACATAATTCTATTCATTTAATAGCATATTTTTAAGGATCAATGACCATTTTGGAATTCTTTGAGTATAGGTCTTTTGCTACAACTCCCACAAAATACCTACCTTCTTAATATGATTCAAATATATTATATAAATTATACATTGAATATATGCATAGTGGAATATCAAGTATAGCATTTTCTTTTTTCTTAGAGTGTTGTACATGGTTCCAAAGCTAAGATCCACAGATGCTAGAACATCTGTGTAGAATGTGTCAAAAGGCTGTGAAACTGACTTAGCAACTATACGCTGAGGGTATATAAAACTAAGTCAGGAGACTGAGAGAAAAGGGGTGCTTTGAAGGTAGTTGTAGGTGGGATCAAATGAAGGAACTTCTTGACAGCGATGCAAAATGCCTGGTATATGTCTCCTGGAGTTTGAGAGTAGGCACAGGGAGAAATTCCAAGAAAGAGGTTAGCCAAGCACAGCAAGGAGAAGAGCTGTGCCTTCAGGATACATGCTCTACCACCAAACAAGGTGGGGAAGTAGTAGTGAAGGGCAAAAATAAAGGCATTTTTCTTTGGGTTAAGAAAACTCACCGAGGGTAGCTAGTCTTGAGTCAGTCTGAGAAGGATCTAAGGAGCAATGGAGTTATGTCTCTGAAAGCAAAGCTGATGGATGAATTAGCCAGGCAGTAGAACAAAGGACTAGTCCATCAGGAGAGCTTCAAGAGGAGGGTTTCTGAAGAACCCAGAGAACTTCTCCCTAAATGAAATAGTCAACACTCGTGTATCCTCCACACCCAGAAAGCGCCTGCTCTAGTTTGCACTGGCATCTTCAAATATCACCTCTGTCGCTTCTTACCGTACTCCGAGAGAAGAGGTATACAATAGTAAAACAGAAGAAGAGTGAGGAAGTCAGCCATGACCCTCTTCCTCATTGTGATTTGGTCAACTGAGTCAGGCCCAAACTGTTGCTTCTGCCTTTTAAAAAATTTTGTTTTTAATTGAAGGATAATCGCTTTAAAGTATTGTGTTGGTTTCTGCCATACGCAAACAAAAATCAGCCATAAGTATACGTATGCCCCTCCCTATTGAACCTATCTCCGACCTCCCACCCCTGCCCACCCCTACAGCTTGTCACAGAGCCCCAGTTTGAGATCCTTAAGTCATGTGGCAAATTCCCACTGTCTATCTGTTTTACATGTGGCAGTGTGTATGTTTCTGTGCCACTCTCTCCGTTCTTCCCACCCTCTCCTTCCTCCCAACCCCCACCCCTCCCCAGTGCATAAGTCTGTTCTCTATGTCTGCATCACCATTGCTGCCCTGAAAATAGGTTCCTCAGTACTGTCTTTCTAGGTTCTATACATATGCATTAATATGTGACTTTTGTTTTTCTCTTTCTGACTGACTTAACTCTTGTATAAAAGGCTCTAGGTTCATCCACTTCGTTAGAACTGACTCAAATGTGTTTCCTTTTTATGGCTGAGTACTGAAACTCCAATACTTTGGTCACCTCATGCGAAGAGTTGACTCATTGGAAAAGACTCTGATGCTGGGAGGGATTGGGGGCAGGAGGAGAAGGGGACGACAGAGGGTGAGATGGTTGGATGGCATCACCAACTCGATGGACGTGACTTTGAGTGAATTCCAGGAGTTGGTAATGGACAGGGAGGCCTGGCATGCTGTGATTCATGGGGTGGCAAAGAGTTGGACATGACTGAGCGACTGAACTGAACTGAACTGAACTGATCTGAATATTCCGTTGTATATATGTACCACAGCTTCTCTATCCATTCATCTGTCAACGGACATCTAGGTTGCTTTCGTGTCCTGGCTATTGTGAATAGTGCCGCAGTGAACATTGGAGTGCATGTGTCTTTTTCAATTATGGTTTTCTGAGGTATATGCCCAGTCGTGGGATTGTTGGGTCATATGGTAGTTTTATTCCTAGTTTTTTAAGGAATCTCCATACTGTCTTCCATAGTGCTGTTAAAATGCTTCTGCTTTTTTAAATGAGAGCAGAGAATGAGACCGAATTTGATTTTGTAATCTGGAACAAGATTATGAGTTATCTAAAGAGTGACATGAAATGTGTAGATATAAGCCCATGAGTTTATATTTGAGACAGGCAGAACAATTAGAGAAATTGAGGAAAAGAAGAAAATCGTGTGCTCCACTTACCCTACAAAGTCTAACTCCTTGAGTATAAACATACTTTTGAAATGTCTATGCAGGTTTAAACTAAAATAAGCTGGTTAAAAATAACAATGACAATAAATATGCACAAATTGTACTGAAGTAATATTGCATATTCACTTTAAATGTTTTCAGAAAGAGTAAAGTGTCTCCTTGTGAAAAATATTGTAAAGATAAGGCAGAAGAAGAGGGCTAGAGAGTGCTGGAGGCAGAGTGCTCTCCTACTTTCAGGGATGGCAACTATAACAAGGTGCCATTTGAGTAGAGACCCGACAGGCTGATCGAGTGCCTGTTCAGTTAAGGGAAGCTCATTTCAAGCACAGGTTGCAACACGTATAAAGGCCTGAGACTTGGACATGCTAATTGTGTTCAAGGACCAATGAGGTGGCCCAGGGGCTGGGATGGCTAGAGACAGAAACAGGAGGTAAAAGGTATGGTCAGGGAGATAACAGGTCAAGAAGAGCCTCAAAGGCAATAGAAGAACTTTGTATTCTACTCTGGTAGAATGCTATTGGAGGGTAAAGCAAAGGAGTGATGTGATCTAGTGTACATCTCTAAATGCTCACTCTCGTGTTCTGCTGTTTTTTAATTACTGTGTATGTTGTAGGGTCACAGAGGGCATGCACTGTCCAATTGACTGTTTACTATACTTGCTCTATTGTCTAACATCAGTCCTGCTTCACTCATTCACTTTTTGGCCTATGACAGTACTTGAATTTGTGACCCTTATTCCAGGCTCTTACAATTTGTGCCTTTTACTACACAATAAGAAACCACTCTTCAGACTTAAACTCAAGCTTCTGCTCTCATGTTTCATTTCTTATTTCAATGCACCAGGTTTCCCCAGATATAACCATGTTCACATTTTCAATTATAAAGCAGTACTAAAACTTCCTCATCTACTGGGACTTTCTATGGTACACAGAATAGTTTAGGAGAAGCAACAGCTAGAACTGGACATGGAACAACAGACTGGTTCCAAATTGGGAAAGGAGTACGTTAAGGCTGTGTATTGTCACTTTGCTTATTTAACTTATATGCAGAGTACATTAGGAGAAATGCAGAGCTGGATGAAGCACAAGCTGGAATCAAGATTGCAAGGAGAAATATCAATAACCTCAGATATGTGGATAACTCTACCCTCATGACAGAAAGCTAAGAGGACCTAAAGAGCCTCCTGGTGAAAGTGAAGGAGGAGAGTGAAAAAGCTGGCTTAAAACTCAACATTCAAAAAACTAAGATAATGGCATTCAGTCCCATCACTTCATGAGAATAGATGGGGAAACAATGGAAACTGACTTTATTTTCTTGGGCTTCAAAATCACTGGAGATGGTGACTGCAGCCATGAAATTAAAAGACACTTGCTCCTTAGAAGAAAGGCTATGACAAACTTAGACAGCATATAAAGCAGAGACATTAGTTTACCAACAATGGTTCATCTAGCCAAAGCTATAGTTTTTTCCAGTAGTCATGTATGGATGTGAGAGTTGGACTATAAAGAAAGCTGAACGCTGAAATATTGATGCTTTTGAACAGTGGTGTTGGAGAAGAGTCCCTTGGACTGCAAGGAGATCAAATCAGTCAATCCTAAAGAAAATCAGTTTTTAATATTCATTGAAAGGACTGATGCTGAAGCTCCAATATTTTGGCCACCTGATGGGAAGGACTGACTCATCAGAAAAGACCCTGGTGCTGGGAAAGATTGAATGCAGGAGGAGAAAGGGATGACAGAGGATGAGAAGGTTGGATGGCACCACTGACTTGATGGACATGAGTTTGAGCAAGATCTGGGATTTGGTGTTGGACAAGGAAGCCTGGCATGCTGCAGTCCTTGGGGTTGCAAAGAGTCAGATGTGCCTGAGCAACTAAACTGAACTAAAGAAATCAGATACTCCAGAAGTCTTGATCTTGTTGCCAACTAGAGACCAGGTTGGTTCCAGAGATCATTGTAAGTTCTCTTGAAGAAGAGTCAGACAGACCTGGAACAAGACATGCCTAGATAAGTCCATCTGTAGGGAATGAGGACATCATAAAATGAACATCATAAAATACATTCCCTGACTCTGAGGTGTGTGTTCATAGAAATGAAATCAATTCAAAGTTCACTTCCAAGGCAGAATTGAGGAGGGGAAAAATTCTCCAAACAACTTAAATGTGTGTAGAAGTGGGGAGAAGGTGGTCCCCATTTGTTCTGGTAATGGCATGTGTATATGTCAAGTTAGGGGAGAGAAAAAGGACCTTGGGTTTCCTTTTCTTACAACATTCCCTCCCTTCTGCTTTCTCCTTGGTATCAAGTATGGTGGAAATGTCACTTCTGGAAGTATACCTACTAAAGAACAAATTAGATTCTCCAACTTAACACTGTATAGAAGATCAAATTTATCATATTTTGGCATTTTAGTTCACCCTGTTATAGAATTCCCAGCAGTATCTCAGCAATACTCCAGAACTGAGATCACAGAGTCTATAAAATTCTCCAAGCAAATTCAACTCTTATTTTCTCTGTTTAATATATATTAGCAGATAGATTTGTTAAGCATACACCATGTTTCAAGCACTCTGGTCTCTGGATATTAGGCCTTGGATATAACAAGGTTAATAAGGACTATTTTGTCCTTGATGAATACATGTTCTACTAGAGTACACAGAACCATAAATAGATAAGTGGTGATGACATCTAGTAAGTGTTATTGTTTTTGTTCAGTTGCTAACTCATGTCTGACCGTTTGCAACTCCATGGACTGGAGCACACCAGGCTCCTCTGTTCTCAACTTTCTCCCAGAGGTTTTTCAAATTCATGTCCATTGAGTTGGTGATGCTGTCTAACCATCTTATTCTCTGTTTTCCCCTTCTCTTTTCGCCTTCAATCTTTCCCAGCATCAGGGTCTTTTCCAATGAGTCAGATCTTTGCATCAGGTGGCCAAAGTATTGGAGCTTCAGCATCAGTCCTTCCAATGAATGTTCAGGATTGATTTCTCTTAGGGTTGACTGGTTTGATACCTTTGCAGTCCAAGAGACTCTCAACAGTTACACACTCAAGTCTCCTGCATAGCAGGTGCATTCCTGACTGAGCCACCAGGGAAGTAATAAAGAAGTATGCGTGAAAGCGAAACTGCTAGTCGCTCAGTCTTGTCCAACTCTGTGACTCCGTGGACTGTAGCCCGCCAGATTCCTCTGTCCTTGGGATTCTCCAAGCAAAAATACAGGAGTGAGTAGTCACACCCTTCTCCAGGGGATCTTCCCAACCCAGGGATTGAACCCAAGTCTCCTGCATTGCAGGCAGATTCTTTACTATCTGAGGCACCAAGGAAGCCCCAAGAGTTATTGAGGTAAAAAGATGAATCCACGAGGGATACAATTTTACTGAAAGGAGATCACATGCAGAATTGAGCACCTAACTTTTTCCTTGTCACTTTGCATTTTACCTCATACTAGAATCCAGGAAAAAAATAATTTCATATATCACAAAGACTATAAAGCTGTAAAGGTAAGAGAGTAGACGGGCTTCAATAACATCTTAAAGACAATAAACTGTAGCATGCTATAGCAATGAGAATCCAGTGATGGGGGTTACTACATTCCTCATTTAAATCCCTAGAACAGGCCTCTCCTCTGAGCACGTTATACACATACCCAACAGCCTAGATTCTTCCCACCTCCAATTGGAGCTATCATGAATCTCACATACATGGCATGTTCAGACTCTTCATTGCCTTCTAGTATAGTTCATCCCTTAATCTTTGCCATCTCTTAATCTTTCCCTTAATATTTGCCATCTCTGACAGTGAGTAGCATGACCATCTCCCACTAAAGTCAGACACTTAGAAATCTTTCTCTGCTTTTTCTCACCCTCCATCACCAAGTCCTTTCAGTGTCTACGTCCAGGCTGTATTTGGGGTCTGTGTATTCCTATTTATTTCCATTGCTACCATCCTAGTTCAAGTCACACTTAGGTTACGTCTCTACTGTGGTGATGACTTCCACCTTTTCTTCCCCATGTGTACGTGTGTCTTGCTGCATGCCATCCTCTGCACCAGAAGAGTGATCTTAACATGGAAGCTAGATGAAGTCACGCCTTCCCTCTTCCCCATCCTGAGGTAACATGAAAACTCCTCCAAGGTCTTCATATTATACTTAGAAGAAAGCCTGAATGTTTATCATCTTTTGGAGCCAGATAATGCTCTGACTTTCTTATGTCTCCTTTTATACCACTTGACACTCTCCTCCTCAAAGTTCCAGTCTCAGCTTTCTTTTATGTTCCTAAATACACCAAATATTTTTCCTATGCCAAGGTATTACATGTGATGTTTTCTCTCCCTGTAATGCTTTTTCCCATCCCACATAAGGCAACTTTTTCATACTCTTCTATTTTCTTAATAAATCTGAAATCTCCCTTGACCATTCTCTATAATATTTTTGATCCTCCACTCATTATATTTTTATAATTTGTATCCTTGTATAATTTTTATAATTTTATCCTTCATAAAACATATTGTAGTCCACAATTAGATGATGATGATATAGGTAGATACACAGAAAGGTGAACTTTATTTTCTCATTAAATATTTGCCTCCCCGCTTTGACCATTACACTGGAACCTCCATGGGGTCTTTTTTGTCTATGGTATCCTCAAAATTGTGGCTCAGCTGTAAAGAATCTGCCTGCAATGCAGGAGACCTAGGTTCAATCCCCAGTTTGGGAAAACAACCTGGAGAAAGGAAAGGCTACCCCTCCAGTATTCTGGTCTGCAGAATTCCATGGATTGTATAATCCATGGGGTCTCAAAGAGTAGGACACAACTGAACAACTTTCACTTTCATCCTCAACATCAAGTACTCAATAAATTGTTATTAAATACATAAAATATATTTTATCTTTTTCATTACTTTTCATTGAGCTTATGTAACTAATGTGCATATATTTCTGAATTATTTTATTTCGATATATAAAACCTCCCTTCCCAACAGCATTCTAGTATATACAGACATGAATAGGAAACATCCATTCAGCTAGTACAAAGCACTAAGAAATTTTTCAGGATTTTTTTTAGTGCTAAAATGCATTTTAAAACTCCTATTGACCACCAAATTTCTTATATTTCCTATATTATTTGTTTCTAGATTTACTATAATTTTCATTTGAATGCTTATCCATTTATTATCTTCTGTCATCAAAATGAAGCAAATAGCTAAGTCTGCTTCGGTATTCTTGTGTCTCGAGCAGAATTTCTTTAAAAATCCATTCAAATTTTGTTTTAATATAAGAAGTGTTATAGGTAACTATGTAAATACACATAAACATTTCTCATGTTATTTCACTCCCAGCTTCTAGCCAAAAACATTTGAAAAAGAATACTATTCTTGCAATCCTTGCAGAATTTCAAGCCTTAGTCAAAGAAGAAAGACCCAAAAATCTTTTCAGAAATCCTGTTTGGGCTCTATTCCCAGCCTAATTTTGCAGACCAAGATGTTTGGGCGGTCTTGGTATGCTAGGGATAAGCAGTTGAGGATTTTTATCTGAATTAAACCCAAAATCCAACCCTAATTAACATACCATGACATTGTTAACTTCTTGACTATGTTTAGACATTAGTTTAGTTCAACTAATTCCTCCTCTGGAATACAGCCTCTCAGTTATGTTCTTGCTGATTGCTTATAGTTTCATTCCAGCTCTCCCACTGCTTTTCAAAGGATGGAAGTGCTATCCCACTTTTTGTTGCTAGGCAAATGTATTAGGAGTTGCACAAAGAAGGTAAAATTACTAAAGTCAGATAGCATAGATATGGCGACAGGAACTACTAGAACTTTCTATTTTTTCCATTTTTTTCCCTCTCTGATGACTAAGGACCGTGTAACAGATGTCTTGTGACACATTACTATTTATATTGCTTTATACATTTGGAGAAAGGAATAGTTATACACGCACAGGCATATATATATATACGTGTGTGTGTATACACATTTGCCTATATATATATTGGCAGATGCATTTAATGTTGGCATTTAAGTTTATGTTCCTCTATGTAAGAAGCATGAACTGGCAAGATTAGCGCAAACTCTGTCTTATGTGTTTATATGACCAAGTATATATGTATTTGATGCTTAGAAGCTATCAGTCTATAAGAATATGCGCTAGATTCTTTGAAATCCCATCAAAGAAAATCAGCAAAGGACACACATTCTCTGTTCCTCATCCCTCATCCCAAGACCGCTTTACGTGTATATCCCCCTTTTGATTCTGTTGCCTTCAAACCTTCTTTAAATCCTTAAATTTCAACTTTCCGTACCTGTTGCTAGCACTGCTGCTATTTCTTCATTACTATTTCACTCAGAGTTCCAGAGCCTACTATGAAGTCAAATGTAAAGTGACAAGTGAAAACCAAGGGGCTTCAAACTACAAATTGTATATGATCTTCTTGCCATAACAGAATAGTGTCATCGTCCTATTAAATTAGAGCATCTATGCTTTTCTACTCCAGAGAATTGGCAGCATGAATCCTACTCAACAACCAATCTGGAAAGATTTGGAAACATTTCTCAGAAGTAGCAGAAAAAAAGGAGTTCTTAGAATCACTATTTAAATACTTTCCTCAGATCTTAAACATAGCATTTATGTAACTGAACAATTATTTACTGGCCATCTCTCCTAAACGCTGGGCATAAAGCAACAAGGAAAAGTTAAAAAAGAAAAAATCTCTCTCTCTCTCATGGAGTGTACATTCTGGTTGGGAAGACAGTTGACCAACAAATTAATAAGTACAATGTACATTAGTTCAGAGGATGGTAAGTGCTGTGGAGAAAAGTCAGAAAAGGAGAACAGGACTCAGCTGGGGATGGGGGATGTTGAGCAGTGGATGGAATTTTCATGGTGATCAGAGAAGTCTTCATTAACCTACATGAAAGACATTTTGGAACAAATGTGATAGTCACACAAATAGAATATTTAGGGGAAGGGCATGCAAGGCAGTGGAAAGGATGAACACAAATGCCATGAGGAGGTGCATGCCTTTTGTGCTGAAGGAGCAGTTTCTCTCTAGGAAAACTAGAGAGGTTCAAGTGGAGAGAGTAAGGGAGTATGTATAGAATATGATGTCAGAGGGGTCATGAGTAGGGGGAAGGAAGACCAAGTAGGGCCTTGTAGGTCCGTGCAAGAGCTTTGGCATTCGGCTTTATTCTGAATGAGACAAGAAGATATTGGAGGTTTATTAGATGCTGCTGCTGCTGCTAAGTCACTTCAGTTGTGTCCAACTCTGTGCGACCCCATAGACGGCAGCCCACCGGGCTCCCTCATCCCTGAGATTCTCCAGGCAAGAACACTGGAGTGGGTTGCCATTTCCTTCTCCAATGCATGAAAGTGAAAAGTGAAAGTGAAGTCGCTCAGTCGCGTCTGACTCTTAGTGACCCCATGGACTGCAGCCCACCAGGCTCCTCCATCTATGGGATTTTCCAGGCAAGAGTACTAGGACTGTCTTAACAAATTACACAAACTGTGTGGCTTAATAGATGTTTATTCTCCCTTAGGTCTGGAGGGCCCTGCTACCTCCAGAAATATAAGGGAAGCTTTTCCTTGCCTCTTCCTGCTCTTTGTGGCCCTGTGGGTGCCTTACCTTTGGGTAACATCACTCTAGTCTCTGCTGCCTTGTTCTCATGGTCCTCTCCTCTGTATCACTGTCTTCTCCTCTTCTCTCTGTAATAAGGACACCTGTTTGTGCATTTAGAGTCCATCTCCATAATCCAGGAGGATCTCACCTTGCAATCTTGAACTTAATTACCCTATGAAGACTCTTTTTTTTTCTTTTTTTTTTTTTTTAACTGAAGTCACTTCCACAGTTTTAGGGGGTAAGAAAGTGAAAGTGAAGTTGCTCAGTCGTGTCCGACTCTTTGTGACCCTGTGGACTGTAGCCCACCAGGCTCCTCTGTCCATGGGATTCTCCAGGCAAGAATATTGGAGTGGGCTGCCATTTCCTTCTCCAGGGGATCTTCCCAACCTGGGGATCAAACCTAGGTCTCCCGCATTGCAGGCAGACGCTTTAACCTCTGAGCCACCAGGGAAGTGCACTTAGGAGGTAAACGTGTATACATGTCTTTTTGTGGGAGCTATTAGTCAATCTATTACACAGAGTTTTGAGTAGAGGAGCAGTAAGATCTGACATTTTTTACCAGTTCATTTTATTTCCTGTAATGAAAATAGACCATAAGAAAAGCAGAAAGACTGCACAGCCGAGTTTAAGAGACCATAGGACCCAGAGCAATAATTCAGATGAGTATGTGGTCTGTACTTAAACAGTAAAAATGGAAGTGATGACAAGTGTTGGATTCAAGAGATGTTTTAAAGATGGAAATGACATATTTTGATGTATGTGGTGGGAATGTCTCCTTTCCTATACAGCTTTTTCAAAAATATTTATTTGCTTATTTATTTTTGGCTGCACTGGGTCTTCATTGCTGTGTGCAGGATTTCTCTAGTTGGGGAGAGTGGGGCGGTTACTCTTTAGCTGGCGCTGCTCAGGCTTTTCTTTGCCGTGGCTTCTCTTGTTGTAGACCACAGGCTCTGGGCACGCGCACTCAGTACTCTTGACTTGAGGGCTCCAGAGTACAGGCTCAGTTGTTGTTACACATGGGCTTAGTTGCCCCAGAGCACGTGGAATCTTCGCCGACAAGGGATCGAGCTGGTGTCCCCTACATTGAGAGGCAGATTCTGAACCCCTGGACCACCAGGAAAGCCCCTCCTAAAAAGCTCTCGTACTGTTGGATCAAGGTCATTAGATAGCTGTTATTTCTCATTCATCAGGTCTCAAGTTAAATGTCATTTCTTTCTGGAAGCCTTCCTCAGCATCAATAGATTGGATTAGTATGTCTTTATGCTCTGTATCCTAAGTTTATCTCTTTGATAGTTTTGTGTTGTTTGCGGTTTTGGTGTTGTTTTTTTTTTTTTTTTTCGGTCATTTGTCTCTTGTAAACCACCCCAAAAGTTAGTAATATAAAACTAAAAAGCATGCATTTAGCTCATGGTTTTGCAGAATAACAATTGGCTGTTGGTCTAGACTATGGACAACACATCTTGACTGGACTTGCTCATGTATCTGTCGTTATCCAATGCAGTAGTGGCTGGTTGATGCCTAATGGCCTCAGGTGAGATGGATGACATAACCGGGGTCTCTCTCCATAGGGTCTCTCATCTCCACAGTTTGTCTGATATTGTTTACATAGCAGTCAAAAGGTTCCAAGACTGTGAGAGGAGACGCTTACAAGGTCTCTTTAAGCCTAGGTTCAAAACTGGTACAAATTCATTTTCATCAAATTCTATTGGTCAGAACAAGTCGGACATGACTGAACGATAACACTTTTCTTCCTTGCTAGCTACCCCACAAGCAGGGAACCATGTCTCTCTTTACTCACCGTTAACCCAAAAGTCAACTTTGAATGTGCTGTGCTTAGTCATTCAGTCATGTCTGACTCTTTGTGACCCCATGGGCTGTAGGCTGCTGGGTTCCTCTGTCCATGGGGATTCTCCAGGCAAGAATACTGGAATGGGTTGCCATGCCCTCCTCTAGGGGATCTTCCCAACCTAGGGATTGAACCAAGGTCTCCCACATTGCAAGCAGATTCTTTACCGTCTGAGCAACCAGGGAAGTCCAGACTTTGAATACATACTTTCAAAAAATAAATGAGTGAAAGAATGAGAGAATCAATTGGAAGACAAACTAAAATGCAACTGTCTATAGATGTCATGAACCCTTGGCCTGCTCCATTCTCCTGAAGCTACCTCAGAATCTCCATACACAGGATATCTATAACCTGCATTTTCAGGTGGGGTAAATTACTGCTTCTAATTAAATATCTGAATTAATGTGGGCTTATACATGAAGTGGGCTTCCCAGGTGGCTCTAGTGATAAAGTACCTAACTACCAAATCAGGAGAAATAAGAGATGTAGGTTCAATTCCTGGGGAGTGAAGATGCCCTGGAAGAAACATGGCAGTCCACTCCAGTATTCTTGCCTAGAGAATCCCATGGACAGAGGAGCCAGGCAGGCTACAATCCATGGGGTCACAATGAGTCAGACATGACTGAAGAAATCTAGTAGGAACATATATGAAATGGTCATGATAAAGCTTTATTTCCAAAGTAAACATTATAACTATTTGAAGTACCTTTTTAAGGGCTTAGATACTCATCCGCTTTATATAAACCTTCAGTTCAATTCAATCACTCAGTCATGTCCAACTCTTTGCAACCCCATGAATCGCAGCATGCCAGCCCTCCCTGTCCATCACCAACTCCCGGAGTTCACTCAGATTCACCTCCATCGAGTCGGTGATGCCATCCAGGCATCTCATCCTCTGTCATCCCCTTCTCCTCCCGCCCCCAATCTCTCCCAGCATCAGAGTCTTTCCCAATGAGTCAGCTCTTCGCATGAGGTGGCCAAAGTACTGGAGTTTCAGCTTTAGCATCATTCCATCCAAAGAACACCCAGGACTGATCTCCTTTAGAATGGACTGGTTGGATCTCCTTGCAGTCCAAGGGACTCTCAAGAGTCTTCTCCAACACCACAGTTCAAAAGCATCAATTCTTTGGCGCTCAGCTTTCTTCACGGTCCAACTCTCATATCCATACATGACTACTGGAAAAACCATAGCCTTGACTAGACCTATAAATCTTGAGCAATGAATTATTTTAAGGTTATTTTTTGGACTAGTTATGTTTGTATATACAAGTAAACAATATACTTACTCCTTAGTTATACCAGAGTCTTCCCTTGTGGCTCAGCTGGTAAAGAATTCACCTGCAATGCAGGAGACCTGGGTTCAATCCCTGGGTTGGGAAGATCCCCTGAAGAAGGGAAAGGCTACACATGCTAGTATTCTGGCCTGGAGAATACCATGGACTGTAGTCACAAAGAGTCAGACAAGACTGAGTGACTTTCATTTAGTTATACCAGATGGTATACTGACTCATTTTTCTTTAAGGTTCAGAGTTCAGGTAAGCTTCTTCTCTGAATAAGTCACATGAATTTCTTTAGGAATACCTTACAGAAACCAAAGCTTTTCAAAAGGATTCAATTCTTCCTTATTGATTTTCATCTTAGAATCTAAAATGCAAAGGATTCATTAATGGTGATATGCCTCTTTTAAACAACGCCACTGGGAGACTCCCAGTGTTTTGTAAATGAGAACAGCAGCAAGTTTTTATCCCTTTTGCAGTGAAAACGTATAAGTACCTTGGTGATAGAGAAAATAATTGAATTTGAAATCCTGATCATTTTCACTAATGACTTCATTTCTAAAGCCCCATTCATTTTTCTCTGTTATTCCATATACCACAAAGAATGTACACTACCTACTAGCAAGTTCCTTTCTTAGTCTCTTACATCCTTCAAACTCTCTTTAATGTGAACCTCCTTCAGTTCGGCACTGAACCTGAACGTCTTCCAGAGCCTTATTGATCTAAGTACATCAACATGTTGTTTGTGCTGCATGTCTCCTCTTGCAGTTAGTCTAATAACTCTACTGGACTACTCAATTCTGTGTTTGGTAATGTGCCTATGTTTTCAGTACAACAGAGGTGTGGAAACAAAGTAGTAATTTGAGAAGTGACTCAGTGAAAGCAACTCCTGGAGAAAGTTGGCTCTCCAAAGAACATTTTACTGTTCCAAGAACAAGAATTTCTGGAAAGTAGAAACCTAGCAGAAACGTATCTATGAGTTCTATGAATATAGGAAGAATGAGAGTTCAGTTCTTTGGAAATTGAAAGAGAAAGAAAAGTAGGTTCCGAATCAAGTATTGTTGACTGTTAGAAACTTGTGTCTGTTACACTTTATCTATGAGTTTTATCAGGGACCTAGGCCTATAACGGGCTTCCCAGGTGAACTTCCAAGATGATTCAGCAAGTAAAGAATCTGACTACAATGTAGGAGACACAGGAGATGCGGGTTCGATCCCTGGGTCAGGAAGATTCCCTGGAGAAGGAATTGGCAACCAATTCTAGTATCTCTTGCCTGAAAAATCCCATGGACAGAGTAGCCTGGTGGGCTACAGTCCGTGGAGTCGCAGAGAGTTGGACATGACTGAGTGACTAAGCGCACAGTACTGCAAAAATAGAAAAAAGCCTGATAGTCAAAAGATGAAGGAGGCTGGGTTGGTCAGGGGAAAGCCTCAAAGAAGTCCTAGGAAGAAATGGCAAAGTCTTAAGAGCTCCATTATGCTTATTTATGATCTAAGGGCTGTCTGAGGAGGTGAATAGTGAAAGTGTTAATAGCTGGAGGCTGTCAGATAACTTTACACCTTGCTACAGAACCACAGGATTTTTCTTGAAGAGAGATCTAAGTGACATATCTCCTTGACCACAGAACTTTAAGTAGTTTTAAAATATTTGAAGAAGAGCTGAATGTTGAACTAAACTGTGCTCTTTCTACCTCCATAGAGGTCGGAGGAAGGCACTGCTATTGAAAAATAATTTAAAAGAGTCCTGATATATTCAGTCATTCTTTTAATCAGCATAATTGTTTAATCGTTTGTGGTTTGGGTACCCTTTATAGAAGTTTTACTTGTCATCATGTTTATGGGAAATTGACAGTTATTAATTGTTTTTAGGCTTGAACCAGTCCTTATTAGAATTCAAATATATTTCCTACTACTGGGTCCCAGATCTGTGTAACCATTTATCTTACAATGAATTTTACTGTAAGTGTAATATTTACAGAAAGCAATTTGTCATTCTTGGGTTAAGTATAAAAATTTCAATATTTTCTGGATAAATATGTCAAAATAGCTAAGATTCAAGCAGTAGAAGAAAATGGAAGGTTATAATGCAGCATTTTATATTAAAGTTGGGAGCATTGCTATCTGATTTGACTCTGTTATTGTTATAGTTTCATAAATATGATTTTCCAATTATTAACCATCATTAGTATTGGGACAATCCCTTGGAGAAAGAAATGTCAACCTGCTCCAGTACTCTTGCCTGAATAATCCCAAGGAAGCGGAGTCTGGTGGGCTACAGTCCATGGGGTCACAAAGAGTCACACACAACTGAGTGACTTCACTTTCACTTTTAGTATTAATGGTGTTAATTCTGGTAATCTTTCTCACTAAGGTTTTCTGTATTTTTTATATCCTAAATGAGTTCCAGGGCTCCAGCAGTGATTTCCACCCTGATTTGCTTCATCCCAAAGTCTCTAAGCACAATTAATTTTAATTCATATATGAATATTCTATATAGCACTATAGGTTAGGGAAGACAGTGGCTGACTCTTGGAAATAATTTTGGAATATTTCAAGTCCCCAAAGACTTTAGTCTCTAATTTAATTGGCAATACACCCTACTTTACTCACCGAGGACAGCTCTCCTTGTCGTTTAAACATTTGCTTACGTGTGTGCTCCCAGGGCTGGGGAGCCCAGATGCGTGCAGGTGCCAGGTGTGCAGAGTAAGAGGAGGGATGAAGGCACAAACGCCCTGCAGTGCTGTGCCCACGCCTCCTCTCTGTGACCTGCTCCTCAGTTCTTTCCTCACATCTCAGGCCCATGCTTCCCCTTTGCTCCGAGCAGGTTGTCCCAGCTGGTTGTCTCTTTCCCGCCACCCTGCTGCTGTACTATGTCCACTGAACCTGAAATAAACCTGCAACCTCTCCTCCTTCATCTCTTACTTCCCTAAACAGTTTCCACTGTGTCTTCAAGCGTCAGATCATGCATTGCCCACTTCATAAAGGCCTTGTTAATTATTCCCAACGGTGCTTTTCCTCTGTGTTCTTTTCCTTTGTACAGATATCCAATATTAGGATTAACCTGTTCCCATCCCCGTGTCCATCATCTCCACTAGAAGTGAGAATAAGGCTTCCGTCTATGGGGTCGCACAGAGTTGGACATGACTGAAGCAACAGTAGCAGCAGCAGTGTTTAGCTAGCAAAAACCTAGTCCAGGTTTTTGCTAACAGAACACTCCCTCCACTTTGTTGAATGAATGAGTGAGTCCTGGTTCCCCATCCCAGTGCCCCAGAGGCCAGAACCTCCACGTTACTCTCTGTGCCGGCTGCAGGTTCTCTCACATGCTGGCAGAGCCAATGCACAGCAGCACAAGCGCCACCCTTGTTAGGACTCCATCCCCACACATTCCTATCTACCAAATGGGCTTTCTATGCACTTTCATTGAAATCTGACTTTTCCTTGACATTGCTGATCTTCAGCAAGTTAGTAGAAGAAAGCACCTCTCATAGAAAAATTAAAACCACTATGAATTCATGTGTCACTCTAAGTGTAAATTTATTAATATGTTAATTCTGCTAGTAGTATGTACACGGAAAAAGAGAACGGAAAGCCAATAAAGCATAGAAATGAACCTCTAATGGTGGCATTTCAGGAAATAAGAAAGGACAGATGGGAAGATATTTCTGGACTGGGAGCTTCTGGGTGCCCTTCACATTGTACCACACAAGCCATTTCCTATTCCTGTGCAGAAGGTTGGATCTGCTGCTACGACACTCTCTAGCTCTCCTGAGAATAATATTTCTATTTCTGTCTTTTATAAAAAGGTAGAAGCACCAGCCCTTCTGGTTGTCAGGGACTAGGAAGAAGCCCTCCTCATACAATGGCCAGAAAAAGTCAAGAACAAAGAAGTCTACTTTTTCTACATCCTATAGACACTGCAATAACACTTCCCAGTTCAGAAAGAGGCAATCAAGTTCAATGGAAACAGATTTATAATAATTGTAACAATAGGTTACACTGATTATGTGTTTACGCAGGTGCTATGCTAAGCCTGTTCCTTTATTCCTTACACTAACCACATAATAAATGTTGTTTTATTATTCCCATTTTACAAACAAGTAATTTGCCCACAGTCACAAAGCTGATAATTGTCTTAGTCAGCACTGGTGCTCAGAAAATTGTTAGTCAAATCCTAAACATACCTTTTTATCTTCTGGAAGGTACCCCCTGGTATCATGAAGAAGGTCCCTAATTAAGCTCATGTGTCAATATACAATCCAGCACTGCTGCTATAATTATTATGATCTTATATATGACAAGACATTTAAATTAAATTTAGTTCATTCCTTTTATTTCATGTGATTAGAAAAGAGATTATAATTTCTGAATCTAATTTTTACAGAAAACAACCACTATAGAGAATATGCGCTTTACCATTATTCCCAATATATTTTCTACAGACATTTAGAAATATCTGAAATACACAAAGCACACTTTCAAAATGTTTGAGGAACCAGTTTAAAGGATGCTACATGGTCCCTGACTCCAAAGGGTTTACAACCTGAAAAGTACCACTGAGACCTCAATAACATTCCGACTCTGACATGTGTCCAAATGTGTCCAAACTGATAAAAAAAAAAAAAAACCCCTGAGCACTCACCATCCACTCAGAGAGCAAACAGACTATTGGATGTCAGAATCATAAAATAACTATTGTCTTCATCCTTTTACTTTTAAGTAATTGTTTCCTAAACACAGTTATAGTCACTAAGTCTGCACACTTCAGAAATTCCAGATCTTCACTAAATCTCACGGAAACATATGATGGCATATGCCTGGAGATCTCTTTTAAAGTATCACTTCCATCCATCAAATCAAAGTTTCTGTAAGTATCCTGTGTTTAAATTTTTTTCGACAGGAAAGATATGGGATCCCAACAGCAAGCAAAAATCTTGCTGGCCTTGTTACTACTTTCTGCAAATATGACTCATATGTGTTTGCTAAGTTTAATGTCATTTGTTGAAATACATTTAACCCATGTCATTTGGTTCACACCAAGTTAATACTGGCTTCCCCACGGCTATGATCAATTCAGTCAACCAGCTGGTTTGACTGATTTTTCCTTTGAATTTGACCTAATTGCCTCACTGTTTGGGTATCCACAGATATCTTTACACAAAGAGAAAGCAGGCTTCACGTTAACTTGCTAAATGAGGGTTATTCTTTTCTTCTGAGATCTGCCACAGACTTATTGAGTTACAAGTGACAAGAGTTACAATCATATGCCCCTTCTCTCTCTCTTTTCAAAATGAAAATATGAATATATAAAACTCCGCAAATGCTAAATGAGAAATCAAGTAGCAATTGTGTTAAGATACATCTGTGTTATATAGAAAGAGGGATTTCTTCTGTTCTGAAATGCCTTCAAGAGATACTATGAAGGAAAAAAAATAGCACCGAAAGAAATTTTTAAAATCCCCTTTTTAGTTGTACATTTGGATCCTTCCAGATAATTAATCTTTAATAAATATTTAAATGTCATTTTCTTTTTATATTGCAGTATATACTACTAGTTCTTCAAAAGTTAACTAGGATTAATTTTCTTTCAAAATAAATATTCTGTTTAACAAATCTAGGTTTCTTTACTGACATATTTTTTTCAGTCAAGTCAAAGCTCTGATCTTATTCAAAACTCAGAGTTTTATCCAAATTTGTTTACCTGTCTACTAATCAAAAGATTTCCAGTATCTAAAATCCTGATGATAAAAGAGAAAGAGTCATAAAATGTTCATAGAAATCAGATCAGATGGAGCATCAGGTAATCTGAGTAAATTTTTCCCTATGATTAACCAGTTCTTAATGACAACATTTCTTATCTTACAACTGTGACATGAAGAGGGAGCTGTAGCTCTTCTGAGACACAGTTCTGCAAGAACAGCTTATCCACGCTCTCCGATCTCGTGTCTGTTTCTCTTTCTCTCTCCCTCTCTTGCGCTACCCCTCATTCATTCACTCTTCCATCTTTTTGCCATTGTGCCAGCTCAATTTAAATGTATCTGCTCTGTATCTGTTCAAGTGGAGATAATCCATGCAAATCAGGAGCAGTGGTTTTCAATGCCTGGTTCACAGAGAGGACTCAGCTTGAGGAGGTCACTCGTTCACAGCCGCTCCTCCCATTATATTTTTCCCCTTATTGCAGAACTGCTGTATGTATACAGTGACTGAAAGGACTCAATTTACTGCAACTGCTGCCTGGCTTTACTTACAACTTTTTTTTATAAAGGAACTTACCTCCATCTGTCTTTTCAAGGTAGGAAGTCTGATTCTTCTAAAGACGTGTGTAATGCCTCCACTGTCTGCTCATTATCAAATGTCACTTGAATGCTTTATATTGTTGCTGGCATTAGGAACAAATGCTGTGATTCCAGGTGCCTCACGCTTTTGTTACTTAACTGTATAGGTACAATTGTTTAAGTGCCGAGTAATTGTAATGTTTATTTTCCCTGCAGCCAGCTTCAGTTTTACAATGCGATAAAGAGGATAGTGTCCACTCTCTAATACAGAAATACAAATGTCTATCAAGTTTTCCCTCTTAAAAAAATAATCTCTTTAGTATGTCTTAACTTATCATGTATTCTGGCCAATAATAGCCAAGTGTACAATTCAACCGTGCTTTTTTTTTTTTTTAACCTGGAACATTCCTGCAGCATTTTCTGTGAAAAAGAACTAACTGTTGAAGTGTTTTTAACAAGAACAAGAAAAGGATGGATTTTACTTCATTCTGCTGCAAAGCAGGAAACTAAAGGCCTTATTGCTAACAGGCCTGTCAAATAGATTTATTTTTCACAATTTAGAAATTGTTACTAGGCTATGCAGAAGTATTACAATTAGTTAGGATTCATTACTGTCATTATACATGCTATTATTTATTGTTTTGAGATTGAAATTGCAGTATAAAAAAGTTTGATGTAACAAGGCTAAAAATAAGCTTACGTTTGTATAGCACTGTTTGATATCAATTTTTAAGACTGATTTCAATAGCCAAATGGTTATGTTTGGATTAAAAATGCATGTAAGAGGCTAACAAGACTTGACGATATACATGCTGATTTATGAAGGCAATTCATGGGCTTATATTACTTCATATGTGTTTCCTTGAAGTTGCTTGTAATGATATTTTAATCATTTCTTAGTCATTTCAATTTTAAAACATACTAAATTTCTTTGCAGAAATCTCTTTCTGATTAGTACAAATATAATATTCCAGTTATAATTTAGATTTCGGTAAACTCAATAAGTCTTTGAAAGCAGGCCTTATTCATATTATTTTACATTTATTACCTTATTTTTCTGGCAAGGTATGACATGTGGCTATGACAAGACTATTTAATTTCTTGTACAGTATAGAATTGAACATAAATAGTAAACAAAGTTGACAGTCCTGAAAAGAAGAAAAAATGAGCCTCTAGTACACTGAATAGTTCTGATGACATAAATCTTAGTTTTCATCTTCTAGGTAGGTGCTTGTAGTTAGCGGAGTTCGAGGGAAAAAATTATTATCCACATAAAATATCTCAGTGCCAAAAATGTGCAGTTCTTTTTTCTTTTGGTACAGAGTCTTCTATTTTAAAAATGCATTCTGATTTTTGAGTACAGTACAAGGCATGAAGCCTTGTCATTGTTAGCATAAAGAAGACATCTACGCAAGTATTACTGTGCAGAGGGCAATCTTTCTGTCTTTGGCATTTGTTAGGTTACTGTACATAGAATTTAACAGATAAATATGTTCTGCTTTGTGGCATTTTAGTGATCCTATTGGTATGCAGGTTACTCTGCTAAGATAGCAACAGGAAGAAAAAGATATATGTTTTATAGCAGTGGGTAATAAAAGCCCTACACAGTGAGAAAAGAGGAAGATGACTTATTTCTTACACAGTAATTAGAATTTCTTTAAAACTCTTTGAAATACAGAATGATAAAGTAAACTGAGGCTTCCCGAGAAGGACTAATTGAATTTATCTATTCAAATCATGTTGTTCCGCATGAATATCGTCTTCCCAGACACTGTCACTGGAGGATTCCATTCACATCTTCAATATTACCAGGGAGGAAAGAAAGGATCTGCAGCTAACGGTAGAGGGTGATTCTCTCATATTTACGATGACTTTGAGAGAGGCAACCGACACTTGAAAACCTTAGCAGATGGAAAGGTGTGTGGGATTGCCTGGTTGTTTGAACTTGAAACTAGTGTGAAACTGAAGGATGCCCTTTCAGAACAAAGGAACGCCATGTAATACTCTTCAGCAGTCAAGCTGAGGATAGATATAAAAAGTGGTCAGGGAGATCTTTTGGGGACAGAGAAAATGCAAACAACGAGGCATTCTCTTTTCAACCAAATTACTGGTATTTGATAGGTATGACGGCATTCCCCCCATGGAGTTTCAAACCATCATTTCACAGAGTTGTTTCAAAAGCATGTGTTTTAGAGGCTTTCACATTTGTTTGCAAACCTCCTAGGAAACTCTCCAAAGACCTAACATGTATGCCTTAAGTTAGGTTTTACTGTGCATCCTAAATAAAATGGTCACAGCTTTCAATTCCCTTGGGTTTATTTTGCTTCATCCGTAAACTTGCCATTCCTCTAGTAACTCATTCAAGCAACTGTTCAAGATAAGTTACATTTTATTCCATTTTAGTATGCCTTGCAGCAAAATGTATAGAACTAGTAAACCTTGTAGCTGTATATAACACCATGTTGTTATTCCCGCCTGGCTCTTTTCTGCTGGTTTTACTGAGTACAGTTAAAAAGATAAATTATCATCTTAAAAGGATGCTATAGTGGGTGTTAATAAGTTCTCTGTAACTTCAGAAGTGTTTAGTGGGGCCAAAGAAACTTGCAACCCTGCCTGAGGGAAAACAATGTGTTTCATCACCAGACATTTAACACTTATATCATCTGTAGACATGAAAAATTTTCTCAGGAACTATTGTATCATATCGTATTTATTTTCTAAATCATGAAACTCATTGCTGTGTATGAATTAAATGTAATATTAAGTGAAAACTCAGCAGATGCTAATTATCTCTTTTGTGTTAATTTAATCTGCACAACACTATGAGGTCAATGGAACCATCATACCCATTTCCTAGATAGAAACTTTGGGGTTTAGAGAAGTTAAATAACTTAGCCAAGGCCACAAAGTTGTAGTAGAACTGAGCTTTGAACCCATTTACTTTGATACCAGTGTTGAAACATCACACAATAATACCTTCCTGACTAATTAGCTCAGATAACTAAATGCAATAAGAACACCCTTCCAACTCATAGTAAAAACATTACTATTTGTCTGTTTGTAGTCTTGGTTCAAGTATCTGATTCCAGTTTTTCAACTCTTCACATCACTTCACTCCTGTCTGTATTATCGTTATAACAGAGATATATTTTATAAAAGTATTTTCACTTAATACATGACAGAAATTGTTACTCTTGCAGAACATTAGTCCTTTACCTCAAGGAGTTAAGAACTAAAACAGATCTATAATTGACTGAATTGTCTACTGACAGCCTTTGAAGCACCATCCCCACCCCCTCCCCTAACACCGATTTATCCTCCCTGTCTAAAGAACAAGACTGACATCTCTTTATATGTTTGGAATTTTTCACTGGTGTAAAGTGCTTGGTAATGATGGAAATTAACCTGAGGCTTTATGTATCTACCTTTTCTTGCAACTCCATTGAAGTTCTGGTTACAATTAAAGTTTTCATGCAAACAACTGCACCCTTCAGAAAAAAATATCTTCCTCTGTCTTGTCATCTTTTTCAGAATCTCTTGGGTGGTGAAAAGAAGCCCTTTCCCTTGTCTTTCTTTACACGGGCACATAGGAATGTAAATTTTCCCAGCTGAAACATACCAGTGCATTCCAAAAGCAGATAAAGATCACAAATGAAGTGAAAATCCATCTTTAAATGATAAGACTCTGTCCTTGAGTCAGAAAGTATTGTTTCCTTCAGGAGAAATGAGCAAGAACAGGTCCATACCAGGTGGGAGAAATGAGCAAGAACAGGTCCATACCAGGAAGCATTTGTGGCTTTAGCTTTCTCCATTTATTCCAAATAGCTTGAACACTCTCCTGCTCTTCCTAACCCCACCCCTCCCATGAAAGAAGATGAATTATTATGCATGGAACTCATAGAAACCTAATTTAAAGACTGTGCTCATTTTACCTTTGAATATTAAATAGGTAATGTAAACAAAAATTTGAACAAGATTACCATATAACCAAGTGGCAAGAATGTGGAGAACATGGAGTCAGTAGCTGCTAAGCCAGTTATACATTTCTCTAGTAATGAATGAAAAAAGCAAAAAAAAAACCTGATGCCATTCCATGATACCAGGATACTTTTAAAATCTTATTTGAAGTATCAAGCAGATGGACTGTCCTATATAACCAGAACCCCTATCTGCTGGCAGGCAGAAAGTCTGAGAACCTATCTTTGAAGTTATTTTAAAATATCAATTTTGCCTGGATTAGCTAAGTGAGACAGAGACCATTGGTACAGGAGAGGTTGAGAATTAATTTAAATTTGAGCTTACCCTTCCATCGTCTCTTGCTGAGTAAGTTCTTAGCCTGTGAGCCATTTCTTTCAGATTTTATTTCTCTATTTCTTGGTTGATATTCTTACCTTGAAAAAAAAAAGGAGGTGGCAGGAAGCGAACAGGGTATGGTGGTTACAGGATATGTGTTGATGTAAAAATTCAGAAGAGTTAAAAGTGACCTAAAACCATTTGAAGGCTGGGTCTCTCACTGCTAAATTTGTCAGCTGCATAACTGAATTTTCTGTCTGAAAGGTGTTAATTTCCTAAAATTAAAAATAAAATCAAAAGATTGTCCTCATTCTGGAATGCTTGTGAGAAAGGAAAAAAATATTCAGATAACTTATTAATTAAATATATTAGCAGTACATTTGGACTGAAGAGTTATTAACATATCCAGGCTCAAAAATAAAACCTCTCCTAGCTTTTAAGAACCAAGTTTAAAAAGCAAAGCCAAAATTTGTAAGAAGTCTTAAACCAGGATTGGAAAGTCTAGTATGTTTGCTTATAGATTTTGTTATATATGTTATTTTCCTATCAATCCTCTCCCAGAGATAATAATCAAGTGCCCTTCCCACAGTTACAGAGAACTTTACCCTATGTATTCCCAGAACCTACAGGTTACACCACATAGGTCAGCTTCTGTATTGTTATCTTATATTCCCCTGGTTGTTTTATGGGTCATATTCTTGTATTTCAAGTAGCTTATAAACTATTTAAGGGTAAAAATTATCCTTACTCTGTGTCCTTAACACACCTGACTCAGTGTGAAAGCCAAAAGGTATCCTTGATTAATACTTGAATGGCTCATTGATTTTTTTTTTTAATCTAGTTATCTTAGTTTATATATATGTTGCTGCTGATGCTGCTAAGTCGCTTAAGTCATGTCCGACTCTCTGCGACCCTATAGACGGCAGCCTACCAGGCTCCTCTGTCCCTGGGATTCTGCAGGCAAGAATACTGGAGTGGGTTGCCATTTCCTTCTCCAATGCATGCATGCATGCTAAGTCACTTCAGTCGTTTCCGGCTCAGTGCAACCCTATGGACAGCAGCCCACCAGGCTCCTCTGTCCTCAGGATTCTCCAGGCAAGAATACTGGAGTGGGCTGCCATTTCCTTCTCCAAGTTAATATATATATATAGGTTTAGATATTTAAAAATTTTATTTCAAGGGCAAAGAGAGGGACATCCATCCATTCAAAACATTTCTTAAGACCTAGCTATATTCTGGACACTGGGCCTATGCTCAGACAGCATATAAAAGTTTACCCATGCTCACTTTTAAAAATAGCAACAGATAAAGAGATAGTTTCAATAGATAAGATTACACGTACACGTATATATAGAATTTCTCATTTTCAGACATTAGAGAAGCAACTAGTGAAAGAACTAAGGTGAAAAATCTGAGCGGGAAGAGAATGAAAAAGGGAAAATAAGGCAATATAGAAGGCAGGTGGTGGACGAATGGAGAAGGGAGAGAGAACTTGGGACATGAGGAGAGAGGGGTGTAGAAGATGTTAGAGAATTCAAATCTTGGCATTTCTCATTAACCATAGTTTACAGCTTTTTAACTTCTGTCATTAAATCTTCATACACCATAACTGGAACAGAAATGGTAATTAATCTCAAAGAGAATTTATTCTTTGGCCTAAAGCTTTGGCTTCCTGGGAATGAATGTACTAAGTGGGGTTGGGGTCCTAAGTAAGGATGAAAGCAAAGAGGATATAAGGCAGCTTTTAATGCCACCTCTAAAGTAGTCAGCCTGGTAAGAAATCCCACAGAGGAAGCTTACAATCTTGAATCAAATTCTAAAGAAGTACGCCAAATCCAGTCTTACCCAGCAGACATCGACACCTAAGCAGGGTAGAGATGGAGCCTATCGAGGAGTGGCTTTCAAGACAGTTTGAAAAATGTGATTGTCAGCCAGTGCACTTCTGAAGAAAGGCTGGCATGCATGGAATAGGACACCAGCTTCGGGAAGCATTGTTAGCAGACATAAAGCAGAAAAAGCAATTTGGGGTTCACCACCTGAGTAGGAAGCAGGACTCCCTTCTGGGTGTGAGAATCCAAGGAAGATAAAAATCTCCTATTTCCTCAGAAGATTGAAAGAAAAGACACTGAAATCATGGCTGTCGCTCCAGCTGGGGTACTCTGGCCTCTTGCTAGAGGCATTTTGGTGTGTCAGCTCATAGTCACTTCATTTTTCGGTCCTTAGCCATGGAGATGCTAAAGATGATTTGTGAAATTCTTCTGATTAGCAAGTGAAAGTCATTGCATTCTGGCTAGGGAGATTTTGTTGGATTCAGAGAGGGATAGAGCCCTCTGCAGATGACTATGGAAGCGTTATTTCTAACGGAGGCAAGAGATATAGGACTGTGGTTTAAAGTCTACGTCCTTTACTGGAAGACAAAAATCAAAGGCATTTAAAAATCATGTGAATTGAGTTTACAGAGGAAGCAGAAACAGAAAGATCACAGGCTTCAGACAGGTAGAACTGCATTGGGATCCCAGCTAATGGAAATATTAGTTAGTTTCTCTGAGTTTCAGCTTCCTCGTCTATAAACTGGAAATAAAAATATGCACTTCTCAGTTTTATAGTCAAAATGGAAAGAATATCTCCTGTATGTCTCAAGCAATGCTGACCTTATGGAAGACATTTAACAGTACTTCCTCATATAAATTTTGTTTTCTGTCCAAAATCATCAAGTTTCCATTACTCTGGATTCCACTCAGAGACACATGTATTTAAATGTTTCATGGCTTAGTTTTAATTTGCAGCTAAGAAAAGCGATTCATGGGACAACAGAGCACTGATCCAGTTATTGACATAGTATCTGAGGACAGTCAGACTTAAAATTCTCATATGAGGCTGATTATAGCCATGAATAGCAAATTCTTAAGTAAAGATGCTTCCTATGCAAGGGGTTATATTTATACTTTTGATTAAAATTAATATTTCACCTACCTCTGCTGACCCAGGTCCTGATTTAATATCCTTAAGGCTTGATGCCTAATGACCAGCATGTGTTAATTTCTACAGCTCTTAAAATGGCACGTCTGTTAGAACTCAGTCATGCTAGTGAGAGTTGCTAACTACAGAGCTTGCTGAATTTGCTTTTGAGTAAGATCTGTGCAGGCCTCTCAGAGTTCCCAGTATCCAAGTTCAAAACTGAGAACTTTTGGAAGTGTTGACTATGAATTAGTCAAATATAAAATCCATTCAAGAGGATTTTAAGTTCTTTATTTTTTAATTTCTGTGTGTGAAGTGAGAACAGAACACATATCAGAAGAAAAGAAGCAAGAGAACATGGGAAAAACTCAAGAGGGTATTTCACAGCTTTGTAAGGTTTTTCTGATTTCTTTGGAAACTATGTAAATGAATTCCTTAATCACAGACTATCATTGATTTTTACCAATGTTCATTGATTCCCTCGTCATTGCTTCATGTATGTGTTCTCCCAAAACATCTAGTATCGACATTTCTCTCCATCAACTCTGTCCCCAATTCATTATAAGTATATCATTAAACCCTGTTTAATTTCCTATGAAAGATTATATTAAGTGCACTTTTAGTGTAATTATGTCAATAGTGGAAGATAAACATGTATTAGGCAGTGCAAAATGCTGATTATCTGTCAGGGTAAATCTGTTTATTTCAGATATAGCAATCGGACAACCTCCTGGTGTTAATCGAGAAAGTACATCCTTGTGCCAGGTAGAGTTTGACAGAAAAATGCTCTCAAAGGCCCCCTGCTGTGGCATAATCCTCATCATTTATAAACTTATATACATGTGTATCTATGTAATAAAATGCAGACATGTGGATCATGAGTTTTAGACATATGTACCTAAACACTTTTACTTTGGTGTTTCTGCACATATAGAAAATGATATGTAATTTGAGAAGCACCAACATCCAGTTTGCATTAACATGAATGGCTTGAGAAAGAGGAGAGTGGATTTCGGGATTAGGCTGTGTTTTAGTTTGTGCACAGGGCAGGTTTGCCCTCAGTAATGTCAGCTCAGAACTATTTTTATTAATCCACAGAAAAAGGAAAGAGGTGGTACAAAGGAGGGGAATCAGGAAAGGGAGGTTTGGTAAAGGATGTTCAACTGATTCTCAAAGCAAGCATGCTTCTTTTATTCTTTTTTTTTTTTTCCTTAAGATAGTAGTTTCTAAATATATCCTAGAAACACTGCTGACTGCCAGCTGCTATTGGGCACAAATTTCCCCTTAATGAGATAAAACATCATCAGGAAGTCAACATACCACACGTGCCATGGCTGAATTTTACCAGGTTTTCATGCAGCAGGAAAATGAATCAAAATGAAAATGAATTGAATATTCAGGCACAGTTTGCGAAGCCCTCTGAAAAATAATTTTGTCTGACTTTATTACATTGTGATCATTTCCTGAATGCTATAAAATGCTGAGTAGAATAATAAAAATTGATATGTATATTGACATTTCAGTTTTTCTAAATAGAAGCTGAGAAAATATAAACAGCATTTGGTCTTTGCAACTCTCTCGACTAACCATTCGTATGCTGACTAATTCACTTACTCTCAGATACCTCATTCAGCCTTAATATAAATGTCTTCTGAAATAATTTTTCCCCAGTAGATTATGCTCATCTTCAGTTTGATTCAGAATTTACATGTGTAGTTTGCATATTTTTGCATCAGTGTCTGCTTTAAATTAGATAAAGGTCACTGTCATTCATAATCAAGAAGAAGGTGGATTAAAGGTCATAATTCAATAAAAAAATATGATTAGATGTAGAGGTTTGTTCATGTGATTCAATATCATTGGATAAGTGGAAATCATGAGCCAACAAATTAACCTCAATGTAATGGGTGACTTGCTTCACTGGATCAAAAATATTCACAGACGCTTTTCCCCCAGTATATAACTTGTTTGTCTCTATGAGGCAAAGACAGTCAATTCTGTTAATACTTTTACCAGAAAGTGTCTTTCATAATGTTATTTGGTTTTAGGAGTGACATAAATTACAATTTTGTCTCCAAAATAAAGTAGTAAGTTATAATGAATTAATAATAGACAGATGTGGATTAGAAAGTCTCTGGGGACCCATGGTTACTTCTCCCATTTTTTCCCTGCGGTGGTTCTTACTTACTTACTTACTCTTTTTAAAGAATGGAGCTGTCACAGCACATTTCTTCTTTCACATACTATTTTATACCTCACAAGGACACTTAAGAGCCTCTATAAACCTTTCCAAATCTTGACATCTATCTACTCAGTATTTCTATCTGTGATTAAAATGCATTAAGTATAAAGTAAATGTAGTCAGTGGCAGACAGTTAGACTTTTTCAACTTGTACTTTTTAGGGTATACTTGACAATGACTTGAATATCAGAAAAGAAACTGAAAACAAACTTGCTAAGCTGCAGTATATATTTATGTTGTCCATAGATCAATCTGAATACTGAAGGAATAATTGATGAATAATTTGTGTTTAGAGGCTTGATTTAAGTACTGAGGTATTAGTATCAATATCGACTGTAATAGAACTCACTATTAATACCAAAAAGTAGAATCTGATTTCTTCAGCTTATAATATTTTTCTTCTTTTTCAAATGTCCTCTTGACTTAAGGGAAACTCTTATTTTTGTCCTTAATTGCTTATCCACTCTATTTGCTATATTGACATCCTAGAATAGAATAACTGACCAAAGGAAAAAACAAAAAAGAAACAGAAAGGTATACGAAGAAGTACCTCATTTTTAAAACACATTGTTTACTTTTCCAAAGAAAATCAAACTTTTTTTGGTGGGAACTATAAAGGTTAAATGGTTTAAGCAGATTATAATTAGTTAATTTTGTTAAACATATATTGGATCAATTTTACATTATTTTAATTACCTTTTGGAATAAATGGTTTGGTGAACAAATTCACTTGATGTTCAGGATCAAACAAAATTACCTTTCCTCTGGGTAGGCTTAAGTTTCACAAAATGATTTGGAAACGACCTCCTTTGCTTTCATCTAAAAATATCTTTGGATTTAGAAAATGATTAAAGTTGGATATATTGTATTTTAAGCCAATCATATTTTACCATTTTCATAGCTTATTCTTTCTTAAAGAGAAATATAATGAAACTTCACTAAACAGATATTCCCCCTTTGAGGAGACTCTCGGAATTCATGCAATATCATAGTATTTGTAAGGCTGATTCAACTCACTTCAGCCACAAGACATGCATTTTATTTTAGTAAGTTCCTGATATTTTGCTGACAAGATAGAGGAATGAAAGCTGGATAACCATTAAATGTCATGATCATGGCCAAATCAGAGATATTCTGATTTATGTCTCTGCAATGTGTGTGCACATGTATGCGTGTGTGTACCTATACTCACATCTATAATATAAATAGGCAATCCCTGAATAGTAAATACTAGATCCCAGATAATTGAGTAGTACATAAGAAATCCACATAACTATCTTTTATCTACCCCAATTTAGGCTATCCCTGGAGCAACTTGAGAGAATGCAAATATAATTTGCGCCTTTTTTTGTAAACATGAAGTTAGCAAATTAAACTAGTACACAGAGATCATTCTTTCTCTCTCTCTGTCTCTCTGTCTCTGCTTACAGAAATTGTTCTCAGAGGTGATTTTCCTTCCCAGAGGATATTAGTTATATCTGGAGACATTTTTTGGTTTGGGTTCGATCCCTGAGTTGGGAAGATCATCTGGAGCAGGGCATCACAGCCCACTTCAGTACTCTAGCTTGGAGAATCTCATGGACAGAGGACCCTGGCATGCTACCGTCCATATGATCACATGGAATTGAACACAACTGAAATGACTTAGCATGCATCACTTATCATTCAGTGTACAGATGTATTTTCATGTTGTTGTTTAGTCTCTAAGTTGTGTCTGACTCCTTTGTGACCTCATGGACTGCAGCCCATCAGGCTCCTCTGTCCGTGGGATTTCCCAGACAAGAATACTGGAGTGGCTTGCTGTTTCTTCCTCCAGAGGATCTTCCTGACCCAGGGGTTGAACCCGTGTCTCCTGTGTTCACATGTGAGCCACCAGGGAGGCCCCAGAAATGCTGGGCTGATGAAGCACAAGCTGGAATCAAGATTGCCGGAGAAATATCAGTAACTTCAGATACGCAGATGACACCACCCTTATGGCAGAAAGCTAAGAGGAACTGAAGAGCCTCTTGATGAAACTGAAAGAGGAGAATGAAAAAGCTGGCTTAGAACTCAACATTCAAAAAACTAAGATCCTGGCATCTGGTTCCATCACTTCATGGCAAATAGATGGAGAAACAATGGAAAAAGTGACAGACTTTATTTCGGGGGGCTCCAAATTCAGTGCAGATGGTGACTGCAGCCATAAAATGAAAAGACACTTACTCCTTGGAAGTAAACCTATGACCAACCTAGACAGCGTATTAAAAAACAGAGATGTTACTTTGCCGACAAAGTTCCATCTAGTTAAAGCTATGGATTTTCCAGTAGTCATGTATGGATATGAGATTTGGACCACAGAGAAAGCTGAGCACAGAAGAAGAATTAATGCTTTTAAACCATGGTGTTGGAGAAGAACCATGAGAGTCCTTTGGACTGCAAGGAGATCAAAGCAGTCAGTCCTAAAGGAAAGCAGTCCTAAATATTCATTGGAAGGACTGATGTTGAAGCTGAAACCAATACTTTGGCCATCTGATGCAAAGAACTGACTCATTGGAAAAGACCCTGGTGCTGAGAAAGATTGAAGGCAGGAGGAGAAGGGGATGACAGAGGATGAGAAGGTTGGATGGCATCACTGGCTTGATGGACATGAGTTTGAGCAAGCTCCAGGATTTGGTGATGGACAAGGAAGCCTGGCGTGCTGCAACCATGGAGTCACAAACAGTCAGACAAAACTGAGCAATTGAACGGAACTGAACTGTCCTATTAAAACTTGTTGTTAAATAAAATTAAGCTTACTTTAGAAATACCATACAGGGTGTTTGGGTTTAACTTAAATAACATTTAGGATACTACTTCAGGCATTGTGGGTTAAATATATAAATTGTAGTTACTGTCTTAAAAGCATAACTGTTTAAAAAAAATTGAGATATAATCATTTGTAAGTAGGGGGTCTGTTTGCATATTTATTTATATCTGCAAAGCTAGCTGTATTTAAAACATAATCATATGTTTATGAAACATGGCATGATTGCATGTACATATATATTTTTAATAAGGTATACATTTTAATGAAGACATTCTAAGATAGTGTCATGAATATACACACGTACCTAAATGAAGAACATTTTCACATTTACATCATTAAATTTTCCAGACTCTAAAGACTGTTTATAGTTAATCTGCAAAATATTGTATTTGTAATGAAATAGGGGAAGTCCTTTCCACTTCTAAAGAATATAGATTCCTTTAATGAAATACTGTCATTTTTATGTTTTCTTGATATCTGTGTTTTGGGTTATGAATATGGTCAATAACAGTATCAAATTATGAAAATACGTGGGGCCTCCCTGGTGGCTCACCTGCCAATGCAGGAGACCCAGGTTCGATCCCCAGGTCAGGAAGATCCTCCAGAGAAGGAAATGGCAACCACTCCATTATTCTTGCCTAGGAAATCTCATGGACAGAAGAACCTGGCGGATTGCAGAACATGGGGTTACAAAAGAGTCAGACATGGCTTAGTGACTAAACAACATGAAAATACATCTGCACATTGAATAATAAGTGACCCTTGCTAAGTTACTTCGGTCGTGTTTTTCTCTATGTGACCCTATGAACTGTAGCATGCCAGGGTCCTCTGTCCATGAGATTCTCCAGGCAAGAATACTGGAGTGGGTTGCCATGCCCTCATCAAGGGTATCTTCCCTCCCACATCTCTTATGTCTCCTACGTTGGCAGGTGGGTTCTTTGCCTCTAGCACCATCTGGAAAGCCCAGTAAGTGACAAATTAACTTTTTCATTGATATTAATTAATGAGAGTGCAAAACTATCTTTTACATTAGTTGTTACACATTTCAACAGTAATATTGATTACTCTGCATCTTGGCAATGACCATTTATCATTCCATGAAGAGAAAGAGTGAAATCAAAATCTGATAAATCTGATTAATAAACATTATTGTTAAGTGGCTAATTTGGGTAAATAATGTTTACTTCAATAGAGCTTAAAAATTAAGAATGCATCTTTAGAACTAGAAAAATTTATATTCCATTTCTGGCTCTACCACTTATAAGATGTGAGACTTTAAACAATTTCTTTAACCTCTAAGCCAAATGTTCATCTGTAAAATGGGTATAATACTGATATTTATTAACACCTACTTCATATGATTTTTTAAGATGAGTGAAATGATATAAAAAAGAATTTTTATGTGTCCATGGACAGATAAGTTAGTTCAATAAATGGTGTCTCTTCTACAATAGTAGTAGCTGCAGAGGTAACCATCTTAGTAACAATACAGTAGTAGTACACTATAAATCCAGGATTTCTTTTATAATCTGGAAAATATACCTAATAACATCCTTATAATATAAAATTGGATTTATATTAGAGAAAATATAAAACAGCTTCTCTTACATGGTTTCTTCCTACTGAAGTCATAATATTTAGCATAACTCATAACTCATGTTCTTAAATACTCTAATCTTCTCTGTCATGTTTTTTCTCCTGCTTCCATCCTTCTGTTGCATAGAGCATTGATTTTATTCCCCACCAGTTTATAACATTGTTTGCAAATTTGTTCGAGAAAGATTTTGAGAGCAGGTTCCAGACGTACATTTCTTTGGTAAACCCAACAGCATTTGCTTTACATCTCCATGTCCTGCCATGGCTCATCAGAACAACATAACCATAAACATAAAACAAGATTTTTTAAATAGGGCACATCACAGATAAGAAGCTGTGAAGTATGCAAATTGCCTATCCAAAAGAATAATTCCATCCATTTCTCCTCTATTGATCCCAACTGGCCAATGTATCAAATTTGCCTTTGAGAATAACATTTCTATGAGGCTGATCACAGGAGTGGGTCTCAACAAATGCTTTTCTGAATGGAACAGGAATGATGAATGTTCCTAGTGAATGGTACCATAGAGACTAAAATTATCAAGAATCAAAAGATCATAAGTTTTTGTTATCCATTCATTAATTTTATTAGAATAAGACAATAAACTAAAGAGGAAAATAAGACCCAGTTACTATTTTGCCATCTAAGCCTTCTAGGTCAAAGATTTTTAGAATTATTCTCTTCATTTTTATGTAAATATATATAGGTATAGTTCATATCATATGTTTATTATCAGTGTTTAACAGTTTTAAATTTCTGTTTTTAATTAATTTTAAAATGATTAAGGCACAGCGCTCATTTCAAAACTAAAGAAATAAAATGTTCTTTACTATAAAATTGGATGGACTACTACCTTTTTATCAATATATTTTAAAAGTTTATTAAGTAAGCTTATTAAAACACATGAAATATATACATTATAATATATTATAATACTATGTATTATAAAATACATAGTATTGATCATTCATTGTCACAGTAATCCAAGTTTATGCCCCAACCAGTAACTCTAAAGAGATGAAATTGAATGGTTCTATGAAGACCTACAAAACCTTTTAGAACTAGCACCCAAAAAAGATGTCCTTTCCATTATAGGGGACTGGAATGCAAATGTAGGAGGTCAAGAAACACCTGGAGTAACAGGCAAATTTGGCCGTGGAGAACAGAATGAAGCAGGGCAAAGGTTAATAGAGTTTTGCCAAGAGAACACACTGGTCATAGCAAACACCATCTTCCAAGAACACAAGAAAAGACTCTTCACATGAACATCACCAGATGGTCAACACCAAAATCAGACTGATTATATTCTTTGTAGCAAAAGATGGAGAAGCTCTATACAGTCAGCAAAAACAAGACCGGGAGCTGACTGCGGCTCAAATCATGAACTCCTTATTGCCAAATTCAGAATTAAATTGAAGAAAGTAGGGAAAACCACTAGACCATTCAGGTATGACCTAAATCAAATCCTTTATGATTATACAGTGGAAGTGAGAAATAGATTTAAGGGCCTAGATCTGATAGAGTGCCTGATGAACTATGGACAGAGGTTCATGACATTGTACAGGAGACAGGGATCAAGGCCATCCCCATGGAAAAAAAAATGCAAAAAAGCAAAATGGCTGTCTGGGGAGGCCTTACAAATAGCTGTGAAAAGAAGAGAAGTGAAAAGCAAAGGAGTAAAGGAAAGATATAAGCATCTGAATGCAGAGTTCCAAATAGCAAGAAGAGATAAAGCCTTCATCAGCAATCAGTGCAAAGAAATAGAGGAAACCAACAGAATGAGAAAGACGAGAGATCTCCTCAAGAAAATTAGAGACACCAAGGGAACACTTCATGCAAAGATGGACTCGATAAAGGACAGAAATTGTATGGACCTAACAGAAGCAGAAGATATTAAGAAGAGATGGCAAGAATACAAAGAAGAACTGTACAAGAAAGATCTTCACGACACCATTAATCACGATGCTGTGATCACTCACACTCACCTAGAGCCAGACATCCTGGGATGTGAAGTCAAGTGGGCCTTCGAAAGCTTCACTATGAACAAAGCTAGTGGAGGTGATGGAATTCCAGTTGAACTATTTCAAATCCTGAAAGATGATACTGTGAAAGTGCTGCACTCAATAGGCCAGCAAATTTGGAAAACTCAGCAGTGGCCACAGGACTGGAAAAGGTCAGTTTTCATTCCAATCCCAAAGAAAAGTAATGCCAAAGAATGCTCAAACTACCGCACAATTGCACTCATCTCACACGCTAGCAAAGCAACGCTCAAAATTCTTCAAGCCAGGCTTCAGAAATAAGTGAACCGTGAACTTCCAGACATTCAGGCTGGTTTTAGACAGGGCAGAGGAACCAGAGATCAAATTGCCAACATCTGCTGGATCATAGAAAAAGCAAGAGAGTTCCAGAAAAACATCTATTTCTGCTTTATTGACTATGCCAAAGCCTTTGACTGTGTGGATCACAAGAAACTGTGGAAAATTCTGAAAGAGATGGGAATTCCAGACCACCTGACCTGCCCCTTGAGAAATCTGTATGCAGGTCAGGAAGCAACAGTTAGAACTGGACATGGAACAACAGACTGGCTCCAAATAGGAAAAGGAGTACGTCAAAGGTGTATATTGTCACCCTGCTTATTTAACTTATGTGCAGATTACATCATGAGAAATGCTGGGCTGGAAGAAACACAAGGTGGAATCAAGATTGCCGGGAGAAATATCATTCGCCTCAGATATTCATATGACACCACCCTTATGGCAGAAATTGAAGACGAAGAACCTCTTGATGAAAGTGAAAGAGGAAAGAGAAAAAGTTGGCTTAAAGATCAACATTCAGAAAACGAAGATCACGGCATCTGGTCCCATCACTTCATGGGAAATAGATGGGGAAACAGTGGAAACAGTGTCAGCTTTTATTTTTGGGGGGGCTGCAAAATCACTACAGATGGTGATTGCAGAAATGAAATTAAAAAACGCGACTCCTTGGAAGGAAAGTTATGACCAACCTAGTAGCATATTCAAAAGCAGAGACATTACTTTGCCAACAAACGATCTAGTCAAGGCTATGGTTTTTCCAGTAGTCATTTATGGATCTGAGAGTTGGACTGTGAAGAAAGCCTAGCACCAAGAATTGACGCTTTTGAACTGTGGTGTTGGAGAAGACTCTTGAGAGTCACATGGACTGCAAGGAGATCCAACCAGTCCGTTCTGAAGGAGATCAGCCCTGGGATTTCTTTGGAAGGAATGATGCTAAAGCTAAAACTACAGTACTTTGGCCACCTCATATGAAGAGTTGACTCATTGGCAAAGACTCTGATGCTGGGAGGGATTGGGGGCAAGAGGAGAAGGGGACAACAGAGGATGAGATGGCTGGATGGCATCATCGACTCGATGGACATGAGTTTGAGTGAACTCTGGGCATTTGTGATGGACATGGAGGCCTGCCATGCTGTGATTCATGGGGTCTCAAAAAATCTGACACAACTGAATGACTGAACTGAACTGAACTGAACTGATAATACTATGTATCAATTGGGTTCAGTCACTGAATCCTGCGTGACTCTTTGCAACACTGTTTCTACTGTTTCCCCATCTATTTCCCATGAAGTGATTGGACTGGATGTCATGATCTTCCTTTTCTGAATGTTGAGCTTTAAGCCAACTTTTTCACTCTCCACTTTCACTTTCATCAAGAGGCTTTTCAGTTCCTCTTCACTTTCTGCCATAAGGGTGGTGTCATCTGCATATCTGAGGTTATTGATATTTCTCCCGGCAATTGTTATTCCAGCTTGTGCTTCTTCCAGCCCAGTGTTTCTCATGATGTACTCTGTATAATTATATATAAATGTATAATGTGACATACGTTTTATATGTATATATAATAGTATATTACATATATATATATATATATGAAAACCCCATGGACAGAGGAGCCTGGTAGGCTACTGCCCATGGGGTCGCAAAGAGTTGGACATGACTGAGTGACTTCACTTCACTTCACTGTGTATATGCGTGTATAATTATAAACAAAATAGTGTGTATCCTGACCCCTACCTGGGGATGAAATAGGGCAAAAAACAGCTCTATGTTTGGCCCTTACCTTGTCTACATTTAACATGATCAAAGAAAATATGTTCATCCAGATTACACATGAAACATACTTTTAAAGATAATCAATATCATACATGACAGTAAGATAAATATAACGACACAAAATATGTGATAATTCTATAAATCAGTTAGAAACATGAAATGCTCAATTTTAAATGAATCTGTCTAGCTAAAAATGTTAGAAAAAAAGATTTATTGACTTTAATTAATCTTAAGCTTCATATTATACACCAATGGTGAGATCTGTCTGCTAAAAAACACACTGTCACCTAAGGCTAAATTAATAGATTTTGTAAGAAAGATATTGATTAATCCCAATAAATTCTCTAATTATTAGACCACATTTAACATGTTGCAGTTAGTCTTCTATAAAGGAGAACACTGGAAAACACAATGTGTCAAAAAATATGTGGCACAGTTGGAGAGGGATTTGAAGCTATGTCACACTACAGTCCAGGAATCACAGAGTCAGACACGATTGAGCGATTATCTTTCAACCAGTATTTATTGACACCAAGTGGCAAGCACTGTGTTTAAGCATTAAACAGATAAAAAGTAAATGAATCTTTTATCCCTTTGTTAATGGACTTTAAAGTCAAGAAGGGGAGTTCAGTTCAGTTCAGTCACTCAGTCCTGTCTGACTCTTTATGAACCCATGAACTGCAGCACGGCAGGCCTCCCTGTCCATCACCAACTCCCAGAGTCCACTCAAACCTATGTCCATTGGTCAGTGATGCCATCCAACCATCATCCTCTGTCTTCGCCTTCTCCTCATGCCCTCAGTCTTTCCCAGCATCAAGGCCTTTTCAAATAAGTCAGCTCTTCACATCAGGTGGCCAAAGTATTGGAGGTTCACCTTCAATATCAGTCCTTCCAAAGAACACCCAGAACTGATGTCCTTTAGGATGGACTGGTTGGATCTCCTTGCAGTCCAAGGGACTCTCAAGAGTCTTCTCCAACACCACAATTCAAAGCATCAATTCTTCGGCGCTTAGCTTTCTTCACAAGTCCAACTCTCACATCTATACATGACCACTGAAAAAACATAGCCTTGACTAGACAGATTTTTGTTGGCAAAGTAATGTCTCTGCTTTTTAATATGCTATCTAAGTTGATCACAACTTTCCTTCCAAGGAGTAAGCATCTTTTAATTTCACGGCTGCAATCACCCTCTGCAGTGATTTTGGAGCCCCCAAAAATAAAGCCTGACACTGTTTTCCCATCTATTTGCCATGAAGTGATTTGACTGGATGCCATGATCTTAGTTTTCTGAACGTTGAGCTACAAGCCAACTCTCCCCTTTCAATTTCAGCCAGAGACTCTTTTGTTCTTCTTCACTTTCTGCCACAAAGGTAATGTCATCTGCATATCTGAGGTGATTGATATTTCTCCAGGCAATCTTGATTCCAGCTTGTGTTTCTTCCAGTCCAGCATTTCTTATGATGTAATCTGCATATAAGCTAAATAAGCAGGGTTACAATATACAGCCTTGATGTACTCCTTTCCAAATTTGGAAACAATCTGTTGTTCCATGTCAGTTCTAACTGTTGCTTCCTGACTTGCATACAGGTATCTCAAGAGGCAGGTCATGTGGTCTGGAATTCCCATCTCTTTCAGAATTTTCCACAGTTTCTTGTGATCCACACAGTCAAAGGCTTTGACATTGTCAATAAAGAAGAAATAGATGTTTTTTCTGGAACTCTCTTGCTTTTTCCATGATCCAGCAGATGTTGGCAATTTGATCTCTGGTTCCTCTGCCTTGTCCAAAACCAGCTTGAACATCTGCAAGTTCATGGTTCACATATTGCTGAAGCCTGGCTTGGAGAATTTTAAACATCACTTTACTAGTATGTGAGATGAGTGCAATTGTGTGGTAGTTTGAGCATTCTTTGGCATTGCCTTTCTTTGTGATTGGAATGACCTTTTCCAGTCCTGTGGCCACTGCTGAGTTTTCCAAATTTGCTGGCCTATTGAGTGCAGCACTTTCACAGCATCATCTTCCAGGATTTGAAACAGTTCAACTGGAATTCTATCACCTCCACTAGCTTTGTTCATAGTGATGCTTTTGAAGGCCCACTTGACTTCACATTCCAGGATGTCTGGCTTTAGGTGAGTGTGAGTGATCACAGCATCATGATTAATGGGGTTGTGAAGATCTTTTTTGTACAGTTCTTCTTTGTATTCTTGCCATCTCTTCTTAATATCTTCTGCTTCTGCTAGGTCCTTACCATTTCTGTCCTTTATTGAGTGCATTTTTGTATGAAATGTTCTCTTGGTATCTCTAATTTTCTTGAAGAAATCTATATTCTTTCCCATTCTATTGTTTTCCTCTATTTCTTTGCACTGAATGCTGAGGAAAGCTTTCTTATCTCTCCTTGCTCTTCTTTGAAACTCTGCATTCAAATGGGTATATGTTTCCTTTTCTCCTTTACTTTTCACTTCTCTTCTTTTCTCAGCTATTTGCTAGGCCTCCTCAGACAGCCATTTTGCTTTTTTGCATTTCTTTTTCTTGGAGATGGTCTTGATTCCTGTCTCCTGTACAATGTCCCAAACCTCCGTCCATAGTTCATCAGGCACTGTCTCAGATCTACAATAGGCTGGCTCCTCTTCTTCTAACACTGTTATTTCTAATTTATTTATGTGCTCTAATCACCTGTTCCTCAGTTTTTAAATTTTATTAAGCTCTTTTTCACTTTAGGCACCTTGAGGATGAGACTTTGCAATAAATAATGATAAGAAAGGATCGAAAATACTACCATAAAAAATAAACTGATTTGATATCATGGGATGGAATATACTGTCAAGGGATGCTTTTTGAAAAATGAGCATTTAAATCAAATAAAGGGGGAGGGCATGCTTTATTCCAAGCTGTGATAATGGCAAATGAAAAGTCTCATACTCAACGTCCTTAAGGTGAAAAAGAGCTTAATAAAACTTAAAAACTGAGAAACAGGTGATTAGAGCATATAAATAAATTAGAAATAACAGTGTTAGAAGAAAGTGAAGCCAGACTATTGTAGCCCCTTTGGAGTAACATTAAGGCTTCTATCCTAAGTTCCAGGAGAAGCTATGGAAGAATTCAAGCACAGAGAAGGCCAAGGAGATTTGCTTTTTACAAAGATCTCTCTGACTTTGGATCATATACTGGAAAGGAGTTAGATGTGGTGGGGGATCGACTTCAGAGGCAATTGCAGTAGAAGAGGCAAGAGATGGTGGTGCTAGTTATAAAAAGAACCCTCCTGCCACCGCGGGAGTCTTGAGAGATGTGGTTTGGATCCCTGGATTAGGAAGATCCCCTGGAAGAGGTCATGGCAACCTACTCCAGTACTCTTGCCTGGAGAATGAATGGAAAGAAGAGCCAGAAGGGCTGTAGATAATGTTGCAAATAATGTTGCAAATTGTCAGACATAACAGAAGCAACTTAGTGTGCACACCTGCAGGTGAGAAATGAAGGTTATTTGACCTCATGTGGAGAAAGCAATGGCATCCCACTCCAGTACTCTTGCCTGGAACATCCCATGGACGGAGGAGCCTGGAAGGCTGCAGTCCATGGGGTCGCTGAGGGTCGGACACAACTGAGCAACTTCACTTTCACGTTTCACTTTCATGCATTGGAGAAGGAAATGGCAACCCACTCCAGTATTCTTGCCTGGGGACGGAGGAGCCTGGTGGGCTGCCGTCTATGGGGTCACACAGAGTCGGACACGACTGAAGCAACTTAGCAGCAGCAGGAGAAGGTAGAGACTGAATAAAAGAGAGGTTCAGAGGCATTTGGGAGGAAATATCAAGAGAATTTGATGATGGATTGAATGCGCTTTTAGAAAATGAAATATGGTGCCAAGCAAGACCCCCCATTTTCTGGTATAATTAGATGAATTATTGAGAATGAGTTGGAGAAACTTTAAAGCAAAACTTCAAATGCCTTGTTTTGGCCACAAAAAGTTTGAGAGGTAGAATCAATTGTTTAAACAATAGTAAAAACTACAAAAACTGTAAAGAGAATTTTTATATCATTTGGGTGAATATGTGGTGAATTTAGATGGAAGTGAGCACAGATTTGTTTTGTTTTCTTCAAAAGAATTGATCCATAACCACAATGTCAAATTTACCAGAAGGTCAATTTCAACTTAGTCCACAAAAGAACTCTTCTGCAGGAACTAGACTATCCAAAAAAAAAAAAAAAGAAGAGGACGATCGCCTTAGAAGGGAATAGTGAAAGTGAAAGTGAAGTTGCTTAGTCCTGTTGGACTCTTTGCGACCCCGTGGACTGAAGCCCACAAGGCTCCTCCGTCCATGGGATTCTCCAGGCAAGAATACTGGAGTGGGTTGCCACATACGAGATCAAAGTCTCAGAAGATATTTAAGATTTTTTTTTTTAAGATTTCTGCAGTTTTTGGAAGAATGGACTTCGGTCTTTTTCAATACTATTGTGTTTAATTCCACGTATCAAGTTTTAATCCTTGAGAAGAAATCAAAGATTTTCACTTAGGTCACCACATGTGTTTGGTAAACCATTTAATTGCTAGGTCACATGGCACCTCTGTACCAGGATGTCTATTGATCACATCAGCAACTATTGGTTGTACACTGAAATGTTCACTTCCCTTCTTGAGGTAGCAGAGGTCAACATCACACCAGAACTGGGTTACAGAGGTTAGAAGCTGAGAGTTCTCTTCCATCATCCCTAAACTCTCCTTTTACAAATGTCACTAATTTATTATGGCTTTCTTTCTTGCTGTGCTTAAACGTAGCCTCAAGCATCCTTCTCCACCCAGCACTTCCAGACAATCGATACTCACTGATTGGCATTGTCATTTAAGATGATATTCAACCCAGTTGTCAGGAGTGCTCAACCCCATGACTCACAGCTCCTAAGGGTGTCTACCCTCACAGACTCCACAGGGGATAGAAAGCTGTGATGATTTCTTCTAAGCGCACGCGGAGCATCTTGTTGAGAATTAATACCACTTGCCAGCCAAAACAATCTTTTTTTCTTCCCCTTTATAGTGACTCTTTTTTTTTTTTTTCCTTTAACCCTGCAAAAGCTTTGTGTATTAGAGATTCTGCAGTGTGGTCTATATAAATATATGTAGTGGGGAGGAACACTATGTCCTTAAATTTGTCCTGATATCTTGGTGTGTGATCCCACCATAAATGGAGAGTGGGGAAAATAATTGGCCGCATAGCCAGGAATTTCATGGTAGACCTGTGTGTGATAAGAGCCAAAGATTTGAGGCAAAACATCTCAGTCCTTAGAGGGAACAAAAAGCTTGTTTTTCTTTTCACAGATTTTAGTCTTCCATAATAATTGTTAGCTTTGTGATTCTGGTTCAGGGATAGGATCTATCACATTAGAGTTCAATTTTAATAAGACAGTCTGTTAAGACAAGGGCACTGACTGATTAATAACTTGGTTCAAGTAGACTCATTCGGTCTCAGAAATAAGTGCTCTGTCTAGTTGATAAATTTCCACACTAAACACAAACATTGTTATTTGTCATATACTAACTGTTTTAATGGGCCATTCTTCATGATCTTTAACAACTATCAATTGATCTCTAGGACTCATATGTCGCACTGTAATTCAACTATGTTCAAAGAATCTAAGTTTAAGTAAATGACAATACAAAAGAATTTTAAAAATTAGTTTTCTCTAGGGTCAGATATATATTAAGCACATTAACAAAGATGTGAGCAAAAAGCACTCAGTAAGGGCTGTTATTTTTCTCCACAGCAGAAATATAGTAATCAATCCAGACAGTTATATCTTCAGATCCTCAGGTTTTAATAAAAGTAAGTCTAAGAATTCTATTTAGACTTTCAGACCATTGCATCCTGAACCATCAGAAATAATCAGATATGCTTTAAATCAGCTGGGAGATAAACTGATCAATTCCATTCTTGTAAAACATAAACTCTAAAGGTAGCTTAATTTTCACGTTCATCATTTGTGATTATTTTTCCAGTTTCTTCTTGCCTAAAAAACTACATCAGACTCAGATTTCCCTTCAGCAGACTGGCAGGCCTAGGCTACTCAATACAAATAAAACTCAAAATGCTTAGAAAGGAAATAAGTTGTTTTTTAAAGAGGTTCAGGACAAACACTTATGTCCTAAGAGTACAAAGGGATATGCTTACTTTTTATCAGATAGTCTCTGGTGGCAGCATTAGCACATCGATGTTTTATGCATTTCATACATAATGCTCCATGTGATTGTAAAATCCAGACTGTAGAGCTGAGTTAAGTTTGCTGAGAATGGAATGGGGCAGGAGGATGAACATGTGCTATTGAGAAAAATCATCCTATTCCTTTATCTTCTAGGAGATCTATGGAAGCCTTTCTTTAGGAAAGTGCTCAAAGACAGATCAAATGTGATAATAAAGGTTCACTATCTGAACAGGTCTGCCCTAGAAATAGAGCTTTGGAAATTTGAGGTGGAAAAGAAAGGCAGTCTGTGCCAGAAACTGATTAAATTTCAGTCATCTATCCAAAGAAGTCCCTGGTTGCTTGTAAAATGCTCCATATAATTACAATAACTACGGATTTTAAAGGAATTTACACATTAGCCTTTATCATGGGACTGTCTTTGTGGGTGCATTTCTACTTTAAAATCAATATCCCTAAAATAAACTTTAATAAGATTTATTAATTTTATCTGTGTGGACCTTTTAAAAGTCAATATCAAATATCTTTCTCCAGATTCTTCTTGGCATTTGAAGAAGCTTAGATATAATCAAATGTCATGCCCTCTGTATGTTAAATGATCATTGTTCTATGACTTTGCTCGTGTATACAACTTAGCCCAGTTTTAAACTTTGAAAGAGTTGTGAATCGATACAAAGACTGTTTAAAATGTATGGGTCATCCTGATACATGCACTCAGTACTGCGGACAAGGGCCATTAGTTGTTTCTTGAGCTATTATCTTGCTCAGAGTTAGATGTGAATAACCCAGGGAAGCAGTTTGACAGCCCCCAGCTGACCCTGCACCAACTAGTTGCTAAAATTACTTTTTGGAAACAATCTACAAGCTCTATAAAACACACACACACACAAACACAGATGTGAGAAAGTTGTATCCCAAAGAAGAACAAGACTACTACTTTTCACTGAAAGTAGAGCAAGGAGCATTTATAGGAAACCACAGATTTCCAAACTTTTCCTTTTCAGAAGAGACTCGGCACCAACATAGCCTCACAGTAAAATTTAGAGGGGGAGACCCTCTAATGTAGTCATTATGTGACATAATGACTACATTAGGTGGCTATAATTTTAATCCAAAAAAAGGGCAGATTGAAGTTTTTCACTGGAGGGAGTCAGAACTCAAATGTTAAGATCTACCTTGATGCCAGAAAAATTCTAGCAGTCAAGCACAAAGGAATTATCAAATTTTGTTATCCCCTGAAAATGAAACCTGTTTTAATCTTAAATTTAGGGCCTTTGTAAACATAAAAGTCAAATCAACCTCTAATCCCCAGGGAAAGGTAAAAATTAATCCTCATAACTAGATTGGAAGCTTACTGAAAGCAATTAGTAAGTCTCCCTTTTTCCTGTCTCTATTTCCTCCTCATAGTGTGTTTGTTGTTATTGTTCAGTCGCTAGGTTGTGTCCAACTCCTTGAGACCCCATGAACTGCAGCACGCAAGGCTCCCCTGACCTTCACTATCTCCTGGAGTTTGCGCAAATTCATTTGCATTGAGTCAGTGATGCCATTCAACCATCTCATCCTGTGTCTTCCCCTTCTCCTCTTCATAATGTATGGTTTCATAAACTGTAATTTCTATGTAAAAATGTTTCTGTACTATCCTGGAAAACCTATTGTAAAATGAATTCATTATATCGAAAATGTGCTGGTTAGGCATACATTAAAAATATAATTTAGTAGTTAGTAAAGGTAAGCATCATATCTTTCCACTTGGATAAAGTTGAGGGAACAATATTCTAACAGTTTAACATGGCTGACTACCCAGGTATAAGAATCACCTCTAATCCAATATCTGTATCCACCCAATATAACGTCCCTCACACACCCACACTATTAAACACTGCATTGACTCAAATTATCAAAAAGCCCAAATGTACTTAATTATCATTTTCTATTTCTTCCCCTTACCTGCACTATTTAAATAAAGCTTGAATTTTCTTTGGTATTTGTTAGTAAAGAATATTTTACATGATCTATAGAGAATCTACATTAGGATAGGATTTGGTTGCTTATAGTGTAAAACCACCAGCAGCAGTGTAAAACCCAGTTAGCAATGACTTAAACTAGTTAATATCTTTCTTCATGCAAAAGAAGTCTACAAGTAGTCTGCCCTGGAGTAGAATGGCAGCAGCTTAGTCAGTCATCTGTGGGGATCCTGCTGTCTTTTTGCTCTGCCACCTGAATGTTGGCATCTCTTCTTTAAGTTTGCCTTGTTTTCAAGATGGCACAAATGCATTCTTTTTCTAAGTACTAGAGAAGGAAAGAAAAGGGCCTGCAGAATCATCCTATTGTTTTATTCCCAGAACACCTCCACCACCGCCACCACCACACACCAAAAGATTCATATTTGTATCTCCTATTTTGAAGAGGCTGATAGATCATTTGTAGACAGACATATCACTAATGTAGGGATCGTGTTACTTAGGAAGAGGAGGAGACTGTATATTAGATAGGCAGTTAATAGTCTCTGTTATACAATCTTTGAATTTGCTCCTTAAATATGCTTCCAAGTGCTTTACTCAGAGGACCTCTAACCTCAAATTTAATGCAAAATACTTCTCCAAATGTCGGTGGAGATTCTGTTAGTAGAGACTGTTTAGCCTCATATGCCTGCTTGAGCACCATCATATTTTAGAAGTGGAAGTTCTAAATATAAGCTGCAACTTTAAAATAATTTGATTTAATGAAACCTGTCCAAACCACCTACTGTTTTTTAGGTGCCAATTTATTTTTCACTTGGAAACTTTGAGGTGATAGGTGTTTGTGGTTTAAGCAACTGTTATTTTCCAAGCTTAAGAGAATCAAAGAGAAAAATTGTTAGTTTCACACTGTAAAATGTTCCTATTCTCTTTCGCCTGAGACATTGTAGTTACCAGCACATTATCCTATTTCTCTAGAAATGGTGATCTTTGCAGGTTAATTGTTATCTGACACCTGTGCTAGTGCAAATTCTCGTGCTTTTCATGTTTCTGATGATCAGTTTTTCATTTGAGTTGAAGTAAAATAGAAAAATTGTCATTATGATTAAATTGCTCTTAAATAGATGACTGTTTTTCCTCATCCAAGAAGCTTTTTATTTCCTAGATGGCATTTGCCATAAGCTAATAAACTAGAAAATCACAAGATTAAAGAGTATTAAGATATGAATTTTTCTGACCATGTTTAGCATCTCATCATCATGATGAGGATGACCAAAGATATCTGAAATATGATGATGTTTTACAGAAAAATAGGGTCAGAAGATAATCTCAAATACTAACCCCAGAGGGATTAATCCAAACAGATTTCATAAACTGTCACATGTCACTGAATAAAACGCATGTGATACACTGCCTGGTTCAGGACATCTATAGGTCAGTATGGAAAAAAAGGGAGGTCATACATTTTTATGTTAACAAGTATGCACTTTTCCTTGGAAAATATTCTACTGCAGGGGAACAGAGACTTCAACCCTAATTTATCTAATTTCAATACAAAAATGTTTAAGATATTTTCCTTGATCAGAATTAAAGTACATTTCAGGAGTCAGTTATCTAGAGAATTTAGATGTCCTTAAGTCAGAAACTATTATTTCAAAACTGGGATATCTTTAAAATTTAGTCAAATTAATGAATCTTTCCTATTTTACCATGCCATTATCATCTAAACACAAAAATGCTGTTAACACTTGGCGTACCTGATCATCATCTCTACCGGCTCCCCACAGATGTATCAGTCAACAACAAACGTATTCTAATCATGTCCTGGAAAGAGCTCTTTCACACTTTTGAGAGGGTGACATCTACACCTTGTAGAAGTGCAAAGTAGTGCTTAGTGTCTGCATTATTGGTACCTGCGATGTGAGGATGTAAAGTTACTCAGATGATGTTTTTGAGGAACTCAGAACACATTACTAATTGTTGACACTAACATTTTAAAGTGTAACAATAGATTAATTTGGTTAATGAGTATACACATTACAGACTCATAAATTTCATGAGTGCTGGACCCTTGTCTTAAACTTTTTTTCAAGTACTGTAGCACCTGGCACAGTGCCTGGTAACTTGTATGCTCTCAATGAATATGTGATTATAATGAGTATTTTACTTTACATCTGGATCAAACCAAAGCATCATTTGAGAAAGGGAGGATTTTTGACATTTAGATCTCTTTACTTTCTATATATTCATACCTCATATAATTTCTTTAAAAAACAGCAAACAATTTGCAACTGCCTTGAATAATAAAAATATGCAGGAATGATAAAGACAATAGACCTTAAAGAGATAATTCACATTTGCAAGTAAATGGATGGTTCTGGAATTAATTTGTGCTATCTAGTTAGGCTCTGAAATAATGATTAGGTAAATTTTGACACTAAAAAAAAAAAATATTTTGGACCATGATATCCATACAGAAGAAATATGGACAGTAATATATCAACTCACAGGCATGAGAGCAACATGAATAAGTGCTCGTCTTTTTCACCCTTCATGTTATATTTATTTTCCCCAAATAATTATTAGCTTTATATAAATAATATACTTTATTCCCTTGCTAGAGGAAAATGATGTCTGACATTAAGGAAAGGTCAGGTATCATGAATGGGAAGCCACAATGTGCATTGCCTTTAAGGATTATTGAATTAAGAGGTATATGTATTTGACAAAGTATAGAAATCAAATAGCTGCCATGTTAGCAGTGCCCTTTTACATGCCATAGATTTATTGACATTTACTAAATACAAAAAAAAAATTGAAACTGTGACTGCTTAGTATGCATTATGATGAAAAACTTAATATCACGTCCCTGAAGATTATATGAGAACATTTGAACTAAGGTAAACTCATCAATTGATTGGACATTGGATTGGAATATAAGTTAATCAGGGTATTTAACTTTTAAAAATACACACACAAAAAAATAGTTAAGTTACTTATATCAGTTAAATTATATCTGTTTACCTAGTTCAAGTTAAATTCACAGGACACCCACATGCACAGAGCAACACATACTTGCCATGGGCTCACATCCTACTTGATACTTTGGAGCAACAAATGAATTCTTCTGTTCACAAGGGTGCTTATTGCTATAGGCTTCCCTGGTGGCTCAGCTGATAAAGAATCTGTCTGCAATGCTAGAGACCTGGGTTCGATCCCCAGCTTGGGAAGATCCCCTGGAGAAGGGAAAGGTGACCTACCCACTCTAGTAATCAGCTTATTTCTATAAACATCATGGTATACGTTGCCAGCTGAAATGAGAAGAAAACAATTGTCCAACTTCATACCTTTCATTTGTGCAAAGTCACAATGAACATTTTTATATTTAGAACTAAGATAACAGAAGTCAAAGTCAATATATGGGTTCAAGGTTCTAGAATACTTGCTCTTACAACTTAATTTGTTTTTTTCCTGTTAGACAACACAATTTCTGCCCTCAATTCTACAGTCTCCCATTTTACTATCAGTATATTTAAGCAGTAAAAGAAATACTTCTTGCAGAGACTGGGGTGGTGGGGGGAATATAACAATCTTTATAGAGTCTTCATAGTCTTTCATATGCCAATCAAGTTGAGTATCTTATACTGTCAAATCTATTTTTATTCATTTGATTTAGTGATAGCCACATTCTAAGAATTAAAGAAATGTTCAATTCAAAGCTCCTCATGGAAAGAAAATTTATTCCCAAATAAGGTTGTTATTTTCCATTACCTGAACGATGACTATTAGGCTTCTTTGAGAAAATATGTTTAAATATATATATATATTTAAATGATAATACTGTATATGAAATCAAAGCAAATATCCCTAACATAGTTGTTTTTGCCTTATTTTGCTTAGTAATACATCAAAGGAAGAAAGTTGGTTTTGAAAGAGGTAGAGAGATGGATTTTTATGTGAAATTTGAGTTTAAGAGTTTTTGTTTTAATCTGTAAATTTTTAAAGTCATACATTTGTCTCTAGTTTTGTTTTGATTTTTTTCTCAGAGAAATATGAATCATTATAGGATTGTAATATTTCACAATGATGTGATTTCAGAGTTCATACACTGGAAGGAATAGTTGTCTGAGAATTAAGAAACTAGTTTCTGAAATGAACTCTACCATCATCCAGCTGTATAGCTTTGGGCAAGACACAAAACCCCTCTAGACCTCATAGTCATTGCCACTTGATGTTGTAAATGGAGGATATTGGAATATATCATTTAAAAGCATTTATTATCTTAGAGCTTTGCTTGGCATCTACTAACGACAGAGAGAACTCAAAGAGAGATAACCTAAATACAGAGTTTTATTTACTGAGCAGGTCTCCTATCCTGAATCTGCTCTTTTACTTACAGAAAGTAGATTGAAAAAATGGAGAAATACCAGACAGTTTGTTTTTTGTCTGCTTCCTTCTTGCAGCCTAAACCAGCATCAGGCCAAAGGACCCCACTCTTTAGCTGCCTTTACTCTGGGGACCTCTCTCACTGTCTCAGCCTTCAGATATAAGATGTCACCTCCCACAGCCCCCCTCAAAAGGTGTCATTTTCCATCCTAATGGAAAGTGATAGACAAGATACTGTTCTGCGGTAGTCTGTCCCTTCGGGACATTTTGACTCTGAAACCTATCAGGAATTTTTCCTGTCTACTTTGTTTCCCAGAGCCCCATTTGCGTAATTTAAGCTCAGATAAGAATTTTTCAAAGGTATATTTGAGCATTACAAAATTAGAGCAGAATTATTAAATACAGAATAATTTAGAATCAGCCTGTGTCCTTGTTTGAGCTCTTCCATTTATCGCCTGTGCAACTGAGCAAGTTAGTTGATTTCACTAAGCCTCACACTGCCCACTTGTGAACTGCCATTCCCAGGAGGACCTTCCTCACAGGATCTTCTGTAGCATCTCTGGCCTTTAACCTCATGCTGCGTTGACTCCATAATCCATGCTCTTTAACATTACGCCGCTTGCTACTGTATCCACCCTGGCACCCTTCCTCCCAGTTTCAATAAAATTATTATCTCTTTGACTTATTTGATACTTCCTAGAGCAGCACACAGGGAACAAGTGAAATAGAACACTTTTCTTTAAGCAGATGAAAATACAATCTAGGTTTGACATATACGTGGTGCCAAAAGAAGTATTAGGTAATTTTCATGCCAAGACCACCCACCATAGCACCTTACCCAATGTAGACATGTAATATATGGGTGGCCAGTGAATAAAGTCTTTACTTACTTGTTGCCTTGCAAGTCACATGCCAAGGGGACCTAATTACTGGCCTTAACTTCTTTCTTAACCACAACTACTTGCAAGGATCACTGTGATGTGAGGAGAATTGGCTAGTCATGAGGTCAGGAATGCATAGACTTGGAAAAGATATGGCTTTCCAGTTGTCATTTTTGTATCATTCCTTTATTCATGTAATAAATATCTACTGTGATATTATTACAGGACAGTGAATGACACTTTGCTCTTATATACATTCATATTAGGGAAGACATTCAGTAAACAAGGAAACAAATGGCCCTGTTAATATTGGATAGTAAGTGCTTGGAAGACAGTTTCTAAAGGGTAGTATGATAGATAGTGACCAGGTGGCAGCTACCTCAGGTGACCAGGAGGTTCTCTATGTGGAGGTAACTTCAAGCTGAAGTCTCAGTGATAAAGACAAACAGACACAGGGTGATCTCAGGTAAGAACATACTATTCAGAGGAACAGCAGCAGAAAAAAAAAAAAAACACTTAGAAAACAGATTGTCCACATTGCTGGGGCTCACTGATCCAGGGAGGGCATGTGATCCAGATGAGATCAGAGAATTGGGCAGGGTCAGACCTGTTCAACAGAGGAGTAAGAAGAGAAAAGAGCAGAAATCAGTCTGACAAAGTGGCCAAAGCCATATTTGAGCATATGCGGCTTCAAATCTCTGCTGAGTACCTTGCTACATACATGTGAGACCTTGTGCAAGTCACTAAACTTCTCTGAACTTCAGTTCTGGTCAGAAGAATGCAAGAAAGAATAACTGTTCCTTACAAGTCTGGTGAGTGTTGAATGAAAAAGTGAATGTAAAGATCCTACCTCAGCACCTCTCATAAAGTAAAGCCAACAATTATATTAATATATCATTGTAATTCTCAGTGTGATGATGTAGAAATGGCGTCACAGTTTGGATAGTGGTAGCAGTCACCTTAAATTGTCTCTTTTTCAGTCTAAGTACTGAAGTAAAGTAAAATTTATATGACAATCAAACTACAGCATGATTTCACTATCCCTGCTTATGCACAAAACCATGAAAAATAAATCCTTTATGCTGGATTCCAGTCACTAGAAGGATACTCGATATATTATTAGAAACCCCCACCCAATTTTGCCTAGAAATGAGTTTGCTTATTATTGCAGTCTTCAGATCCAATTTTCATGATAGGATTGAAGGAGGAGCAGGTATGATATCTTCCCCAATATTCACATATGTTTAATAGCACGGGCTCTGAAGCCAGCCATTCTGGGTTTGGATCTGGCCCCACCACTTGTCATCATGAGCCTGTTCACCCTCCCTGTGTCTTGGTTTCCTCATCTCTACAAACAATAAGATCTTAGCAATCACATAGATGTTAATTAGATAATGCACATAAGCTACTTATTACAATTTTGAACATAAATTCTCAAAATAGGTATTATTAACTATTGTTATGACCAACCAGCCTGTCTTTCTGCAATATAAGTTTTATTATTTTTAAATACTTTTCTAATTTTAGGATGAAAGGTTAGAAAATCATTTCCATGTTGCAACTTCCCCAAATATAACACAAATACTATTTCAGTTGCATCAAAGAAATACCAATTTTAAATTGTGATCTTCTGGTCAATAAACTAAATTACATAAGTATATTTGTTCTCCAAAGGCCTTAATAAATAAAACAAACACAAAATACGAAGGTAGTTTGTTAATATTTAAATGGGGCTGTCAATTGATATTAGGATTTCAGGTGATTTTTTACAGTATTCTTTTTTTTTTAATATGGCCTATTAACACATTTATTTTCCCAGAATTGGCGCTTGTAAAAAATGGTTACTCACCTCTGCCTGAAGTCATTATCACACATTGATTATCAGTCAGTACCTTAGAGGGATTGGTTGCCAGTCAGACAGTAAGAATTTTCACAGGATAGATGTGTGGAAGACAGTGGAAGCTGAGGGGCAGGAGAAAGTGTTTAAGGAAAAAGGAAAAGAAAGACATCTGTGGTGATGATTAAATGAAGTGAGGTATGTCAAGGGCTTAGCATATTCCTTGGCTCACGGTGCATTCTGTTACCCCTGATGAGCCTTCCTCACCTGAGACTAACCATCACAAATTCATTATTTTAGAAATGAAGAGATTAAATCATCTGCCCAAGGTCACAATATGGAAGACCTAAAACATGAAACCAAGTTGATTTGAATCCAAAGTCTGATGAATACAGTGATAACAATAAGACATGTTTTCTTAAGCATTTACATATGCTTTTGCTTTTCTAAAAACAACTTTTCCTCCCCCGGGAAGAGTTCATAGACATCGCATGTGTCATTTTAGCACTCTGGTATCTCTCACAGAATACCACTTACTGTAAGCTGGAGGAGACTAAGTTATCCTTGGGTTTCTATAGCTGCTAATCTTCATTCATCACCAAGTTATTCCACTGTCCAGATCTACTTTTTTTTTTTGTAGGATCTCTGTTAGTCTACAGAATATGGTAGAAAACAAACAAATAAAAGTTGCTAGCAAGAGTTACCATATATTTTCTTTTTTTTTTTTTTACCATATATTTTCTACTCTAGAGATTTCTTTTGGTCAAAGTGATTCTTAAGACATTCAGTTCAGTTCAGTTGCTCAGTCGTGTCCGACTCTTTGTGACCCCATGAACCACATCACAGCACATCGGACTGTATCAAATGGTCAGTCTGTCATCTGAGATTCCATTATGTGTATTATGAATTGTGTGGGTCTGCTAAAGTTTTCAGTCACATAATTTATAAATGGATATCCAAATTGGGCCAGAGTTCTTAGGTGTGTGAAATGCTAATTTCAAATTTCAGTTCTTGTTTCCAATATACTTCTTTAAGTATAAAAAATAATGTCCACATTTATTGATATGATTATTTTAGAAATTGTCTATTCTGGAAGTGATTTTGAGTTACTACACTTAACATTCCTCTTAGCATAATGTTTTCCTGGTGTCTAGTCTGGACTAGGCACTAGCGTATTAACTGATAATAAAGGATCAAGGCTAACTATGAGTTCACAGTGATTAAAAATTAAATAACTAAAAAAGGTCAAAGAATGCTCAGGGATCCAAGAAGCTCCTTCACAACTGCAGATGTTACTTTAGGCTAACTCTACCAGAAACCTGGAAATTTCATAAAAATAGTTCGCAATTTCATAGGATTTACTATGTCAGATAATGTCCTATGTAATTCTTCATTCTATCTATTGCAAATAATGGTATCTCTCTTGTACAAATGAAAAAATTGAGGCACAGAGGGATTATGTCACTTGACTAAATTAAAATCATCTCTAAAAGGCAGGACAAAAAACTGAACCCTAACAGTCTGACTCCACTGCCCAACAAGCACATGGTACAACTCTGTTTTTGACCTCTGGGTATTAAAATGCCCTCTACTTTCCTTTATTTTAAGAGTTTTACTCTTTTCTTATTCTCCCATCTCGTTATACTATTCTAATGTGTGGAATGTTTTTTCCCCATGTTCTTTGTGGCACTAATTCTTACTCATCCTATAAAACTCAGCTTCTTGAATCTTTTTTTTTAAATAATTTTATTTATTTATTTACATTTGGCTGTTCTGAGTCTTCATTGCTGTGTGGAATTTTCTCTAGTTGTGGCAAGCAGGGGTTACTCTCTAGTTGCTGTGAATGTGCTTCTCATTGCAGTGGCTTCTTTTGTTGTGGAGCACATGCACAGAGGGTGTGCAGGCTTTAGTAGTTCGGGCATGTTGGCTCAGTAGATGCAGCTCTCAGGTGTTAGAGCATAAACTCAATAGTTGCGGTTCATAGGTGCAGTTGCTCCATGGCATATGGGATCTTCCCATATCAGAGATTGAACCTGTGTCTCCTGTATTAGCAGGAGGATTCTTTACCACAGAGTCACCAAGGAAGCCCCCCTCCTTGAATCTTTAGTCTAATTTGGATGCACTCTCTTCAGTATTCGCAATTTCTATAGTTTATATGTATATGCATATAATAACTAGTATTTATTGATTATTAATGTATGCCAAGCATTAATGCCTTTTGATGGATTATTTTGTTCCATCTTTGCAGAAACCCTATAGATAAGTCATTCTATTTCACAGAAAGAATACTGCAGCATAAGTCAGCAGAAGACCCAACTGCCCCTCCAACTCTGAGCTCATCCTCTGCAGATTTGGCTCTGCTCAAAACAGCGAAGATGTTGACTGGCTTCAGGCACAGTTGACCAAGCAGCAAACATTCCTAATAGCAATAATTAAGGACTTCAAGACTGAAATGAATTAATTAGTGGTAACTGAGAGAGCCAAGATTCAAACTTAGCCAATCTGATTCCAAATACCTTGCTCTTAAGCACCATATCCATATAGTATTGTATTATAAACATAACACTTGTATTTTTCCCTCAGAGCCCCAGTTTCTACTGCAGTGACTAGCAAATAAATAGCTTGAAATTTTAATTTATGATTTGCCTTATTTGTTCTCTCCTTTTTTTCCCTTTAGTCCTTCACCTAATACTTATTTCATGATGTTTCCCAGACACCATGGTATTTATTTCATTGTGTTTCTCAGACAATCTCTAGTCTTCCAACTCCAGGTGAGATCCACTGCTATGGCTTTAGTTCCTACCTGTATATTCTCTGTTTCATAGTACAAAGTACCAGCACTGATATCTCCTGAAATTTGCTTTCTCCTTATCTTTGTAGCCACTGACCTTCTTGTCTGATGCTTTTTCTTTCCTTTCTCTGATTTGCAAAGTCCAAAATTCTTCTGATTCAACTTTGGGTTCATGTATTCTTTCCTCTGTACTGTCTTATCCGTACCTATATGAGAGCAAGACATGATTTGCATCATGTTACCGTTACACTTACCTTTATCTTTCCCCCCAGCAGACTATCAGAAAGAGCTACAGTATATTCATTTCAGTATTCCAATGCTGGTAAGAGTGTATGACAATAAATTGCTCAAAAAATCATTTAGCAAATGAATAAAAGAGAAACCTGAAGAAAACATTTTTAATAATACTATATTTATAAGAAGATGCTATTTATTAAAAAGTTATGTCAGTGTTATGTCATGTCATAATAAAAAGTAATTTGAAGTCATTTTCACAAATATTATTAACTCTTATTTCAAAGTATAGGTCTAATATAAGAAGCTTGATATTTTATTCTGCCTTTTTCATGCTTTTTCAATGTATTATAATTACTAATGGAAGGATGCATTAACCTTATCACTAATATCTAAGTTTCTGCCTTTTTGAATCCTTTACCCAACTTGTGCTTGCCCGGGGTCATGAGTCCACATCAATGCTTCTGGTACAGAAGTAATTTTTTTCTCTCTACCAGGGTAGCAGGGTCATCTGATTGGACTTTCCATGGTCCTGGCTGAATAGGAAGGAATTAAATTGCAGTGTCAAAGGAAATTACTCATTCTAAGAAGCATTCACATATTATCTATGGCCAAAACCATCTCTGACACTCATTTATGATTAGAATTAAAAGTAAGAAAGAAGAAGCAGTTTGGCAGTACTTCTATGACAATAAAAATGTGGGAACCAAATTAAATTGATGGTAAAAGTGTGTGGCATGCCAGATAAGAAAATGGTTTTCTCAGTAGTGTTTTAGAGTTTAGAGGCCTATCTAGGGAGACAAGGAGAGGTTATGTGTGCTCTAGTGTGATGCTCTACACCAACTTCATTCTAGAACAAATCTTATTTAAGTTGATGCCCGATAAATTCAAGTCAACCAGGCATCTCTCAAGGGAAGTTTTTTTAAAGAGTAAAGATCTTTTCAAATGAAACCATAAAGGTCTTAAAGTAGATATCTTTTCTAAAATGAGCTCAGTCTTCATATCGTCCATAGCATATACCATTCTGCTTAATTTTATTTTTACCATCATTTTAATCATCTATTTGAAATATGTTTGCATATTCTAAAATAATGGGTGGCTACAATGTGTGGAGGAAAATATAATAAGTTTTTGATAATGCATCCTTTAGATAACATGGAACTGAGGTAAAATGCAATTTTTAAGACATTTCAAAATTATATAGCCTGGCTTAAAACTGTGCTGAATCTTATGCCTAAAGAAGAAATCAAATTAAACTGTTAGATTTAAAATGAAACTCAAATTGATTGTTAGGAGGAAAAATGTTTTTTTGAAAGGCCATGGAACTATTTTAGTTTCTGGAATAAATATAGCAGCAAAGATAGTTTAAATGAGAAAAGCTTCCAGATTTATTTAAGAGATGTGTCATCTCTTTGGCCTCTTCACACAGGGCAGACAGAACAAAAATGATTTATCAGCTGGGCTACTTGCCTTGTAGAAAACTGTGATTTGTTTCTTACACAGGCTTATTTTTATGTTTTTATTTTATCTTCTGGCATTTAAATACTTAAGAGTCAGTTTCTCAACCTCGTGAACATTTATTTTCTCATTTAAAAGCAGGTTCTTTTCAAATTTGAAGTAACAGTTTGCTATCTACTTTATTCGGGTTTTTAAGCCTTTAATGAAAGTGATGCTTAATGTTACCTTCATATTGTAACACTATGAGATGATTTTGCATTTCCATAAGAATATGTTGGTGTAGCTCACTGAAGTTTTGTATGTTTATGTGTCCGTTATGTACCTATCTGCTAAAACCTATCAACACAGAGAACTAGTACTAATAACTATAGTAAACGTTAGTAACTGTATTTTTTGGATCAACATTTGAACTAAAATAAATTCAAGTTTCAAGCTTGTTTTTTTTTTTTTTTTTTCTTTCAGTTCAGTTCGGTATAGTCCAATTGCTCAATCGTGTTCAACTCTTTATGACCCCATGAATTGCAGCATGCCAGGCCTCTCTGTCCATTAACAACTCCCAGAGTTCACTCAAACTCACGTTCATTGAGTTGGTAATGCCATCCAGCCATCTTACCCTCTGTCATCCCCTTCTCCTCCTGCCCCCAATTCCTCCCAGCATCAGAGTCTTTTCCAATGAGCCAACTCTTCGCATGAGGTGGCCAAAGTACTGGAGTTTCAGCTTTAGCATCATTCCTTCCAAAGAAATCCCAGGGCTGATTTCCTTCAGAATGGACTGGTTGGATCTCCTTGCAGTCCAAGGGACTCTCAAGAGTCTTCTCCAGCACCACAGTTCAAAAGCATCAATTCTTTGGTGCTCAGCCTTCTTCACAGTCCAACTCTCAGATCCATAGGTGACTACTAGAAAAACCATAGCCTTGACTAGATGGACCTTTGTTGGCAAAGTAATGTCTCTGCTTTTGAATATGCTATCTAGGTTGGTCATAACTTTCCTTACAAGGAGTAAGCATCTCTTAATATCATGGGTGCAATCACCATCTGCACTGATTTTGGAGACCGCCCCTCAAAAAATCTGACACCGTTTCAACTGTTTCCCCTTCTATTTCTCATGAAGTGATGGGACCAGATGCCATGATCTTCGTTTTCTGAATGTTGAGCTTTAAGCCAAATTTTTCACTTTTCTTTTTCACTTTCATCAAGAGGCTTTTTAGTTCCTCTTCACTTTCTGCCATAAGGGTGGTGTCATCTGTATATCTGAGGTGATTGATGTTTCTCCTGGCAATCTTGATTCCAGCTTGTGCTTCTTCCAGCCCAGCATTTCTCATGATGCACTCTGCACAGAAGTTAAATAAGCAGGGTGACAATATACAGCCTTGATGTACTCCTTTTCCTATTTGGAGCCAGTCTGTTGTTCCATGTCCGGTTCTAACTGTTGCTTTCTGACCTGCATATAAGTTTCTCAAGAGGCAGGTCAGGTGGTCTGGTATTCCCATCTCTTTCAGAATTTTCCACAGTTTCTTGTGATCCACACAGTCAAAGGCTTTGGTATAGTCAATAAAGCAGAAATAGATGTTTTTCTGGAACTCTCTTCCTTTTTCCATGATCAAGAGGATGTTGGCAATTTGATCTCTGGTTCCTCTGCCTTTTCGAAAACCAGCTTGAACATCTGTAAGTTCACTGTTCATGTATTGCTGAAGCCTGGCTTGGAGAATTTTGAGCATTACTTTACTAGCATGTGAGATGAGTGCAATTGTGTGGTAGTTTGAGCATTCTTTGGCATCACCTTTCTTTGGGATTGGAATGAAAACTGACGTTTTCCAGTCCTGTGGCCACTGCTGAGTTTTCCAAATTTACTGACATATTGAGTGCCACACTTTCACAGCATCATCTTTCAGGATTTGAAATAGCTCAACTGGAATTCCATCACCTCCACTAGTTTTCAGTTCAGTTCAGTTCAGTTGCTCGGTCATGTCTGACTCTTTGCAACCCCATGAATCGCAGCACGCCAGGTCTCCCTGTCTATCACCAACTCCCGGAGTTCACTCAGACTCACTTCCATCGAGTCAGTGATGCCATCCAGCCATCTCATCCTCTGTCGTCCCCTTTTCCTCCTGCCCCAAATCCCTCCCAGCATCAAAGTCTTTTCCAATGAGTCAACACTTCGCATGAGGTGGCCAAAGTACTGGAGTTTCAGCTTTAGCATCATTCCTTCCAAAGAAATCCCAGGGCTGATCTCCTTCAGAATGGACTGGTTGGATCTCCCTGCAATCCAAGGGACTCTCAAGAGTCTTCTCCAACACCACACTTCAAAAGCATCAGTTCTTCAGCGCTCAGCCTCCTTCACAGTCCAACTCTCACATCTATACATGACCACAGGAAAAACTATAGCCTTGACTAGACAGACCTTAGTCGGCAAAGTAATGTCTCTGCTTTTGAATATGCTATCTAGGTTGGTCATAACTTTTCTTCCAAGGAGTAAGCGTCTTTTAATTTCATGGCTGCAATCACCATCTGCAGTGATTTTGGAGCCCCCCAAAATAAAGCCTGACACTGTTTCCACTGTTTCCCCATCTATTTCCCATGGAGTGATGGGACTGGACGCCATGATCTTCATTTTCTGAATGTGGAGCTTTAAGCCAACATTTTCACTCTCCTCTTTTACTTTCATTAGGAGGCTTTTTAGGAAGTGTAAATCTCACGAAAACTAGTTATTTCCTGAGAAAAGAATAAGAGATGAGGAGTGGTGAATGTTGTTCAGGCAAATGGTTCAACTCAAGGACAGACCTTTCTGAATTAGCAATGGGTACGTCTCCTGGACGTCAAGCTTATAGAACAAAGATTGTTTTGGATCTAGCTATAGGGTTAGGGATCAGAACATATTGAGTATAGGTATTTAGGAATAGACAATAATTTAATAACAGCTGAATTTTTCTGCAATAATTTTTCCCTTTAGTAAAATCCTTATTATAAATACTCTAGTTAGTCTATTTTAAAATATTACTTAAATGAGCACATGTTTTAGATGTTATGTTGAGAACCCGTAATAATTACAACAAATACTGAAAAAGTAGTTATACTTGGATTGATCAAAGTAAATAAGATCTGTATTCCAATTTTATCACATGGCCCTTTATAACAATTTTTTGTTCATTTTATGATTATATTGGAAGAAATTGATTAGGCTTGTCTGAAATTGGCTATGCCACTAAATTATATCAACTATTGGAGAAGGACATGGCAACTCACTCCAGTATTCTTGCCTGGAGAATCCCAGGGATGGGGCAGCCTGGTGGACTGCCGTCTATGGGGTCGCACAGAGACGGGCACGACTGAAGCGACTTAGCAGCAGCAGCAGCAGCAGCAGCATACCTTCACTGTGGTTCATAGATCAATTCACCATTTGGAAAAAGTTTCCATATAGCAAATTTGGATATAATTTTAATTCATTGATGTCAATGGAATTCCAAATACTTGGGTCAACCACTTGAGTAGGGTAAATAATATTAATAATCTAGCAAATTTTAACTCTCCATTTAGTAGCTTTAAAAAAAAATTGAGTTCTCAGTACATGCATTAAGTTCTTTACATTTAGCATATTATTTTATCTTTATTACAGCCTAATGAAGCCAGTGTTGTCCCCCACCTTGTAAATGAAAAATCAAGGCTCACAAATGTTAGCCAGCCTTTCTTCTGACAGACAGCTAGTAAGTTATGGAAATTAAATTTGTACTCAGCTTCTGTTTGCAAACTCCAGCTATTACATCAGAGTTTTCCAAATTGTGCTCTGTGTTTTGCTAGAGATGTTAATAGATATTTTAGTAAACTAAAAAGCAAATTATCTTTTTTAATGAAACCTTTAATGTACATGTAAAGAAGATAGTAAGTGCACTTATATAATAATTATATTTGTGTAATAATCTTCCTTTAAAATAAATTATTTGTTATATTTATAGATGTGTATAATAAAATATTTTTAAAAGCCAGTTAAGATTAACACAAAATTCAAAACCAGAATTTCCTTATGTTTTAGCCAGCTCAGGCTGCTATAGCAAAATAGAATAGACTATGTAGCTTAAACAACAGAATTTTATTTCTTACAGCTCTGGAGGTTGGAAAGTCAAAGATGAAGGGGCTGGCAGTTTTAATTCTTGGTAAGGGCCCTCTTCTTGGCTGCTACATGTCCACCTTCTCATGTATCTTCAAGTGTGGAGAGAGTACTCTCCAGTATCTTTCTTTCCTTGTTAGAAACTAATCCCACTATGGAGGCTCCATTCTCATGACCTCACTCACAGCTAATTAGCTCTTAAAGGCCTCACTTCCTAATACCTGCACACTGGAAGTTAGGGCTTCACCATATGAATTTTGAGGGTTTGAATGAACAAAAATCCAGTCCATAACAACATAGGTAGGAAATAATTATGTGACAGCATAGGGGAGTAAAGCACAAGAAAATATAAATTGTTAATAATCTAGTTGTGGGGTAGATGTTTGGTGGTAGATTGACATGGATAGGGTCATTACAAAGAAAAATTTAAAAATAAATGAGGGTCATAGGTGAATCAACAATGAGGATAAGTCAAGAGTTACAATTTTTGATTTATGATTGATCCAATTTTGGGTGCTAAAGATATGGAAGTTTATAGGAGGAAGGAGAAAAAGAAAGAAAGAAACTTTGTCACATTGAGAAACCCAAATATTCAAATGAGGCACCATCTGATTCTCAAAAGGATGCTGTCCCATTCTCACATTTAAGCTTTGGAAGCATTTACCAAGTAATTTCCACATTAATTTCTGGACTATATTACATGTTTTGTCTTATAACTTTAGTTAGTATTTTTGATTACTAATTTTTAGCCTATATTAATTATACAACATAAATTTTTCCCATGAATTTGTGATTGCTAGAACATTTTAGCAAAAAATTTTGTATCTAAGTCAAATAAGCAAAATTGGAACATTTCAAAATAAAAATCAGCAAACTGTCTTTAGTCCTTAAAAATCATAAAGCAATTGTTATACATGAAACAGTTATTTTTTAGCATCCTAATTCACTGTACAGATCAAGTAATTAGTGATTTTCTTTCCCTTAACACTCTGTACTCATATCAAACAGCTATGTGATGTTTGTAATCATTTTCTCATTTAAAAAAGATCATTTTTCCTTGCATATAAAATTTTCCCCAAAATGTGAAATTATCTTTTATTTTATCCTATAAGATCTGTTGTTCCATTTTTAAGAAATAAAATGATTTAGCTTTTCACATTTTACTGAAATTAGGGGACTAATATAGTTTGTATGTGTATTAACCATTTAATTTCCTCATAACAAATTATCTCCAAACTTAGTGGCTTAAACCCAAAAAACATTTTTATCTCTCACAGTGTTTGTGGGTCAGGAATCCAATAGTGACTTAGCTAGATGGTTCTGACTCAGCATCATCTCTCATGAGGTTGCAGTCAAGGTGTCAGTAGGGTCAGCAGCATTGGTGAGCTGGAGCTGCCTCACATGTCTGACAGAGAGGATTCTTAAATTTTCAGGAATATTACCAAAGAAAGTGAAAGAAAGAAAGTAAAGTCACTCAGTCATTTCTGACTCTTTGCAACCCCATGGACACCAGACTCCTCGGTCCATGGGATTTTCTAGGCAAGAGTATTGGAGTGGGTTGCCATTTCCTTCTCCAGGGAATCTTCCCAACCCAGGGATCAAACCCAGGTCTCCCGCATTGTAGACAGACGCTTTACCATCTGCACAACCAGGGAACTCCTAAAAGTCATGTCCAACTCTTTGCAACCCTATGGGCTATATGGTCCATGGAATTCCCCAGGCCAGAATACTGGAGTGGGTAGCCTTTCCCTTAGCCAGGGGATCTTCCCAACCTGGATTGAACCCAGGTACCCCACATTGCAGGCAGATTCTTTACCAGCTGAGCCACAAGAAGCTAGCTGTTAAATAAAGGCATTATTAAAATGCAATTATATAAACATTATAGCAAATTATTATATAAATTATACATAAATCGTATTAAAATCAAAGGTAACACTGAAGACTCATAACTTTCAGTAATTTTATTCTTTTACTATAATCAATGCTTTTGAAGTTATTTACTTCTATTTTTTGTCTGTGTAGTGTAAACACTCAAGAACTGTGTGCTGCTGTGTGCTATCTCTCTTCCCAACTCCACATCCTGTGACCTAAATTTGTAGGTTGAAATTGGTCATGGTGTGAGGATTTATACAATAGACCTGGGCAAACATTGTAAACCTTGGCTTAGTTACTATTTTGTTAAATGCCTAAACTTAAGAAAGCAATACAGAAAATACTAATAATGTGAAATATATTTTAAAGTGTATTATGTCCATATCGATCACATTGTCAACAGCATAAAATATTGAGAGGATATACTTCCAGTATTTGGAAGCACTTTGTAGTTTGTTAGAGAAGTTATTCATGCTGTTGATGAACAAGCAAAGTGGCAATACAGTTTTTCCACTTTTATTTTACTTGTTAATGTAAACAAAAATATCAAACAGTACGTATCTCTCAAAACTACACTTGTACATCAATAATATGAGTGAATCCTTTGCTGAATTAACCAGTAACAAGCATCCATTTAAAAATGTGACTTTGTGACACTATTTTTTGGTGATAAATTATAAAAACTGGTAATAAATTTTGCAAGAAATAGGATGTCATATTGAAGGACAGGTATATGGAATTTATAAAGACTACTATATATTTTATTATTATTGACAAATTTTATGCTTCAAATTTTTTGTAATAAGCTAATGTGTGTTTTCTCTGTGTGTGTACCTAGCTGGATATAGAGAAACACATTCTTTCTTAGAGAAAAGAAAAATATTTGCCAGCATTACTATTGAGCTGATTGAACTTCCAATGTGACTCACTCACATGGCCGGGAAGTTGGCTTCAGTTGTTGACAAGAAGTCTCAATTCCTGGTCAGGCAGGCGTCTCCACGGGGCTGCTCAACATGACATCTGGCTTCCTATAGAGAATGCAAATCCAGGGAGGAAAAACTAGATAGAATTATACCTTTTTCATACCTCGCCTTGGAACTTGTAAAGCATCTTCTCTCTATTGAAATAAATCTAAATCTAGGATTGTTCTCAGAAAATGGTTAGTTAGATGTAGGCCATTGCTATTGATTGAATGTTTGCCGTCAGTCTCAAATTCATATGTTGAAACTTTACTCCTCAGTGTGAAGATATTAGGAGGTGAGACATTTGGAATTGTGGGGTCTTATAAAAAGTATAGAGACTTAGAAGTTCCCTTACTGCTTCTACCATATGAGGTCACATTGAGAAGGTAGCATCTATGAACAAAGAAACTCTGCCTCATTAGACACTGAATTACCCTGTGCTTTGATCTTGGACATCTCAATTTTCAGAAACGTTAGAGAAGAATTTCTGTCGTTTACAAGCCATCTGTGGGACATCCCAGGTGGCTTAGTGGTAAAAAATCTGTCTACCAATACAGGAGACAAATACAATGCGGGTTTGATCCCTGGGTTGGGAAGATATCCTGGAGGAAGAAATGGCAAACCACTCCAGTATTCTTGCTGGAGAATTCCATGGACAGAGGAGCCTGGCAGGCAGCAATCCATGAGGTCTCTTGAGCATGCACGCTCATGCACAAACAATCCAGTCTACGGTGTTTTTGTTGTAATAGTTCAGACTAAGTCTGTCACTGAGCTCAGGCTCAGGCCACATCCAAGGAAAAGAGACATCTCTCTCTCTCTCTCCTCCTCTTATCCAAGGTGATATATTTCATCTCAAAAACATGTGCCAGCATTTCATCGATAGTTTTAAGAGTACCACACTGGCCAAATAGTTTTGAAAGCCATGCATCCTACTCCATAGTCCCATCTATTCCTATTGCCACAAAATGACTTCCTGGAAGTAATCAGAAGATTAATAGTAATTTTGCTAATATATTAGAAAGAGAAATGATAACCAAATTATCTGTTAATGCCAGAATGTATGAATGAAATATACATATAGAGGACAATTTTCACTTTATAAATAGTAATGGCACAGAATCTACATAGCAACTAAAAAATTTAGGTAAGCTACTTTTGCCTTACTGACCATAACTAGTCTAGATTTAAAACTATTTAATGAAAGGATGAGGGAGAAAGAGTGGGGAAAAGGCAGAAAGGAAGATAGAAAGGAAGAAAATATATATAAAATGATTTAAAGTGAAATAGGAAAATGTTTTCATAAAAATCTAGATATTCAACTGAGATTATGAAGTTTGGAATATTCATTATATAGTCTATGCACTTACCTAAGTACTATTTCAAAAGATTCAAACTTTTGTTGGATCTGTTCTTAGATTCAGAATTTTATGAATTTTTTTAATATTCCTAGCCTCTATTGTTTCACATTTGATTTTCTGTGACAAACTATAATACAGCAACAGTAATAGTTTGCTTTTTTCCATAACAGTTTCTGCAGCAAATGTATAAAAGTATTGTCTGTTAACCCAAAGCTAAATTGCAAGCTGAGAAATATGACAGATATTTGGGGTGGGGGAGGGAAGTAAAAGGGAATGGAGTGGGGAATACTCACCTGGGAATACAATGCTTCCTACACAGACTTGCAAAGTGTTTGTAAAATGAAAGTTATCCATCATACTTACATAGAAATAGGTCACAGTCACACTTTTTTGTGATTGTTAGAATCCTTTTGAGTAGTGTAAACACCCACTCCTCATTTGTGTCATTATAGTCTCATAGTCAGAAGAAACAATTTGGCAAACCATCTTTACTCAAACTCGACTCCACAATTCCAGATGAATTACAATTAAGGAGCATCAGAAGCTACTATGGACTGAATTTTGCTCTCCTAAATTTATATATTGAAGTCCTGATCCCCAATGTGAATACATATGGAGATAATTCAGATTGAATGAGGTTATAATCCAGTACAACTGTGGCCATTAATAAGAAGAAGCAATATCTCTGTGTCTGTGTTCAGACACAGAGATATTGCAGATACAGAGATATTGTGTATGAGTCTCGGTCTCTGTGTCTCTCACTCATTCACCATTTGTGAGCACACAGGGAGAAGGCAGTCATCTATAAACCAGAAAAAGAGATCTCACCAGAAATCAAACTGGCTAGAACCTTGATTTTCCATTCTGTATAATTCTGAGAAATTTCTGTTGTTTAAGCCCCTGTTTGTGGTATTTTGCTTTTGCAGCCTGAACTGACAAAGGTAGATGTTGATATGAGAAGCAATGTGCTGTTTTAACATATACCTAAAAATGTAGAAATGCTATTTGAAGAAGCTAGTAGGTAGAGATTGGAAGAGTTTTAAGGTGCATGCCAGTAAAAAGTTGAAATAGCTATGAAGGAACTATTGGCAGAAATATGGACAATAAATGTGATTGTGATGAGGACTCAAAAGGAAATGATGAGAGCAGGACAGAAAACTCCCATTTTCTTAGCAAATACACACAAAGTAATGAACAGAATTGTGGTAGAAGGTACACAAAGGATCATTCTGGCGAAATCTCAGATGGAAATGAGAAATAGTTTTGAAAATTAGATTATTGATTGTTGGGAAGCTGAGCTTTGCTATAAAGAACCAAAGAAATGAATTGAATTGAGAATGTTAATGTTCTATGGAAAGTAGAACTTGAGAATGATAAAATTAATATTTAGTGGAGGGCATTTCTAAGCAAATTACTGAGGATATTCTCTGGAATCTTCCTCACTGCTTCTAGTAAAATGAAAGAGAAAAAAATGTTGATTTGAAGAAGATCTCATTAAGAAGAAAGAGGAGCCAGAACTTGGGAGATTTAGAAAATTCTCAGCTTATCCATATTGTAAAAAATGAAAAAGCATTTCTCTTTTTCCTCACTTTTCTCATTTGTTCTCACATTCTCACTCAGCGTTGAAGAGAACACTGTGTTACTGAACAACCATTTGATAAAGAGATCATGGGTGAAGCTTATGTACTTAGCCATCTCAGCAGAAGCCAGGAACAGAGATTATATCAGCAGAGTCACAGCCAGTTTGAGATAAAAGGGACAGAGAAAGCAGGACAGAGGGAAGGGAAATGGTGGGACTTTTTTCTTGAAGCACTTAGTTCTAGATCATATAACTATTCAGCTGCAAACATGTGCTATTTTTTTTTTTTTAAGAAAAGGGGGGAAAATGCCCCCAAAGCATTCAGAGATCACCCAGGCTGCTACCCCTATCCTAGAGCCTAAGAGGTGAGTTTGCCTTACAGAGTCATGGAGGTGAAAGTGCCCCCCACTATGGGTCTGGAGAACAGAGCACAGAACCAGAGGATTATAGTCTTAAGATCTAATGGATCTTAGCTTCTCCTGTAGCTAAGATTTGAAAACACAGTCACCACCACTACAAATACACACATCACTAATCTAATTCAGCCACTCCTGATGTTTTAAAACAGCATCATTACAGAAGCATCCCCTGGGGTTGCAGCATTTCTTAGCGCCATGAAGAATCTAACTTCTTAAAAGTCACCCTGCTCTTTCACATCTGTTCCATTTTGTTGGCCATAAAAGGTACAGTTAGAATGTTAGGTCTACAGGCAAGGTGGGGATGAGAAGGAAATAAAGACAGTTTTATTGAAAACCTGAGATGATTTCCGTGAACCTGACTCAAAGGAACATAAACTGAGATGTACATTTCTGAGTTTGAGACTAGATTTTAGAAATGTCAAAGGAAAAAAGAATACCCAAGGAAAAGACAAAGACAAAATTTGACCCTGTATTGCTTTCAAAGACAACTCGTCTTGCTGTTATTAAGAAAAAAAAAAAAGTTTTTCAATACAAAAAGACAATCCTGAGAAAGGGAGAAAATATTTGTCAACAAAGCAACTGACAAGGGATGAACCTCCAAAATATACAAATAGCTTATGAAGCTCAATATCATAAAAACAAACAATGCAATCAAAAAATGGGTAGAACACCTAAACAGACATTTCTCTAAGGAAGAGATACAGATGGGCAACAAACACATGAAAAGATGCTTGACATCACTAATATTTAAAAAATGCATTCAAAGCTACAATGAGGCATTTTCTCACACTGGTCAGAGTGGCCATCGTCAAAAAATCCACAAACAATAAATGCTAGAGAGGGTATGGAGAAAAGACCATCCTCTTACACTTTCGGTCGGAATGTAAGATAATAGAGCCACTGTTGGTTGAGTTCAGTCACCCAGTTGTGCCCGACTCTTTGCAACCCCATGGACTACAGCACACCAGTCTTCTCTGTCCATCACTAACTCTCAGGGTTTGCTCAAACTCAGGTCCATCAAGTCAATGATGCCATCCAACCATCTCATCCTCTGTCTTCCCCTTCTCCTCCTGCCTTCAATCTTTCCCAGCATCAGGGTCTTTTCCAATGAGTCAGTTCTTTGCATCGGGTGGTCAAAGTATTGGAGTTTCGGCCTCAGCATCAGTGAATATTCAGGACTGAATATTCCAATGAATATTTAGGACTTATTTCCTTTAGGATTGACTGGCTAGCTCTCCTTGCAGTCTGAACGACTCTGAAGAGTCTTTCCAACACCACAGTTCAAAAGCATCTATGCTTCTTCAGTGCACAGCTTTCTTTGTGGTCTAGCTCTCACATCAGTACTTGACTACTGGTAAAAACATAGCTTTGACTAGATGGACCATTGTTGGCAAAGTAATATCTCTGCTTTTTAATATGGTATTTAGCTGGTCACACCATTTCTTCCAAGGAACAAGCATCTTTTGATTTCATGGCTGCAGTCACCATCTGTAGTGATTTTGGAGTCCCCAAAGATAAAGTTTGTCACTGTTTCCATTGTTTCTTCATCTATTTGCCTGGAGTGATGGGACTGAATGCCATGATCTTAGTTTTTTGAATGGAGAATTTTAAGCCAGCTTTTTCACTATGCTCTTTCACTTTCATCTAAATGCTCTTTAGTTCCTCTTTGTTTTCTGCCATAAGAGTGGTGTCATCTGAATATCTGAGGTGATTGATATTTCTCCCGGCAATCTTGATTCCATCTAGAGCTTCATCCAGCCCAGCATTTCTCATGATGTACTCTGCATAAGTTAAATAAGCAGGGTGACATATACAGTCTTGATGTAGACCCTTCCTAATTTGGAACCAGTTTGTTCCATGTCCGGTTTAACTTGACCTGGTTTAACTTGACCTGATCTACATACAGATTTCTAAGGAGGCAGGTTAGGGTGATATTCCCATCTCTTAAGAAATTTCCACAGTTTGTGGTGATCCACACAGTCAAAGGCTTTGGCATAGTCAATAAAAGAGAAGTGGATGTTTTTTCTGGAACTCTCTTGCTTTTTCTATGATCCAATGGATGTTGACAATTTGATCTCTGGTTCCTCTGCCTTTTCTAAATCCAGCTTGAACATCTGGAAGTTCACAGTTCACGTACTGTTGAAGCCTGGCTTGGAGAATTTTGAGCATTACTAGCGTGTGAGATGAGTGCAATTGTGCCGTAGTTTGAGCATTCTTTGGCATTGCCTTTCTTTGGGATTGGAAAGAAAACTGACCTTTTCCAGTCCTGTGGCCACCGCTGAGTTTTACAAATTTGCTGGCATATGGAGTGCAGTACTTCCACAGCATCATCTTTTAGAACTTGAAATAGCTCAGCTGGAATTCCATCACGGTCACTAGCTTTGTTCATAGTGTTGTTTCCTAAAGCCCACTGAACTTCGCATTCCAGGATGTCTGGCTCTAGGTGAGTGATCACACCATCGTGGTTATCTGGGTCATTAAGATCTTTTTCTACAGCCACTATGGAGAACAGTATCAAGGTTCCTTAAAAAATTAAAACTACCATAAAACAGTATAACTGCATAACAACAGTCCAACTTCAAGGCATATACCTAGAGAAAACCATAATTTAAAAAGATATATGCACCCTAATGGCACTATTTAAAATAGCCATGATATGGAAGCAGCCTAAATGTCCATCAACAGAAGAATGGATAAAGAATATATATGTAATATATATACAATGAAATATTAGTGTCATAATAAGGAATGAAACTTATAGTTGTGGATGTGACCCATGATGGAAGTCTGAGGCTATAAACACAAATATTGCATAGGAACCTGACAGGATGTTTTGCATGGACCTAATAGGATGTTAGGTCCATCCATGAATGAAGACAAATTAGACCTGGTCAAACAGGAGATGGCAAGAGTGAACACTGACATTTTAGGAACCAGTGAACTAAAATGGACTGGAATAGGAGATTTTAATTCAGATGACCATTATATCTACTACCGTGGACAAGAATCCCTTAGAAGAAATGGAGTAGCCCTCAAAGTCAACAAAAGAGTCTGAAATGCAGTACTTGAGAGCAATCTCAACAACAACAGAATAATCTCTGTTCATTTCCAAAGCAAACCATTCAATATAAGTGTAATTCAAGTCTATGTCCCAACCGTAGTGCTGAAAAAGCTGAAACTGAATGGTTCTATGAAGACCCACAAGACTTTCTAGGACTAACATCCAAAAAAGATGTCATTTTCATCATAGGGGACTGGAATGCAAAAATAGGAAGTCAAGAGATACCTGGAGTAACGGGCAAATTTGGCCTTGGAGTACATAATAAAGCAGGGCAAAGGCTAATAGAGTTTAGCCAAGAGAACACACTGGTCATAGCAAACACCCTCTTCCAACAACACAAAATACTCTACACATGGACATCACCAGATGGTCAATACCAAAATCAGATTGATTATATTCTTTGCAGCTTAAGATGGAGAAGCTCTATACAGTCAGCAAAAACAAGACTAGGAACTGACTGTGGCAAGATCATGAACTCCTTATTGCCAAATTCAGACTTAAATTTAAGAAAGTAGGGAAAATCACTAGACCATTCAGGTAGGACCTAACTCAAATCCCTTATGATTATATAGTGGAAGTGGCAAATGTATTAAAGGGATTGGATCTGATAGAGTGCCTGAAGAACTGTGGACAGAGGTTCTTGACACTGCATAGGAGGCAGTGATCAAGACCATCCCCCAGAAAAAGAAATGCAAATTGTCAAAATGGTTGTCTGAGGAGGCCTTACAAATAGCTGAGAAAAGAAGAGAAGCTAAAGGCAAAGGAGAATAAGAAGAAATGAAGTGAAGTTGCTCAGCTGTGTCTGACTGTTTGTGTTCCCATGAACTATAGCCTACCAGGCTCCTCCATCCATGGGATTTTCCAGGAAAGATTACTGGAGTGGGTTGTCATTTCCTTCTCCAGGAGATCTTCCCCACCCAGGGATTGAATCCAGTCTTCCACACTGTAGGCAGACGCTTTACCATCCGAGCCACCAGGGATGCAGAGTTCCAAAGAATAGCAAGGAGAGATAAGAATGCCTTCCTCAGAGATCAGTGCAAAGAAATAGAGGAAACTAACAGAATGGGAAAGACTAGAGATCTCTTCAAGAAAATTAGAGATACCAAGGGAATATTTCATGCAAAGATGGGCTCGATAAAGGGCAGAAATGGTATGGACATAACAGAAGCAGAAGATATTAAGAAGAGGTGGCAAGAATACACAGAAGAACTATACAAGTGAGATCTTCATGACCCACATAACCGCAATGGTGTGATCACTCACCTAGAGCCAGACATCTTGGAATGTGAAGTCAAGCGGGCCATGGGAAGCATCACTACAAACAAAGCTAGTGGAGGTGATGGAATTCCAGTTGAGCTATTTCAAATCCTAAAAGATGATGCTGTGGAAGTGCGGCACTCAACATGCCAGCAAATTTGTAAAACTCAGCAGTGGCCACAGGACTGGAAAAGGTCAATTTTCATTCCAATCCCAAAGAAAGGCAATGCCAAAGAATGCTCACACTACTGCATGATTGCTTTTATCTCACACACCAGCAAAGTATTGCTCAAAATTTTCCAAGCCAGACTTCAGCAATACGTGAACCATGAACTTCCAGATGTTCAAGCTGGTTTTAGAAAAGGCAGAGGAACCAGAGTTCAAATTGTCTACATCCATTGGATCATAGAAAAAGCAAGAGAGTTCCAGGAAAATATCTACTTCTCTTTTACTGACTATGCTAAAGCCTTTGACTGGGTTGATCGGAACAAACTGTGGAAAATTCTTCAAAAGATGAAAATAACAGACCACCTTACCTGCTTCCTGAGAAATTTGTATGCAGGTGAAAAATGAACAGTTAGAACTGGACATGGAACAAGAAACTTGTTCCAAATTGGAAAAGGAGTAAATCAAGGCTGTATATTGTCACCTTGATTATTTAACTTATATGCAGAGTTCATCATGAGAAACGCTGGGCTTGATGAAGCACAAGCTGCAATCTAGATTGCCGGGAGAAATATCAATAACCTCAGATATCCAGATGGCACCACCCTTATGACAGAAAGCAAAGAGGAACTAAAGAGCCTCTTAATGAAAGTGAAAGAGTGGCGTGAAAAAGCTGGCTTAAAGCTCAACATTAAAAAAACTAAGATCATGATATCCAGTCCCATCACTCCATGGCAAATAGATCGAGAAACAATGGAAACAGTGACAGACTTTATTTGGGGGGGCTCCAAAATCACTGCAGATGGTGACTGCAGCCATGAAATCATAAGACACTTGCTCCTGGAAGAAAAGCTGTGACCAACCTAGACAGCATATTAAAAAGAAGAAACATTATTTTGCTGACAAAGGTCCATCGAGTCAAAGCCATGTTTTATCTGGTAGTCAAACATGGATGTGAGAGTGTACCACAAAGAAAGCTGAGTTCTGAAGAACTGATGCTTTTGAACTTTGATGTTGGAGAAGACTCTCAAGAGTCCCTTGGACTGCAGGGAGATCCGACCAGTCAGTCCTAAAGGAAGTCAGACCTGAATATTCATTGGAAGGACTGATGCTGAAACTGAAACTCCAATAGTTTGGCCACGTGATGCAAAGAACTGACTCACTGGAAAAGACGCTGATGCTGGGAAAGATTGAAGACAGGAGGAGAAGGGGATGACAGGGGATGAGCTGGTTGAATGGCATCACTGACTTGATGGACATGAGTTTGAGCAAGCTCTGGAAGTTGTGATGGACAGGAAAGCCTGGTGTGCTGCAGTCCATGGGGTCGCACAGAGTCGAATATGACTGAGCCACTGAACTCAAGAGAAGGAATGAAATTGTGAAATTTGCAGAGATGTTGATAGACTTAGAGACTGTCATACAGAGTATAGAAAGTCAGAAAGAGAAAAACAAATATGGTATTAATATAATATCAGTTATATGTGTATCAAGAAAGCAATAGAGAGGAACTTATTTGCAAAGCAGAAATAGAGGCATGGAGGATGCAGACAAGACATATACTGGGGGTGGGGGGAGAGAAAGGGAGGGTGGTATGAATTGGAAGAATGGGCCATATATTCACTATTATGTATTATTTATACAATAGCTAACTAACGACCTACCGTATAGCTCAGAGAACTCTATTCAATGCTCTGTGGAGACCTACATGAGAAGGAAATCCTAAAAAGGTGGGTTATATGTTTATGCGTAGCTGATTCACTTTGCTGTACAGGAGAAATTAAAACATTATAAAGCAACTATACTCTAATAAAAATTAATTTAAAAATAAATTGAAGGATAAAAATAGTTTTAAAATTAGAATAGTATGAAATATGAGGTGGCCCAACCAAGCCTTTCCAATGTAATACTGGGAAGCAGTAAACAATTACATTATATAAACCAACCATCTTAGCAGAAATGATAATTAAAGTGATGAATCTGTATGCTTCATTGATTTATGAATTTGTTTAATGATTCTTATTCAGAGTAGCAAAAAATATTATGCATTCACTGATTTTAAAAGACAGTATATAACTGTATGACCTTTGCTGCCCCAATGGAAGTAATCTGCAGTAACACTCTGAGATTCTAACAGTCACACTGATTTTTTATTATACTTTAAACTGTATTTTTTTCCTTCATTGAAAAGTTTTATAATTGTGTATTCATAACTATTGATTTTTTTGAAAGGAATCATGGCACCCAAGCAAAACTGCTTCCCAAGAGCTAGGCTTAGGCTTAAATCAATGCAAGCAAAGCCATTAACTGTAGTGGGGACCTTGGCACCAGGCCCCTCTGCAGCCCTCACTCCACAGCCACTAAAGAGATGTCTACTTACAGCCAGGTGCAGCTGGACAAGTGCTAAATGGTGGGTGGTTGTTCTTATCAGGGAATTTCTTTGTTTATATGGTGTAAAGTCACAAGCTGATCTTTCTATTCATGTCTTGTGGTGTAAACTTCCTTGTTTGTTTTCATTTCTTTTTAGCCTGGGAGCCAGAGAACTTTGCACACAAACTAACCTGAGAAGGAAAGATAGGAGCTAAGAATAAGTGATGACAAGAATGGCAGGAATGTAGGAACAGTGTTAGTGCTCTCAGTTTTGAACTCTTTAAAAACTTCCTTCTTTCTCTTATTCTCTTTTCTCTCCTTTTCTCTCACTCTCTCTCTCTCTCTCACACACACTCACAGTCCTTGCACCAATATCTCCAAAAGTCCAAAGAATTTTTTTAAAGACATTTTGCAAATAGCATACACACACACATCAATCCTCATTCATTCAGTAAGCCCAAGAATTCTTTCATCATTATGTCCATGCCTGACTGAAAGCAGATATAAAAAAATATATAGGAATAGTCAATTTGCCATATCACATCAGACCACACATTTATCTATTTCTGTACCTTGCCTCTGGGAGTGACCAATTTCTGACGCTTCATAGAAAGGTGGAGGGGGAAAGTCAAACGAAAGAAAAATATGTTTTCTTCAAGCATGCTTTAGATACTCATTTCCTAGTCAGTACTATATTTTACAATCTTCTATTCTTATGATCTTTTATCTACCCCGCCTTACCCCTGCAACTTCCTATCCCATATCAGACTTGAAATAATTACTGCAAATGCCATTTGGGTATTCTTTGAAACATTTTGACAACTTTACAGTTTATTATGCACCTTACATTCCTCTTAAGAATTATTTCTGTTGAAAAGTTCATTGTGTTTTTAGGAATAAAATTTTAAGCGGAAAAGAAGAAGACAAAGAACTTTCCTTGATGTCATTAGTGCATACCTTCAAATTTCCTACATACCACTTTTGCAAAGTTGTGTTAAGTGATGCAGTGATTAACCTACCTGAGAATGTCCAAATAGTAACAAATGTGCTTATCCCTATCAGAAATTTGCAAAGAACAAAGTAAGCAGAGGTTTGAGATTGACCCAAATAATTATTTGTAAAACAGTCTTGCCCTGTAAATTAAGATTGAACTGAATCCTCATGGATTTCTGTGAAAAGGACCTAAAATTATTTTGGAGGCAATTTAAAGAGAATTGCTAAAAATTGAATCTAAAGAAGATTGGTGAAGAAGTCAGTGTTTTAATATGAAATATTGACATGAAAGCAAATAAAATATTTGGCTATGGAATTTCTTTCATAGCTGTAGAATAGTTTGAATTCTCTTAATAGAATTTTAGGGCCAAATTGCATGGAAGTACAAAGAAAGCACAGAAGCAAAGCCTACCAAAGTAAGATCTTTCAGTGGTAAAATTTAATGACAATAAACGTCAGGTAATTTGAGACCTTTTGTGCTTCATATTGCAATTCTAAAATCTTAGGTTTGTTTTGTTGTGGTGGTTGTTTGTTTTGTTTTTTTTTTACATGCAAGCATTTTTTTACACATGTACACTAAACAATATGACAGCTAATTTTGCGGCAAAGTGTGGATATTCTATCAACGTATCTCTCATCAGGAAAATAAAAATCTTGCTCACTTTTATTGACTTTCAGCTCAAAAGGATGATTCTAAGTAAACAATGCCCATTATATTTTCATTTATTTTTATGAACAAATACAGTGTTACAAAAATAAAAATATTTAAAATCTGGAATATATTTCCCACTATGACAAGTTAAACTTGGTCAGAATTGGACCCTAAATTATTTGACAGCGTCCCTTTAAGCCTTTTAAGGGTCACATAGCATTTCCATTACAAATCTCAACTTTCAGAAGTTTAAGGCTTGTCAGTTCAAAGTTGCAGAAGTCTGGAACTTATACAAGTTGGCAGACCAGATGTTTCTTATTTATTTGTGTGAGACTTCTTTCTACCCTTTCTTTTCTGTTTCACTAAAAATGTTTCTAAAATGCTGGTAACTTCCAAATTACACAAAAACTAAAAATCTGAAGTTTTTATGTTTCTACACCAGAGCTATAAATATTTTCATTTAAAAATATGATAATATGTAGGGAATTGCTCTCCACCTTATGACGATAATAACTCCACCCAATTCTTGAATCATTTATATGTATTCTGAGGACAATAAATAAAAATGAATTTTAAATTCCAGTGAGAAGTAGCAATCAGAATATATTAAACCAAATGAAAAAATTCTACTGAATGGACAAGTTATTTGACAAATATACCAAGTAAAAGAAAAATGGTTACAGATTGTGAAAAAGTCCTTGATGTCCTTCATTTAGCGTGTAAAACCTACAGATAGATGGAAGGATGTTTGAATCCTAGAGGGAACATGCTCAATGCTCAGAATCAAGCTCAAACTAAATAATGTTTTCAGTGCTTACATTTTCTGCTCAGGAAAAGTATTCCTGTTACTGACTGTACTTGCTTTCTAAGAACCTGGATGACTACATAGGTGCATGGGTGTCAAAGTTATAAACCTCTTCAAAGAACTGACAAGTGTCTAAGTCGGTTTAAAAAGATTAAGGGTGGCTCCCTTGTTCTGAAATTATACAAAAGTGCCATCGCACTTTTCAAGTAATTTGAAAGCCATTCATTTCAGTGGCAGGTAGCCAAAACACAAAAGCCAGAGAATGGCAGCAGGATGTCATACAGGCATGCACACATGTTTTCCAAAGGCTTGTGATGCTTCTAACCTCAAAGGCACAGCCTCAATAGACCAAACAGTCACAGCAAAAGATCTTTGTGAGGTTCACCCATCAGTACTGGGTTCCAGCTGCTCTCATTCATGCACACTCATCTCCACTCCCTTAACTGAGCCCAGATATCAATGTGAAGGATGCCACATTGTGGATGCCCAGATGCCAATGTGAAAGTAAAATTGAAAGACACTCAGTTGTGCCCAACTCTTTATGACCCCATGGACTATACAACCCATGGAATTCTCAGTTGGTAAAGAATCCTCCTGCAATGCAGGAGACCCTGTTTCCATTCCTGGGTCGGGAAGATCCTCTGGAGAAGGGGTAGGTTACCCACTCCAGTATTTTGGGGCTTCTCTTGTGGCTCAGCTAAACAATCAGCCTGCAATGTGGAAGATCTAGGTTCGATCCCTGGGTTGGAAAGATTCTAAAGAAGGGAAAGGCTACCCACTCCAGTATTCTGGCCGAGAGAATTCCATGGATTGTATAGTCCATGGGGTTGCAAAGAGTCAGACACGACTGAGCAACTTTCACTTCACTTAACCAATGTAAAGTTTCTGGCAATAGAACAGAATTTTCATCCTCCCAAATATCTGATGAACAGAGTCTCAAATGCCAGTGGACATTCTGATGAACCATCCCTGAGTTTCAACTTCCAAAATTTTCTTGCAGTTTATTTACCAGCAACATACCCATTAGAATCACACAAAATTCTAACAATATATTTGCAAGTAATATCCTATTTCTCTTCTCCACCCCATCTAATTGGAATATAACTTTACACCACAAGCTTAAGCTCCAGCTATAAAAAGCTTAAGTTTGAGCAGCCTGAGATAACATCAAGAATACTTTAAGCCATAGATTAAGCAGTGTGCTAGTTCTGGAGTTTCTAGGAAATTCTAGAACGCTCAGTGGGAGTTGAACAAACAAGACAGTCTTGGAAATTTTGGAAAATTCTGTTGTACCTCAAAGGTCTACCTTAAATTCTTAAAATCAATAGTTATTAAAGAGTGTTGTATGTTAGTACTGCATGTCCTTCCTCCAAGGTTAAGAAAGTGGTCATTTTTTAATTATTATTTTGATGCAGTTTATGCACCTATTGAATTTGTAGCCATTTCTTTTAGTATTCTAGACATTTTCAGTATAAAAAGGAGAAATACTTCATATAAACAACTTAGTAAATTAAAGCAATAGCAATGGAAATAAAAGGAAAGAGTGCTTAAATTTGATGAGTGGAGTCAAAAAAATGCTTCAAAAGTGAGAAAACATTTAAAGTAGTGTTTAAGAAACGAAATTGAATGATTTAGCCAGGCAAATAGTCAGACTGGGGAGTGGGACAAAACATATATTTAAAAAAATACTAAGAGATAGTACTGGTGGAACATGGATTCTGTGCTGGGGGCTCCATAGAAGTGATGATAGCAAATACGTATGTAATGAATGCTTGCTGCTTGCTATACAGTGGGCAATATTCCACGTTTAAATATGTTAGTCAGTTAATCATCATAAGAACCTGACAGCTGGGTATTATCATTAACCTCTTCTTACTTGCTAGGATTTGCACCCAAGCATTCTCTCTGCCAGACCCTTGCACTTATGTATCACCTATACTACCTGTAGCAATAATGAGACTGGACTGCCAGGTGAAAATGGAAACACCAGGAATCTTGTATGCATGATGGACAGTTCAAACTAGGCAATTTTATTCTGTAGATATTAGGAAGTCTTTGAAGGTTTTTGAGCAGCTGAATGTCACAATCAGACTTGCTTGCCATCTAAATCAAGGACAGATTGAAGAGGAACCTAAAGTCTAGGATACAGGTTCTTTTAATGGGCTTCTGATCACCCCTGAGCTTCTAAAGAGGCAGATTTGGGAGCTCTGTACCACATCTGCAAAGAATTTTTACGAGAATGGAATGGAAGTTTTCAAGAGTGAAACAACAGTAGTGGAGAGAGGGGAGTTCATCTGAAGATAAATACATAAGGAAGATTTTATAAGATATGATGATTGATTAGAGAAGGAATGATGAGGAAGAGAGAAAAGTCTAGGCTGATCCCAAGGTTGATGTCTGGAAGCATATTGGAGAGCAATGTCTTCAATAAATTAGAGAATCCAAGGAGAAAATAGTGAATATAATGTATTTCAAGTAGCTTTGGGATGACACTGTAGGCATGTCTAGAATGCTGTGGTTCTGAGTCTCTTGAGAGAAGCCTTGGATAGAGTTACAAATTAGTAGCTGGAAACCAGCAGTGAACTGAAGGTTGTTGACATGATGTGAAAAGGAGAAGATATCCCAAAATAAAACAGCATAGAGCCCTGAGAATTGTAGCATTTAATGGATGAGCATGAAATGAGGAATCAAGGAAAGAAACAGAATTGAAGAATATGGTATGAGATCATGGGCTTAAAATAAAATAGTGGTAAGAGCATAGACTTAATAGTCCAGCAGAAACAGATTCAAATTTGTTGGATAATGACTGTAAGCCAGGCACTGTGTGAGTGCTTTATAGGCATTATTTCATTTAATCCTCCCACATAATCCTACAAGGAAACCACAATTACCAGTTTCATCTCACTGACAGGGGAATAATTCTTAGAGAGGAATTTGTTCAAGGTTGCTTAACCAGTTAATGATGAAACTAGGTTTCCACTTCTTCCCCAGAGCTAAACTCATAATCATATGTTAACTCACCATACTTCAAATGCAAGGACATGAATATTTTAACCATCATATTTCTTTGTACATAACACACTACCAGTAGATTCTCAATAAATGCTGATTGAATGAAAGAACAAGGGTTGAAGTATAACTGTTTTCTTTCCTCTCATCAGCTCATCTCCTCCCAGAAGGCCTCCCTATTAACCTTATTTGAAACCAGCACATCACATGTCTCGCATTTACACTGAAAACTTTTCCTGTCAGGATTATCCAGAGATGGACCACCTTCTCCTGTACTCATACAGCATTTGTCTGTTCCACTTCCCTACAATCTATTCTATTTTGTTTTATACAATCAGTTCCCTTTTTGGATTCATTTTACTTCAAAACCAGGCTGCAAGGACATTAATGTATGTCTGTATTCCTTAGGTCAACTAGCTCATGCCTTTTACCTGGAAGGTGTTAGTAATTGCTTGCTGACTGATTTAACTGGCTAAAGTCAGAATATTAAATGACATTTAATCCATGACTGTATCACAACCTCCCCTTTATCTTTTCAGAAAGATGTTAAAGGTTATAAAATATAGATTTTAGTAAAAGCAACTATGGGCTTCCCAGGTGGTGCTAGTGGTAAAGAACCCACCTGTCAATGCAAGAGACAAAGGAGACATGATTTTGATCCCTGGGTAAGGAAGATCCCCTGGAGGAGCATATGGCAACCCATCCCAGCATTCTTGCCTAGAGAATCCCATGGACAGAGGAGCCTGGCCAGCTACAGTCCATGGGGTAGCAAAGAGGCAGACACTACTGAAGCAACCTAGCACACACACACATGAAAAAGCAACTGTAGAGGGAAAAGATACATGCCAGATATTCACAGTGACTCTCTCAAGGTTCTTTGCTACTTACGATCATAGCCAACAGGCTTTGTCTATGCTTTAATAAATCCCAATTTTCATAGCTTTAATGTTTTTTGCATTTCAAATTATATTCATTTGAAGTACAGCATACCATATATTTCTGTCTATATGTATAGATACATATATATGGCTTCCCTGATCGGTCAGTGTAAAAAATCTGCCTGCATTGTAGGAGACACGGGAGACACAGGTTTGATCCCTGGGTCAGGAAGATCCCCTGGGGAAGGAAACGGTAACCTACTTCAATATTCTCACCTGGGAAATCACATGGACAGAGGAGTCTGATGATCTACAGTCTATGGGGTCACGAAGAGTCAGATATGACTTAGTGACTAACCAACAACAATAGCACACACACACACACACACACACACACGTGCACTTTTAATCTATAGACTTGCTTGGATGTATGGCCCAAAAAGTAAATTACTAAGTAATACTTCAGGTGCCTAGATGGATAAGATAAAAGTGAAGGGATATAGCTGTCCATAAAGGGAACATATAACATCTGCTGGTATTTGGGAAAAAAAGCATTCCTGTCTTGAAAAATGTACTGCAGACCACAACACACGGAACCTTTCAGGGAGAGGAGAGAGCTGATTAGAATCAGGTTCACTCAGAGCCCACACTTAGCCTGCTCTCACTTACACAGCAGCTTCTGAATCTCACAAGCATTTTGCGGGCAATAAGGACCACTTTTCATCTGCTATTACCCAATGAAGGGTGACCTACTCCCTCTTGGGCTGATCTTGTTGCTCTCTTTGTAACCCCTGGATAAGATGGGTTTTTTTTTACATTTATACAGATAATACTGCCTGAGAACTACCTGAGAACTTCACCATGTGCAAAATTCAGAAAAATGTTTTCTTATTGTCACCTTTACATATTATCCCTTCCTGGTGTTATTCTTTTCATCTTGGGTAGGATATGCACACTGTTTGCTTAGGAACCCTAACCAAATACTCTCCAATGACTTGCAATTATTCTATTGGGTAATGATTTGCCAGTAGATAGAAAAAAAAAGGAAATGAGATAGCATTCAAGGACAATTCTCAAATGCTTCTCTCATTCCCACCCCTAATATTTATACAATTGCTCTTCTCAATTAGATTTAAAATGAACTAAGGGAAATGGTGTCATCTCTAACAGGAATATTAAGAAATTAAACATGCTAAAGTCAACCTAAAATTTCACTGAGGCTTAAGTTCTACTTTGCAAAATGCTAGCTCCTTTTAAGAGGAAATAAAAGATTCTCAAATCACATCAAAAAGGTGTATTAATCAATGAAAACAATATGATATTTTGCTAGGCATGTTTTCACCTTCAGTTTCCTTGCTTACTATATAATCCTGGGCACATAGTTTGAAACTGATTTTTGTTAGGGGAGGTGGGGCTTCAAAAATTAGAAGGCAAAAAAGAATAAGGAGAAAGAGAGGATTACACCTTATTCTTTGTGAAGGAATGCCTGGTTATTTTCTCAGCTACTGAATGATGTGTGCTGGAGTCTCTTCTGACAGAAGCCTTCTAAAGGTGTTCTGAGTGAGATAGTTTACTCTGTCTTCAGGGAACATTAAGAAGGTGCTTTTGTTTTGTTTTGTTTTGAAGCCCCTTAAGAAACAGATTTCCTTTCATCTAAGGTACTACTTAAAGCTCATCTGTCCAAGAGATATAGATAATGGCCACTCACATTCATAGACCCTATGAAAAAGAGCACAAGTGTACCAAGACTTGTCTTCCTGGGTTGTCCTCCTCTTCAGCCTAGAGAGGTAACTCTGAAGGAGGATCGCTGAGGCTTTGGGAACTGTATGTGTTTTGCCTAATCCTTTGCCTCACAGATTTATATTCATAGGCTATGAAAAACTAGTATTTTGTCATCAGGTTCCCAAATTCCCTCTCTTTTCAGCTTTTGGGTTGTAAACATCCTACAGTTGAAAATATAGCATCTGGCTCCCCAACCCCCTAAATTTTAATTCTAGGATTCTTTACATTCAGTTGATTGTTTTGCAAAGCCCTAGGTCTATTAAACTCATCCATCTTTACTCTTTTCCTGGCTGTTTCTATTAAAGTTTCCAGCAAATTTGTTATGATATAACTCGAGTATTTTATCCCTTTAATTATTTTTATATAGCATAACATTATTTTTAAAAAATCACTGGGCTTGGTAAAAAAAAATCAACACTATTTTGGATATTTTTTAAACGTATAGAAATGTCTTGTCATTTAATCTACGTAACAGTGCTGCTGCTGCTGCTTAGTCACTATCCGACTCTGTGTGACCCTATGGACTGCAGCCTGCCAGGCTCCTCTGTCCATGGGATTCTCTAGGCAGGAGTACTAGAGTGGATTGCCATGCCCTCCTTCAGGGCATCTTCCCGACTCAGGGATCAAACTGAGGTCTCCTGCATTGCAGAGTTTTTACCACTGAGCCACCAGGGAAGCCCCCTGTACAACAATGGTATGAAATAAACAACACCACCATGATTTTACAGATGAAATAAATGAAGCAGGGAGGGAGGAAGTGGATGAGGATGAGGGTTCAGAAGGTTAATGATCATTTGCCTAAGTTCCTATAGTCAGTAACTAATAAAATCCATGGATTAACTCGTTTCTCCTAACTTTAATATACATACTCTTTTCACTAAACTATTATGCCTCTGAAGTTATTTAAACTCCTTAAGCCTTAATTTATTCATTTACAAAATGAGAGTATTAATCACTGGATAGCTCAGAATGCTCTTGTGAAAATCAAATAAAGGAAAGTGCTTGATAAACATTAAAATATTATAGAAATATGGGGTAATAATAAGGTAAATTAACAAATGCTGGGTAACAATCATTTTCCTATAAGTTATTATACATATTAAGCTAAAAGGCTCTTAATATTAGCCATTTATACTTAGAAGAATGAAGCCCCCAAGTGTGGAAATTAGATGTCTAATTCCCTTGTCAACATAATTTAAAAAATAACAATCACAAAAACTAATTTATGGAAACAGGGTAAACTTTACACTTTTAAAACTGTGTGACAGAGGGTGAATTTCCAAGGCAATGTGGGAAAATACAGATTTTTCATAAGCAGGTATGAGAATATTTTCCCCACACCATATGAATAAGGTACAGTGAGAGAAAGTAGTGACCTCTCCTCCCTTGAAATGAATGTGCTTTGATGACTAAGTCAAGGATGCAATGCCATGCCATGTGTGCTAGGGTAAAGTGCAAGCATTGAATCTAGATTTTCTGAAAGTTAATGATGTCCTAGATTTTTGTCGTATTAAATTCAGTCTGAATCTCTAATAATCCCAATTTTAAAACAGGTATGTGGGTAGTAGAATGCTGCTTTGTGCTCATTTCTTCAAAGATGCAGTATACATGAAAGCTTATTTTTGGTGAAAATGTCATTGATAGTTTTATTCATTCCAATTAAGAGTTTTAAAAATCAGCCTAAATAAAATCACCTTGTATTTTTCTTGTATTAAGAAATTCCAAAATTCTTGTCACTTTAAGAATCATGAAGATACTTGATTTCTATTGAGCACCTACTGTTGCCTTTGTCTGGATATAATCATGAGCAAAGCAGACCTGTTTAAACTATAAAGGAAAGTAAGTTATTAACCAGGCTTTCTTGGTGGCTCAGTGGTAAAAAAAAAAAAAAAAAAAAAAAAATCCACCTGCCAATGCAAGAGATGCAGGTTCAATCCCTGGTTCATGAAGATCCCCTGGTGAAGGAAATGGCAGCCCACTCCGGTATTTTTGCCAGGGAAATCCCATGCACTGAGGAATCTGGTGGGCTACAGTCTATGGGGTCATAAAAGAGTCAGAAAGGACTTAACAACTAAAACAACAAAAGCAAGATATTAACCAAGCAACTGCACAAGTATATAATTAGAAATTTAAATGAGTGTTACACAGGAGAATTATCAAATGATAGGAAGGAGATCTGCTCAATCGGATCAAGAAAAGCCCCCTGAAGAAGTGATGCTTGAGCTGAAATCTGAGAAACGGGCAGGAATTAATTAGAGGAAGAGGATGATGGTGCAGGAAGAGAGAAAGGAATTCAAAGAAAGCAAAATAGTGTATTTAAGTCCTGGTGTTCAGTGGCCTTTGGTTCTCCCCAAAAGATGAAGAACAAACTGGAGGTGAGGGCAGGGGGATGTTGACATGTACAAATGGAAGCCAGATCATCCTTAAGCATAGATATTTCCTTGACTACAAACAGTAACTATGTAGGCTTTCAACATGTTGTATTTAACAGACTCACAGACTAGGGAATGAATTTATGGTTGCCAGGAAGAAAGGACATGGGGAAGGGATAGTTAGGGAGCTTGGGATTGCATGTACACACTGCTATATCTAAAATGGATAACCAATAATAAACTACTGTATAGCTCAAGGACTCTGTTCAATGTTATGTGGCAGCCTGGATGAGAGGGGAGTTTGGGAAAGAATGGATAAAGGGTTATGTATGGCTGAGTCATTCTAAGACTGCAAGTATATCACCACCCCCAAGCTGTGTATGGGAGGAAGGATTAACCTCATCCTTATGAGAGGCTTATCATTAAGTTTTTATTGTCAGCCTTTATCTTGTTCCTGAGCTCCAGCATTATATATCCAACTGCATAGCTATCATCTCTACCTAAATATCTAATAGGAATCTCAAACTGAACATACTAAGGAGAACTTATTGCCCACAAATCCCCTTACCCAACCTGTTTCTTTCCTAGTCTTCCACACTCAGTGAGAGCCAAAATTAAGTCATACGAGATTCCTGTTTCCCTCATCCTTCCACATCCAATCCAGCAACAAATCTCAGCTCTACCTCAAAACTTTATTCAGAACTTATCTTTGCAGCCATCCCTCACTTCTACAGTAGATACAAGCCTTTTCCCACACAGCTTCCAGGTGATTATTTTATAGTAATGATCAAATGGTGTCACATCTTAACTTAAAAGCTCTCTAATTGCTTTCTTTTTTTTTTTTTTTTTTTATAGAAAGTAAATTTATTTTTATTTTTTTTTTTAATTTTTTTTTTTAATTTTAAAATCTTTAATTCTTACATGCGTTCCCAAACATGACCCCCCCTCCCACCTCCCTCCCCACAACATCTCTCCGGGTCATCCCCATGCACCAGCCCCAAGCACGCTGCACCCTACGTCAGACACGGACCGGCGATCCAATTCTCACATGACAGTATACATGTTAGAATTCCCATTCTCCCAAATCATCCCACCCTCTCCCTCTCCCTCTGAGACCAAAAGTCCGTTATACCCATCTGTGTCTTTTTTTCCTGACTTGCATACAGGGTCGTCATTGCCATCTTCCTAAATTCCATATATATGTGTTACACTGTTGGTGGGAATGCAAACTAGTACAGCCACTATGGAGAACAGTGTGGAGATTCCTTAAAAAATTGCAAATAATTCTAATTGCTTTCTATTTGAATAAAATCTTGACATTCAACAAGGCCGCCCGCTAAGAATCCGTATTATCTATCCTTTGTCTAGTTCCCCCACATTCCCTCCTTTCATGCTTTCCTTTAGAGCTATTAGCTTCACTCACAATAGTTTTGTTTTGTTTTGTTTTGTTTTAATTCCTTGAGCAAGCCAAACAGGTCCTTTGAACCAGCTGTTTCCTGTACTTGGAGCTCTCTGCCCTTGGATCTTTGACCATTTTCTTCTCTGGTATCATGTAGTTGTCAGTTTTAGCATTTGCTCATCCAAATCATTATTTATAATTTTATCTAGTTTTATTTTCTACATTATTCTTATTATATATTGTAACATGCTATTCCAAGAAAAATGTAAATTTCAAAAGAACAGAAACCATATCTATCTTTTTTATGACTATATTTCTCATACCAGGGAAAGTGATCCATAAATATTTATTAAAAGGAAGAAAGAAAAGAAAGGAAGAAACAAAGGAACAAATGAAGAAACAAAAAGAAAATACACAGCAAGTGTGTCCAATAAAACAAATCAACATCCCTTATCATTTATATTCACTCTTCAATCTAGATGGTATATAAGAAGAAAATATTTTGCCCAAAGCACTCCAAAAACTTTTTTAATGCACCCTGAGGATAAAGTCTACTTACCTAATATCTATATGGAAAAAATTGAATAGCAAATCTATGGATAAAACAGGAATGCAAATGGCAAGATAAACTTTAAAAAAATTCTGATTTTTGCACTTTTGAGCAGTGTTAGTTGCATTATCTTGCTTTCTTTTTAGTTGTATTTAAAAAAAGATAGAAAAGAAATTGGAAAGAAAGACAGCAAGCCACAATGAAAACTCAAATGCATCTTTATTCTGGGGGGGATCATTCATTAGATGATGCACTGGGCTATTTTTGCAGTACATATTGTTCCCTCTGAGTGGAGCTCCATTGATTTCAAAGTCTCTAAGCTGCCATTTTGGAGGCTGCTGAGTGCAAATATTATAATGCCATTTGGGATACTCTAATGTGCTTTTTACAAAAGTAGTCTCTCAGTAATACTCAAACTTACCCTGATTGGGGTTTGGACTACATTCTTGCTGAGAAAAGATGTCTCTGCTAGCTCTTTGGGTTTATTTTCAGTACTTAAAAATTGCAAACCGTATTACAGTTTTGCCCCACACTTTGTTGATTCTACACAGGGTGGCCCAAACCCTTGAAGAAGTCTGTGGGTATGTGCTCCCTAAGAACAAAGACCCTATGCTATAAAACACTGTATCACAAAAAGACTGGAACATTAAAGACAATAGATGCTTGTTGAGTGAATAAATAAATCAATATTAATTTCTACTTTCTTAGTAAGACAAATGAGCAATCTGCCCTGTCAATCTGACTTTCTACTTCAGGCATCCGAGAGTGAAATATTTAACAGAAATTTCCTTTAGATTTCCAAAAGGTATAAACACTTTCTTTCCCCTGAGTTTTTTTTAATGCATTCAACATTTATTAACCATATATTATATGCAAGGCATTGGAATGAATGCAAAGCAATTAAGGATTTTTCCGCCTTCAAACAACATTAAGAGACAACACCATGAAGACCCCTACCTAACCTTAGAACTTTTTCCTGCTTTCCCTACAGTAATTCCCTGCTCTACTAAAGTTCACAAACCATTCCTGGGAGGCCCATGGTCCTCCTGGTTTATGTCTACTTAGTGATGTAGAGTCTATTCTTCCTTCAAGCTTTAATAGACATTGTAGCCCAAAAGCTAAACATTAAATACCACTCTTTGGGCCCTTCACAGCACTGCTTTCTCAAAGTACTTTGGTATGGCATCCCAAGTTTTCATTAAGCCTTCCTATAGTAAAACAATATAGAAGTCTTAACTTGACATTTAATATAGGAAACATTTTTCAGCATGATATTTTTCATTATATCACTTTGTGTCCCCTCTCTCTATGAAGTGTCATGTGAGAATATTTTTCTAAACTAAGAACTGAATAAATCTTTGCTTTTCTGAAATAATTATTTTCTTTGTGTTCAAGGATAACCTTATAACTTTTGCAGTTGTATTTTTAAATTTTTTCTTGATTATCAAAAAAGTTTAGAGTCAGGTGCAACCAAATTTTAGTCATTAGATGGGATTATATTGTCCTACTATCATTTCACTAACTTCTCCACAAGATGAGAAAATAGGGGTCTTCAAATTTATGTTGTAAATTTTTAAAAAATGGGAACTAATTTCTCTCTCTCTCTCTCTCTCTCTCTCTATATATATATATATATATATATATATACACATTTCATTGTTTCAAGGATTAGAATAGCAATCAGTAAAGATTAAAAAATGCCTGTCTTCATGGAATTCATATTCTTTATATTTCTCCATACTATTTTTTAACTAAAAGAAGAGAAAGATCACATATGGCTAGTATTTTATTATATTTCCTTAAACATATTTAAATATATAACCTTTTCCATGTTACTAAAAATCTCTTTTCAAATTATCCAGTTGGGCTTCCCAGGTGACTCAATGGTAAAGAAGCCACCTGACAAGGCAGGTGATGCAGGAGAAATGGATTCAATCCCTGGGTCCAGTAGATCCCCTGGAGGAGGAAATCGCAACCCACTCCAGCGTTCTTGCCTGGAAAATTCCGTGGACAGAGAAGCCTGGTGTGCTACAGTCCATGGGGTCACAAAGAGTTGGACATGGCTTTGTGACTGAGTACTCAAGTATTCAATTTCTTCAAGTGGATATACCAGTTTCATTTAATCTATGCCAACATCTTAAATACATACAGGTTGTTTCCTACAGTTTAATCATTGTAACCCTGTTATGTTTGGGGATTATCGACCTAAAGGACCTCTCCGCCAGTTTTCCTAGTAGATTATTCCAAATACACACATATATCACTTTATTTTGTTCACTATAGTGCATTTTTCCTTCACTTATCAGCATGGACATACTTGCTATGTGCACTTACATATTGTTAAATATTTATTAAGCCAAAATATACTAAGTCATTTAAGTATTTGAATGTAATATTGACTTGAAAAATACATTACATACAAAGGCAAAATTTAGTGCTGTGTAGTGTTCCTGACAATCATAAATGTCAAGAGTAGGAAACTTCGATTTAATCTTAGAAATAAGAACCTTTCTGTGATATTTCAATAATTCCTTTGCAACAATCAAGTATGCTAAAGAGTAACTCAATTATTATTCAAATTAGGCTATTAATGAGTCAATCCTATGATAATCCAGCTGAATATTTTTTTCTCTAGAAATGTCTATACATAACCTATTTTCCATACAGTTTGACAATTTTTAAAAAAAGTGTTCTAGGGCAGAATTACCCTCCCTCTGGGCAGAATGCAAGACTACCAACTATGTAGAACTCTCACTTAAGAGCAGTCAGAAGAGAGACCACAAAACTATCTTAACCTAAACCTAAATCATTGGTTCATTTGGTCAAATAAAATGACAAAAGTTGTCCTACAGTATACTGCTAACCAATCAAATCACTTAAATGTTATCTCTATATATCAACAATTGTAGAAGAGTTGTGTTTTATTTTTCTCAATTCAGAGAGGTTAACTTTCTTACTTGCCAGGTTAAGAGATTTTTTTGAAATACATATTGGAAGATATATTAATGTCTATATATTGTACCAAGGAAACAAAAGTGTAATAGTAGAAGCCTACAGATACTTATACCATGTTATTTTCTTGAGACTCTTTATAAGTATCTGCTTCATTAATGCATTCCTATTTCTAATATGAAGTTACACACTAATTAAACTGCATCCAATGACTTTTCTAAGAGCATTTAATGTTATTGAATGCTTAGTTTCTTTGTGATAGTGAATAATCTTTACATTCTGTGTCTGTAGAGAATATAAGTCATTCCTCAGCACTTATCTCTGCTATGCTTTTGCTTATTTTTCTGTTTTTGTTCTAAACCAACTATTATTTCAGTTCTCTTTTTCCTCTCACTGAAAAAGTCAACAGAAAGTCAGACTGTAGGACAAAGGAAGAAAGAGCCTTGAAATTTTTTTATTTTTATTTTTTTGTGCTTTTGCCTTGGTCCAGGATCGTGCCTGCTTTTATTTAACCTAGAGTGGAAACTCATCATTCATATTTTGACCTATTCCCATTTTCCAAATGTAGCTCCTCATAGGTCTATCTGAAACTAAAAATGAACTTAGTAAGTGGACAAAAGGTAAAGATGCAAAAGATTTTAAAGAGAAAAAATTTTAATGTGATGAACCCCTGTGTAGGATGATTAAACTGGCTAATGTGGATGTTTAACTTTACTGTTCAGACCTAATCTTTCATAACAAAAAAATGCAGTAAAACAATTGAGTGCTCAAAAAGTTAAAAATATACCTTTTATTATCTGTATTACTGTGAGAAAAGAAGAGTGAAACAATTGGTAAAAACTGCAAAATTCTAAACAGTACTTTTGTAATCAGTCCCCAGTATTTTTCACTACCTCTGGAGTATGGAACAATAGAACACTGTAATAAATATTTCAAATCTGTGACTCACCTAAGACTTGAGTTGAAATAACCCATTATTCTCTGCATTTATTTGCTTCTATTTCTTTCTCCATTCTACCTTGCAGTTGATTCACCTAAGGTTGGCATTCTGGTGGAAAGTACACTGGACCAAGATTAACTGGGCTTCCCACTGAAACAGTCTGCCAAGACGGGTACAAAATTGAACAGAGTCCATTTCTGTGTGGTCAGTTAAACAGGGTAAAGCCAAAAGAGAGGGAGGAAATCATGAATTGGAAGAAACAGTGGTGGTCTAGACAGTAAATCAAACTGAACCAAGATGGCAGCTAAAGCCAGGACTGGTGACATGGAGAGCAGAGGAGGAAAAAAGTTGTTAACATGAAGAGGAAAATGGATTAATGGAATTTACGAATGCTATTTTTATTTGCACTTCTGTTCAACTATAGTAAATAACTTACACTCTCCTTCAAACTGGATAAAATTAGTTATATATGCCACTCTTCCTCTTTACATCATGATTATCTCCACCTCTATTATGTTTATTTCTAAAAGAAAATCAAATGGTTTTTTTCTTCTTTCTTGTATCAAAGGAAGTGAAAGAATCCAGCTTTGTGACATAAAACACATCCCTTCACGGCACTGAAAAATCTTCATTTGATGATCACAATATATACAGCCTGGTTACAGCATTTACATTTTACTGCCTTGATTCAACTTTTGCACTTATTCAACCTTACTTGAAATCTATTTGATTTCAAGCCATATTATTGACTTTGGGTCATTTAGCTTTGAATGACATTTCTGACTAAACTATCTGATTTTCAACACATTACCTCATTTTCCAGGCTTGGTTTCTTCATTGGTAAACGGAGTAAACTATCTGAAAGAATGGATTTAAAGGTCAAATGTGTCTATTAATGTATATTAAAGTGACTCTCCTTAGGTTCTTGAGTCATAGTTTCTTTCTATTCTCTACAACTCCAGTGAATTTCCTTCTCTTTCGAATAATGATTGTATGTTGCTTTTCAACAGATATTTTCACACCTTCCTTTTGAAAATATCTATGGAAATCTTTAGAGGCTGTCTCTTTTAGTCATCATAAACTTCCCATGTTTCCCAAGTTTTGAATAACAAATGAACTTATTACTACAGTCATTTAAGAGTAAGTCATTCAGCCAGAAAGAATCTCAAACACCCTCATCTCCTCATAAGTTCTTTTCTAGGAAATTCAAAAACTACTATAATATTGTAAAGTAATTAGTCTCCAACTAAAATAAATTTTTAAAAATTAAAATTAAAAAAAAGAAGAAATTCACCTGGACATGATAAGCATGGCTCCAGACAAATAGTAAATCTAACCTGCAAGATCTGTTCTTTTTAAATCACATTTATTCAAAGAAGCAGTTTCAGTGAACAAATATTTATAGGAACATGCCAGAAATCCTACAAAACCACTGTCAACAGAGAGTAATAAAACAAAAGATAGTAAAATTAAATGCAGGACTTACATTATACAGATATCACATTTTCTACCAATTTTCTTGCTTAACTGTTGCTGTCATTATCGTTTTCACTAGCCCAGGATTACATACTCTTTAATACATACCAAGAAGATATTTATCTATCAATCTATTAAAGTCTCTAGCCTTTGATTTGATATAAAAATATTTTGTATTAACCTGAATTTCACACTTGTGCTATAGATTTGACTAATCTTCCTTTAAAATAAAATAATATAAAAATGCTTTAATATATTTAAAGTTTAACTTTATGTATATTGTTAAAATCTTTAATAAAATTTAGTTAATTCTTTTCAAATCTATGATTCTTCAAAGCCTCCCACACATTAAAGTGAAAGTGAAAGCAGTTCAGTCGTGTCTGACTCTTTGCAACCCTATGGAATAGTCTGTGGATTTCTCTAGGCCAGAATACTGGAGTAGGCAGCCATTCCCCTCTCCAGGGGATCTTCCCAAGCCAGGGATCAAACCCAGGTCTCCCTCATTACACGCGGATTCTGTATCAACTGCACCATCAGGGAAGCCCATTGCATTTTATCAAATAAGGGTCTCTTCACCCGTCTGCTTCTTTGATTATTTCTCTCTCTCCTCTCTTATTATCAGCCTTTATGTGTTGTTTTTCCCCCAAGCGGTTCATCCATAAGCTCTACTCTCTTTCTATGTTCCATGTTTTCCTGAGATGATCCTAATCTGAATGCCTATGATCTATGCATTCGCCTACCGGTAACTTTCTCCTGAGTTGTAGGGGGCCGTATAATGTCAACTGATTATCTTTCTGTCAAATTCAAATGTCTGGCAACTCTTCTTGCCTAGCCCCATTCTTCCTTATGTATCTCTTATTTTGGTGTCACCAGTTTCTATATACAAGCCTGTAACCAGGTAATAATTTTTAATTGGCCTTTCCTTTCCTCCATCTAATCATTTACCAAATCTGAATAGTTTTGTATCCTTAAAGTTGAGCTATCTCCACCTTAATTGCCAATTCCATAGTTAAGGCTTTAATATTTCTCCTTGTCCCCTTTTTCTTCTATTCACCATATATCTGCTGGAGAGACTGAACTAAGTGTACATCTGGAGATGTCAATCCATTGTTTAATACCATTTAATGACTCTCTGTCATGTATAAATAAAGCTGAAATTACATCAATGGCGTACAAAGACCTTTACCATTCTATCCCTAATGATTTCAACATCTGTCCTTAATGTCTTGTCTTCATATTTTACATTCCTGTAATACTGAACGGCTGACAATCTGTTCACCACCTCTATGCTTCTACTTTCCCATCAACCATTAGTTTGCATCCCTTTATCCCACTGGATGTACTTTCCTATGCATGAAATGTACTTACTGATATCTGCACATGCCCATCTTGAGAAGCTCATACTTACTTTTCTATCCCTCTTTAGGCATATCTCTTTTACAAAACTTTCTCTATTATTATAAAATATCTACAAGATAAATGTCTTTCCTCTGAGAAAATCAGATTCATCTATTTCCCTTATTATATCATATATTATATATATATACATGTATATGCGTATACATATATCTATTAAACAAATGGTTGGCCTTTGCTCTGAATAAAGAGAAAAGGAGTAATAGAAGAAAATTAATCTTGTAGGAATATGTGTGTGTATTTGTGAAAGAGACAAATAGACAGAGAAAGATAGCAATACATAGAAAAAAGAATAAATAGAGATAGTTTCCTCACAAGTTTATATTTGGAGATTCAATAAAGAAAATATTTGGCAACAGAACTAAAATTATCATTAATACATTTGCAATTTGGGCTATCATTTTCCCCTGAAACAATACTCCAAGGACTCATCAAAGGAAAGTTCCTAAATAGAAAATTCCTAAGTTTTTCCCTTTAAGCAAATGCTACAGTCTATTTAATTGCATACAGCTAAATATGGTGATAGAAAGGCATGTTTATTTTTCTGTCAAACTAGACAAATCATAGATACAAAAAATGTGTGCTTCAGTTCAGTTCAGTTCAGTCGCTCAGTCGTGTCCGACTCTTTGCGACCCCATGAATCGCAGCACGCCAGGCCTCCCTGTCCATCACCAGCTCCCGGAGTTCACTCAGACTCACGTCCATCGAGTCGGTGATGCCATCCAGCCATCTCATCCTCTGTCGTCCCCTCCTCCTCCTGCCCCCAATCCCTCCCAGCATCAGAGTCTTTTCCAATGAGTCAAACTCTTCGCATGAGGTGGCCAGAGTACTGGAGTTTCAGCTTTAGCATCATTCCTTCCAAAGAACTCCCAGGGCTGATCTCCTTCAGAATGGACTGGTGTGTATTTGCATACTCAGTCACTCAGTTGTGTCCTACTCTTTGCCACCCCATGGACCGTAGCCCACCCGGCTTCTCTGTCCGTGGGATTATCCTAGCAAGAAGATGGAGTGAGTTGCTGCTTCCTCTTTCTGGGGATTTTTCTGACCCAGGATTGAACCTGTGTCTCCTGTGCCTCCTGTATTGCAGGCAGTTTCTCTGCCACTGAGCCGTGAGGGAAGCTCCCATGCATTATGTGTATATATACATGTATACGTATACCTTTACATATACCTAAAAATGCATATATACGTGTGTATAAATACACACATACACATTAGCTGTCTAAGGTTAGTAGCCACTTGGCACAATGCAGCATTTCCAGGGTTATTTTTTGTTTGAATTAAGGTTAAAGGATTTTGCACAAAGCATTCAAATATAGTCTACTTCAGGCAAAATGCAAGCCTCTCTATACAGGTCTATTGTTCTGCTTCTAAAAGCAATCTTGCTTCAGCTGAATGAATGGATGACCTTATTCTGAAGTGTTTGGCTCATTTGAAAGGGCATGTATACTTTTTTTTTTTTTCCATAAGCAAAGTAAAGCTAGACTAAACCAATTTATATTTCCTATGGACATGGGGAAAAAAAATTCTTTGGCCCAGAAAAGGCATAGCAGAAAAACAAGTCACATAAAACAAAGCATCGTTGAACTTGACCATTAATTTCATGAAGCACATGTAATCTTACAGGAAGCACTAGACTACATTTGGTATCAGGACTAGATATTTTTTTATTTATTAATTTTTTTATTATCACTAAGCTTTTTGTTCTGAGGTATTGCAAATTGGATAGCAGCTTGTACTGATTTCCAGAGCCAGTGGAATAGCCTTGAGAGTTTCTTCTTTACAGGGTGATGTCATCAGTTAGCCAGTTTCCGTAGCGCCCCATACACTACCAAAAAAGTTCCTCCCTGTATTAGTTCTACCTTCACCTGCCAAGAAAAGAAAACATACAGCTTCCTTTATTCTACAGTGAAGCAAAGTGGTTTGGACACAATTTGGAGGAGAACTGCCAGAAAAAACAAAAAACGCTTTGACTTAATAATGTTTCCATGCATTTAAATGCTTTTCTAGAATATATGACTTTAATTGATTTTTACCTTTTTTATGGAATACAACTAATATAGTAGAAATTGAACCTTGGCATTGACCCAGAATTTTAAAGAAATGATATAAAACTTTATAAAATACAAAACTATTAAATCATTCCTGGAGGGATTTTTTTTTTTGTCTTTTTGCCTTTCACAAAATAGTACAATGCTTACTGTTAACAGAAAATAATCCTAATTTTATCTGAGATAATGCTTTTGTCTGTTTTATCTGAGAAAATATTTTGAATAAGTTGATTCATTAAAATCATATTGTATATAAAAGAAACTTAATTACTATCGTTTCTACATGAAAATTATTATATTCACATTATTTTTTCAGCTAAATAGAGGCAGCCTAAAGATATTTGTGTATTTTATTCTCAGAAAATTCTCCCCATTAAAAATTTTTCAGGTATTAAGCTCTGAAGACAGTTAAAATTTATCTTAGAATGCTTAGGGGAGTCTACTTTAGAAATTTTAAATGTTTCCAATCCTTTGAGGAACATCCTATATAGCACTTAAAATCACCTCATCCCTTATCAAATATGATTTTGCCCCTTTGTGCTTTAAAGCAAAAAAAATGACTTTATGTAATAAATTTTCACATGGAGATATCAAAAGAATTAAGTTACATTAAATATAATAGAGTCATTGATATTAGAGATGAGAAAAAATGTATCAGCCCTATCCTCTGAAATCTCATGAGGACAGTTTTTAATATAGTGTGTGACTTAGTGAGTTTTCCAGTCTAGTATTTAATGGGAATTTTCAGTATGCTAATAAATTGCTTTTAAAAATCTATCTATTCTGGGCCATATGTAGCCAAGTGAGGCAGATGTTACTGAAAAGCAGAATAAAATTTCATTTTCTGTACTTCATCTATCTTGAGTAGAAAAGCATCATCTTTAGGGTTTCCACCACCCACAGATTCATTAAATGAATCAGGAAACTAGAGTCAACCACCTTTCTATTTTATGCTTATTTTGACCATAGTCACAGGGATAAAACTTTAGTATTCTGTGTAATTGGGGTAACTATTTCCTCAAATTCTATTTTCATATACCAAGGTAGATTGAAATAATATAAAGCATAAAAATAAACTAGAGCTGAAGAAAGACAATTAAAAGCTGGTGATTAGGACAATGGGAAAGAAAAAGCATAAGTGAAAAGGATGAGTTTGTGGAATGACACATGTATTTCCCAAACAAATATTTCTGTCAAAAATATTAAGCATGTCTACCAATATTTTCACTTACAAACACTTGTTTTTTAAACATAAAGTGAGAGAATAAATGTAAAGCATTTAGCACAGAGAACACATATTCCATCATTAACCACTTTTGTTCTTCATAAATGAAACGTTCTATCAAAAACAAGAAGTAACCTGAAATAGAATGTAAAGGTATAGCCTTAAATCTCCATGATAGTTTCTAAGTAAAATTGCTTACTAGTAAATACAGAGACTATTTTTCAGGAAGCATGACATAATTTTGAACAAGAAAAGTCATGCACTTCATCATCCAACCATTCTTTCATTTGTTTAATAAATACTTAAGGAACAAGTCATCTCTCTAGCATTGCATTAATTGCTGGGCACATAGAAATGGACAGAAAACCCAGTACGCTCAAATACCAATGGAGGTTACAGATACATAAACAGATAAACAATGGAATAAGTGCTGGAATGGAGATCTGTTGTAGGTACAGCTGAAGGACAGTCAGGTAAGAAGGATCAGCATAGGAGGCCTAGAACACTGAAGTCTCTTTTCCCCCAGTAGTAAGCAATGGCATAAAGATCTTCGACAACACACCAACATGAAACAAACAACCTGTCAATTGTTCATGTAAAATGATAGGTCATCCTTAAATCTGCAATGTCAGTAAGACGTTACACACTCAGCATCAATCAAGTAAAAAGAAAAAAAAAAAAACTGAGAATCTATTCAGCAATAGTCCAATTAATTGATCATTTGAGAAAAGAGATGAATAAAGTCAAACTCTGTTAAGAATAAAAAGTGAGCAAAATTCTTCATAAATTATTCAAAGAATTTTAGTGCATCATAGAGCTTGTAACCAAGTCTCCATAAAATAAAAAGGTGTTGGGCAAGGTCAAAGACTCACCTTATGTAAGGAGCTCAGAGAGGGTGAATGCAAGGAGGAAGCATCAATGCAATCAGGTTTTCTTTTCTCATTGGTACCCTACTTGCCACCATTTGTAAATACCTGCACAACCTGGAAAGTGATCTGTTGCTGACTGACTGTCATTTAATTTCAGTAAGCTGCAGTATGTTGTCATATCAGCTTATGGCTTCCTATGCTTATGATTAATTTTTACCCCATCTCATTTCAAAGACATTTTAGTGGTAGCAAATCTTCTGATGGTTTAGTAATAAATTTTGCCCTCTGTTAAAATAACAAATTCAACAGGCAAGTAAAGAGAAGTTTTCTTTCTACCAGGGACTCTTGAAACCAACCTTTTCCTGTCCATCTATACACATGACTAAGGCACACAGATTTATGATGTACTTCCATATTAATTTGGTTAGTTACTCCTCTATTCTCCAGAAAAATGTTGAAAACAAGGATAGCATAACACTATAATGATTTCCTTACATTCAAGGGTTACTGATTCTGTAAGTCTGGAGTGTAGCCCCAAATTTACCTTTCTAACAATTTCCACTTGATATTGTTGCTGCTAATTTGGGGCTCAAACTTTGAGAACTACTATCCCATTACAAAGGTCAGTATAGTCAAAGCTATGATTTTCCCAGTAGTCATGTACAGCTCTGAGAGCTGGACAATAAAAAAAGGCTGAGGGCTGAAGAATTGAAGCCTTTGGACTACGGTGCTACAGAAGACTCTTGAGAAGTCCCTTGGACAACAAGATCAAAACAGTTAATCCTAAAGGAAATCAACTCTGAATATTCCCTGGAAGGACTGATGCTGAAGCTGAAGCTCCAACACTTTGACCACCTGATGTGAAGAAATGACTCCTTGGGAAAGACCCTGATGCTAGGAAAGATTGAAGGCAGGAGGAAAAAGGGATAACAGAGGATAAGATGGTTGGATGGCATCACCAACTTGTTGGACATGAGTTTGAGCAAACTCTTGGAGATGGTGAAAAACAGGGAAGCCTGATGTGCTGCAGTCCATGGGGTCACAAACAGCTGGACATGACTGAGCAACTGAACAACAGTCCCATTCAGTGAGCTTCTCTGATGGCTCGGCGGTAAAGAACCCACCTGCCAATGCATGTTCAATCTCTGGGTGGGGAGATCCCCTGGAGAAGGAAATGGCAACCCACTCTGCTATTCTTGCCTGGGAAATCCCATGGAGAGAAAAGCCTTGTGGGCTACAGTCCATGGAGTTGAAAAAGAGTCAGACGCAACTTTGTGACTAAACAACAACAAGAATCCTATTTATACCTGGTAAATTCCTAAGTAGTAGAAACTGACTCTTACCTCTGAACAGAACCTTTTCAAAAATGCTCAATAAATACCAAAATCATTGACTAAATGAATAAATAATTATACCTTGTTTATTTTTTCAAGAAGGAGAGAATAAATAACTCTTTACCACACTTCTCAATGTTGACCCCTGAAAATCCTATGTAAAATGAGCTGAGGGCAAGACCATACAGAGAGCTGAACATCTATGACTGCAAATGTCAAACAATGCTTCAGTCTTCAGTTTCCTCAGTGATAGACAGATGAGTTACACATACATTTTTTATAAGATTCCAAACATATTTTCAAAGGGATAGGCCATGGAAATGTTGGAAGTGAAGCAGAAATCAGGAGAATCCTAGGGTTTCATGAAGAACAAATGCTAACTGCAGCATTTGTTCTTTTTTTTTCTGACTTAGTACATCAGGGACACACAACAGGCTGTACAGCATTGACAAAGATAAGTTATGTGTCCAAGAAATTAGATTAATTAATGAAAGACCTAGATAAATAATATACTGATATCAGCCTGGAAAATGATTGTCGTGGTGAGGCAATTCCCGATAACTCAGTTGGTAAAGAATCTGCCTCTCAAAGCAGGAGACCTGGGTTTGATCCCTGGGTTGGGAAGATCCACTGGAGAAGGGAAAGGCTGCCAACTCCAGTATCCTGGCCTGGAGAATTCCATGGACTACATAGCCCATGGGATCGCAAAGAGTGTGACAAGTCGACTGAATGACTTTCACTTCACTCACTTCACAGATGCGGCACCTCATTACTTTAATTCAAATGCTTATAATCATCAAGAGTTTGGAGGATGACATGCAGGGTGGGCAATCAAAATTATAGAAGATTCAAAACTGGGGGGTGGTGGGGGAGGGAAATGGAAGGTGAATCTGGCCAGATCCAGACAATCTGAAGCAATAAACTGAAGCACAGATTGTACTCAATAAATGTGATAATATGAAAATATAATAGATTCAAAGATTAATCTCATAAACCCCAGATTCAATAAAACCTTGAATGAGAAAGGTTCAACAGTCGTCAACAGTATTTTGTGACCACCTTTAAACATACATGAATATACATGCAAATAACTGTAGTCACACACACAAATAAACATGTATAATATACATATTCTATGTACATATATACATAGGGAGAAAGTCTCAAAGAAAGTACAGTGATAGGTCCATTCTTTAAGATACTGAGATTAATTAAACCTATTCAGAGTACTTAATTCCATCCTTGAATCCAGTTCTTGATTCAGAAACACTTATTAAAGCACGTAATAAAGCCCCAACATAACACAGTGGGTTGGGTAAAAATGTTTAACTCCATAAAATGCAAAGTTACTTTGCTAGGATGCTCATGAAATGACTAGGACAAATCTGTCCAACTAAACCTGGGGATCCTGGCATGCAATTCACACATGGACAGGTCCCAGCTGTGGCAGTAATGGCCTACTCTAGCTTACATACATACTGACTAACATACCCATTTAGGGTTCTGGGATATATTGAGAATTTCAGCACAGCAACAGCTACTTCAGGCGTTTCCTGATTTGTCAGCATCAATTTCAATGGTCTCTCGTCAGGAAGATGAGATAAGAGAATACTGAAGACTTGAAGACACATCCTTCGCCTCTCCCTTCCTGAGTGGAGAATACCCTTTTTCCAGTCAGCCTTCACTTGAGAGCAGAGGTGGGTGGAAGACCATGCCCACCAGGTGTAATCTGTCTATTTTAGGACTTCCAAATGAGGTCAGTTATCATCAAGGTTTCATTCAAGGTATAATGCTAGGTCTCCAGCCCACAAAGATAACAAGATATCATCTCTGTCCTCAGGAGTCTTGAGGTCAATTGAGATCTGAGTATCTGTGAGCAGATTCAGTTTGATATCTGCTTTTACAAGTATATACAAAATGTAATGGCAGCAACATAGACCACTTAAGTGTGGCTCAGGGAATCAGGGAAGTTTTTATATAACAGGTATCATTCAAGCTCAAAATGGAAGGATGAGTAAGTGCTTGCCAGAAGATAAATGATCAGATATTACCATTGAAAGGACAAAAGATGAAGCTAGTGGTGAAGTAAGTCCAAATTATGAAGGGCCTTGAATTTTATTCAAAGGTATTTAAAATAACAAACAGCAGAAATAACTGATCATTTATAATAATATATGTGCATAAAAAAGAGAATTATTATCAATTAAGAAACTATAAATGAGCTATTACTGCAGCAACAACTATCAGTTGAACATTTGTGTTTCTAGAAACACATTAATATAAATGGAAAGAACATGATACTGCTTATAAACTGAAAATATGATCATCTTTAGATGCTTCTAACATTCTACCGCTTGTTCTGGGATTAAAGCATGTTAAAATGGAATGTTACAAGAATATCAGTGCTTGAAATGGTGTCACATTATTTGCTCAGTATTCTATCTTGGATGACTCCTTGACTGTTTAAAACAATCTCTTAGTAAATGAAATTTTGGGACACCCCCTTCTGTGAAGGCTTGCACTAGATTCATGCCATAATGTAGTGGTGGCCTCAGGGATAAATTCAGTTCTGCTTCATCACTTGGACTTAATGATCTTTTTTTTTTTTTTTAATGCTATCATTGATGCTATTTTTAAAAGCAAGAATACATCTTTGACACACTGATAATTAGAACAAAGAGACTCATATTGGGTCTTATGCTCACTATGTTCAGTAAAATAAATTAATTTGATATTTTATACTATAACAACAAGATCATTACCAAGACAGCAGTAAATACCAGCTTTCACTCTTCAGCGGATTGTCCCTGCCATTCCTGGCATTGGCCCTGTCTCTCTTCCTTTTCTTAGGCTGAATATTATAGCTATCCTTACCCTTACTTCCCAAGTCAGTTTGCAAAGTTTTAAAAATCCCATTTTGTTCTATTCAAAACTGTAAAGTCAAAGCTGGACATACTAGTTTATTGCTAACCTGTTCCAGAGAACCATTAGGCTTTTTCCCAGCTGCCTATGGGGTAACATTCACTTTCCACATTTTTTTTTTCAGTTCTGAGAAAGAGAACAGCAGAATTCTGCCAACCAAGAAAAAACTGCCTCATGGCCTGATATTCTGGGATTTTTTCCAGCCTGCTTCGTGGAGGCAGACCAAACACTACAGTGCTCCCAAAATGCCTGATTTAATTGACTAGACCTATAGTAATTTCACAGAATCTTATGTTATAATTGGTTAATAAGAGTCACATCCTTTTCTTCCTCACTCTCTCCCTCCCTCCCCCGTTCTCCTTTCTCCCTCCCTTCCCTCCTCCCTTCTTTCTCTTCCTTCTTCCTGCTCTATCTCCCTTTCGCCCTCCCTTTCTGTCTCTTCTTCTCTCATTCTCTCTTTTCACTATCTCCTATCAATCACCCACCCAGCTAATATTTTGTGATTTGGTGTTAGAGTTGCTTTATTTACTCCTACATGACAGAAGAGGATGAGTACCTCACGAATAAGCTGGCCACTTCATGTGACCTAACAAGACTGAATATGAGCTGTGACTATTGGAGCCACAGCACATTCAGGCAGAGATCGCCAACACCAATAGCACATCGCTAGGTCAAGAAGATAAATTCATGACTTTTTACGTCTATCGAAAGCGACCAAACTGGAGCCAAGAGATAGATAATACCTTTGAGAAAAAATCAATCAGCAAATGTATGAAACAGATAATAATAATACTGTAAATTTACACTGAGAGCTAGCATGCAAGGGAAGTATTCAGCATAGTATCTGGCATGTAATAAATGCTCAGTACATGGTGCTATTATCATCACCACCTTCTTCATGCTCAAGTTACTGTCAGTATCAAAATCTTCAGTTAGCACCTATTTTGGTAAAATCATATCCTGATATTGTCTGGATGCTATTTGGTAAATATTTACACTAAGACAGCAGGAAAGGTATTATCCCAGAAGCTGTTTAGGTTGGAAAATCTTCAGATTCTACGCGATCTCTGAGATTCCTAAAGGGGATTTTGTAATACTTACAATCATCCTAAGTCCATGTTGCCTGTTAGGGTTTCCTGTTCGTGCTACAAATCTCTATGATGTGGAAATAGATGTAAATATTTTTAATTGCCTGACATGTTTTTCATTTCAAAAATATCTTACAACTATCGTCCTTTAATTTTTACTTCAAAAAGAGAAAAATGATGAATTGTCTATCCCACCACCTAGCACATCACTCAGTATTTTAATGTTTTGAATTTTTATGCACTTTTAGAATCAAAATTATAATGTGCATACTATCTCATGCCACGGTGTTTCACATTGTGTGTAATGTAGTGATTATGAGCAGATTTTGTTGTCAGAATGTCCAGGGCCAAATTGTAGCTCCCTTGTTTATTAGAATGTAAGATTTACAAGTCTCTTAACCTCCCTAAAACCCCATTTCTCCTTATGTAAAAGTGAAGTAATAATAAGAACAATAGCAACATATACCTCATTGTGAGAATTAAATTAAAGAATCCATGTAAAGTGCTTCCTGCAATGCTCAAAACATAGTACTCACTAAACATTAGGCATTTTAATGGTTGAGATTAGTCTCTAATCTTTTAACCATCTCTAACTGCTTGTTAACATTCTATAATACAATATTATAAATGTTATTTTAGTTAGTAAAATACCAGGTTCACACCACTACAATATTTTATTTTATTTTTCAATATTTTCCTGTTGTGATCTTTGAAGTGTTAGTCACTCAGTCGTGTCCGACTTTTTGTCACCCCATGTACTGTAACCCACCAGGCTCCTCTGTCTATGGAATTCTCCAGGCAAGAATACTGGAGTGCATTGCCATTCCCTTCTCTAGGCAATCTTCCCAACCCAGGGATTGAACCCGAGCCTGTGGCATTGCAGGCAGATTCTTTACCATCTGAGCCACCATAAGGTGATACATGAAAGATGATGCCATATTTCATATTTGTTAATACCACACTTAGCTGTTTGTTAAAATTAATTTCAACTTAACTAAAGAAAATAATAGCATCTTTCCCAGAATTCTCCATCCAATCTTCTACACCCCCACCACTCAGTCACTTGTTCCTAGAAAAATTTGGGGGAGAAAAAAACTGCAGGACAGCAGTTTTGTATCAGGTCACTATGACACAGTTTTCTCCTGCTAATTGACATCTCATAATTTCTCTAACAAACAGAAATCCCAAGACTCAAACTGCTTCTACTCCCTCATTTTTTTCAGAAGACTGAGCTATGAAAACAAACTATAACCTTTTTTTTTCCCCAGTCTAAGTTGAATTTGCATTTCGTTGACTACTAATGAGGTGAACATTTTCCCATAAGTTTGCTTATGAGTTCTATTTCCTCTTTGGTGAATTGTCTATTCATGGCCTTTGCCCAGTACTTAAAAATTTATATTTTTTAATTACAAAGATATTAACTCTTTGTTAAATATAGAGTGAGATATTCCTTAAAAATAAGTATTTTTCGTATTTATGAAACTAAATGTATTGACTTTTAGGATTTTTTAATATTTTGTGAATTTATATTCATCTTCTATCTAACAATATACTTTGCTTACGTCTATTTTTTCTAACTTAACAATGTGCTTAACATTTTAACTCACATGGAACTTACTTTGGGAAAAAAGGTGAGGTGAAGAATACCTGTGCATGCTGTGTGCATGCTCAGTTGCGTTCTACTCTTTGTGACTCCATGGACTAGAGTCCGTCAGGCTCCTCTATCTGTGGAATTTTCCAGACAAGAATACTTCACTGGACTACCATTTCCTCCTCCAAGGGATCTTCCTGATCCAGGGATTGAACCTGCATCTCTTGTGTCTCCTGTGAATCCCAGGTGGATTCTTTATCACTGTGACGCCTGAAGGGTCACAAGGAATAAATTACTTTTTCCCAACTGTTTAAGTCTTTATCTTACAAGCCTTTTGACTAAGGCTTCTCCTCCTCATTGTATTGATCCATACTTCCTTTATTATACATTGGGGACTTGCCTGGTAGCTCAGTTGGTAAAGAATCTTCCTGAAGAACAGGAGTCCAGGGTTTGATCCCTGGGTCAGGAAGATTCCCTGGAGAAGGAAATGGCAAATCACTCCATTATCCTTGCCTGGAAAATCCTATGGGCAGTGGAGCCTTGCGGGTGGCAGTCCTTAGGGTCACAGTCAGGCACCACTGAGTGACTAACACGTTCTATTATGGATTGCATTGTTTATAAATAATGACAATTATTTCTGGTCTATTTATTATTTTTATTTATCTATTTTTATATCAAAATCATAGGTTTATTTATCAGAAGTTTACAACCTATTCTGTAATGATAATGATGGTGGTAGTGGTAATAGTAATACTTTTAAAGTCTTGCCTTCTTTCCAAATGAGTGCTATATCAAAATATTTTTAACTTACCCTAAAAGCTCTAATTTTACTTCATTTACCTTTTCATTTCCCAAGTAAGTGTGGGAATTATATTACATATTTAATAAATGAGGTTCAACTATCTTTTCCAGAATCATGTTCCCTTAAAGATCTCAATAAAGTTCTTAACTTTCTTTATATATTATACTTAAATAGTTTGCAACTATATTTGCAATTTTCTTTATAAGATGTAGAGATTGCATTTTATGAGCATCTTGCATTACTAATATCTTTTATTGATGCTTTGACTTGGATTTTTTATTTTACTTACATTTCTAGATTTGCAATAAATATAATTATATTTTAAATCATCAGCTAGTTCAGTTGTTCATTTGTGCCCAAACCTTTGTGACCCCATGGACTACTGTAGCATGCCAAGCTTCCCTATCTATCACTAACTCCTGGAGCTTGCCCAAACTCATGTCCATTGACTTGGTGGTTCCATCCAACCATCTAATCTTCTGTCATCCCCTTCTCCACTTGCCTTCAATCTTTCCCAGCATCAGGGTCTTTTCTAATGAGTCAGTTCTTAACATCAGGTGGCCAAAGTATTGGAGTTTCAGCTTCAGCATAAGTCCTTCCAATGAATATTCAGGATTGATTTCCTTTAGGATGGACTGGTTGGATCTCCTTGCAGTCCAAGGGACTCTCAAGAATCTTCTCCAACACCACAGTTCAAAAGCATCAGTTCTTCAGTACTCAGCTTTCTTTATGGTCTTGCCATCTCCCATTTGACTACTTCCTATTTACTTTGATTCATGGACCTAACATTCCATGTTTCTATTTTAAGTCATATGCTTAGTCTTTTGCATAATTTTGGGGGGATTATAATTGCCCAATAATTGTAACCATATTTGATTTCATGAATATTGCTTTTCAGTTCAGTTCAGTTCAGTGGCTCAGTTGTGTCCAACTTTTTGCAACCCCATGAAATGCAGCACACCAGGCCTCCCTGTCCATCACCAACTCCCAGAGTTCACTCAAACTCACGTCCATTGAGTCAGTGATGCCATACAGCCATCTCATCCTCTGTCGTCCCCTTCTCCTCCTGCCCCCAATCCCTCCCAGCATCAGAGTCTTTTCCAGTGAGTCAACTCTTCACATGAAATGGCCCAAGTGTTGGAGTTTCAGCTTTAGCATCAGTCCTTCCAAAGAACACCCAGGACTGACCTACTTTAGGATGGACTGGCTGGATCTCCTTGCAGTCCAAGGGACTCTCAAGAGTCTTCTCCAACACCACCATTCAAAAGCATCAATTCTTTGGTACTCATCTTTCTTCACAGTCCAACTCTCACAGCCATACATGACTACTGGAAAAACCATAGTCTTGACTAGATGGACTTTTGTTGGCAAAGTAATATCTCTGCTTTTGAATATGCTATCTAGGTTGGTCATAACTTTCCTTCCAAGGAGTAATTAAGTTTAATTTCATGGCTGCAATCACCATTTGCAGTGATTTTGGAGCCCCCAAAATATGAAGTCTGACACTGTTTCCACTGTTTTCCCATCTATTTCCCATGAAGTGTTGGGACCACATGCCATGATCTTAGAAACCCCCAAATAAAACCAAAATTAATGATGGTAATGAGGATCTTCTCATATTCCTAGATTTCACCATTAAATACAGACTTTTGGTCTTCAATAGTGACTCTTTTCATGTCCAAAAGATGGTCTACTATTACTTTTAGTGCTTTCATAAAGAACGTTTGCAGGAATTTTCAGCCTCCATTTCAGAAAAGTTTGACACAAACATATCATTTCCTTAAATGTATCAACTTGTTATCCTCTATGAATAGATTTTATAATACTGAATCATGCTTCCATTCCTGAGACTAAACGTCATGTGGTTGTGGTAAATTATTTTTCACAGGACTCCAACAATGGACTTATAGCCCAAGATTTTAAGCTAGTAATAATTGTTCCATCAAACAATTCCTTAAAGTCCTGCTCATATAACTCCACTTGCTTTGTTTATCCACCAATTTGGTAATCCTATAAAAGCAACAAGTAAGCTTGTCTGGCCTGATATGTACTGACAAAGGTCATGACCTTCATTGGTCATGATTTCTTTGTCCAACAGTGCCTTAGTTTTTCTTCCTTAGTGTTTGTTCCTATGTTTCACTAATTATTGACATAAAATAATTTTGTAGATGTTCTTCTCAAGTACTGGCCCAATTGCGCCCTTCTGTGCTTTTTTTTTTTTTTTAAACTTTATTTTACTTTACAATACTGTATTGGTTTTGCCATACATTGACATGAATCCACCACGGGTGTACTCTTCTGTACTCTAAAGTTCTAAATAAGTTAATCATCATTATATAAAACTTTCCCTGGGGAATTATTCTGTTATTCAACAAGTTATCAGTTCTTTACCTCTCACATCAAATCACATTAACATATATAACTATAATGCAGGTTTTGTTCTCCTTGGCATGATTAGAATTTTAAAATTACCCAGATTCAACATATGTGATTTTTCAATATCTCATCTTATCAAGACTTCTATTGCTACTTAAATTTAAGATAATAATGATTTGAATGACTATTAAAGACTAACACCCTATAGGGGTAACTGTTGGGAGCTAACAACTTGCTAGGAAATATTGTGTGCCTGATGACCCACACATGTCTGAGATAGAAATGAATTATTTTCAATTGCATGCCATTGTCTGGATCATTTGCTCTTTAAAAAGCAACTTTAAGATTGAAAGAAATTGTAAGGCATTGGGTAAAAACAGAGCTAAATAAAGGAGGTAAATCAGCAAAGAATTTTGATCAAAGACAAACCTACATTTAAAGACTCCAGTTCCATTCTGAGTTGAAAGTCTGCCAAAAAATGAAAAGGAAAAAGAAAAAAATTGGATTGATATAATTCTTCTTAGGATCCCAGAATAATAGAGTAATAGAAAATATGAAAGATTTTATTAAATGTGTTGGGAGATCCTTTTCTGCTAAACTGGTGATTGTAAAACTTGAATGTTTCTATGGGAAGTCTAACTAACATATGTTCTGGGATGTTTCTGTTTATCAAGGAAATTTTGCAGGATTCTTTCTCGAAGGTAACTTTGTAATTACTTTACTTACATGTTTAGCATTTACAGTTGTCCATGTATTCATTTAACCTATCTTTCTTAGCACTAAGTGCTAAGCACTTAGGCATTGTCCTAAGCTTTGAACATATACTAGCAAAGAGAAGTCCTCAAGTTTCCAATATTTTTCTAATTTATATAACATCTGCCCTTTGCATCTATGCCTCCAGCTCTCTCTATTGAACCATTTTGGACAGAAGCTTAGATACTGAGAAAAAGCTTACTCCTTCGGAGTTATTTTAAACTGAAAACTCAACTCTTTTAATATTTCTTTTAGTTTGATTTTAACAGTAAATCAAAGTGATTAACCCGATCCTGCACCATTGAAACATCTCATACAACAGCTAAAAAAAGTTTTGGGATTCTGAGTGTTCCTTGACAGTGTGGGAGAGAGAGATAAAAAGAGAGGAGGACTGTGTGCATGTGTGTGTGTGTTATTTAAACAACCACATGTGATGTGTTCTTGAGTATTCAACAAGTTCTCCAGAGAAGAGTTTGTCAGAGATGATCAACTTCTGGATAATTAAGAAAATTCAAATTAAAACAACTATAAGATATACTCTATAGATATCTAAAGGCTTTATATCACCCAATTTTAACATAAGCTTGGGAAAGCAGATTCTTTGCAAACTGTGTTGAGAGAAAGCACTTTGGTACAATATTTTTGAAGGCAAATTTACCAATGTCTATCAAAGCTAAAAATAAACCCAAAATACACAAGCTCTTTCTCTGAGTATTTTTCAGAATTTTTTCTATGAAAATTCTCATATAAATGTGCAAAGATATATGCAACTGTATAGAGTGTAGCTTTTTTATCACAGAAAACAATTAAAAACTTTCAAGATGCCTATCAGTTGGAAATTGAGTAGAAAAATTAGAGTATACCCATACTGTGGCATGTTCAGTTCAGTCGCTCAGTCATGTCTGACTCTTTGCAACCCCATGAACTGCAACATACCAAGCCTCCTTATCCATCACCAACTCCCGGAGTTCACTCAGACTCACGTCCATCGAGTCCGTGATGCCATCCAGTCATCTCATCCTCTGTCATCCCCTTCTCCTCCTGTCCCCAATTCCTCCCAGCATCAGAGTCTTTTCCAATGAGTCAACTCTTCACATGAGGTGGCCAAAGTACTGGAGTTTCAGCTTCAGCATCATTCCTTCCAAAAAACACCCAGGGCTGATCCCCTTTAGAATGGACTGGTTGGATCTCCTTGCAGTCCAAGGGATTCCCAAGAGTCTTCTCCAACACCACTGTTCAAAAGCATCAATTCTTCGGCACTCAGCTTTCTTCACAGTCCAACTCTCACAGCCATACATGACTACTGGAAAAACCATAGCCTTGACTAGATGGACCTTTGTTGGCAAAGTAATGTCTCTGCTTTTGAATATGCTATCTAGGTTGGTCATAACTTTCCTTCCAAAGAGCAAGCATCTTTTAATTTCATGGCTGCAATCACCATCTGCAGTGATTTTGGAGCCCCAAAAATAAAGTCTGACACTGTTTCCACAGTTTCCCCATCTATATGCCATGAAGTGATGGGACCACATGCCATGATTTTAGTTTTCTGAATGTTGAGCTTTAAGCCAAATTTTTCACTCTCCTCTTTCACTTTCATTAAGGGGGTTTTTAGTTCCTCTTCACTTTCTGCCATAAGGGTGGTGTCATCTGCATATCTGAGGTGATTGATATTTCTCTCGGCAATCTTGATTCCAGCTTGTGCTTCTTCCAGCCCAGTGTTTCTCATGATGCACTCTGCATAGAACTTAAATAAGCAGGGTGACAATATATAGTCTTGATGTACTCCTTTTCCTCTTTGGAACCAGTCTGTTGTTCCATGTCTAGTCTAACTGTTGCTTCCTGACCTGCATACAGATTTCTCAAGAGGCAGGTCAGGTGGTCTGGTATTCCCATCTCTTTCAGAATTTTCCACAATATATTGTGATCCAGTCAAAGGCTTTGGCATAGTCAATAAAGCAGAAATAGATGTTTTTCTGGAACTCTGTTGCTTTTTCCATGATCCAGAGGATGTTGGCAATTTGATCTCTGGTTCCTCTGCCTTTTCTAAAACGAGCTTGAACATCTGGAAGTTCACAGTTCATGTATTGCTGAAGACCGGCTTGTAGAATTTTGAGCATTACTTTACTAGCATGTGAGATGAGTGCAACTGCATGGTAGTTTGAGCATTCTTTGGCATTGCCTTTCTTTGGCATGTTATGCAACTCTTAAAAATGAGACAGATCTATATGGACCCTATACTGGGAAATCTCTTTTTACATTACTAAAAATAGGTCATTAGGAACTTTCCTGGCAGTACAGTGGTTAAGACCCTTCGCTTCCACTGCAGGGCATGAGAGTTCAGCCTCAGTTAAGGAACTAAAATCTTACATTGTGAGAGGTGTGGTCCCCCAAAAATAGATTGCTGAAGTATAGTACAATCTTATTTGCATTAAAATGGTAAGTGAGCATGTGTGCTCGTGTGTGTGTGTCTGGTACAAGATTACCAGAAATATTTTTAAGAAATTCTTAAAACTAGCTTCCTGGTTAAAATGTGTGGGCAGATTTGAAGCGGTTGGAAAAGCAGTTTTTTACTTTGTTCCTCTTCCCACTGTTTAATAATTTTTTGCACTTTAAATTAAGCTTTAAATAATGAATCATTTCCTGGTTTGAGTAGTATAAAATAACATGTTTATAACAGATGTGAAATCAGAACATACTATTTCCATCACTGTCACTACAATTCTATACATTATATGTTTTTTGAGTTTTACTGATAAGTGATCTGAAATATTTGAATGCCCTCTATAATAACCCATTTTGGCTGTCAACAAATACCACAGACTAGGTGGCTTAAACAAAAGACATTTGTTTTCTCACAATTCTTAAAGTCAAAAGTCCGATATCAAGGTAGCAGTGGAACTGGTTTCTAGTGAGACATATCTTCTTAGCTTGCAAATAGCTATTTTCTTATTGTGTCTTCACATGGCTTTTCCTCTGTGTGGTAGGAAGCAATAGAGATCTCTGGTGCCTGCTTCTTTCTTATAAGGACATTCCAAATGGAGTTAGGACTCCGTTTGAGTCCGTCTCATCCGTTTGATTTCATTGAACATTAACTACTTCCTTAAAGGTTCTATCTCCAAATAAAGTTATATTGAGAATTAGGGCTTCAACATATGAATCTGAAGGGGGCATAATTCAGTCCATACACCTGTTCAACATTTAGAACATTATAAGTGACCATGTATTAACGATAACCAACATGGTTGAAAACGTGACTGAGAATGGTTAATTCATAATATCACTAGTAATAGATCAATGTAAAAGGACAAACCAAGTCATCAATTGCATCCATTCATTTTAAGCACAGGATGTTTTAAAAATTAATTTTTAGATATCTATTATCTTCTCTATCAGTTGTTAATGCTTTTGAAAAACTTGACTTTATCTTCTTCCTATTTACCTTAAACATCATAAATGAGTAGCTATCATAACCTTCATAACTGGCCAACATGATAATAAGTTGTGATCAGTTCTATATATTATTGCCTATAGTTGGATAGCTTTTGTTAAATAAATAAAAAGGACATAATATTCCATCCCTTTGTTCTTCTGCTATACCTAAATAAAATATTTAAATTTTATCAAAACTATTTTCACATATTCTTTTATTATATTACCATATAAAAGTAATAGTCTTATAAATTTATCTAAAACTAACTATTTGTCTTTAGTGAGGTACAGTTTTGGGAGCTTGGGTGAGTACTGAAAAATCATAAATCCATGTGAATATAAGCCTAGCATAAAAATATAGCTTTTTAATTGATTTTATTTTCCTGAGTTGAAATATATTTCAAAGGCTACATAAAATGAGAACTCAAAAAACATCATCTTACTACAGTTGTGAAATTGAAAATTTGTGAAAATTTGATCTATTCCTAATAACTGGTTGATGTCAAGTAAATTAAATAAAAGGGAAAAGGAAGATAAAGTTTCAAACAATAAGAAAGAATAAATATGAGTGATTTAAATAAAGTATATAGAAATGTTGCCTGATACATAAGGCTATCAAACACTGTTTTAGAAAAAGGGGCAAGGAAAAATCCTTAGATACTATTTGGTGAAACTGGAATGCTTGCTCTAGTATTAGAGAAAACTTGTTGATTAGGATAATTAGAAAGTGACTTAAATATGTCTTAATAATGAAATATGTTCTATATTTAATTAATAACTAAAATAAAAGCTAAAGAAGACTTGACTCACTTTTATCAAGATTGTTCTGTGGCAGAAAACTAAGAAGACAATTCTACCTTTCAAATCTAAAGTTGCTGCTAAGTAAATACAAAGATTTACTTGGAAGCCAAAGGAAATTGTACCCAAAATTATCACTAAAGATTTGAAAGGTCATCAGAAACCAGAATAATAAGCGTTAACTTGAAGTCTGAGATCACATAGCTCAGTATGTTTCTGTAATTGTCTAATGTCGTTTAGGAACTTGTGGCTAATTACAAAAAAAAAAAAAAAGCTCCAGAGCAATCTTAATTTGTTTTCTGTTTAAACAGCACAATCTATTAGGTTGCAAAGTCTGACTTAAAAGAATTTTTTTTTTTCCTCAAAAAAGTTCTATTCTTTACCATAAAATATGACAAGTACGAGGTCAAATTCAAAGGTAATCTAATGACATGTCTGACTATTCTTCTACCTAAATGTAATAAAACAGACACAGGCTCTTTTATAAGGGACCTAATAGAATGAACCTAGTAAGCAGGAAACCGTTTTATTTAGCTTAGTTGTTTGGGCCTTGATATCAAAGGTGACCAGCAGTCCTTGGTAGATGGCAAGGTGGTAACTGAACTGGTTTTATTTGCTAGTCTCCACCCTCTCTCACAGTGTTTTTTGTATTGTACATTCAAATATCTTCGAGTTACTTCTTTTTCCCCTCCTATTTGGTAGCCATGTAATAACAAATCCTCAGTGAAGACCAAATAAATGTACTGTTGCTTCTACTGCTAAGTCACTTCAGTCGTGTCCAACTCTGTGCGACCCCATAGACGGCAGCCCACCAGGCTCCCCTGTCCCTGGGATTCTCTAGGAAAGAACACTGGAGTGGGTTGCCATTTCCTTCTCCAATACATGAAAGTGAAAAGTGAAAGTGAAGTCGCTCAGTCGTGTCCGACTCTTGGTGACCCCATGGACTGCAGCCTACCAGGCTCCTCCATCCATGGGATTTTTCCAGGCAAGAGTACTGGAGTGGGGTACCATTGCCTTCTCCATAAACAAACTTAAGACCCCCCAAAGTCATAAATCCAGCTTCAAGAGGGCCCGCCCTGCAGCCAAGCTGGGAACTACCCTTGCTTTCCTTGTGGAAGTGAGGAGGCACCTAGTGGAATATGGAAGGCCAGAGATGCTCCAGACTTTACCACTTGCCCTTGCCCTCCCTTGAGAAGCAAGGCCTTTTCTATACTGGGATGTGGAAGGTAAAGATTCTCTACAGGAAGTTAGAGTTACCCAAATTGAGAAGTTACCCAAATGCCAGTTGAGAAACTATCTAAGTTTCAGTGACAGTGCCTGAACCACCAGCTAATGTCAAGAAAGCAAATCCCAACATTTAAAATTCATGTGGGGAAGGGGTGTGTCCCTGCATCTCCCAGCCATTTTGTTTTATTTACAGGAAAATTCCTTTTAAAAAATTAAGGATCACAATCTTTACATTAGCTAGGCAAATTTGAAGCCAATGAAGTGGTCTTTCCTAGCCAAGGCCCAGCGGAACAAAAGTGAAGCCCAGTAACTGTTCCACTAAGATACATCAAGGGACCTGTCATGGAAAATATCAACTACCAGAAAGTAGGCCCACACCCTCCAGTCCAAAAGACAGCTCTACACTTCAAGCCAGAGGCACTACTATGTTCCCCAAACCCCCTAGACTAAGTTACCAGTCACTCTCCCCCATGCTTAGCTCTCTCTACCCCCAGATATAAGACCTCATTCTCTGACGGACTGAATCCTTTCTCCTCGATCATCTCTGGAATGAGAAATCACTACTTGGATAAGTACTGTTATCAGGCATGATTTTCTCTGCAATAACCTAGAAGTTTACATTGTCTTGGCACTAGCACCCCTTGTGTTTTGGTCACCATGCTTTACAATAGAATTTATACTGAACTGATAGAAGCACATTAAAATAAATGATGCGCAGCATGTTTGTGTGTGCTCAGTTGCTCAGTTCTGCCCAACTCTGTAAACCCATGGACAGTAGTCCGCTAGGCCCCTCTGTCCTCTACACTGGCAGACAGATTCTTCATGTATGTGCCACCTATTGTGTATATGCTAGGTTTAAAAAAATCCTTGACCAATTTGATGCAAACAGTTGGTACTAAATAAATGTCTATTGATCAATGGTCATTTGGAAATGTGACTGCTGCTACCATTCTTGTGAGTAGAAGTACTCATTTCAGTTGTATTCTGTTAAATCTCATCTCTATGGTCCTTGATATTGTCTTTTCTACTCTGCTGTCCATCAATATCCAATCTATATTGCATGAGGACCACAAGACCAATGTTCTGTCACTACCCCATGGAGTGGTTAGGCAATGCATCACAGTATTAGACAGTCATGGCTTTTAGGAATTGATTTTAATATAGTTCTGATTTTAATAGAAGTTGATCTTTATTTTCAGAATTAACTTCAGCTAGTTTTGCTTGTGATTTACTGTTCCACCGGAAATTACTCATTTTTCAGAAGCTATAGTTTTGAAAGTCAGGCATGAAATGGTGTATTCTAAAGCACTTTGAACTTGTAAAGCAATACACCAATATTAATTTTTATCATTATTGATTTTTGAGTCTGTGCCAAATGTTGTAGACTATTTCAGTCACCAACATTTTTTCCAAAATAAATAATCACAGACAGGCAAATTATACTAGCTAAGTGTGTCTATTGCAGAGAGGAACTCAGAAAATAAAGAAAACAAATTAAGAAAATTTTCATTTATAATGCTAAATCATGCAAATAGTTACTTTATTTTTGTATTATAACAACAAAGGAAGATTACACTTAATATGTGTTTTCCATGTGAGGCACTGCTTCATATGCTTTAAGTATTTATTAATCCTGTCTACAATCATGAAGTAAATACCATGGTTACCCTCTTGTACAGAAGAGGAACCAGAGCTTGGAAAAATGAAGTAAACTAGCCTGTTATATGACTGAACACAGCAATCTAACCTCAAAGCCTTCAGTGTTAAGTACAAATTAGTTCATTTATCCAACGTTATGTTAACCAACTGCTATATTTCAGGCACTTTGTTTTTTGCAGTCTAAAGTTTCATGATGATGTAGGTGGTATGCCTTTTTTCCTATATATCCTGCCTGAGAATAGAGGATATTTCAAGCATTTGGATGAGTGTCTTTCTTGAACTGAAAACTTCTCAGCTCTTTTATTCACCAAGTAATGTCTGTCTCATCTTCTCTTAGCTCCCCCTGAGAATCTAATATATCCTAAAATCCTTCATTCTATGCTCTATATCTTTACCTTTTCCTCTATATTTTCCTTCATTTTATTTCTCTGTGGTTTGTTCTAAATCATTTTTCTGACCTATGTCATTGTTGTTTTATATCCTTTTAAATCTACCTGTTGTATTTTAATCTCAATTTTTGAAGTTTTCTGAAAAAATTTTAAACTAACAGTTTTTTTAACTCTTCTGTATCATTTTTTATAGCTCTTATTCCCTACAACTATTTTCAAACGTGCCTTTTAATTCCCTAATAGTGGCAGTAGTAGTTTCAGTATCTGTGACAGAAAATTCCAGTATCTGAGGTCTGTAGATTTTTCCCTTCTGACTGATGTTTCTCCTGGTGTTCATTCGTAGTTTCCTCATATATTTAATCATGGAGATTCCTTGAGGTCTATAACGGAAGTGCCTTCCTCCAGATGAATGCATGGTGATTTCTGCCAAACACCTAGAGGCACTATTTAGAACCATCGCAATTCAAGTTCATTGATTGAAGAACCCAGGATCGCCAAAGCAGTGTATAGTAGAGGCTGCAAATTCCTAAAAGAATCAGCAATAACTTTTCTAAAACAGGTTGTTTTCCTCCTTCCTTTTCTCATCTGTCTGTGATACGCCACATCAGCCCTCATTGCAGACCTCAGGAAGCGGAGGATGAAAGGAGAAAATCATTGTTATTCTTGACTCACTTGTCTTTTGAGATTTGGGGCCTTTTGGGGACCCAGCTTAACATAAGTAGGCTGTCCTTTTACAGAGCTTCCCAGGTGGTGTTAGTGGTAAAGAACCCACCTGCTGAGGCAGGTAGACATAAGAGACATGGGTTCAATCCCTGTGTTGGGAAGATCCCCTGGAGGAGGGCACACCAACCCACTCCAGTATTCTTGCCCGGAGAATCCTATGGACAGAGGAGCCTGGTGGGCTAAGATCCATAGGGTTGCAATGACTAGGACATGACTGAAGTCACTTAGCACACATGCACACATGTCCTTTTACAACCCCTTACTTGAAGATGCTTGAAGAGTCTGCCAAAACTATAGGTCTAATGTGACAAAATACAAAATACCCATGAGTCAAAGGTAAGTTAAGTGCTCCATGCTTTTATAGAACGTCACATTTCTTCAATTTTATCCTGTAGATCTATCTTGTCACCTCTTGGATGCTTTTAAGAAAATCCTTTTAATGTGAATTTTTGTTGTTGTTTTCAGTGAGATTTCTCTGAATAATGTGACCTTTATTGAACCATTCAGCATTCAATAATGTAGCTATTATTGAACATGCGGCCAAGTCACTTCAGTCGTATCCAACTCTGTGCGACCCCATAGATGGCACCCCACCATTGAATATAGAGCCCAATAAATGACAGCTGCTGCTGCTGCTGCTGCTAAGTCTCTTCAGTCATGTCCAACTCTGTGTGACCCCATAGATGGCAGCCTACCAGGCTCCTCTGTCCCTAGGATTCTCCAGGGAAGAATACTGGAGTGGGTTGCCATTTCCTTTTCTAATGCATGCATGCATGCTAAGTCGCTTCAGTCATGTCTGACTCTGTGCAACCCTATGGACAGCAGCCCACTAGGCTCCTCTGTCCACAGGATTCTCTAGGCAAGAATATTGGAGTGGGCTGCCATTTCCTTCTCCAATAAATAACAGGGACGAGGTCTTTTTCCTAGTAGAAATTGCATTCTAGTCAGACAATCATATTCAAAAGAAGTAAAAAGACAAACTGATTCTGAGTTGTGATTTAAAACTATGAAGTTAATAGACAAGGAGCTGAGATAGATATTAGTGCAGGGATCCAGTAACCTACAGAGGAATTTAAAATTACATATAATTTAAAGTTAAATTTAATACCTTGTGACAAATGGCTTAAGCAATGTAGAATTAGCGTACAATAGTTAAGAGGTCTGAATTGGGAATGGGGTTGCATTGATTGATCCCTCATGTCATTTACCTGTTGAGTTGTCTTGGGGAAGTCATCTAACCTATTCAATTCGATCACTAATTAATTTAGTTAGTTTTTGGTTATCTATAAGCACAAGGTACTCTGTTTGGCACTGGATGGAAGTGGTCAGGGGGAGTGAATGTGAAGGTGGGTGGGCAAAGAGTAGTTCCTGAACTTTCTGCAACATGGAACTCATATATAAGGTTAAAAAGAAACTGTACTCATAAGATTTCATGTCGGTGAAACTGAATTCTAATCTCAATTCTGTAGCTTGTTTGACCTTGAAACAACCAGAAGACCCACTAGCACAGACTGAGGCAATGGCACTGGCTCCCCTGAACATTAAGTGTTCTGTGGCTTTTTCCTTTCACCCTTCCCCCTGACCCACTCACACTTCAGGCCATCACAGAACAAGAGAAGAGGGGAGTTCTGAAACTTCATTCTGAAATCCGTCAGATTTCTGCTTTCATCCATTCTAATAGTGGGATTCCTGTAATGTTTCCTGATTATAAACAATAGTGCAGCTATCAAGCATTTGAAAACCTGCTGGTTTGTTTGTTTGTCAAAAAAAAAAAAAAAGGTAAAACGTTTTTGAATCTGTGTATGACTGGTTTTCATTATGGTGATGAAAGAATGATGGGGGAGCAGCAGAATTATTGCAAACGATTTTCACATGGAGGCACGTACTAAACATTAGCCATTGGCAGAGCATAGGTCTTAAGCAAAGGGGGAATATCATACACACACCACACACACACACATGCAGTCATCACATGTGTGTATGTTTGCATATATAGAGAGGGAAAATAGAGAAAAAGACATATAATCCATGCATATTCATGCTACTTTTATTTGTAAAATACAGATAATTCATGTTCATCCAGGGAAAATTTAAACAGTACAATAGTACTATTAATGCAATAGGTATTAATGTGAAAAATAAATGTCCCCTTCCTATCACATTCATTTCAAGGTATTGTGTATTTTTACGAAATTTTGCATATTCTTTGCAACAGATTTGTGTAGTTTTCTGTACATAAATGGAGTTATACTGTATGTTCCATGGAACAATTTGATGTTTTCTCTTATATCTTGGACATTTTTCTTAACAGTATATATTGATCTACCAGCTTCTTTTTTAGTACTGTAAAGTATCTCATTATGTGAATCTAGTATAATTTATTTAACCAATCCACCATGGGTGGACATTTATGTTTTCAGAACCTGTCTTCAGTTGTTTGCTATAACAAAGAGGCTATCACACACAGCAATTACACTACCAGTTTTGACTAGATGTGCGAACTGCTTTGGCAGCTGCTGTGTCATGTATTTTCTCAATCAAGAGATAATTCAAGTACAAATACTCATGAAAATTTTTGACACTTAAAGAAGATCCTCATGCTAAAATCATGTGGTAACTACTAAATTAGAAATTTGTTTTAAGCTTTAGTTTAGCACAATCGAATTTGTTAACAAATGAGATAAATGAGTGCCCTTATCTTAGACTCACCAAAATTGATTCATTGATGCAGCAAACTCGTTGTCTGAGCACTGATTCTGTGTTCAGAATTGGTGATACATGAATAAGATCTGGTCCTGTGCTTGTAGCACTTGTGGGAGAGACAGTCATGCCAACATAAATTGCAGTACAACGTAGCAAGTGCTATTACAGGAGAGCTGCCCTATGATTTTGCTGTTTTAATGTAAACACTGAAAATGATGAACCAGAGCCACTGCTCTCTCTACCAGTGCAATGACTGCAAGTATGTGGTCATTCTTCAGGCATTTTCAGCAACTGTTCAATGTTTTCTGCAGAAAGAAAAAAAAAAAAAAAGAGAGAGAGAGAGAGAATCTGGCAAACAAGCTTCAGTTTTCACATACTTTCTAATAATTTCCTATCTGTGGCTCACATATCTTTTCCTCTAAAATAAAGGAAGGATTTATCTTTCTACTCTTACCTCTCTAGCAAGTCCTCTGCAACTTTATTTATCTTTATGTGTTCTTTGAATATAGCAGTGTTGATCCTTGCAGAAGTCTGTTTATGAAACAGTCAGACTAACGCTTGACAATTTCACCACATACTTCACTCTGTCCACATTGAAAGCTATTTAGTGACTTCTCTCTGACCAGAAGATGCCTGTTTGGATACTTTCTCTGGAAAGGAGGAATAGAGACTATCCAGAAACAAGTATTTTATGATTGTCAATTAAGCTTAGGGATGCATCTAAAATAATAATGATAATATAAACTACAGTACCTATCACTTATTGAATTCTTACCACTGTAGTAAGTGCTTTATTTACTATACTAATCACTCTACATAAATCATTGTATTAATTTCCATAGCACTCATTATCACCAATTTATTCATCAGACGTATGATGCAGGGGAGAAAGTAACTCACAAAGTTGTATATCCTGCAAATACAGAGACAACCTTTAAATTCAGGTCTGTTTGATTCTATTATGCATACTTTCAACCATTATGCAACAGTTTTACAAATTAGAGGTTGTTTTCAAACCTGAATATTTCTAAACCATGTGTCAAATCACCAAATATATACTTCTTGTCCTTCACAACAACCCACCCCCAGAGTTAAAAAAAAAAAAAAAAATTCCCTGGACTTAAGAAGAAACTTCCTGCCTGTATTGCAATGAATAAAAATATAGTTTATTTTTAAGGAGAGGGTTTTGAATGTATTTAAGATATTTAAGTTTTACACTTACCTTCCCATATAATTTTGCAGCTTTAGGGTCTTTATGGATACTAAAGTCTCATCTATTTTTACCAATTTCTACTAAATTATGCTGGAGGAACAAGCTAATGCTAGAAAGAATCTAGCTTGACAGATAAAGCCCCAAGGAAGCAAAAAAAAAGTTATCTACATTAGAGGAGTATTAGTCTAATCCTACATCCCAAAATGCCATACTTGGATTAACCAATCTTTCCTAGATAAGCAGGATATAAATTAGCAGTGGAAGACTTGGCCCAACCTCTCTGCTGGAAGCATATTATTAAGAGACCATGCCCAAAAGTATTAGGGAGATACGTGTTAGACTACAGTCTTAAAATCCAGTGGGAAGGAGTGCCAACTGGCACAGTTTCATTTTATTAGTTCAGCCTCTCTTGCTTATATAATGTGGTGGGAGCAAAACGACTTATGTTTCATAAAGTCAGACATCTAGTATAGATCATGCCTATCCCTGAGTTAGAAACCTTTTGAAAAATCTTGCTATAATAAAATTTATCTCATTGTATCGATCCACATTGTTATTCTGAAAATGTACATGTATAACTTTTTGTGCCCTATCCAACTGAATCATGCTTCTTTGGTAAAATTGCTTTCCTCTTTTATTGTTTGTACACATTTTTTTTGATTGTCTGATAACATCTGCACATGGGAGTGTAAATTTCAACAATGTTGATGTTTCCATATAGTTATAAGTTCCAGCTGTTAGTCCTTTTCTTTCCAGTGGAGATCTAACATTACAAAGGAAGAAGAGAGGCAGAAAATTATATATATATGTATATAAAATATACTCTCAGAGAGGAGAAAAATTGGTAAAAATTCTATTGACAATCATATTTTTAATAAATCAGAAATTCTCAGCCAGCAATACTTTTAGTTATCTCTATCATTTTGGGGTAGGGGAGGAGATCAGTGATTAAAACCCGATATGAAGAAAGTTCAGATAAAACACAAAACTTCATGCCCCAGAAAATTCATTGTACTTGTGGAAAATTTCATGGAAGTCATTCTCTTCAAGTTTAAGAACATTCATTAAAATAAGCATCAACTATTTCATAGGTGAGACCCTTGATAGTTAACCAGTCTCTATTCTTGTGGTTCTCTAAATGAAATCCATGCCAGCTTAAGTTTTGGGAAGAAAAGAGGATTATACAAGTTGCTTTTACTTTTTTAATTACTTAAGAGTTATGGTCTGTTTTAATTTATTAGAAGAAAGAAACACCAATGAGAGGCCTGTATGATTCAAGAGATAGGAAGATGCTGTTACTTATCTCCAGCATTAAAATCCTTATGAATTCACCCAGCCAAAGTTTAAAATTGAAGAGAGCTGTGCCAACTGGATGCATAAGAATAACAGATAAAAAGTCTACCCATTATAATAGATATAAATCAATTGACCAACTAATATTTATACTATTCGACTATATATATATTTGTACTTTGTGTGTATATATATACACACACACTATATCCTGCTCATTTTGAAAGTCTTTATTAGATGACAGTAATTGATTTTTGAGAATTATTTTAACCAACTTCAGGAGATATCTTAGTCGCCCAGGGAAGTAATTAAGTAGCATCATTTTCAGCTACTGGCTCAAATTCACTGTGCATTCATGGATTGTGTGTTTGGGGCAATAAAAGCCACATAATTTTGTTCCATTTTTAACTTTTGAATTTAAAATAAAGTAAACTCAAATATATTTTATGCTTAAATTTCTATAAATACCCACTTACAAAATAATCACTCAATCAACCATAGAGAAAAAATGATAACTAGACTTCCTCTCTAAAGGATTAAGAGCAGATTTCTTTCTTTCTTTCTTTTTTGTTTTCTTTTTTTGCAATTCCAATAGTTGTAAGCTAAACAGATACAATTGGCAACAAAGGACTTAGATGACCCTGTTTCTTTCAAAACAGGTAATTAGATAGGTTTATCTTTCTTCTTACTCAAATGCCATTGAAATCTAGCCTCTTTTTCTAAACTAAGTGAGAAGATGACTATCTCCCTATCAATAGAGTTATGATAGGATCCTCAGTGTTTTTCTTAGTCTGGTGCTTTTCCCATTGAGTGTATCATCCACAAACAGACTACACAGTGTCTTTGGGAAATTGAGGTCAGAAAGGAATATGCCACTCTGCCTGCCAGGCCCACTAGTATGTTATTTCACCTGCTGGGTACAGAAACTTTTCTCCAGAGTTCAACAAAAAAAAAAGTGCTCCCTTGATTAATCACATACAAGTTCCTGCACTCAAGGGTCACTGAGTAATGATTCACTGATACGCAACAAGGGAATCTACCATATAAAGGTGATATTGCTGCTGCCATCAACCCTCTGGTATACATTGTTCTAACCTACATGTTCTAACCACAGCCAACTTGTTTTAATAAGACTACAAACAGAGACTCAACTCAAAACTGCAAAAACTACTGTAAAAACTTTCCTGTTAAGCTCCCTATGTCCCTTTGAAACAAAATAACTCAGGCTTTTTTTTTTCAAGTAGATCTTGTTTTCCCCATTTTCTTCAGATGCCTTAGTATTGTCTTTTCATACTACTTGAAACAATGATGACCCATGTTGTCCATAGAGCATTACTAGTCATACAGCTTGCACCATGTCACCAGTATGCTACTGGTGTTTATTTGATTTAATCACTACCACTACCCCCAAAGAGCTCTTGTCAAAAGCCTGTGACTTTCATTTATTCATTGAAAATCATTTATTGAGTGATTATCCCACTCTATCCTGCATACATTTCTAGGTACGAAAGATAAAAGCTTGAACAAACCAGAAATAATTATTACATTCATAGCATTTTCAGTGGAGTGGAGAAGACACTCTTATTTCAAACAATCATTTTTAAATGTGTAATAAAATTATGACATGTATAAGATACAAAAGTTCACTCAGTTGAGGGAAGATTCAAATAACAGTTTCATCTACTCAGGGGAACCTGGGAAGATGCTCTTGGTAACAAGCAGTTAATTCCAGAACAATAATGATAGAAAATAAAAATTAAAAATCTAGTGGAATTTGCATGACCTTTAATGATAATACCTCTAGTTTCCATATCAAATACAGTGTTACCATCAAATAGTTCAATAACTGGTACTCTTGAAAAGGAAAAGTGAACTTCCAGAAAAAAAAAAAGCTTTATGTACATGTTTGCAGTTTTGATTTTGTATTTTGGTAACTTATCTACCACTCCTTCCCAAAATGACAGAGATTGTAGATAGAGAAAGTCTAGGGTCTTTGGTTTTTATCAGAAGATCAGATTAAAGTATCTTATTTAGTAGTTAACAGTTGATAGATAGACCTTGGACCTCGTCCTTCTTACTCACTTGAGCACAATGAGGCTTGTGAATCAGGCATATAGAATACCAACCCTTTTCCTACCACCTACTGGATGTATGATTTTAGACAAATTGTAGCAACTTTTGGTCCTACTATTATCTAGGTGGAGAATTAGAATTCTTCTTCCTTTACCTTTATTTCCTCCTCTGACTCTTCCATTAAAATATCATCTGTCTCTCTCTTTTCACTCATGGCACTCTCATTAATTCCCTCTAATGGACAGATTTGTGACATCTTATTTTATTACAATAGACTAGTAGACAAACTAAGATTACTATAAAATACAGTCTTTTATAATGACTGAATTGAAGATAAACATGGCTTTTAAAAGATTCTACAAGTCCATTGTTATGGTCTATCACAATTTCAGACGTTCTTCAATAGTGTTGAGACTTCACTACTTGTTCTAAATTGTTCATTGTCTTCTCGACATAGAAATTACTATGTTAGTTTATACCACAGAGTGCACAAATAGCTCTGAATTTTATGATGGTTCAGTAATAAGCCTAAAAGCATATGCAAGTATTTTCTAAAGAATGCCTGTCTGTAATGAGGAGCGTGAATGCTCAAAACTAAATTTCACTGAAATATCATCATTTAACACCACAAGAAAGTTGGAAGAAGTCTTCTTTTGGCATTTCCCCATGATTCTGTGTCAACTTAGAATTTGATTATCTATTTTGGATAAGACAAGACCTGGATTCAAATACTTCCACACATTCAGGATACTATTTGAGATACTGAAATGTAGTACAAGATATTGAAGTAAAGTTATGTATATACTTTTAACAAAATATCTCACATCCTCAAAGTAATACTAGAGGTTTTTTCATAAGACTTTTTGCAACTTCCCAATTGGTTAACAAAATCAACTGGGTAATCTCTTCCCCTCCGCACAAAAAAAGTCATTGTGGAGTCATGATTATGGCAATAAGGGAATTGTTTTTATATATAACACTTTTATTTCATTTCCTTCTAAAATCCAATAAATTGTTATCTCCTCCTGAAATGTTATAAAAGTTTTGTCCTTTTGAAAAAGATTATAATTATTCTGAGGTTTCAGACACATATTTAATCTCTTAGTAGAAAAACTTTCCATATTTACTATAATTATGTTGAGAAAATTCGAGAGGAGTGTTTAAAAATTTTACCCATACATTAAACAATTTTGAATATTGCTCCCTTCTATGAAGCATAGACCAAGAGGAAACAGACTCTCAACTGCAGTATAAAAGATTTAGGCTAGAGAGAAACGGCCTCTGGTAGTTTTTACATTATGGAATTTATTTTTATCGGTGTAAATCACAGACCCTCTATGTTAAGGGCTTCACAACAGAATTTTCACCTTTCAAATGCAATTTATGTTTAACACTGTTTTGAGATAAGGCGGGAACTGAGTGACGCCTCAGTGTCTTTTGATCCCTCACCTTGAAGGACTACACGGGACCATAATAACACCAATCTTGAGTGGAGTGGAACCAATTTTGCTAAAACATCTGAAATATACTCTTCCTAAATAGTAACACCTGGTCATACAGAAAGTCCCAAGAAGTCTTTTTTCCCAGGAGATTCTCCAATCCAGGTTTTTGTTACCCTAGAGGCTTAGGTAATACAGTTGGGGTCAGAGAAACACAGCCCAAGGTCCAGCCTCTGGGCTGATCTTAAAATAGAATTGCTTCTCTGACTCTCCTCACTCTCAGGTTTGGAATACAATGCAATTTCAACCATTTCTACCTATGCTTTTCGATTAATTAAAAATAACAAATGACATTGTTGTCTGAGAGGAGTTACACTGTCTGTGGCAGATGCCACCAGAGCCTGAAAATCACTGACTTTAGGGAATGCAGGACTCTGCTCCCCAGTCAGCAACATCTGTGATATAAAAAGGGGGCTCTTGAGGTAAAAACCAATTTAAGCTTGTCAGTCTCTAAGCAAATGTCATGGAATCTTCAGAAATGGCTTGTGATGAGGGCCACATAAATGAAAATAGGCTCAATCAACCTTCTGCTTTGGATTGTTGAGATCCAAACACTGGAATTTTAAATTTTTTATTTATTTATTACTGTTTTGCTGTGTTTGTTTTTGGTTGCATTTCGTGTAAACTCCTTAAGCCTTGCCTGGTGTCATTTAAAAAAATGTGCACGTCTGTGAGATGTGTTTTCCTCCCATTTCAAGAAATCTTCATGGAAGGGAAGTTCATTGCTACCATCTGTACTTAGTTTAAGAGAGCTTTGATTAATAAGGACCACCCTATTGTTCATTTGTTTGACATGTGGAAATATTTGTAATTCGCTCCTAGTGAGAGAGATTTCAGAAAGGACCTGGTTTGACTTTCAAACCCACGTTGCCAATGAAAACCAGCCTCCTGAATCCGAAGGTCAGTGGGGAACAAGCAAAGGTGTTTTATCCTCCCCTCACCCCTCCTGCAAACACCAACACCTGTTAGAAGTGAGGTTGAAACGATCCTGTTGGATCTCAGAGACCCAATTCCAGCCTGAAAGAGGCTCTGATGTATGGTGTATAACGAGAGCTGGAGACTGCCCACTGCTACACATCATTATCATTCAGATCATGAAAGAAAATGAAATGGCTCAAGCAGATAACAGCTGTTTTTATTCTGCTTTTCAAAGATTCTCTTAAACAACCTGATCTCATTGCTTTTATTTAAGGGTGAACACCCAATTGTAAACATAGGAGAGATGCATTCTCATGATGTCAGTAATAAAAGCATGTATAAAGCAGCATGTGTATTCTGGAAAGCTAACTAACCATTAAAGCCAAGAAACATAGTCTGGCACAAATCTTATTATGTGTCCAAGGAACTTGATGGTATGCACATAAGAAAATGTAATGAAACAGCAGGAAGGAGAAGAGAAGGGAAGGGAAGGAGCCAAAGGTTTGGGGTGCACAGTTTTTATATCTATGATATGTTAGCAAAATTACAGAGCTCCAAAGCTGCCAAGATCATCTGAGAAAAGCGCTAGCATAGCAGTGGAAATGCAAGTGATTTGGTTTCTGTTTCTCTATATAGTATAATACAAAATCATCTCTTTACATTTTTACCTATTAGTTATAAATAATGAGGCTGCTACACAAGACATACACAGGAAAAAGGAAGAGGCCCAGTCTCCCTTTTATCAGGACTTCACATCTGATTTGGGGCAATGTACATCTATTGTGTTTGTAATAGCTGTGATCATTATCATAAGCATTCAGTATAGCTTGCTTGAGGAATTCAGCACCATTATTTCTCATCAAAATTTTATAAAAAATAAAATTGTTTGCAACTGAATTTTGACAGAGAAAAGCTTATACAAAGCCAGTGTGATCGATACTCACCATAATTATTTATCTTTGCAAAAATATAACAAAATTTAGGCAATCCCTCCTAGATGTATGATGACAAGGCTCATTTTTAATGGTTTCTTCTTATTTCAATATATCGGTAGCACCCTTTATGAAATGGATCATATATATTAATTAAAGTAGGAAGAAATTATTCCCATACTCAACTTGATAATAAAAACTTTGTAATTTATAAAATAAAAATTTATGAGAAAAGCATATATATATATATATACATATATAAATACATATGTAAAGTTTACACCTAATGTTGGTTTATGAGTCACATAAATTATTACATTAAACCAAAAGATGTGTCCAATAAGAAATTTAAAATTGGGAATCTGCTATTCATGGCTTAAATTCATGCTTAAAAAAAAACACAAGGCATAAAAATGTCAGCTCCATAGATTTGCTGCTAAAAAATTCCTGTTCACCTGTGAATAAAATACAACTGCCTCTAAGGGTATGCAATTTTATAAAGGCAAATTAATCTCTTACATGCCCAATCCTCAAACTATAATGTATTTCAAAACTGAGCAATATAAACCCCTAAATATGAGATTGTTTTAGATAGCCCTGCTAAAGGAAAACTATAATGCATAGTTTGAGGCCCTAAATTATAGCTGGATTTTCTGCTCCTGGTTGTTCATTAGTCTATGTGGAAGGGGCCAGTGAAATAAAGTAGCAGCATCTTGTACCATTATATGACTTTGTATTTCTTTGAATCAAATAGGAAATGATGTGGAGACTCATGCTGTTTTGAAATGGCATTCTCAGCTCTGCTAGGAACAACGTTCAGACTAAATTGCAAAAAATGTTCATCAGTGTGAAAAATGCTGCTTCTGTGGACTTGTGTTTAAATATGCCAGTAGTGTATGTGTGTGTGTGCACACAGGTGATCATTCCTAATGACTTTAATACTCTCTAGGATTCTATTCATTGTGGGCCATGCCTCTGTTAGTTTTCCATTTTTGAATTACCTGAATTCTAAACCTCTGTTCTTTTTCTTTCCTCCTAAGCACCAGAGTAGGGTCATTCTCCTGTTCACTGGTATATCTACAACTCAAATACAAGTGCAAATAAAAGGAGAGTATAAAGAAGACACCCACCACCCTGAAGAGAAACACAAAAGAACATAGATTTATATTGACTAGCAGCTCTAGATATCTGATGAATAAGTGGTTTTAAGCAATTGACCAAAATAAATATTTTGAATCTGAAAATATATCCTGAAACACAGAAGCTGCATCAGTTAGGCAGCTTGGACAGACCCAGAGTATAGCTCTGAAATTCAGAGGAATTTTCTTTTTATGGCACATTAGATAGCTGCATGGCTATGAAACATGAATTTGGATGCCAAATGAATAACAAGTTTGAAGGATGAGCACCGAGTGACTTTAAACATCTGTGAAGTGAAAATATCCCTGAACCAAGGCATGCTACTGTGTTGAAAACAATTACTGTTACAGATCATTTTCTTGCTTTAGATAAAGTATATCTCTTCTCATGGGAGCAGGTGTACTGATGGCTTTGTGAATCATCATTCCTCAAATCACAAATGGACATGCACACCCCTTTTCCAGTTAATCCACACAAACAAAAATCACAGCTTCTTAACATCACAGAGAAGAAAACCTGTGATTTGTTACCAAGGAAGGATACATTTTACTTCTTCACTTCTCCAGGATTTGTAGTAGTAATGTGAAATCAAGTGAACGGAGACACTTTGAAAATCTGCCCCTATACCCCTTGCCTTTGGGATATTAATGACTACAAGATGTTGAATGCATATTTGAACAGTAAGAAGAACCTGCTTCCCAAAGGGGAGAAAAAAAAAAAAAGAACTGAGAGCAGACTCAGAGGAACAGTAAGTTAGTAGACAGGTCTAAAATTCTCTGAACACCAGCATGTCCCAAAGCTTAGGGTATTGCAGGAGCTCTATATCAAAGTCAGCAAAAACGTATCATTTCATTATGACTTCTAGAACATGACTTATTTTGCAAAGATTTTTTTTTACATTAGAATTCAACAGTGCTAACAATTAGCATTATGTTATTGCCTTTTTTGTTGTTGTTGTTCTCATCATAGAACGTTTTACTAGCCAGTTTTTTTAAAAAATGGTAAAAGAGAGGAAGGGAGATTTGTATTGAGACCAAGCATTGAATGTAGGTTTTTCTTTAAAGGATGGGGTAGAAAATGGCCAGCTTTCACAATGCTTATTTGATTTTGAAGAGCATTCTCACTCAGGTATCATTTTTTCCTCCCTTTACTTTTCTTTCATTTGTCTCACTTTTCCTCCACATATCCATGATGCAGATTAGCACAGGACTCCAAGCCCCAGGCATCAAAGGAATTAGGTCAGGCCCAGAAGAAATCAAGTTGCAGGCAAAAAAATTTTTTAATAAAATAAAAGCTAAGGTAGCATGAAACTTTCGTACTCCTTCAGGCAGACTTAGGAGCCTGGACTTAGATGTAACAGTATTAAGAAATTGGTATGTGTAGAAAAAGCAGTCAAGATGTTTGTAAGGCCAAAGATTTTAATAGTATTAGCAATATGATATACAAGCTAAATTTATTTAAAGCTAGTCTGCATATGCATTGGTAGGCTGGGTTCTCAATCATAAAGCAGTATTTGCAATTAAAAGTAATTCCAGAAAAGATCTAGTTGCAGTATCTGTTTTCTAATAATTTATGTTTTTTAAGCTGTTTCGTATGTCTTTTCCACCTGAGATTAGTGGCATTTTAAAACCTATAGTATCTATCTACAGAAAATTCATTTTATGTTAGCATGCTTAATGCTTATTTATTCATATAGCATTATATAATCTGCTTTTGGGTTATTCTATGGGCAAAAAAGAAAGATTTTATTTAAAATGCCCATGCTTAGTTTATTCTCCAGATGACCATTTTAGCTACCATTATTACTCCCTCTGAAATGATTGGAGGAGTAATTCGAATTCCACCTATCATTTTATTCAAGGGCATTCTATGAATAGCTGCAAGCCAGAGCAAGTTCTGGCAAAGACACAAAGGCAGCCGATCAGAGTCAGCAATAACATTCAAGAGTGTTTTCCAGAGCTAGTGAATGCAGATGAGAATATTTATATGTGATCTCTTAAACTGTAGGGAGTATTTTGAGAAAGATATTTTTCACAATTCTTAGATTAGTCATTATATATTTTCTAAGCATTTTAGAGGGTTTTTTCTGGATGATGAAAAAAAATTATTTGCATAATGCTAGTCACATTTATATATGTCATCCTATTTGATCCCCTCAGATGCCCAGAAGGAATATGTTGGTGTCATTAGTAGTGCCGTGAGTGATAAAAAATTGAGGCACGTGCATTAAGCAACATGACTAAGACTTCAGATTTGGAAAGTAACAGACAAAATCTGAGCTCAGGGCATCTAACTGAAGTGCTAGTAGCTTGTCCACCTTGCTGTCAACAGTTTTAATTTTCAGAAAAGGTTAAAATCTCTTTGGATTATGAATGTAATAAATTTCAGTTTGTGATAGCTCTTATCCATCCCTTCAACCTGCTGTTATTATCATTACTATTCTCATCAATAAGTGAATTTTAATAAAGGGAAAATATTATCCTAACATAAATTATTTTATGCCAAATATAAATGAATGTTTCATGTGTAAATAAATTTAATATTCACTAGAAGAAATATAATATTTTCAAATATATTCTTTTATTCAGTAGATTAAATTTTCCTTTTGTCAATGGTTTCCTTTGATGTGTGAAATCTTTTCAGTTAGGTTCTGTTTGTTTATTGATTTTATAGAATTTTATAATTTCCTTATTTTACATGTAGCTGTCCAATTTTCCCAGCACACTTGTGGAAGAAACTATCTTTTCTCAATTGTATATTCTTGCCTCTTTAGTCATAGATTAATTGACCATAAGTGTGTGAATTTATTTCTGCATTCTCTATTATGTCCTACTCTTCTGTGTTTGTTTTTGTGCCAGTATCATACTGTTTTGATTACCATAGCTTTGTAGCATAGTCTGAAGTCAAGGACTGGATCACTACAGCTCTGTTCTTTTTTCTCAAGATTGTTTTGGCTCTTTGGGATCTTGTGTTACCATGTCAATTTTAAAATTATTTGTTCTTGCTATGATCAAAAAGAATAAAAACAACAAATGTTAGGAAGGACGTAGAAGAGAGGGGACTCTTACACACCATTGGTGAAGGGCTTCCCACATGGTCGAGTGGTAAAGAATCTACCTGCCAATGCAGGAGATGCAAGAGACTTGGGTTCTATCTGTGGGTCAGGAAGACCCCTGGAGAAGGGAAGGGCAACCCACTCCAGGATTCTTGCCTGGAAAATCCCATGGACAGAGGAACCTCGCAGGCTACGGTTCAGGGGGTCACAAAGAGTTGGACACAAGCAAACATGCATGTGCACACATACACTGTTGGTGGGAATGTAAGTTGGTGCAGCCAATGTGTAAAACAGTACAGAAGTTTCCCAGAAAACTACAAATAGAACTACCATATGACCTAGCAATTCTACTCTTGGGTATATATCTGAAAAAAATTATTAATCTGAAAAGATACATTCATGTCAATGTTTATAGAAGCACTATTTACAATGACCAAGGTATGGAAGCCAACCTAAGTGTCTATCAACAGATGAATAGATAGAGAAGACATGGCATATATCTATAATGGAATACTACTAAACCATAAAATAGAATAAAATTTGCCATTTGCAGCAACATAGATGAACTTGGAAGGCATTACACTAAATAAAATAAGACAGAGAAAGACAAATGCTGCTTGATATCAGTTATATGTGTCTTACAAAAATATAACAAACTAGTAAATACAACAAAAAGGAAAAAGTCATAGATATAGAGAACAAACTAGTGGTTAATACTGGTGGGGAGGGACGTTATAGGAGTGGAGGAGTGGGAGACACAACCATACAGTACAAGATAGGCTCAAGGATGTACTGTGCGACACACGGAATATAGCCAATATTTGTAATAACTGTAAATGGAAAGCCAGTCTTTGAAATTGTATAAAAATTTAATTTTTAGAAAAAGAGATGTATTATTCCCAATTTGAATGCAGGAAAATTGAGTCAGAAAAATGTTGACTAATTTCCCCCAAGTTATCTGCTAGAAAGGAGAAGAGCCAAAATTTAGAAGTCTGGTTCAGAGACAGCACAAAAGTGAAAGTAAAAGTTGCTCAGTTGGGTCCAACTCTCTGTGAGTCCATGGACAATAGTCCATTGAATTCTGCAGGCCAGAATAATGGAGTGGGTAGTCTTTCCCTTCTCTGGGACATCTTCCCAACCCAGGGATTGAACCCAGATCTCCCACTTTGCAGGAGGATTCTTTACCAGCTGAGCCAAAAGGGAAGCCCAAGAATACTGGAGTGGGTCAGTTCGGTTCAGTTCAGTTGTGTCCAGCTCTTTGCGACCCAATGGACTGCAGCATGCCAGGCCTCCCTGTCCATCACCAACTCCCGTAGTTGACTCAAACTCATGTCCATTGAGTCAGTGATGCCATTCAACCATCTCATCCTCTGTTGTCCCCTTCTCCTCCCACCTTCAATCTTTCCCAGCATCAAGGTCTTTTCCAATGAATCAGTTCTTTGCATCAGGTGGCCCAAGTATTAAAGTTTCAGCTTCAGTGTCAGTCCTTCCAATGAATATTCAGGACTGATTCCCTTTAGGATGAACTGGTTCAATCTCCTTGCAATCCAAGGGAGTCTCAAGAGTCTTCTGCAACACCATAGTTCAAAAGCATCAATTCTTCAGCCCTCAGCTTTCTTTATAGTCCAACTCTTACATCCATACATGACTACTGGAAAAGCCATAGTTTTGACTAGATGGACCTTTGTTGGCAAAGTAATGTCTCTGCTTTTTAATATGCTGCCTAAGTTGGCCATAACTTTCCTTCCAAGGAGCAAACATCTTTTAATTTCATGGCCGCAATCATCATCTGCAGTGATTTCCTAGCCCCAAAAGATAAAGTCTTCCACTGTTTCCATTGTTTCCCCATCTATTTGCCATGAAGTGATGGGATTGGATGCCATGATCTTAGTTTTCTGAATGTTAGCTTTTGATTTTACTTCTTTTAAGTTTGACATCAAAGATACCTTTGGAGAGAGGTACTGTGTTACACTCCCAGGCTGAAATCTTCCTTTCCCTTCACCATTTGCCTGGCAGGTGCTACTTGAAGGTTTGGCCTCTGTTACCCCTACTAAACTTAGCAATGAAAGCAGCATGAAATCTTAAACTTAACTGCCAATCATGAATCTTCTACTTCAGAGCAGTTATATCATCCTAGTCCTAACAAGGAACAGACCACATATTTCTAATACCTTAACAGAACATACTGGAGTCTGTAGCCTATCCCTTCTCCAGGGGATCTTCCCAACCCAGGAATTGAACTAGGGTCTCCTACATTGCAGGTGTATTCTTTACCAACTGAGCTATGAGGGAAGCCCAAGAGACAGCACATGTAACCACTAAGTTCTGTAGTCTCCCCAGGTAATTGTTAACTGAGTCATTGTGTCCCATATGTATGAAAGTGAAGTGAAAGTGCAGTTGCTCGGTTGTGTCCGATTCTTTGTGACCCCATGGACTGTAGCCTACCAGGCTCCTCCGTCCATGGGATTTTCCAGGCAAGAATACTGGAGTGGGGTGCCATTTCCTTCTCCAGGAGATCTTCCCGATGCAGGGATTGAACCTGGGTGTCCCGCATTGTAGACAGACACTTTACTGTCTGAGCCACCAGGGAAGTCCATTGGCACGTCAGTATAAAGCCCTGACACGGTTTCTTCCATAAGCCGTGTGAGGTCTCCATGAAACCATAGAGCATGGCTCCTCACTTGCTTCGCACAAGGCATGTTATTCATTCACACAAGCATACTGTAGAGTTAGTAAAGTACAGCAGAAAACCTGTTCTCTAGGAGAACAAAGAACTAGATTTCCAAGCATCCTTACCTTGTCCTGAAGAATCTTGGAAGAGCCCCCAGGATGAAAGGTTGCTGCTGAACCACAAAAGGAGCCGGGATTCTTGGCATCCGGAGGAGAAGAATTCAATCTGGGGCCAGTGACGAGGCTTGATCGCTCAGAGCTTTTGAATTTATTTAATGACTACATTGTGATTATAAAAGAATACCAATTATTAGGGACACATTCTGCATATACCATGCCTTTCATCAAAAATTCCTTACCTCTTCATCATCTACCCACTCCTTCTTATTTATTTTTTAAAATTCAGCTTTGATGTTAGTCTACCCAGTCCCACTAGTCTGATTTAGAAGCCCTTCTATTCTCACTGGGTAGTGCTATCCTAGTACCTATCACACTGTGTTGTATTGATATACTTTCTCTTCAACTGAACTCTAAGCTCCTTGAAGGAATGGTCTCTGTTGTCTATGTCTTTCTATCACTAGTAATGGTACTTGTCATGTAGCAGGTACCCAAACCAGTCGGGTCTATGAATGAATGGAAAAAAATAAATGACGTGTAAATACCTTGTTGGGATAGATGGATGACTGGATGAAGGTTGGATGATGGGTGGACAGATGGAAATATAAGAGATATAATAGCATATGCATACAGGAAATTCATGAGTCAGTCCAATGTATGTGCCAGTTTAAATGAACAGAGCTTCTTGGACATAGTTATTAAAAATGATACTTTTTTAAACTGACTGATTTTCTGAATTTTTCTTCAAATATCATTCTTTCTTCTATTGTTTGCCTATAGCAGCTGTTAATGGTAACTTGCAAGTTAGTGATAAATTTGCTCCTGGAAATTTTCTCTACTTTTTTGTTATATATACATCAAAGCTTTAATTTTACTCCTTTTAAGTTAAATATCCTAGATACCTATGGATAGAGACATTGTGTTACACCTCTGGGCTGAAAACTTCCTTTCCCTTCACCATTTGCCTGGCAGGTGCTACTTGGAGATTTGGCCTCTGTTACCCCTACTAGATTTAGCAATGAAAGCAGCATGAAATCTTAAACTTAACTGTCAATCATGAATCTTCTACTTCAGAGTAGATATATCTTCTTGGTTCTAACAAGGAACAGACCACATATTCTAATGCCTTAATAGTATGCCACTCCAAGCACCAAATTTTATTTACCTACATGGCCGAAGAAGAAAAAATAATAGTCTTCTCATTAATAACCACAGTATCATAAGATATATTAATTTCACTTTAAAGAAGACATGGAAACTGTAGGCTACCATCATGGATGCCTTTGTGATAACCATTTATGAATATAATGCTCTGCTAAGAATGTAATTACTGAAGAGATATTTTGCCATGAAAGATTTGGAGTTTTTATAACCAGAGAAAAAATTATCCACTTCTTTGAGTGTTGCATTAGACAATTAGTAGTCAAAGCTTAAAAATATAAAAGAAAGTAAAGGTCGGAGTTTTACTTAAAGCCAGTAGTTCATTGATTTTTGTCAAGAAAAATCATACACTAGATTTTTTTACACTTTCAAACAGCTTCTCATTTGTGATGTGACTGACATTATTTTCCACAATAATATCATTTATCCATTCATTATTTTGTCATGTATTTATAGAAAGTCCACCATTTGTCAGGCACTACCTGTAATATAGGGCTTCCCTATTGGCTCAGCAGCAAAGAATCTGCCTGTAACGCAAGAGCCACAGGAGACATGGGTTTGATCCATGGGTCGGGAAGATCCCACGGAGAAGGGTATAGCAACCCACTCCAGTATTGCTGCTGGGAGAACTCCCATGCACAGAGGAGCCTGAAGGGCCACAGTTAATAGGATCTCAAAGAGTCAGACATGACTGAAGTGACTTAGCATGCATGCACGCAAGTGTAATGTAATTTTTGACTAGCAGTTAAATATCTATTTTGTCTATTATTGGATTTTTGCCTCTAATGGCCTAGGATCTATGACTCTACAAACTAGCCAGGCAGAATCTTTAAACAAAATAACATTGGTAACAAAATACACATGTGTGAGAATATGTTAATTAACAACATAGCAATCCCTCAGTTTACATTGTTCTAAATAGTAAAGATTTGAGTCAGCTAAAAAATATGTAAATTCAAATTGCTGATGGTTGCTACTGAATGGCATGCCACCTTTTTATGTCAGTTAGAAAATATGCAAAATCTCCACTTGATCCTTGTTTTAATCTGTCTTAATCTGTCAAATATGCATTTATAAAATTAAGTGCTTCCACAGTAAGGGAGTATGTGGGAGTGTAAGTGTGTATATATGTATAAATTTATATATGTGTGGGCTTCCCTGATGGCTCAGTGGTAAAGAATCCATCTACCAATGCAGAAGTTGCGCATTTGATCCCTGGGCTGGGAAGAACCCTTGGAGAAGAAATGGCAACCCATTCTAGTATTCATGCCTGGGAAATCGCGTGGACAGAGGAGCTTGGCAGGCGACAGCTCATGAGGTCAAATCAGACATTATTTAGCTAGTAAACAACAACAAATAAATATATTAACATAGTATACATATATTTAACTATGACATCTTATTTGCCTCGGAAGTGTACCAAACCTATTCAGGATGCATCAGCAAGAGGGAAAAGCGGAGCCATGCAGCGATGAATTTTAAGAGGTTTGTGAAAGTGGCCTGAAGACCTATCAATCAATATACAAAAGTCTTTGCAGTTTTTAAAGGCTACCCACACAACGTTTAAGCCAAATTTGAAATTACGAGTTGGAAATGTTTGTGGGTTATCAAAACATTCTTTAGAGCTGGCTCATTCTGTACTGTCTCATATTTTTTGCCAGTCCCATGGGATGCTTCCTAAACACACTTCACCTTTCTTTATTCAGTTTCAGGGTAGAAAGTGTCCCTTTAGCTCCTGGAGACAGTAAATCACAGTTTGTGTGGTGGTTCTCAAAAGACACTTAAAGGACTGAACTGGATGCTCTACATAGCACCCTTGCCAAAAGAGTTCGGAAATGACTTCCAGCTTCCCACAGTAATAAAATGGCACTGTTTGGCATCTTTAAGGTAATAAAAGTGAATTTTTTCCATTCTAGTAAATGAGAAGAGAGGCTTGGTTGTTTTAAAAACTGATTAAAATTCATGTGTTTTCCTCAAATTATAGAGCGTGATATGAGCACACTTACACGTGAACTTCAGACCACCTCAGAGCCTTATTATATCCAGGTCTGCAGGAAGCAGGATGTGCTGGTGGGTGGATGGAAGGGAGCCTGGGAAGGAGCCGGCAGGTGCTGTGAATACTGAGGTCAGGATTCAATAGGTGGCACTCTTCCCTCTGAGTCAGCAGTAGATGAATTCAGAGTGTGCTCTTTGGAGGATAGTATTTTGCTTGAAGGAAATGTCTTGGAAGTTCATAAGTGTTCCTGGCACTGTTCAACAGCTGCTGAGTCTAATCGCAGACTCGGGCTGTATTTTGGTGATGGGAAAAGCCCTAGAAGATTGGTTTTGTGCCCTTAAGAAAGAGGCTTATGTAAGACATTATCTTCATTTGTATACAAGACATTTTAAAATTCAGTTTCACTCTCCTCAGCAGTTCAAAGGAAAATCTTTTGTCATTTCTCTTTGACTCATAGGGTCTAGAAGGAAGTTTGATCATTTTCCATTTCCCATCTGGTTACTCATAAGGCACCTGCATCTCTTGTGGTTTCTTCTAGACTACACAATGCTACCAACTGACAATAAACAGTTTATAAAGGTACCACCTTTCAGAAAAGGCACCTGAGCATTTGCCAGCCAAAGGCACGGGATATAGTATTCCATCTTTATTTCAACTGCACCAACAGGAGAAATTATAATTGCTTTAAACAGGAAACACAAGATGGATAACTTTTTACATATGGTCCAATCCACATTTGCCTTTGTTTATATGCTGCAATTAGAAGGCTATTACAAAAAATTAATAGTATTGTGGAAAAATTTTTAATGACTTGCTGATTTCAGTTGTTGTCAAATACTTTCATCTACCCTCATATTTCTAATTAAGAGACACCAGTGCGTGTGTTTTTATTATCACTTTTTTAAAATTATATGAAAGTCACCTCAGTATTTAGGAGCTAGTCCATTAATTAAGCAGACAAAACTCTCAAAGAGGTTAAACATTATTATAAGAGAAGCAGGATGTAGACACACCTAGTTTAACAATAGTGAGGAAGGAAGTATCCCTAACAATGATAGAAGAAGAAAGGGAAATACTACTGCTGCTCTTAATGATGGTCTATAAACAATTGAGTACATGTTTATTGAGCCTATGGCAGCTTGCTTCAACAAAAAGAGAATTAGATATAAACGCTAATGCCTTTTGCTCACAAATACTCCCAATGAGTATGACCCAAATTAGAGCATCCGACTTTAGTTGGTAACCATCTGTGATTAAAAGGAAAAGGCTTCCTTCAATGGAGGCCGCTTTCCTGCAGCTGGTTCTTGACTTTCACCTTCAAGTACGCATTTACCTGTTAAATTATGCGGTCTCCAAGCAGACTCATGAGAGAGATTCATGAAAGAAAAAAGTATAGTCCCTGATACGCGATTGATCAGCCGCAAAATAAGACATAACATGTTTATAAATCTAGATTTGCCCTTAACCCTTTGTAATGCAATTAGGCCATTTCTCTTGATATTTTAAACTATGAGCTTTCCATGGCCAGGGACCATACCTTATTTAACTATACAGACAGTTGTTGTTGTTGCTAAGTTGCTTTAGTCGTGTCCGACCCTGTGCGACCCCATAGAAGGCAGCCCACCAGGCTCCCCCGTCCCTGGGATTCTCCAGGCAAGAACACTGGAGTGGGTTGTCATTTCCTTCTCCGATGCATGAAAGTGAAAAGGGAAAGTGAAGTTGCTTAGTCGTGTCTGACTCTTAGTGACCCCATGGATTGCAGCCTACCAAGCTCCTCCATCCATGGGATTTTCCAGGCAAGAGTACTAGAGTGGGTTGCTATTGCTATACAGACTAGGCAATCTGTATTTGTTGAATAAGTGAACACATGTATAGACATACAAAAATGAGTTTCTCATTTTTCTTATTGCTAAAATGGAAATAATCTTACCTTCAGCAAATATGTAAGGGTAAAAACATTCATGTTCTTGATTTTAAGTGTGCAATTTTATCCATAAATACAGGAACTGTAATGAGCTTAACCTAAACAATTGTTCTACTTAAAAATATCAAAAGTTAAAAAAACTGGTAACAGCTAGCAAATTCGACGTCTCTATTTCTTACATAAGCAGGGACTTGCTAAAGAATTTATGATTATCTTTAATCTTGTCCCCTCCTTGTTACCTTGTCTGTAATTTAAATTATTTATCTTTTATGTTCCAAATATTATTATACACATATAGTAGATAAAATTATTTCCTTTTAAAATTCCTAATCTTTATTCCCTATTCTAAAATGTATATTTTGTGTCCAAATGATATTTGTCTGTGTTACAGAATAATTATATATGTTGGATGAATGCCTGCCGTGTAGAAGATAATTCACCAAACACAAAAATGCAACAGAAAATATTTAAATTCTCTTTATTATACATGTTTCAGAGTTAATCTCACACCACTGGTTACTCTGATTTGGCCTGTGATTCAAAGTGATTATATATAGGCTAAAGATTTGCCTTTAAGAGAGGGATTCTGAAAGTTGTCCGTGTGTAAGATGCACCTGAGACTATCTGTGCAGTAAAACTGGTTCTGAATTTCACTTCCCTGGATTCAGGCTCAGTAGCTCTGGCATAGAGCCCAGGAATTAGTAGCATTTCTAACAAGCTTCCCAGGTGATTCTCAGGGAAGTTGTTCTCAGAACATGAATTAAGAATCAATGCCTTAAGAATTAAAGAGGTTTTTCTTTTCATGCCATGCTTTATACCAGATACAACAAATATCATCTTTTACTTCATTATTTTTTCCTATGAAAATGTCTATAATTGCATTTTTTAGTTAGCAAGGAATCTGTTGTGACCATGAGGAGTATTGTAGGATTTTTTGTTTGTTTGTTTTTGTCCCTATAAAAGGAGTAGGGACAAATGAGGAATAGTATGATTTTTTTTAACTCACATTTTGATAAGAAAAAAATGCTTTAACTTCCTTTATATGATTTTAAATCGATAATTCATTAAGATGAAAGGCATGGATTTTTGACCATTAACTTTGGCTATTATTTTACCAAATAATTCAGAAGTTTCCTCTTAGTGCTTTTCTTTAATGCTTTCTTTTCTGGTTTTCCCTTAAAATATTCTGTTAGGTCCCAGTACAAGTTTTTCCTATGATTTTAGAAGCATTAAGTATTTAAGAGGAGTGCAACCTATTTTCCTTCCTATGTCAATATTACCTTACTCCAGCTTCTTTGAATGGATTATTTTTCTCTATAAGAATTTTAGTATTATGGCATCATGTAATGGGATGTGAACAGTGACATTATTTAAGATCACAAGATAGATAGGAAAACTGTAATTAGCCTCTATATGTTGTATTAGAGTCTACCATTCTCCCACAGAAATGTTGGACTATTATTTTATAATTTGACTTCCAAACATGATTTTCTTACTTCTAAGGTTGATAGGTCATTTCTCTAAGAAGATTTGATATATGTCTAACTTTTCTAACTTGAATATTGTCATTGGGAGATGTGGTGATTTTTAAAAAAAAATAAGTCAATAGTCCTCAAGCTACATTAGGAAATTTTCATTGTTATTAACCCTAATGTCTAGCTCCAAAAAAAGTGCCATTATTTAGACACTCTCTTTGTATGATAATACCACATTTACTTTTATTTTTGTTCCCTTTAAAATATATTTTGAAAGCTTACTTGGAAACAGCTCACAGTAATAGATAATTATGAAATGTTTAGTTTCCTTGAGCGCTCTGACCACATTCATATAATATGAATAATCTAACTCACTGAGGACTGAAATCTATTCTGGCTGTCTGTGAAAATGTAGTGTACAACAAGAGCTAACCAAGAAGTATGCCAAGGCTAATGAAAATAGAATCAACCAAAATACCTTCCCCTTTAAAAACAAACTATAAAAGAATAGATTTTTACTTTGAAAGTTTAAAAGGCTAAATAAATTTGAAACACCATTTTAAAATATATACTTCCACATAATAATGTGCCCTGGGGCCTGGAAACAATTATAATAAATTTTGTGGAGAAAACCCCCACTGTTTCTGCGGTGGCATTTCTGCCATGGTTCAAATTAGAACTCTTATAAATCATGGAATTGAGCAAATGGGGAAATAAAAATCTCATAAAATACCTGTCTGTATTCAGGCTGAAATAATGAATTTGGATAGTATTCTAAATCAAACTTTCTAACTTGTTGAGGTTGATAACATTTACACTTGCTTTCCAATTTGTGGCAACTTATCTAAACAGCTCCAAGTTAAAATAAAATGTACACTTTGATCATTCCTTTTTAAATGAAAGCATGATAATTTTGGCCCAATTCCCTACATTAACATATCCATTTCTTCACATGGATTACTGTTAGATACTACAAATAAATGAACAACTGAAAGGTTTTTCTCCACAAATAATGAGGAGTCTGAGAAGCCAAGACTCCTATGCCTGGGACATAGGACCAGTGGCAAGTCAGGCAGTGGAACTCAGCCCCGAAAGTGGACAAAGGAACTTTTCATCAACAACTTTACAGTGATGGTAAAGTATAAGGTAAAGCACATTTACACTTTGTCTCCTTTTCAGCAAAGCCTTTTCCTTGTACAGAAAGTCTCTTTTATCTTTTGAAATGTCATAATTGCATAATGATAAGTGTTATGCAAATTCTGTATTTACTTGCTGAATGACAAATCCAAAATCATAAGTATCATCAAACTTTGGAAAATGCATAAATATCTCTAGGACACTATTTTCAAATGACATGTGGAGATAAATACAAATGCTTTTGAACCATGAGCAAAGCTTTAAAAACAAATCTTTAAATGGAAAAAATCTCTAGAGGAAAGACCTGACTCTCACTTATGAGCAAAAAATGTTGCAGTGGGATATAAGGGTCCCAACACAGTAGTCTTAGTCCATCACATCCCATCAGAGATGATACCACTACAGTGTGTTTCTCACAGTGAAAACACCTCACAGAGAAGTTCTAACTGCCTTCACTTTCTTTTACGAATATATTACTGGAAAAGAAAAATATCCTTTGTTTATTGTAAGCAGTCTAGGGATTAGATACAGTTTTAACTAGACAACAGTTGTTGTAATTGTAATGAAAGTTCATAATCCTCTTCCTTCCTTATAAACCATAATTTACAGATATTTGGATTTTACCAAAGGGCACAGGGGACAGGAAAAAAAGAGAAGCAACCTACATTATAATCTGCTTTTCAATTGCTTACCAGTAATGCCAAAGTGAAAACAGATTATTAAATTAGGCAAAGCTTGGGATAGAAAAAAATGTATTTAAACCAATCTATTTGATAATATTATATAATAATTCTCATCAGCATATTAGGTATCATCCTTCTTCCAAAAATTTTAGATGTCTATCCCTTATGCTTTAGTATTTTGCAAGACTTTTTAAAATAAGTATTTTATCATCTATCTATCATCTTTCTAACAATTCATCTACCTATCTAAGTATCCCTACCTCTACCCATCTAGATATTTTCTAAAATAAGAAAAAGGAACTTTTCAGAAGCCTTGCCAAAAAGTTTTCACACTAATAAAAACATATCAAAATTAAAAGAAAATGAGTTTATTTTCCAGGTTTGAAACCAGGGACATCTCTACTCTTGTAATAGATTTCAGCTCAGCATTTTTTCAAACTCTTTCTGAGCTTTCTCAATATTGTTTTGATAATGAGACAAAGTGTATTGTTTTGTTCTCCACTGTGGCAGAGTGATGTTGACACAAGGAGTTTTGATTTGAAAATCTTTATCTGGCATAACTATACATTCCATGCGGGTACCCATTGATGGGAAGTAAGCTTTCTCTCCTTCAGTTGTCGTGGTCAGGGGAAAGGCCACATGGGTCTAACATCTGAAACTATAAAAGAAGCTCACCTAGGTCATTGGTGGGAAGTTCAATATTATTGCACCCCTAATAGCAGCTGCATCTCTTTGAACTCAGGGTTATGAAAAATGAACAACATTAAATGGTAAATCATTAAATATCAGCTGAGTCAAAACCTGATGGTGTGTTTCCCTACTTAAATCACCCACATCTGTCGTCTCATAAGCTAAGAGTTGCTCTTTACAATCGTGCTGTGAAACACTGACAGAAGGTCTGAAGCTGAAACCACACCAAAAACCTCAAATAGCATCTTTTGGGTTTTCAGTTGGTGAGTAAATGATCATCAGCAAATATTCAGTGCTGGAACTAAAGCACCCCATTGCATTTAACCCAGCAATAAAACATTTAGGACTGTGTAATCCCTTTAGACCTTCATTTTTCTTCCTATTATGTGTTTATTCTTCAGAAAAAGAAAAACAACTGTTTAAATTATGTCCACATAATACCTAAGATTTATTGCAAAGCCTACAATTTGCTGGTTTCCTTTTACTATTGATCCTCCTCTTACTTATGGGGATGTGAACATCAAAACTAGAGATAAAGCTCACACTGATTCAAATCTAAAATTGTACAATAATGGATACCATAAAATAAGGCTTTAGAACTGTTCAAAAAATTAGACTCTTCTCACCTACTTAAAGTAGGCAGCAGAAGAATCTCATATAGCAACTATAATGTCCCACTGCTGGCATGGCTTAGATTCATAGTAATATGTTCACAACCATAAGCAGTTATTGCAAGAAAATTATCTTTCTTTACCTTTATGCTGCCTTTGTTTTCATGGTGTTTTGCTGCATGGTAGGTGTGTCCTGTCCACAAAAGTATTTGAGCTGTCATTCTGGGGTCATACGAGATGCCAGTTTTGTGGCAAAATACTGGAGGTAATCACAAACAATCTCAACTAACATATTTTTCCCCTCCACAGATTGTATAGTCCTGGAATAAAAGACAAATGAAAATCTAGGGTTCACTTTTAGGTGTACAATTAGTCATCACTCTTTGGCGTAAAAAGACAGAGCTTGCTCCTTTCAAAATTCAGAAAGAAAATATGAAGTTTAATTGCATAGATTATATTCTACCAATCATTTTTATGGTATGCTTAGTTTGAAAATGTGTTTTGTTATGTCATTCACACACTTGTCTCAGCTGGAAACATTTTACTTTCTATAGACAACAGAAAGAGGGTCTCTAAAATTTGATTTATATAGTAGTCTTACTAATAGACTTATTTCACTCAACAGATGAAAGGAAGAATTTTACTTTCTATTAATGGATATCATAAAATTATCTTTATGACAATCATAAAACAAATTGTGAGGACAATAATTACTAATACTCGATTTATTGTAAAAATACCTGGAAACCCCCTGGATATCCAGTGCTTAAGATTCAACTCTTTCACTGCTATGGCCCAGGGTTCAATACTTGGTAGGGGAACTAAGATCCTGAAAGCTGTGTGTCATGGCCAAATACAAAAAATCTGAATCCTTCAGAAGTTCAGAAGAACACACATTTGTATAGTCATCCAACCTTTGTATAGGAATTGTATTAAAAGCCATATATTTGCATGTTATTATAAAAATCATTCTATTTTTTCATTGTTTTATTAAGTGGCACCTACATCTAGTAGGAATATCATGGAATATCTTATATGTACAAAATTTTATTTTATTTAGGAGAGAAAAAAATGTATACTTGCAAGAAATTTTATTAGGATCTGGATGACCATCTTATTCTGTGACCTGATGCCAATTATTTATCAACTCTGTTCTACAATTTTCTCACTAGTATAATGGGAATAATACAGTCAATCTTGCATATGTGTGAGAATAAAATAAAATATATAAATTACTTAGCATAATACATGTGCAAATAAAATAAAACATAATATATAAAGTACTTATCATAATACCTGTCATATATTAAACTCTTAGAGTAAGTTAAATGTTGCTTTTGTTGCAAAACACATACAATGTGTTTCAAAGCTATACTATGCAATTTATCATGTTTCCTACTACCTCTGCCCCTGTTCCCTGCTCTGCTATGCATTTACTAAAAGGACTCCTTTCTATAGCTTTTCATTCCATCTATTTTATCCACTAGAAATCTTTCTGACACCAACTAGTAAGACCAAATTGCAAATATATTAACAGAAAGCATACATAGCCTGCGTTTACCTCTTCTGGGACACAAATAGATAGACAACGTGTGTCATGTTTTAGGAGAAATATAACTGTGAACTGCTGGACATGATTTTGTAACACAAAAACAGAAGACAAAAATTTGGACAAAATTGAACTTAATACTGTGGAACATGGTTATCCCCATGCTGGCTGCTTTTAAGATTTTATTTGAGTCAAACCAAAGATGCTTTTCATCACTAAGTTGTGTTTGACTCTTTTGTGAGCCCATGGACTGCAGCACACTAGCTTCCTCTGTCCTCACTATCTCGGAATTTGCTCACATTCATGTCCATTGATTTGATGATGCTTTCTAAGCATCTCATCCTCTGCTGCCCACTTCTCTGGCTTCTCTGCCCATGGGATTTTCCAGGCAAGAACGCTAGAGTGGTTTGCATTTCCTTCTCCAGGGGATTTTCCTGACCCAGGGGTCGAACCCATGTCTCCTGCATTGGTAGGAGGATTCTTCACCACCGAGCCACCAGGGAAACCTTCAGACTAAATATAGCCATATATTATTTAGCAGCTTTGGAGAGGGGATTGAACAAGCGGAAAGGATACTCTCTAGAACATATCAGAATATGCGCCTTTTATTCAACACTATCTTGTCATTGCATTAAAATAAGTATATCCAGACAGTTCACATGTTCACTGGGCAGAAATAAGACTCTAGAACTTGAAAGGGTTTGCATAAACTTGAGAGAAAGAAACATGTCTATCATATGGTATTAGTAACTCAGATTCTGAATACTGAATAATCTAACACAATTACAAGCATCAGTCGGCATATAGATCTGTGTCTTTGATGATCAACTTCCTCTTATTTACTTATTCCCATAAGAATGTTATACAGTCATACATATTGTATAAATGATAAAGATAGAAGCTTAAGTATTTAATGTTAAAATACTACCTGAAATATAAAAAGAAACGATTTCATTAATTCTTAAACCACTTAATTTCATCTGTGACTATGTCATTCAATGAGTCATGTCATTACTGAAGCCAAGGCTAAATTGCTCTTTTTTAAAAAAACATAAAGCCAATCTTTAAAGAGCTGTACAAAAATGGAAGTACTGATTGATCTTGCCTCACTCTCCTCCTGAAGAGACCTCTCTATCTACCAGTGTCTCAGGCTGTCTTCATAGCCGTTCTTAACTGGAATAGTTGAAAAGTTTCCAAGGACAATACATTTTACTATTATATTGCACATTTCATTTCTTAAAGACATTTCAATTTCTCTTCATTTTGCGGGGAAGATGAATTTTGTCACTGAACATTCCAGACCCACATTGCTTCCAAGGAGTCAGTTGCACACCATCATTTATGGAAGTCCCGATTCGGTGAGTGTCAGAGAGCATCCAAAAAAGGAGGAAGCATCACCTTGCAACTGCCATCTGTTGAGTGTTTTTGCGACAACTGTATCTCTTGACCGTCACAAGTGTACAAATTCACAAGAGGCACAAAGGAAGTGCACAGCCATCAGACACGGAGGAAAATCCCATGTTTCTGTGTGAAACAACATTGCTTTTAATTGCACCATAATGATTTTCTAACAGACACAATGGTAAGTAGTGTACTCTTAGAGCTGATTTAAAGCACACAATAAACCACAGTACAGCTGAAAAACCAATTGAGATTTCTTAGTGCCAGGAAGGTTTTTGTCCTAACATGAATACGTGAGAGCATTTTCACCAGCTACTCTATCCACAGTCCCCTTTGACCAAAAATAACTGCCTCTATCATTGTGCTGCGGCAGTTTTGAAAAGTAAATGAACATTTTTATTTCAAATAACAGTGTAGTTAAACTTGGATTTTATTTTTAATCTTCATGATATACTATCTAAAATAAGACAAGTTTATCATCTTTATTTGTGATGGCCCAAATTCTCACTTTCCTTTTTTAAAAAAAAAAAACCCACTTAACATTCTTATTTTTCCCCTTTGCTGTAAAAGTCTGCACAATAGATGTCAGTTTTTACTTCTTACAAAATGTTTTCTGACATAGCAGTTGAGATAGTATTGAGACAGAGGGGCTGGCTGGTCAGACATCGAAATCCTTGGTTTCTTAATGGGGGCATTAAATAGAAACCACCCTAGAAGGTACCATTAATTGAAGACCCACCATAGGGGGTCCAACCTCAAAGGCGTGGATTTGAAAGATTCCAGTCAAAATGTCACTTTGTGTGAAAGTTTAAGAGTCTATTTCTGGGAATTCAGTTGTCAAAATATAATGGATGAATAAGCAGAGACTTTCTAGATTCCCTCAGCTCCATTCCATTCCATAGCATAAAAGAATGAGAGAAGGAATGAAGGGAACTTCGAGTGATCTACATTTTTTCAGTTTTTATTGATTTCATCAACATCATTATAGTAATATATGTTGAGACTATCATAGTGTGCACCACACACACACGTACTCTAAACTGTCATTTTCTCCACCAATTTGCCAGATCTCACTTATTTGTATACTGTGTTATTCCTAGTTGTTAGTCCTCCTCAGAAGTATGGCAGCAAGAACAGATATTGGACCCAAATTAAAAAACAAAAGAAGTCTATGCAAAACTTGCATTAGGTATGTTTGGGGTCATTCTCTGTTTTCCAAGGAGGAAAAAAAAAAAATCTGTGCCAAAATGAGCATGTCTCTAAGTTATTTTTCAGGAAAAAAAATCTCAACCACTTACCCAGGACCACAGATGGCACAAAAATTTGGAATGTACACTTTTGAAACCTACTATCTATATTTGTGAACTACCCATAATCCATTTCGAAAACAGCTTTTTCTATGGTGACCCACTCTTCTTGATAGTAGGATCTGTCCGTGAACCTGACTTCTTGGTTCCACTACTTCACAGTGAATAATTGTGAGAGATTATAGTTAAATGCACTTTTCACCTGGAGGCTGCTGCTTCTTTTCTTTCCTTTTATAAAATCCAATAGATATTTGCAATCTTACAGTGTAAACATTCTCTTTTCATTTTTTAAAACATGTATACATAGCTCAAGAGATGCTAAGGAGCCATGCCCACTGTACACGATGCAGCAGTTTGGGGAGGAAGAGGGCACAGATACAGCCTAAGTCTCTTTTAGAAATATTCCTTTTCCTTAAATCAGTAGTCTGGCCAGATCTCAGCCTGTTGTCAGTCCTAAGAAACATGACTCTCACTCCTGCTACTCAAAATCAGTCTTGGTAAAGAGTGCCTGCACCCAATGTCTTCTTCCTTCAGTTGTGCCCTGATCTATGCCTGAGGGACTCTTCAATTTCTTTCTTAAACACTCACTGGCTTCCATATACCAAACAGTGCAGGCACTGTGGACTTTTTACTTGTCCACATTAAATGAGAAATTACACACAAATATAAGCAGAGCAAACCTGTCTTGAGTACCTCACATGTACCAGGCAATGTTTTGGGGGGTGGAGAAAAAGAGGTGAGAAAAACTATGAAACCCATGACTTCATAGATTTTATACTTTATTGAGGGAGATAGATAACAAGCAAGTGAATAATATATAGTCAGATAGTAAGGAGTACTGAAGCTAAATTACAGCCAAGTAAGGAAATGAGTGGAGAGGAATGCAAGTGGGAAAAGGGAGGGTTTGCCATCACCGGGTCTGGGAGAGGGGCTTTAAACCCTGTGGTTAGAGAAACCCTGCACCTCACGGTTGGATCTGAGTGGAGAGCTCTGCCAATGTCTCAGGGATACACTTCCAGTCAGAGGAGAGGCTGGCATGAAGGCAGTACAGTGGAAAGGGGCTTGGCTTGTTTCAGGAGCTGGCTGCTTCTGAAGGCCTTTGTGGCATGTTGGTGTAGAGTTGCCAATTCTTCATTCTTGAAAAGCCTGTCTTGTTTTCTAAGATTATGGCTTTCCTCCTTCCTCCCACCCCTCACTGATGTTAACACGTCCTTTCTTTAAAGAAATGATGTCAGATTTCAATGTTAGCTGTTTTGTTTTGTTTTAATAGCATAACTTGGTGATATAAAATGTTGGCACCCTTATGTTCTCTTTTCTCCCCCAAAACTAATTCATGAAATACAAAACTGTTAAGCGCTGGCTTAAGAGGATACGGGCTGAAAGAGCCAAATCTCGTTGTGTCTGTGGAGAACTCCATCTTAACCCTCTCCTAAGCATTTTTTATTTGACTAATTTTGGTACTTATGTCTTATTTCCCAGGTTTGTTCTGAAAGGCCAAGATGCACTGTGCTCCAAAAGTTCACATTTTATATGTTTGGTTGATTTTATTTTTATTTTATTTTAACATGAAAAGGCAGTAGTAAAGCAGATCCCTGATCCTTTCATAAAACAGCATGTCAGCAGAACAGGTACAGGAAATGGGGCCCTCCCAAGATCTTTTATAGTCTGACATCAAAATTAAATTGGGATGTGGAGAACATCTGTGTCTCTCCCTCTTTTCTGTCTCCACCCACCCAGGATTTCCAAGGGATATCTGTGCTTGTTTTGTGTTTGTGTTTGAGGGGGTAGTTTCAGGAGTCTGGAGCCGCCTTTTTTTTTTTTTTTCCTCTTTAAGGAGAAAAGAGAAAACCAGATATTTTCAAGGGAATTGACTAGTAGTGGCCAGTATAACAAAGAAACCCCACTAAGCCTAACCACAACCTGACAGAATGAAAAGTGACTCCAGAGCTGCCACTCACCACAAATCCCCATGAAACATGCCAGGAAACCAGCTGAAAGCAGCGGAGAGGCTGCCTCTCAAGGGCCACAAACGTGGCCCCCAGAGAGTCTTCTGGTCCTATTCAGATTCAAAGTTGCAAAGAGGGGGAGGGCTGGAAACTGGCGACCAAGAATTTACAGCCCTGTGATCACTTCCAGGGCTATGATGGGACCGATTTCAAATGCAAAACCGCATCCCATTGTACACACAGAGGCAAACTGGAAGCCGAGCAGAAACAAGATTTCATTTGGTGATTTTCAATTTTAGGATTGAAATGAGGATGGGAAGCAAAACACTATTTTTCCAGGACAGAGATTGCCAGTTCTTCTTCTTCTTCTTTTTTTTTTTTTTTTTTTTGTAGGCTAAACGAATGTGGACTGATACATTATTTCTCTGGGCTTCAATGCTAATAAGGAATATTTCCCACAGAATCTGACAGAAAGGATGAATACCTTGCCCTGTTAATGGTTAATTTGCAGTGGCATGTGTATTTCTTGAATGTTCATGAAGTTTTCCAATTCATCAGCACACAATTGGGCTTTTTTTCCTCCCTTAACACAGAATGAAATGCCGAGAGGGCAAGAGGTTCGGGAATTTTGTATTATTCCCTCAGCCAGTGTATTTACTACCCAAAAGTTATTGCTAATTTTTTTTTTTTTTTACCTACCTCAGGAACAAAATTGTTCTTCAGCAAATAATTGAATACTGACCACACTCTAAAATGTTTATTGCTGTTGAATCTGTCACAGATTGCATCAAGCCACAGAGATGCTAATCTATCTCATGTATTTGAAACTCCTCTGGGAAACATATATTTGGGCTTACTGCTGAGTGAACATGACTGTTAGGATTATAGAGACCATACAGGGTGAGGAAAAGCAGCATCGCTTTTCAGACTGGAAAGTAAACAATAGAGAGATTGTCGGCTTACACGACGGGGCCAGCAGCCCTACTGCTGAGGAGATGTATGTAAAAACCCAGATCAGCAAGCAGTCTTGATGTTTTCTTCTTGGAGTTGGATGTTGTCAAGGATTCAGATGAGCCACCCCAGTGAGTATGCAGGAAACAAAACAGGATATTCTTGTTTGAGTACCGCTTTCTGTAATTATGTTGATTTTTTATGCAACACTTGAACTTTTAAAAACTCAAGGATGCATAAGAAGTACTCCGGAGGAGAATAAATGATTGCGATCTTGTCTTAAGTAAAATGTTAGTGTGTATTCTTAACAAAATTAACTTGTTTTCATTTGTGAGGAGGTCTAGGAATTAAGTATACTTAGACCTCAACTGTTTTGTCTCCTCACCTCTCCCTCTGCCCCACCCCCCCCATTTTCAAACAGGAAGTCAAGTTGTCTTTGGAACATCATATTTCCTGCTTGGAAAGGCACTGGATTGTGTCATAGTCTGACAGGAAAGTTTCAAGAGTACCAGGAGTTTCCCTTGGAAGACTTGAGGGGGGGAAATTTTACAGCAGCATCTATAAAATTCTTTCCTTTGAGCCATCAAGAGGTGTTCCATTATTGTGTATACAAAGTCTTCAGAGTGGAAACAGCTAAACTAAACTGTAGATACCCTAAGGAAAAATGTCTTTGGAAACATATACGGTGGGCTGGCTTGGCACATTTTACTTTCATCTGTCCTTCCTAGCTGAGGAAAGAACATCTGGCTCTGCGACTAGTTAGTTAATGCTATCATGCTACAGACATCCGCTTACTCCTTTCCCATCCAAGTATCAGTTCTGTGTCTTAGACAAAGGATGTGACAGACATATTTGCATGCCAAGGAATTTGATTTGGTGACCATTATTTGCCCTTTTATTTACCTCTTGCTCCTTTCCTTTAATCAAAATACCACGCAATTTCTTATTTTTACTTGAATAATTCTCATAATTTTACAACACAATGAAAAGATTAGAGATTAGCGCAAGGTCAATATCTTCCATATCCTCTTTTTTTCCTTAAGATGCCAATCCACAAAAGGTCACAGACAACTTAATTCTTCTGGGGCTAAAATCATCACAAGACTACCTTGCAAAAAGCACCCAGACTGGGCAATTATATTCCAATGGCAGTGTGCCCTGAGTTTTAACCAGTGTAGTTCAGTGGAGAAAATTAAATTTAAACTAACCGGCAACTATCATATTTTGTCAAGGGGGTTCCCTGGGAATGCAGATCTCATTCTAGGGGTAAAGTTGTGAAGGGTAGAATTTAAAGTGGTGCTTGGAGGTCAGTCTACCTGAGTTTGAATTCAGATTTTACTATTTGGCCAGAAAATTTTTTAACACATTTTTCCCTCGGATATGTTATGATCTTCCAACATAAGATCGTAATTGTTCTAATTATTCATTGCTATGTAACAAAGCACCCCAAAACTTAGTGGTTCAAAACAACTGTTTATTATTGCATCTCACTTTTCCAGGAATGGACCTGGGGTTTGTCACTCTGATGCAGTCAGATAGCAACTGGAGTCATTCGAAGGATTCAGGGACTGGGAATTCCACATGTTCCATTCCCATGCTGACTGCAGTCTGGGAGTTCTCATGGGGCTCAATTTACACCTGACCTCTCCTTGTGTCTCCAGCTTTGTCACAGCATGGAAGTGTTAGTCTGACTTTTTACACTGCAGAGCGGGGCTCCAAGAGAACAAGACAGAGCTTGCCAGTTAACTTAAAAGCGAGGCTCAGACCCAGGCTCTTGTCTTTCCTGTCTCATTCTATTCATCAAGTAAGTTACTAAGGCCAGCTCGGATGCGAAGGGAGAGGAATTAAAGTCCTCCTCTCAATTTGAGGAATAGTTAATAATTTGCTGCCATCTCCAAACCCACTACAAACACAATATTGTGATATGTTTTCAGTAAAAGTTAGTTATTATTATTTTCTAAGTCCTTACTCCCTTTTTATTTTTTTTTCCTTTGCATTTATCATTTGACCATCCTTGAAATTATGTTTGCCTGCATGTGCTTATATTCTCTCTCTCTCCCAACCAAATATAAACTTCGCAACCATAGGGATTTCATGTTCATTTCAGGCCCTAAAAAAAAGTCTGGTATAATACAAAAGTACCATAAATATTTTTTCAGTGAAAGAATGAATAGGTGAATGAACCCCTGGTGAATATAGAACTGGAGGAAACAAACATTTCAGATATTTGGTTGAGAAAAACGGGAGTTCTCTTGAGGCTGGTGAAGGATCCTGAGCAATTTGACATTCTGATTTATTTAAAAATATTGCAAATTAGTATCAATATCACCTTTTATCTGTAGCAGTTTTTAACTAAAACTCGTCCTAAAGAAGTAAAAAATGCATAAACAAGGACAACTTTGCCTCGAGAATAGCTGTCGACAATTGGCACAATTAGAAAGCTGCACTTTCTTACCCATAGGTCTTAGAATCTGACAGCACTGGGTCTCAGTCCCCACTCTGTTGTTTGCCTGTTGCCTGACAGGAAAAGCTTTTTTAACTTCTCTGAGTTGTAAAAATCTGTAAAATCAGACAACAGGCATACCTCACAGGATTTCTGTAAAAATTATAGAAAGCTGACAAAGGGTTTCAACAAAAAACCTAGCTATAATTGACAAAAAAGGGTAACAATTTGCCAAAATGATAAGGAAATCTTATTGACATGGATTTTATTATATTTTATATTAGAGTGGATAGATTTTCTATTTTTATTTTTCAAAAATTCATGTTTCAAGCACATTAAAAATATTAAAATAATATTAAGTTCACTTTCTACCAACTCAACATTCAATCTGTGAGGATATTGATCCATAAATTGACCTTTCTACTCCATGAGTATTTGATACAGAAATTGAAACAGAATATTGAATAAGTTTTAACAACTATGCAACTATGTTAAAAATAAATGTTTACTTTTATCAAGAGAAATTGTGACATCAAAGGAAGCAAACATCATGTCCAAAGAACAACTTCCTAGAATTCAAGGGGAATTCCCCCAGCTCCCGCCCCCCTTTTTCAGGATGTCCAAAAGTGAGCTACTTAGTCAACAGATGGTGATTGTTAAAGAGTTCAGCAAATTCAAAACACTCAGAACTTTGGGGAATTTTAAAGAAAAACCACACCTTGCTTTAGGCAGCTCTCTATATTTCAGAATAAATTAATTGACCAAATTAAACTGATAAACATAAGAGTTTATTTCCTCAAAACACATATCTGTATATATAATCAATTCAAGATAGACAATTTACGGGTACACATATATATTTATATAAATTCACAGTGGGTAAATAGGACAGAAATTTTGTCTGTTTTCTTGTTTTGGAGAAGTTATCAAGTATTTCTTATGTTGAAAGACTGCTCTAGGATGTGGAGGATGAAAGCTAGAGAAAAGAATGATGCAATCAGGAATCATATGTCTTTAAAAGGAAAATACTCAGCACTAATGTTACATACTGCTGGCAGCTAAAGAGTATTGCATGTATTCCATTCTCTAAGCGTGAAAACACCAGAATGGGCACATGGCAGACAGCTCAGGCCCCAGTGTGAAAAACAAATGTATTTGTGAAAGTCACACAGTATACCATAGTAAAATTAAATTGAGTTTTGTTTGGGCTGGAGAGGACATATGAATACCAGACTTACTAACAGGTTTGATATCAGACAGTGGCAACCCTAAAATTACATATATTTATTGTACCAGACAAGTAATAGGTATAAATCCTAGTTTTCTTTCCTTCTTTCTTTTCAACTATGTTCCATGCTCTTTTGTCAATTACCATGTTGGAGCCCTATTCCTAAGAGTATAGCCTCTTCTTGTTCTGGGATCATCTCACGGCTCTCTGATCTCAGATGAAGAAACCTAATCTGGTTAAGCATAAATCAGTGGCCAATGATTGGCTCTGTCAAGGACCAGCATGGGGAAAGCAGAAGCCAAATGAAATAAATACAAATTAAATTCTTCTGAGCATTTTCATCACTCCATATTTAGTTTCTTCATGATCCATATATTACGAAGGTAAGCATGCCAGAGGTTATCTGCTCTGTGGACTCCATTTAACATGAAAGGAGGAAACCTTTTGTGTTTCTTATCAGTATCTGATTGGATCAGATTATATAAGGCTTCATATAGACAGATATTGACATTCATACTATAGCTATTTTTATTATACAGATGTGCTGATAAAGCATTTTTTTCTCCTTTCACACCTTACCCCTTCCAGAGAATGTCTATAATTTTACTCTTTAGAATAGTAAATACAAACGGTAAGAATTCTACACAAAAGGTGATCATAAACATTTACCTGTTACTTCCATGTTTGTAGTAATGATAACTAATGCCTATAGACTGGGTCATAACTTGTTCAGTTTGTCTAACTAAACCAAAAGCCTTCTGCAGGAATGTCAATGTTCAATCTATTATTTAACCTCATAAGTGAAAACATCACATTGACTCACGTAAAAAGATTCATTGCAAGGGTTAAGAACAGATGAGATGGGTGTCTGCAGTCGCTGGAATCACAAATGTACAAACAAGAGAACTAATTTTTCTCTACTGTTTTTACAAAAAAAAGGAAAGCTTTTTTTCACACTAGGCAAACAGCAACTGGTTTAGTCTCATAAATTTACATAAGTTATGTCAGTATTCAGGCAGATTAGATTAACAGGCCTTGTGTTAACATCCAAGGGGAAAAAAAGGAAAATATACCCAAAGTCATCTGGTTAATTGGAGGAGGAGGGGAGAGATGAAGCTGCTTCCATTAAGTTCTTTTGGAACCATTGCAAGATCCACAAAATCTGTTTTTAGCTTGTCATTCATCCTGTTGGATATGTGATGTGTTTTCAGTTTAAATGATAATTGCCCTTTCCATTTCTTTGATAATTGCCCTTTCTATTATCATTTATGGAGATTCAAATTATAAATCAAGAGAAGACAGCCAGAAAAATATTATGATTGTCCCTTCTGAGGCCACAGCAACTCAAGTAACAGTGCCAAAGTCTGAGAGCTTAAGCTATTTTCATTTGCATGATTCTGAACGTTTTATTTTAGGGTCCAGTGGTTTTCCTAAAGAGGAGACTGCACAACAATAATAGGACTGAATGATAATAGATAAGATGTAATTTTAGCTTCAACAGTTACAAATTTGTATTTGAAATCAGAAACTTATTCTCCTAATTTGGAAGCAAAGGTGAGGGGTCAGCCAGAAATATTTGCTATTTGTCACTGGTTGTCCCCTTGAAGGGTTTCCCTTGTGGCTCAGCTAGTAAAGAATCTGCCTGCAATGCAGGAGACCTGGGTTTGATCCCTAGGTTGGGAAGATCCCCCGAGAAGGAAAAGGCTACCCACTCCAGTTTTCTGGCCTGGAGAATTCCATGGACTATATAGTTCATGGGATCACAAAGAGTCAGACACGAGGGACATGGCACAGCCCTGCCTCCCAGGAGCTAACCTCTCCCCCTACTCTTGGCCTGTTTGGGAAAAGAAAACAAAACAAACCATTCTTTCCACTGAATATGTGCAAAGATCCACACGATGAAATAAGTGCAAAGACTTGAGTGAGTTTTTATCTAAGATGCCAAGAATAATCTCCCAAAACAAAAACAGGAAAAAAAAAAATACACCAAAAATGGCTCTTTGAGGTGATAACTGTGGTGTGCTGGAGCCAGGCTGTACCTACTCAGGAGATCTTGTTATTAAATTTTCAGAAATTTGGCAAGCTGTTTGTTTCCCTAGAAAGCCACTATTAATAATTAATTGTATAAATTTTGAATTAAATGTATTACATTAAAAACAAAGGTGAAAAATACGCAGAACTCAGACTTCCTAATTATTGTAGTACACTGTATTATAATATTTTTTGTGTTCTTGAGGATAATTTGGTCCACTGTCTCTGAATGTTAGAAGTACCGTATAATGATATGATATGGAGCATCTCTCCCCAGCTCTGCTTCTGTAACTTCCTATTAGTAGTTGGAAATCAGCAATGGTGTTTATATCACTTATATCAGAAAATGCTACAAATCATGAATTTTCCCCAGAGACCTGGTTCATAAACAGTTTGCAGCCTGGTCTGGACAATGGTGCCGTTTTGAGGGAAGAAGAGCTTATCCCTTGGAACTGGGGTGAGCTGGATTTACTTTTGGCTCAGTCGATCAGTAGCTGTGATTTTGGGCAGTTTACTTAAACTCTCTGTGCTTTCATTTAACACTTTCCTGCCTAATACCTTTCGATATCTTCCCATTACTCTTAGGATAAAGTTCCAAATCTTTAGGGCCTTTGTTTCCATTTTCTCTGCCTTGAATTTCTTTACTCCTTGAATCCGATAAGATTTCCCCCTGCCTGACGGCACTCAAATTTGGAGTGCCCTTCTTTTCCCTCTTTGTGTTGCTAACTTCTACCTGAGACTTAAATCTTGGTTTAAATGTGCCTTTCTTAAGGTAGACTTCCCTGACAGCAATTCCTTGTACCTCCCAAATAATAGGTTAGGATCCCTAACTATGGATTTCCACTGAATCCTGTAACTTTCCTCTTGAGCACCTGTTAAAATGTAACATTATTTTGCAAGTAGTCATTTGCTTAGCATCAAAATCCCCTTTCACCTGCCTTTCATGCTTGTTGCTATCTCTCCCAAGTTTGACCTGATGCCTGTGGATGTCCTCTTAGCTAACCTAACCGCTTAAGAGTTTCTATTTTAATAGGAACAACCTTCTTTTCAAAAATCACTTCTTCTACCTGAGAGGTGCTACAGGACAGTGGTTAAGGAAGAGGGCTCTGAGACTAAGCTCTCAAGAGTTGAATCTTGACCCTACTCTCCGTGCACTGTTCAGCTTTACTAACTTCTGTCTAATTTCATTCCCTAACTTATGAAGCAGAGTCGGTAACAAAATCTCCTTCCTAGGGGTTGTTGTGAAAATGAAGTAACCTATGCAAAGTGCTTAGAACAGTATGGATCACAAAGGCATCGAAATTTAAATGTTTGATATCGTTCCTGCTTGCCTTAACTCTAGCTACTCTTTCCTCTGATTTTGTCATTTCCCTAGATGCCCATTTCCATGGAGACACTTCTCTGTCTCCTTTGATAATTCTAGACAGTCCCACAGCCTAACTCTCTCATCCATTTGAATGACAACCAAACCCCTAGCTCTAGTATCTCCCCTAATTTTTAATATAAGTATCTTCCAGCTACTTACTGTCATCTTCATGAGACTTTTTCACACATCAAACACAATGCACCAGACCCGAACTCATCATTACCCCATCAAACCCGTTCATTCTTTTGACATTTTTACGTCTGTTAATAGCATCCCAATTTCTTCAGAGAGGCTCCAACATTCTAATTTATCCAAGTCTCTTCCCCCTCTTTTACTGTACATCCTAACAGTTGCCAATCTCTATTGATTGTCTCTGAAATACATCTTGCATCTTTTTCTTCCTTTTAATTCCCACTGCTCCCACCTAGTCTAGGTTCTCATTAATCTCTTTCTTGTCTGGACTGTAACAACTGCCAGTGTTCACTGCTTTAGACTCAGCTTAATATAACAAGAAGTGTTCTTGCAGAATTAGACACGTTCATAACACAGGCTTCCCTCCTTCCCACTCTCAGTTGTGTGATGCTGTATATGTATCTGTCTTCTGTCCATGAAAGTGGAGACCTTGACCAATTAGTTCACCTCTGGATCTTCAGTAACTAGTAGTACAATAAATGACTATTTACTATTTAGTACTATTATTACTATTAAATATTATTATAATATTTACATGCAATATTGTTAATGCATTATTATTTAAAAGTACTGTTAAATGTTGCTTAAAGTATTTCTTGGGTTAATTATTGAATAAATCCATTTTCTGTCCTTATTCTGATCAGACTTCTGGTTAATTCACACCTCTTCTCATCAGCCCTTCCCAGTTGATTGCCTCCTGCCTAATGTCCCCATCCTGGAATATGTGGCTTCAATTAAGAGGCCAGACTAAGCTCCATGAAAGCTCCATTCTGCTCAGAATATTCAAAAGAGTTTCACTACTGTTGTTTTAATTAGGGAAATGGCAATAATAGTTGTGATTTCAAAAGCTTCCTTAGCCTGCATCATGCAGGACAGTAAATGGAATCACCAATCTCTCCTAATCAATTACACTTGCTTCTAAAACTGAAGGCTCAATTAGTTAGGTATTTCCCATTACGGTCCAGGCATGAGGACACCAGTCAGGGAAGAGATGAATATCTTTAAATGACAAGAATATTGAAGCTATGTGGTTTCCTCTAAACTTTCCAAAATAAATTTTCCCTTTTTAGATGCAAAAAAACAATGTAAGATGATTCTGGAATTTTCCTCTAATTTATTTAAATTTATTCACTTTAGTTTTTCTCTAGTTGAAATGTCAGTAGATGCACTTGTTCTCTAAACTGGATTCCTTTTATTCTTGAGTTTTTCTTTTTTATATTGAATTATTCACTCTTTCTCAGTATATATTCACAATTTTATTTTCCTAGGGCCTCTCTGGTGGCTCAGGGGTTAAAGTGTCTACCTGCAATGTGGGAGACCCGGGTTCAATCCCTGGTCGGGAAGATCCCCTGGAGAAGGAAATGGCAACCCACTCCAGTACTCTTGCCTGGAGAATCCCATGGAGGGAGGAGCCCGGTAGGCTACAGTCCATGGGGTCGCAAAGAGTCAGACAGGACTGTATGACAAACTACTACTACTATTGATCATTAAAATGTTGCTTTTATATTACTTGTAACTTAATTTTTCTTGAGTCTTTCACTGTAAACTACAGGTTAAATAATACTTTCTTTATTGATTTTTAAAGTCTTGACCTTTCATTTTTCAGTACTGATACTGTCATTAAGAGACGTGATCCCTGGGTCAGGATGATCCCTTGAAGGAGAAAATGGCAACCTACTCCAGTATTCTTGCTAGGAGAACACCGTGGACAGAGCAGCCTGGTAGGCTACAATCCATGGGGTCACAGAGTTGGACATGACTGAACTGACTTAGCACACAATGCACTCACTGTTACCCACCCTTTAGAGCTGGGCCCCAACAAGGGCCTCCTGCCTGGTGTTGCTCCTGCCAATAGATGGAGATTGAGTTCAGTTCTGAAGCAAGGAAAGCTTTATCTTTGATAAAAAAATAGACAGGCTCAAGCTGGATGCTTTGAATACACCTCTTCCTAACTAGCTGCGGGCAGAGCTTTACTATAGGGTTCTGTCCTGGGGAAGAGGTGCAGTTCTGGCAGCAGGGGCAGGGCAGGTTGAGCTGTGCTACTCAGGCTTCAGATCACAGTGCTGTGTGCAGCATCTCTGCACATGACCCGCCCCCACCATGTTGAACTGCAGAATCCTGCTGGGCCTTTCTGCACACTGCCAGCTGAGCTGAGGTACTGGGCACTGAGGTTCTCCTTTGGGAACTCTAATCCAACATGTTAGGTGCACAGTCTCTGCACAAGGCCCCCCTCAGGCAAGTGAAACTAGACTAAGCCCAAAGAAGAAGTTAACTTTATCTTATCAACTAGGTTCCATATTATTTTTCCCTGGGACCCTAGTGGGCTTTGTGGTTGACAATACCACCTCTTCATAAGAAAGAGTCACTCAAATATCGGACTTGTTTATTTAGTTGCTCTTATTTTGAACTTGGAAGTGTTACCAGAGAAACTGACTTCAACATTTGAAGGTATTACTCTAAACCAACTCTCTTTAAAGAGGAGAGGAGTTTTTATTCATCAGTTAAAAAAAAAAAAAAGTAGTATTCAAAGATCATTAGCAAGTCACATTCTGATAAACAAGGCATTCTCAAACTTTAGCAAAAATTACTTATTTGTGTTAGTACATTTGACTGCTCTTGGTTAATGCTCCCCTCAATAGGTTTATTCACAGAGTTAGTGTATATTCTGTTTGTAAATGATACATATAGGTATTGATTTCTTCATCTATCATTAATTTTATAACATCTAAATTATCATTTTGCTTGAAACTTTTACCATGTGCCTGAACTCTGAAGAAAATATTGAAAATTCCTCTAACCTTGCATTTTCAAATATGCTGCTGCTGCTGCTAAGTCACTTCAGTCGTGTCCGACTCTATGCGACCCCATAGACTGCAGCCCATGAGGCTCCCCCGTCCCTGGGATTCTCCAGGCAAGAACACTGGAGTGGGTTGCCATTAAAATGTCTACAAAAAAACAGAGGTCTGGTTAGCAGTTAATAGCTATACTCATTACTACAAATATTAACAGTTACTCAAATACCTTTGTCTTCTTAAGATGGTATAGTTTGATGTGTGTGTGCCTGTGCGTGTGTGTGTGTTCGTGCGTGTGTGTGTGTTCAGTCATGTCCAATTCTTTTGCAACCCCATGGACTGTAGTCCATCAGGCTCCTCTCTCCGTGGGATTTCCCAGGCCAGAATACTGGAGTGGGTTGCCATTTCCTCCCCCAGGGAACTTCCCAACCCAGGGATTGAACCCATGTCTCCTGCATCTCCTGCATTGCAAGTGAGTTCTTTTACCACTAAACCAGTTTTCTTTTTATTACAAATGAAAATGTCCCTCTTTCACAGAATTTCACAAAATCAAATATCCATCATTTCTATGTTAATCTCATGTCTAATTAAGAATTAAAGATATTAGCAAGAAAAACTCTTAAGCATTACAGGGGTGAGATGGGATTCCTCCCATCACATATATGATACCTAGCTATGTGTTGTATCAGGGGGTTAAAAAAAAAAGTTGGAAGACCCATTTATAGCTAGAATTGCAAAAGTTGAGGAAAAAAGACAATAGCTGCTAAGGAAAAAGATCCTATTATCAACTGAATAAAAAATAAAAGTTTCTTCCCTATCAGTGGTAAGCAGGTGCTTGCTTTGTTTTAGAAAATGTATAATGTTTTTTTGGACCTTTAAGCATAGGCAGCTGATACTAAAGTAAAATTGGTAAACCATCCCATTTGCTTTTGGAAAAGAATATTGACAAATGAAAAAGAGGCAGTGGTTCTCCCAGACCACTGAAGCAAACAAAAATTTGTATAATCAGTGTATTTCAAATATATGGTCAGTTCAGATCTAAGGGATATAATTACCTAAAGAAAGAAAAAGAAAATCCTCTGAGCCACTGTATTTTGTACATTAAAAATGTTACTTGAGTTTACAATAGTATTAGCTTTATAAACTCCTCATATAATGGTATATTCATTGAAAAGGAAACCATGCACTCTCCCTTCCCCTGGGGAAAGACTTGCTTTCTGATTTGCCCTCACAACTGCATTTACCAGGGGGACAGATGCTTAGCTTCTAAGGGTCATAGTTTGCCTTTTCCATCCTATCACCAGAGCAAAAAGAAACAGGGGTTCACAAGTAAGGTGGCAGCTTTCCGATGGCTGACCTGTGCTTTGACATTTCACATAAGCAGGTGGAATCAATGGGCTGTCTAATGACTAATAAGATAAGAGTGCAATTGATCTACTTATTTACCCGTTTCCCCAGGTGGGTGACAGCCTGCTCCTCTATCCTGGGTTCAGTTATATCATTCAGTTCTAGTAATCATTTTAGACCCTTTATCTTTTTTGTCTAAGCTAACATTTAAAGCACAGAGACACAAACATTGATATTCTGTGTCATCTTAATTCTATCTTCTCTGAACCTCTGAACTGATGTCCTTATAATCTGTCTTTATAATTTGAATCTGACTAAAACAATATTTAACACACATGTGAATCATCTTCAGTCCTATTGATATTCTTCTCATGCTGAATTTGAACTATGAATTTGTTTGTCTTCCTTCTAGGTCTAAACCTCCTAACTAGTTCTGAAGAGTATGGAGCTGACATAGATTTATAAGGTAAATGATTAACTTCAAAATAAGATGTAATGGGGATCTAATTATAATGTGAATTCCAGCGTTGTGTAAATGTATTGTCCTGTATTACTCTGTGGTGAGTTTCTAAATTACGATACTATGTAATCTTTTAGTAGAGGGTAGAATCATAATGGGGGGGGTGGGGCACTGAGGGAAGAATACAGTACATCTGTGAGTTCCTTCTCTTCAGAGTCAGACTTAAAGCTGGCTCCCTACCTCAATTTCATACAACAGTATCCTTGCCCTGGAGTATGCCAGGACATCACAAATCCCATAGTCAACTGGAGAACAATTAGATTTGTCATTTTCATAAATGAAGCTTGAAATTATTAGGATGCATTCCTCTCTAGATGTAAGAAGAGGTACAAACATCTGATGAAGGCTGTTTCTACCATAGGAGGTGTCAGATGAGGATGTAAGGAATACAGGGATTTATAGCGGATGGCCTCAGATTTCTGTTTCTCTGGATCACAACCATCATTTGCTTTCCTGCTTGTTGAATAATTGTATATTCCTAGAAGCTATCAATTCTACACTAAGATAGACTGAAGAGGATTTTTGAATCACTTATAGCAAAATGACTAAAAACCTAGGCTTTAGATCCAGCCTAAATTCAAACTGGGGTTCTGTTTACTAGCTATGACACTGCGGTCTTCAAGGTTCTCATCTACAAAGTAGGAGAAATAATAGTATTCACTCCCAAGAACTGTGACATAGTATAAACAAATGCGTTGATGTAAAGCACTTAAAATATTTCCTGACACCTACAAAACACTAGATTTACTAATTTAAATGCTTTTATTCTACCTCCTCATTTTGCTTCCGTTTCTCAATTACCCTTTAGTCCAGAAATGCTGTGGTTATGGGAATTATTAAGGAAACCAAACTCCTAATTCTCTTCTATCAGCCTCTCTCCTAAAGGAGATATAGTATAGCTTTAGTGTAAATGCCAGGAAGGAGAATAATTGGCATTCCATTGCCCTTTGAATGGGTCCCTGGCCAGCCCTAGGGGGTGTGATGTGAAAGTGACCTGACAACAGGGTGCCTGCCAGCTCAGAGCAAGTGTAGTGAAAGGATCAATTAGAAGACTCGCCATTTCAGAAACATGCAAACATCAATTGGCATAGAGTTTCAGGAAGCAGAATAAAAAGGAACCTACAAAACAAAAGCCTTTCAAGGGGATGGAGGCACCATTCTTCCAAATCACAAACTGATGATTGTGATCACCATTACAGCTTAATGAGCCTATATGTGGCTAATGACTTCATCTCTCCAGCAGATTTGCCAATAGTCAGTGTTTCCACTCACATCCTTCCTTTTCTTCTAAGAAGCATAACACGGTGCTTCTTGGTCAGAACAAGTCATTGGATTTCCCCCTCCTCCGTTAGCAAAGGAAGTTTCTCAAATCTACCATTCCCCCTCTTTCCTTTCAGGACAGAAGGTAACAGTTTACAAAAAAGAAAACACCACCAGTGAAGAGCTTGTGTATGTGTGTGTGTGTGAGCTTAGTCACTCAGTCATGACTGATTTTTGTGACCCAATGAACTGTAGCCCACCAGGATCCTCTGTCCATGAGATTTCCCAGGTGAGAGTACTGGAGTGGGTTGTCATTTCCTATTTCAGGGGATCTTCCCAAGCCAGGGATCAAACCCGCATCGCTTGCTTATAGAACCTTGGAAAACCTGGGTTTGATCCGAAAGTAGCTTTTAACTGCTGTCTGACCTAGTGTCTTCATTTCCAAAATGTGCTTGATCAGAGTCCTATTTCCAATGATAATTTTAAAGATAAAAATTCATGAAATAGATCTTTTAACACACATAGGGGTTTATTTTATTTTATTTGTTACTAATACATCATTGGTTATAGCTATATTTTTACTTTAATAACTCAAATACAGTAAATGGTATTATAAGTTTTAAGCAAGTTATCTGCTGAACCATTAAGAGACGATTAATTTTAATAAGAAGACTTAAACTAGAGTTAGATTTTTTTAAATTAACAACACTATTATAATACTTCCCAGGTGGTGCTAGCGGTATAAAACCCGCCTCCCAGTTCAGGAGACCTAAGAGACATGGGTTCAATCTCTGAGTCAGCAAGATCCCTGGAGAAGGGAATATCAACCCACTCCAGTAATTTTCCCGGGAGAATCCCCATGGACAGAGGAGCATGTTGGGCTACAGTCCATGGGTCATAGAGTCAGACACAACTGAAGCAGAAAACTCATCCATTATAATACTTAGTCAACAGTGATACCTAGGGTTAAAATCATTTAAAGAGCAAAACTAGACAAAGTTGAAATAATGATGTATCATCTAAAGAATAGGTTTTAACAGTAGGTTAAAAGAAAAAATTTTCATAAAAATAGATACTGGGGAGTGCCCTTCCAGTTGCTACAGGGATGCTGCCTGATTCATGAATTGCCTAATAATAAAGCTAATTAGATCTTCAGATTTAAAAATAAATAAAATAGAAACAATTTACCGTAATGACTCGTACTCAGGTTTCACTGTATTTCTTTCATTTTCCTATTTTCAAAATATAACTAGTAGATCTTAATATAATCCTGAATAGCATCACATCAATATAGTATCGAAAATGAGACAAGTATTAGTAGGAAGGGATAATGTTAGCTATTAAGACAATTGCTTCAGTGTAATACTTCAGAAATTTAAAATCATATTTCAGTATAATTTTTCTGGGGTCTCTATGCTATAAGTAAATTTTGATTGCTATGGTAATATAAGAAAGATGAATGGATAGTGTCCACAGATAATGTAACCAGCATTTCTGGGAAGTATTATTGTAAAAAACACATAGCTGTGACCCCATTTTTGAGTTCTAGTCCCAAATCTGCATCTGAATCTTCTGAGTGAGCTTAATCAATTAGCATGTATCTGACTAAAAATTTTTATCTATAATTTGAAGAAATAAATACAGACATTTCAAAATTAAAGTTCTAATTTTTAGGAAGAACTCTCAAGCAATGAAAATGTTTAGCAGATCTTAACATGCACCAAATCTACATTCTCCTGTCAATCTTTCTTTATACTTATCTGCCCACTCTTACCTCAGTGATCCCATCATTTCAAGAATGGAAGGTTAGTTTAAAAAGGATCCTTTCACATTCATTGGAAACTTTAAAATCACAATAAAGTATAAGCTAAATTTACTTTTTTAGTATCATCAAGTAGATATTTGGAGAACTTCATTAAAAAAAAAAAAAAATTTACCTAATTTTATTGAAAGTTTATAAAAATTGTTCCACTAAAACTTTTCCATAAAAAAAGAAGTATAAAGAGAATATAAAATGTGACCCCTGCTCTGAAATTTATTTATAAAGGTAAAATCAACATTTGCAAAATAAATATTAACATCAGAAAAAAATAAATGCATGTACTTATCTCAGTATTATAAATTATGAATTTTGTAGAATTCTGATAGAAGAGACAGGATCCAAGATAGGGGTTTAATAATGATTACAGCTTGGATATATTGTGCTTCTCTGGGCTAAATAACCAATGGTCCTATATTTATATTATCCAGAGTCTACGTAATAAGCTGTTTGACCACTAAAAGCAAAGCAAATGAGTAGTTGAAGGCACTGGTTAACCCACCATGAAAGCCGGTTAACTGCCAGCAAATAAGCCTTTCACTCTTCTATGCCCAGTGAAAGTGTAAATAGACCTATCACCGAAATTACAGTCTCAGCTGGCATATGGTCTCTCCCCTGACTGCAGCACTGAAGATGCCAGGATGGATGGAAAGAATTCATCTCCCCCAGGGAGAAACACAGCTATTATTCTAAATTCAGACCCTAAAGATCTAAATGTTGGTCTTGGGTATAAACTTTACTAAGTAACCTTATATCATAAATAGAAATCCAAAGTCTCTGAGGTTCATCAGCTGCTTTCTTTGGGTTTCTGACAAACCCTAATGGGAACTAACAGAAAGAGAAAGCTAGTATCATTGACCTTGGAAGAGAAAGATTTGAGAATGTAGAAGATTAATCTGTTTCATTTCTAGATCTATGAATTAACCCTTTACTATCTAAGCAAAAAATGAGACCATTCTCATACTAACGATCAGAAGTTTGACTCATGAAAAAAATTAAAATTAGATATTGTTCTTGAAGCTCAAAGTTGCATTGCATTGGGAAAGGAAAACACGAGTATACTGAAGACAATGACAATCATAGCTGCCATTTATTGAGGGCTTGTTGTATGCCTGGCACTCTATGCTTGAATTTATGTATTTCCTTTACTCCTCACAAAATTTATATTAGAAAAATGTATTGGCCCAGTTTGAAAGTCAAATAAACGACATTTTAAAAAGTCAAAATTTTAATTTAATCAAATTTAACAAGAAGGAGGGCCAGGATTTGAACTTATGACTTTCTGAAGCCAAAGGCCATGCTGTTTCCATTATGTACACCACATCTAAGATAGTGCTGCCTCACTGTCTAATAATTCTTTTCTTATATACTCAGGTATACCAGGAAGATGACTGAGTTGACAGTTTTATTGCATGTGTGTACATTAACATCAACCAATACTTATTATTTAGTCCCATGAAGTCAATGAGTGTTTTGCAAATAGATGGACTACAGATTCAGAAAAATCAATGAATATTTGACTAAGCAAGTGAATTATGAAGAGTAAAGTCATTATATGTGCTTTTTCTTGGAAGTAAAGGAAAAGCTATAATGTTAATAAAACAGATGCAATGCTAATAACTTAGAGCCCACCCACCCCAAAGTAGAAATCAATCTGACTCTAAGATTCATTTCTCTTTCCATAAACTTATTTCCCAACAGAGTTTCTTAATTTTGATGTTGAAAATACAGAATTTTGTCATTGCTCTTACTTTCAGATTCAAGGCCAGATTACTTCCTAATCTCTTCTCATTTGTTATTCACTTTCATATAAGGCTCATTTTACTTTGTTTTCACATCCTTCATATTCTTACACGCTCTCTTGGACTGGTCTCACTGTTTGGAAGATCTTCCATTGATCTTATTTTTTCTTCCTCCTGTCAATCAAATCTTAACTGCTTTTACCTTCGAGGAACTCTAGTTCTCATTTTGCCCAAAGCTTTCTCAATTAACTAGATATAAAATATCTTTCAATGGAAATCATCTACCCTCTATAGCTAAAAGCTTTACCAGTGGTAAAATGTATCCCTCAGTATATAATAATAATTTCAACAGTTGGATCATACTTTTCATTGAACTACTTTTTCTTAGAGTAGAAATGCTATTGTAGAAAAATTATAAATATCAAAATATACAAGGACTAAAAAGTAATTGTTTATGCCAACACCCTGAGAAAAGTATTGTTAACTTTTTGTTTTAATTCTTTCTATTCTTTTTTAAAGCACATTTACTTGTGTTATAATTTAAACTCTCCCTGACTTACTATATTTTCACCCTGCCTTATTTCTCCTAAAACTTTAAGAATTGAATTCTTTAAGACCCTTCAAGAACTGGATTCACCCAGTTCCCTGGATTCACAGGAGTCAAGTAGTCAGTAGGAAGGCTGACCATGAAGACATCTAGTGAAGCACTGACTCATAGAAGTCTAGAACTAATTCTTTTTTCTGAGTTTCCAAAGATATTACTCCAAAATAGCCTGATGTGCAACTCCTGGGTAATTCTCTTTGCCTCCATCTTGCATTAATTTCCTATTAATTAAAACCACTTTTTCATTTCATAGAAGCTAGAAAAGTATACTATATTAGATTACATAAGACATGGCATTAAAAAATAATACATGTTTTCTTGATTTCTAAATTAAATTATGGATTTAAAGAACCTTTTGTGTTCATATATTACTACAAATACCCTATGTGGGTTTTCTCGCCTTTGTCAGTGCTGTGCTGTGCTTAGTCATATCCAAATCTTTGTGACCACTTTGACTGGAGACTGCCAGGCTCCTCTGTCCATGGGGATTTTCCAGGCAAGAATATTGCTATCCCTCCTCCAGGGGATCTTCCGAACCCAGGGATCGAACCCAGGTCTCCTGCACTGCAGACAGATTCTTTACCATCCGAGCCACCAGGGCAACCCATGAATACTGGCATGGGTAGCCTATCCCTTCTCTAGGGCATGTTTCTGACCCAGGGGTCTCCTGCATTGCATGTGTATTCTTTACCAGTTGAGTTATCAGGGAAACCCTCACCTTTGTCAGGGCACAACTTAACTGTGTGGAAGGTGAAATTTTCTTGTTCACCCTGCCCTTTTTAGATATCAATCCTTTTTATCCCCCCAGCTTATTTTATTAAGACTTCACCAGTTTTTATCTGGGAAAAAACTTTATACCTTGTCTGAAGCCTTAACTTTTTCCATGTGACTTAACCTGCCCAATTTGGAGGTCATTATTTTTTATCATTTTGCCTACTAAGAAGGACTTTGCTCTTAGATATTTGTTATGCATCTCATTTCTTTCACCTGTTAAGAATAATGTTTGCTTACTTAATCCAGGTTTAGACATTTATCCAGTTTAAATTTGTTTGCTAACCAAACTTTTAAATACACTAACAGTTTCCCCAAAACTGTAAAGTGTGATCTCACAGGAGAAGCAGCTTCATAGTCTTGATGAATACCCCTTTCACAAGGTCTCCCTTACACAGAGTGTATCCCCAGCGCTGGACACATGGCCATCACTAGCTACTTGTAAATGAATAAATCATATCTTTCAAAACATCAAAACCTGTTCTCTAAACAAACAGGACTACTGACTGACAAGGGCTAAAATTTTCATAACTTGGATAAGATGCAACACCTGTGGTGGATTCATGTCAATGTATGGCAAAACCAATACAGTATTGTAAAGTAAAATAAAGTAAAAATTAAAATTAAAAAAAATTTAATGGAAAGAAAAAAAAACAAACCTTTCTTTCTACAAAAATGTTTCCTTAAATGCTATGAACCTCTTGCCTCTGAGAATCACATCTCTCAAACATTTGTTGGTTTTTTTTTTTGGTACCACTTAAAAGAGACTATCCAAGTTAACCCCTGAGTCTAGAACTATTGGAAAACTGCTAAGTATACTCATGCATCTGTAGCATAGATTTTACAGATAAAGATAAAGGAGCTAAAGTGTCAGCACCATTGAGGATGAGTCTGAGAACTGAACAGCTGTGAATGTTGAGGTTCTCCAGGCAAAGAAGACTCAAGAGGACAATCTGAGTTGTCAGGACAATCAAAAAACCACAATATTTTAAACTGCAGACTCTCCGCATCAGGGCAGATACGGCCAGCTAGAGATTTGTGTTTTATTGAAGTCTAAACTAATTCCTCTTGTTTTTTGCTCCTGAATTGTCCATTTGCTCTGGGAGCCTCAGTGGTTAAAGGGGAGAGAAACAAATTAAGTCAAAACTGCAAAGACTTGCTAAAACTACACAAGGTGTGTCTAGCTCTCTTATTGTTACCTGATACGTTGGGAGAAAAGAAAAATTGTGGGAATTCCGTGCTGACTTCATAATAACTCACAGCTGATTAAGTCAATCTTTGAAACAGGCAGTGAAAGCACAGAGCAAACAAAAGTTAAAATGTGAGAGTATAAACCAATCACTGTTTTGCTTTTTGGAAATTGTGTTGGCACCAGGATGAGAAGTAGATGGAAAAAAAAAAAATCCAAGAAAAACAACGACATCTCTCCCTAAGCCAGTAAGCTTACTGATTAATGAAAAGCCAGACTTTGCTGTTAGGATCTGATGCAAAGTGATTATGAGCATATTCCTCCATAACGGCTGCCACTTAAAAGTTCCAAGGAGGAACTCAAATATGTGCCTAGAGAAAGAAGGAAATAGAAACATTTATAACCACCCAACATACACAAAAACACCCTCATCTAATCCCTGAGTATAAAACTTTACTCATGTAGTTGTATATCGGGAGATCTCAGGTATAAAACTCTGTGTCCGATAAATATATAATGACTTAGTGGACTAGTGGCTGTACCAGACTTGGTTATTTTTGCTTTGGCAGCCAACGATATAGGATCATAGGGAATCCATATCTCTAAAGCCAGAGAATAGCTCCCATTCATTTGTGGCGTCATTAGCAATACCGTGATACTGCTGCTGCTGCTGCTGCTGCTGCTGCTGCTGCTGCTGCTGCTGCTGCTGCTGCTGCTGCTGCTGCTGCTAAGTTACTTCAGTCGTGTCTGACTCTATGCGACCCCATAGACAGCAGCCCACCAGGTTCCCCCATCCCTGGGATTCTCTAGGCAAGAATACTGAAGTGGGTTGCCCTTTCCTTCTCCAATGCATGAAAGTGAAAAGTCAACGTGAAGTCGCTCAGTCGTGCCCAACTCTTAGCGACCCCATGGACTGCATCCTACCAGGCTCCTCTGTCTATGGGATTTTCCAGGCAAGAGTACTAGAGTGGGGTGCCATTGCCTTCTCCATCGTGATACTCCTTAAGGACAAAACACATAAGTGTTCTTCTGTCACTTACAATTATGTCAAGGAAAAAAAGCAAAATGAACTTGCAAAGTCACGCACCAGCTCAATTTTGGAAGGAAAAAAATAAATCTTCCTTTGAAGGAAATGAAATCAATCCCCAGTTCAAATTAAATTTGAACTATTCTGTGAAGCTCCAATACACAGCTCCAATAACAATCAGTACTTACAGACTTAAGGTGCAGGCAAGTAATGTTTCATTTAAAAGAAATTGAATGAGGATTACTGACATAGAAAGTTTTGATGCTATTTTGTCATTAGTTAAAGTTAAATCATGCTATTATTGGCTCAGTCGTGAACATCTCAATCCTCACCTTTTTTTTTTTCTTTTTCATTTCAAATGCACTAGAAACCCTTTGTATAGTTGGATTTGTGTCTTCATCTTATTAAAACCCTGCTATGCAGATGTATCAGAAGTGTAGACTGAAGACTTCTGTCTCATACAAAATTTAGCTTAAATTCTACCGGCATGAAATACTTTGTTATACACAAACCTTCTGTTTTGTTTGCTGACATTCTTCTTAGTTGGCTCTCATGGTGATTCATTATCTTGTGATATAGATTTCCAAGTATCATCTTTGTATTGATTTTTATATCTTTAATAACCACTCCACAGAAGATGGCTCCACTGGTGTCATTGATCGCATCAAAAATTCAAGGCTTACAGAAATACTAGAGGGCTAATTGGTAGGAGAACTTTTCAGACTTAATCTTAATGCAGTCTTAATCTGCTTTAAACCTGCCTGAAGGTATCCTCTTGGAGTCTACGAGGGAAAGTTTAGTGCTTCATTGAAAAACACCTGGTGAGAGCATGCAACAACATTGCAATTAATGGACTACAAACTCGAAAATGCTGTTTAACAAACATTCAGAAATTATGAACAATCCTTTCATCTGGAGCCTCCATCTCTAGGAAGCTTCTTGCTTTCCCTTTCTATCACCTCTGGCCCCACCAGAGCCAGATTTGCTTAATACTTTAGAACCAAACCTATGGTGTAGGGGTAAGGCCTCATAATTCTAAAGCATGTACCACCCTGGGACTTGAAGATGTCCCAATTTAACAATAGAATTCTTCTGCAGAAACTCAGAGCAAACATCCTGTTTGTATAAATAACATTAAACTACAAATTTCTGACTGCTGGTGTAGGGCTAGCAAGTCTGGAGGACCAGTACATGATCACATATACCACACTGTAACTTCCTTCCTCCTAGAACCTCATTCGTGGAACATCCAGATCTGTTTTAAGTAATCAGAAACCTAACCGAAAGGGAGAAGTAGGTGCTTACTCCAAAGCTTAAGAGTCATTTAATTATAAAGTGGAAACCTGGACTTATTGCATCTTTTCCCAAAACTTTTTATCCATCAGCTCTGTGCCAGTCACTGTATCAAAGCACAGATGAATATAACTTGGTATCTTCCCTAGAAAACCTTATTTTCAGAAACCTATGCATGGAAGGTGGGAAGTAGATAACTAACTAGAAGGCAGGATGTACAAGGATGTGGGCTTTGTTTTTCAGTTTGTTTTCATTTTTTGGATACAGCATCCAGTATTCTAGTTCCCTGACCCAGGACTGAACCTGTGCCCCCTGCAGTGGAAGCAGAGTATGAACCACTGTGTTGCCAAGGAAGTCTCAGGATATAGGCTTTGGAATAGGCCAAATCTGAATTCTATTCTACCTCCAACACCGTGCTCTGTGATACTTGGTAGATTGCTACCTCCCTGAAAAATGGCAGCAGTTAAAAGTTTTTTCCTCATAGTCATATTATGTGACAGGGCATGCAATGCTGAGTATCGGGCATGTTACTCATGCACCCATACATTCATTATAAAATGTGTGTTACCTATTAGAAGCTGATGTAGGAGGAAGCCATGTATCTTTTTCCCCTCCCTGTAAAATTTGAAAAATTCATTTAAGAGAATGTGGACAAGATAGAACAATTTTTTAAAAAATTTTGTAGCCTATCTACAAACTTTTTCAGACAAGTGGTTAAGCATATGTTAGCTCAGCATTATAGATGTAGCATCAAACACTAAAAGGAATTTTGAATTTTTAAGACACTTGGAATTAAAATGAAGACATTAGAAAGATTGGAAAGACAAAGAGATGAATCAAGGATGAATGCCATAGAGAGATTTTATAAAGGTCATGGTTAGTATTTTGATGTTTATCCTCTAGGGACTTGAATCTAGATTCAAATAATATTAAAATTACCAGAAATTAGAGCTGAAAATATCAAAGTTTCTCATTTAAAAATTGAGATATAATAATCTCATAAATAAAGCAACAAATATGTAAGGGTCTAAGCAATTAAGTATCAATTCACAGTTAGAGTTTATTGCTGAGATTATCTTCAAAGTGTTGCATTTATAATATGTGTGGATTTAAAGTATTTTACCTAGAATATGTGAAGAATATTCTAGAATAATTTACCTAGAATGCTAAGTCAACTGGGCCTTAGGAAGCATCACTATGAACAAAGCTAGTGGAGGTGATGGAATTCCAGTTGAGCTATTTCAAATCTTGAAAGATGATGCTGTGAAAGTGCTGCACTCAATATGCCAGCACATTTGTAAAACTCAGCAGTGGCCACAGGACTGGAAAAGGTCAGTTTTCATTCCAATCTCAAAGAAAGGCAATGCCAAAGAATGCTCAAACTACTGCACAATTGCACTCATCTCACATGCTAGTAAAGTAATGCTCAAAATTCTCCAAGCCAGGCTTCAGCAATACGTGAACCAAAGGCAGAGGAATCAGAAATCAAATTGCCAACATCTGTTGGATTATCGAAAAAGCAAGAGAGTTTCAGAAAAACATCTACTTCTGCTTTATTGACTATGCCGAACCCTTTGACTGTGTGGACCACTACAAACTGTGGAAAAATCTTAAAGAGTTGGAAATACCAGACCACCTGACTTGCCTCTTGAGAAATCTGTATGCAGGTCAAGAAGCAACAGTTAGAACTGGACATGGAACAACAGCCTGGTTCCAAATCAGGAAAGGAGTACATCAAGGCTGTATATTGTCACCCTGCTTATTTAACTTATATGCACAGTACATCATGAGAAACGCTGGGCTGGAAGAAGCACAAGCTGGAATCAAGATTGCCGGGAGAAATATCAATAACCTCAGATATGCAGATGACAGTACTCTTATGGCAGAAAGCAAAGAAGGACTAAAGAGCCTCTTGATGAAAGCAATGGCAACCCACTCCAGTACTCTTGCCTGGAAAATCCCATGGACAGAGGAGCCTGGTAGGCTGCAGTCCATGGGGTCACGAAGAGTCGGACACGACTGAGCAACTTCACTTTGACTTTTCACTTTCATGCATTGGAGAAGGAAATGGCAACCCACTACAGTGTTCTTGCCTGGAGAATCCCAGGGATGGTGGAGCCTGGTGGGCTGCCATCTATGGGGTCGCACAGAGTCGGACGCGACTGAAGCAACTGAGCAGCAGCAGCAGCAGCAGCTTGATGAAAGTGAAAGAGAATGATAAAGTTGGGTTAAAACTCAACATTCAGAAAACTAAGATCATGGCATCTGGTCCCATCACTTCATGGCAAATAGAGGGGGAAACTGTGGAAACAATGATAGACTTTATTTTGGGGGGCTCCAAAATCACTGCAGATGGTGACTGCAGACATGAAATTAAAAGACACTTACTCCTTGGGAGAAAAGTTATGACCTAGACAGCATATTAAAATCAGAGACATTACTTTGCAAACAAAGGTCTGTCTAGTCAATGCTACGGTTTTTTCCAGTAGTCATGTATGAATATGAGAGTTGGACTATAAAGAAAGCTGAGTGCCAAAGAATTGATGCTTTAGAACTGCTGTGTTGGAGAAGACTCTTGAGACTCCCTTGGATTTCAAGGAGATCCAACCAGTCCATCCTAAAGGAGATCAGTCCTGAATATTCACTGGAAGGACTGATGCTGAAGCTGAAACTCCAATACTTTGGCCACCTGATGTGAACAACTGTCTCATTTGGAAAGACCCTCATACTGAGAAAGGTTGAAGGCAGGAGGAGAAGGGGATGACAGAGGATTAGGTGGTTGGATGACATCACTAACTCAATGGACATGAGTTTGAGTCAACTCCAGGAGTTGGTGATGGACAGGGAGGCCTGGTGTGCTGCGGTCCATGGGGTCACAAAGAGTCGGACACGACTGAGCAACTGAACTTAACTGAACCTAGAATGTGATATTTAAATAAATGGCAAATGCTTATATTATACAAATTATTTTTTCTATTCTAGTCATTATTCTTGCTGCATATTTAGTTGCTTCACATAATTTAGTCATCTATCTGGCCCATAATTACCCAATTATTGATGAAATTCAGTTTGTGCTTTTATTGCATCCTCTTTCCAGAACTGGTTACAGCTTTCAACCAAGAGAGCAAAGCATTTTCAAGTGGCTTCATCCAAGATGTTTTTATTCCATTGCCCTATATCTGCCTTATGAGTTGTCTTCCCACTAAATATCTGATTTTACATTTTCTCAAAGAACCCACTATCCCACTTTCTGGCCTCTTCCTTTTGCCTTTTATTTTCTTTCTCCTTTGTTTCCTTCTTACTCTTTCTTTCTTTGCTATCTTTGGCCTTTTTTCTAAGTTTCTACGGCTTTTTCTCTATTTCACTTCCATGTCTCTTCTCTTTTCCTGTCTTCCTCTTTCCCTAATTATGTTATTACCTAAACTAAAATATAATGCACAGAATTTGTAAGTCTAATTCAAATCTTATATACCCTTTGGATATTTAAATAGCAATGCAAGGAGTCCCCCAATATAGTGCTAAATTCATTTTCCATCTGTTATAAGAAAGCATTATGACATGAAAAGTAGCAAAAATCCTACAAAATTAAGAAGCCACATATACAGTAAGGATAGTTTTCCAAGTGTTAAGACTTTTTTTTTCCTTAAGCTTTAACTTTCTTTCTTTTTTTTTTTTTCCTGCCATCCAACTGGAATTTCCCTGATTGAGGGCAAAAGGAGAAGAGGGTGACAGAGGATGAGAGTTGGATGACATCACTGACTCAATCGACATGAGTCTGAGCAAACTCCAGGAGATCGTGAAGGACAGGGAAACCTGGAGTACTGCAGTTCATGGTGTTGAAAGAGTCAGACATGAGACAGCAACTGAACAACAATAATATCTAACAGAAATTATTAAAGGTCTCTGTAGTCATCAATATAGAAAAAATAATTTTAATCAACAGTCAGATAGAATGGAACATGAACATTAACTCCATTTTCTATTTTTAAAATGTTAAAATAATACTGAAAAAAAAATAGATCTCTACCCTTGATACACTGGAAGAAAAGTTAAACATTCAGTAGCAAGCAGCTATTGTTTATGAAAATGTTTCATTTTAAAAATAGTATTATCTATTCTTTCAGGGAATTAAGTTTTAACTTACTAACATAACATATATGATAACTGACCAGTAACCAAAGGATTTTAGTAAAATTCCACTAAAAAATATATTTTAATGTTGTCCTCTCTAAATTTCTCTTTAATTATTATAAAAAGTTACAAATATCTGCAAAAGTGAAAGTTAAAAATATTTCCAGCCAAATTAATTTTTTAATAATAAGTTAATGTATAAAATGGCCCAGAAATAAAATATGGAAGTTTTGACATTTTCAGTGTATTTCATCTCAGGGCTTTCTCTGATCACAGCTCGCTTGGTATATTGTCCAAATGGCGGCCCCCATCATTCCACAGTAGGACTCATCTTTGCAATTACTGGTCTCATTCTCGAAGCAAATCACACAGGCCTTTTAATTTGCCACTACAAAATTTCAGTTCAGTTCATTTCAGTCGCTCAGTCATGTCCGACTCTTTGCGACCCCATGAATCCCAGCATGCCAGGCCTCCCTGTCCATCACCAACTCCCGGAGTTCACTCAAACTCACGTCCATCGAGCCGGTGATACCATCCAGGCATCTCATTCTCTGTCGTCCCCTTCTCCTCCTTCCCACAATTCCTCCCAGCATCAGAGTCTTTTCCAATGAGTCAACTCTTCGCGTTAGATGGCCAAAGTACTGGAGTTTCAGCGTTAGCATCATTCCTTCCAAAGAACACCCAGGGCTTATCTCCTTTAGAATGGACCGGTTGGATCTCCTTGCAATCCAAGGGACTCTCAAGAGTCTTCTCCAACACTGCAGTTCAAAAGCATCAATTCTTCAGTGCTCAGCTTTCTTCACAAAATTTATGTAACTTCAAATGAAAAATTGAAGCCTAATGGATAAGACTGGCACCCTAACTTTCAGTCAAGTAATGAGTCACTGCCATGCTTTAAGCAGCTATGATGCTTTTACTGGTATTATCTTGAATTCTTACAAAAGACCCATTATAAGAAAATAATAATATCAGATGAGTAAGCCAATGTTGCCTAAATGCACTAAGTTAATAATTATTCAACACAGACTTTCTGTTCTGTTTGGCAAATAGCACCATTCTGTGAAATAAGTTTCCCAGTGGTTAGTAGATGTTTTTGTTTCACATTGTTTTATTTATTGTACTAAGAACATTTAATAACATGAGATCTAACTTAAAAATGTTTATAAGTGTACAATTCTATATAGCCAATTATAGGCACAGTGTTCCACAGTAGATTTCTAGAACTTCCTCATCTTGCATAAATGAAACAGCAGAATTGTACATTTAACATGTCTCCCCCCCACAGATTGGATATGCTTCTGGGGATTTGAAGAGTTGCCCCTTTTACTTTATCCATGACAAGCAAAATGATCAGAAATAGGACTAGAAAATGTTGATATCTTGATTCCTCTCAATTTGCCTCTGAATGTCATGCCTAGCAAGGAGAAAGACATGTCAGGACTGAGACAAGAAACACTTCCGTGGCCACTTCCCAGCAAAACTGCTGGTGTTTTCTCCGCTTTAGGACCATCTATCTTGTAATGTCTCAGTTTCACATCCAGTTCGAAAGGGAAACAGCAGTACTTATGCAGATGTGTGAAAGCATATGGTCAGGATTTAGATGAGTGAATACTTGCACCTGGAAATCAAATATCAGCACTGCAGACCCCTCCTGCTTGCCCAGGGCAGCATCCACCTCACCGGACATTGAGGGGGCTGCCAGATCAAACACAATCCAGATGTCTCCTCTGCCTCCTCCTCTTCCCATACAACCTTCCATTGTTTTCTTTGTCCTTTGGGAATATTTTTGAGTATTTAAAGGAGCCCTGAAAATCGAACAAAACATGTTTTTAAAGCAGAATAAACACAACACGCATTGAGCAGTTAAAGCTTTTTTGAAAAATTAACTTGTTTCAAACTTTTAAAAAGTTCGATTTTTGTTATCTTTTTCAAAAACATATGAAATTTTTGTCATAATCCTTGGTCAGAGGTTTAGAAGAGTGTCCCTCTTAATTTCCAGATAGGCCAAGACAATTTTTGAAATAGTACTGTCTAGATGTCAGAGTGTCAATAATGTCCCCAACACCTGCCGTGATTCTGACTTTTACATAGTGCTAACTGCTCATTTATTTCCACTTATTGCATTTTACAGTGAAATCTAGTGTTTTGCTTAGAGGGGTACCTCACTAGTAAAGAATCCTGTTTTATCTTTTCAAAACATTTTTTTTTAAGGTTTGTCATGTAACTTCTTTGTACTTTAATATCTATATGTATACTTCAGAGAGATGAAAAGATAAAATGTTGTAAATGTGTTGAGAACTTCTGATCACACTGAAACAGTAATTAATCTTTCAAATTTCCCATATACAGATAGACTTCATAAAACAGGCCAAAACAAGGTTAGGGGAGAGATCTGCCCAGGAATGAAAGAATGAAATAAAATTTAAAAGTAGTGTGTAATATGAGTTCCTTAAAGCAGAAATGAATAGTTGGTAGCCCTACAAAAAAAGAAAAGAAAGAGGAAAAAAGGGAGACAGGGGGAAGGAGAGAGAAGAAAAATAGGGCAGGAAGGAGGAAAGGAAAGAAAGAAGGAGGGAAGGAAAGAAGGAAAAGTTAGCCTAATTATCTATGGTTGCCCTTCACAGTATGTTGACAAAATGCCCACTTGGAAGCAAACTTAAAGTAAAAAGAGATGGAGGCTTCTGGTGATTAATTTTTTTCCTATGTGATCTACATATGGGGCATTTGACTTAAAGTTATCAGGTAGTCTGTCTAATTTTCACTCAATTATGTGTTATAAATGGAGAAGGAAATGGCACCCCACTCCAGTATACTTGCCTGGAAAATCCCATGGACAGAGGAGACTGGTAGGCTGCAGTCCATGGGGTCATGAAGAGTCCGACACGACTGAGCGACTTCACTTTCATTTTTCACTCTCATGCATTGGGGAAGGAAATGGCAACCCCCTCCAATATTCTCGCCTGGAGAATCCCAGGGACAGAGGAGCCTGATGGGCTGCTGTCTATGGGGTTGCACAGGATCAGACACGACTGAAGCTACTTAGCAGCAGCAGCAGCAGCATCTGTTATCAGAAATGGAACTTGCTTATATTAGCACCTTCCTCCTGTATTACTGACTGTTTAAATATTTGACTTTTATGACTTTCTGGTTAGTCCAGATCTAAGAAAGCTTTCCATATTTTTTTTTTAAAAAGCAGGCTGTTGTATTTATTTTGTGGAAAATCATTTATCAGTGGGAGGGTAAAGAAAATTAACATAGAAAAATACTACAAGTTGTACAAACATTATCTAAAAAAAATCTATGTAATTATTGTTTTAAAATGTGTGTGTAGCAGAGGAGAGTTGGTGTCAGGCAGACATGACTGAATCTCACTCCCTTCATTATTAGCTACACTCTTCTTCTCTCTGTAATCATTTATGTGGCATTTAAATCAAGCAGGAGAACTTAGACAAACGCTGTGGTACTTGGTCAGCTTTTGTTACATGTAATTTCTCCTTACTATTTTTTTTCTCTTTAAAATATTTCTACTATTTGTTGTAAGTGATGGTTCCCCAAACTGAAAATTTTTGTTACAAAGTTGTTCCAAAGGCAGCCCTGGAAATCCAAACCTGCAGCTGCTGTCTGATTTCAAACTGAAGAGACACTCTGCTCTGTTCTCCCTCCCCCTCTGATTGAACTCGAAAGGTGTTGGGGACAACTGAGTCTTGTTTTTATTTGTCATGGTTTCCCTTTTTTGTGAGATAGTCACCTACATTTGTCAGTGAAATATACAGACAGTAAACAAGCCAGAAATGCAATAATCTCCTGTCCAGTCTGTCCTGAGCTACTTAATTCATGACGTAGTGCTGAGACTGAATCAGAAGACTGATGTGTGGGAAAACAGTTTAAATTCTTTACAGGAAAGTATTCTCAGTGTCATTATTTATTATTCATAAGAATGAAAATATCACCACTGTGTTTATTAAAGAAAGTTGTAAGAAAGATAGCTTTAAGCCTGTTTCTCAAATTTGTCTGAATAATGTGGCAGAGAGGAAAAAGTTTCTTTTGCCCTCTTTCCTTTCCCTTCCTTTTTTTTTTTTCCCCAAAGCAAACCAAAATAAGCCCTATTAATGTTCCTATATCTGAAGGAAAAGAATTGTTCATGCACACACTCGTATTAGTAGTACGCCCCATTAGGAAATCTTGAAATGATTGATATTTAAAGTGTTATCATCTCAGGTGGATTCTCCCATCCAGGACAGATTTACAACAGTTGCATTTTTTCCTTCTTTCTCTCTTTTTTCTTTTCTTTTTTTTCCTGCACACAAAGACAAAATGTAAACCCAGAAGAATTCTGTTAGCTACTTTTTTTTTTTCTATTCAGTGCCTTCCTCTTCGCCTTCCTACCTCTCCTCATTATGCAGCTCCAATCTGTACACACACTCCATTCTTCCCTACCCACCCCCCGTCTCTAGTAGTGTGAAAATAGAAAAGCATCTGAGTATCTGGGCAGCCTATCAGTTTGCTAAGGTTCATTTTAGCTAATCCAGACATCCCGCACAGCAGGGGGAAAACTGCTGTATCTAGTGAAACAAGAGCATGAATAATTAAAACTCTGTTATTAATGAACTTCCAGTCGTTATGTAAATGAAACTGATTTCAAGTCTAATTTGTCAGCCTGAATTCTTTTTCTGTTCTCCCTTTGTCTAGGACAAGAACTCATCATAATGGACTTGATAATAAAACACTAGTAGACATGCTGCGTGCAGTGCCCATCTGAGTTAGAGCTTTTAGTGTGGTTAATTGATACAGTTACTCCAGAACAAGTCTATAAGGCATTTTGTATGGCTCTAAGTTTTAAAAGCCACTCTTTTCCCCTTTGACAGGGCTGCCTATTCTTCGCACATATCTCATTATCATTTACCTTTACATGAGGGGTGGCATATAATTACTGCCTAGTAAATAGTTTCTTTTGCAATATCCATGATGTTCAAAGACAGCAGAGTTCAAAAAGGTCCAAGAGAAGGGAAGTCTGTAGTCTTCTAAGAATGACAAATAGCCACTGGAGAGAGAAAAGAAAAGAAGAGAGAAAGGAATACTTGACAAAGCGCAAGACCACTAAGTACTGGTCGCCCACTGTTCTACAATCAAGTGTCACTCATGCGATTGCTGGCATTGTCCAATTGATACACTGATGTCTGTGGTCACATATTTCAGCTACATTGTTTAGATCCACTGTATTGTTTGTGAAATCCTTCACTATTAAGGTGACAGCTTCAAATACTACAATCTGATTTCCTGGAGTTACAAATATTTTACACAACATAAAAGCAATAATTCTTTCAACAGAAAGCTTTTCGGCCGTGTCAACTTTACTGAGCTGAGATCTTTAGATCTGAATTTTGAAAAAGTCTCTTATTTTTAGAGAAATGTATACATTAGATATCAGAAGTTAATATTTTAGATATTTGGCACATGATTTTATTTGCATAAGACATAACAAAAATGGACTCTTTTTTATTTATCTGTTACATTAAAATGATTGTGCTCCATTTTTAGGAGGAAAAAAATGTTTTGCATTTGGAAAACGATTAAATCTTCTAAGGTGCATATGCTAATAACGTGATTCTTTCTAGTCTAGTAGATTTTTAATGGAGGTATAGTTCACAACAATATTAAGTACTAGAAAATAATTGCTAGTTCCCCCAAGTATGGGTGTACTAGTTATTAGAAGGTTCTAGATTTCTCTATCAGCATCTGCAGTTCCTTTGTATACTGAAACTAGAGAAGGGTTGTAGGCATCCTTTAGCTCTGCTGTCTTTTGTTATTTTGTAATGTTGCTTTATTTATAGTACCAAAGAATAAATAGCATTCTAATCACTTTTGTCCAAATAAAGCAAAATGGATATCTCAGCATTCATATGAATGATATAATCAATATTTCAGATCAGTCATTATAGACTCCTAACACATTTTCAGTCACTTAAAATGTGCCAGACACTGGGATAAGAAATAGAAATAAAAATTTGAAATGAAGCAATCATTTTCAAGAAAGAGGTTAATAAATGTCGGTTAACCAATATTTATGACTAGATATGAAAAGGTACTATATATATATAAGGCCTCTTGAGAGTCCCTTGGACTGCAAGGAGATCAAACCAGTCAATACTAAAGGAAATCAACCCTGAATATTGGTTGGAAGGACTGATGCTAAAGTTAAAGCTCCATTACTTTGGCCACCTGATGCTAAAAGCTGATTCATTGGAAGAGACCCTGAAGCTAGGAAAGATTGAAGGCAAAAGAAAAGGGTGGCAGAGTATGAGACATTTAGAGAGATAGCATCACTGACTCAACAGACATGAACTTGAACAAACTCTGGGAGATAGCAGAGGACAGGGAAGCCTGGTAGGCTGCAGTCCATGGGGTTGCAAAGAGTCGGACACAACTGAGTGACTTCTTTCTATATATATATATATGTATGTATATATATATATATATATGAATACAAAGTATACAAAAATGTGTAAAATGTCAGAGAAGCATTCAGAAATAATTTTCAGGAAGCCAAGAGACACAATGCTTCAGAGAATACCATCTTACTTCATGTAATGGCAAATTGTTACCTAGACCAACCCACTATCAGCGTTGTCAGGGCAAGGGTCTGGTTTTAATGATTCATTTTCTCCTGGATCCACTATGTAACAACCCATGCCTCAATTTCCAAAGCAGAAAAAGGCATACTGTTATTCCAAAACGTGTTTGCTTTTCATGATGGCAAAGTATAAGTTGAAGATGTAGGTTAAATAAATTTAGTTCCCTGCAGTTTCATAAGGAGGTGACCGGACCCATGGCATCACAGCAGGGCCAGCACAACAATGTATGATGGTGCCCAGCTTGACCCTGGTAAGGGACTGTCCCATAAGTATCTGTCAGGCATGTCTTGAGGAAGTTTCATCTCCATTGTGTCCTTGCAAATCTTTGCTAAAATTACACTGGTCTCTCTGTCTCTCAAACTTGATAAACCTTGAATTCTTTTAAACCAATCTAAACCTAATAACTATTTACACTTAAAGACAAAAGCAATCCAGCAAGATATGAGATGACATATAATGTATATCACACCGTACACCTTGTCTCCCTATCTCCCTGCTTTCTGTAGATAATATAGCTCATGGGGCTAGCAATTCTGTTCATTCTAATTCCTAGGCAACTCCAGAAGAAGTCATAAAAATACTTAATCTGAAATTAAAGTCAATTAAACTACATTACTTCTTTGGAAAGTTAAAAGGAAAACACACATAAGTAATAGAAATCAATTATTGTATATTCCCAGGCCTGTTCTTATAAGCTGGAGAGGTAATCAATCACTCTAGAGATTTCTACAAGGTAATTACTGTTTATTCTTTAATGATAGTACCGTCTTCCTCTTTTCTCCTTCACATCAGCCCCTTGAAGCTGCCACCTCACAGAAAGCAAATAAGCAGCAGTTTGAAAAAAAAAAAAAAAAGACTGGAAGAAAGTTATTGGTGTTCTGCATAACACCAGTTTGGTGGCCCTCAAACTGCTGAACTGCATCTTTTTCTGTGACCTGAGGCTACAATACTTTATGGTCCATGCTGTATATACACATCATAGCTGATTTTCAGTAATAAATGTGGCCATGGCTTTGGGAGGGGGCACTGCAGCTCAGGGAGAATTAATGGGAAATATCTTTCTTGTGGACATTTAGTCATTTAAAAGAACAAAGTTTAAAAATAATAAGCAGCTGAAAAAGAACATGGACCAATTAAGAATTTAAAACAACTAGCATACAACCAAGTTTCCTTCTGCTCTTTAGAAAGAAGGGAAGAAAGTAGTAAAAATAAATACTACTATTACCAAGAGCCAAAAACATTAACCAAGACATTTCACAGCACTTCAGTCAGAGCTCAGCTAATGCATATATGTCACCTTAGCTGGTTTTAGCTGACTTTGAAATTAAAGTTCCAAACCCTGCATGCCGAGAAAGCTGGACTTGAGCAAAATGGACTTAATAAACTTCATTGTGTGTTGAGATCCCTAGTGAGATTTCCTGCCTATCCATGACCAATCGGTATTATTTTTTCAGTGACTGGTACTTTTGTGAGCAAGATTGGGGTTTCTGGGAGTGATTAGCACTTTTCACCATTGATTGACAGGTTCAAACAGAAATGAGACAATAGGAGGAGTCATTAGGAATTCAAATGTAAGGTTAGTGTTTGCAGGCTTTGCCACTGATTTTAATGGAGAGGAACTATATATAAGGAAGGGAATTAATGTTTAAAATGATAAATTATGAAGTAAAATTAATCTTTCCAACTTGAGCATTTTTTCAGAATTTAAATTAATAAAAAATAATAGAATGAAATAGCAATAGTTCATATCTTTCCTAGAAATTTCTCAAATTGGTCATGGATACATTTGGTTCTTTGCTTCAGATATTTAAGACCCAAACATTTAAAGTCCTAGAGAAATCCTTGGTAGTAAAGATTTAGATTTGATTTTCTCATATGTTAAAAATCTTGAAAAAAAAGAGATGTGTTGTTTTTCTAAGGAAAGAAATATGATGAAGCTCTCCATTAAATCTAAAGAAGATTCCTTAGGGAAATAATTATGGTGAGTGATTCTAGCATTGACCAGTAATTGATAATTGGCCGCAAATAATTAGGGTAGAATATCTTTACTGGAGTAAATTATGCTAATAGTTCATCCTTGTCCCTAGGTGCTGAAGTTGGTTTCTTATAAGTAATTTTGTTTTAAATTCACATTATAAATTTAGAGTATTATACTTGAAAATTTAATCTTGTTTGGCATCAAAGTTAAAGCAGATAATACAGAATTAAACAAGCCTAATCAAAGAAGAACAATAAAATGCATGCCATGATTTGTCATGATATTTTAATAAGAGTTGATTTCTTGTGGGAAAATAAGCTTTTTGTGACAACAATGCACACAAACTGTGTTTTTTAAACAAGCAAATTCAAAGCAGAGCAAAATGTGTGATTGAAATCACCTCACACACTTGAATAGAAGCATTTTCTATACCTCATAAGTTGTTAATATTTAAAGGATGATAGCATAATCCAATACCCTGTGCACAAAATAATCACCACGTCAGATTTTTATGCATATCCTGTGTCTAACTCAACTTTCAAGCTGTATTTTTTTAATATGCTATGACTAATTTATGCCAAGTTTTCATCAACCTAGCATTTTTCATTTTTTCAATTGACATACAAAGTTCTGTAATTTGTGTGCTCAGTATGTTAATATACTGAGATAGTAAGGGAAAATCCAATGTATCACTATAACAAAAATAAACTGTCAGGGAGCCTCCATGGAAGTCAGAGGTCAAGAAGACAAGTGCAATCCAGTGAGGAGATAGTGTGAGGATTTGTGTGGGTCATTAATAATCCACGCTTGCATATCATGAGACAATTTCTGTCCTTCTTTTTTGACCAATTGACCCACCATCTGCTCCTCAATTTCCCTCCAAATTTTTAAGACATGCTCTATGAGTGAGTCTCACACTTTACAGCAAATTGGAATCACCTGGGGAAATTTTAAAAAATCTGAGGTTTGGCTCCCACCCTACACATTCTGATTTCTTGGTATAGGGTGCAGCTCAGACATCAAAAGACTGTTCTTAGCTCTTTAGGAGATTCTAATGTGCAACAAAAACTGGGAAACAGGACTGTATATGCTTCTGCCTCCGTTTTCTCTAACTAAATCTGAAAAAACACCAGTGTCTTCTCCTATAAATAGCTGAAAGAAATGTTTCTCTGTCCTGCAGTTGATCTCAGGCACAGGCTCCTTGATTTGCTATCTTTCTCTGAGAAGGATCACATCACCATACGCAGTGCTTCTGCCAAACTCACTTACAGCCTCTCATCCACTCTCGACTTCTTTCTTATTTCCCTTTTATACTCTTTCATCCTCTAAATTACTACAGATCAACTGTTATCCTTCTCAGTTTTTAGCTCTTATTCACTTTCTTATCTTTAGCTATCTTTGGTGTCTCATTGCCAGTTTAAGCATGAAAAAGTTTCCTTTTCAGTGTTACCTATTTCTTTCCCTTTATCCAAAAACCTACAGGCAGCCTCTAGTCCTTTCTTCAATCTTCATCCAAGAGCTAAGTTAAGACTCTTAGCCATTTTTTATCTCATTATAGTGGTCTTTTCTGTTTCAGACTCTAGTTTTCTACTGTGTCTTCCCAATAGACTCATTGCTTTCCTGTGCAAAATGCTACTGTCAGACTTCTGTTCATTTTACCTGTTCATTATGAACATCTCAACAGTATGTTTCTTAAATGTATCCTATCTAATTTACCTCCCTATTAACTTTTCCCAGGGTCTCTTTCAGTCCCCAGCTAACCCCTGAATTATAGGTCTGGATGAGAATCTGCCTTAGGATTGACAGCAGTACTTAATGCTTTTGTACCAAAGGGATGCTATTTGGAGGGTTGTTCCACAACATGGATGACCAGGAGCCTCTCTAGATATCATGGAATTACTATAAGCCTTAGAAGCACATTTGTTCCTTATCCTTATTGGTTTTCTTTTCATCAATTTATTTATTCAGACTCACACATCTAACACTGAGCCAGTATCACCATAGAGCCAGGAAAGAAAATATAGAGCTAATAGTTACAACTATCTATGTTTGTGCTCTATTCTTAAGCAGATTGCAGACTTACTGAAAAATTTTATAAAATAAATAGATGTCCTTTTGCCTTCTACCTCACCGGCCTTTTGCTGCATAAACTGGGATTTGTAAAATCCATCATTATCCCTGTGTCTTTCCACCAGTGCTCCCACCCACCATTTCCCTTCTCATCAGATTCTACAATCAACTGCTCCTTGCTTTCCCTACTCCTTTTCTTGTCTCAATTACCCACTTTCAAGTTCTATATTCTTTTTACCAAGTCACCATCTTGTATTTTCTCAGGTCTGTCTTGTAAATCTACTTCTTTCCATGACACTTTTCTATAATAGCTTTCCAAGTTAAGTCTTTTTTTAAAGGAAAAGAAACAAACCCCACCCCACATTTTTAAAGTCCAATATATACCAGTGAAAGAAAACTAATTTCTTTCTGGATGCATTATATTTCTAAAGTATTTAATAAACATGTATCACATAATTACGTATGTCAAGTTTTGGATGTAGAAATAAAGTCATAATGACATATGAGAAAAATAACTGCTTAAGAATCAGAAAGCAAGATTCAGTTGTAACAAGTTAAAAATGTCACAAAATGAGTTTTAATGAGTTTTAAAATGACTTATTTAAGGACTTCCCTGGTGGTCCAGTGGCTAAGACTCCAAGCTCCCAAGGCAGGAGGCCTGGGTTCAGTCCCTGGGCAGGGAACTAGATCCCACATGCCCCAGCTAAGACCTGGCACAGACAAATAAAAATAATAAATTATTTTAAAAAAATAAAATGACTTATTTAATTAACTCAAGTAATTGGTAAACTTTAAATGAAGTCAGTAACACACACAGTTACTTGTAGATTTATAGAAAGAAAAGTGTTTTTTCAGCATTTGGACTTGAAACAGGACAGATTTGTTTCAAATCTTGAGTACGGTTTTGCTAGTTGTATATAACCCTCAGCATGTATCTCAGCCACTCATGGTCTGTTTCCTCACTGGTAACAGACAGGTGTAACCAATATCTTATTTGGAGCAAAATTTTAAGGTCTAAAAGAGATGAGATCTGTTAAGCACATTGCAAGGCTGGGACAGAAGAGGTACTGTATGAATGGCAATTGGCGTTAGTTCTGTTGACATGTCTTAGCAAACCTATAGGGCTTCCCTGGTAGCTCAACTGGTAAAACAATCCGCCTGCAACTCAAGAGACCCTGGTTGGAACCCTGGGTTGGGAAGATCCCCTGGAGAAGGGATAGGCTACCCACTCCAATATTCTTGGGCTTCCCTGGTGGCTCAGATGGTAAAGAAACCATCTCAAATGCAGGAGACCTGGGTTCTTTCCCTGAGTTGGGAAGATTCCCTGTAGAAGGGAAAGGCTACCCCCTTCAGTACTCTTACCTGGAGAAGTCCATGGACAGAGGAGCCTGGTGGGCTACAGTCCATGGGGTCACAAAGAGTCAAACACAACTGAGCGACACAGCACAGCACAGTAAACCTGTAACCAAGCGTATCGGTATTTTTCCTATAATTCTTGGGCAGCTCAGATATGATTCTTTTTTCAGATCACCCAAATCCATTCTCAGCATTTAACATATCAATAGAAACAGATTTTATACTTATCAGTACAATAGCAGTAGTCAGTATTATGTATACTTTGCCCATTTTTCAGTTAAGAGAATGTTAAATGGAATCATGTCATATTAAGATGCTCCATGTGCTTTTGAAATAATATATCTGTTATCAGCCTTTATAGCCACTAGATGTCAATACAATGTTTATCTGGAAGTTTTAATAAAGATTCATTAATATCCTATTTAATGATTAAATAATGTATTCCCTTTGCAAAGTATTTTAATATTAAAGGATTTCAGAGCATTTTACTGTAATACTTATGGAACTCACTCCCTTGAAAACTGAAATGATTCACCTCATCTAACTGTAGAGTTGTTGAATAAGAACAGAGATTTATGCCAAAATCAAATTAAAATTGCTAAGAAAAGTTTATATAGGCATAATGTAATTGCCTTAGTTGGATTTTTCCACATATTTTACTTGCAGAAACACAATTAGATCTTTATTATTCATAACTGAACAAAAACCTGAATTTTAAATATCATTTAATAAATGAAGGCTTTGTTATTTATAACTTGATAAAACCAAATTTAAGATTTTAAGCATTTTTTTTCATAGTTACACTAGGAATTCTGTTGAGAATAAATATTTGAAGGATTGAAGGTATTTCTGGAATGGTTTACTTTGGGATATTGGCTATCTTGTTACTGATTTGGCTAAAGAGAATGGAAATTTTTATCAAAAATGAGTTTTAGAAGGCTTGAGGATTTATTCTTCAATATTTAACCTCAAATTACAGTCAGTAACTTTTCCCAGGACATACTAAATAGCTTCATTTTTGAAGCCCCATACTGATACAAAGAAATGTACCTTTCCTTTGACATTAGAATAACATGACCTACATGTAAAATAGAGAGAAAAGAACTGAAAGGAAATAAAAAACAAACAAACAAAAAAATCAAATAAAGAAAGGAGAAAAGAAAAAGAGCCATATTATCTATATCTGAGGGAGGTACTAGATATTTTTCCCAATTCAAACTTTACATGTTTTTTCTCTGAATACATGTCAAATAGCTTATCTGTGTATTTTAGCCAAAAAGGTTAACAAGAGAACTCGGAAAAACCACTAGCCTAAAAAAGTCTTTAGTCTAAATATCTGTTATGTGTCCTGGTAGTACCCTACAATACTAAGCCCCAATTCTAAACAAAATGGCAGAGGGGGGTGGCTTCCCAGGAGACCTGGGTTCTTTCCCTGAGTTGGGAAGATTCCCTGTAGAAGGGAAAGGCTACCCACTTCAGTACTCTTACCTGGAGAAGTCCATGGACAGAGGAGCCTGGTGGGCTACAGTCCATGGGGTCACAAAGAGTCAAACACAACTGAGAGACAGCACGGCACAGTAAACCTATTACCAGGTGCAGTAGTGAGACTCAAGAGAGGTGGGTTCGATCCCTGGGTGGGGAAGAGCCCCTGGAATAGAAAATGGCAACCCATTCCAGTGTTCTTGCCTGGAGAATCTTATAGATAGAGGAGCTTGGCATGCTACAGTCCATAGGGTCGAAAAGAGTCAGACACAACTGAGGAACCAAACAGCACAATGAAATTTTAGGAAAGGAAATAAAATTTTAGGACAATATAAGAAAATTTCTGGTTTTCTTTGCCTGCTTCCTCCAGCCACTTTTCAAGGTGGCAATATTTTATGTAAGATAATTTAACATATTAAATACTTTAGGAAGAAAAGTGAAAGGGAAGTCGCTCAGTCATGTCCGACTCTTTGCGATCCCATGGACTGTAGCCTACCAGGCTCCTCCCTCCACAGGATTCTCCAGGCAAGAGTACTGGACTGGGTTGCCATTTCCTTCTCCAGGAGATCTTCCCAACCCAGGGATTGAACCCGGGTCTCCCTCATTCCAAGCAGATGCTGTAACCTCTGAGCCACCAGGGAAGCCCTTAGGAAGAAAGAGTAACTAAAAATATTTGGGGGGCAGAGGGCAGGTAGGAAAGAAACTGAGGGCAAGAAGTTCTATTTGAAGACCCACTTATTAGTATCCCAATTATTTTATGGAAATTTTCTTCACAATTAAGACTCCAGAGACTGTTATGTGTCCTGGCTGGATCATCATCCATCCAGTGCAAACAAATGAGATGTGGGGGTGGGGATAACAGTGATAGGACTGACAGAAGGAATGGGGGCATGCAAGAAAGATTTGTGCAGGTTCAGAGGTTGAATTGGTTTATCTAACTGCCCTAGTTTCAGTTAAGATCCAGAAAGTGAGAATAAAAAGTAATAATTACCTTACTTTAAGAAAGGGACTAGCCCTGGACATTCGAGGGTAGGTATCAGGTACATGAGTCTATTGAACACATGGAATATGGCTAGTTGATCCGAGATATGCACTAAGTGTATACCAGTTTTCAAAGACTTGATATGAAAAAACTATAAAATATCTTATTAATATTTTTGTTGATATGCATTTAAATAATAAAACTTTCAATTAATTTGGAAGAATGAAATATATTATTAAAATTAATTTTGCTTCTTTCTTTTGACTTTTTAAATGTGACTGAAAGAAGCTTTTACATTTTATGTATGGATTGCATTATATTTCTATTGGACAGCACAGTAATGTAGTATCCAAGAGAGCCTTGTTTACAGATCTCAAAGATGGTTTTGTGACCCTAATCATATCACCCATTTCTAACTTAATATTGTAAAACAAGAGAATGAAGAATGCTTTTAAAGGAAAAATATAGCCCTATCAAATGCAGCACTGTGTCATCTTCCTTCCATTTAACAAGGGATGTGCTTTCTCCCCACTTTAATCAAACAAAGAACTTCAGAAGAGAATCCTTTTTTCAGATCGAGCTGCAGATCCAAAGGAAAGACTGACATCTCAGATTATATAGATGCCTACAGAAACCCTTAGGCAAATCTCTCCCCTGTTACATAGAGCTGAAGTTGGAAGAAAGCTTTTAGAAAAACCTAACCTGTGTTTCTTGCCAATAGAAGTCAGAGGCTGGAGTTGGTAAGAGGAAGAGAAGGGCAAGCAAAGAGGTAGAAAGAAGTGACCACTCACCCTCTCCCTATTGGAGGTTTTCTAATGTGAACAGGCTTGGCTGGAGAAAAGAAAGGCTTTAATAGGATTTGAAATGAACATTTTGATTGGGATAGAACTGTACTAAAAATGATACTTCTAATACATAAAAAAATGACCAGAAAATATATGGAATATTTCCAAGTTCAGAGGCTTTAAAATATCTATTACATTTATTGTCTGTCTCTTCCATTAGAATTGAAGCTCCAGGAAGTCAGATTTGTTTTGTCTATGTTGTTTTGTTTCCACTCGCATACTCTAAGTGGCCTAAAATAGTGCTTGGCACATAGTAGGTATAAAATAAAGGTTGGCTGAATGGATGAATAAATGAATCTGACATTGTAAGACTGAAAGCAGTAATTGGAGGGAAAGTGCTTCCTTTTGTATGTATGGACTCTAGCATGTTCAATAACTTAATACTTCTGTTAGGAAAAGCAATGTCTATGTCATTTCACAAGCATAAAGTGGCTGGTAGATAAGGGGAGGGGTTCCTGGTCAGTTCAGCAAATGCAGTCCATTTTAGAAATTATAGAGTATAGTCAAATCATTGTATGTTACTATGCTATCAAAAACTTCTAAATTTTCCCGTCCAGTAGTCTCATATTAAGGCTTGTGCTACTTAAAATATTTCCAGTGTTTCAGAGTTATTGAACTTCTTTCCGTTAGTAAGATCCACAGTAAAATTTCTTCCATAATTCATGGCCAATGACTTTTGTTTTTTTAATTACTGGTCATTTTGTTTGAGTTTGAGTTTTGAATATGATGAGCACTTTTCAGTATTTCATGTAGATTTAAGTAAAATTGACAAAGGTTGTAACTTTAACAGAAATATAAGTTGCCGCCTGTTTAAAGTCTAACCTTCTCCAGCAAAACACATTGTTAAATAATTTGTGATCCCTGCACTGAGGACCCAGCGCCTGAGAGTCAACGTGGTTAGTTATTTAGGTTTCTGTCAATAAGTCTTTGGTGTTCTACTTCTTTTCTAGAGTTCACTGACGTCAATATTTGTACTTCAGAATCAACAAAGATATAATAAAACGTTAAAGTTGTATTAATAGTTAAGAAAAAAATATGTGGCTGAACATTCTTGAAAAATGTATTCATGCATGCATGCATGCTAGGTTGCTTCAGTTGTATCCGACTCTTTGCGACCCTGTGGACTGTAGCACGCCAGGCTCCTCTATCCATGGGATTCTCCAGGCAAGAACACTGGAGTGGGTTGCCATTCTCTCCTCAAATATACTCATAGGCATAAAAATGTATCCATAGCATATTCACGATTGCTGTATTTCAAAATATAAGATGGCACTAGTTCTTTTATCTGGGGATGGGAATTCATCTGAATTGTGTGGATAAACAGCGCTTCCTCGGAGCCCAGCTTGACCCTCACAGCTTCCAGAACTCTATTCCGTGTCCCTGCAGCTTTCTTTCTCTTTGCTGCCAGACATCTTTTTTCAAAGGTAACTGCTCACCTTTAAGCTAAATTCATGAGATCTTTCTCAAAAAACTTTTAAGGTGACCTAAACCGGAAGGAAATTCAAAAAAGAGGAGATATGTGTATATGTATAGTTGATTCACTTTGCTATAGAGCCGAAACTAACACAGTGTTGTAAAACAACTATTCTCCAATAAAAATAAATGGGAAAAAAAAGAATTTTGAACGTGCATGTTTTAGAATATTTTAGGAAAAGGAATTAGGAACCTCTATTTTTCTACTTTTTGAAATAAAAATGTGGCAAAATTTAATCTAATTTCCATTATTTAATGGATGGTAAAAAAAAGAATGCTGCAAACATTAATAATTTTATAAATGATTTCATCTTTCTAAAGGAGAAAAACAACAATTTAAAGGGATAATCTTTGAGAGGAGATGAGCAGAGAGGTATAAAAGACAAAGAAAGCAGTAGGGGTAAAAGACTGGGACAAGTGAATCAAATAGATAGAAAAGGAACAAAGTGTCAGGATATCAAACTGTTGTCAATTCAAGTGTCAACCTGAGTTAATAGCGGCTTCTTGGAGTAAGTTCTTTAGAAAAGGGCTACTACAATCTGTGTAGGAAAGAGTGTCATGATCGTGATGCAAGAACGGGGAAGTAAGATCACAAAAGCTGTGTATTCCCATCTCTATTTTAGAAGGTAAAGTTCTCTGCCAAAACAAACAACCAAAAAAGCAGTTGAGTGTTCAGAGGGAGAAAAGTCACCATCAATGTCAGAGAATTCTAGCTATGCCAGCATTGAGGAACTAGTTCTGAATTTATTTTTTAAACTGAGAAAAAAAATTATTTCCACTAGACATTTAAATTTAAAACAAATATGTGGTTTAGAAAGAACATAAACCCAGAGAAGAAAAAGAAAAGGAGATGAATAAGATCATTTGACTATTTCATACTAATTCACATCTTTGAGGTCTTCATTATTATTCCTTAAACCACTGAGACAACTTGAATACATGATTGATGGGCAACTTTAAGTAAAAACAGAATTGTGGAGAGTACTTAATATTCTATAAATCTAGGTATTAGGCAAATATTCTCCTAGTGCTCAGAAAGAAGAGAAAAAGATGAGTTATCCTTACTAGGGAAACAACAGCCTTTTTCCTTTCCAAAGTAAAAGCCATCTATGGTCTCTCCCCTCATGCCAAGATCCCTCCTCCTTCTTTTGCACAAGTTTATTGAAAGAACATTGTGCCCATCTACCTTCCATTTTTCTGTTTCCATTAACCTCTCAGCTTCTTATAATGGATGCCATTACATTCTGTTGAAATCTCACTAAGTTTATACCTAAAGATTTGCTACATATCCAGTTTAGAGCTCATGATTGCACATCTTCCACTGTATCTTCTTTCAGGTAACATTATGTTATTTTAAAGTAAGAATCTTTGGGGATTTTTGGTAGTCATACTACATCTTTCTTAAGCTCCTCATCCTGTCCCTCCTACTCTGACAATATTTTCTTAGATTCTGTCCTCAGCTTTCTTATTCCGAATGTTCGGCTTCAGATATGTTAATGAAAACCATGGATTGCCATTACCATTTTCAACCATAGTTTTATATGATGCCCAAATCTATCTGCCTGGTCTAGAGAGCCTAAATGTTGGCCTGTGTTCTAGCTGCCGGTAGAAATACCCATGGTTGTCCTACACACACCTCAGTTCAACTTGCTTCAAATAAAACTGATTTACTCTGTTTATAGACCCGCTTTCCCTTCTGTTCTCCAGACTGATTGACAGTTCCTGGCAACTCTTGAACAAATACTCTATACCCCCCATACATTTTGCTACACTTTACATGTGCGTATCATACAAGGAGCACAACAACCCTCCAGGAAGGATTATGGTATCCATTTTAAAATGAGGAATGGAGGTGCTAAGAGGTTAAGTAACTTGCCTAAAAGGACACCAGGCTAATACATCACAGAGCCAGGATTATTACTGATGTCTAAGTATTTTGAAAGAAAATAACATTTTCATGTCAATCTGAGGGAAACATGTATAAGGAGAGGTGGGTTTATTATGCTACTATAGAGGGAAGAACTGGAACAATGCATTGAGATTATGTGAAGATAAAGTTTCTGTCAGTTTATTAAAAAAATCTTTAAAGGTGACATTATACAGCAAAGAATCAAGTTTCCCAGCAGAGTAAAGGCTCACAACTGCTATAGAGGTCTTTGGGTAGACAAGAAATTTAGACTATACAAACTCCTAAACTTCACAACAGAATAATATTTCCTGGCATGCCTCATTCGGATGGTAGATTCAGTAGTCTGCTTACTAATCATATGAAAAACTGAAGAGACACATAGTGTGTAAATATATTACAGATTTGATCATCAATGCACCATATATTAAACAGTGCAAAATCAGGAAAACTTTGATAAAGTTATTTTAAATAGGAAAAAAAAGCATGTTTTCTGCATTTTAGTGGTTAGACTGCCTTAGGTCATGTCATGTGCTCTGTTTTGAAAGGCAGTTACCAGGTCTGCTGCAAACATTTCTAAATGATCTCTCACTAAATGTAGTTCATGTGTGCAGTTTCAGTGGGAAGAAGGGTGAAAATGTGATGGAAAAAAACTGACACTGTGCTGCAAAATTAAAGAGAACCTATCTTGTATTTTGGGTGTGATTTTTGCTTTTTTCCCATAGGCATAGTAATCTACGTTATATGCAGCTTGGGTTTTCATTTTTTTTTTTTTTAATCTAGTAGTTGTTGTCTATATCTCTGCTTTCATAAGGGGTCTGTGCTCAATACTTTGCATCATGTGGTTATTATTTCTTAGGAGGAGTGGCAAATAGGTGCAATGAACAAGAAGAGTCATCATCTCTAACTAAAACCATAGTGGGAAAAATCTGAAAGGTATCAGATAGGAGATGCTGGAATTCATGCTTGGTTCCTGTGGCCAAGGAGGTTGGGCAATATTTCCAGGGTTCTAGCTGGTTCTGTGGAGGCCACTGGCAGGTGCCTACAACAAGACTCTGTTCATCCTCTGTAATTAGCACCTCATCACTTTCAGCTTGGTGTCACCCAGCTGGCTAGAGCAAGGCAACACCTCCAGCTTGAACTGGGCTCCATTCCATTTTCTTGGAGCTCGTGGAGACATGTGATGCTTTCTTTAAGTGCAGCTGGTGCTGGCACTTTCATTGTAAATTTAAATCTCTGTTTAGAAAAAGGTGATAAGAACAGTTTGTTTCAAGTCCCTGGTGTTTAAGCCTTAAGCAATTCCCAGCAAATACATTCAAGGTTCCTTCTAGTTTGATCTGCTACAATTTGTAGTCTTTTTAATGGTAGCAGTGTTCAGATTTTTCTTAATAATATGCACCCCAAACAGTCTCTACACAGGCATCAGTGTTCCTCTGGGGTTCAAAGTTTGTGCTGATTGCTCTTAGTGTTTTTGGTGGCATTTGATCATTGCAAGCTATGAGAAAAATACTAGGATCTGCATGCATTTATCTGAGGATTTTTTTCCCCTTGTTTCAATGGGACAAAAAAATGGGATTCTTTTTCGATGCATTGTATTTCGTTGCAGTTCTCCGTTAATAACATGAGTGCTATTATCTAAAACTGCACGGTGAATTACATGTAAGAGCTTACTGTATTCTGTTTTTCTATACAGTTTTTGTACCGCCAGTATTTAACCTATTTCTTTAAAAATTATCTTGATATGTGTTGTGCTTTAAGGTAATTACATAAATAGCATTTTAATTTATTTTATAACCAAATTGTTTGTATCTTGGCTTTTGCCCCCAATATCAGAGTTTTTGACTAAAATATTTGCCTTTTTAAAAATTTCTTCCTAAGCCCCTTTATTGGAGAAGGCAATGGCAACCCACTCCAGTACTCTTGTCTGGAAAATCCCATGGGCAGAGGAGCCTGGTAGGCTGCAGTCCATGGGGTTGCACAGAGTCGGACATGACTGAAGCAACTTAGCAGCAGCAGCAGCAGCAGCAGAAGCCCATTTATATACTTTCTAGGTATCAAATACCTAAGATTTGGAGACAGAGAATGTAATAGAGCAAATTAAAATTACTTCATGTTTTATAATACTCTATGCAACCTATTATATGTCTGTCTTTATTCTCTCAACTTTGAGATTATTCTTTTAAAATTATCATTACATGTCATAGTTATATCTTAAATTGTATGCAGACTATTTTCTGGACCTTGTCAAATTTTGTTCTCATGACAATTCTGAATTTTATAGATAAGGAAACTGAAATCCAGACAAGCTGAGTTATGGGCTGATGTCACCCAGCTGATGAGAGTAGGCAGATCCCAAGCCCAGTCCCTGGTATACAACACAAAGGTGGAAACCTGCTAACTGGTTCTAGACTGACCTACCTACCATCTACCAGAATCTCTCACCTAGTAAACAACCAACAAGGGCAATGAGGAGGCCTTAGGCATTAGTAAGGGCCTCAGACATTTATTGAGCATGGTACTTTGGTCTTATAGATAAACTTTTCAGAGCCTAGTTTTATCATTTATAAAATAGACAAAATCATATTATACTTATATGATTATTATGAAGACTTGAAAAGTAAAAGATCAGGTATTTGGCACAGTAAATGTTAGTTATCTTCATTTCTTTTTTATATCAAAATTGTAGATGCTTAATCATCTAGTATTGCCAGACAAAACTGAAATATTCTTAGTTGGTCAGTTAGGAACTATATGGTGTTTATCTTGACAATTCACCCTGAAGTAGAGAAATATGTCAAATTTAAGTTTTATTTCAGAACATATGATGTAAACCTACCCTACCTCTATATAAAACAGTTGGGAAATATTTTATAAATAGCAGGAAGTGTTGATAAACATATTGGGAAAAATAAGTATGTATTTTTTCAGCTTTACTTGTTTCTTGTTCTTCATCATCATCATCATAGACCAAGAGTAATAGCTAGCATTCATTATTTAACTATTGATTTCTTTTTATATATTACTTTTATTCTCACAACAAAATTATCTGATGCATCACTTTTATTAAACCCATTTTGTAGGTACAAAGAGGCTAGGTCAAGCGGTGCAGGAATTCATGCTATTCTGTCTGATAATAGTGCCCACATTCAACCATCACAGTACACTGTCTTAAAACAAGTTAACTGCTGCTTATAATTTTATCAACATATTTATAGTAATGAGGAGATGCCCTAAACTTTTGTATTCCCATATTAGATCACATGTATATTTCAGCATTTATGTTATTTCTTTCCTTGCTAAAATCAATCATTATCAATAAAGCTACTCAAATACTGTTGACAATAGATACAAATCGGAAAAATTTATTTTGAACTTTGGATAACACTACTAATATTTGTTCATTAAATATTTTTCAGTTATTTCTATCAGTATCTAGTGACAATTATTTTAATCATATTAAAAATAACTGTAAATATGGAAAATTATTTGTGAAAATAATAGAGGAGTTAATTGCAGTTTTTGAAATAGGAAACCCAATAAACTGTCAACAGTTAAATAATTCAACAAAATTCAAGCCTTAGGAGACAAAACTTTCGTGTTCAAATGATCTCTGATGCAAAATCACATGGAAAGTATTTTTCCCACAAAAGTTGTGCATGAATTCCATAAAGAGAGGGAAATGAATTAGAAGAATACAGTATTCAACATCATTTTTAATGCTTTAGTCCTCCTTATGAGGCTGTTTCCATGGTCTCTGGTAAGGTTGCAGGGAGGAGCTATGGCCCTTAGCTCAGAAGCTCCTGGGCAAATGGGCAGTTGCCTGGGGCTCAACTGGCTATAGGCAGCCAGCAGCCTTCTGCCTCTGTTTTGGAGGAGAACCAAGAGTTGTGTTTTGTTAATCTGGGTAACCTCATTTTCTTCTCATTTAACTAGTGGGAGTTAATTGAACTACCTGCTGAGATCTCTGGCACATAGCTAAATAAGGTGAAATGAGGTTACAATGTTCCCTAACCCACTTTTGGCCCCATTTACAGTATGGTCTTGTTTTCAAGAGGGTCAGATAACACTTTGAAAATGGCAGAGTACATCCAACTACTTTGTAGCTATACCTATGTAGATTCCTTGGTTTCCTACTCCTTATTTCTACCCTCCCTAAATAGTTAGCCCTTCCCTGTTTCTTCCCTTCTATCTCATCCAGATCCACTTCCCCCTTTTCAAGCCAATTACCAGCAAATCCTTAGAACCTTCCCACCCAGATCTATGTATTCCATTGATGTTTCCAGACACATTGTGTTGGCGACTTCTGTTTTCAACAGCTCTTTGTCTCTTAACAGACCTCACTAATCCCTGCTTCAGCCTGAAAAGTCTGTATCTATACAAGGCTAAACATGGCCTGGAAAAATAAAAGTCCAATACACCAACTGCTTATATTATTTTAAAATATCAAAATGTTTGATATTTTAGCTCTGCTATGACTGCATTAGGCAGTTATTTGGTCTTTAGTAGAAACACACTAATTATTTCTGACATAGAAAATAGAATACAATTTGTGGCCTCAAAAAAGTTTGAATAAAGCATTATATGTTTCTACATTGCTTTCCCTTGGAAAAGTGCTAGTGGAGGATTCATTTCAGTATCCTCTTTCAAAAATGCATATTATTAATTATCCTTCAATTAAAAATAAATAAAATTTAAAACATGTTTATTATTTTTTACTACTCAAGTAAAATGCGTGTATTAAAGAAAAATTTTTTACTCAAAAATATAAAATTACTTTCTTCTTTAATCTGAACTCACACATATAATTTATTATACAGAAATGATGCAAACAACCATTTATATCTTGTTTTGTCTGTATGATTCTTAAGCCAAAGCCAAAATATCTGAATTAGAGGTATGCGCTGATTGCCTTAAGCATCAACTCTACTATAAAATAATTCACTGAATATTTTTCTTTACTGTTAAGTTGTATTTCAATCACTATCAGTGCTTTATGCTAGAAGAATAATAGTAAGTATGAAATTGATACGATATATCACAACAGTAACATATCATTACTTCATATTTATGAACACAGCAGACCTTAGATAGGATTTTGTTTGTAGATATAATATAAATAATTCCTTCTTATAGATTATCTTTTTAAGCCTTATGCCTGCATTATACACCTTACATTTTACATTAAGTACACAGAGACTCATTGTACATCACTCTACTCTTACTTAAATTGGGCACCATCTTCTCCTTAACTTCTCTTGCTTTCTCCAATATATTAATGTATGAATATAGCCAAGCCTGGAGGATAATTTTTCTTATTTGGTTTTTCTTCAGATTTACTCTAGAAAGTTGACTCCCATGTGACACCAAGAAAGGGAGCAAACTATAATCCCCAGAGCAAGGACTTACCAATAAAACAATTCTCCATGAGCTGTTTTAGGAAACCTAAATCCAAACTTAACATGAACAACTTAGGATCATTTCTAAAAACTGTATCTGTCTTATGCAGCCTCTGATGAAACCCTCTATTCAGATTTTTATATTTGAGTTAGGAGTGATGAGTGCCTTTCATATTGAATCTTGTTTTACCCACTTCAGAAAAGATCCTTGGTTGGTATATCCTAACAGGATATAGACGAATCAGTCAAGAATATGAAGCATCCATGGTGACTGCTCAAATATCTTTGTCCTTGTAGAAGCATAGAAGTGTACTGACAAGTTATAGAATATTCCTGGAGTAAATTTTTTAAAAGGCACAGAAAGGTACATAAATAAGCCAAATTATTTTCTGATAATAAGCAACTATTTCTACTCCAGGGTAATTTATTCTTTCAGTGATAACACTACATAGACCCCAAACTGCATGGGGATGTATGTTCTTTTTCAGAAGAGAAAAAATAAAAGAGCAACATGTAAACAGAATCAGGAAACTAGACACAGAGAAGTCTTACCCACATCTCCACACATATCGTCAGTCAGAATGATTAGAGAGTAAAAATAGGAGATATGTTGACCAGAGTGCTTTTTAGATTGGATGTGACTTGATGTTTGATTTGAAACAAGGTGTTTTCAACCATATTTCCTTTCATAAAGCTTTTAATAGACATATGGAAATGGAAGACACATGTTTAACAATTATAACATAAGCTCATTTCAACTCTCTGAAATAAGACTGAAATGTTCTCTAAATCAGGGTCTCTCTAATTTTCAAAAGACTAAATCAAGTCCCCAAATGAAAGTAATTGTAATAGAGCAAACTAAGACAACTTTGTGGCTATATTTGATCATTCTTAAAGGGTATAAGTTTCCAAAGAGTATAGATTTTCATGTTTTAAATTGTGTAAGTCTTCAGTATGAAAGGACCAGCTCCCCTCACCAGATGTTTGTGTATACCTGCTGGGGGCTACTTATACACACATAAGGTAGGGGAATAAATTGTCTGTTGATTTGGTTTTTATAAATTCTTTTAAAAAAAATTCAAAGATTAAATCACATAATGAAATAAAAAATACCTCCATATTTTCTAATTAAACCTAATTATTTAAAAAATACCTTCTTAAATGTTAATCAATTTCCTAGTTCAAAAGGCTGATTAGACTATAGGGGAACAAAACAGATTGCCCATGTCAACAGATCATTTTATTGGGGCTCCAGGTTTCTGAATGAACTTCCACACAGACCCTTGTAGACATCTGAACTCCATAAATCCACAGGTGTTTAAGAAGCCCTAAAGGCTGGGTCAGATACCAGTCATGTTCCACTATGACTTTAAAAGGATTTTGTACTGTGTAAACAACACTTGCAAGGATTTGTCTTTACTGCTGAGTAAAACCAGTAGCAGCAAGAGCCACTTTTAGTTTTCTTCTCTAAACTGTGATTCAGTTTAGTTTTGATTCAGTTATAAGTTGTGTATAGTAAGTTATCTTATACACAGTAGAAATAGGATTTTAGTTTTTTGCTTCATGAACAGGATGATGTGGCATAAAACACAGCCTCTAAAAAGAAAAAAAAGCCATTTTATAAAGGAAAATGTATTATTACAATAATTTTTCATCTTTCCATGCACTGTATTAAAACACAATTTTGAAATGCCCAAATATTACTTACTAACTTCTCTTCAAAACCAGGAGGTTTGACTATCTCACATACCCTCCTCCAGTAAGGGAAATCTGAGTGAAATTATTAGAAGCAAATGAAAGATTTACCCATAAAATGTCTGGAAAATCTAGTTTTGTATTCATTTTATTCATTTTTTGTTTTGTTTTAGTAATTGAGACAGAAAGCAGATTCAGAGGGCAATTCAGAAGAAAAACTAAAAAACTTTATAGGATGATAAATATACCATATGTCTTGAGCGCTATGACAAGCTATGATATTTAAATGTCCCTTGATAGAACATTGTTAGTTTCAGCTAGATTGGGAAATTAAGTCTAGAGAAGAAAAGCAAGGAATTTTTTAAAAATGCTTGAAGAATGAAAACAAGGTTACCCATCTGAGTGGTGTACAGTAATTAGGAAGTCAGAAAAGAAATCAAAATCATAAGGATATTATCAAGATTAGAAGAATGAAGAGAGAAAATATAAAGGTCTATAAGGAAGATTGTCTGCCAAGGCAAAATTAGCTCAAATTAAAAGCCTAGAATCTCCATCTTGTTCCTGTTTTAAGATTTAAACTGATTTTAGGAATGTGCTTATGGTAAAAGCTATCTGTCACATACCAAAATGATATACTTTGAAGTATATTTCTTAATGAAGCAGAATAAAAAAATAAACATCAACATGTTCCTTTATATGGTCCAAATGGTGCTTCTATGACTTGGTTTAAATGCAATATTTCCTTTATTAAAAACTGTTTCTAAGATACCTCAAAAACAATGATCACAAGTATCCTAGGGGAATAATAATTTCTTCAGTTCAGTTCAGTCACTCAGTCGTGTCAGACTCTTTGTGACCCTATGGACTGCAGCATGCCAGGCCTCCTTGTCCATCAACAACTCCCAGAGTTTACTCAAACTCATGTCCATCGAGTCGGTGATGCCATCCAGCCATCTGATCCTCTGTCGTCCCCTTCTCCTCCCACTTTCAATCTTTCCCAGCATCAGGGTCTTTTCAAATGAGTCAGTTCTTTGCATTAGGTGGCCAAAGGATTGGAGTTTCAGCTTCAGCATCAGTCCTTCCAATGAATATTCAGTACTGATTTCCTTTAGGATGGACTAGTTGGATCGCCTTGTAGTCCTAGGGACACTCAAGAGTCTTCTCTAACACCACATTTCAAAAGCATCAATTCTTCAGCACTCAGGTTTCCTTATAGCCCAATTATCACATCCATACATGACTACTAGACTACTGTCTAGCCTTGACTGACTTTTGTTGGCAAAGTAATGTCTCTGCTGTTCAATATGCTGTCTAGGTTGGACATAACTTTTCTTCCAAGGAGTAAGCGTCTTTTAATTTCATGGCTGCAGGCACCACCTGCAGTGATTTTGGAGCCCACAAAATAACGTCTGCCACTGTTTCCCCATCTATCTGCCATGAAGTGATGGGACTAGTTGCCATGATCTTATTTTTCTGAATGTTGAGTTTTATGCCAACTTTTCCACTCTCCTCTTTCACTTTCATCAAGGCTCTTTAGTTCTTCTTCACTTTCTGCAATAAGGATGGTACCATCTGCATATCTGAGGTTACTGTTATTTCTCCTGGCAATCTTGATTCCTGGCAATCTTGATTCCAGCTTGTGCTTTATCCAGCCCAGTGTTTCTCATGATGTATTCTGCATATAAGTTAGATAAGTAGGGTGACAATATACAGCCTTGGTGTACTTCTTTCCCGATATGGAACCAGGCTGTTGTTCCATGTCCAGTTCTAACTGTTGCTTCCTGACCTGCATACAGATTTCTCAAAAGGCAAGTCAGGTGTTCTGGTATTCTCATCTCTTTCAGAATTTGCCACAGTTTGTTGCTATCCACACAGTCAAAGGCTTCGGCATAGTCAATAGAGCAAAAATGGATGCTTTTCTGGAACTCTCTTCCTTTTTTGAATGATCCAGCGGATGTTGGCAATTTGATCTTTGGTTCCTCTGCCTTTTCTAAATCCACCTTGAACATCTGGAAGTTCATGGTTCACATATTGCTGAAGCTTGGCTTGGAGAATTTTGAGCATTACTTTACTAGTGTGTGAAATGAGTGCAATTGTGTGGTAGTTTGAGCATTCTTTGGCATTGCCTTTCTTTGGGATTGGAATGAAAACTGACCTTTTCTAGTCCTGTGGCTACTGCTGAGTTTTACAAATTTGCTGGCATATTGAGTGCAGCACTTTCACAGCATCATCTTTTAGGATTTGAAATAGCTCAACTGGAATTCCATCACCTCCACTAGCTTTGTTTGTAGTGATGCTTCCTAAGGCCCACTTGACTTTGCATTCCAATATGTCTGGCTCTAGGTGAGTGATCACACCATCGTGATTATCTAGGTCATGAAGATCTTTGTTGTATAGCTGTTTTGTGTATTCTTGTCACCTCTTCTTAATATTTTCTGCTTCTATTAGAGCCATACAATTTCTGTGCTTTATTGTGCCCATCTTTGCATGAAATGTTCCCTTGGTATCTCTAATTTTCTTGAAGAGATCTCTAGTGTTTCCCATTCTATTGTTTTCCTCTATTTCTTTGCACTGATCACTGAGGAAGGCTTTCTTATCTCTCCATGCTATTCTTTGGAACTCTGCATTCAAATGGGTATGTTTTTCCTTTTCTCCTTTGCTTTTCACTTCTCTTCTTTTCACAGTTATTTGTAAGCCCTCCTCAGATAGTTTTTCTTGAGGATGGTTTTGATCCCTGTCTCCTGTCCAATATCATGAACCTGCATCCATAGTTCTTCAGGCAATCTATCAGATCTAGTCCCTTAAATATATTTTTCATTTCCACTGTATAATCATAAAGGATTTGATTTAGGTCATACCTGAGTGGTCTAATGCTTTTCCCTACTTTCTTCAATTCAAGTCTGAATTTAGCAATGAGGAGTTCATGATCTGAGCCACAGTCAGCTCCCGGTCTTATTTTTGCTGACTGTATAGAACTTCTCCGTCTTTGGCTGCAAAGAATATAATCAATCTGATTTTGGTGTTGACCATCTGGTAATGTCCAAGTGTAGAGTCTTCTCTTGTGTTTTTAGAAGAGGGAGTTTGTTATGACCTGTGCATTCTCTTGGCAAAAGTCTATTATCTTTTGCCTTGCTTCATTCTGTACTCCAATGCCAAATTTGCCTGTTACTCCAGGTGTTTCTTGACTTCCTACTTTTGCATTCCAGTCCCCTATAATGAAAAGGACATCTTTTTTGGGTGTTAGTTCTAGAAGGTTTTGTAGGTCTTCATAGAACTATTCAGCTTCAGCTTCTACAGCATTACTGGTCGGAGCATAGACTTGGATTACCGTGATGTTGAATTGTTTCCCTTGGAATGAACACAGATCATTCTGTCGTTTTTGAGATTGCATCCAAGCATTGCGTTCAGACTCTTTTGTTGACTATTATGGCTATTCCATTTCTTCTAACAGATTCTTGCCCACATTAGTAGATATAATGGTCATTTGAATTAAATTCATCCATTTCAGTCCATTTTAGTTTGCTGATTCCTAAAATGCTGACGTTCACTCTTGCCATCTCCTGTTTGACCACTACCAAATCGGCTTGATTCATGGACTTGACATTCCAAGTTCCTATGCAATATTGCTCTTTACAGCATTGGACCTTGCTTCTATCACCAGTCACATCCACAACTGGGTCTTTCTTTGGCTCCATCTCTTCATTCTTCCTGGAGTTAGTTCTCTACTGATCTCCAGTAGCATATTGGGCACCTACCAATCTGGGGAGTTCATCTTTCAGTGTCCTGTCTTTTTGCCTTTTAATACTGTTCATGGGGTTCTCAAGGCAAGAATACTGAAGTGGTTTGTCATTCCCTTACCAGTGGACCACATTTTATCAGAATTTTCCACCATGACCCATCCATCTTGGGTGGCCCTACACGGCAGTGCTAATAATTTATTAGCACTGTGGTAAAGTACACACAAATATCAACAAATATCAAAGAGTTGTGTAACCTTTCTACATTATAAAGTTTGGTGAAGAACACAGCTCCTGACTCCACGGAGAGTAAATAAGCATTTGGGAAAGAGAATACCAAATATACTCAAGTAAACATTGATTAGCAGTCCAGCCTGATTCACCTATCAATGAATCATGTATAAATGATGAATCAAGTGGACTGAAGATCAAAGACAATCAGCACGTAAAAGACAAGACTGAGAGTTAACCTCCACAAAAGATCAGACATCAGCAGAGCCAGCTCATCTGCCTTATGTATGACACTCTCCTCATGCTCCGTGTGCAGGTATAGCTCAATAATCTTTTTGATGCCTTCCACATACAAGCCACAGAGCTGGCTTTCTTGTGAAAACATACCTAAATCTTTCCTTTAAACATCCACAGCAGGAGGAGATTGTAATTTCTGAGAGGAGTTTGGTTTTGAAAACATAAATAAGATATTTGTAGTCATATTTAGTGTGTCAGATGAATAAACAAGTCCCACAATGCACATGTGGTCAGAACCTCTATGTGTGCCTCCTTCTCACTGGCCCTTCCACACTTTATTTACATCATCTGTCTATACGGCTGATGTTGAAGATCAGGAACCAAGTTCCTGTCATCTTTCTGTCTCAACTCCTGACACCTTGCCCATTGGTTGAAAAGATCTGATGCTTTTGTGTAGTTCAAAAGTAGTCTCTGAAGGCAATCCAAAAGTAAATCATAAGCATCAACATTTTTATCAAAGGGTTAACTATTTGGTAGAAAAAATACACACATTCTAAGATTTTAAAAGCTAAATCCAATTATTTATAGATTAATGATGAACATTTACTACGAATGGATAAAAAACAGTAAAATGTATAGTGCTAATAAATAGAAGAAAATTGTTGAAATGAATATCAAGTTATACATTATTATTTCGGTTTTTCTCCCAGAAAACATATAGGTTCTGAATTTATCTCTTGCTTCCAGAGTTACAGATATTTCCCCCATGCCCTTTTTTCATTTGGACTGCACTTGGAGATTTATTTCTCATGCTTTGGATATACGAGGAGTTAGTAAACCTATCTCATGTTTGGTAGATTTCTAAATGACTGAATACTTTAATCTCTAATTCTAATCTTCAATCTCTAATTTTGTGCCTGTTGATTGAACAGGGAAAAAGTTACTTCAACAAAATGTGTACCTGTTTGACAGTGTTTGTGTGTCTGTGTGTAGTCACTCAGTTGTGTCCAGAGCTTTGTGACCCTTAGGGCTGTAGCCTGCCAGACTCCTCTATCAATGGGAATTTTCAGGCAAGAATACTGGAGTGGGTTGCAGTTTCCTCCGGAGATCTTCCCGATCCAGGGATCAAGCTCATATCTCCTATGTCCCCTGTATGTGTTTCATTGAGCCCTCAGGGAGGCCTTGACAGTGTTTAAGGCCTTAGAAATGTAGCAGGAAGCGATGAGAGGACCAGATACCAATAAGGAACAGGCTAATTGCATGACTTTAAAAGAAAAGAAATATGAAAGGGGCCTTGTCATGCTTGAAGTTCAAGCAGTATAAATACATTTAAAGATACATTTTAAAATGGGCAATATTGCTGAAGTATAAAAGAGCTAAAGTTGTATATCCAATAATACTGTGAACCCACATAACCATTTCAAGTAAATACTCTAAAGTTACATTCAGATAACTTCTTACTTGCTTGAAAAATGAATAGGATGAAGAGACGGTGCAGAAAAATATACACATATGTACACATATGTACTAAAGTACATTTTCCTCACAAACAGACGGTACTGGTTTCTTAGCTACACACAGAAACATTTTTAAACTCAGTGAAATATTTTAATAAAGAATATGCATTAATTATATTTTGTTTGTTTCTAATAGAAAATAAAACTACCGATCTTCAGTGATATTTCTTGTATCCTGCTTCCAATCTATTTTTATTGTCTTTAAGTAATATATTTAAAACTCTTGTGACTCTGCATATTTGGTTTAAATTAATAAAAATGAAGGAAAAACAAGTGGTAAATATTAACCATATTAACAAGTTGTTTTTACATAACTATCTTTGTAAAATGAACAAAGAAATGAAGAGTACTTTAAATTCTATTAACTTTTTTAATATAAATTTTCAAGTAGATTTGTGTATGTTTCATAAGTTTAACATTCAGTTAATGTAAAGAACTTTATTGTGATTATGGCAGTCTATTGACCAAGATCATATGGGAACAGGAAATGTAACAAAACCAAGAAGTACTGAGATTATTGCTAGGAAAAAAAAAATGGATTGTGAGAAATATTTGGGCCTAGAAATTCTGTGGTACAAATGTGTTTCTAATCATTGAAAATCATCTCTGTGCAATTTTTAAATCTAGACTAAAACGCTTCATTTCTAAACTTGGAAAAATTGATTACATATGAATAAGATCATACTCAAAATTGGATATAACATTCAATATTCTGAGTTCAGAAAGACACTTTAAACAGTAAGACAGTTAGTACTGCCATCCAGATACCCTTCTGTTGTGCTGATTCAGGGTGGACTACTGACGTCGATCGGAAATGTGCTGATGTAGAGATTGATGAATCTATTTCCCTTCTGGATTTCTTCATCATCCAGAAACAGAACAGGAAAGTCTTATGTTTCAAGAATAGAAGAGTGTGTGAGTAATATATAATGACTTGAATTATTACCTCTTCTGACATCCACTATATAACATATATTTTTTATCTAGAAAAAATATGCAAGTACATGTAAGTGTCAAGGGATGGACAAAAGCTGAAAAAAAAAAAAAGAAATTACAAAATCCTTTTTTAAAAAATATAGTATCCTAGTAGTATTGAGAAATAATACCCTAATCCAAATGCTATACAGCTCTATCACAAGAGGCAAAGCCATTCAGTCTCAAGGAGATCTCTGAAATATATATCAGAAGCAAACAAACAAAATCCTAAAAAACCAAATGTGACAGCATGATAGCTGAGCAGATGCAATGTCAAGTTGCCCTACAAGTCACAGTTACAAGACAATGTATTACAGTAGACAAATGCTGAACTCCTAGTGAAAATATATTTGTTACTCATAAAAACATAGGCCAATGATTACAATAAGTATTTTTCTCCATATATCATTGGCTATCTGCTTATCTTTAATTTCAGGCCCTTAAAATTTATCTCATGAAATATTAAGATATACTTGTGCTATCCTATTTTTAGTTTTATTTCTCAAAAATGTTCTATTTGTATAATACATCAAAAAAGAAGACAGAATGCCTGTATGTTTCTTCCCTTTGTTGGGATGTGGAAGGAAGGGAGTGGAGGTTATTTTGAGCACGTTTGTCTCTGGTCAGCTGAAACACATCAGTGAAGTAATTTCTATTTAAGTTTTGGCTTTGCCACTAAGTTTGTAATAAGCCAGAACTGTCAAAACAGTAAACCGGACACAAATCAGTAATGGCTGGCAGAGAAAGTGCACAGAATCAGAATATTTACATTTGTAAGGTGAAGGGAGTGGTCAGTGGTCATTCATAGCACAAGCCAGCAGTCTCCTAAGAAGTTTGGCTCAATAGATGCTATATACTTACTTGAAATTCCCATAACTATTTAAAACATGGGGGCAGCTGTGTTGTTCTCAATCTGATTCTTGACATAAATGAAAGAAGAGAAGTTGTTAAGTGAATAGGACAAGATCCAGGCACTTTCTGAAACAATTTTACATTAACTCTGTTCACTTTTAAATGAGCTGAATACCAAGAGTGTCAAAATTCCCAAACTAGCATCTCCTTCATGTTTTGACAATGTTCACTGACCTAATAGCACCAAGTTTTGCAAACTCTCTTGCCTAAATGCCAGTTCTGCATATTAAGTTAGCTCTGCCTTGCTAGCGGTGTCAGAATCTTACTAATTCTCACTCACTGAAGTGGAAGGCTTGCTATCAATCAGCAACATCCTTAGCAATTTATCTGTTCCATGTAAACTGAAACAAGATATGGTGTCCCATTTTTAAAATTTCAACTGTACTCATCATTTTTAAAAGTATAATCAGAAGACTCTGAGTCCCTTTTCTGAAGGTAAATAGCTATTTCTAAATGGCTTTTCCCTGGACAATATCAAATGCCCATGCTAAAACCAAATGATAAAGTAACTTTCCCAACATCCAACATCTACAATGTGTTTCATGAAATAAATAATACTTTCACACAATTTTGCTGGTGGAGAAAACCTTAAATATCACCTGTGGCATTCATTTCCTGTCACCACAGAGGAAACAGAAGCTCAGAGAAATAAAGTAATTTTTCCAAGAGTATACAATATTTTGGTGGCAGGGTATGGGCTGGCACCCAGAAGTCTTGATTCGTAGTCCAAGATTAGATTCCTGTCGAAATGCCTGCAAATGTTACTCTAAAAACGGTATATCAACACTTTCATTTACACATAGTCTTTCTCTGTCTTGCTCTGTCTCTATCTCTGTCTCTCTCTCTCTCTCTCTCTACAGAGCTGCAGTTTTACTTTATTCTTCACCTTGAGGGATTTAGAATCCACAGTTCTTTTTTTGGAATACTTTGGTTTAATATATCACTTTTTTTTTTTTTTTTTAGCATTGTCTGTGCCCAAGGACATTGATAGCTAAAGTGCTCAGAGCTGACACATTCCATATAATGAAGCTGCTAACCTACATTTTTTACTTAACAAAATTAATTTGCCCATGTAAACCCTGGGTAGGTAAGTTTGCACCTAGAATGTACCAAGAACAACATATGTGACATGGATAGATAACGATTAACTCCTTTTAAAAGCTTTCAAATGCCTTAGAATGTCGGGAGTCAAGAATCTGAAAACTGCAGATCTTATTCAAATAAATCAGGAAAGAGCAGATGGTTGAAGAAGGCACACAAGCAAGAAGGAAATCTCCTGTTCTCCCTTTCTGATTGCTTTGCCCACAGAGGAATAACGATTCAAAGAAAATCAGTAATCATGGCGGATGTCATTAGCATATTCCCAATAAGGGAGCTTACATAAAATTCCCAGAGAAAATGAATGACTGCTTGAAGATCAATGTGCAAAGAGTACATTTCCAGCTGCCTGCCTTCTCCCAAAATGTGAGCTGTTTAAGACTCTTAAAAATTGAACTTTGTAAAAGATATAGGCAAATGCTGAAGGCTGTTTAAATTAATAATGATGTAACTATAAGCAAAATAAAGCAGATACATTTGCAAGTTTGTCAATGATTAGAATGCTTTAGCATCTCATGTTTCACATTTCTTAATTAAACTCCATTTGCGCTGTAACCAAGTCAAAAGACTTATTAAAATATTGAATACCCCTTTTCTTCTCACTCCTTTGTAATGGAGGATTAAGAAAGTTGTGAGAAAGCACCTTCATTGTTTTATCATGAATCCATGTGGTAAAATGTGTTTTTCTCTTCCTAATTGATGAGTAGAAATCATTAAATTAATGCATCTATTCTAAAGAAAAACGTGCATGAAGCAATTTTCATAGGGGAAAATTTCTAATTCAGGTAACTATGGACTTAATGTGCATATTTTGAGAAAATATTTTGGGAAATGTGCTTTTCATTAAATGGTAAGCAAGAAAATAAAAATGCTCACTGAATGTCATATGTCATACTTTTGATGAGTTTGTCATTATATATGTTTCTCCTTGCTTCCTTGTATACTTTCTAGATTTCTAGTTATTGAGAGGATAAAAAAAAATCCACTGCTTTTGTCAAGCTGAATATTTAATCTTCAAATATGAGAATAAAGAACTGAGAACTTCCCTCTTATAGAAAGAACAGCAGTCCCCAAATATGCAAACACCTTTCTTGATAATAAATCTCCCTCATAAGTTAACCATGAGATACAATATTGCCAGTTTTCTTGTTAAGTAAGTAGAGAGGACCTAGGTAAAGTTATCATTGATTGGACCAGTAGGAGGCAGATGGTTAAATAACACAATGAGAAATGTCACAATAGTTTTATTACTGAAACCCAAACTTTCCATGGTGGTAGACAGATTGCCTTCATTTCTCATCCATAAAACAACCATCTTGAACATTTCATCAAAAAGAACTTTTTCTTACACTGGCATTGCAACCAATAAAACCTTTTATGCATGGCAAGTTGGCAGAAACTATTAATAAAATGTCTGTCAACTGCACATCTCGGTGTTTCTTTAGCGAAAGAAGAGGGGGGTCATTAATTACAGTTTCTGTCACACACAAAAGGCACAATGATTATTCTGGTTTCTTAACAGCCTGAATTCACCTAATGACCACCTCTTCTGTTGAATTTGAAAAGGGATAGGTCCTTATCCATCTAAACAAAAAGCTACAGAGCAATCCGAACACATTGCCTGTGTCTGCCTGGGCAACAAATGTGTTATTTTAGGTTGACTCTGAAAGAGGATTATGAATATGGATAGAATGCAAATACTTCATCTATCTTAATCAGAATACAGGAATTCAAGCTGTTGAGGGGAAAAAAAAAAGACCTTAGAATTCCCATACAAGGAAAGAAATTTTATAGTGCTTATTGAATTTAGAAGACAGAGATTAGAAATGAACTTAATGAATCCGTTCCTCAGAAGGCAAGAAACAGACTTAGCAACAAGTGTAGATCAATTACCCTGATGACAAATAAATATAATGAACTTTCAGAATGGGAAACAACTGTTTAACACAATTAAAAAAGAAAGCATTTTTGTTACCCTTTGGCAAATTTGCTTTGTCCTCACCTTCTTACCTGATCAGTTTTTTCCTTCTATTAACTATTTTTAAAACCCTTTCTACCCTCTTAACATGAGCTTTCCTCACACAAGTTTTGCAATGTTACACATGATAGAAAAAAAAAGTACAACTACATAATTCTTTTTTCATCAAACGTAAAAAGAATAAAAGGGGCAGGAGTGATTTGTATAGGTTCCTTCTGAATTTGCAACAAGGTTTTAGCAACAACATTGTGTATAAAACTGCTGATTTTCTTTATTATTTCAATTTATCTTCTCATAGTAAGTCAACAAAAAGGTCTAGGTAGCCAAGGTGCCCTGGTCTTGATTCCCCCCCTCCTTTTTTTTTTTTTTTCACATTTAATGGATGCATTAGTTCCAGGTATTCAAGTGTTAAAGTGCAAGAGCATCCTTTGTTTTTTATTTTAAGAAAGTTTTCAATTTAGTGTACTTCTTAATAGGAACACAAATAATTACTTGTCTCTCATGCTATAAGTTTTTAAATATATACTATAATTGTTTCATAAAATTAATTCAAGGATTTCTTTATTCAGGGTGGGAAATTTGAGGAGTAGCTCTCATCTTAAAGAACAAAACAACTTTATAATAATCTATACATCCAAGAAAATGAGAATAGTTTTAGTGCAGGTTTATTACAAATTAATTTTGTTTTATATCTACATTCAAATTTAACTCCAGTTTTTATTAGCTGTATGACTTTAAGCAGATTGTTTAACCTTTCTGTGCCTGTTTCCTCATCTACAAAACGATGAAAATACTAGTAGTTACTTCATATAAGAATTAAGTCATTTAAAGGATATTTAAAAATGCCTGAAACACTACTGGGGCATAGTAAGTGCTAGTAATGGTCTCCAATTATTATAAATGTGTCTATTTTTATTTGCTCTAAAGCCAAAAATAAAAAAAATTGAGAGCTAAGCTTAACAATCCAAAGATTAATGCATACACTAAATCTGTACTCCTCCCTGACTACTGACAGAAAAGATATGGTAAAAATTCTAGTAAGAGTTCTACAAAACGAAAGTAGGATCCACTCATTTTGAATGGGATACTCTGAGAGACTGACGATAACAGGGGACAATAATATCAGTAGTGTTCAATATGTGTTGTTTTTTTTCTCTGCTAGAAAAAAATGACTACAAAAATCTAGCCAGTATAAAAACTGATACTGTTTACAAAGTTTAAACCCAAGATAAGAGGGTCCTGTGCTCTTTTTCACTCTGACTCATGCCTATGCACATATTATGTATGTATATATACGTCATCTTTATAATCTTTTTTTAAAGACTTCTATTGAACAGAACTTTTTATTACCACTGGTTAAAAATGTCATATTGTAAGAATCTGGCAAGCATTCAGAACCATTTAATCTTTCATCGAGGTTTATACAGAAGAGGTTTATATCTCTTTTGTGCATTGTGCATTGTCAAGTGCCTACCACAATTTGTCTCCCCCATGCTGGACTGACAGATTGAGCGAATAAGCAAAGAGCTGGAACATTTGAGTATAATCGCAGTGTCAGCACTGTTAACTGTATTTATGAGAAGAGAGTTAACACTATGACATTAATAATTTCATCAGATTACACATGTTTGCTTGACAAACAAGCAAGCTATTCTCTTTAAATTATCTGTGACTAGTGCTGTTTTCAGTTGGAGAACAGCCATGAATTCCAGTTTAAAAAGAAAAATAAACTCACCAAAACACTATTCAACTTATATTGCTATATTTTGGGGAAGGGAAAAAATTAAGCCTCTAAATATTTGCATTAAACCAGACTTTATAAATCCTGGTTTCCTGCCAATAAGAAAGAAAAAATGATTAGGAATGTACAATAAAAAGGAAAGGCCAGGAAGTATAATAATTGTGTCTAGCTGTACTGTAGTTCAAAAATAGCTTCAGGCAGAGACATGGAGTCTTTTAGTTTGCCTTGACTTTTTAAACCACTAGATGCTCACCTGCAGTGGTTTCTGTGATTTGTGGCAGCTTACCAAAGGCACGGGATAATAAAGACAGTTTGTTACCCTCTAATTTTGGAGGGGCATAACACATGAAGTTTGTACAGCAATCTCTTACCTACATATTTCACTCCATAAGGGGAAACAATAAGAGAGAACATGACATGTATTAGAGAAGTAAATTACAATGTTATACTCTTTGGTCCAATAAACCATTGTGGGCTGTCATGGTCCTGACTACTGAAGTGTTGTTTTATGCTACAGCTTAATCAGCTGGGTCTAGGCTGTGCTTTCATATGCCAGTACCTGAGGCAGCATAAATGTGATGATTCACACACATGATCACTGGAGCCTGTATGGTGAGGTCCACACAAACTGCCATGGAGGTTATTGGCCAGGGTGATAGATCTCCTCACCCTTAACTTAGAAGACGGAATAGGACTTGAGCTTGATTGCTAAAATTATCACAAAACATTGAGCCCCTTGTTTGTCTTATTTAATAGGAACATCCTGCTGTTGTTGATTTAACAAAGGTAATGTTTCATCATTGAAGCCTTGAATCTATGCCCTTGTGAAAACCTCACTGGCAGAAAGCATCTGTATTTATGAAGCTTATGCAAGGCAGCATAACCTCAGTGCAAAAAGTTAAAAAGAGATATATTGATTCCATCACTGCTGCTGCTGCTGCTGCTAAGTCATTTCAGTCGTGTCCGACTCTGTGCAAACCCATAGACAGCAGCCCACCAGGCTCCCCTGTCCCTGGGATTCTCCAGGCAAGAACACTGGAGTGGGTTGCCCTTTCCTTCTCCAATGCATGAAAGTGAAAAGTGAAAGTGAAGTCACTCAGTCGTGTCCAACTCTTAGCGACCCTGTGGACTGCAGCCCACCAGGCTCCTCCATCCATGGGATTTTCCAGGCAAGAGTACTGGAGTGGGGTGCTATTGCCTTCTCCGCTAGCAAACCCCAAAACAAAAACCTATTACTTCTAGAAATACATACAAAATATGCCAAAAGAAATATCTGACCTACATTTTCAGTATGCTTATGGCAGCAGGTATTGATAATATACCAAAAACAAATGGAATGATTGTAACAGATATATATATATACACATACACATGCTTATACGAGTAATCTGCAAGTATTACTTGCAGAGTAATTACTGTACTCTTTTGAAAAGTCTACTAGATCTGATAAAAAAGAAAGAGTAATATATTCTTGCACTGAAAATAATCTCAACTGAATATCAGTAACTTAGAAATCATATCGCCAGAATAGGAAAGAAAAAAATATTAATGAAGCATAAAAATAAAGCAAAATTTCCCACTAGGGTAGCTATTAATTTTTTTAATGCAAAATAGTGCTGAGGATGTGGAGAAGTTGGAATTCTTGCACATTTCTAGTGAGAATATAAAATGGTACAGCCACCGTGGAAAGAGTGCGCATACATGCATGATAACTCACTTCAGTACTGTCCCGACTCTTAGCTACACTATGGCCTGTAGCCCACCAGGTTCCTTTGTCCATGGGGATTCTCCAGGCAAGAATACTGGAGTGGGTTGTCATTCCCTTCTCCATGGGATCCTCCCAACCCAGGGATTGAACCTGTGTCTCTTACTTCTACCTGTATTGGCAAGCGGGTTCTTTACCACTAGCGCCACCTGGGAAGCCCATGTGGAAACAGTATGGTGGTTCTTAAAAAAGTAAACATAAGATTATTATAGGAGCCAATAGTTCCACTTCTTGGTATATACCCAAAATAATTAAAAGCAGAGAAAGCTTTCCATTTGAACAGATATATATATACCAATGTTTATAGTAGTATTATTCACAATAGCCAAAATGTAGAAACAGCCCAAATGTTCATATATGCATACGTGGATGAATAAGATGTGGTATAAACATAAAACAAAGGATTATTTAGCCTTCAAAAATAATAAAATTTTGACATATGCTACTACATAGATAAACCTTAAAGATACTATGCTAGTGAAATAAGGTATACCAAAAAAAAAAAAAAAGACAGTTTTGTATGATTCCACTTATACAAGGTACCTGAAATAGTTAAATTCAAAGAAACAGAAAGTAGAATAGTGGTTACTGGGGACTAGGGAAAGGGGTGAATGAGGAATTACTGTTTAATAGCTACAGAGCTTCAGTTTGGGATGATGAAAAAGTTCTGGAGGCTATTAGTGGTGAAAGTGAAAGTCAGCCAGTCATGCCCAACTGTAGAGTCCATGGAATTCTCCAGGCCAGAATACTAGACTGGGTAGTCATTCCCTTCTACAGGGGATCTTCCCCAGGGATTGAACCCAGATCGTCCACATTGCAGGCAGATTCTTTACCAGCTGAATCACCAGGGAAGCCCAAGTTAGTGGTGATGGTTGTAAAACAACATGAATGGGACTTCCCAGGCAGTCTAGTGGTTAAGACTCCATGCTTCTCTGGTTGAGGAACTAAGATCCTGCATTGTTAAGTCATATCTGATTCTTTGTGACCCCATGGACTGTAGCCTGCCAGACCCCTCCCTTCATGGGATTTCCTGGGCAAGAATACTGGAGTGAGTTGCATTTTTTTCTCCAGGGAATCTTCTGAACCTAGAGATCATACACATGACTCCTGTGTCTCCTGCATCTCCTGCTTTGGCAGGTGGATTCTTTACCAGGGAACCAACTGGAAAGCCCTGTCATATGTGTTTTACCACAATAAAAAAGCAAGTTTCTTAAGGAAAAAAAATAGGTCCCATCACCCCCAAATATATCTATCTACCTATGTATATAGGTAGATAGATAAAATCTAGAGTTGTGGGAATCAAATTGGTGATAGTATGCTCCAGCTAGGTCACATTATCATGTGTTAGGTTCATATCCCTTTGTCCTAGACACTAGAGGTGCTCACTGGTATCCTTAAGATTACAGTTTTAGGGAAAACGTCCACTGTTGCAATGTGGATTGCTTAAGGATAAATTTGATGCCTCTGTTAGACAAATACATGATTGAAAATATTTTTATCTATACAATTCACTCAATTCACTTTTCTATACAACCTAGCATTTTAACCCTCAAATTATGAGTAAATTTTTATAAGTTTTACTGAGGACATCTAAAGATTTATCTTGAAATAACCCCTCAATAACTTATTGGTATACTATTCTGCAATATTTCTGCTATGTGAATTTGCTAGATCTCTGGGTTAGCCCTCGTGTGGGTTGAGAGTTCAGTGCAAGTTATTTCTGCTCAGAGCTGCTGTAGCTTGAAATCTTATTTCAGTAATAGCTCACACTCTGTTTTATAAATGTACTGTACACTTTATAATGTTTGTATTTTGGCTCCTTCGTCAAGGTACAGAGCCTTCCTTCCTTTCTATGTTAATGTCAGCCACAACAATAGGACCCTAAAGCCTGGAATTGAGCAAATGAGTGTTGCCTAGTTGATTAATTAATTATATATATATGTATACATATATATTATTATTATATATATGTGTATGTTTAGTTTTGTCTGCTCTGGATCTTTGCTGCTGAGCTCAAGTTTTCTCTAGTTGCTGCGAGCAGAGGGTTACTCTTTGTTGTGGTTCTCATTGCAGTTGCTTTCTCATGTTGTGGAGCAAGGGCTGTAGGTGCATGGGCTTCAGTAGTTGCAGCACTAAGCTCAGTACTTGTGACACACGGGCTTAGCTGCTCCATGGCACGTGGGATCCTCCCAGACCAGGGATTGAACACATATCCCTTGCATTGGCAGGTGGGTTCCCAGCTGGAATCCTGGACCACCAGGGAAGTTCTGAGTAAATGAGTTTATAATTTTGTTTTGTGGCACTTTATGTCAGTTTTTTGTTCTTTAAAGTGGGATGAATGTCATTATATCATTTTAATTAAATTCCTTTAGAAATCACACAAGATGGGCCTAAATATTCTGCAAAGATTATTACATGTAGATCCAGTCCATTCGTTCTTCCTGGAGGAGTTTCTGTTCTTATTCTGAGAAAGACAGACTGGTGAGTATGCAGAATTAAAGGAATGCAGAGAACAAAAGGGCAGAGTAACTGAAACGGTGGTGTTTTCTTCAAACACAGATCAAGAGTAAACTTATTTTAATGTGAAACCCAAAAATATGATGAGACTAGAAAGAGTAGAACCTGAATTGGTAGTACCTTTCTAATTAGCCCAAAAACAGCTGCCTCATAAAACATTAAAAACCTGAAAGAAAGGAGTGGATTTACTGTGGTAAAAGGTTTATTTAAAATTCTTGAGGTCAATAAATTACCACTTAAGATGACATTGGAGAAGGCAATGGCACCCCACTCCAGTACTCTTGCCTGGAAAATCCCATGGGCGAAGGAGCCTGGTGGGCTGCTGTCCATGGGGTCGCTAAGAGTCGAACATGACTGAGCGACTTCACTTTCACTTTTCACTTTCATGCATTGGAGAAGGAAATGGCAACCCACTCCAGTGTTCTTGCCTAGAGAATCCCAGGGATGGGGGAGCCTGGTGGGCTGCCGTCTATGGGGTCGCACAGAGTCGGACACGACTGAAGTGACTTAGCAGCTAAGATGACATTCCCAAAATGTGTTCCAAAGAATACTTGTTCTAAATAGAAAAAATATTTCCCACAGTCCAACTGGCTTGTACACGATATCTCTATTAGAGATGGACAATGAATATCAAAGGCCCTGTTAAGTCTTGAAATAAAGATAGTTCAGTTTTATTTAACCCAGTGTTTCCCAAACTTGTTTGACCTTTAACCCTCCTTCTTTCCCTGACTCTCCTACATTCATCCATCTAACAAATGTTCATAGAGGGCCTACTCCAACTCAAGAACTATTCTAGGCTCTGGGGATATAGCAGTGAAAAAACAAAGACTTTGCCTAGATAGACTATATAATTAGGAGACAGATAGTAAATAAATCAAGTGCTGCTCATAAGGTGTCAGTAATGGAAAAAAAAACTTTTAAAAATAATAGTGGAGGGAAGAATGGGTGGTCAGGGATAAGATGACACATGAGTCACAGGTAAGGTACATTGAGTTGATCAATTGCTGGAGGACTGAGGGGACCCCAGGGGAGACCAACATTGTCTGATGAGGGAGCCCCTTGGCAGTTTCATTGTGATAGGAGACTGCTACATGGAGGCACCGGCATTAAACAGTTCAAAGAAGGGATTGATTGTTTATCTTCTAAAAGCAAATGAAGTCTTTTGGGTCCCTGGGGTATGGTTCATTTACTAATTCATTTGCAAATGGTTTGTTCCTTGGCTTCTAATTAGTGACATTCTCCTTGTTGACCATGTATTATGAAAGTGTGTTGCTCTCGAGTCCTCCATTGCACATTATGTGGCAGCCATTTATCTTGTTCCTCCAGAGGAAGGCAGCCCGTGGAAGCAACTGGTCATTTACCATTTGTCATAACCAGAAAGATAGCTATCACATTGCTGAGCTGTGTTGAGTGGAACAATGACAGGAGACTGACAGGTTTGCTGCCTGGGTTTATTGTTGATACGACAGGAAGGGGCTCCATTTACTATTGTAATCTAGATTGAATAACACTCCATCGAAAACTTCTCCAGTGTCTCAGATGGTAAAGAATCCACCTGCAACACAGGAGACCCAGATTCAGTCCCTGGGTCCGGAAGATCCCTGGAGAAGAGAATGGCTACCCACGTCAGTGTTCTTGCCTGGAGAATCCCATGAACAGAGGAGCCTGGTGGGCTACCATCCATGGGATCACAAAGAGACGTAACCGAATGACTAAGCACACACAAAGATAAACTAATTTAGAAAGGTGGAAAGTTTACCTTATGCTATCTGGGGACACAGCACATTTTCTATTTCTCTGGTAGAAATATTTCCTACTTTTAGAGCCAGCTACATATTTGCAGAGTTCAGTACAAAATTAAAATATGGGGCCTGTTGTATCCAAAAAAAAAATGCTGTTAAAAGTTCTAAAATACAGTTTTATTTTCCTCCAAGGTCTTTTTCTCTTGACTTGTGCTATTGTTTATTTGCTACTTAATGTCATCTGTAAGAAGAGTAAAATTTTAAATTATTAGCATTAATTTTATTATTCAATTTTGTATTGAACAATGCCCATTTTAAATGCAAATATGAGTGTTTAAGTCACATGGAACTGCTGAAATTGCACAACTCACATTCTATAACTTGGAGATATATTTGCATTTTATTCTTACCAGAATAGTGAAATTGCTACATGAAACTAACTCAAATGTTTTCATTTCACCTCTCGATACATGCATGTGCTATCATCACTCTCTACCTTAGTGAAGGGTAAGGAAGGCTTGAAAGGAAAGAGTCTATGTGTTACCCTATATTTTAGTTACGTCTATGTCTTAATAATCACCACCACTTCATAACAGACATATCATGCTTACCTTGTACTCATTTTGAGACTTGCTGAACTGCATGCTTACCTTGTACTCATTTTGAGATTTGCTGAACTTTCACACATTATGGATTCACCACAATTTTGTGCCCATGAGGCATCACTGATGTTCTACATGAACAAGGAGGCAAGAAACAATAGACACATACATTGAATGCATGTGCATGTTTCATTGTCCCATTAGACTTACTTATACAGACTGGTTCCAAACAGGAAAAGGAGTATGTCAAGGCTGTATATTGTCACCCTGCTTATTTAACTTATATGCAGAGTACATCATGAGAAACACTGGGCTGGAAGAAGCACAAGCTGGAATCAAAATTGCCAGGAGAAATATCATTCACCTCAGATATGCAGATGACACCACCCTTATGGCAGAAAGTGAAGAGGAACTAAAAAGCCTCTTAATGAAAGTGAAAGAGGAGAGTGAAAAAGTTGGCTTAAAGCTCAACATTCTGAAAACAAAGATCATGGCATCCGGTCCCATCACTTCATGGGAAATAGATGGGGAAACAGTGGAAACAGTGTCAGACTTTATTTTAGGGGGCTCCAAAACCACTGCAGATGGTGACTGCAGCCATGAAATTAAAAGACGCTTACTCCTTGGAAGGAAAGTTATGACCAACCTAGATAGCATATTGAGAAGCATAGATATTACTTTGCCAACAAAGGTCCGTCTACTCAAGGCTATGGTTTTTCCTGCGGTCATGTACGGATGTGAGAGTTGGACTGTCAAGAAAACTGAGCGCTGAAGAATTGATGCTTTTGAACTGTGGTGTTGGAGAAGACTCTTGAGAGTCCCTTGGGCTGCAAGGAGATCCAACCAGTCCATTCTGAAGGAGATCAGCCCTGGGTGTTTTTTGGAAGGAATGATGCTAAAGCTGAAACTCCAGTCCTTTGGCCACCTCATGCAAAGAGCTGACTCATTGGAAAAGACTCTGATGCTGGGAGGGATTAGGGGCAGGAGGAGAAGGGGATGACAGAAGGTGAGATGGCTGGATGGCATCACTGACTCGATGGACGTGAATCTGAGTGAACTCCAGGGGATGGTGATAGACAGGGAGGCCTGGTGTGCTGCGATTCATGGGGTCACAAAGAGTCAGACACAACTGAGCGACTGAACTGAACTGATACAAGTTCAAAGATAAAATTATTAAGAATTTCTTATATCAAACTAAAATGCTTCTGCACAGCAAAAGAAATAATTCACAGAATGAGGAGGCAACTTGCAGAATGGAAGAAAATATTTGTAAACCATATATCAGATAAGGGGCTAATATCCAAAATATATAAGGAATTCATATAACTCAATTGCAAATCATCATTAACATTTGACTTAAAAAATGAGCAGAGGACCTGACCAGACAATTTTCCAAAGAAGATACACAAATGGCCAACAGGTAGATGAAAAAATGCTCAAAATTACTAATGATCAGGAAAATGGAAATTAAAACCACAGGAGATGTTATCTCACAAATGTTGGAATCAATTCAGTTCAGTTGCTCAGTCGTGTCCAACTCTGCGACTATGTGGACTGCAAAACGCCAGGCTTCCCTTCTATTACCAACTCCTGGAGTTTACTCAAACTCCTCTCTATTGAGTCGGTGATGCCATTCAACCATTTCATTCTCTGTCATCCCCTTCTCCTCCTGCCCTAAATCTTTTCCAGCATCGGGGTCTTTTCAAATGAGTCAGCTCCTTTGCATCAGATGGCCAAAGTATTGGAGTTCCAGCTTCAGCATCAATCCTTCCAATGAATATTTAGGACTATTTCCTTTAGGATGGACTGGTTGGAAATGTTGGAATGGCTACTATCAAAAAGACAAGGGATAACAAGTTCTGGAAAGGATGTAAAGAAAAGAAATCCTTGTGCACTGTTGGTGGAAATGTAAATTAGTACAACCATTATAGAAAACAGCCATAGGTTCATCAAAAAATTAGAAATCATGAGCAGATGTGCCTGTTGGGCTACCATCCATGGTGTCATAAAGAGTTGGACACAAATGAACAACTAAGCACTAAATACCACGTGACTCAGCAATTTTACATCTGGGTTTATAACCAAAAGGAAAGGGAACCACCATCTCAAAGTGATTTCTGAACCCTTCTATTCATTGCAGTATTATTCATAATAGCCAAGACATGGAAACAACCTAAACGTCCATGGATAAAGAGTAATAGAATGTTGCTGTTGTGTTGTTCAGTCGTCTTTCATGTCCAGCTCTTCTTGATCCCATGAACTGCAGCACACTAGGCTCCCCTGTCCCTCACCATCTCCTGGAGTTTGCCCAAGTTCATGTCCATTGAATCAGTGGTGCCATCCAACCATCTCATTCTCTGTTGCCCTCTTCTCCTTCTGCTATAAATAAAAGGAAACCCTGCTATTTGTGACAACATAGATGAAACTTGAGTGTGTTATGCTAAGTGAAATTAAGTCAGGCAGAGAAAGGCATATACTACATAATCTAACCTATATGTGGAATCTAAAAGGCCAAACTCATAATAATAAAGAGTAGAATAGTTACTGCCAGGGGTTTGGGGTAGATGCAATGAGGAAATGATGGTCAAAGGGTATAAGCTTCCACTTGTAAAATGAATAAGGTCTAGGTATCTAGTATTCAGCATGGTGACTACAGTTAATGATATTGTATATTTGAAAGTTGCTAAGAGAGTAGAAGGAGATCAGCCGTGGGATTTGTTTGGAAGGAATGATGCTAAAGCTGAAACTCCAGTACTTTGGCCACCTCATGCGAAGAGTTGACTCATTGGAAAAGACTCTGATGCTGGGAGAGATTGGGGGCAGGAGGAGAAGGGGACGACAGAGGATGAGATGGCTGGATGGCATCACTTACTCGATGGACGTGAGTCTGAGTGAACTCCGGGAGATGGCGATGGACAGGGAGGCCTGGCATGCTGCGATTCATGGGGTAGCAAAGAGTCGGACACGACTGAGCGACTGAACTGAACTGAAAGAGAGTAGATCTTAAATTTTCTCACCACAGAAGAGTGTAATTATGAGGTGATGGATGTGTTAACTAACCTTATAGTGATAATCATTTTGCAATGTATATATGTATTAAAGTACCACACTGTACATCGTCAATTTATACAATGTTTTATGTCAGTTATATCTCAAAAAATCTGGGAAAAATGAAATTTAAAGAAGGAGGCTAAAATGAAAATCTCATTAATAGGAAATACATTCTGATAAATCAAATTGGTTCCAATATTAATAGTCAGTTTAAATCATGGAATTAGTTAACAGCATTAAATTGGGATTAAAGAAAGGAATAAAAATCTATTCTTCCAAGTTGTTTAAAAACAAGACATTCACTGGCTGATGCCATAGTCTATAAATCCGATTATGCTGTACATAATAAAGCATACCCTATGAGAGAAAAAAAAGGAATTCCAAGCCTATGATAGTAGAGCATTAAAGCAGGTGCCAGGCCCTCCTGATCTGAGGCCTCTGTGCATTAGTTGTACACTCATGATGACTTTAAATAGAGCACACCAAGAAGCAAAGTGGGAAACACAAACGAGGGCATTGCCATCTCACAAGGAATGTTACAAATGCTGTCCCTTCATTTATTCTCCAGATGTACCTCTGACATGACCTTTGGCATGTGAAATACTCACCAATATATACTAAATATTAGTTTGAAAATGGCTTCAGGAGTTGGTTTAAACAACTGAGCTAAAAATGTTCCCAGCCCATCTGTCATTTTCTTTAGGCTCAATGCTAGAAACTTTTGATCCATTAATGGAACAGTTCATTCATCTTTTAATGCATGCAGTATCATAGCTCCTCTTCCTCCTTCTCATGCTGAAATCACATTTTGATTCAAGTCATTCTTTGTTGCCTTCTTTCTTTCAACTGCTGCCACATTCTGTGTGTATCAAATCCTTGTCTTTCAGAAAGATTAAAATCTAGAGTAATGGAGTACCCTGACTGCCAAAATCAATTGAAAACTAATGCACAAAAAAGCACAAAGCCAATAAGTCTACTAGTAATTCTGACACCCCATTAGCTGTATCTTAGGGTCTGGTTACCTCTACATAATTTCTTGTAGCCAATATAGTCCTTGTTCTGCTCAAGGTGTATTGTTTTCCTTTAGTGCAAAATCACTTAGAAAAAAAATTTTGTAAGTAACATGGCAAAAATGATGCTGTCTTATAGCAGTATACACGCCAAAAAAAGTTGCTTCCAGCACATTCCTTTTACCACCCTACCTATTTCATTGACTTTCTGCCCTATTCAGATACATGCTTTGTAACTGATGTGGAATATGCAGCATTTTGACAGACAGATCATGTAAGTGTACTGTAAACCTGGTGCCTGCCTGCATTGTAGTAGACATCGTATTACCAAATGCCTAACAAGAAGCATTATGATGCTGGAAAGTGTTAAAAAAACATGAGTGAAAAAAGACCCCTTCACTCAGAGCCTGAAGAACTAGTTCAAGCAACAAAACCCTATTTTCTATCTTTTATGTAAAGCAAATGGATTAACAACTGGCACGAAGCTGAACTGACACCCTGACTCTCTGTGCCAGGCAAGCTCTCTATTGAATTGTCTGCACCAGCCATTTCTTGTGTGCAAACAGGAGGAACTTGTTCAGGCAGCAGCCACTCTGAATGGTATGTGAGGATTTAGTGAAATACATGCTTAGGGCAGCTTTCTTAATCCTTGCAAGTCTGTCCAACAGAGGGAATTCCCGGGGAACAGATGAAGGAAGCCTCTGAGTCTTTCATTGCATACAGTCAAGTCCAGGAAAAAATAGTTTGTGGAGCTTTGTTCTATATTCACTTTCTTCTCACCCAACAAACATCACTGTTAGGAGAAAAAGTTCAATGAATGATGGTAATAAACAGGCTAGTACTACCCACTGATTAAAGTGTCATGATTCCTCTTTAGAAATCAAAGGAGTTATCCTGCTAATGAACTAAATCAGACTGAACTAACATTCATATTAATAATTATTACTTACAGAGCTAGCTGTGTTAGGAGTTATAATGATCATGTGAGAACTGAATATATTTCTCAGGTGCATATCTTCCCATTTAAAGCAGATTCAACAGAAACATGCAAGTAACCCAGCAGCCCAGTTTTGAAGACTAGAGCAAGTTTTTTCAGAGTAAGGATGGTAGATTAGGTCCTAGGTGAGTAATGAAAAGAGGGGTGAAAAACAAAATTCCTTATTAGAACCAGAAGTGTTAACCTGACAAACACATTCATTCAAACTCTTTAATACTACATATGGAGTACATATGGTACTCATTTTCCCTTAAAATGAGCCATGATAAAACACAATTTTATATTCTCAAGGCTAGAACAAGAGAAGATATGCATTGGTGCTAATATTGATTTTTTTAAAAAAATTCTACTGAAAGGCCATTATTAGACATAGGTTATAGTTACAGTGAAAACTGAGAGTTGCTTTTAATCCCCTGGGGGGAAAAGTTATGTTGGCTCCTTTTTGTCATTGTCAAGGTGTAGAAAGAATGAAAAATACTTTGGTATATTTCATTATTAGTACCCGTGAACAGTTTGAACTCTCCATTATTGGATTGTCTTTTTTCATAGTCAGTGCCTTTTTCAGGCTCCTTTCAAAAAACTATTTGACAAGGAAAAAATAGCTTTCTTGGTTTGATATGTGAGTATATACAAGTTCACACAAGTTTTCAGAAGAAAGTAAATGAAGAACATGCCCTGTAAGCTTAATCATATTAACTCTGAATATAATCAGAGCTTCAAATTTTGACTGCATATTAGTGCTAAATGTGAATGGTATACAAAGACTATCTGGAGATACTTCTTGATCTTGAACAAAAATGTTTAATAAATAAAAATCTATCCCTACCCCTCAAGGTAAAATTTATATTGTATCTAAAAAAATATGAAACATCTCAGCTACATCCAGATACTATCACTAGACCATTTGAACATGGAATAAACCCCTCCTGAAATAAGTAGTTATAGGCAATCAAAATGCTACCACTACCTTGAGGATACTGTCTCTCTTTTCAGCTAAGATCACAACAAAAGAAGACCTCAGACTTTTTAATACACAGATGATTCAGGAGCTTTAGGATTGTTTCTTTAATATTTCAGTTCTCTAAAATTGTTGCTGTTAATAATTATAGGTAGCTAGCACCTTTATTTTCTTTTAGGGAAAAGGAGGTGACCAGAGGGTTTTTTAAAAATTAATAGTCTCACTTTTCCCACCAAAATTTAGTTATTTTAATATGATTATACTTTCCATATGTTTCTTCTATGCTGCTTCTATGCTTTGTAAGATAGGCAAGGTGAGCCAAAACAAAAACATGCTTTATGTGAATATTTGACTTTGGCAATATTTGGGCCAAATTATAGAGAAAAAGATGTCCTGGAAATGACTATTTTTGTTAAAATTATGAAGTGTCAGGATAGACCTTAGCGAATCAAGCAATCATATTTTTCAAATTATTTCAGCAAAGGATAGGGAGTTAGAAAAACTGCTTTTTAGATCTCAACATTTTCTAATAGCTTTTTCCATTTTTTCATAGGTGAATACCATCTCTTTAATATGCAGGTGTTCATTCATAATGTAAGCCTATGTGAACTTAGTGTGGGTTTTGCTTCATCATGCTAAATGAGCAAACCAAGTGATTTTTAAAAACATCTACATTGTAATTCATGAGCCCACAGCTTGCTGTGTGTAGTCTTCAATGTGATGTTTCCACATCAATTAAAGAGATGAGAGAATGGGTTATTTGAAGAGTTTGTTTCCTAGTAATCAACTGTAAAGAGACCAAGGTCATGTAACAGATTTCTTCTTCTTTCTTTCTTAGCCAGGAAGGCTATGTGAATGCAAATTGCTTTATTGGTGAAGGGAATTAAAATTATAAAAAGCTAGGCTGAAAGAAGTGCAAAATCAGGGCTGTGTCAGAGCAGGGACAATATAATTGTGGTATGGATTCCCATATGGGCCTAAATTATCTAGATTTTAGTAACATCAGCAGTTCTGTGTAGTTGCTGGAATGCAGCCAATGTGCCATATTTGCTTCATTTTTACGATGGTTCTGATTCTACACAACTTTAAATATGTAGAAAGCTAAAATTGCTCTTGTATTTTGGTGATACTCCTCAGAAACATGTCTTCTCATGTCAGGAATTTTTTTGACTATTAAATAGGAAACACTAATGTGGCTTTATTTTTCTAAGCAAAATGCTATTTATTATCATTTCTATCTAGGCTATAAGATCTTCCCACTAAGGAAAAAAATGTGAGTACATATCAAGGTTGTCTTCCTTTACAGTGTACCATTCAGTAATACTGTTTTGTAGCAACTCAATAAAGCTGATAGTTTTTCTGGGTTATTACCCACAGCCCCCTGCAGGACAAATTAGCATTCATGACCTGAATAATGCTTACTAGAAAGAGTTCAATGGAATTTACTTAATCAGAATCATTGCTTTCTCTTGACTAATTTTTTTTTTTTTTTACATAGTCCCCAATGTCTGCTAATAGTATATATCTTTCAAGGCAGTGTTTAATACCTGATAGAGAAAAAAAAAATACATGCATCTTCAAGTTTTGTAATGTCCCTGTGGTCTTGAAAAAGCATACTTTTATACATAGTGAATGAAAATTAAGATGTCTATGCTCCTTAACATTTTCTAATTGTATTTGTGTTTTTTCTCTTTTTAATGCTTATTTCTTTTAAAAAGGAAAAGGGAGATTATTCATTTTTTAATTATTCCCCAACAGTTTCTTAATTTGTTGAGGATGAACCTAAACAATTAGTCATGGTTTTGGAGTGGATGCTCTATAATATCTCTGCATTTCTGTACATCAGAAATTAGACAATTTTATAACAGACAAAGGCTGCTCTTTTTGATAATTCATTTTTATTTTGTTTGCTTTTGATGCTTTGTTTGATTATTTGAACCAAAATACCAAGCAATGTACTTGTTAGGTAGGATATTAAAGAAATGAGGAGGAGAAAGTACCCTTATTTAGTATGTACAAAACACTTTGCCAAGCAAACTGTTCATTTTATCTCACTAATTTTTGAAATGGTGCAATGAGGGAGGCACTAATGTCTCCATATTTACAGAAGAGGAAAATAAATTTCAAAATTTAAAGTACTTACTCCAGTTTATATATCCACTAACCAAAATATAATACAAATTCTGCCTGAATAGAAAGCTTACACTTTTTTGTTTCTATGTAATGATTTTACATTTTTAGAAAGGCAAAAAAAGGAAGTCCTAAACCAATTCCACTTATTGAATCTCTAATTTGGAAAACACTTCTAATCTGGAAGAGGAAATGTTCCTAAAATGAAGTTGTGAATGAATGAATGTCTTCAAGGAACCATCCAATAGACTATCAATCATAGTCTGATAGGAGAAGGAAATGGCAACCCACTCTAGTATTCTTGCTTGGGAAATCCCATGGACAGAGGAGCCTGGTGGGCTACAGTCCGTAGGGTCACAAAGAGTCTGACCCAACTGGAGCGACTAAGTTAGCATAGTCTGATAAAAGTAGAGTAGTCCATAGTAATGAAACCTTTCTCTAAAAGGTGTTTTAGCCCATTTCTCCTCCTTCCTGTCATCTTTCGTAAATCCCCACAATCCAGCAGAGTAAAAGACAGGTGTGAATTGCTGGAACAAAGAGTTCCTGAATGGACCTTTAATGAAGGTTGGGAAGTAGTCCAGTCAAATGAAGCTAAAGGGCAAAGGTATACAATAAGAGTTTACCTATTGTGTTTGCTTATTGTTTATTTATTGCATGTTTTTTGGAGGTGACTTGAGGGGAAGCTGATGTAGTTTATACAGGGTAGTTAGAAACCTCTTGGCTACTTCACTGATTAGATTCTATACTTACAATGCATTAAAATATTTTAACACAACTAAAAAGGGGGATTCACTCTTAAAGGCCCCTATGCATGCAGTGCTGAACTCAAATTCATACATAAATTAGGTTTCCTGAGGTCCAAAATGGTTATCTCATTTCTAAATCTAAATAAATCAAAATGTTTTTCCAACTTTGGGGGTTTCAGAAAACCCACACACATTTTTGCACAGATTTGCCTTACAAACTCTAGAATATTGCTAGGAAAATTCAATCCATATGTTTCAGATTTACTTAGAGTTGTATCAGAATCTTGTGTTGCAACTGACATTTGATGTTCATGAAGTTTTCTGAACGCTTTTTATTTTCCTTTAACTCAAGAACAGAAAGTTGATTTGTCAAGCTTATATGTACCAAAACCCCAAAATATTAAATTTGGGTTGAAAACAACAAACTTAAAACTCTGCATCAGGCATAAAATTTAATAAAGCATTTGTCTTGCCATGTCTACAACGTTGTATACTTGAAGACATCCATATTCCTGGCAACATGGAATACATAGATATGGATTTTTTTATATATATTTACATGGTGAATAGAAAATGGGACAATGAAAAGAAACAATGTCAATTTTTTTTTTAATTCTGGGACTCCTTCCTGATTTAAATGTTAACAGTATATTGTTTATAATTCAATACAAAAGACATGTGCAGTGACAGCCTATATTTAATTTTTTTTCCATTCTTCAACAATCTCAGTTCACTCTCTGATTGGCATTTGAGCTCTTCATCTCCTTCCAGTGTGCAGCAGATGATACATTTTTAGATCAGTGGTGTCCCTCCTCATCACAACCCAGACAGATAACACTAGGAAGGACAGCAGAAGTCAAATAATTTCAATTACAGCATTAGTGTTTTAAGGGTGGAAGTATAAGATGATATTCATTTGTTTCTGTTAGTGCTATCTTAAGGGGCTATAAAATGACTATTTCCCTTTATTCATGGCTAATAATGTGGTTCTGTCCCTTCTTAGAACATGACAATGGTGTTTTCCAACCAGAATCTGTTCAGAGAGAGGCATTGCTTTTCCAAGGAACCAAGCACCTTGGAGGGGAAAAAAGTATTGTCTCTTAGCACAAAATAACTAACAATCTTCTAGCATTTGTTTGTGGCAATGTCTGCAGACAGTGTAGGAGTGGGCCATTTACTTTGTTATGTGATTTGCGTGTTGCAGCCTCTTACATAGTTTTCAGTATTTTTACTTTCAATGTCTCTTGTTTAGAACAAAAATGATATGCAAAAAATAATATTGCAATGTAGAAAAATAAGAAAATGTATGTAACCAGGAGAAAAAAAATTCCTGAAACCTCCCTTTCTAAAGATAACTGTCATTTACATTTGTCATGTATATGTATCTCCACTGTATTTTCTATTCATAAGCATGCATGTATTATATTTTTTACCAAAAAAGATGAGATCATACAGCACATACTACCTTATTCAGTGAAGAGCAACAGAAGATTATGCTGTATTTTAAATGGCTGTATGTCATTCCACTGTTGGAATGAAATATTTTCTCATCCAAATACTAAAATATAACTTTTCAAATTTATAAATTCAAAATTTTAATTTTCAAGTTTTTCCAATATATTGACGACATAAACCATAATACAAATAACATATTTCTTTTAAACATTTTTCCATGTTAATAATTGCTTCCTTAGGGTAAGTGTCTAGAAATGAAATGATTAGTCAAGATGTCTTTTCAGTCATATTATGAAAAAAGCATGCACTTTACTTTTTCTTTCAAAATGACAATGGATGTACGGCTCTGTCTCCATGACTTTAAAGAATCCTTGTCAGGATCAATCACCCACCTTTGCGAAAAGCCTGGTAGGTTGGGAATATATAGGGTAGACCAAAAAGTTTGTTCAGGGTTTTTCATAAAATCAACAAAACCCAAATGAATTTTTTGGCCAACCCAATACAATGTGGTGGTAACTATAAAAGAAAAGTAAGCTGAAGTGTCCAAAGGGGTTAAAATGCGTGTGTTATTCAAGGATTTCTTCTTGACATTTAGATTCCTGTATTTCCTTCCTGCATTGTTATTTTTCTGGACCCTTATCACCCCTCTAGAGTTTCACCCCTCTAAAGACTTGAATTTTAAGGTCTATTTTAAGTCTACCCATGAGCCCCATGTGTTTTCCCTGTGCATAGGCCATTTTTATAATAAACTCTAACTGTTTAATAAATTAATGTTTAAAGTTAGAAATATTTAATGAATGAAAATTCTTATAAATTCAGTATTGACCAACTTCCATTTGGGGGCATAATCCTCTATTCTTGCTTGAGAGAAAAGACAAAACTGAGTGGAAATATACATGTATATATACCCTTCAGCAAAAGGCCTAGTTCTATACCAAATCATTCACTTATTCACTGTGTGACTTTAAGCTAATGGCTCAAACTCTCTGGACTTCAGTGTCCTCCGTCAGACACTGATATTCATCTTTGTGCCATCATATAGAAGACAGTGGTGCAGTGGATGCTTAATTAATAGTAAATTCTGTTGTCGTTCAGTTGCTCAGTCATGTCCAACTCTTTGTGACCCCATGGACTGCAGCACACCAGGCTTCCCTATCCTTCAATATCTCAGAGTTTGCTCAAACTCATTTCCATTGAGTCAATGTTGCCATCCAAACGTCTCGTCCTCTGTCATTCCCTTTCCCTCCTCCCCACAATCTTTCCTAGCATAAGGGTCTTTTCCAATGAGTCAACTCTTTATATCAGGTGGCCAAAGTATTGAAGCTTCAGCTTCAGCATCAGTCCTTCCAATGAATATCCAGGACTGATTTCCTTTAGGATGGACTAGTTGGATCTCCTTCCAGTTCAAGGGTCTCTCAAGAGTCTTCTCCAGCAACACAATTTGAAAGCATCAGTTCTTAGGTACTTAGACTTCTTTATGTCCAGCTCTCATATCCATACATGACTACTGGAAAAAACATAGCTTTGACTACATGGACCTTTGCTGGTAAAGTAATATCTCTGCTTTTTAATTTGCTGTCCAAGGTTGTCATAGCTTTTCTTCCAAGGAACAATCATCTTTCAATTTTATGGCTGCAATCATCATCTGTAGTGATTTCGGAGCCCAAGAAAATAAGGTCTGTCACTGTTTCCACTGTTTCCCCATCTATTTGTCATGAAGTGATGGGACCAGATGCCATGATCTTTGTTTTTTGAATGTGGAGTTTTAAGCCAGTTTTTTCCATCTCTTCTTTTACCTTCATTAAGAGGCTCTCTAGTTGCTCTTCATTTTCTGCCATTAGGGTGGTATAATCTGCATAGCTGAGGTTTTGATATTTCTCCCAGCAATCTTGATTCCAGCTTGTGATTCTGTTTTAGACATATGTAGACAAGGAAGGTGCAAGGTGCTGATTGAAGGCCATTCTAAATGCCTTTAGCCTATTTCAGCAAGATGTTGTATTGATCAAGAATTGTGTTCTGCCACAAGTAACCAGGAAGAGTAATTTAATCAAGAACCAAGCTCTTGTGATTAACCTAGCATTTTCCCTCCTCCATCAACATATGGCTGCTGTTGCTGCCTCAGCCACATGTCCTCATTTCAGAAAAAAAGGAGAAAGTGACAAGGAAGAGGTAAGCACCCCCATGAGAAATTCAGAATATACTGTGACCATCTCATTGGTCATTGCCACTCCTCACTGCAAATGAGGTTTGGAGAGCTGGCATTTGCTTTTGCAGAAACACCAGAGTAATTGCCTGCCTCCCAAAGATGGCTCTCTCCTTTTCTTACTATACCTCTTTCTTTTATTTGCTTCCTGTCTGAGACATAGTCGACTCAGTTGATATGATTTGGATGGACAGTGCTGCAAAGGCCACCCCAAAATCTTCCTCAACACCAGTTTCTGTTAATGCCTAAAATTTGATGACCAGCAAGCTAAGTTATCACCCATTTGATATTAAAATGCATTTAGCTTTGGGAAGAAAGCTAGCACTTGCTTCATTTCTGTTATCAACCTTAGGTAATCAATAAGTTAGTTGATTAGATCCCTTTAAAGAGGAAGCTAATTGAAAGTAGGTTTTCAGCTAGGAAGGATGGAGAGCTGAATTCTGAGTAACAGACACTAGCCAAGCAGGCACAGAAATGGGTGAGAGGAAATGAAGAGCAGAGGGTGACATGAAGACACTGAGAGGGAGCAGGAGCTATTATGAAATAGTAGGTAAGCACATCAAAAGCAAATTCACCTTCTTCACAGTTTGTCCTAGGAATAGTTTGTTTGCTCTTTTCTCCTTAGAACTCAATACTAGTAAATATATCTGATCACACATAGAACTTTATATTGATACACATCTCAACACGTGAAACCACAAAAAAGAAAACTAGCCCAACCTATGTCTGTTAGATCCTGCTTCAGTTTCCACATTAGGTGAAGCCAGATGTGGCTATACCGAGGACGTACCATCCAGAGGAATGAGGAGTGTTCACTACACAGGTTGCCACTCAAGTGGAAGTCTTCTAGTTTACTGCTAAAATCTTGGGAAAGAGGCATTCGTCTGAACATTTTTTTTTTTAACACAACAGAAACCTTATTTAAAAAAGAATCAAACTTCCTGGCTTCAAGTATACAAAGACTATACCCATGCTAAGTCTCTGTAGTTGTGTCTGATTCTTTGCGACCCCATGGACTGTAGCCCACCAGGCTCCTCTGTCCATGGGATTCTCCAGGCAAGAATAGTGGAGTAGGTCACCATCTCCTTCTCTAGGGGATCTTCCTGACACAGATATCGAACCCACATCTCTTGCAACATCTGCATTGGCAGACGGGTTCTTTACCACTAGCTCCACCTGGGAAGCTCTACACTGTGGAACAGTATTTAACATCTCTGTGCCTCAGTTTATCCATCTGTAAAATGGTCATAATATTAATCTTTTCAGTTTACTAGGAAGATTAAATGAGATAATATAATTTAAGTACTAAGAACTATATCTAGGATACAGAAATACTTGTTATATTGAATTGAAAACATTCCCTTTTTTATATCTCAGGTGTTTCATTAAATAGTAATAATGATCTATATGCCTATAGTCTTTTATAGTTTCTAAGGTGTAGCCTTGTCTGTTTACTTGTTTCAGGGAGGTAGACCATGTTTATAATCCCCATTTTGTAGATGAGTAAATGGAGTCAGAGAGCCATACCCAAGGTCACACAGATGGTGATAAAGCAGAAATTTCAACCCAGAAATTTGAAGACATGTTTAATGAACTTTCTATTAGGCCAGTGATTTCTATTTAGAAGACAAAGATTGTAATCATGGCAAAATGAATATATCTCAGGATTGATTCTTTTTTCATTTATTCATGATCCCCAAAAGTTGTGTGTTCCTTCAAGTGTAGTCTGGTATACTTTCCTAGGAAGGAAGTATTTTACTTCCTGACTTCTTTATAATTCTGTACTCTCCCAGAACGGCCACAATCTGTTCCACTAATATTGAATAACCCAGTAATTATACTTCCAGTAATATACCCGAGAAAAGAATGCTAAGCAGAGAGAGAAAAAAGTGTATGGAGAAAGAGATTAACTTTAGAATTGTATACAATAGCCAAACAAACAAGCAAAAAAAGGACCTAATATCTTTGGGATGAGATCAGTTACATAAACTAAGATTCATCAGCTCAAAGAGATAATGATAGTCATAATAACTACCAGCTATTGCACATTCAGTACAAGCCCTGCATTTATTAGCTCCTTTCAAACAGCATTATTTTTTTTAATTTCCTGAGAGTTGGGCGTCATTGTCACTCCATTACATAGCAATGACACAAAGCCAAGTAGTATGGTTGATATGGCCATATAATTCATCCGTTGGCCATTCTTGTTTCTTTATTGCTAATGGAACCCTGATTTTGCTTGAGAAGAAAAGTAAACAGCCCCAAGAGTTGAACTGAGTATACTCTAAAATGATTAAAGTAGTCCCAATCTCCTTTGTAAGTAGTTAAATGCTGGGACTGGGCAAGCAATATAATTCTGGTCAACAAGACTTAAGAATAAACTTGTGGGAGGAGTCTTCTTTAAATAGCTTCCTCCAACCTTTCTTTTTCTGCTCCCTTTCTTCGTACCTTTGAACAATTTTATGTAAGTAGACAATGCTTAGAGCTGAAGCAGCCATTTGGGGATCACAAATGGATAAGACTAAAATTATGAGAATGATGAAGCAAACAAGAAAAATAATCTAGGTCCCTGACATTTTCAGCAAACTGCCAAGCCACCCTGGTATTTCCTGCATTTGAAGGCTTTTATTTGTTTTTTTTTACAGAAACAAAACACATCCTTTTGGTGTAAACCACTGTTCACCTATCAGTTTGGTACTGAAAGCAATCGTATTAGTTGTAATTAGATAAAGCTGTGAGTGATTTAGAATTTCTCTAACCAAACTAAGACTTAAAAACATATATAAGTCTCTCTCATTAAAGTCCATGATATAGTCTGAGACAGATATGGCATTCCACAAAGTCCTCAGAGAGCAAACCTTTTTCAGGTTTCTATTGCTCCAGAAGTGTGTTCCTATTGCTGGAATCAAGATGGCTGCTTGAACTCCAGCCTTCATATATGCATTCCAGATAGCAGAAAGGAGAAAAGGGTGAAGAGAAGAATATTCCCCCACCTTTTAAGGTCAGGCTAACAGGTTTACATATCCCATTTCACTCACATCACATTGGATAGAACTGCTAGCTGCAAGAAGGCAAGGAAATGTCATTTTTATTCTCTGAGGTCATGTGCTAAGCTGAAAATCAGCAATCCAATCAATTATGGAAAGCAAAGAACATAGAGGAAGACATATAAAGTAGATGAACCCACATCTGTCTCACTCCAAAGCTCTGCACTTACTGCTGTATTCCACTGTCTCTGGTAGCTAATTAGACTATATGATGATGGGAGTAATCTTTTATACTATTTTCTGTACTTTATTTTTAAACGTTCACAATTTAAACATAAAAAGGAGTTTTAACTATGTCGTGCAGGATAAAATTGTTTACAGATGAGTATGGGTAAAATTATGCTTTCAAAATATTTGAAGGACAGGATGCATCTGAATTTAGGAATGTAAATAAATCAGGGATTTGTTACTATGTTTCTCTATTTTTTAAGGCTTTTTTAATCAGCAAGTAATAATTTTATAATAAAATATCTTACCTTTATATATAACCACGATTTCTGAACCACACAGAGAAGCTTTTTACATATAGCCACTAGCAGAGTCTATAAGTAGTGGATTTTATGAAGAAGAAAAATGATAAATAGCATGTCATTTGATGCTTCATAATTTTTGGTTTGTAACTTTGTGGGTCACTGATTTCTCAAAGAGTTTTCCTTCTTTCCGCACATTAGTTAGGTGATTGAGGAAGGTGTCAGGCTACTGAGACATGGGAAAAGATGATGTGGAGGGATTAAATTCTGCTTTTCTTTTGGCTGAGTATACAAAGCACGCAGCTTGGTTTAGTAGTTCTTTCCCTGTGTGTTTGAACCTCTCTATGCTGTGGGCAGTATTAAGAAGACATTATCCTTGGCATTCAAATGAGATTCATATTTTGTTTAAAATAAATTATGTACTGATTTTATAAAATCAATGCTAAGCGTTAGTGGAATGGTAAGGACCAAGAAACTTGAGAAAAGAATTGCTGGATCATTGTGATTAAGTTGTATGATGAATAGGATTAGGAAGAAATGTTATTGGAGGAACATTATGAATGCAAGATGTCAGTTCAAGAGAGCTGCATCACTGTTTAGTGACAGCACTTGCAAATGTTGCTTTAGTAGAAGGAGTGCTCAGTAGCACATGCCAAGGAGAAATAGAATTCCAGGATTGTCCTGTGATATATAGCTTCAAAAATTTTCAGTTCAGTTCAGTTCAGTTCAGTCGCTCAGTCGTGTCCAACTCTTTGTGACCCCATGAATCGCAGCACGCCAGGCCTCCCTGTCCATCACCAACTCCCGGAGTTCACTCAGACTCACATCCATCGAGTCAGTGATGCCATCCAGCCATCTCATCCTCTGTCGTCCCCTTCTCCTCCTGCCCCTAATCCCTCCCAGCATCAGAGTCTTTTCCAATGAGTCAACACTTCACATGAGGTGGCCAAAGTATTGGAGTTTCAGCCTTAGCATCATTCCTTCCAAAGAAATCCCAGGGCTGATCTCCTTCAGAATGGACTGGTTGGATCTCCTTGCAGTCCAAGGGTCTCTCAAGAGTCTTCTCCAACACCACAGTTCAAAAGCATCAATTCTTCGGCGCTCAGCCTTCTTCACAGTCCAACTCTCACATCCATACATGACCACAGGAAAAACCATAGCCTTGACTAAACGGACCTTAGTTGCCAAAGTGATGTCTCTGCTTTTGAATATGCTATCTAGGTTGGTCATAACTTTTCTTCTAAGGAGCAAGCGTCTTTTAATTTCATGGCTGCAATCACCATCTGCAGTGATTTTGGAGCCCCCAAAAATAAAGTCTGACACTGTTTCCACTGTTTCCCCATCTATTTCCCATGAAGTGATGGGACCAGAGGCCATGATCTTCGTTTTCTGAATGTTGAGCTTTAAGCCAACATTTTCACTCTCCACTTTCACTTTCATCAAGAGGCTTTTTAGTTCTTCTTCACTTTCTGCCATAAGGGTGGTGTCATCTGCATATCTGAGGTTATTGATATTTCTCCCGGCAATCTTGATTCCAGCTTTTTCTTCTTCCAGTCCAGCGTTTCTCATGATGTACTCTGCATAGAAGTTAAATAAGCAGGGTGACAACATACAGCCTTGATGTACTCCTTTTCCTATTTGGAACCAGTCTGTTGTTCCATGTTCAGTTCTAACTGTTGCTTCCTGACCTGCATACAGATTTCTGAAGAGGCAGGTCAGGTGGTCTGGTATTCCCATCTCTTTCAGAATTGTCCACAGTTTATTGTGATCCACACAGTCAAAGGCTTTGGCATGGTCAATAAAGCAGAAATAGCTGTTTTTCTGGAACTCTTGCTTTCTCCATGATCCAGCGGATGTTGGCAATTTGATCTCTGGTTCCTCCGCCTTTTCTAAAACCAGCTTGAACATCAGGAAGTTCATGGTTCATGTATTGCTGAAGCTTGGTTTGGAGAATTTTGAGCATTATAATTTGTTGTTGTTGTTGTTTAGTTGCAAAGTTGTGCCTGACTCTTTACGACCCCTTGGACTGTCCCCTGCCAGGCTCCTCTGTCTGTGGAATTCTGTACTTACTGCTGTCTTTCTTTCTTTTTTTTTTTTTTTTTAAATTTTAAAATCTTTAATTCTTACATGCATTCCCAAACATGAACCCCCCTCCCACCTCCCTCCCCATAACATCTTTCTGGGTCATCCCCATGCACCAGCCCCAAGCATGCTGCATCCTGCGTCAGACATAGACTGGCGATTCAATTACTTGCTTGCTGACTTTTTAAGGGGAAAAGGAACAAAACCTTAGCATTTATACTGATTTAAACCAGTGAACTAATATGTAATTATAATAAAATTGATAAAATTTACATTTTATCTCTTAAAGGTAGAGAGCTATCTTTACCATATAAAAGAGTGATAAAGCTAACTTTTGTTTAGTTTATATACATATTCTAGTCCAATAAAGTGAATATAACAAAGGTTATTTTCATTCAACAAGAAGTCTATGGTTCATTTCTAGTAATTTATTTACATTCAAAGGTTCAGTAGAAATTTCATCTCTGAATATGTTCTCAAGAAGATGTCCTACCTTCTATTTCCTGACTATGTCATTCAAGTGCTGTAAATTGAGTACAATAAAAGTTTGACTTTTTAATAGCAATAGAAAAAATGTGGAAAAAAATTAACCAAAAGGTTAGCAAACACCATATGAAGAAACTTGTAAATCTACTGAAGAACAGAAATGACTAGATAAAGAGGCATACCATGTTCTTGAACAAGAAGACACACATCATAAAGTTGTCCATTATCCTAAGTTCATCTATAAAAATTATGTGATCCTATGTAAAATTTCAATCCAAGTATATTTGGAAACAGATAAGCTGATGCCAATATTCATATGAGAAAACAATCAAGTAGAGCCATGGAAATCTTAAGAAGTGTTGGGATGGGACTTCTCTGCGGGCATAGCGGGTAATAATCCCCCTGCCAGTCAGTGCAGGGGACATAGGTTCGATTCAGGGTCTGTGAAGCTTCCACATGCCATGAAGCAATTAAGGCCAAGAGCCACAACTACTGAGCCTGCACTCTAGAGCCCACAGGACGCAACTGCCAAGCCCATGTTCTACATTTTCTGAAGCCCAAGTGCCTAGAGCCTGTGCTCTGCGACTAGAGAAGTCACCACAATGAGAAACTCACACACTGCAGAGTAGCCTCTGCTTACCACAATTAAGGAAAACCCTCGCAAAGCGATGAAGACCTAGCACAGCCAAAAGAATGAATTAATTAAATAATAAAAAAAGAAGAAGAGAATGCAATATTTTTTTAAAAGTCATGAGGAGAAACTACCTTCCAGTTATTAAAATGTCCTATAAACCGTCAATAATTTAAAAAACCTTATAATATTGGCATGCATGCAAATATATATATACACACACACAAACATGCACAAACAGAATCGTTTTAACAGTCCAGAAAGTACAAAAACATAGGGGAATTTAATATGTAAAGAGAGCATATCAAATAAGTAAGAAGATATTAATTAGTTAATAAAGAATATTGAAAAATAGGATAGTTATGTGGGAAAAAATTATTTGGATCCATAAAATATCCAAAGCATACATTAAGATGAAAAGTTACCCAATGAAACATGGGTAAAGGAAATGTACAAAAATCACAAAGAAAAGCAAATACTTTTAAATAAATATCAAACTCACTCATAATTTGGGGAAATACAAATCAATATCACCTGGAGATTTTTGTTTTCATGTATATGATTGGCAAAGACCCAAAATGTTGATAATACACTGTGTTGATGAAGATGTGAAGAAACTGAATTTCTTCCACTTCAATGGAAGGCAATTTTGCAAAAGCTAAAGAAAAGAAAAGGAAATAATAAAAACATAAAAACCTTTTGAAATTGAAATTGCACCTCTATACATATACATGTGCAAAACCACACCTACTTGTAATGCCATACTAGGAGCTTTGTGTGTGTCTATGTGTGTAAAAGCAAAAGACAGAAAATAACCTGAAAACATCTACATCAACAGAAAACAGTTAATAAGATATAACAGAACAACCATACAATATAATATTTATGTATGGGTAAAAAAGAATAAAGAAGCTCTTCATATAAAAACATAAAATATTTGTTATATATTATAATTCAAAAGACAAAATATAAAACAGTTTGTAAAGCATGCCACGATTTATGTTTTTAAAAAGAAGAGATGGGATACACATATTTGCATAGAATAGTTTTGTATTTATACACAAGAAATTGACAGTGTTGTCTATCTCCAGGGAGGAAAACTTGGTGGCTAGGATACAGGAGTGATAAAAACCTCTCACACACTTTTTTATCTTTTAAATTATTTTTAATCTTTTAAATTATTTTTAATCTTTTAAAATATTATCAGGATGCTTGGGGCTGAAGCACTGGGATGACCCAGAGGAATGGTACAGGGAGGGAGGTGGAAGGGAGGTTCAGGATGAGGAACACGTGTATACTCGTGGCAGATTCATGCTGATGTATGGCAAAACCAATACAATATTGTAAAGTAATTAACATCCAATTAAAATAAATAATTTTTTAAAATAAAGGTATTATAAAATATTGTTTAAAAATAAATAAGTGAAAATAAAATATTATTATAAATATTGTTTACCTTTAAATATATACATATATTATATATAATATAAATATATAATATAATACAATATACAATTTATTAACATATAAATATATTTTATTTAATATATTTTTATATAAATATGTTTGTTACATTGTTAATTTAATATACTATATTATTATATATTTATATCATAATATAATATTTTATATTATGATATAAATATATGTAATTAATTAAATATACTATTAAATAAACAATATGCTTATTTAAATATATTTATTTAAATTAATTTTATATTTAAATATATTTTAAAATAATACATTTTTTATCTTTTAAAATATTTTTAGTGTATTCAAAGAATATATTAAAATACAGCAAACTTTAATCACCCCTGTTTATAACAGTTGTATCCTGTAAGCTTGACTGGTTTCAGACACCTATTGTCTATCTAAAGGGAGAGTGTTGAAGCCAATTCCCTTTAAACAAGTAGGCTTGAAATCTAAATACAAATCAGAGAGACAGAGTGAATGAAAGCATCCAAATAAGAACATAACATTCTTTGAATGTGAGTGAAAATCACTCAGTTCTGTCCAAATCTTTGTGACTCCTTGGACTATAGCCTGCCAGGCTCCTCTCTCCATGGGATTTCCCAGGCAAGAACACTGGGGTGGGTTGTCATTCCCTTCTCCAGGAAATCTTCCCACCCCAGGGATTGAACCCAGGTCTCCTGCATTGCAGGCTAATTCTTTACCTTCTGAGCCACCAGGGAAGCCCACCAAAATGTCAAAATTGACATCCTGAATGTACTTTCTGACATAGTTTGTAAAATACCTTCCCAACTCTGCATTCAGTGACACTGCATTGGTGGGAGTATTTACCCCAAGGATATTAGCCAACACTATGAATCAGGGTTTAATTAGAGTTGGGAAGAAGGAGACCCAGTGGTTAGACATTGCCCAGCACAGCACTGTTTCAAATGTTCTCCTAAACCATGATTTTCTTTGAGACCCTCAAATTACTTGACATTTTTCCCTAAAACATGTGTTGATATTAAATGACAGTGAAGCTGATGAGAGATGCGCAGTAAAAGAGGATAAGCATAATGCAAGTGGAGTGCTAACAATTAAAAATATGTCCTCATCTTGATGCACAATCAATGGCACCTATTAAGAGGAATGAGAGCATGGACACACCACTCGCTGTGTTTTCCCAGTTTAAATATACAGAGAATTTTCTATCTCCTTTTTAGACAATTATACAAATACTGCTGCTGCTGCTGCTAAGTCACTTCAGTCGTGTCCGACTCTGTGCGACCCCATAGACGGCAGCCCACCACGCTCCCCCATCCCTGGGATTCTCCAGGCAAGAACGCTGGAGTGGGTTGCCGTTTCCTTCTCCAGTGCATGAAGGTGAAAGGTGAAAGTGAAGTCGCCCAGTCGTATCCAACTCTCAGCTACCCCATGGACTGCAGCCCACCAGGCTCCTCCATTCGTGGGATACAAATACTAGATGAATAGAATTAAGCAGTTTTGCAAGCTTATTTTCTTTGTATTGTACAGTGCATCTCATTTAATATTTGCTTGTTTTATTAATAATTAAAAGCAACTTTGCAACATATAAGAATGCTTTTGACCCTATGGGAATTAATATCTAGCGACAGTGATCCATAGATGATACAAGTTGTGATAATAAAAATCCTAGTCAGCTATTTTGCACTTCATGTGCTATAGATTGTTTCCTTACTAGTATACCCCCCTTCATATGGAATTTGCATGACAAATACATCTAGGTATTTTAGCTTGATAAGCAGCAAACTTCTTATAAATACATGTATGGCCTTAAAACAAGTTTAACCTTATTTAATAAATATGATGAAAGAAAAAAAAACACAGAATGTTATATGCATCTTCAAAGGAAAATTACTTTGAATGTATTTTTTAAAAAAACTATAATTTTTAAAATCATTCTGTGTTAAACTTTTATAAGCCCGAATTAGGGCTCCCTTCTACAGAGTTTTTCCTCTAAAGTGAGTATATGTTCAAGAAGACCTTTTTTCAGAAGTGTTTGTATTTTTCCTGCTTCAGAAAACAGCTTCTGCTTATGTAAATACACTTGCCTTGTCATTACCTGTGTCAGTATTTCCCAAAGGGAAGTGTATTTCAAATATACAAACTCTCCGTATTTGGGAAATGGAAATTAAATCAGATAGTTTTACTTATTTGTTTGTTATTAAAATTGTAGGTTAAGTTTGCCCAAGGAGAGAGTTAACATAGGCGTACCTAACTGTACCCTTCTAATGCACATATTTACTTTATTTGAAAATGTTGTATTGACCATTTTGAGACACTTCTGGCTTCAACATTTCTCTGGCTATCAGGTTAATGGATATATTTTGATAGTATTAAAAATCAAAAGTCAATGACTTCTAAATCACCTCTAGCTATAAAATTACAAAAGCAAAAAATAAAATCAATATATGAAAATAAGAATGTTTCATTCAATAAATCAAATTGAGCATTTAATTCAAACTGAGCATTTAATTGTGGGTAAGCATCACACACATGCACAAAGCCAACTCAAACCTGTCTCCCTTTAGAAATTTCAAAACCAGTGCAGATTATTCATCAGTTGTATGAATTTGAGCAAGTCAAATTAGCTTCCCTAAATTGTAGTTTTCTCAACTCAGAGTGATGTTAGTTGCATAAAATAAGCAATATGCATTGGGTGTCAAAATTAGTGATCCAATAAGTACTATAGGAGTTAGAAAGGGGGAAAATTAAATGCTTTGGGATAGAAAGCAACACTTATTCATATTGGTAATCTAAACACCTAGCTAGTATCAATTCAGTTCAGTTTAGTTCCTCTTCACTTTCTGCCATAAGGGTGGTGTCATCTGCATATCTGAGGTTATTGATATTTCTCCCGGCAATCTTGATGCCAGCTTGTGCTTCTTCCAGCCCAGCGTTTCTCATGATGTACTCTGCACAGAAGTTCAATAAGCAGAGTGACAATATACAGCCTTGATAGTACTCCTTTTCCTATTTGGAACCAGTCTGTTGTTCCATGTTCAGTTCTAACTGTTGCTTCCTGACCTGCATATAGGTTTCTCAAGAGGCAGGTCAGGTGGTCTGGTATTCCCATCTCTTTTAGAATTGTCCACAGTTTATTGTGATCCACACAGTCAAAGGCTTTGGCATAGTCAATAAAGCAGAAATAGATGTTTTTCTGGAACGCTCTTGCTTTTTCCATGATCCAGCAGATGTTGGCAATTTGATCTCTGGTTCCTTTGCCTTTTCTAAAACCTTTTCTAAAACACCTAGTATAGTGCCTGGTAAAAAGTGAACATTCAGTCAATGCCTGTTGCAGAATTAGAGTGATCAGTAGTTCTTTGTTAGCTGTTATAGAAGGAAAACCTTATTAATAAAATAGAATTTTAACAACATCTTGAAGAATGGGCAGGATTTGTATTGATGAGGAGACTAGAAAAAGATATCATAAATGGGAAAAATAGCAGAAGCCAAACTCTGGAGAGGAAATGAGAAGAGTGTTTTAAGAGGACAATGAATAAGAGTTCCAGACCAGAACTAAGAGCACATAAAACCAAAAGTAAAATCTAAATGTTACCAAGAAAGGTGAAAAGAGATTTATGAAGAGCCTTAAAATCCAAGTGGAGGAGTGTGGACTTTATTAGGTAAGTAAATGAGCAGTGGAGGAAAGACATAATGAAAAATGCTGTTTAAGGGAGTTAACCTGGCAGTGAAGGGGGGATAGATTCCAAGGAAGGAAGTTTGAGCTGCAGACCCGCAAGGGGAGGTCGACATGCAGTAAAGCAGCTGGTGTAGAGGTGAAGGGCAGCAAAAACAACAAGGGAGGAACAGATTTGGGAGAGATGCTAAAGTAAGAATCCAGAGCATTTAGTGACTTTTAGTATGAAGCATGAAGATGAGGGGTCAGGAGAGTAAGATAAAGTTGGTGCTAGTAGTGAATTTTCACAAGAATAAACCATGTATCAGATGGGCCTTGTGGCATTCTTCTGAGAATAATTACATTGTTTGTTATAATGAACTGTCCAATATATACTGGGAAAAATTAAGTATGGATGGAATCCTTACTCTTTATCCAGTCTGTGCTAGGTGTTATAGGAAACAAGAGAGGAAATAAGTCAGTAACATAGATACCTTCAAGATACTGATTAAGATGAATATTATGACTATTAAGAGCAGTGTGTATCAAGCACATAGAATGTCTCAGGCACATTAAACAGACTGTCTTATTTAATCCTCACAACAAATTTATGAGGCAAGTACTATAATTTGTGTTCAATTTGCTTTCATAGAAAGTTGAGCACTATGGTGGTTAATTAACTGATCTCAGTATAACAAAGCCAGTGAATAGATTCAAGAATAAAGTCCCACCAATCTGATCCCACAGCATATGGTGTCATCACCAGACTATATATAACTAACATATATGAAGTCATCAATGGATGACATAAGACTAAATGTTATCAAGGAACAACACCTGTGGTATCATGAATTCTGTTTTAGAGCAAGAAGAAGAGAAATAGGGTCTACAAGAGAAGTTGTATAAGCAACTACATGACAGGAATGGCATAAGGTGCCCAGCAACATTGGCGGGGTCAGCCTGATGGCTGCATGAGAAGGAGCATTGAGGGGGAAAGCAGTGAAGGCATGATCTGGGCCAGATGATGGCTACAGGGCTGAGTGCTTGGAACAGAGTTGAGACTCAATGCATACTGCAATCAATCCATTAATAAATATTTATTGATCAGCAATCATTTTTCAGTAGTGGCAAACCCTGGAGTTCAGGATAAATGAATAGTCCTCTCGCATTTACCAGGTGTCATCTAAGTTTTCATACCAGTACAGGCCTAGAATGCAATTTATCCAGGCAAACACCTCATCTTTTTAAATAAATATGTATTGCAGTATAGTCAATTTACTGTGTTGCCTTAGTTTCATGTACATCAAAATGAATCAGTTATACATATACATGTATCCACTCTTTTTTATATTCTTTTCCCATATAGCCCGCTGCAGAGTATTGAGTAGAGTTCCCTGAAGCACCTTATTCGAGTTAAATTCAAGCTGATCTTTCCTCAGGAGGGCACAGACTCAAAAAATGTCTGTGATCTTCTTCATTACACTCAGTTTCACCATGTTCCATCCTGTTACTCTGGCACAAAACCCCTACAGGCTCTGTGTGACAGGAGGAGGGTAATAATTTAGTATACATAGTAGACTGGAGAGGAAAAAGAGCAGAGTTTAGAAAGATAAGTACCTAGCACCCTATGTGATACATACCTCATATGCAATAAGTATTTGTTGAAAGAAGAAAGTAATTTTAAAGAAGGTATTCTAATATTTCAAGTTTGAGTCAAGAAGGACTTGTGTTAGTAGAAAAGGAGAATTACAAATGAATCAAAAGACATTTCACAGGAAAATTATCAACATAATAAACTGAGTATATGGGGAAGGAGAGAAAAAAGTTATGGCCAATACCAAGTTTTTGAAGCTATGCATTTGACAGAGGTAATTCCAATTCTGTGTATTTGACAGAGGTAATTCCAACTCTCTGTCAAATTCTGTGCATTTGACAGAGAAATTCCAGTAATTAGAAGTTTTGTTACCATAGGAGTTACCTCTCTGGTTCTCTGTTGTAATCCAGAAATTCAGTTCAGTTCAGTTCAGTTGCTCAGTCATGTCCAGCTCTTTGCGACCCCATGAATCACAGCACGCCAGGCCTCCCTGTCCATCACCATCTCCCGGAGTTCACTCAGATTCACGTCCATCGAGTCAGTGACACCATCCAGCCATCTCATCCTCTGTTGTCCCCTTTTCCTCCTGCCCCCAGTCTCTCCCCGCATCAGAGTCTTTTCCAATTAGTCCAGAAATTAGCAGCATACTAAATAAATAGTAGGTATACAGTAAATAACTAGGGTATTGAGTAACATGTTCATTTTAAGAAGAAAACCAAACTCTCATATCCTGAAGCAATGAGTCTCAATTCAGAGTGATGACATTTACCGCTAAGGATCCATGGCTTAATGAACTATTCTGGAAGGGATTTTGTAATGCCTTTTAATAAGTTAGAGTGAGAAATACACACACACTAACACAAATGCCTAGCGATATTCTTGATTTAAGTTTAGGGCTAGGCTCATTTCTACCATAGAGGATCTGGGTTTTATATTGGCTGGGTTCCTGAAATCACCTCCAAGATAGATTTATTTACCAGGAAGGGAATGGACCTCTCACCTGCATGGGCCTTCTTATCAATTTTTCTTTAATATCTTAAATTGTTATAAGTTTCAGGCCCCACAAAACCTGGACCCACCTCTGAACCACTAGCCATATATTAGGTCCAGCTGGAACAAAAAATAAAGAAATATTTGAATTTCTTGTTGTTATTTCATCATGCCAGATAACTGAAGTTTGGATCCTAGACTCTGGGCTGAGTTAGAACTCAATTTCAATTATGCCATTTACAAGCTCCTTGGCTTTGGTCTGCTATTTTCAATTTCTTCATCTCAAAATGGAAATAATAATAACTATCCTTCAGAATTATTACACAGTTTAAATGTGCATGAGTTCAACAAATTCGAGCTTCATTATTGTCACTAATTAGTCCAGTGATTCTGGACTAATCATTCATTTTTCCCATTTTGTATTTAAAATATGCATAATTAATATTTTGTTATAAATATTCAGAAACCTATTAAATAAGTTTGTCATAACTTTTCCTTTACTTTTCATATTATCATGCTAAAAGAATTCCTGGATATGCTGATTTACAAGAGTTACATACCGAATTCAAAACATACATTTTCCTTTTAAAAATTTCTGCAATCTCAACATCCATTGAGTATAAGTCCAAAATTGAGCAGTAAAATTTTATGAGTAATGCTTTTCCCTGCAGAGATTACCCTCTCACCAAATTATTCCAAGGAATTTTTTCAGGCCAAACAACAACAACAACAAAAAACCAAACTCAAAAAGTAACTTAGTGGGCATCCTTATTATTGGAAACCCCTAAAAATGTCATGGAAATCAATAAATAAAAGCACAATTTGTATTATAACAATCACCAAGTAGGGTGTAATTAGAATTTTTATTATTCTAATGATTATCTTTTAAAGAAAATTGAACTCCTACTTTTTTTTTTTTTTTGAGAGGAAAGGGTCTCTTACATACTTTTGCCCTTGAATCTGTTACCCTGAATTTGTTCCCCAACTTACCTACTCACTGTATCTCTCTAGAATTGGACTAAATAAATTAGGCCAAAATTTCTCAGATTTTTAAAGTCTGAGAAGTCCTTTTTCTAGTAGTCGTGTGTATGCTTAAAAATTATAAAATACCAAAAGCAACTCTGAATTCCATAATGCTTTCAGATGAGTTTTAGCTGAATAATCTCAATAACAGCTATATACAGTATAAGCATAGCAATGCAAATGTGTATAAGCTATATAGAATATTCTAATACAGAGATTAGTGTACTTTCTTTTAGGAGTAGCTCCTTATCTGCTCCCTTCTGCAACCCTAATTTCATCCTAGAAGTCTAAGCAACACCAACTGAGAATTATTGTTTCAGGCATTTCAGAGTCAGTTGGTAGAATCTTGTTGCTCATTCTGAGTCTTAATTCCTTTCCAATATAAAAGAAAATCATGTGAATTAAGAAAAGAAGGGATATATATGAGGCCACTTTCAGATTATGTACTTTTCATGCAAAGCCTCACCATGAAAATCTGAAGAGAATCTCCTTTTACAGACTATGGTAAACCTAAATTCTAATTCTGGTTCTGCCATCTATTAAAATTGGGTGTCACCTAACCATAATGGGCTTCATTTACCTTGTCTGCCCATTAGAACTGTATTAGAAGATAACACTTTTTATCTGAAGCATGCTTTACCAGCATCAAAGCACTTTCATATACATCTACACAACAACTTTTGAGCTAAGACAAATAATACTACTCCTACTATTCCCATTTTTCAGATAATAGAATTGAGACATAGATTAAATACTTCATCAAGTTAGACTTAATTAGTGTTTGAGGCATATGCCTAGGAAAGTCTTCTGATTCTTGAATTAGATTTGTGACTATACCCCACTGACTTTATTCAAATCTAAGATTCTAAGACATGTCCCATCTTAGAGACATTTTTCATGGTTTATGCCTTAGATTCTTTGGTGTCTGGTAAGAGCAGAAAAATACCACTATTTTTTAAAGTTTTTTCAAATGTCACAGAATCAAATGCAAGCTATTTTTAAAGATTTTTTACAAATTCAGATACTGGCAGAAAATTGTGATTTTTTAAAATTTTGATGACAAAAGCATACATTTAAGAAGTTTTAAATTTTCTCTCACCTTTCTTTCTTTAACAACATATTGATTATGGGCTTGCTGATTCTATGTTTTTTGGCATTTCTGAATGAATCTCTGTGATTTGAAATGGCTGCTACTGAGTTGTTGCTGAGTACTTTAATACAAGTCTACTCTTAAGTGTATACAATATAGAAAGGGTTCTTTTCTAAGGACTGAGACTCTAAGCTTCAAGGAAAGTTGAAGAGTTTTGTTTTCCAAGAGCTGTCAAGTTTCTTTGAAAGAACTGAAAAGAATCAATAAAGGAAGATGTGAGAGTGATTTTAAAATATTTTAAATATCTTCGGTTTGCCAGTCTTTTTCAAATTAAAGTTATCTTGTTAACCATTCCACAGTTGAATGCTTCTATCTTTAGAATTTTGCTCTGAAATTATATGACTCTTCTTTATGTGTGTGTGTGGAGTCTGTGTGTGAGTTCCTTTTTTTTCTTTTCTTTTGATTTTCTATCTTTCAGCTTTTTCTCTGAATGGCAAAAGTTTATCAGAGACTAAAAACTTCTTATATTTTCAAACAATTGAATTTGTAGTAAAAAAAAATTGGTGTATAAATAAAGATGAAGAGGACATGGAAATAAAGTAACATTGGAAGAATAATGGGAGAAGAAACAGGAGACTAAATTGTACAGCAGACCACGTTTAAGCAATTTACTTGGGGTTATGTGTTTTTAAAAGCAACATATAAATGCATAGCAGAAATTTTGTAGAAGAAATTGTGTTGTGTTTACTTTAAGGCTCTCAATGATGATAAACAGTTATTTAGTACAGGTAGGATGCCCGATGATGCACAGAACGGTGAATTAGATATGGTTCCTGCAAAGTAGGTTTGAAATCTAAATATAAATTAGAGAGTCAGTGAATAAAACACCTAACATTCTACACATGTAAAAATTGTCATCATGGGCTTTCTAAGTGTACCTCCAGACATAATTTGCAAAATTTTTTAACTGCACATATAAGCATTATAAATAGAGTCACATTTACCCAGATTTGATATATATATATCAGTTGTTAAAATGTGGACATCAGATGTGCAATTTAAGAGTGATACACTTAGCTGCTAAATACAGGCATCTACCTGAAAATTGCTATCTTTCTGCTCATCTCCCTTACATTTTAAGTTCTTTCTAATTCCTTTTGAAATTACAAGTTTGACTAAACATACAAACATTTGTTGTTTCTGACTAATGTGTGTCAAATATATATTTGTGTAAAATTCCCTCTAAATAATTTTTAAATTTTGTGTTTTATCTCTGTAGTTGCTGTTTTTTTTTCACTTTATAAAAACATTTTATTTTTTTTTAATTGGCAAAATGGAAAATTGAAGAGCCACGAAGAAAAGCAAACCAAACTCTTCATGTGAACAACTGTCTCACGTTGATGTCTCAAAACAAGAAAGATTTCTGCTATTTATTTACCAGAGATGAGTACACATAATTTCATTGTACATTGATTTTCTCTAAGAAGGGAGGAAGTGTGGTCAGCTAAAACAAAGCATTGAAATGGGGAATCAGCAGCCTCAACTTCTATTCTCATCTTTATCTTCAGAATTTTCTTAGACTCTTAGAAACTCACTTGATTACTGTGATCCCAGGTTTTTGTTTGTTTGTTTTCCTCATGGTTATTTTATTTTTATAATTGACACAATCAGACTTACAGATAAAAATTATTTGAGCTCTTTCATTAGGATATTTTAATTGGTCTGGTCTATAAAAACAATAAGGGGGCTTCCCAGGTGGCTCAGTGGTAGAGACTGCCTGCCAATGCAGGAGCTGCCAGAGACACAGGTTGGATCCCTGGGTTGGGAAGATCTCCTGGAGAAGAAAATGACAGCCCACTCCAGTATTCTTGCCAAGATTATCCCGTGGATAAAGAAGCCTAGTGGGCTACGTTCCATGGGATTGCAAATAGACACGACTGAGCACACATGCACACACATTAACACAATATGTTGATAAAATAGGAGCCATTCAGGAATATAGTCATTCACCATGCATGTAGCCGTATGTTTAGTGGAAGCCTACTGTATGCCAGGCCATGAGCTAGGCACTGCAGAAATATATTTGGTCCTTAAATCAAAATATACTGATAAAACTGTTGTTCTCTGAAAACATAAACTTCCCAGCAGGCCAATACTGAATGAATTAAGGATAATAATTTAAAAAAAAAAAAGATTGCTGCGCATTCAAAATACAAAAACATCCTTTGTTTTTGAAAAAATACTGTTAAACACAAAAATTTTTAATTCCTTTAACTCTTTTTATTGCTTTCAAATTACTGTTTTTAAGTTTGTGGAATATATCCATTCAATATATATATATATATATCTGTACCTTGAAAGTGAAAGTAAGTGAAGTTGCTCAGTCGTGTCCGACCCTTTTCGACCCCATGGACTGTAGCCTACCAGGTTCCTCCGTCATACTGGAGTGGGTTGCCATTTCCTTCTCCAGTGGATCTTCTCAACCCAGGGATTGAACCTGGGTCTCCAGAATTACAGGCAGATGCTTTAACCTCTGAGCCACCAAGGATACTGTACCTTAACACATATATTAATTAGGACTCACAGCAGCATTACTAATTAAAATTATTTTAGCCCTGTTAAGAATGAACCTGCTATTCATTCTGTCCTCAAGTTTTTTATGCCAGTTCTGCTTCTTGGTTACAGTGAAAGATTAAAAAATACATACACTGTCCTTTTCAAATTGTTGGTTTATATTCTTGCTGTTTCTTTTTGTATCTATCATTAAAAATGCTTTACAGGATTGAATAACAAGAAATGTTGTGACTTGTGTTAGCTTTTATTTATATTTTTCTCTTCATGTCTCTATTAGATAGGAATCTAGTAAAGCTATTATATAAAAAAGAAATTCTGAAACACAGAGGCTCAAACAATATATAAGTTTATTCCTTCACATAACAGTTTAGATGGACAGAACCACTGGTATACAGCAGCTGCACAATATCAGGGATGCAGGTTCCCTCTGTTTAATTGCTCTGCCATCCGCAACTGTGGCTTCCATCTCCTGCTCCAATGTGGCTGCTCTAGCTCCAACCATCACCTTTACTTTCATGCATGCATACTCAGTCACTCAGTCATGTCCGACTCTGCCAACCCCATGGACTGTAGTCTGCCAGGCTACTCTCTTTATTGGATTTTACCTTCAGTTAGCAGGAATAGAGAAATGGGTAGAGGAACCCATCCTTCTTTCTTTTGAGGGCATAATCTGAAATTTTTGCACATAATTTCTGAAATGATTCATAGCATAACAGAAGACATAATGAAGTACTGAGATGATTGCACTTATGCATAGAATCACTGTAAATATAATAGTCATAAATGTGGCTTCATACCAGGATCCTGGGTTATGTTGAGGTAGCATTATTTTAGGTGATTTCCTAAAATGGCATACATACAACTCTTAGTAAAGTTTGGGAAAGACAATATAAAAGCCTCCCTCAATTTACATAATTTTTGCATTTTTGAGAAAAAAGTTTGCTAAAACAGTACAAAATAAACATAAAAAACTTAGTGTTGGATGTGAAATCAAATTAGGTTCTAGGCTTGGATAATTATAAGCAGGTTCTTCACCTGCAGAAATGTCTAGCAGGATGTTGTGAGTCATGGGATATGGATCAATTAATATTGTGTGGGACTTTCCCTTACTTTATGGGACACTTACCATCCCTGGCACCATGAAATTCCCCCCATTTACTTATTGTAACAAACAAAACAACTCCACAATTTCCAAAATGTGCCCCCCACCCCAGGGACAATAAAGTTCATATAGATAGCTCTAGAGCTACAAGGTATGTTGACACCTACTCTAATTTCCATTGTGTCACAGATAACAATTTAACCATCTTTTGCTACGGTGTAATGAAGGGTCATAAGATTTCTAACGATTAGTGTATACATACGTACATATATATACCACTGCCACCCATCACCCGGTGCTGCATGTCAAGGCTTCCTTTAGGAAAACACACCACTTACCAGTACCAAATTATGCAGTTGTGAGTTTAAACTGCTATATAAAGGAACCCTAAACTGGCCAGATGTTTACTTCCTTTTTATGTAAATGTTTTCCTAGGCACTCCAGGACTGATATACACAGACTTGTAATTTGGGGACCTTCTGTACATCTTTCATTTTGCTCTACCATTCTCCAATATGTTTTCATTCCATGCATCTACTATAGCTGCTCTAGCCCTAACTACTGTATCTGTATTCCAACTCTGTAAAGATATTTTTTAAGCGATAACCTTTCCTTTTCAAGGAAAATCTCAAAAGCTACACAGACAACTTTTGCTTGCATCTCTTTCTCCAGAACTTAATATTTTTATTTTTGAGATTCTAAAGCTGGAGTTGGCAACTCCAGACATCTAGTAGACATTGTTCTACCAGACAAATGGCATAGTAAAATGAACCACAAGCTAGAAATTCTAATTCTGACTATGCTGCTAACTAGCTGCTACATCCTAGGAAGATCATTTAACTTCTGTGATTCTCTTTCTCCATCTGTAAGAAAAGGGATGTTTAATAGCTTATTTCAAATTTCCAAAATTCAGATTGTACTATAATGCCAGATCTTATGACTAGACTCAATCTTAAAGCCTTTTACATTTTCCTAAAAAATTATTTTCACCCAATCTCTTCAGTCTACTCATTGTAAGTGATTGGTTGTTATTTCTAGAAGTCCGTCCAGTGTTACAAAGTACATTAAAAATGCAGAATTTAACAAAAAATTTTTACTTTATGTTTTTATAATAATTCTTTTAAACAAATATGTACTCAACACACATCACATGCGAGTCACTGAAATAGACGCAAGATATAATGGTGAACAAGATAGGCACAATTTCTACCCTTGAACAGATACAGAGACAGAAAGTAATTGTAGATTACAGCAAGTGCTATGAACAAAATGTATAAATGTCTGGAAAAGAGACTAACAGAAGTGACCAACTTTAGGTAGGGCTATCACAAAAGACCAAATAGATTTTTAAGACAGAGTGAACTGGCTATGCAATGGAGGCGGGGGTGTGAGGGGTGGGGGGGTATGAAGGTAGGGGGGGTGTGGGGGTGGGTGGGGGTGTTGGGGAATTTGAGTGGAAAGTGTACCAGGGTGGCTAGAGAATAGTGAGGGCTGAGAGATGAGGGAAAGGCAAAATGCCCCAAGAAGAGAGTGGAAAAATAAAAAAATTAGTAAAAGGGATGAAATCATGCAGATATTGATAGGCCCTGAGAATGAATTTGAATGTGCACCAGCTTATTTTCTAGGAAGGGTTAAGACACTGAAAGAGTTCAAACAGGGGAACTGCATAAATCAATTTTCAGTTTAATGTCATTTCTGCTTTTGGTGAAAGGAAATAAAAGAGAAATATGAGAAGCCAGTAATCCAAGGAGAAATGATATCAAAGACAGAGGGGTGGCAATAGAGAGAGAAAAAAAAATTCACAAAGTACAATTTAAGAGATTTCATTATACCTAATATCATAGAACCAAGAACCAGTCACATTTTGAGGTCTTACATTATGTCCTACCTCGGAGTATAAAGATACATGGTTGTCCCTACCCATTGAGAACTTATAATCTATTAAAGGAACAATTAACATATAAAAATATCAATAATCATATAGAACCTCCCCTGACACCTTATAAAAAGTCATTTATTTTCTCTTAACAGGGAAAATATGTAGGAAACTGAAGATAATATTTTTGCCTTATAAATACAATTGTTATGGCTTGTTGTATTTATAGCCTGATTTTCCTGTGCCAGTAACCAGAGTGTGAGTAAAGTTCAAAGAGGTAGTTCATTCATTTCCACATATATATTTTTCTTTATTTAGGCCAGATCTTGGACATGGGGCAGATATCAAATTGAAGGAGGTGGTGGGAAGATGAAAAGAATACTCAAGTTAGATGTTACCAGCATACCAAGCTCTCACGCACATACCTGCCTACAGAGATCCTGAACTCTGGCCTCTCATGGAGCCACTCTTTTCTTAATTTAACTGTAGTTGATATACAATATTGTGTTAGTTTCAAATGTTCAGCTTCAAATTCTTTTCCATTATAAATTCTTACAAAATATTGAATATAATTCCCTGTGCTTTATAGTAAATACTTGTTTATCTTATTTAAATTATATATATCTGCTAATTTCATACTCCTAATTTATCCCTCACATTCCTCTTTCCCCTTTGGTAACTATAAGTTTGTTTTATATGTCTGTGAATCTGTTTCTATAAAAAAGTTGATTTGCATTATTTGTTTAGACTTCATATAAAAGTGTTATCGTATTTGCCTTTCTCTGGCTTACTTCACTTAGTGTGAGAATATCTAGATTAATCCATATTACTGTGATGACAAAATTAATTATTTTCTATGAGTAATATTCTATTATATATACATATACACACACACACACACATATATATATCACATCTTTTCTATCCATTCATCTGTCAATGGACACCTAGGTTGCTTCCAAGTCTTGGTTACTATAAATAGTGCTTCTATGAATAATGAAGTGCATGTATCTCTTCAAGTCTTTCCTGGATATATGTCCAGGAATGACGTTACTGGTTCATATGGTAACTCTATTATTAGTTTTTTAAGAAACCTCCATACTGTTTTCCATAGTGTCTTCAACAATTTACATTCCCACCAACAGTGTAGAAGCATTCCCTTTTCTCCACACTCTCTTCAGTGTTTATTATTTGTAGACAGTTCTCTGATGGCCATTCTGACTAGCATGAGGTGATACTTCATTGTAGTTTTGATTTGCATTTCTCTAATAATTAGTGAAATTGAACAGCTTTCCGTGTGCCTGTTGGTCATCTATGTGTCTTCTTTGGAGAAATTTGTATTTAGGTTTTCTGCCTATTTTTTTATTAGGTTGGTTTTTTGATATTGAGTTGTATGAGCTAATCTGTATATTTTAGAAATCAAGTCCTTAATTAACTGAAGGGTATAAATTTATCTCTGAGCTTTCAATCCTGTTCCATTGATCTATATATCTGTTTTTGTGTCAATACCACACTGCTTTGATTACCGTAGCTTTGTAGTATTATCTAAAGTCTAAAAGATTATACGTCCAGCTTTGTTATTTTTCCCTTTTCATGATTCTGTATAAATTTTAGGACTAGTTATTCTAACTCTTCACAGGTCTATTCTTGTAACCAATTTTGCCTAAACAAGAGAAAAACTAACAGATAACCAACATAGGGTATATGCTTTCTAGAAATTATAAGAAACTGATTTAATTTCAAGTAAGAAAATAAGACCAATTGCAGCAAACAATCTCATTTAAAATGTACTATATTAGGAATATCTTTTCAAAGCAATATCTTGGAATAAACTGACAGTAACTTGCCTCAGACTTAAAAGCCCTGGATAAAAAGCACAATACTTTTGGTGCTTAAATTACACTTTGAGGCAAATTTTCAAAAAATATTGACATTGGAGAACTTCTTATGATAGCCTCATGGCATAGGGTTTGTACTCCCTACCACAAGTCAAAAACTACCACACTTTCACATTTATAATAATAACCTCAGTTTTTGTGGATGGTAATGTGAATGGCTCTCTGAGTTTGTTGAGAACAATAGGGATAAGGAAAATTAAAAGAAGCTGGAGGCCTAATACTTGTGGCCATTATCATTCCCATAATGCTTTTTTCAGGAGTAGGCAATGGTAATTCTGATATCCTGGACACAATTTAAACTGAGTAATAACACATGGCCTACTTAAATGCACCCTGTAGTTTCAATTAGCTGAGCATGCTTCTGAACACGATTTGGCTATTAGGCAAGGCATGTTACAGCCAGCATGCATTGTTTCAGTGGTGAATAAAAGGGTATTCTCATCTAGAACCAACTTTTCAGACCTGTGCAAGAGTAAGGGTATAATTGAAACATTTATAATGTATAATATAGTGACAGTTATTAATACTGTATTTTGTAACTGAAAGTTCCTAGGAGAGTAAATCGGAAAAGTACCCCCCCCCAAAATTTTGTAACTGGCTTGTGTGTGTGAGTGCATGTGTGCTGAGTTGCTTCAGTCATGTCCGACTCTTTGTGACCCTGTGGATGGTAGTCCACCAAGCTCTTCTGTCCATGAGATTCTCCAAGCAAGAATATTGGAGTGGATTGCCAAGCCCTTCCCCAAGGGGATTTCCTGAACCAGGGATTGAACTCATGTCTCTTGCCTACCTCCTGCATAAGCAGGTGGGTTCTTTACGACTAACACTACCTGGGAAGCCCACTGTAACTGCATATGTTGACAAATGTTAACTAAACTTGTTGTGGTCATTTTGCAATTTACACAAATACCAAGTCATTATGTTATATGTCTGAAATCAAGATAATGTTGCTTGTCAACTATGCGTCAATAAAAAATAGATTATATGGGCCCTAACTTGCAAATGTTTTCTGAACACTAGGGTCAATAACACTTTTATAACATTTCATGTGAAGTGAAGTGGCTCAGTCGTGTCCGACTCTTTGCGATCCCATGGACTGTAGACTATCAGGTTCCTCCATCCATGGGATTTTCCAGGCGAGAGTACTGGAGTGGGTTGCTATTTCCTTCTCAAGGAGATCTTCCTGACTCAGGATTGAACCTGGGTCTCCCACATTGTAGGCAGACGCTTTACCGTCTGAGCCACCAGAGAAGATGGGCACAATAAAAGACAGAAACAGCATGGACCTAATAGAAGCAGAAGATATTAAGAAGAGGTGGCAAGAATACACAAAGAACTATAAAAATAGAAAATCTTCATGACCCAGATAACCATAATTGTGTGATCACTCTCCTAGAGCCAGACATCCTGAAATGCAAAGTCAAGTGGGCCTTAGGAAACATCACTAAGAACAAAGCTAGTGGAGGTTATTCCAGTTGAACTATTGCAAATTCTAAAAGATGATGCTGTGAAAGTGCTGTACTCAATATACTAGCAAATTTGGAAAACTAACCAGTGGCCACAGGACTGGAAAAGGTCAGTTCTCATTCCAATCCCAAAGAAAACAATGCCAAAGAATATTCAAACTACTGCACAATTGCACTCATTTCATATGCTAGCAAAGTAAGGCTCAAAATTCTCCAAGCCAGCCTTCAACAATATGTGAACTGAGAACTTCCAGATGTTCAGTCTGGACTTAGAAAGGCAGAAGAACCAGAGATCAAATTGTCAATATCCATTGAATCATAGAAAAAGCAAAAGAATTCCAGAGAAAACATCTACTTCTGCTTTATTAACTATGCTCAAGCCTTTGTGTGGATCACAATAAACTGTGGAAAATTCTTCAAGAGATGGGAATGCCAGACTGTCTTTACCTGCCTCCTGTGAAACCTGTATCTAGGTCAAGAAGCAATAGTTAGAACTGGACATGGAACAACAGACTGGTTCTAAATTGGGAAAGGAGTATGTCAAGGCTGTATATTGTCACCCTGCTTATTTAACTTACATGCAGAATACATCAAGTGAAATGCTAGGGTAGATGAAACACAAGCTGGAATCAAGATTGCTGAGAGAAATATCAATAACCTCAGATATGCCGATGACACCATCCTTACGGGAGAAAGCAAAGAGGAACTAAAGAGCCTCTTGATGAAAGTGAAAAAGGATAGTGAAAAAGCTGGCTTAAAACTCAACATTAAAAAAACTAAGATCATGGCATCCAGTCCCAACATTTCATGGCTAATGGATGGGGAAACAGTGACAGACTTTATTTTCTTTGGCTGCAAAATCAAAAGACACTTGCTCCTCGGAAGAAAAGCAATAACAAACCTAGACAGCATATTAAAAAGCATAGACAATACTTTGCCAACAATGGTCTGTATATTCAATGCTACGGTTTTCCAGTAGTCATTTATGGATGTGAGGAAGTGAAGTGAAAGTCACTCAGTCATGTTCGACTCTCTGCGACCCTATGGACTATACAGTTCATGGAATTCTCCAGGACAGAATACTGAAGTGGGTAGCCTTTGCTTCTCCAGGGAATCTTCCCAGCCTAGGGATCAAACCCAGGTCTCCCGCATTTTAGGCAGAATCCTTACCAGCTGAGGCACAATGGAAGCGAATTGGGCCATAGAGAAAGCTGAGCACTGAAGAACTGATCTTTTTGAACTGCGGTGTTGGAGAAGATTCTTGAGAGTCCCTTCAACTTCAAGGATATCAAACCAGTCAGTTCTAAAGGAAATCAGTCTTGAATATTCACTGGAAGGACTGATGCTGAAGCTGAAGCTCCAATACTTTGGCTACCTGATGCAAAGAGCTGTCTCATTAGAATAGACCTTGATGCTGGAAAAGATTGAAGGTGGGAGGAGAAGGGGATGACAGAGGATGAGATGGTTAGATGGCATCACTGAAAGACAGAAACATGGACATGAGTTTGAGTAAGCTCCTGGAGATAGTGAAGGACAGTGGACCTTGGCTTGCTGCCGTCCGTGGGGTTGCAAAGAGTCAAAAACTACTGAGTGACTGAACAACAACATTTTCGCTCCTAGGAGAGGCACAGCATCTGAGAATATAGTGCTCTACTATTTTGATTATCAATTCAATAAATAGAAGTTTGGTATTATTGCCTAGCATGAATACCTAGTTAATACATAATAACATTCCAAAGCTCAAAAAATAAAGGATATTCATAACTCAGCAATGAATTAATCAGATTTTTTATTAGATATGTCTCAGCAAATAGTACTGGTTAAAGAAATCATATTCCTCTATTTCAACATTTCTTTCATTGTTCTACAAAAAACTGGTGTCCTTGGGGAGCTTAACAGAAGTCCATCAATAACAGTTTCTGTTATCTAACAAGTTTGGAATATACTGAGTTGAATAAAGTTAAAAACATTTTATTTTTTCACAATGCCTTAATAATATGCTAATTCTTACTTTGAACTCCAACATATGTGGAACTATATTTTCCCAAGGCATGTGACTATAAGAATCCTGGAACATGTACTATTATATGGTATGTTTTTACACTGGTTATTCTCTCTACTGGCCTTAAGGGTCTTGCTCTTTCACTTCCTTCAAGTCATTTGCCCAAATGGCACCTTCTCAGTGGGACCTACTCTCACTAACCTGTTTAAAATGTCAGTCTCTACACTTATCCATTTGGCAATCCTGATTTACCTTATATGTTTTACCTGTTATCCACTGCATTTATCATCTACATCATTAAGTAATTTATTATGTTTATTTCTGATTTTTTACTTTTCTTACTTTGCTGCATATCCAGTTGTTAGAACAAGGCTTAGCATATATTATGTTCTCAATAAATATTTGTTGAATGAAGAAGAAAAGGGAATGGTTTTCATATATTTTAAAAATCAAGATGTGGCATGTTAATGTTTCCTTTTCTCCTGTTGTGGATCTTATGATGTATATTACGATGTTATGCCTTAGAATCTAGCAAATATTATCAGAGAACACTTGCATTGTTTTGGAACTCATTGCTGCCAGAGTTAATTTAGCATGTGTTAGCAAAGAAAGAATTTAATGTCATTCATAACTTTTCTTTCTCTAATTTTCATCACTCCCCTTCCTCCACCTGAAATTAATTTTTTGCCAAGTTGCCAAGCCCTGCCAACTCCATTTCAATAATAACTTCCTCATTAATATCCTTGTCTCCTTTCCCACTAGGAAGAGCACATTTGGGGGGGATAGCTGGCAATAATCCTGGGGTGGAGGCCAGAACCTTATCAGAGGTGGCCTTCAATGCAATTAGACTTTCTGTGGGAAGCAATAGTGAGCCACTGCATTGGTTTAAACAAGATTAGAATTTTTAGAAAGTAATCTCTGACAGTGATGTATCAAATGGCCAGGACATCAGCGTGATCCTCATTTCTAATTCTACACTAACTCTTGATTTCCCTTCTTGTGATGATCTTTCCATCAGTTTTTCATGAGTTCTCTCTTTGGTCAGTCACCTGCTCACATCTCAGAGCTGCTAATTTTCCAAGAGCCTAGATATGCAACGTAACGTAGGCTCCATGATATCTGTGTCCCGTCTCCTCTGAGATTTTGCAGCCTACGTGCATAGACTGACCAGAAGAAAAGGGTCAAAGGGAATGCGGAGTGTGACATATATTTCCTATTATAATCTCCAAAAATTCTCTATAATATAAATTAATACTATCTTGCAAATGAAGGAACTTCCGTTCAAAAAAATTAAGGATTTGGGCATTCCCTGGCAGTCCAGTAGTTGGGAATCAGTGCTTTCACTGCCCAGCCCCAGGTCCAATACCTCTTTGGGGAACTAAAGTCCCACAAGTCTTGCGGCACAGCTAAAGAAAAAAATAAATAATTTTACAGAATTACACATAGGTGTTGAGGTTCAAGCCTAAAGCATCCCAAAAGAATAAATGTATAAGACTGACTGACTTTGAATGAACTCATCCTAAAGGGTACAATGTATCCATTACATGAATTATCGCATTTAAATTCCAAAAACTTTAAGAGAAGCTGTATTTCTTATCCCCATTTTACAGATCAGGAGACTAAAGTTATAAAGATAAAGTAAATTGTCTAAGTTTATACTGCTATGAAATGATGGTTCTAGGAGTAGAACCCATTTTATCTAACTGAAGTAAGACACCCCAATCCCCATATCATCAACAAACTCGTGTTTTCCACCATGCCATCTTGCTTCCTATGGTGTGAACAAGAAGATATATTGGCCCTGCCCTGACCGTCACTGCATGCTGGTCTGTAAGCCTTGGTATCAGTGAGCCATCTGCTCCCCCTCTGCGGTGAACATACCAGCAGTAGCCATCTATCCTGCCAGTGTTTGTAGGGGGGAAGGGACCATCCTGGACAGATCAGTGCCCTGAAAACTGAAAATCCTTTTTACCATGTCTTTTCCTATTTCATTTTAATAATTTATATCCCCTCCACCACTGCCTCTACAACCCTCTGCTACAATTGTTTGGGAAAGACAAAGCTTTAAAGGATAAAATATAAAATTACAGTTAAATTTCAACTGTCAAAGCAAAAAAGTCCTATATAAATTTTAAACATTTACCCTTATTTTTCTCCTCAGGACTGTGGGTTACATGCAGCATTTCATTTGGAAACCCAGGGACTAGCTTCTCCTTTTTTCTTCCATACTTGCTTTTGGTTGGTTTTTGATAATTGAGGTTCAGGATATAGATATCTAAATTATTAATAGTTGTTGCATACTTAGTCTCTTTGTATCAAAGGAGTTATTACTCAAAACAGTCTATATAAGACAAAGATTGGCATAAATAAAGACTTGGAAAATTTTAATTCCCATAGATGTGATGGTAAGACACAATAAAAAAGAAAAGCCAGAAGCATCACAAATGTATTTACACTATGCTCAGATGTGAAGGAAATGGGGTTACTTTAAGATTCAGACTTTATTCACAATCCCACACCCACCAGGTAGTTTAGGAGAAAACATTTTAGTTAAATTCAAATTTTTTGATTCAGTCTTATTCGATAATTCTTTCCATCTCTTTATGTAACCTAGTTTCTGCCTAGATGAGTCAGGGAATGCTTGTCAGAGTTCTACCCTCTCTACCTGGATATACAAAGGATGGATGAGGTATCTGTAATCTTATAGGAGAATACTCTGAGTATATGAGGTGTCTTCTAAGCTTCTGGTTGGGCCTACTCCCAGAACTGGTAATATCCCAGACTGACTTGTCCAAAGCCTGGGCAATCCAATGCCCCCATTACTAGAAATTGTCTTTAGTGATGATCACTCTTATTACTAAATCCCGGCAGTGCTTTGGGGCACTATTTATCATTGCTGATTGGAACCCTTCTCCACTTTTGATGATGAAATGCATTCCCTGCTATGTGACTGTGATCCCAATAGGACTTTAGTCTACATTGGATGACTTCATTCCCTTTAGGCAACCTCCTTCAGCAAAGTTGCTAGGCAGGTCCTTCAACTACTTTCGGTCAGCTGTTTCTGGTTCATTCCATAGGATGCTCAGAAACTTCTGGATAGCTACCATACCATACAGGAGCTGAGGGGGACTCTGAGACGCTAAATTCAGACCTTTGTGGGCAAAACCATATTAAGTCATTAAATTTAATTTGATGTTTTAGGCCACCCTGCCCCCCACCCCCATTTAAGCAGAAGTTTGTGAGGTAATAGTTTCCAATATCCTTGTGGAGGGCAGAAATCACTCTTCAGTTATTCCCCCCAACCTCTCTATAAGATCTTTTCAGCTCTCCTCTCCCACTGAAAACCTTCCCACTCCTAGGGATTAGTGAAGAGAAGAAAAGCTGGAGTAGTGCTCACCTACCTTTCGATCTTTTTCTACCCAAGATCCAATAGGAACAGAGAAGCCAGGCATGTCCTGCCTTCTTCCTAACTAGTCCCATTCACCTCACATTTAAGACTCTCTAGTATTTTCTGACCAGCTTCCTGATTTGTTAAAGAAGAAATAAAGGAATTTAGAAAATCCTTTTCTTTCAAGCAACCAAAATTTCATGACTCTTGTCTCAAAAGATTAAGCTTAGGAGGTCCAAATCTGATCAATGGCTTCTTTGTTCTAATCTGGGAATGCCCAGCACCTTCCCTGGGGCTATATGCTCAGGAAGTAAAAGGGAACTTGATTCGCAAGGAACTCAATTTAAAGGAGAATATAAGTACTTTGATTTATTATTTCAAATGATTCAAATATGACTTCAAATATGATTTCAAATAATTCTCATTATAACTCCCACTAAAATAGCATTAAGTTCTGACTACATCAGATTCTATGCACCAATATTATTTTATATTTTTACTTAACTCTTAAACCTATTGTGAAAGACTTATTACACCTATTTTCAGAGAAGAAGACCAAGGCTCAGAATGGTTCACACAGTTGGTAAGGAGTTCTTGGTCTTATCTTCTATAGTCTAGAATAGTGTTTCTCAGTATGACTACAAATCACAGTGAGAGTAAAAGAAAGAGTCGCTCAGTCATGTCCGACTCTTTGCGATCCCAAGGACTGTAGCCTACCAGGTTCTTCGGTCCATGCGATTCTCCAGGCAAGCATATTGGAGTGGATTGCCATTCCTTTCTCCAGGGGATCTTCCTGACCCAGGGACCAAACCCAGGTCTCCTGAATTGCAGGCAGATTCTTTGCCATCTGAGCCACCAGGGAAGCCCACAACTCCCAAAAGAAATACAATTTATGTTACAATCCAAATATACAGATTAAAAAAACAAGAGTTTCATTTAACAATTTTAATTTCTACTCATTTTCTTATATTTTATGCAATCTGTTCCTTTCTTTCTTTCTTTTTTTTTTTTTTAATGCTGGCCACAACCAACTAAATAAACTTCACAACCTACTAAAGGGTCATAATTGACAGTTGAAAAATGCTGCTTCAGCACCTATGGTATCAACACTACTGAATTCTAATAGAAATTGCTTCAAACTATTTAGCCATTTGGGCTTCCCAGGTAGCTCAGTGGGTAAAAAATCTGCCTGTAGTGCAGGACGCAGACTCAATCCTTGGTACAGGAAGATCCCCTGGAGGATGGCATGGCAACCCACTCAACATTCTTGCCTGGAGAATTCCATGGACGGAGCCTGGTAGGGGGCTATAGTTCATGGGGTCACAAAGACTCAGACACAACTGAAGCAACTGAGCACACAATTTAGCTATTTGGAAGTCAGACTAAGGTTATTTTTTGTGTACATGTTGTAACTGGGAGAGCTCAAGTATGAAAGACTTGAAGCAAGTAAAATAGTGAGTAAAATGCCCATTTACTGTTGAGAATTAGCTGTAAAACTCCTTAGCAAGAGAAAATCCAGAAGCTAAATAAACAGAGTTTTGTGGTTTAAACACATCATTTCACAAAGTCATCTTTTTAAATTTGGCCTCTCAGAACTTATATCTAGACATTTTCACCCTCCATTTTGATCTGCATGCAGACTTAATTATATCTCAGGATTTTAATTTTTTCCCAAGGATTTACATTAAATTGCAGCACTGATTCCTTCAAAATTGTATTCCAAATCTTTAGTTTCAAAAAAGAAAGGCTTTCTTGAGATTCAAACTCTTGGATGATAAAGGATTTGTCAGTGGACATTCTGCACTTAGAATATGCAAGATAAACCCAGGGTTGATAACACCAATTAATAATTTTGGAATCAATGAGTCACATATCAGGAAACAGAAAGTAAAGAAAATGTTCAAAGATTGCAAGGTGATAAAACCTAATAAAAGTCAACAAATTTCTGCTTTTTCAGCTCTGGAATCATTACAAGATTGTGTGCTAGAGTACCTTGCTTTAGGCAAATTTCAAGCAAATTAAGAAATGGGCCTTCTCCTGTGTTTACTTTCTCAGTTCAGACCAGTTCAGTCACTCAGTCGTGTCCGACTCTTTGCGACCCCATGAATCGCAGCATGCCAGGCCTCCCTTGTCCATTACCAACTCCCGGAGTTCACTCAGATTCACATCCATCGAGTCAGTGATGCCATCCAGCCATCTCATCCTCTGTCGTCCCCTTCTCCTCCTGCCCCCAATCCCTCCGAGCATCAAAGTCTTTTCCAATGAGTCAACTCTTCTCATGAGGTGGCCAAAGTACTGGAGTTTCACCTTTAGCATCATTCCTTCCAAAGAAATCCCAGGGTTGATTTATACCTTTGACCTCTGAAGCATTTGCAATATACCAGGATGTGGTTATAAATCAGATTAGTATTACCAAGCAGGTACTTTTGGTGTGCTGGAAGCACTAATCCATCAGGTACCTATTGAAGCCAAATAGATAACATTAGTACCTCTTAGTTGGGGTTAGGTTTTCAGGATGTACAACTGGAGGCCAAACCAGATGCTTCTGAAAACAAATGAAAAAACTATTCAAAACATGGCAAAGAAAAGTGTACTTGAGTAAATGCTAGGAGACCTGAGTTCTAATGCCACAACCAACCACCACCATAAATTAGTTTTAGAAGCCTTGCAAAGTTATTTAGCCTAGTTAAACTCAGAGATCTTACCTATAAATACTTCCTGTAGATTCTATTCCCACTGAGAAAAAACCAGCACTTGAGTTTTCAGGATAGGGTTAAAAAAAAAAGTATAAACAAGATTGTGGGAGGAGACACTCATACAACCTGCAGGGGGCACTAAGGTACTTTTAGAGAAAGGATCAGATGACTGGGCATGAAAGGTACCTGTTACCCCAAATGTAAGGAGGCAAATGTGGAGAAAGGAATAGATGTCTTCATTTATCATTCATCATATGGTTCTGCTACTTGCTGCTTTCTCTCTCAAGTAGATAGCCTAGACAGCAATCAGTGATTATAAAAGATAAACTAAGATAGGAGAGGGAAAAAAATTCCGAAAAAGAAGCTTCTCTCTACAGATTTGATAAATGAACCTTTGCCACCTAATAACTCCAAGATTTACTGTTTAGTCAGGATTAGGAAATCCAAAGAGCAATGTTCAGAGTTCATGACATTGATTATTGGCAGAAATATGGTAAATTGCTGAAAGGAAGCTTAGTTATTCCTTTATAGGGTAGAGTCAAAAGGAGATCACAGATGGAAGACTCAAGTCCCTTGTTTTGCAGGAAGGAATGAATTGGATTAAGAATGATGTCCAGAATTCACTTACCTTTGTAGAAACTTAATAGTTTGTAAAGCCCTTTTGTATAGATATTATCTAATTTACTCCTCATGATGACCATTTTATATTTGAAGGTTTATGGAAGTTAAATGGTTTGCCTAAAGACACACAATAAATTTCAGAGAGGGATTTTTAATGAAAATATTCATTTCTAGTAATTTTTAATAGGTCATTATGCTGCTCTACCTACCAAGTATGTTTGGAGGGACTTATTCATGATGGGAAAATTCTGTTACCAGTCCAAGAGGGTCAGTTTATATTTTAAAGTAAAAATCAAATGGTAGATAGTCACAAAGCAAAATAAGGAAAATTTCTGATCACATGCTTTGTAGTTCCAAAAAGCTAACTGGAGTTTTCACAACATTGTTGAGCCAACACGAATGGCTAATCTTAACAGTATGCTAAATTGGCAGTCATGTCATCTGCCTGATCAACAATATGCCGCTGCTTAAAATTTATCTCCTTCCAACTCTCCTTGGTGAAAGTATCATTTCTAAGAGGTCCCTGTCAGAAAGTAAATAGAATTCTAGGAATAGAAGTTAATAGAAGTAGAACCATGCTTGCCTTCCTTTCACCTGGCCCTCCCCACCCCTTAACAAAATTCATTTAGTTCAAATGTTGATATTTCAAAGTCAAAGGAAATCTGGAGTCGCAACAGGAAGAACAGGTTTGGGTGTGAACTCCAGCTGGAGGCCTCAGGTCTCAAGGTGAGACAGTGATGTTATGAGCTTGAGAAGGGTTTTGAATTCAGAAACAGGTGGAAACCCAGCTCTGCCCCTTAGAAGTTCTTAGACTTACTGAGTCCTTTTTCATATTTGTGAAATACTGATAAAATACTGATCCTGAAAATTGATGTAATGGTCAGAAATAATACATGCAAATGTATGATGCATAATAAATCCTCAGTAAATGGTAACTGGAATTTGGAGTCTCTGATGGCTTGGTGGGAAATGTAGCAGAGCAATGTTGAAAGCCCTAAAGAAAAGTCTGGCCTCTTTCCCAAGCCTGCCACAGCCAGCCCTGAGCAGATCTTATTGTGGGTCTGCATATACCAAGGCCAAGGACTCTGTCAGAAGACATCTCTTCTCTGTGTCACTTTAAGTTCCCAAGTGTAAGGATTTATTATACTTTGATTTGAACAAGTCCTCCAAGATCAAAGATGGATTCTGAATGTTAGTTGTCAAATGAACAAACGATTGTGGAAATATAAAAGCAAAGCAATTCATGTTGCCTTAGGAATAGCTCATTTGCAAAATCTAATATGCTATTACGTTGACATATTTTCTCATTTCATCTATTAAATCCTCCCTGTTAGTAAAACTAATTTGTCACAACCAAATACTACAATTATTTATATTTATGTTCACATTCTATGTGTATAGGCTGCCTATAGTATCTAACAAAACCTCAGTCTGATCTGAAAAAATCAGGAAATGAAGGTTCAAATATGAATAACACCCTCTGTGTTTCAAATATCTTTGAGGGTGGCTCTATATTTTTTTAATCTTCTGAAATTCATACCTTTCTAAAACTTTAGTCCTTCTGACATGTCAGCGATTTAAAAGTTGTTCTTAAGAAAAAAAAACCCTCAAATCGAAAAACCTCTGAATATAACACCATGAATTGAAACTCGATAGTGTGTAAATAGGACTGCTCATGAGATACCGAACTGGCGGGGGATTCACTTTCCTGTTCCCTGATTTTTTGCTCTAATCTTCCATCCAGGACATGGCCTATTTTACTTGAATTTGCCTGCAGTTAGCCTGGGAAAAATGTTTATGTAAAGACAGACCTCTCTTTTTTGTGGTATAGATGAATGCACTGGTTTAAACTCCTCTTTAATTGTTGACTAAGATCTTGAAGAGTTCTTGAGGCTCTACCAGGTCCTAGAAGAGTCTATTGAGAGTCTCAACCTTTTTCTTCCTGCTAAGTTCTTTTTTTCTGTTAGGCTGATAAACTCTTAAATTATTCAAAAGCAGTTGTTTGAAAGGGATTTAACATATTATCTTGGGGTTTCTAGATGTAGGGGAAATGTATTTGGGCCTAGGATTAATCGGTCTCCAGCACAGTTAGACCTTGTTGACTTCTATTTCTAGTTCTAAAAATGTTGCTGGAATGTGATAGAAACACTGAACTACTTTTCAGAGAATCCTGCTGCCATTCAGTACCCTTTGCCCTCTAATTCCCCTCCCAATACGAATATCTGTTTGTAAATTTTAGTCTTTAAAACTAAGATTTCAGGTAATTTGATGTTCATTGTGGTGTTGTTGTTGTTCAGTTGCTAAGTCATATCCAACTCTTTTGCAAACCCATGGACTGTAGCCCTCTTGGCTCCTCTGTCTATGGGATTTACCAGGGAAGAACACTGGAATAGGTTACCATTTCCTTCTCCAGGAGGTTTTCCCAACCCAGGAATTGAATCTAGATCTCCTGCATTGCAGGCAGATTCTTTACCACTGAGTCACTGGGGAAACCCTTGTTGTTCACCAGGTAAACGCTAGCTAGATAAGGTAAAAATGAAGAAAAGAAAGAGAAGAGAAGGGAAAGGAAGGACAGGAAAGGGGAGGGAAGGGGAGAGGAGGGAGGAAGAGGAAAAGAAGGAAGAAAAAAAGCCAAGTCATGACTCCGTGCAGTCTGACTAAGGCAAAAGTCTGATCAGACGCCTGAAAGGGTTTAAACTGTTAATTTTCACATATTGCTCAAGTAAGCAAAACTAAAGGCATTTAATTTTTCTAATAGTCTCAGACATGGTTTCCTTATCATGTACTACACAATCTGTATTGATTACTCTGTGGGGGAGATACGTATTTAATAAACATGTATTCCAAAGTGAAGTGTAAAATCAAAATTTAAATTGCTATATTTGAAAGCCCAGTGTATCAAAACAAAATGTCGACAGGGGAGGAAAAAAAAAAAAACTTGCATTTCAATTGTTTCTTGAGAAGCTAATTCATAATAATAGGGATTAAGACGAACAGGGCAGAAACAGGCAGCAGAGGACCAGAGAAATAAATTCTATACTTTTTCAGACAAGATCAGGCATGTTCAGGGTGGTATGGCTGTAGACTTTGTACTTTTTCAAAACAAATTAGATGTAAGGATGTCTTCCATAAGATCATTTAGGGACAGGGGAAAAAAAAAGCTTAGCTGTGAGTCATGAAAGAAAAATAAATTTTTATGCTTCTTGACAACAAATTAAAATTTACAGTAGTACTTTAAAAGCGTTGAATTCATAAAAATATTTAAATATTAATTCACTAAATATGTCATTTATATGCATGTGATAATGATTAGATTTTAAGCTTTTAGCATTATTTACAAAGGGCATTATTTACATAGAAGAGCAAATTAATTTGCCAAATTTAAGAAACCTGTTTCTGAACTTTTAATATCCCCTAAAGCTGTCTATGCAACTATGCAAAAATTTTACACATATTTAATGTTCTGCAGAAGAGGTCTGTAAGAAAGGAAATTATAAATGTGCAAAGTAGTAAATAGGAGGGGTGATTAAAAGGAAAAGCAAATTTATATTTGTAGTAGTAGAGGGGACTATTGTTTTTGATTTGTTATATGCTTTAATCTGGCATGCTATTTCACCCTTCATGACACACATCAATACCTTCTTTATGTCTGACTATTACCACTCATTTAAAAATCTATTTTACATGATTCTTTCAGCCAAAAATGGACCATAATGACACAGAATACAGCATGTGCTTCATAAATTCTGTAAGAATCAATACTTTGGCTGGAAATTTGTCAGTCTCTCAAAGTTATGCATCATTAAACTTTAGTGTTATTACAGTGGACTCTTCTTCAAAGTTCAGTACCTAGCTCATATTGGAGAAACGCTTTTAGAGCCAGGAAAGGTTGAGAGAAGCAAAAGCTGCTTGCAGTGGGATATATACTTTCAGATGATGCTTAATTTGCAAAATGCAAATAGAACAAAAGCTATTTTGCTTAGGTATGGGTAGGAAGTTTATAAAAATCAGGTTACTTTTATCTAAAGGTCACATAGATGATATCCAAACAAGTTTGGAACATATGAAAAATTCCCACCTACCGATCAGATTCCACTGATCTAATACTGACAATTATATCAGGCAAATTCAGACACAGATGATTCCTGAATTCCTCACCCATTTTACACTGCTCCCTGGATTCACTTGTAATGAGAACACCGTGATGCCTTTTGTTCTGCCCTCTGTGAGAGGCAGTTGGTGATTGCCATAATGACTAGTCTGTGTGGACACCTTTTCAGCCACACCTATAGGGATTCTAGCTGTAATCATGAACTTGCCAAGGGCCTCATCAGCATCAAAAACAAAGGTTGACAGAGTTCCCTTTATGTACTGTCTCCTGCTTATGTCTCTAGTCTCACTAGTCAAGACTTCACTATCCTTCTAAACATAAAAGCTATTTAAAGTGGCCAGAACAGACTGAATTCTTACTCTTAGGTTCAAGACCTTGAATCTTGTCCAAGGTCCAGCCCTTTCTCATCTCCACTATTACTATCTTTATGACCTCAGAATATTTGTAATCTTCTCTGGGAAGTCCTCCCTGATCACCTTAGATTGAGTAGTACTTCTGTATTTATAGAACACCCTTATATTGCCCTTCATTGTCTTTTTACTTAATGAAATTGCCTATCTATTGTCCAGTTTCTTGATAACAATGATGGTTTCAGTAGGGACTGTGCGTTGTTACCATCATACCTCCTTGCCTAACCCAATGCCTGGAACATAGCAGGTGCTCAAAAAGCCATTAATGGATAAATGAATGAAATCTTCTATGTGCAAAGTAGAATGGTGAATTCTAAAAATCTCAGTTATTAATCTTAGCTCTTGTTGTTGAGGGCTTACAATAAGGTAAGTAAAACAGTATAGACATGGGGTGTTTCGAGTTTTTCTAAGAAGGAAAAGAACTTCAAAAAAGCACTCACTAAGAAAACAAAAAAATTGTTTTCATTAATTACAGGAAAGTCTTACTTTCTTTGTGGTAACACCTTCAATTGAGTATTTCTCAAATTAGTCATTTATAGACTACATGAAAAAGTGAAAAACAAATGACCATTTGAATGAAGGAATTATTTGAAGTCATATGTGTGAATGAAAGTTGCTCAGTCATGTCCGACTCTTTGTGACCTCATGGACTGTAGTCCATCATTCTCCTCTGTCCATGGAGTTGTCCAGGAAAGAATACTGGAGTGGGTAGCCATTCCCTTTTCCAGGGGATCTTCCTGACCCAGGGATCGAACCCAGGTCTCCAGCATTGCAGGCAGATTCTTTATCATCTGAGCCACCAGGGAAGACCCATATGAAGTCATAATACCTTTTAAACATAGTTTCGATTATTCCTATAACTGAAACGTCTCACCCACTGGTTTGTTGACAATGCCTTCAGGGTCACATTGCCACACTGAAGAGTTTGAAGTGAAAAGATTCCTTTATATTCATTCCTTTACCCAGCATTTCAGATCCAGTATACTTCCAAGTTTGGCCTGGGCTCTTAAAATTTCTTCTTGGGTCGGGTCGGGGTAGGGCAGTGGGGTGGGGCGGGGCGGGGTGGGGGGGTGGGGGCAGGTAAAAGGCCTGATTCTCATTTCCTAAGAAAGTTAATACAATAAAGTACTTATAATAGTCCCTGGCACCCGGTAAACTACCGATTGTGTTTGTTATTCTTATCTCATAACCCTGATATCTTCAAACTTCCCTTTCAAAAGCACTATATCTAAGCCTAAAAGCAAGTACAGATGGAGAAGAAAAGTGATATAATAAACGTTGCAGCAAATTCTGGAACTATTTCATGCATTTAAAATTATAGTTCAGAGTTCAGCCATTTGAGTTGGCTGCTAAACAATAGACATTGTGCCTGGTCTGGGTAGGCGTAAGCAAGCTGGAATCTGACACAGGTGGGATCTTCACTAGGCTGTCATTCTGGCCGTCTGCTCCCTCTTACTTCCATAATGTTCACCTTCAATTTTTCTATCAGCCCACAGGAGACGTTGGGGGTTACTCATCCTCCCACCACGCACAGAGAGACAATGTAGCCTGATAGGCTTTTTAGTAAAAACTTCTTGCATTTGAAACCAGCCCTATCATTAGCAGCCCTGAACCTCTTTTTTTTTTTTTATTTGTGAAGATGGAATTAATAATAACCAGTCATAGTTTAAAATCTATTGAGGATAAGTGCTAATTAATATAAAATTAATGGCATAGGTATGCTCTGATCTTCAGGAGAGAAAAAACTCTTTTAAGTAGGTAACTGATTAATGTCAGTCATGAACGATATAAATACTATGAAGAACCAGTATCATGTACAGCTCAATAGTGCTCTTGTGTGTCACAGTATGTGGCCTGTGCCCAATAGGCTATGGCCCATGTTTTTTTAAATGCGCCTACCTCACCATTTTGCATTTGTTTAGAATTCAACGTGTATTTTTTCACTGAAAAGAACTGACAAGAATCAGTAATGACAATTAAATATCATGCTCTTAAAAGATCAGAACATTACTGTAGTTTTTAGACAGAAGAAATTTAAGTACCAAGAAGAGACACCTTTTTCTAATTTATACAAGGACACTTATGTGAGGCTTGCCACTCCCTGTCTCTACAATGCCTGTAACTAACCAGGCTGAGCAAACAGTAGAATGTTAATAAATACTTGGTGAATGACCAAGTGACACAACAAATTATTTCAAAGAGCATGGGTATCACGAAGGATTGTAACCACAGAAGGCAATATTGTGAATGGCCAAGAACACAGACTTTAAAGTCAAAATTACCTGGACTCAAGTTTTAATTCTATTACTGTTGTGTATCTTGGGTGAGTTATTTAATCTTTCTGTGCTTCATTTTCCTCATTTATAAAATGGAAAAATAGTAGCATCCATTTTACAGGGTTCCTGGAAGGATGAAGTGAGTTAGTACATATAAAACACTTAGTATTGTGCCCTGTTCAACAGCAGTCTAGACAATCATATTCTATAGTACGTGTCCAATAGACTACTACAGCCTCTATTTTTTTTAATATAAAACCGTGCCTAATACACCGATTTGTACATATTAGAAATTCAAGACATATTTTTGGACTGAACATAATTGATGAGAGTAAGAAAATTTTGAAAATACACTCCCAAACTTATAGACTCTTATTATTATTCAAATTAAGATGTGTTCAATAAATGTCTTGGAGATGAAGGTGATAATGGGGAAGAAGAAAGAGAAGGAAGAAGTCGGGGGAAAGGAAGAGGAGGAGGTGCTTACAAGGATGAAAGCTTGGGCAATCAGAAGTCAAAGTCTTCACAGTGGCTTCCAGGTCTCCAAATGATCTTCCCTACCACCCAGTCCCAGCCACATTCTTCTCCAGCCCACCTCCCTCACCCCTTTGCTGCCTCTGTTCCAGCCACATTTATCTTTGTGATGTTTCTTGATTGTACTAGACACACTCCTATGTTATGGCTTTCACTGAATTTATTTTCTGAGCTTCAAATGCTTTACCTTCAGATATTTGCTGGGATATTTTCCTTAGTTTAAGTGTTTGCTCGAATGTCACTTTTACCATAAAACTCAGCCTGCCATTGTCCCCTATATAATACCACTTACATCACATCTCCCCTCACCTGCCTCCATATACACTCTCAGTTTTTCTTACCCTGGCACATATAATCTTCTAACATACTGTACAGCTTATTTATTATGTTTGTTATTTACTGTCTCTGTCCCTTTATCCAAGTGCCCTGCCCCCGACAAGAATGTAAGTAAGCCTCAAGAGAGTGGAGGTTTCTGTTCATTTTTTTCATTAATATAGCCCAAGGACCTGAAATAGAATCTGAACCATAATAGGTACTAAATAAATGTTAGTTGTAAGATTTCTCATTTTTTAATCCTTTCCTCTCTTGTCATTGTTTTTTTTCTTTCTGTTTAAATCCAACAAAAAAATGTTCAATTTGCATTGATATTACTTCAGTTATAGGATTTCCATGAAACAATTAACATTCTCTATCTTGGCCTAGCTCTAATATGAGCAAAGACCATACTGAGCTTAGAAAAGCAAGATTTTGCTTAGTTTTGTTTTGTTATGTTCAGCCAAAACATTGTGCCTTTCTGGGCAAATTACAAAATACAGAAATTTGCATTCCTTATATAAAAACACTCCTGATTCAAATCTTTCTTGAACAGGCTAAAATGTTTAAACATCATAATATTTTATGCTCTTATTTTATTTTGTATTAGAAAAGAAACAACACAATTTTATTATCTTAACCATCTTTTTAGGTTTACATTTGAAGAGCATTAAGTACATTCACATTGTTGTGTCATCAATTTTCAGAACTCTTTGCATTTTGTAAAACTAAAATTCTGTACCCATCAAACAACAAGCTTCCATGCCACCCCCACTCCACCCACCTCCTGCAGCCCTTGGCAACCACTGTTCCACTTCTTTCTGTCTCTAAAAATATAATTTTTAAGGTACATAAACAAGTGCATATATGGTTTTCTAAGGAATGCAATCAACATTCACAATAATTAATATGTATTTTTAGTTGTAAAGTATGATGCAATAAATAATAAATAGAAGGCAGAGGTAATACAAGTAGAAAGGGGAAACCAAATTGTGCAAAAAGAGGCCATTTAAGAAGAAAGTGCAAAGATAAAATATACAGTAGTTAATTTTTTTTTGAGAGTCTTAGGTAAGAAACATAGTTTACTTATAAACAGTAGTAACTTTTTCTATGTGCAAGCTTTCAAGTATGTGTACATATGTCTACTCCATCCACATATATTTTCTTTTAAAGACTAGGAAATAGTTACACCCAGACTCTATATGTTTAATGTACTGACATGGTTAATGCACATATTTAATGTAACTAACAGATATCAAAAAATTAACCTTTTTTTAATGCCAACTTTTGTTTATATCTACAAAAATTTTTATGTCCAATCAAAATTTTCTTATGGCCAATAAAATTTAAATAAATTTTATTTGTTTCCACTTAGCCCTAAATATTAAATTATGCATTGTCAGCTGTAAAATATATTTTATATAAAAATTTGTTTTATTTACTGCTGTTTCCTAGTAGATATTTCTATTATTTAGGATTTTAGTAAATTAATTTTAATATTTTTGTAAACCACATGAATTCTTTCCGTTTTTTCAAAAACATTTGACCATATTCTGTGAATATTATTAAATTTTAATATTTACTTTCTCTCTAGTAAAGCCTTTAGAGAATTGCTTTCCCTATTTTGGGTTGATTGTCGTTTAATTTCTAAATCCAAGGTATTAATGTCCAGAAACTTAAATAGAATAAGAGAAATATTAATGTTTTCATTAATGATATTTATATAATATCATACAAATCTGTAATTCTGGAAAGCATTTTATTCTTTCATTCATTCACTCATTCACTCATTGCATGGATATTTTTGTTTCCTCCATAACAAAAGCAAAGATTGACTTTTTGCCTTTGATTTGCAGAACTCATTGTTAGGTGGATGCGACATTGTGCCGGGTAAAGTGATACATGGTGTTTAGCTGTCAATATCTATAAACATTTCTCAATATGACCTGTGAATGTTAAACTATGTACAGTGTTTCCTGTAATTATCTCTTCAGAAATGTGACAGAGGAAATGGGCTCATGTCACCCATAAGATTTGAGAAGCCTCTAATAAAAATCATTGTAACTTGGCTTCTATTTTAAGACATTACACACCAATTATTATCATGCACTTAGAGTATTTTTGTGTCTTGCAAAATATCTTAGAATGATTTTTATTGGTCTTCCCTGACAAACTCCTTGCATTCAGGTCACTATAATTTCCATTTTTAAAGGGAAGTTTTTGATTAGTTAGGGAATAGAATAAAATCACTTGGAGTTCATTACCTATCTCTTTCTTTTTTTTTTTTAAACACTACCTAAAAAGAGGAAGAAAGAGGAGATAAAGAAGAGAGATGCTAAAAGAATGACAATACACAATTGATTTGTTTTCTTTGTTTTATTAGTGGAATACATGGCACTGATCGTCCTTGTTTAGTCACTAAGTTATGTTCGACTCTTGCGACCTCATGGACTGTATCCCACCACACTCCTCTGTCCATAGGATTTTCCAGGCAAAAATACTGGAGTGGGTTGCCATTTCCTTCTCCAGGGGATCTTCTGGACCCAGGGATCGAACCAGGTCTCCTGCACTGGAGACAGATTCTTAATCAACTGAGCTACCAGGGAAGCCCCTGGCACTGATGGCATCGTTTTATACATACTTGGGTCAGTTACAATGCATACAGACTATAACAGAACTTTACAGTTAACCCCACTTTTATTTCAAGGAGAAATATACAACCCAAAGTGAAAATCAAATTCTAAATAAAATTTAGAGTCTCTTAACTCTAAGGCTACTATTCCCACTATTTCATCTAGTAAATCTCCATCCTGCCTATAAGAAGCTTAATCTCAAGAGAGAAACATCATATATAAGTACCAAATTTCCTCTTCCTGATGAAGTAGTTGCATATGCAAAAATATGGCAGTTACACCCAAATATACAGAGAAAGTAGAGTTTAAGGTATGAGAAATAATATAGTTTTTACTGCTACCTAACATGACCATGCCTTGTCAGTAAGCAATATAAAAATAAGGGAAGCAATCACCACACACTGTGTGTTCCCTAAACTCCTCTTATTCCAAGGATTGGCTTATATCAGTTCATTGATATTCATAAGATGTGATTAATTATTAACCCTTTCCATAGGAATAAGACTTTTAGGAATGCAAAACCGAAGTATGCAGATATAGTTAATAGAATAAAATTCAAATTAAAGAATAATTATCATAGAAATAGTTACCACTTTCTGAGTGCTTCCATGTATGCTGCTCAATTGCTTCAGTCGTGTCATGTCCAACTCTTTGCAACCCTATGGACTATAGCCTTCCGGGCTCCTCTGTCCCTGGGATTCTCCAGGCAAGAATACTGGAGTGGGTTGTCATGCCCTCCTCCAGGGGATCTTCCCAACCCAAGGATCGAAACTGCTTCTCCTGCAACTCCTGCATTGCCAGCAAATTCTTTACCACTGAGCCACTGGGGAAACCCTCTGAGTGGCTACTAGAAGCTAAACATTTTTGTTTTATTTTTATGACCTCACTTTAAAGAAAAAAAACACCTATGAGGTAGGTCATGTAGACAGATCACTTCACAGATGAAGAAAAGGAGATTTAGAGATATTAGATAACTTCTCCATTGTATCAGAGCCTGTAAAAGGCAAATCCAGACACAACCCAGAAGTTTCTAACTCCAAAGCAATGAACTTATCCATTGTACATATTTCATGTCACTGATGTTAAATCCTTTTCCAGGATTGGGCATTTTGTACATAAAGGGTAGGTAAATGGAATTCTATGTCAATTATTATTTATATAATTCAGTGTAACAAATTACTCCCCAAAACTCAGCAGTTTAAGGCAACACAAATTTTGCCTTACAGTTTAAGTGGTTCAGGAATTTGGGCACAGCTTACCTGGGTCCTCTGGATCAGGTCCTCACAAGACAGCAGTCAAGGTTGACCACCAGAGCCACAGTCACCTCAAGGTGAGACCAGAAGAGGACCCACTTCCAAGCTCACTCAGATGGTTGTTGACAAGATTCAGCTCCTCATAGGTTGTTGGACAAAAGGCCTCAGTTCCTCATCAGCTGTTGCCTAGAAACTTTCTCTGTTTCTGGCCCTGTGGGCCTCTCCACAAGATAGCCCAGACAATGGCAACTGGGCTTCTATCAAGATGGACAAGCAGGAAAGCAACAGAGAGAGTGGGCAGGGCAGAACAAGAGTCTTTTGGTAAGCTGACCTCAGAAGTGACACACTCTCTCCTTTGCCATACTTCATTTATAAGAAGCAAGTCACTAGGTTCATCCCATACTCCAGGGGAGGGGCTCCTATGTGAATCTAGTAGGAAGGGAATCACCAAGAGTCATTTTAGAGGGAACCATCACAGTTAAGAAAGTCTTCTCAGAGGATATTGAGAATTAAAAGCTCAGCTGACCTTAGCCTACCTCTGGTTCTAGCCAAACCCCTGAAATATATGTCCTTCAGTAGTCTCCATTCTAATTCAGGCAGAGTTTAACATTATGCAGAGTGAAACATGCCTGCAGCATGACCTGAGAAACAGTATAATTCTGCCTGGGAGTCACCTAGACAAAAATCCATTGCTTTTCAGAATTACATTTTCATTTTCAAAATCAGAAAATAAAATGGTAGACCTAAGTAATCTTTTTTTGTGTAATGGAAAGAAGGCAGCTTCTGGAATGTTCTGACTGTGTTTAAAAGATGGATCGCAAAGATGCCAGCTATTTGAACACAGACAACTTCCTTATTGATCAGAACCTCAGTTTCTTGACTGTGGTTCAAAGAGGCAGTAGCTCTTACAGGGGAGCTACGGAGATTAAATAAGATGACCTATAGGAGAGTATTTTGTTAACTGCAAAATGCAACATACAAATATGAATTTTGTCAATACTCCCTTTAGCCACAGAACAGGATAGATTGTTAAGAACAGCTCCTTTGCTTACTATTTAACTATCTTATTAGAGCAATAAATATCTTTGGATTATGAATGATAAGGAATGTGTTTTTATGGCATTCAGAGTACCATTAGTAGCCACATTTGCTGTTGATTTACAAAAGAGAGAGGAAAGAAAAAAATCATTTCCAGTTAGATTTGTTTCAAAGAGGCACATGTGATTTCAGAACTTGCTTGCCTCATCTACAATGAAAGACTTAAGCTTTGGTAGCGTTGAAACCATCTGGCGATGTGAACTTCCTTCAGCCATTTTTCATTCCAGAGTCCTCAGTTGAAATGTTCTGTGGTGGGTGAATTTGACTTGAGAGAAAGCATTTTCCCATTTCATGTGAGAAGTATGTGGAGTTTAGGCCCCCAGTGGACCAGAAGAAAACATTAGCCTTTCTTCTTTAGTGGCCCAGGTTGAAATCTCATCTAACATTTTCCCATTAGAAATGAGATGGCGAGATATTTTCTGGGAAGTTATTTAGGTGTACTAAAAATAATCTATAAGGATCTATTGATTAGAAGTAGATGACTCAACCTTGATTTGTGTGCAATGAAGTACCTTGGAAGGTGATGTGATTGACAAGCGGTGCATAGATTTGGGGGTGGAATAGTTTGGATAGTGCAGCTCTTTATAAAGTACACAGCAGAGCTAATCTGTGGAAAACAAAATTTGAGAATGAAAAGTAAGGAATTTAGAGTACTGAAATACACATATTCCATGGTTGTGGTAGCATGTATAAGTTCAAACAAAACAAGAATTTTACATACAGAGAATTATAGAAGAAAAGGAATTCCAGGATGTTTCCATGAACTTTGAAACAATTCCTATCCTCACAAATATTGTCGGTTGTCTTAAGATGATCCTGATTACTTTTGTTCAATCACATAGTTTTAAAATAACTTACCAGCAGATAATAATGGTATTACCCATTTAACTGGAGTCAAACAAACAAAAAGCCCAAATCTGAATGGCTTGCCCATAATCGTGTAATAATCATGGAAGAGATTAGAAAAGGATGCAATGATGGCCTAAGAGTTTCACCGCTGGAGTAACAAAGATACAATATATATTAACAAAATAATTGAAACCCCAGCCAGTTATGAAAATGCAAGAGTCTATTGAAAATTGTATAAATTTGTTATGTCCTTTCACTCCACAGGTTTATTAGAACTCAAGTCATCATTTAAGCAAATAATATGATATTCAGTTCAGTCGCTCAGTCGTGTCCAACACTTAGCGACCCTATGAATCGCAGCATGTCAGACTTCCCTGTCCAACACCAACTCCCCAAGTTTACCCAAACTCATATCCATTGAGTTGGTGATGCCATCCAGGCATCTCATCCTCTGTTGTCCCCTTTTCTTCCTGCCCTCAATCCTTCCCAGCATCAGAGTCTTTTCCAATGAGTCAGCTCTTTGCATTGGGTGGCCAAAGTATTGGAGTTTCAGCTTCAGCATCAGTCCTTCCAATGAACACCCAGGACTGATCTCCTTTAGGATGGACTGGTTGGATCTCCTTGCAGACCAAGGGACTCTCAAGAGTCTTCTCCAATACCACAGCTCAAAAGCATCAATTCTTCAGCACTCAGCTTTCTTCACAGTTCAACTCTAACATCCATACATGACCACTGGAAAAACCATAGCCTTGATTAGACGGACCTTTGTCAGCAAAGCAATGTCTCTGCTTTTTAATATGCTATCTAGGTTGGTCATAGCTTTCCTTCCAAGGAGTAAGCGTCTTTTAATTTCATGGCTGCAATCACCATCTGCAGTGATTTTGGAGCCCCAAGAAATAAAGTCTGACACTGTTTCCACTGTTTCCCTATCTATCTGCCCTGAAGTGATGGGACCATATGCCATGACCTTAGTTTTCTGAATGTTGAGCTTTAAGCCAACTTTTTCACTCTCCTCTTTCACTTTCATCAAGAGGCTTTTTAGTTCCTCTTCACTTTCTTCCATGAGAGTGGTGTTATCTGCATATCTGAGGTTATTGATATTTCTCCCAGCAATCTTGATTCCACCTTGTGCTTCTTCCAGCCTAGGTATCTGAAAGTATATTTTGCCTGAGACAAATACTTTCTCATATGACTTTATCATATGACAGTATTTTATTTATTCTAAAAATAATTCTTCATACTTGTTTGAGGAAATTTCAAACTGTTCATGATTTTGAAGCAAAGAAGATATTCAGTTATACTAATAAATCATAAATTTAAAACAACTAAATTTAAATTAAATTTCTTCTGAGCAGCTCAACTTTATTCAAAAAATAGTTAAATAAGCCTCATTCTGTCTATATGCAAAATATTTCAAAGGACATACATTCTCTAGCAAATTTAAATTTATAATATTTAAGAACAACCCAAAGATTGATCACTTTAAACATTATCAAGGTTGGAATAAGAGTGTTAAGAGCTAAATATAAGGATAATCAGTTGTAGAATTAGCTGTTTTTTGTGTTTTTTTTTTAATCTGGACATAAGTTGTCTAGTTCTGTACTGTTGATATGTTAGCCACAAATTAAAATAAGTAAAATTAAAACTTCAGTACTTTAGTTGCACTAACTATATTTCAAGTGTTCCACAGCCACATGTAGCCATGCATAGCTGTGCTGTAGACAGCATACATATAATAGATTTCCCATCATCCCCCACGGCAGCCCACTCCAGTATTCTTGCCTGGAGAGTTCCATGGACAGTGGAGCCTGGGAGGCTACCACCTATGGGTCACAAAGAGTCGGACACGACTGAGCAACTAAACACACACGCACACACAGTTCTGCTGCACAGCACTGAATTTTATCTTCCACTTGCCGTGGTCTTATGTACGGTCTTTGTCACCTGTATAATCAGAAGAATATGTAGAGTAATTGATACACTGTCAAAAATGCTGACGATTAGACGGCAATTCTCCTTTTCTCTAAAAGTTAATGAACACAAAATATTTCATGCCAAGGTGTTCCACTAAATTATGGAAGTTATAACAAAATGAAGGTTGAATATACTTAGGATTACATATCAGGTCCAGTGAAGCATTAAAATATGCTTATCTAGTCTCCATTTGTCCTCTGTGTTTGGAAAGAAGTTAATGAAAAGAACGTATTTGTTAAAATGCTCTTCACTAAGCAAAACAATATTATGAATGGAAGTTCTTAATGTGTGTAAAGATTAGAATGTCATTGAAACAAAATACTTAATAGAGTGGAATGGGTTTCACTTTGCCGGGAGAAAAAGATTTTTCTCTCCATATTCCAATTTGTTCTTGGGAGACTTAAACTGAATGTGTTTAAATGTGCAAAACCATCAATAGTAAGATAAGTCACAGTATTTTCTTTATTTTTTTAGTATCTGAGAATTTGGTATCTGAGGATCTCAAAGTAATATATTGCTTTGCTGTAAACCATTAAAAAAAAAAAGTCAGTCTGCTCAGTTTCTTCACTGGCTGTGGTGTTGATGAAATACAAAGACTTCACAAAGAAAATCAAGAATTCTGAAATCTGAAATTTAACCATTAAAATGATGACTTAAATAGAAGGTAGATTTTTCTCTAAGAAAAACAGAGTTTTGTTTCCCACTGTTAACGAAGAGAAGTTGAAGCAATGGCTTTTCTTCCAGGTAACATATTTCTAGAAACAGGGATCATTGTCTCTGAACTTTCCTGACCTTATCCTGTTCTCTTTTGCTAAAGTCATTAAAATGATTAGAACCTCAAGCAGGGTTACAATGTTATGTTCTTTTTCTCTTTTTAACTTTCTCTGAACTGAATTAACCAGCTTTAAATCCTGCACACATCCTATTAATCCCATCTAGGTTTTCTGTCTGTCTAGATGAGTTTCTTCAAGAGATTCCCTGAATATGCGTTAAAAAACATAAATCACTGGATTAAACTTGTAGAGAATGATGAAAGCTAAATTCGTGTATATACATGTGGTGGGACAAATGGACCCTTTTATTATTTAACCTGAATGAAAGCAATAAATCTGAAACAGGTTTAACTGATGATATTGGTAATCCACAACAGATTTTGTAAGTGTTTTTGAATGAACACTGGTTTTGTTCAATAATCCCTTGGATTAAAGAAGGGTTAGATAACTCAAACAATCTGCAAAGAGTAGTATTATTTTGCTATTTATCTTTTACTTTTACCAAAAAATGATATTTATGGTTTAGGCTTCAGCAAATTAGACCAAAAATTGCATGTGTCATTTTGTTTTATAAAATTTGTAGCTAGTGTTAGACTATATAGTTTTACTTATGTTTTGAGGTAGCAGCCTGTTCTTCATTCTCTACTGTTTGCATATAATAGTATGCAATAGTATATATGTATTTTGTTTTCGGGTATCTTAATAATAGGTGTCTTCTCTTAATTGCTTTCTATACTGATCTACTACGTTTACTTTAGGTATTCTAAAATAAATAAACTCTAGAATGTGGGATAAAGCTTTTTGTATTTTTTTGCTTTTTTATTCTACTATGTATTCACTTAATTGTCCTAAAAAAGTGAACTCAGTGAACTCATTCTTAGGTGAATACTTGGAGTTAGTTCTCATAATAATTAAAAGCAAATAGTTGTTAACCTTTACTTAGCAATTACTACATGCCAGAAAGTCTTCATTCATTATCTCATTGAATTCCTCACAACAGTTCTATAAGATTGGAGCAATTATATCCCCATTTTTACAGATGAGAAAAGTAAATAACATAGTTAAGTAATCTCCCCAAGGTCACACATCTAGCAAGTGGTAGATGCAAGCTTAAATGTAAACTATATGACATCAGATCCCACACTCTCAGACACAAGATTGATTACTTATTGTTGCATAATAAATAACCCTAAAATTAGTGACTTAAAACAGCATTATCTCGTAGGTTCTGAGGATCAGGAATTCAAAAGTGATTTATCCGGATGATTCTGGATCCCTGACTCTTAGGAGGTTGTAGTCAGGATGTCAGCAAGAGCTGCAGTCATCTTAAGGCTTAACTGGGGCTTGAGGGTCTGTTTCTAAGGTGGCTCACTCATATATGTGTTGATCAGATGCCTCAGGTCCTCTTCTGCTGTTGGCAAATGACTCAGATCCTTGCCACTGGGACCTCTCTGAAGAGCTGCTTGAGTGTTTTCTTGATATAGTAGCTGGCTCTTCCAAAATTAAACCGAAATCACAATGTCTTTTGTAGCCTAGACTCAGAAGTCATACTCCATAATTTCTGCAATATCCTATTGATTACACAAATCAGCCCTATTCTACATAGGATGGAACTACACAAGTAAGTGGATATCAGGAAACAGACCATCTTGGAGTTCATCTATGGCATCTGTTAAAGTACACTACCTCCCAAGGCAAGCTCTATATTCCCAGCATAGAGTGCATCACTACAAAACTTGGGCATTCTAGCATTTTATGATTATACTTACAGATACCTGTATTGAACAAAAGAACAGCACTGAAAGAGATATCTACTGCTGCTGATTTAGATCTTTAATAATGAGATTATTGTTTTTATTGCTTAAGAATTTCCAGAATAATATTCACATCATATTCAAAGTTGGAACAACTTAATATCCAAAAGGAGATGCTGAACATTTTTTAGCAACCCATCATTTTTCTCTCACCCAAATTACCATTATGTTCTAATCTAAATTTCCAAAGGTTATGCATGCTACTTCTGTAAAGAGCCAAATAGTAAATACATTTTCAGCTTTGCAGGTCATACAGTCCCTGTTGCAACTATTCAGCTTTGCTGTTGGAGCATGAAAGCAGTCACGGACCATATTTAAGTCATTAGGCATGTGTGTCTCACAATAAAACTTTATTTATAAAAACATATGGTAGATCAGACTTGGCCAATGGGGAATAGTTTGTCAATCCTTGGTAAAAATCATTCTTTATGTAGACTTTTGAACAGTTATTACTTTGCTGTAAGGTAATGAAAATTACTTTAAATTTTATGTGACAGAATCTTATTAAGTGGTTTTGTCCTGCCCATAAAATATTGTACAATTTTGGGAAAGTTGGCAAAACTGTCAAGATAGAAAAGATGAACCTCAGTAAAAACAGAACATAATAGATAAGACAAACAATTTACCCATCAAATCATTGTTCTAAAAATATCAAGACATTCTAGAGTATAAACTGATTTAGTGGGGATGAAATTTAGATAATTCTTAATTCTGTTGATATCTATCTGATGAATATTTCATATTTTCAGCTGACCTTGAATTGTCTAGACTTTATGCACTGCGGCCAGCATAGAATAAGTACTCAATAAATATTTGTTGAATGAATTAAACATTTCACCTAGTCTGTATCACACTTTTCTCCCTGTTAGGCCTTCACAGCCTTTTCTTGTCTCTTCAATAAGTTTGTCAGAAAATATTGTGATATATGAAGTGCACTGTTAGTTTTGCTTTTAAGAAGTCATTCTAGAAAAAGCAAAGGGCATGTAAGAAATAGCTATTGAAAGATAATTGAAGATATAAAGACTTAAAAACAAATTGGAAGATTATAGAACAGACTGAACATTGACTTCAAATAGAGCAGAAAAGAGGAGCAATGAAGCATCGGACAACGGAATAATTGGTGAGGAATTTATTGGCCTCTGACAAAGTTATTAAAGACCAGTTCAATTTAGTCTTTCTCACCTTCATTTCTATTATTTTTACTTTGAGGCCAGAAGTTATTTTTTTGAAACTTATATTATAATGTGGTTATATCTGTATCTTAAAGATATCTACTAAAATGTTTGCTCATTCATTCAAATATTTATTGAATATTTACAATATGTCAAGCACTGTGCAAGTTTTTGTGTTTGAAAAACAAAACATGGACCTTGCCCTTAATCTACTTAGAGGCTGATATTGTTGTTTAATTGCTAAGTCATGTCAGACTCTCTTGCAACCCCATGGACTGTAGCCTGCCAGACTCTTCTGTCTAATGATTCCCCAGGCAAGAACAGGCAAAAATACTGGAGTGGGTTGCTATTTTCTTCTCCAGAGGATATTTCGGACCAAGGGATCAAAACCGTGTCTCCTCCATCCCCTGCATTGGCAGGCAGATTCTTTACTACCAAGCCACCTGGGAAGCCCTTTTAGAGGCTGATGGGGGATACAAAAGAATAAAAAATAAATAAACAGGCATGGTAAAAATGAACATGTCATAAGATATGTTTCACATCCAACTTAACAAATTAAACATTAATCAGGTATAGCAAACTTTAATATTTAGTCCCAAAGATAAGACCTACTATGCATTTCAGCTATTTCTACTTTTCAAAACAAAAGCAACAACAACAAAATCATAAACACTAATACTGCTTTATAACTGTGTTCCAGAGAATGCAAATTATTTAATGATGTTTTAAAGAGAAAAATTTCAAAGCCAAATATTTTGTAAAATGCTGGGTTCAAAAATAAAGAGCTTTTTTTTTTTTTCATTGCAGGACTTCTCAGTGCCTATAATATAGGAATAAACATTGCAACTCACCCAGAGAGCAAATATGGTTTAGTGTCTTGAAATATATTTGATGAGGGTATGCTCTTTTTTAAGGAAACAGGATATGAACGTTTTTCAGAATATAGTTTGTGAAACACTACTACATACAATTCTGTATGTTTTAGTCAAATCACATGAATTATATTCTAGGAGAGCTAGTTCTTTAAGTGAAATATTAAATAACTTTTATAAGCAACCATGTTTTTACAGAGCTCTCCAATTTTTCAAATCCAGAACGTGGTTGCTTTGCTCTTTTTAAAATAAGCATTTGCCCACAGTCCCATTAAAGACTATCAGGTTTTACTAATCCTCAGATGATCGTAAAATAGTATTCCAGGGAGCCCAGCAAGGTAACGGAGGCATCTGCAGTCGCAGCCTGCAGAGCCCAGCAAGAGCCTGACTGGATTATGCCAACTAATGGTAACACTCAGTAGTGTCCTGAACGTAAGCACCCTTTTTTCTTTCCATTCCTCCAATACCTTCCTCTTTCTATTTCTTCAAAACTCCTTTTTACCCTTTCCTACTCTGTTTATATATTTTTTGTCTTCCTCTCCCTTTTACCTACTTCCCGTTCCAATGACTTAGGTCTATCTACGATCAAAAATTTAACCCTACTAGTGACCATCATAGCAAGAATATTTCAACAGCGTTTTATAATTCATGTCTGGTAATGGCAAAAGTGAAATAGGCTGCTCATTCATCATGATAGAAGGACTAACAAAACTGTCATCATCAGCACACTGACGTTTCTTTTCCCAATCTCCTCTTTATTGACTCTACTGCTAATGGGTCAATCTTGCACAAAGTAGTTTTGGAAGGAAAGACCACACCAGCTTAGTGCATGTGTTTGGAAAGGGACCTCTTTTAGATAGAGTTCAATTTATATAGTGCATGCGTGCTCAGTCGTTCAGTCGTGTCTGACTCTTTGCGACCCCGTGGACTGTAGCCCACAAGGCTCCTCTGTTTGTGGGATTTTTCAGGCAAGAAAACTTGAATGGGGTTGCCATTTCCTCCTCCAGAGGATCTTCCAGATCTGTATATTGAACCTGCATCTCCTGCTTCTTCTGCATTAACAGGTGGATTCTTCACCACTGGGCCATCTGGAAAGCCCCTTGATTTGTATACTATTTGTCTCCAAATCAGGCACCATATTACCTGAGTATTTCAAATTATAAGGTGCTCTCTCAAAAACGTATTTTAAACAACGAAGTAGGTTTGTAGCAGACATAGAGCCTTAAAGAAATTCAAACAATAGTTTTTTAAATTTATTTATTTTTAATTGAATTATAATTGTTTTATAGTATTGGTTTGGTTTCTACCAAACATCAATAAGAATCAGCTATAGGTTAGTTTTTTAATTGTCAAGAAGTCTTTTATTGAATTGGTGAAAATAGAAGACAAAGTTAATGCAGACAATAATTATTTCTCGGGAGTCACACTTCATAACTGCAAGTGTTAGATAATGTTGTAAACAAGTTTTTATTCATATTGCTTTCAAAAGCAATGTAGTAAGTTATTACAAAGTGGAGATCAAACAGATATCTACAGAATGGTTTTATTTTAAGTTATAAGCACTTTTAAAAGAAGTCTATGGGAAGCCCTACAGGCTTAAATAGGAAAATCATCTAACATGCAGTGAATACTTACAGAAGCAGGGTAAGGAGGTATGAAAATGAAAATGGTTTAAGGAAAAGAAGGAAGGGAAATCAGAGACTGGTGACTTACCAAAGGAAGCACCTGCTTTTCCGGAAATTAAAATCACGTATTAGGTGGCTCTGACTTAATTGCCAAATGGTGTGAAGCCCAGTCTCTAATGTAAAAGGGTCCCAAATTATAATTGGGCATCATGGATTAAAATTCAATACCTGAAAATTTCCTCAGAAATGAATAGGCAACAAGGACAGACCGCAGAGCCCAGTACAATATGCTTCCCACAGCTGACACTGGCAGGTCACTTCATTTGGCACCAAGTAAAGTTCCCAAGTGGTCTTTAAGGGCATTCAGCTGCTGAGTGCTTATTTCATTCATCCCTTATTGTGCTGCCAGTAGCAGATCCAAAGAAGTAGCATGAATCAGCTCTGTGGATGGAATTTTCTCAGGCCGAGTGATGGAGATGCAACAGAACTTACCACTTTAGTGGGACCTGCTAGCAACAATACCCTGAATGGTAATGACTCTCATACAGTGTTATTCAACAGGAAATTTGGGGATAAGTTGGATAAAAAATGAACACTAGGATATTCCAAAACAGCATTTTCTGAGAAAAAAATATTTTAAATGAAAAATATTACATATTTTTTTCATTACCATATAACTCAGAAAATTGTGAAACAAGATGTAGTCCCTCTGTGTGTGTACATCCAGGCAAAAAGTAGAGGCTGACCCTTACGTTCCCTACATTAAGGATAAAGCCACTGTGTTATATTTAGTTCTCTTTAGTTACCTCTTTCTAAGGTACCTAGAGGAATAAAAGTCAATTCATTCAATATCTTTAGTTTTATATGTGCTAATTTCAGAGCATGTACTCAATATTGGAATGTGTTTCTTTGTTTTTGTCAATTTTAGTAAAATCTTCTAATCATAAAATAATATTTTGTGTCATCCCCCATGCCGGCTTAAGAACTGCAGGAGCTAGAGCAATTCTACTGAGGTCATGAACCTGTCTGATGAACTACAGATGAATGTAAAATATTCTTCCAAGCTTAACAGGCTTTATTAATGTGCAGTTCCAGTACACATATTTAAATTCAAGGAAAGGTTAAAAGGCAGTAGTTTTTATTATTGTTTCGCCTTTGGTTTAGGACAAATTCTGCATGTATCTACAACAGAAATAGTCTGCTAATTATTTCATATAAATCACTGTTAGCAGCAGTATTTAATAGTGCTACTATCTCTGAATAGTGAAGAGTCTTACATTTCCATTAGAATTAGAATGGAGGGCTAATTATTTTAGTTAAATCTAAATTTGATCTAAACGGGAAGCATATTTGGCACTCAGTATAGAAACCCATAGCTGTGATAAAAAGACTGCCTGTGAATGCAGAAGCTAGAAAAATATATACAGATTTTTTTTGTTTTCCAATTTTAGGAGAACTTGGTATAGTTACAGTGGGATCATTAACATAAGTATAGTAATATAATATAATTAATGTAAGCTTTCCATTCTCCTGTTTACAGCCAAATTTTGCAGTATAAAATGAGCTAACTTGCCCCAATAAATTTGGACAAGTATCTAAATGCTTCTCTAAATTGAATTTCTTTTAACTTCTTATTACAGAAAATTCTGAATTTACACTAAAATAAACAATAGTGTAACAAAACCTGATGTACCTGCTATCCAAATTCAAGGATCATTGACCTATTATCTATCTAGTTTCATCTATACCTGAACACCCTCCCTCTTTACACTTTTTCTCTTGAGCAGACTAAATGTAGAAGAAAATAGTATGAAATTTTTTAATTGAAAGAATTTATTTTTAAAACTGATGCCTTCTCAAGGTCAAACATTTTACTTCAGAGGTATTTTTTTCCCACTTTCCTCAGGAAAAGAGTGGTATAGTATACCCACAACATGAAATGATGGACGAGGTGGATATTTAGTAAAACCATAGCTAACACTTCAGTGAGCTGGGTTTTCACTTTCTATACATTTTCTAGGGAAGCAATATAGTGCTCTGGTTTGCCAGTGTAATCTCTCCATGCATGTGTGTCCAGTCACTCAGTCGTGTGTGACTCTTTGTGACCCCATGGACTGTAGCCCGCCAGGCTCCTCTGTCCATGGAATTTTCTAACCAAGAATACTGGGTTGGGTTGCCGTTTCCTACTCTAGGGGATCTTCCTGACCCAGGGATCAAACCCAAATCTCCTGTATCCCCTGCATCGGCAGGTGAGTTCTTTACCACTGAGCCACCTGGTAAGCCTAGAGTAATCTCTAGTCTTACAAATCTATCATTCCTCTAAAACTCTCAGCCTTTCTTTCTCTCTCCTTATTTTTGCCTGTCTATAAATAATAGGTAATAATAGTTTCCACATCATAACTTGTAACATTTAATGACAGCCTCCAAGGACAAGTGTCAGTTAAATGAAACATATAATTAAAATTTGTGCTATTCTAAAATTGGGTTACATGGCAATATGCCAATCAGAGAGTAACCCCATTCAGTTGACAGGCATGTAGTGATCATCCGAGTTACAGAGTGTACAGCAGATTCAGTTGAGGCCAGTTTTTGCTGGGTGCCAAAAATATGATGAAATGCTTAGTTTGGCATACCCACTAAGTATGTGTTTTTACGTGACAGATGAATTGGTGTTCTACACCTTGGGACTCTGGCAACTAGACTGCTTGTTCTTGATTAATTCAGCAATTTGGTTAATGCTATATACCTTTACCAAATAATTAATTTAAGTATATATAAATATACACATATAGGGCTTCTCTGTTGGCTCAGATGGTCAAGTATCCGCCTGAAATGTAAAAAAAGGTGGGTTCAGTCCCTAGGTCAGGAAGATCCCCTGGAGAAGGGAATGGCTACCCACTGCAAACATCCTTTCCGGGAGAATTCCATAGACAGGGGAGCCTGGCGGGCTACAGTCCATGGGATCACAAAGAGCTGGACATGACTGACCAACTAACACTTGCACTTTTCGTGTGTGTATATATATATATATACACAAGTTCATGCAATTGTCCTTATTTTGTAATAAGTGTGATATTATAAAATTATTTCGTCATCAGTACTTTCTCACTAAGAAATAGGAAGGCATGATCTCAGTCTCAGTCCCAGTCTTCTATATACACATCAGCTTTTCGGATCCCATGCTTTCCCTTTCAGACATGGCTATCATTTTCCTGCAAGGAATGTCTCTTGAAGTATCCTAGCATGCAAAAGCTCTTGAGAGTCATTTGGCATTTACTCAAGAGCAAGATCTCTGTCTTTTGCATTGTGCCTGTCAATTCTACTCTTTTAAGTCCAGCCTTCTACTGATTTCTGTAACTTTGGATCTGCCATTTCTGTCCTACACTACTGCCAAAAGAAGATATAATCTCTGTTGAGTTGGAAAAATCATATTTTCATCTGTAGTCCTCAGCTATTAACACTCCGCATGAATCTGTGCCAGGCTCTAAGTTCTCTTGGCCCCACTAACCATTGAAATTCAGTCCCTTCTACTCTTGAACTCCCTGGTCTTCAATCTGGATGTTCCACGTGGTCCTCCAACAAGGGTCTCCTCGGCCCATACAGGTTTCTCGAACAATATGATTTTTTTTGGCAGGTCTTCTTTGTTCTCGCCAGGTTCCTTGAAGATATCCTGGCCAGCAGACACATCAGCCAGACTTAGCTCTGCTTTGTAGTGGGGTCTAGATCCTCAATGATGTCTCTCACCTGTGCTAATTCTAAAACCCATGCCTCTGCAAATTAGTGGTCAGACTAAGACAACTTCACTTCCCAAACCAGGTGTCATTTGCAAGATTATCCTGTTAGGAAATTAGACTATTCTCTATGCTCATTTACCCAGTTTCCTGTCTCAAATCTTTCCCTTCAAGAACAGCCTCAAGGCACAGGGGGAAAAAATCAAGTTGCTACTTTTCAACCAGAAACACCTTCATTTTTAAATTGTTTTAAAATTATTTAGATATTCAGTTTCCTGCCCCACCGTGTGTGTGTGTGTGTGTGTGTGTGTGTGTGTGTGTGTTTCACTCTAGCAAAGGCACTATAGAAAGATTTGGATGTATGTTTTCTTTGATTTTTCTTTTGAATAAATCCATATTACAAAAATCAGTAAGAAAAGGCGCAAGCCATTAGGAAAGCATTTAGTGTAGATTAATTGCTTATCGTTTTCATTCTCTCTTCAAAACATATTGAACCACTTGTTTTACATGAATTCCAAAGGTTGGCACTAGCTTTCACTTCAGGAAATAAATGACATAGGGTATTATATTTTAAGGACCATTAAAACCTTGAAATTGCACAGTGACTTAAAAAACAACAAGTTATTTAGCCTGGATAGCTGTAATGGTTATACAATGGGGAAATTCATTGTTAAATGACCCTCCCACTCTTCACATATAATGCTTGGCAGGAAGAGGAAGGAGAAATGAGACCAGCATCCGGGCACTCAGGATATAATGTAAATGACATAGGAATATTAGGGGTCTGTGTGCCAAGTGGACTGCAGAGAATGCTCCAAATCTTCCCTGAAATCTTATGTTAGTTGACTCACAGCTGGTGATTAGAAAGTATTTTGCCCATACTAACGAGGTTAGTTCATTGCTGCTGTCATAATTCCAAACTTCTATATTCTATGACAAAGTTGCACTTATCTGTATGTTAATTTGTTTGCCATAAACAGCAGAAGGTAGCTATAATATTTTAATGAAACTATTCTAATATGAATGATTTGAGGATTATGTTAAGTGGCACTTGAATCTGATGCTTCTGTTGTCTAATTTATGATCTTTCTAACCTTTCCGTTTACACCTTCATTAGAACATCTAGGAAAGTAATGAAACCTAAGTATCAGACCAGAGGCAGGACATAACAAATTTAAAATAACAAGAACAATAACATGAAGAATTATTCTAAGCAAAATTACAAACCAGCAGCAACAATAAACAAAAAACAAGCCCCACCTGTTTTATGATGAAAAAACCAAATAGCATTTGAGTCTACAAAGAAGCAATAATTGCTTAACTAACCAAAGTGACACAGTTCATTATTTTTCTATTGCACATTTATGTAGTTTTCCCTTCTGAAGCACACACATAATTTGGGTTTTTTTTAAAATATGATTTACATCTGGCACTTGAGGAGAGATGTTTTAGGAAACCATAAATTGTTATTCCTTGTAAAAGCAATGTCCTTTTTTGTTATTGCCAAGACTGCTTTTCCCTAAGCACTCATTCCCTGCTCAAGACAGTGTAGCTACTAATGAGCAAAACACGGCAAGTACCTCGGTCAAATGTTTTCCTTTGTTTATATTCATGGAGTTCATCCTGCAATGGGAAAAATCCCTTAGTATCAAATAGTCTAAATGCTCAAATTCTGCCAAGAGGAAAGTTATAAAGCTTTGTGTACCCATGGTTTAAATTAATCTAAAGCAATGCAAAAGTAACTCATCTCTAAGAACATCAACCTCACTGCTTCTATTGTCTTCATTTATAAAATGCATTCCATTTACATAAGTCCCATTTCCAGATATAAATGTCACTGACTGGCAATACTAGAAGATAAGCATTTAAATGACAAACTCTGATACGGGCACTTGCCACTTATTAAAGGTATATGATAGTTTCAGCCCACTTGAGATTTTCACAGTAGTTCCGGTTACTAGCAATCAGTTTTCGAAAACACTGTATGCCCAATAATAATGAACACCTTCAGATGAATTTTTTTTAAAGACAGCATTAATTCAGGGCATAGATTAAAAAAATAAGTCTGATGGTTAAAGAGTACAAACCTACCCACACATTTTGGTTTCATGTAATATAAACAGTGTATGAACCCTCCCTGCTGTTTTATATTTTTCCTTCTGAAGGATGTTCAAAATAAACTATTTTAAATATAATAATCCATAAATAAAATACGGTGCTTGCCAAAATCATTTTTTCACATATATTTATGGCCTTTAGATGCTGTTCTAGATGCTGATTTTCTCCTGAGATACAATTTAAAAGTTTTCAAAAATGTATTTTAAAAATTTCTATGAAATATGTAGAGTTTCTTTGTGTGTGTGATTTGTGTTTCTATATGGCCAAATTGCTCTGTTGTTGTAAATACTATATGTAAAATTACCAAATTGCCTGGCATTCCACTTTTATAGGGGATACTGCATCATTAAACACTGAAAGAATATAATATAACTGTTCAAACTGCTTAAAATATTTTGTAACCATAAATTATTATCCAAAAATATTTTTCAAGTAGATAAAAAGAGTTGTCAATTCTGCACAGTGAATGCCTCATAAGGGGCTCGTTTGTGGTTGAAAACTGAATAAAAGCAGTAAATTAAGACCAGACTTAACCATAGAGAAGCTGTAATCCACTGCAGATTTCCTTGGTGAATGAAGTATTGTTATGTGGATTTATCCTCCTTGCTTGTACAGTTAACCAGTCACATCTGTGGCCAAAGTGTTGTCTGTGCTCAAAGACAACGTGGGTTCACTAACCCCAAGGAGGTCAGCCCATGCTGGTTTACATTTTATTGATAAGTGCAAGGCAAACTTCACAACTCTTTCACGGGGGCTGCCTGTGAAAGGGCAGGAAGGATATTGAAGCTGAACTAATTTTTTTAGGACGGAAATGAGTATCACAGGATGAGGGGGCACGTGAGAATCTGCCAGTGACACTGGGTGTTCACTTCTCTAGCACACACGATGTTAGCAGAGAAGGCTGTGACGAAGCCAAGAGAAACGTGGGTGAAAGGATAGGGGCATCTAGGGTTTCTGAACGCAGTCAGAGCTGAGAACAGGCAAGGATATGGTACACATGAGAGGAGCATCACTCATCATAAATATTCAATTTCAAGAATTTAAATAGTTTCCAGACATAGAAACCCTTGATGGTTATTTTATCCAGCATTGTTGGTTTTCTTCTGTTGTTTGTCAGCAGCTATCATAATTAATGAATAAGACCCTGTGAGTCTTGACAATGAGTCAGTTTAATCTTAAGTCTGCGTATTTTACTTTGTGATTACATGGCAATAAAATAACTCATTTGCCTTTTTGCAAATTAAAGGAAGCCAAATCAGTCATATCTCTGCTATTCTTTTCTTTTAGAGCCCAATGATTCCAAAGGACATTAAGTCTGATTTCTCAGATGAAGCTTTGTGGCTGCCCCTCATGCTTTGCAAAACATTACCAAGTCAGAGCCGAAAAGAAAACTGTAAGTGAACATTATTTCAAAACAGTTATTTTTCATTGTTTGGGAAAGTTTTCTCAGATTTCTCTGTAATTCATTCTAATTTGTTCACTTTGTAAGAGATGTGGGAAAAGAAGAAAGAGAGAACACACAAGTGAAAAATACCCTTTTATTAGGTGGAGAGTTGCTATTTTAAAATTTTAAGAGTCCAACACCTTTCTAAAACAGTATTTTATAAATAAGGTCAAATTTGCAAGAAATAAGTTCATTATTGAACATGAGCAGGCACCTGTATCTTACTGTTACAGTAAAATGTGTGTAAAATATGACCTTACTACCCTGATCCAAGGCTTGAATTTTTCAGATTAAGAAATTTTTCAAAATTGGAATATTGTTCCTCTGTGAAAGGGAAAATATTTAGGCTAATGAGACCTTCAACAGATTCAGCAGCTCTGTTAAGGAGTAAATAGGTTATCTGCTCAACAAAAGCTCATCAGGGACTTGAAGTAACATGGATCTCCCAACACCCATAGAGAGCTCCCAGAAAACATGAGCTCTTGAAAATTTGTAGAGATTTTATTTGATTCCTGAAGAATAAATTTGTAATTACCATCTTCACTTAATTAAGGAAAACCATGACTCGATTATAACTATTATATCTTTACAAAGGTGTCTATTTCTGACGAAAGCATAATCTTAAAATCTTTAACATTACAGAGTATATGTATACATTCCATCAATACTTTTGGCATTTCAAAAGCTTTCCTTCTACTTAGTAAAAAGTGGTAGTGTGCTAGTTATCTGTAGGTTTAGTTTAAATTGACTACAAATATTGTACAAGTTCCTGAACCTAAAGACAATATTTTTTTCTATCAAATACAACTATTTAACTCGTACTCCCAACCCTCTACATACATGTATATCCCTTGGAAGTTGAGGGGAGAAAACTTCAGAAGAAACTCCTTAGCAATAACTTAACTCTCTGGTGCTTTGGAGTTATAAGTATCTTCTAAAATGGTTGCTGATTGATCAAAACAATGATTTATTGTTATACTTCTCCATGACTCCTGTGTGCAGCAACAGTTTAATAAAGAAATAGGACTTCCCCTTAAAAGAAAGTGTTCATTAGCATTTATAATTCCGTGTTGTGTGGCATGTTAAGTGTTGTGAAAAGGTTATGAATCTACTCACTGTAGCATCAAAAGTATAAAGGTGATAGGTGAGAGTCTTTGTTGCAAGTTCTGAGAAATAATCATTTAAAGGTCAGCTGCACTCAAAAAAAGAACACTTGTTTAATAAGTAACTCATTTTGGGATATGCTGCACTTTTAAAGGTTACAGAGTAGACCAATTTGCCAGTGATGTCAGCAAGAAGTACTATTAAAGTCATTGGTCCTAGTAAAACTATCCTTAAAATTCAGATTGCATGCCTTCACACATAGCACAGCACACATCAAAACGTGCCCAGATCATTTATAGCATGGTTAAGTACTCAGCTTCTCCTAAAAGCAACAGTGGAGCTTTAGGGAGGAAAACATTAGTACACACATGCATGCCATCCCACATCTGATTCATTCTTTAAGTGTTATTAATTTCTAAGAACACGTCCATATGTCATGGGTTACAAGATTTCTCACTGGATCATATACCAAAAGTGTGTTTCTAAAAACTCTTACAGGAATGAAATACCTATTGATTCAGCTATATAAATGAAACATTATTTATTTCTATCCTTTTCTATTCCAAGAGCAATTTCCCTCCATGGCTTTTCCCTTCAAAAGCCAAAAAAAAAAAAAAAAAAAAAAAACCTCGGTTTAACAATAAAATAGAATATTAACCTGATATGTGAAAAAAAGAGAAATAAAAACAATAATAATATGGACAAAATTTTTTTAATACAGAAGGGTGTTTTTTTAAGACCTGAATAAAGGTAGTGGTTTATTACTATGAAAAATGTTGCCTGTAGGGAACTGATACACAGCAAATAGAAGCTATTTTGTTGTTTAGCATTTTTGAAGCAGTGTTTTAAGCTAGCAGTAATTTTCTCTAGAAGATAAGATTTCTACCTGAGATGCATATATGAAAAAAAAAATTTTTAAGAAAAATCTCTGCAGAAAGCAATCTCTCTGAACACTTGATTGCTTAAGATTTGCGTTGACTTCTTTTCTCTTTACATAGGTCGCAAAGCTTCCCAGCTGTGGCATTTAGTTTGTGGTAAATAGTGATTTCTTCGATTTTTACAAGGAGCTGATTTTTAACATAACCTGGATAAGAAATTTAATTGTAGTTTAAAACAATACATTTTATTGCAAACTTCTTAGATTTGTTATTTAGATTAAAGGAGTAAGGAACCATGTAACTCTTATTTTATTGTAAAGTAAGAATTGTCCTTATGTACATAAGACATTTGCAATTAGAAGAAAATACAACACTCTTTATTTCAAGCAACTAAGCTAAGAATCAAGTTATTCTGTTAATTTGCCTTGCTTTTCATTTGAAAAAGGACAAAATCTATTTCCTGGGCAATTTTGCAGAGCAAAGATATTAATACTTTGGGATTTAATTGTATCCTGTGTTTAAATACACTGTGGGTGAAACCCCAGACCTCTGCTTAATTGCTGTGAGAAAATAGCCTGATTTCTCTGAGATTAGGCACACGCTTATGTATACTTTGACCCAAGAGTGCCTCCTTCAGAATTAATCTTCTAAGGTAGAGGGGTTTGCTTTTATACGTGCTGCAGGGCCATTCGTGACAAACAGGGCCTAATAAACTAACTTCACCCTGCAGACCTCGCTTTTGCTGTCAACATTTTTCTTCATCTATTCATTTCACACATCTCTTGTGCAGTGGCTTATTAGCAAACCCTAAACTGGGCAGGAGGAATAATTTTAATGGTTTTTTTTAATTAGAGGACTTTAAAATTTAAATACTTCAGAAATGAAACAAAAAAACTTTGTTTTTCTAACGAAGCATAAAGTGTTCTAAAATAACTCCATTTAAGTAAATACTGTAGCCCTGTGAAAAGACAAACAATTCATATTTACTTAAAATTTTGTTCTGCAGCTGCATTTTGTTGAATTTGTCTAATGTATGAAAGCACTTTTTCTTTCCCATCAGCTACATCAGAATTGTTTTTGTAAGATGTAACAGAATGTTCTGGTTTTTAAATATTTATATTAATCAAAGTTAGAGCTGTTTATATTTTTTGGCAATAGGGCTTTTCTTTAAAAGTGATGCACTTCCATCTAACTAAACAAAAGTGTTGAAATGGCCTGTCATGTAAACTTCAACATAGTACAGTTGGTAATAGAAATTTTGAACACAGGAAGAGAGGGGAGCTAGTCTCTAGGTTTCAGGTTAAACATAGATTAATAAAATGTGCAACATTGGTCATTTCCAAGATTTTCCTGAGGAAATGTCATTCATTGCCACTTATAAACTATGGAGTTACCTGGTTGAAAGGTTTGGGTTCAAGTTTCTTTTGTGGTTTCTTGGGGCATTGGTAAGTCAAGCCTGAAAGCTGGGTGAAAAATGACAAATCGCTGTAGCTGGGAGCTTACTACATCAATCAATTCATAAAAAACTCCTTTACATTTGATATATTTCTAAACTATTTTTAGTAATGACAATACTACCTTCATATTATAGATCTACAGTATTCTATATTTATGAACAAAAACAGCTCAAACTAAAGCATTTTGAAGTCAAACCTCCAGCTATTACTATTGCCATCAGCTTTGGTTGACTAATACAGACTCTCATAAAGGAAGTGGAGTCTCTATTAAACACATGTAAATAGCAACCTAGGGAATTCCCAGGCAGTCCAGTGGTTAGGACTCAGCATTTTCACTGCCATGGGTCCTTGGTTCAATCTCTGGTCAGGGAACTAAGATCCCACAAGCCACATGGTGTGGCCAAAGTAAAGAAAGAGAAAGCCAATACTTGATACAATTCATCAATAATTAACATACTTCTTTTGTAGTTTAGATAATCCCTAATACTCTGGAAGCTTGGTAAAACACAACTTTAAGTAGATTGGTCCACTGGGGATTGTGTTGTTATTGTTGCTGTTGTTGTTTTCATTTGGTAGTTCAAATTGCATTGATGAACCTCTATAGCAAATAGTTCTAAACAGGATGAGTGAGACCTAAGCTTTTAGTCCCTAACATATAAGTTATACATGCTTATGCTTTCAGGTAATGGTAAGCACCTGCCGTACAAACAGGAAGTATTATTATGCATTTCAGGCAGAAGGGCTAACAATCCTCCTGTTCAAACTTTTGGCCCTTCCAGATTCCGTGATCCTGCATTATTTTGTTTAACTTGATATAAGTCTTGACCAGAAGCTGACTTTGAGAAAACATTTCCTGACATAATTTTCAGAGGTGATGTGAGATTATTATGCTTGCCTTTTCATTTCAGGTTGAGAATGAAAAATCTAATGGTGGTTCCTGGGTAATACTTCATGCATGGTCTTTTAATTACCAAGTCAGACTAATTCATTCCTTTGACCTTTAGCGTTTCAAATTCATTTTCAAACATTGGTTAAAATGATCAATGCACACACACATACACATTCACAAGCACACAAACACATTTAGAGGGGCAAATATGTGCTATAGTAGAACAGGAGAGAAGTAGACTCTTTTTAATTACCTCATTCATAATATAAAGTGGTGAGGAAAGAGCAAGAAAGGTCAGGGTATAATAAATATAAAATTTAAATCTCTAAACTAATTTACTTTTTTTGTTGTACCAGCTAAAGCCAATGAAAATAAACGTGTATTACATTATGTCACCCTATTATGGATTATTATTAATATCTTGTTTCCAGTTTTATGCAATTTTGGTATAATCCAAATCTATGCTTTAGCCTGGGTAGGAGGTTTTGCTTGAGGTAATTGGTGTTGTGTAGTCCAAAGCACAGAAAGAAGAAGACATATCTATAATCTTTACTCATTTCCAAACAGGAGGATAATCGGATCAATTCTTCTATTGTGTACCCTCCTTCTTCATGCAGAGTTTCCTTTGAAGTCAGAGGGAGCTAGAGGAGCTGAAGCTGAGAATGTAGCTGGAGGAAAAGAGTGAAATTATCAGGTCAGACTCTCATAACCAGGCTTTATGCCACATTAACCATTGAGTTTCCTATAATGAAGTATCTTTTATTATCGTTTTTACCTTCAGAATTATTCTAAGATCTAATACAATTTCTAATAATATGCTGGGGATTTTTTTCAAGCATATTTATTTGAACTTCTTAAGGCTACATCGACATCCTAACCTCCCGAAAATATAGAGAAATAATATTTTTAGAAAAGCTGAAAACTTAGCATTACTTCTGCTTACTTGAATGTCTAGGTAAATCGGAAACACTGCCAATTAAACTGACCTCCAGAGTGACTACAATGCAGACAAGTTAAAAAGGAGGTGGGAGCTGGCTACTTGTAAAGCAATTTTCTTTTGTTCTCCCTGTCATTCACTTTCAAGGAGAGACAAAATGGAGGCCTGCATTTAGGTTTCCTAGCTAAATTTCAGGCTCGTTATTGCCACTTGGCCATTTATTTCTTTGCCCCATTTGTTACAAGTCACTTGTGTAAGGCATGGGAAGTAAAGTTATATAGATTCATGCAATGATGGACTGAAGGTCTGTGGACAGCCATTTGATTTAGGTGAACAAACAGTTGTCCGAAGACTTCCTTCGGTTTCCAAATCTCCAAAGGATTAAAGGCAGGAGCTAGAACAGGTCAACTTGTCAGGCTGAGAGGCTACCTAAAAGCAAGCCAATCTCTTCATTTAGTTATACATATACACATGTGATAATAATTATCACATGGCCTAGCATAGCATTCTCTTTACAAATGTGTACATATTTTTATTTTTATAAAAATATATATATAAATATTTTAAGAATACAATGCTAAGCCATGTGATAACTATTACAGATACAAAAACAAATCATATGACCCTTGAAAAATTCAAATTTGTGTGAGGGAGATAGACATGTTAATAAACAATCACAAAACAAAAATATGACAAGTATCATAACACAGGCATAGAAGAGTAAAAAGAAGGAAGTTATTAATTCTTCCTGGAATTTGGAAAGAAGTGCTAGGTTGGTCAATAACAGTTTCACAGAGAAGTTGATAAATAAGCTGTAAAGTATAAGTATAAGCAGATACATTCCAGCAGAAGAGGAAAAGAGGCAATCCAAAGCAGAAGAAATAGCATGGATTCAAACCAGAGCAAGTCTTACTCATGGAATAAGTAGTTGAGTCTGACTGTAGCACATGGTATATAAGGGGAAGAGTCTATGAGAATTCATTTCCAAATTGCTGGCCAATAAACAAAGTTTTGTATGTTATGGCAGATAGTCAAGACTTTATCCAGGCAATGGTGGAAAGGCACCAAAACGTTTAAGCAAGGTAGTAACATGATCATAATGCTTTAAAAAGTAGTTGAAGGACTTCCCTGGTGGCTTCATGCTAAAAGAATCTGCCTGCCAATGCAGTAGACATGGATTTGATCCCTGATCTGGGAAGATCCCATGTGCTGCTGAGCAACGAAGCCCACGAGCCGCAACTACTGAGCCTGTGCTCTAGAGCCTGCAAGCCACAACTACTGAATCCACGTGCAGCAACTACGGAAGCCCACGTGCCCTGGAGCCTGTGCACTGCTGCTAGAGAATAGCCCCTGCTGCCGCAGCTAGAGAAAAGCCCACTCAGCAATGAAGACCCAGCTCAGCCAAAAATCAAACAATAAATTATTTTTAAAAAGATAGTTGACATCAGTAGAGAGGAAGGTTTGGAGAGTAACAAGAATAGGATCATGGTCATCAGTTATAGTGAAGTTGAGAACTGAAAATGCATAAAAGCCTTTGCCATAGTAATAAATTGAGGAGAGATTTTAGGTTTTTTTTAAACCTTAGTCTATTCAACTTTTCATGTGCATACTATTACGTCTGGGTCAGAGTGATACAGGTGGATAAAAGATTTATCCAGTATAGTTAACAGTAGAAGATGGCATCTTAAGTTAGAATTCCTAGAAGTAGAGCCCAGGATTGAAATTCTTCTGAAAATGATTTATTAAGGGACTGCTCTTAGGAAAAAGAGGGCAAAAAAAAAAAAGCAAAATAGGCAGAAGATAGCCAAGAAGGACATAGCCTTGGATGGAAACTAGCTTTAGTTTAGTCTGGTGCCTTGAAGAACTATTGAACAGAAATTGTACCATAGGATTAACACCTCTTATTCCCAGGGAGAGTAATTTTCAGCTGAGTTGGTGCTATTCAATGGAGGACAAATCTTTGGGAAGGGTGCAGCCATGAGCTCTGACCAGCCAAAGACTCACAGTAGCCAGTGGGTAGGAGAAATGCCAGCAGCACAGCAGTCCATCCCCTATGCTGCTCAGACCCACTTGCTTCTTTCTTAGGTTCTCTCTTCCCATTCAGCATTCTGGATGGCATAGGACCTAGTACAGTACAGTGTTTTCCAGACTAATGTGTAAGAGAATGGATAGCAGAACAAGCTACAGCTTCTCCTGCTGCAGTTTGTCCCAAGGCCATAACATAGCCACCATCTCCCCCCTTCATCACCCTTCTAGATGCTCCTCCTTATGGCCTAATACTTCTGCAGGTCTAAGTAGATTGCTGGGGAGAAATGAGGGGGTAAATCAAATTAGATTCTCTAAGGTGTCAAATACCTGGTTACCTGCCCTAATCAGGGTATGGTTGCTGTGCTTGCCCATTACAGATAAACAAGGCATGATAATTCCAAAATATACCCCAAAGATCATCTGAATGGCAAACATATTGCTCCCTGTCTCTGACATGTGGCATTACTGCTCGCCCTTCATTGATAATAACATCAGTTTTCCTACCAACATAGTAACATTTTTGTGCCAACTAGTCTACTATCGGGCTTCCCAAGTGGCTCAGTGGTAAAGAATTCACCTGCCAATGCAGGAGACACAGGTTCAGTCCCTGAGCTGGGAATATCCCCATGTCCCTGGAGAAGGAAATGGCAACCCACTCCAGTGTTCTCGACTGGGAAATCCCATGGACAGAGGAGCCTGCAAAGGTACAGTCCATGCGGTCACAAGAGTTGGACATGACTTCGTAACTAAACAACAGCAAGGCTACTGATACAAGGAGTCCCAAGGTAATGTGACAATAGCTTTAAGTTTACTGAGACTCTTGAAGTTTCCCCTGGTGGAAGTTTTCCTTCATTGGACCCAGGATCTCTGAACTCACAAAACCTAAAGTTACAAGGATGGATCACTCAAAGTGACAGTAAAAGGTGTCTGTCTTATGTTCACCAATTGATGTCTACACTCATGTATTCTACCTAATCAGGACAGAGCACCATATATCCATGGTTACAATGAATACAATTCCCTGAACAAATGGTACCCATCCTCATAGATCATCATCTTGAAGCTGGTGCCTTAGTTGTGTCAGAGTGTAGTAGAGCCAGTGAAAGCTATGGTAATATGCCCACTGACATATTTTCTTTGCCGAAAGTGAGTGCCTTGGTCCAGTCAACATGATGTAATCCATAGAGTGCACAAGTACAAAACTCTGCAGAATATCCAGATAGACTCTGTCCCTTCAGACTATATTTTGCCTGAGGTGGAGAATTAACATAACACTAAGTAAAGAATATTGCTGCTGTCGTTCATCCATATGAATGTAAATTGCTTTCAATCCTCCTTGTCAGTGGGTATTGAAAATAATATATTTGCCAGAATAATAACCAAAATTTTGTATCCAGGTAATTTGCCCTAGTGCATCTATTACACACAGCATAGCCACAGCTATTGAAAATACACCTTGGTTAAACTAAGAGTAGTCCATTGTCATCCATCCTAACCACCTATTAGTTTATGTATCATCTAGACTGGTGAACTACATGAGGATATGATGGAGATCAGGCTTCCCTGATGGCTCAGCAGGTAAAGAATCCACCTACAATGCAGGAGACACAGGAGATGCAGGTTCAATCTCTGGGTCAGGAAGATCCCTGGAAAAGGAAATGGCAACCTATTCCAGTATTCTTGCCTGAAAAATCCCATGAACAGAGGAGCCTGACAGGCTACAGTCTGTGGAATTGCGAAGAGCTGGACATGACTGAGCACTCACACACGCATGATGGAGATCATAATCCCTATATCTTTTAAATCTCTGAGAATGGTACTACTCTGTACAACTCTCCTCAGGATATGATCATTGATTTTGATGCACTAACTTGGCAGAGGAGATAATTTCAAGGAGGTCTACTTGACTTTTGTTCATATTTTATGATAGCCAATCAATGATAGAATTCTACCAACTTAAAATATATCCAATTGCACATTCAAGAACTAAGTATATAAATGACCACTGGGTAAGTATGTGGACCCACCATGAAATAAACCAGGGTCAGGACTCCTTCATTTACTTCCTGAAAAGTATAAATAGCCACTCTAGTAGAAAGCCCATGATGGTGCTATTAGCACCAAATCATACTTTGCATCTCAAAGTCCCAGAATGACCCGAGTATTCCCTTTTCCCTAGTGTACAGTTTTCTGAGTAAATAGCTCTCGTCCTTTTGGGGAAGGCCTAAAGAATCACAATTGCTTTAATGTTGCATTTCCTTTCTCTTGGGGCCAAGGCATCTCCTTCAGTCAATGAGTTCTGGCTCAGAACTGGCTCAGATCTGAAAAGAGAGCAGATTTAAGATTTTCCAGTCAGTTATCCAACCTCAATGTTTGCTTATATTTTGATTATGTATTAAGCAATACATTTGTTGGCTGCCCATCTGTCTTGCCCTTATACAAGGTAGACATTGCCATAGATACTTAAGAACATCCTCCATCCCACCTGCAAGAGAGCCATTCCAACCTGACTTCCCTTTATGGTGATTGCACCCGCTTTGCTTCTGACAATTAAATGCTGCCCTGTAGGCTCTGCTAATCTGGAATCCAACCATCTCCGTTGTTAGAGTGGACCACAGTCCTAACAGGGTCTCCTACTATCCCTGGCCTAAGAAGAGCTCTGCTTCTGCACTGTTGGAATCCTCCTTAACAACACATTCTTCATTCTGTTAATAAACAGAACGTTCTTCCAACCCCGCTGAGGCACATAGACAAGAACGGGTCCTTCAGTGTTACTTAATCAACCCATTTTTGTGTTCCCATTTTCTATCTGTTTTTTCCTTCCTCCACAGTCTATTGCTAGAGTGTTGGAATTGCTACTTAATTTCATGTGGTCCATCACTTTTTCTGAGCAATCAGATCTATCCCAGCCTCATATTAGACCGTTTACCCAGGGCCTTACTCACGTGTTAAATTCTATCACAACAGAGCAATCCCTTGTTGGCAAGCAGTCCATATAGCTTAATATGCTGCCACCTTGATCCAGGATACTCTAGGTTCACTCTCAGGCATCCTCTTTGGTGTGCGTATCAGCCAACACCTGGCACTCCGTATATAAACTCATCTCTTCTCTGGAGAGGCCATTACTCTCCTAGTTAGGATATGCCAAATGCAGCCCAGATTATCAGTCTGATGTCCATAACGGAAAGTACAGACCTGAGAACTGTCTTGAAATGAACCTGCCTCATTTGAGGCTTCTTTGTAGTTTTCAAGAAGGAGGTTTTCTTCTTAAGAAAGATGGGGCTTACTAGCCACTGCTGCAAGCCAAAAGTGTTTGAAAGAATGTACAGATTTAAGGCTCTCAACTACACAGATATGCCTAATCTCAGGCCTCAGGATCCTATTCCTTTTCTTTCAGGGCCTTGACTTTGGCCTAAGACACTTGCCTACGCTGAGAATTTAGCTTTCTTTAATGTTCTGCCACTTTTACAATTATGATGTGAGAGTGATCTTCAAATCTGTTTGCCCTCTAGCTACGAGACATGAGTGTCTCTTTAAATGCTGCTAATTTTCTGACTCCCACAGCTTTCTTTAAATTCTGAATAATAGATCTGAGCCTGGGTGGCAGATAGACTCTTAGAAGGCTCCCAGTGAGCCATGCCTCCCAGCATTTACACCACGGTATCTTCCACTTCCTCGAGTATGAGCCTGCCTTTGGACTTGCTTTTAACCAGCAGAATATAGCAAAAGTGATGAGATGTCATTCTGTGATTAGACTACATAAGGTTTTTATTTCATTCTTGATAGCAGAATCTCTCTCTTTCTGGCTTTGATTAATTAATCTGCCATTTTGGAGAGGCCCGTGTGGCAAGGAACTGAGGATGGCCTGAAGCAAGTCGGTCACAAGGAACTGAAGCCCATCAAAAATCACATGAACTTGAAAGTGGTTACTTTCCCAATCAAACCTTCACGTGAGACCCCAGCCCTGGATGAAACCTTGATTACAGTATTTTATTGATCCCACAGCAGAGGACCCAGTAGGGCATCCCTGAACTTCTAACTTATAGCAAAAGGGAGATAATAAATATGTGTTGTTTGGACTGCTAAATTTGTGATCATTTGTTACACAGCAGTAGTAGCTAATAGAGCATTCTTTTTCTCTCTTCAGTGATCAATGATACTTAATAAGATTCACCCAAATCCATAGTTCTTATAGTTCCAATTTCCCCATATTTCCCAAAGCTAGAGATATTGCACTAGTTATGGCATTGCATTCTACCAGTATGTCAACCCATTTTACCACCGTGGATGAAATTTTTAGCCTAGAGTTGGCAAACATTTTCTGGAGTGGACCTAAGAGAAACTATTCAAGGCTTTTCAGGTCATGTAGTATCTGTCTCAAATGCTCAGTTATGTCTCACAATGCATAAATGAATGTGCTCCAGTAAAAATTTATTTACAAAAAGCAAAGAACTGATTTTGGCCCACAGGTCATAGTTTGCTGACCTCTGATACTAACAATCACACTGCTACAGAATGCAACATGCCAATAGTCTACCTACCACCAGTGACACAAGGGCCACGTTGCTATCTAATTCTAACATCTCATCTTAGACTCTGCTCCCTCGGACCACTTCCAGAATCATCCATCTTGGTCTGAGTTTCCTAAAAACAGAACCTAAGAAAAAGATTCTTATAGACTTGATTTATTGAGGGAGTTCTCTTAGGAGAAGTGGAAGGGAGGAGTCTGAAGAGGGCAAGGGAAGAAGTTAAGCAAAGCTGTGTGTTCAGCTGAAAACTATGAGAGCTTCATCCCAAGGGAAGCTCTGGAGCACCAGAGTTCAATACATTCTCGGAACAAGGGGCCTGGAAGCCCGACCTTTTATTCTGCTTCTGTATCTGTTAACCACTGGCTGCTGACTGCCCGAGTGGGAATATTCCAAGGAAAGCAACTTCTCTTCTCAGAAGACAGATCAGCTGTGAGCTGTGAGTGACCATCCCTCATAGAAACTGGGGAAGGGGTACTTACCTACTCCATCCTTAGGGCAGCCCTTTCACCCGGACTAAATTTTATCAGTAGCCTGGAAGCATTTTCATTAATTTCTAAGAAGCAGAAATGGGGCGATTAAAATACAAGGAATGTTAATGATGTCTGTGTCCTTGTTGTTGTTCAGTCAGTAAGTCAGTGTCTGACTCTTTTGTGACCTCCTGTAGCTTGCCAGGCTCCTCCATCCATAGAATTCTCCAGGCAAGAATACCAGAGTAGATTAGCATTTTCTTCTCCAGGGGATCTTCCCAACCCAGGGTTTGAACCCACATCTCCTGTGGATTCTTTACCACTAAGCCACCTGGGAAGTCCATTAATGATGTCTAAAGGATGCAAAATAATTTCTGTTAATTTTTGTTGTATACTTTATAGGTATTATCACTTTTTTTAGCCCATTTGTCATAACTAGAACCAACAGAGTCAAAGTGGGTAAAATTGAAGGACAGTTTGGGGAGCATCAAGGGAAACATTGGCAGTACCAAGATGCAAAACAAGTAGGTTGGTGGCTCAGACAGTTAAGAATCTGCCTGCAATGCAGGAGACCTGGGTTAGATCCCTGGGTCAGGAAGTCCCCCAGCAAAGGGAAAGGCAATTCACTCCAGTATTATGCCTAGAGAATTCCATGAACAGAGGAGCTTGGTGGGCTATAGTCCATGGGATTGCAAAGAGTCAGACATGACTGAGCAACTAAGTTCTCATATCATCTGGTGCTTACTATTCCATTGTATAATAGCAGTCACCACAGAGCCCAACTTCTTCAGTCTCTCCCGATCTATCTTGTATTAACTGTGTAAACTTGAGCAGGTCACCTAAAATTTCGTGGTTTATTTTCCTATCTGTGAAATGGAACTAATACTACCATCTAACTCATAAGGTCATCATGGGGGGGAAAAGTGAGTTAATGAAGTGAAGTACTTACTATAGTACTTGGTACATAAAATATACTTTTAATAAATGGCATCTTTATTAATATTACTGTTGCTGTTACATTTATCCACTGTTACATTTAAATGTGTACTTTTTAATATACACCTAATTGCATTGTGTGTTATGAACTCTATTTCCTCCTAATCCTGTACCTTAGAATGCTAGAATATAGAATTAGGTTAGTTTGCTCTCAAGCAAAAATCCAGGTCTCCTTCCTTGACCTCAAAGGAAATTTTGCAAAGAGCCATATTCTTGAGCTTCTTCTGTAGAGAATGAATTGGAAGTGTATCTATAAATATAGAAGCAAAACCATGAATTTTTTTTCTTTGTCCACACCTGAGATAATTATCTTTCAGTAACAAAATTTCAAGAATCTTCAATCTTTGGTAAGGTAAAATTATGCCTTAATTTTGTGAATGTTCTTGGCTTGGCCAACTATAAACAAGAACTTTTAGAGAGTTTGAAAGTATTTCCATATGTAGATTTGCAACTATGTATGCAGAAACATATAAAGAATATTGTTTATTGTATGTTGCTGCTGCTGCTAAGTCGCTTCAGTCGTGTCTGACTCTGTGCGACCGCATAGACGGCAGCCCAACAGGCTCCCCCATCCCTGGGATTCTCCAGGCAAGAACACTGGAGTGGGTTGCCATTTCCTTCTCTTGTTTATTGTATATTTATACATAATTCTTCAGGACATTACAAGTTTCCAAATTTTAGATATATAAGAACACCTTTGAATTCATAATAATGCTCAGAGTAAGAATTTGTATCCTGGACCCACATGAAATATATCTGATCCCTGTAGTCTGCTTCTTCTCTTCATCCTTATGACTCACTGCTCAATAAACAAGGAAATAGGAACCAAGCAACTAGGGAGATTTGGAAGAAAGAGCACAATTATTTGACAAGCGAAACATCTGGAAAGGGATCATGGCCTCATTATCTTTCAAAAATAGTTAATGAAACTCTTCTTTAGTTCACAGAAGAATTGTAAGTGGAAGTGCTTCATCAAAATTTAACTAAGAAAATGTATGTCACTGCTTTGGATAAGTCAAGTTGTCATTCTGCTCCATAAATATTTATCCTGCAGATGGGTTTTAAACCTACTAATTTCCATTTTATAAGAAAAAGTTAAGTTGGTATATTTATTTTAGATTATATTACAGAGCTTTTCAACAGTTGGGATTTTTTAAAAACATGTATTCAATTCCTTTTCCTATTTAAAATCAGTGGCTTGAATTGAACAAATCACAAAGTAGTAGAAATCTTCACAGTTACCAGGCAAAAGATTGGTCTTACCTATTATGTCCTTTCCTAAGCAATGTAAAAATCTGTTTTAAACAATTGGAAATCTTTTGAAATCCTGCTCTTCAGAAAGAAAATACTTAAAATCAATAAGTCATTGAACAACAAACAACTTTTGGAAGATAAACTGGAGAACTAAATTATTTTTAACCCAAGTGTGATTATGCATTTCTGGTTTAAAAACTCACGGTAAAAAAGAACAAAACAAAAAAATCAACTCATTCTTTCAACAGGACTTAAGTAGAATATAGTAAGAAATGACTGGTGTCATGTGAACTAGCAAACACATTAAATATATACACACTGCACTGTGTCTATTTGATTCAATCACCAAACACTTTTTGAGTACTAACTAAATGCCAAAGACAGTGACAGGTGCTAAGAATGCAAAAATGAAATGGTGGTTACCGCCTTCAGGGAACTCATAGTCTAATGCAAGGGACGGCCACTTCAACAGTTATCTATAATCCAGGACGACAAGTACTGTGCTTGCAGCAACAGCTACATATTTTGGGAGCAAGGGAAAAAAAAAAGTGACTGCCCAAATGTGGTTTAAAAATGAGAAATGCAATAAGAGCTTTTTAAGAACTAAGGATCACAAAGAGTCAGTCAGTTTATGAAAGATTAGCAACAGCTTCTATGGGAACAAATATAGAGGAAAATTCTTAACTATAACCTCCCAGGAAAACTGGGAGTAAAGCATTTAGACAGCCACACAATTTCAAGCAATATGCCTTTTTTAACATCTCAAGGATGTTATGACATGGCCTAAATTGTGTTTCTAATGACATACCTCAGTCTGTGCAGTGGTACCCCTGTAACTGCTATGACTGCGGAAAATTTCACAAAAGTTGTTAACAATTACAAAAGATCATCATTTCAACATGGCAGTCAACCACACACTAAAACTAAATTTGCATTGTGGTATATTCAGTTCAGGGGCAAACGTGGTCACAATCAATTAATATCTAAGAAAATTATGGTGTGACAAAAATATGAAGTGAAGTGCTCAGCTCTTCATTCAGTTAATAAAACTCGTTGAGTCGGCAAAATATAATTACATGAACCTGAGATATGAATATATTGCTTTGGCATTTGCTTTCATATCTCTTTAGGCCATTAAATATATTGCCAACCACAGTTCTTTATCTGAGTTTTCATCTTCTCCCCCGTTTTGCTTCCAGAATACATAGTTTTATTTCTCTTTCTGGACAGTTTTCTGAGTAAGGTGGTAAAAATGTATCAAGCAACAAAACCTTCTGACTTGACGATTTTTTCCCTGAAAACTTTCACATACATTTGCTTTTATTTGGGGGGTAAGAGGTAGAGTTAATTCTCTGCCTCAGTTTGTAATTTGCCTTTTAGATGGTAAGCAGACACTACTATGCAAAACAGCTGTTATTTAAATTCTTCCTTCTGTCTGTCCCCAACTTGTCTGGTTTTGGTCAGTAAGATAGTTTTGTCATCCTTCTGAATATTTGAGTAACATGATTAATGTTTTAAAGCACTCTAAGAAATGAAGATTTAAATTCAGCCCCTGCCCTATGAATTTAATATAATGAAAAGGCACCTTCCAAACAAAGAAAAGATGGAAAGATATCTTTTCCTAGAAATGTAAATGACAATAGTGAGAACCAGTTGTCTCCTTTCTGATCCTTTGTCTTTGACATCTGTCATTTTGGAGAGAGGGTTATGTGGGTGTCAGGTGGTATTACAGTAGTAATTGAAAAGCTCTCTTCCTCCTGTGGTACTATACTAATGCTCTATCCTTGTTGGTAACTTCCTATCTTATATTCTAAATTTCAGATATTTTTCTCCTTAGCTCACAGGTAAGAATTAAATTTGCAGGCATTTTGTACATTTAAAGTTTGAGAAACAATAGCAATAACAATAATTAAAAGTTGTGAATTTATTTAGTGTTTCAACATTTTCAAAGCATTTGTACAAATATTATCTCATTTGATCCTTACAAAAACCATGCAGATATGTAGGCAGGTATTATTGTTTTCATTTTACATATGAGAAACTTATCTACTTTGATTGGGCTCCCCCAGAAGCTCACTCTAAGACAAGGATTCAAGTGCAACTAATTTATTTGGGAGTTGATCCCAGGAAACACTGTTGGAGAGTGGAGAATGAGATAGCAAATGGAAGAAAGCCAATAAAAAGTGCATTTTCAAAACAGGTTCCAATTTGGCAAGAGGATCTCAGTCCTGTTGAGGAACTCTGAAAGATGCTGTAGGATACAACTAAGTATTAGCCCAAAGTGAAAGTGAAAGTGAAGTCGCTCAGTCGTGTCTGACTCTTTGCAACCCCATGGACTGTAGCCTACCAGCCTTCTCCATCCATGGAATTTTCCAGGCAAGAGTACTGGAGTGGGTTGCCATTTCCTTCTCCAGGGGATCTTCCCAACCCAGGGATCGAACCCCGGCCTCCTGCATTGCAAGCAGACGCTTTACCGTCTGAGCCACCAGGGAAGTCCAACTAAGGGGCAAAACTGGAATGTTTATCTACCAACTCCCCATCCATCTTTGGTTAAAGTTGGCCTCTAGAGATAACAACTCTAGGGTATTTCCACCTTACTTTCTCTGTAAATTGAACATATTATCAGAGCCAGAATAAAAGTTCTCAACCCCAGTGTCACATGTGTTCACTGTCAGCAGTGTTCAGGGTGCAGAGGTGAACACTGAGGGAACATGGGTGAGTCAGGACAGCTCAGCAAAGTTAGAAATTTATTAATCCAATGCATTTCAGTCCAGGAAGAGAACTGGGCCCTTTGATTGTTCTATGGATTTGCCTGATACAGTAAAATTGATGGCATTACTTCTGCTCAAAGTTTAGGTTAGGAAGGAGAGAAGAGGGAAGAAAAGGTTCTCAACAGCAGCTGAAAAGATTTATTCACCATATATATATATATATAATTAAATTATGCAAATCCTGAAGCTTTTATAGAATGCAAAGAGATATCAACAAATGATCCTTTACCTAGCAAACACACTAATACCCTGCCAAAATACATTGCCAAGGTTTTCAGTCCAATTGGGACCATTTTGCCAAGGACACTGGAACAAATTTTAGTATTTACAAGTGCCATAATACATTTAGAGGACATGTATATTGCAGAAAATTATGACACACAAGTGGTTAAGCAAACATTATGTAGAAAAGTCACAGCCAATGTGTATGTGTCACCACTTGACAGCCTCTTCACATCAGTGTCACTCACTTATCAGTAGTAGTAGGTTTTCACAATTGTGAAATATTTGCATACAGATGTGAAGGTATTCTTTTGGCTTACTCAATAAATGAGAATGGGGCTTTATGCACCCCTGAGTTTTCAATTAATGTTTTTGACAGGATGAATGGCTATTTATGCCAACCAGCCTTTCATGTTCATTCATGGTACACAATGCCTAAATCTTAAAGATCTCATCTAAATGGCTCCCTTCTTAGGAGGTTGCTTATGGATTCCATTGTATATGTTGAGTAAGCATAAAGTTCAATGATTCTATCTAATCAGCAGAGAGGACCTTACATTTTAGCAAAGCCTGCTGAAACCTTTGTTCTGCAATGGGATACTATCTTAGAACTTCTGCAATAAGTCAAATGTCTGATTGTACAAAAGTCTCAGGCACCAAATGCTTGAAATTAACTTTCCCAAGTATACCCCATCCTTACCACACCCCAACACTCAAACACCTGGGGGAAAAGATACCTACACAGGAAAATTATTTCCCCTGTGTAGTAAATCCTTAGTACACTTATCCATCTGACTGTGTGAACAGGGGCCTAGCACATAGTTGGAGCCCAATGAATGACTTTAATCAGAAAGCAAGTTGCAAAATTATCAGCCTTGACCATTCTGTGTTGTAACATTTCTGTAGCATGGTATAGTTTCTAAAAAGTAAAAGTATACTCACCATCCCCAACCCTCCCCCATAATCTCTTCAAATATGAAGATGAATGTGTAAATATTATCTCAGAAAGATGTTCATACTAGGTACGTGAAACTCCATATTTATACTTAGATTAGAAATGGACAATTTCACCAAGTTTAGTCATTATTCATATTAGTTAAAATCAAAACAGTAATTCTTTTTTCTATCAAGATTGTTTAAAAAAAATTTCACAAATACATTAACTCTTTTTAGTTTCCAATTAGCCCTATGAAATGACAAAGGATTACAGTCTCCATTTTACAGATGTGAAAACTGAATGATAAAGCTTAGGTAATTGGAAAAGACTCTGATGCTGGGAGGGGTTGGGGGCAGGAGGAGAAGGGGACGACGAAGGATGAGATGGCTGCATGGCATCACGGACTCAATGGACGTGAGTCTGAGTGAACTCCGGAAGATGGTGATGAACAGGGAGGCCTGGCGTGCTGCGATTCACGGGGTCGCAAAGAGTCGGACACGACTGAGTGACTGAACTGAACTGAACTGAATGTCCTTAAAGTTGTATATCAGTGAAAGAAAAAACAGCATTCCATTCAGGTGACATCAGAGGCTAGGATACTAGTGCAAATTTATGAAATGTGCTCTAAAATAATACATTTTAAAAGTTCAGACTACATTTCCCAAGTTTTGTGACTCCATACAAAACATACAAGCATGTTTGTTTACTTCTGCAAAGCAAATTAAATGTGGCCCATGCATTATTAATGTCTATTATTTTAATTCCTAAGAAATATGTGTATCAAATTGCCTTCACAAGAGAAATATTGAAACAACTTGTATTTACATGCCATTTTAGCTTACATATCAGTGTTTATTTTACCACTAACTTTAGGACAGTGATATAATGTGACACTATTTTCAAACTCTGACATGCTGATGACTGTTCCGGAGCACAGATCAGTGCTTATACACCAGGGATTTCCAGTCTGGGATGAGAATGTACCAAGACTAGAGGCGTCTCATTAAAGTTCACGGGGAAACAAGCAAAGAAGTCAGACCAAATGGTCACCAAAGACCTGAGTTATAAACTAACCCCAGAGGATCTTTTTAGAATTTTTACAACATTTACCCACCATTTCTAAGAGACTCAGTGGTTCTAACCCATCTCTAACTTACTATTCTTTTCAAGAGTAGCTCAACTCCTCTTGAAATCTTTCTCGTTCTCTGTGGCCAGCACCAGTAGAAAGGGGCAGACATGCCTCACATAGACCCCAGGCTTCTTAGAGCTAATTTAGGGCAAAGGCAGAGCAATGCCCTAGGCAAATATTTACAGGGTTCTCAGGAACTCCACCAGCGGTGGAAATCACTGCCTGATTTGCAGTTATATGCTATGACTTCCAGAATTTTGAATCTGAAAGATAATTTAAAGATTATTTAATACAATATAGTCATTGAATAGATTAGGAAACGGTCTCTTAGAATCTGAATGATTTGCCTGAGTCAATTGCAAAGCTAGAGATAAAACCACTCAGAGTAGAATAAAATGTATCTCTTTGTTTAAAAACATGAAATATAATCAAGATAGACTAGTGGTGAGCCTGGCGAACCAACTTTACACCCAAGATCTCCAAGTAAATCTTGATTTACTTAGAAGCCTTGAGACAGAAAACAAGTCAGGTTGGCCTCCCTGCTTAAATAATGAGGTTAATATTTATTTCTAAAAAGGCTTCGATCTGTCATCTAAAGCCTTAAATCATATCCATCCAATGCCGTGCTTAAGCATTACAGTAATGAAAAGGAACAGCCAGCCTAAAACGCAGGAGCTGCTGATATATGCTAAAATAATGAGTATGCTTCCACCTTGTGCATAGGTGATCATTGGTGAGAGAAGGGCATGACTAGCAACTACTTTTTCCTTGGTGTGGTGTAGAGTTGAGCAGGATGATTTATAAACCTCAGCACATTGAAGACCAAAAAAATAAATCATTAAGTAGCATGGCTCATGATTCAACCTGCTTTTTTTCCTCCCTCCTAACATGGGTAATAAATTGTGTGGGCTTTAATAATTTATAGGAGATGTTGTTATAATATGAGAATATTAACTTTAGTGAGTCTTTTAATTTGCTTGTGGTGTCAATAGTGTGCTGAAGGGTTCCTTCTACAGGACAGCAATACTGCTGGAGCACAATTGTATTTTGACACTTCACTCAGAGGCTCCTGGGGACTAGATGAGACAGTTCACTTTAGCACTGAGCTTATCAATTTGGTGCATGTCCCTCAGGAGTTACACGCCACAGAGAGAATTAAACAGAACAGTTGGAAAGCACTTAGAAGCATATTAACACATTCACATACAACCCCTTTTCCCCATGTCCTTGTGGGAAGCATAACCTGACAAAGTCCATTTTATTTCTGTCCAGGACAACTTCTCAGGTTTTTCTACGGGGAAAAAAAAATAGATGAAAGAGAAAAATTTTAAGTCAACAGAATATAACACCAGGAAAGCTACCTAAATATTCCTGATTCATCTGGGAAAGTGGCCAATCTCTTCCCAGTTAATAACATCCTTCACAGATTCCCTCAGATGTTTCCCCATCATTCTACAAATGTGTGAGACAATAGTGACCCTCTCATATTTTAGAAATTGTTTCTCACTGTCCTGCCTATGTATCCACTCTAGAAGGAAAAAGCCATATAACACTTAGCATCAGAGCCATTTATAATTATATGGAGGTAAAATAAAAAATGAAGAAGGAGAGAAAGGGGAAGAGGAACAGCTGAAGAGATGATGCTATGAGAAAAGATAGCGCCAGGGTGACAGGACTGCAGAGAATTAGAGCATCAGCAAGACATTTTTCCTAAAGTTTAACTTTAATCTAGAATCCACATGTATATATAAAATCTACCTTTTTCATGTATTTCAAACCAATCTCTCTCAATATACAGTTTTTTAATTCTTAAATTTAAAAAGCAGTAAATTTGAGAGATTAAAAATGAAATGAGCAGCACAGACAGAAACCAGCAGAATAAGACAGTGCAGGAATCAACAGTGGTAAAATGAAGAAGGCTGATATTACTAGATTAGCACATGGTTGAAGGAGGTTAATAGAAAAATAAACAGATTTAAAGACTTAGCCCTAGGTCTGCCTTGTTCTTTTATCTTTCAAATGGCTATTCTTACTTTGAATTTTCATGAAAATAATTTTCCTATGACCTGTAATATCAATATCTCTCTCCAAACTTCACGTGAAATTAGGGTTCTCATAACCCAAACACACAGGATACCATATATGGCTGAAAAACTAAGAAAAACTTTGAAATTGCAAGCATTTTTAATTGTTTTCTTGTATTTTCACAATCCCATCCACTAATCAACCTCCAGCATTCTGAGTAATGCTCACATGTGGACTATTACATGATAATTTGTGCTATCAGAGAATGGGAAAGATGCTCAGGAAGAAAGGACAATTGGGAAAAATTTTTGTTTTTATCAACATTTGACTACTAGTCAGTAGTCCACTGCTACTAACATTACTTTTTTTTTATCCCCAACAAAACAGAAGAAAAAGGCAATAGCTATCAAAGGGTATTTCTATTCCTCCCCTTTTCTTAAATGCAGTCTGACTTATTTATTTAAGCCTAAATAAAGTTAGTTACTTGGTAGATTTATGGCTCATCTTTTTAGTGGTCAATCTTACATAGAACCCAGAGTCTGAAACAGAATGTGGAGGAACTTTGGCTGAAATGGTGAGAGGAGAGCTGGAACACCCTGTGCTCAACTTCCCATGCAGGACTTTCTGTGAACTATGGGAGTTCAGTGACATACAGCTTAAAAACTCTTGGATGAGAGCATAGCATAAAGGGCAGCACAAGTTGCATTCTAACAGAATTAAATAAAGAGCTACAGTCAGAGCAAATTGTCAGAACAACAGGTGACAGTGCCAACTACAAACAACCCTCTCACATTGTTGATTTTTCCTGAGTGAGTATGAAGAACTGAAAAGCAATCAATCCCAAGATGAAGGAGTTTGGGAATGAGACTTTTTCATTAAAACTTTGGGACAGTCCTGGACAAATCAGGATGGTCGGTCAACCTATGGATGTGACAAGTCAAATTACATCTTTCAATGCTGAGAGAGTGATGATGGCAACATCTTCAGGTAGAGAAAATTGCTTATTAGGGGTCAGCTGGGCCGTGTGTGGTTGGCATTGGAGAGCTCTAGATTCTTTGATAGAGGAAAGTTGGATAAACAATGAAAAAGTACCCCTTTTATAAACCACAACACAGAGGGCAGGTGTACAAATGCATACCACCTACTTTGAAAAAGACAGTGTATTAATTTTTATCACCAATTGGTTCTTCCTTAGAGAGGATAACAAAGCACTTGCATATAATATCATTTCAGCCTCCAAGACAGGACATTTTACAGATGAAACTGAGGTTCAGGTTTTTTCAGTCCAAATTTAGTCCCCAGTGTCCCACTGACCATGCATCCCTTGTGAATATCACTTCCCAGGTGGCGCTAGTGGTAAAGAATCCACCTGCCAATGCAGGAGACACAAGAGATGCAACTTCGATCCCTGGGTTGGGAAGAGTCCATGGAGAATGAAATGGCAACCCACTCTGGTATTCTTGCCTGGAAAATTCCATGGCCAGAGGAGCCTGGCAGGCTACAGTCCATGGGACTGCAAAGAGTTGGACACATCTGACTGAGCACACAACATACATGATTTAGAGTCGGAGGTGGGCAGCATAGGGGTAGCAATTCCCTCAGATGCTGCCATGCCTGCCAGCCAAGGTCAACACAAAGAGCCCTTCCCCCAGGCTGCAAATCCTCGTATATCAACCCTGCTGGTGGAGATCGGGACCTGCTTAATTACAAGGCTGAATTCTAAATGTGCTTGGTGTATGTCAAGTCAGGAAGAGAGAAAACTATCCTGTCTGTGATTTATGTGTGCCCAATGACAAATTACATTATTCAAGTGAGAAGAGCAGATGGCCCCTAAACAAGACAGTTATGGCCCACAATTATAATAATTATAGTACCCAGTGGATCTCCAAGATATCAAGAGAGCAAGGAATCTAACAGTCACCCCACAGACACTGAAAGGAAAAGGAGTTTAAACTAAGCCCCAAGTAATAAAACAAGTTGAGACTCTTCCTCATCAAGATGAAAAGGTTGATTTGCTCACTGTGAAAAGACAGCACCAAAGGAATAGTGTGTGGTGTATAGACCATGGCCCCATGGCCGCAGGCATGACTTGGAGTTTCTCTAGCTGCTTCTGTGAACATCAACATTGTGAGCCAGGACACTGCATTAATTTGGGTTATCTTGGGAGAAACCTAACTTCTCAAGGGCTGATTTACATCAGTCATTTTTTGTCCCTTATTTCCATTGCCGATAGCCTGGTTCTATTGTCTGTGACGATTAGATTTTGCAGTCTTGAAAACAGCCATGCAAATTACCAAAATGCTTTCCATTTGAGACCTTATACATATCTGAATAACATCAACTCTAGGCTGTTAAATGGAATTAAATGAAATAGGCTAAATCCGATGACTGAAATTTTTAAATTTCTGCAAGAGGCTCCCCTCCTCCCAACTCCTTTATTAATGGCCAATTGTAAATGACTTGCGCAAATGGAAACACCATTTGTCACCTTTTTTTTAACAAGTGCTGTACTGTACTGTCTCAACGCCCCCCACTCAATTTAAGCTTCAAGATTTATAGCTTGTCATGAGCGCCTCTATCTTTCTGTTCCTTCTCTGTACCTCTCCACAAGCTCAAGCAGCTTTTTTTAGAATAAAATGAAGGTAGTTTGTACTGAACTCAAACTGAGCATTCTGAGACTTGACCTCAAACATTTGCATTGTCCCCATTCCCTTAATTCTCTTCTCTCCCACATATAGTGTTACTCCTCCCCTGTTCCAGCATCATCCATATTCTGCATGAGCCTGCTCCTTCTTTCAGAATTCTTACTCTATGCATTCTGAGTTTTGTTTTTTACTTTTTGTTATTTTAAAATCTTTCTGTATAATCTTGATTGGCTGGTATAGATTTATTTGTCACCTGGGAACCAATTACACTCAAAATTCTAAATGAATCCATTTTATTTGGTCTTTCTGTAAGGTGGGACCAAATTTGGTTCATCGGCAAATTGCTGTGGCATTATTTTATTTGTACAGAGATTATAGACACCTGATATAACTTTCATAAAAGTCAATGAATACAGTAGACTACCAAGAAATGACCGCTGCATTAGCATACACAAGTACACACACATGTACACACACGTGCACAGGCTTCGGTTTGGCTTCTATCAACTCAAGATCTGTCTTGTTTTGCTGGTTTATTTATACCAGGAACACAAGAATTGGGCTATAAACTCAATTTTTTTTCCTCTCACCCTATGTCTTAATTTTCCTTCCTTCTTTTGTTTTCTTTCTTTCTTTTCTCCTTCCTTCCTCCCTCTCTCCTTCCCTCCATCTTTTCCTTCCTTCCCATTTTCTTTTCTTTCTTCCTGTCTTCTCACACGCATACATCTTCACACAGCCATGCAATCACACATGCAAATGAATGTCTGAAGAAAAACAATGTGGTGTGGATGCAGGGGGGAGAGGGCATGTGTTCAGTTTTGTGTGTATAATCTGTCTTTCATATATTTGCTTATTCATCTATGGCTTTCATACAAGTACTTGACCTCTACAATCATGTAAGTAGAAAATCCCAAAGCAAACTCTTATCCATTTTGATGAATCAGACTTCTTAAACAATGACATGCCTCTCAATTATCTAAATTTGACTTAATACCCCAAAGCAATCCTTTCATAAAGTGAATCATTTCGATGAACTTGCAAAACACAAAATTACTTCAGAAACTTCATCTTTTAAGTCTTTAAGTTGAGCTTTTCTTTGAATTCTGGTTGAATTACTTTGGAGCCAATCCCAGGAATATATTGATACCTTTCTCTGAGTGACTATGATTGTTAGTATATAGACATGAACAAGGAATTCATATTTACATTGATGTAAGTTTCCCCAAATACAGCTTTGGATATCAAAATGTAGGTTATAATCTAGTTATGCATTAGCAGCTCAGTCATGTCCAACTCTTTATGACCCAATGGACACCGTAGCCCACTAAGCTCCTCTGTCCATAAATCTCCAGGCAAGAATACTGAGAGTGGGTTGCCATGCCCTCCTCCAGGGAATCTTTCCCACCCAAGGATTGAACCTGGGTCTCCTGCATTCCAGGCAGATTCATTACTGTCTGAGCCACCAGGGAAGTCCATATTCTAGTTAAACTAAATCTATATTAACTGGAGAATTCCCCTGAGGTCCTGTAGTTAGGACCCTGCACTTTCACTGCCAAGGGCCTGTGTTCAATCTCTGGTTGGGAAACTGATCCCTCAAATTGCATTGTGACATATTATATATATACATATTAGGCATGTATTTCCTTCCAGACAATTCATTAAACTCTCAAGACTAACCAGTGAATGAGATGTGATACATGTGATCCCTGTCATCTTAGAGTTTATAATCTAGTGGTAAATGAGCAATTAAATACATAACCAAGAGTGATAAAGGAAGTTACAATGAGGGCATCCAATCCAGTCCTTTTAGACTAGTAGGTGGCTCAGGAAACACTCTCCAAAGTAAATGCCATCTAAACTGAGGACTGAAGGATGAATGGCAAAACTGATATCAAAGACTTCTGAGTTGAAAGAAAGCATATATGAAGTTCACGGGGTAAAAAAGAGCATTCTGCCTTTGTTATTTTTCTCCTTTGCAAAGATTTACATGTCCCTTGTGTTAGTCAAACATTTAACAGTATAGTTGTATGCATTTTGGAGTGTTTATATTTTAGGAATCTCTCCCAAAATGTGCTTGCCTAACTCTCTAACATGATTTGAGTTTTAGTTGACTGAAGAAAATGAAAGAAGGAAAATAGTCATCTCTCTTTGGCTGTAACTGAGTTGAGAAAATCTAGCTAATTCAAAAGTTTTAGTTGCAGTAATATGGAAAAGAGATAGAGACAAATCCATTAAAGCAGCTTTTCTTTTCCTTTCTCTTAGTCCCTTGAGTTTATTCTCAAGGGCATTCTCAAGGCCATAAACTCATGAACCTTACTAAAGTGAAACACCTTCCTAATATTTCTCCTAGGGCCAAGAAAAGGAAGCATTGAGCATGTGTGAGCATCAGGCTGATCTTTAAAAGGATGTAGTAAGTGGGTTTCACTGTACTGGCAACTCTCATGGGTTCATTTTTTCTGCTACACTGGGTAGCACGTTCATATCTGATTTTCAGTGCATGATTGCTCCTAGTTATCTCACAGTATTCCTGCTTCAGGAGGGTTCAACTATTCAGTCCATCTTCCTTTCTCTGGGAGAAGGGTGGGTCAGAAGGTAGAAGTAGATGGGGCATTGTTTCCCTGGTTGCTTCACAACCCAGTTGCTGGTGCTTGCCATGCATGAGGTGCGCAGGAAGGGAAGGTTAGACTCTTGCCCCAGAATTAGCTTTCAAGGATAATGACAGCACTGGTATTTTCTTTGTCAGTTTCCTAGCCACATCCCTTATACTTCTCTAAAGCCTTTTTCAAAGTTTGTTAATAAATGTCACAGAGAAAAAAGAGCCCCATGCTCAAATAAATTTGGAAAATACTGGGTAAAACAAAATTAACAAGGTACTTTGGGGTGTGTGTATTTGTGTGTTCCCTTAAATGCTTCTTGGAGCCTTTAATATGCTCGTGTGCATTGTGGGTATTTAGTCCTTACCAATCTCATTTAGCCACTAAACATGTTTTTCTTCATAGCATCTCACAGGGCCAGTATTCCAAGAAAGAACATACCTCTGCAACTTCTCTCCATTGCCTATTTAAGATTAAGGACTCCTCTGCTGACTTTCTCTCCATGTACCTAATTCTTCATCCTTCTCCCCAAGTTCCTGTTACTCCTGTTCTACTCCTTTCACCATTTTTCCTTCCCCTCCCTTTATTCTCTTTTCAGAATTTAAGATAGCTGTTGAGTGATCGCAGTAATGCCTCATTGGTCGCAGGCTCTGGTCAAGGCTCTGGGAAGAGATTGCCTAAGACCCCTGTGCTTGAGAGATTTACATGGGCTGGGGGGTGGGGGACAAGTACTAAACAGGTAAATATATACACAAGTGAATTATATTTACTAATTCTGTTTTATATATACATTTACTTATTTATTTATTTTTGGCAGTTCTGGGTCTTTGTTGCTGCTTGATCTTGTCTTTAGTTGCGGTGAGTGGGGGCTACTCTTCATTTTTTTAGTGCATGGGTTTCTCATTGCATCAGCTTCTCTTGTTGCAGAGCCCTGACTCTAGAGCATGCAAGCTTCAGCTGTTGTGGCGCTTGGGCTTAGTTGCTCCTCAGCATTATGAATCTTCCTGGACAAGGAACTGAACATGTGTACCCTGCGTTGACAGGTGGATTCTTTACCACTGAGCCACCAGGGAAGCTCTACATCTTCTAACTCTTGCAAACTAAACCAAAGCTCATTTGGTGTGGACACGGCATCTTTATTTTTGTAAATAAGTTACTGTAACAAGCTTGGAGATGAATGAGGGTAAACTACTCCCTCTACAACTCTGCTGTTAGGTTACAAATGAAAGCAAGTCTCAAAACAGATTCTACCACACATAAAGGCTTTACTCAATAAAATTTATTAGCAAACAGGCATATCACAATTAATAAAATCTGTCCTGTGACTTGGTGGGATGCCACCTCTGTTCTTGTTCCCACCAACTTCTTACACGATGTTTTCCTCAAGAAGGATTTGACACTATTCCAGAGTGAGGATTCTGATGCTCTCACTGGCAGCAACAGGCAATCGGAAGTCTTCTAAATCAATAGTTAGACCTGGAAGATTTCAAGACCAAGTGTTGTATTCCAATCCTAGAAAGTGTTTCTAGTTTTCTACACATTATTCATGCCAGGCTGGGGGATACAGCCAAAATATTTTTGACATATTCATCTTTAATTTTACCATCAAGAATCCATTTCTAGCATCCATTGTGCTAATTAACGAGGTGCTAATTTCACCAATAAAAATCCACTTTTGACACTCACAATGCTAATTAGCACAATATCTTTATCAGGGATAAAGATAACTGAAGTGCTTGCAGTAGCCCCCTCTGGAGTGTGCCCTTTTCTGTGCCGCGTTAGCTAACAGCCTCCCACCCTCCTCTGGGAGATTGAATTCTTGATTACAATGCTATCTGCACCTGGGGTGCAACTTCAACTAACTTATCCTTGAATCTCAAGATCTATTCTATTTTATGTAAATTACAGTGTGGCTTCTCTAAGTCTTACAAAGAAAACAAACAGGTTAGTGACTTGGAATTTATTTGAGAAGGTCTCTGGGAGGAAGACAGGTGATACCTAAAGATATTCAAACTAGTATCAGAGTGAAAAGAGCAGCTAGACTTAAGAACATATTGGGACAGTGTATTCTAGGCAGAGGTAAACAGAGGTGGCAGAGGTTCTCATATACAGTAAACTTACACGTTTAAGGAGCCAATGCAAGTCCAGAGTGGCTAGTGTAGTGAGACACCACCTGGAATGAGAGGATATAAGGTCAGAGGGACAAGGAGAAATTCGATTGCAAAGCCCTTAACCAAGTTTGGATTTTATTGCAAATGAAATGGGAATTCTTTGCAGAATTTTAAGTAGGAGAGTGAAATGGGATTTACATTTTAAAAGAGGTCTCTGCTGGGTGAGAAGAACGGATTACAGGGGTGCAAGAGAAGAATCTGTGAGACCACTTAGGAGGCTATTGCAGTTTATAAGAGATTATGGGGAGTCTAATTTAAGGTGATAGTAGGGAAGATGGAGGGCAGAAGAAGAGAAAAATGGACATTTTTATGCTAAATTTGGACATAAAACCAATCAGACTTATTGATAAATAAGAATTAGCAAGTAGGGTGAGGGTAAAAGAAATCACATCCTTAGTTTGGGGGCTTGCATAACTAGGTTGTTTGTGGTACTACTTATTAAAATAGGGAAGACCAAGAAGGAAATGGGACCTTTGAGGGAGTGTTCGCGCAGTGGAATCAATAGCATAGAATGAGATCCTCAACATGTTGATCAGGATCTACCTGTAAGGTCACACATTTTAAACCAGTGATTCTCAAATCAGTTTCTTCCACTGAGCCCAGCACATTTTTTTTTAGAGTTTGTGTAAATGGCATACTAAAGCCTTCAGCAGCATTATACTGTCTACTCCTTTCAATGATCTTACAATAGAAAATCCTACTCTTCTTATCTTAAGAATCTAAAAGCTTTGTGAAAATAAAATATAATTCTGTATCATATAAAGACTAGAAGCCCTACTGTAGTAGTCAGAGGCCACAAGGCAATTATTGAGGAACTGAATATAACATGGCCTTCAGATTCAGAAGATATGACATCAAAGTGTGGCTGTGCTCCTGACTGACACCATGATGCTGGACAATCTGGAAGCCTCAGTTCTCTCATTTGCAAAAGTGAATACTGAATACAGTATGTGAAAAAAAAATAAAGCTTAGTAAAACTACTGTATGATGTGTACCATACTGTATGGTTTGCTGTTATTTTATTACTATTAAAAAAAAAAAAAGTCATTTCAGGGCTTCCCTGGTGGTCCAGTGGTTAAAAATCTGCCTGTCAATGCAGGGGACATGGGTTCAATCCCTCCTCCAGAACAATGTCCCATGCAGCGGAGCAACAAAGTCCATGAGTCGCAACTACTGAGCCCTCGCTCTAGAGCCCAGGTATTGCGAGCAGTGAACCCACTCACCACAGCTACTGAATCCTGAGTGCCTAGAGCCAGTGCTCTTCAGTAAGAGGCCAAGACAACAAGCCAGTGCACCGCAGTGAAGCGTAGTCCCCACTCGCCGCGAGAGAAGGCTCACGTGCAGCAATGAAGACCCAGTATAGCCGAAAATATAAACAAAACAAATAAATCTTTAAACACATTTCAAATAACACAGGCCTCATTTGTGAATGGGATAAATATGAAGCCTACTCATTGAGCCTACTGCATGTAAGACCCTCATTTGACAAGCCTTTGATATGTAAAATGTACCAATTTTAACAAAAATATATTCTCCTGAGCCTCCAAGAAGTGAGTCTAGGTAACAAATGGCATTATCTCTTAGCTTAAAATCATTTAGTCCAGTGCTATACAAAGATTCACTGCAGCAAAATCACCTAGGGAACTTTCACCAACACTTGCCCTAAACCTGCAAAATCTAAATCCCTGTGAGCGGGGCCCAGAAATCAATATTTATCAAGCATTTCCCAGGTGATGGTGCTGGCTTCCCATACACTGGCTTCCCACAGACTAACACTTGGGAATGCCGTGTATAGGTAAGAAAACTAAAATCCAGAGAAGTAAAGTGACTGACTGTGAGTCTTCTTTTCCAATCTAGATCAACAAGCCTTCTTCCTTTGCATCTCATGGGTGTCATCCAGGGCCTGGGTCTTGCCGATCCTTCTAAATAAGAAATCTTTGAGTGGTAGCAATAGTAAAAGCCAAGCCTCTTTGATGCCAAAAATAGTACATGGATCTATGTGCTCAATGCAACCACAAAAATAAGCAAACTAGTACTCATGACATGAAAACTTAAATTGGATCAGAATGGGCTCAAGCAAAGATCAACAGACCTAACAAAAATTAGACAGAGAACTTACATTTATACATATACTTAGCATCTCCCCTATATTTGAGTGGGTGTTCTTTGGCAATAGTTTGCTGTGGAATCCTACAGATAATTTAGAGCTATTTTCTGACAGATGAGATGAGAATTATGTACCAAAAAAGTGAGGGCCTTGGAGACAGATCTACATAATCTTGAAAATGTTTCTCAACCTCTAAGCTTTAAGTTTTCCAATACAAACTAAAAGTGATTTTACCCACTCTGCAATGTTTGTGAGTAGGGCATACAAAAATATATGTAAATTGCCCAGCACATCCCACTTGTGATCCAGTGGTTAGACTCTACACTTCCAATGCAGGGGGTGCGTGTTCGATCACTGGTGTGAGAACTATTAATAAAATCCTGCAGGCCTTTCAGTGAAGCCAAAATAATAATAATAATAATTATCCTTGTGGTTGCTGTATTATTCAGCTGTGTGTACCATGTGATGTGCTATCAGGGCTAAGTGAAGAAGACATGGTCTCAGTCCTCAAGAAATTTCCCTAAGTAGAGGAGACAGGGGAACACATAGTAATATCATTTTAGAAGTATTGATTCTGGAAGCAGTTTGAATCTGACTCTGTCACTTACTGACTGCAATCTTGGGCAAGTTACTTAACCTAATAAGAAATTTCCTTATATGTAGATCTGAGATCATTATGCTTGCCTTCTAAGGTGTTTGTGATAGTTACAAAGACAATGCATGAAAATACATAGCACAGAGTCTGGAACATAATTAAATGCTCAATAAATCCAGTTATTATTATTGTCAACTTGTTATGCTAGAAGTGGGCAGCGGGTGGATGGCAGTACCAAGAAAGGTACAAAACCAAGCTCCAGGGTGGGGATGGTTTCTGTGCATGAAAACCTGTGATGAAACCAAGGCCGGAACTGAATCTTGAAGGTCATATGAAGATAACCCAGAAAAGAGAAAGGTATGGAGTACTGAGCAGATGGTGACGTTAGTAGTAAGGTGGGATGCAGTTAGGGAGCTACAGTTAATTCTGCCTGGATGCAATGAGGAGCACAGAGCAGAGAGAAGCATGAAAGAGGCTGGAGAGATGGACAAAAATAGTGAAGTAAGGGCCTCCTCTAGGGTTGCAGAGTTTAGACTCCATCCTGTAGGAAACTCAGAACATTTCAACGGCTTTAAGCAGAGAAGTGACATGACCAGATTTGTAGTCTTAAAAGATAAGAATAAGCAATATAATCTAGGAATAAAAAAAGCTAGGAGTGGGAAGGGGTTAGCACTTATAAATGTGAGCAATATCTATGAACATTTTCTGAGCTAAATGACTTTTAAAACAATTTCCAGTGCTGATTTAAGATACTTTGCACAGATGTGAAAGCATGGTTTTTTTTTTTTCCTGATGGAATCTCATTTCTGTTCTAAATTCTTTATATCCTTTTATTTGCCCTCATTTGTGTTTACACCACCTGTCAATTCAGAATAATCTGTGATTTTAATGTGTTTTCTCCCTCTTTCAGATCATTATTAAATGTAGTAAATAAAACCAGACCCATCACTGCCTCTGGCACTTTCCTCCCTGAACACTTCCACCTAGTTCAATATGCTGATTGTTATTGGCATAATACCTCTAAACTCCTTGAAACTTACTTAGTACACTCTAGTCCATATCCGTGAACAAGATAAATAGACAAATATTTTCTTTTTAACTAGGTAAGATGGGGCCCCTCTAGCTTGTACTTGTGAACTTTGGCCTTCTTGATTTAATCCCAAACAAGGGCATATATACGGAGTCTAAATAGGATGTTACTTGATGAGGTACATGTAAATCAATGAGTGTCTTGCTCAATGTGCTTTTCAATACAAACATTCTAATGGTTAGACCTAATCAATCTCTTCATTCCATAGTATAGTGATTGGAGTGTGTATGTGTGTGTGTGTGAGTATGATGCGGCTTCTGAAGCCAGGTTTCATGGCATCAAAATCTCTTCTTTACAGAGAAGGCAGATCTCTTCCCAGTAATCTGGAGATTTTTCATGTAAATCTAGGAATGTATAAATTAGTCGCAGATGCCTTCCTAAGCATTCAGGTCACCCCTGCCTCTGTATTTCTCGACTCCACCTCCAGTTCTACTCCTACATTCCAGTTCTACAGGAACTCAAACCAGATTCCTGGGCACACTCGAATGCCATGTGTAAGAAAAGAGGAGAGGCTGTTCCCATTGCAGAAGGCAACTCTAAAAACAGATACCAGTAAATCCAACAGCAGTAAATTTAAACATAAAATCTTATCTTGGTTCCTAGGTTTTGCCTTTCCATTCATTCCTTCAACAGATATGTTTTGAGGCCCCATCTAAGTGTTTGACTCTATAGAGAATGCAAAAAAAATTGAAAAATCATGATTCAAAAAAAAATAAATAAATGGGCCCTCTCTTTAGGAAGCTAAAACCCAGGTGGAACAAATGACTCAGGGGAAGTAACCCAGAGATTATGTTTCCTTGAATTTTATTTTATTTTTCCCATATCCAAAATGGCACCTTAAACAGTGATTCTATTATAAACATGGCTTCACCTGATTAAGTTGGGAGGAGACAACTTCAGATTGCATGTACATATCATCTCACCATACCCATGCTTAATCTCACTTCGTAACCTACCTCACACTTCCCTTGTTCCACAAAATGTATGTGTGTGTGTGTGTTAGTGGCTCTGTCATGTCCAACTGTTTGTGACCCCTTGGACAGTAGCCTGCCAGGCTCCTCTGTCCATGGAATCCTCCAGGCAAGAATACTGGAATGGGTTGCCATTCTCTTCTCCAGGGGATCTTCCCAACCTAGGGATCAAACTCAGGTCTCCACCATTGCAGGCAGATTCTTTACCTTCTGAGCCACAAGGGGAGCCTCCTACCATCCAATGTCAAGGCCTAAAACAGATGTGGCATTATTTGCTGGTGCATGCCTGCAGAGAAAACCTTAGATGCATTTGGAGCCTGGGCCTCTCACCCAGTACAGGCAGGCCTGCCTCAAAACACCAAATATAATGAAGCCATAATATTGACAACTTCTATGGCTCTCTGATAGAAATATTTGGAACTGAGTTTTAATGAAGTCTAGAAAACAGGAATAGGCAAGATGCTCCCCTGCCGTCTCCTTTCCATCTGACAACAAACACAAGACCGAGGGAAGCTGCCTCAATTGCCCTAAACAAGAGTGAGGGGCAATTATCTCAATTTATCTACTGTATTTGGGATTTTGCAGAGTCTGACTGTTTCTGGTTACTGGTTACCTATTTGGGCTCAATTTCTCAATTCAGGTGCTACATCTTCAGGTTCCAATCTGTGTAGATAGAGTTTTCAGAGAAATTATTCTTTTCTAGTTGTTCACTCCGTAAGACTAATTTTCCCTAAGTGATCTATTTTATAAAGCCACTAATTCCAAGCCCTCAGCACTGTGTGCTCTTCATTTTCTGTCTGGGGCCATGTACTCAATAATATCCAGTGCGAGTTTACAAAGTGGTTAGGCACTATCTTCTGTGGACAGTTCATTGAACATTAATCTATGTGACTGTTGGAAAGATAGCAGGCAACACCAATCATGGGTATGCTCCACTTGGATTCAGTTCAGTTAAGTCGCTCAGTCGTGTCTGACTCTCTGACACCCCATGGACTGCAGCACAACAGGCCTCCCTGTCCATCACCAACTCCGGGAGTTTACTCAAACTCATGTCCATCAAGTCAGTGCTGCCATCCAACCATCTCATCCTCTGTCCTCCCCTTCTACTCCCACCTTCAATCTTTCCCAGCATAATGGTTTTTTCAAATGAGTCAGTTCTTCACATCAGGTGGCCAAAGAATTGGAGTTTCAGCTTTAGCATCAGTCCTTCCAATGAATATTCAGGACTGATTTCCTTTAGGATGGACTGATTGGATCTCCTTGCAGTCCAGGGAACTCTCAAGAGTCTTCTCCAACACCACAGTTCAAAAGCACCAATTCTTCAGTGCTCAGCTTTCTTCATAGTCCAACTCTCATATCCATACATGACCAGTGGAAAAACCATAGCTTTGACTAGATGGACCTTTGTTGACAAAGTAATGTTGCTGCTTTTCAATATGCTGTCCTGTTTGGTGATAACTTTTCTTCCAAGAAGCAAATATCTTTTAATTTCATGGCTGCAGTCACCACCTGAAGTGATTTTGGAGCCCAAAATAATGTTATTTGTCATAGTTTCTACTGTTTCCCCATCTATTTGCCATGAAGTGATGGGACCGAATGCCCATCACTTAGTTTTCTGATGCCCATGATCTTAGTTTTTTGAATGGTGAACTTTTATGCCAACTTTTTCACTCTCCTCTTTCACTTTCATCAAGAGGCTCTTTAGTTCTTCCTCGCTTTCTACCATAAGGGTGGTGTCATCTGCATATCTGTGGTTATTGATATTTATCCTGGCAATCTTAATTCCAGCTTGTGCTTCATGCAGCCCAGCGTTTCTCATGATGTACTCTGCGTAGAAGTTAAATAAACAGGATGACAGTATGCAGCCTTGACGTACTCCTTTTCCTATTTGGAACCAGTCATTATTCCATGTCCAGTTCTAACTGTTGCTTCCTGACCTGCACACAGATTTCTCAGGAGACAGGTCAGGTGGTCTGGTATTCCCATTTCTTTCAGAATTTTCCATTGCTGTGTGGTCCACACAGTCAAAGGCTTTGGCATAGTCAATAAACAGAAGCAGATGTTTTTCTGGAACTCCCTTGCTTTTTTGATGATCCAATGGATGTTGGCAATTTGATCTCTGGTTCCTCTGTCTTTTCTAAAACCAGCTTGAACATTTGGAAGTTCACCATTCACATATTGCTGAAGCCTGGCTTGGAGAATTTTCAGCATTACTTTACTAGCTTGTGAGATGAGTGAAATTGTGTGGTAGTTTGAGCATAGTTTGGCATTGCCTTTCTTTGGGATTGCAATGAAAACTGACCTTTTCCAGTCCTGTGGCTACTGCTGAGTTTTCCAAATTTGCTAACATATTGAGTGCAGCACTTTCACAGCATCATCTTTCAGGATTTGAAATAGCTCAACTGGAATTCCATCACCTCCACTAGCTTTGTTCGTAGTGATGCTTCCTAAGGCCCACTTGACTTCATATTTCAGGATGTCTGGCTCTAGGTGAGTGATCACACCACAGTGATTATCTAGGTTATGAAGATATTTTTTGTATAGTTCTTCTGTGTATTCTTGACACCTCTTCTTAATATCTTATTCTTCTGTTAGGCCCATACCATTTCTGTCCTTTATAGTGCCCATCTTTGCATGAAATGTTCCCTGGGTATCTCTAATTTTCTTGAAGAGATCTCTAGTCTTTCCCATTCTGTTTTCATCTATTTCTTTGCATTGATCACTGAAGAAGGCTTTTTTATCTCTCCTTGCTATTCTTTGGAACTCTGCATTCAAATGGATATATCTTTCCTTTTCTCTTCTGCCTTTTGCTTTTCTTCTATTCACAGCTATTTGTAAGGCCTCCTCAGACAACCATTTGGCCTTTTTGCATTTCTTTTCCATGGGGATGATCTTGATCCCTGCCTCTTGTACTATGTCACAAACCTCCATCCACAGTTCTTCAGGCACTCTGTCTATCAGGTCTAATCCCTGAATCTTTGACACTTCCACTGTACAATCATAAGGGATTTGATTTAGGTTATACCTGAGTGGTCTAGTGGTTTTCCCTACTTTCTTCATTTTAAGTCTGAATTTGGCAATAAGGAGTTCATGGTCTGAGCCACAGTCAGCTCCAGGTCTTGTTTTTGCTGACTGTATAGAGGTTCTCCATCTTTAGCTGCAAAGAATATAATCAATCTGATTTCGGTGTTGACCATCTGGTGGTGTTCATGCGTGGAGTCTTCTCTTGTGTTGTTGGAAGAGGGTGTTTGCTATGACCAATCAGTTTTCTCGGCAAATCTCTATTAGCCTTTGCCCTGCCTCATTCTGTACTCCAAGGCCAAATGTGCCACATGGGTTATCTACTCCAAATACATAAAATGCCATCAGAGCCGCTTATCTTTCCTGGCTGTTGGTAAGAGTCCTAGTTTTTCATTTTCTTTCTTTCTTTCTTTTCTTTTTTTTTAGTAGTTTATCTCCATCTGGGATCTGAACAACCATGGATTTACAATTATGTCATTGATGTGGGACACACAATCCACACCAGCCACCTTTCCCTTTTCAAGAAAAAAACTTGGCCTCTTGGTTGTCCAAGGATGGTAGCCGAGCTCAGATGCTTTGTCAATGTTTCTTTAAGTGATATTTTTCATTACAAGCTCCATTCCTGTAGCAAAGTCTAAGAAATTCTCCATGGAGTTACCTCCACAAACAAACACACTTCAGTAAGTACCCTTTTGCCAGGGTCATTGGAACTAAAATGAGCAACAAAAAAATTCTACCCACTCTTATTTCTGATAGTGACCTAATGTTGCTCTTGAAATGTGGAAGGAGTGGCACCCTAGGGCATAACCTTAGTTGGTTATGGAATTCCCCCTTGGTTATAGTCCTCTTTTATTTGCAATTGCTGAAATTTTACAGCTGCTTAACAAAAAGCTTTATTGTTAAAAGCCATGTTGATTGTTTTCACTTTCAGTTACACTGAATATACCTTTCTTTTTGCAGCACAAGGAAGGAGAGATAAAATTGTATTGAATATTAAGTGATTTAATATATGTGATTTATTTTTATCTTTTGTAGTTTGCATTATGGCACTTAACACACAGACATGTGGCTATGTCAAAGCATCCAGGAACAAAGCTTAGTAGTGAAGTTTTAGTACAAAAATCAGTTCTTGGTCACCATATAATGTTCCGTGGATCCCCTGGCCCTGAATCCCTTGCCATCACTCATAATACACTGTTCCCAGGCCACTCAGAGACTACTGTCTAAACAAGATTGACTATCACAAGGGGAAGAACAGAAAGTTTCCCATGTAATGTCACCAATTTTTTTTTTCATTCTGAGAATCCTTCCCCAGGCACCAGTACAGTTTTAAAGGCAAAAAAGGTGACCATATTTTTATGACAGTTTTTTTTTTCCTCTTGGTCTGAGGTTGGAGCACAAGAACAAAGTAGCTCTTTTTGTTCATTGTACCAAGAAATTCCCTCCTGGATCTATCAAGTGTGACTGTTCACCTAGCAAATAGCTTGGACATATCCAGACATAAACACCATATGAATAAAACATTTTGCAATTGTTGGATATAGTTATGTTTTTACAAAGACAAGGTGTTCTGCTCTATGCTATCTGCAGAAGTTCATAGTAATCATTCTTGACTGTGACACTTTATCTTACTAACTGAATAAAAATACTTTTAATTATCTCAGCTAACTCTGTTTATTGTGACAGTATATGCATCATTAATTTGGAGAATTTTCTTTCACGGTTACTGTAACATAGTGGCAAGTCTGAGTTCTGAATTCGTTTTCTAAAAAGGTTGAACATTTGGTTTCCATACGTTAACTTAGATATTTATTTATATATTTTCTTTTCTGTTAACTTTAAATGAAGATCTTTAAAATGAAGACTAGGGAGGAAGGATTATTACTTAGCTATATCTTGATGTTTTACTGAAAGTCCCACAATATATGCAATTCTGTCCAAGCTCTCTTTTCTGTTTTTGCTGTACCATGTCTAAAGAGACTATAATACCCAAAATAAAATTATCTAGACCACACGGTGAAGTGTAGACTGAGATCAGCACTTTGATTTGCTTTCACAGGCTGAAGAAACAGCCCTAGCACATCACCATTTGAGTGGACCACTGAAGCCCAAAACAGTTGTGTGTGTGTGTGTGTGTGTGTGTGTGTGTGTGTGTGTTTTAATGTCTGCCTTCAAACCACCTGCAGTGCCTTTAATACCTCATTGCCCTGGGCACTGACCCATTGGAGATTTCCCTATTCACTGACAATCTAAAGCAATTTGCACTTATTGACACCATAGCAACTAATTGGTCTTCACGACCTGCAAACTTTCGGGAAGGTCAATTTAAACCACCTTTGTTGTGTCAGGGATCAATGTAAAATTCCTCAAATCAGATGCATTTTTGCTCTCTAATCCCACTGGAAAGTTGTCTGAAGCTTTCTTAGTTGCCTCAGTGAGAAAGCATCAGACTTATCAAGTCTGAGGTTTAAAGTTTGATATAACACTATTTTGTGACCCCTACGACAAGATTAAATAAAATATACCAATATATCTTCTAGAAAGATCATTAAATTATATCAAACTCTTTCTGTAAATCAGGTCTGGTGCTAGGTGAGGGATGAATGTGTTTGTTTTTTTTTTACATTTAATTATCATCATATCAGATTAAACCACAGAAACAGTGTATGAAGTAGTTAAGGGAGCTAATTTTAGAGTCAGACTTTATGGATTCAACTCCCTGATCCTCATCTACCAGGTGTAAGACCTTAAGCAAATTACATAACTTCTCTGTGTCTTAACTTTTTTGTCTGAAAAAAAGGATCGTTTTGGAGATTTAATAAATGAGTATGTATAAAATGGGATTCCCTGGTGGCTCAGATGGTAAAGAATCTGCCTGTAATGCAGGAGATGTGGGTTTAATCACTGGGTCAGGAAGATCCGCTGGAGAAGGGAATGGCTACCCACTCCAGTATTCTTGCCTGGAGAATCCCCATAGACAGAGGAGCCTGGTGGGTTACAGTCCATGGGGTGGCAGAGTTGAATACGAACAAAGCTAGTGGAGGTGATGGAATTCCAGTTAAGCTATTTCAAATCCTAAAAGATGATGCTGTGAAAGTGCTGCACTCAATATGCCAGCAAATTTGGAAAACTCAGCAGTGGCCACAGGACTGAGAAAGGTCAGTTTTCATTCCAATCCCAAAGAAAGGCAATGCAAAAGAATGCTCAGACTACCACACAATTGCACTCATCTCACAAGCTAGTAAAGTAATGCTCACAATTCTCCAAGCCAGGCTTCAGCAATACGTGAACCATGAACTTCCAGATGTTCAAGCTGGTTTTAGAAAAGGCAGAGGAACCAGAGATCAAATTGCCAACATCCACTGGATCATGGAAAAAGCAAGAGAGTTCCAGAAAGACATCTATTTCTGCTTTATTGACTATGCCAAAGCCTTTGACTGTGTGGATCAAAATAAACTGGAAAATTCTGAAGGAGATGGGAATACCAGAGCACCTGCCTCTTGAGAAACCTGTATGCAGGTCAGGAAGCAACAGTTAGAACTGGATATGGAACAACAGACTGGTTCCAAATAGGAAAAGGAGTATGTCAAGGCTGTATATTGTCACCCTGCTTATTTAACTTATATGCAGAGTACATCATGAGAAACGCTGGGGTGGAGGAAGCATAAGCTGGAATTAAGATTGCCGGGAGAAATATCAATAACTCAGATATGTAGATGACACCACCCTTATGGCAGAAAGTGAAGAACTAAAGAGCTTCTTGATGAAAGTGAAAGAGGAGAGTAAAAAAGTTGGCTTAAAGCTCAACATTCAGAAAATTAAAATCATGGCATCCGGTCCCATCACTTCAAGGCAAATAGGAGGGGAAAGAATGGAAACAGTGACAGACTGTATTTTCTTGGGCTCCAAAATCACTGCAGATGGTGATTGCAGCCATGAAATTAAAAGACACTTACTCCTTGGAAGAAAAGCTATGGCCAACCGAGAAAGCATATTAAAAAGCAGAGAGACATTACTTGGCCCTCAAAGGTCTGTCTAGTCAAAGCTGGTTTTTCCAGTAGTCATATACGGATGTGAGATTTGGACTATAAAGAAAGCTGAGCGCCGAAGAATTGGTACTTCTGCACTGTGATGTTGGAGAAGACTCTTGAAAGTCCCTTGGATTGCAAGAAGATCAAACCAGTCCATCCTAAAGGAAATCAGACCTGCATATTCATTGGAAGGACTGATGCTGAAGCTCCAATACTTTGGCCACCTGATGGGAAGAACCAATTCATTGGAAAAGACCCTTATGCTGGGAAAGATTGAAGGCAAAAGAAGAGGATAACAAAGGATGATATGGTTGGATGGCATCACCGACTCAAAGGATGTGAGTCTGAGCAAGCTCCAGGAGTTGGTGATGTATGGTGAAGCCCAGTGTGCTGCATGCAGTCCATGGGGTCACAGAGATGGACATGACTGGGCAATTGAATTGAACTGAACTGAACTGAAATGAAGCGAAGTCACTCAGTCATGTCTGACTCTTTGCAACCCCATGGACTGTAGCCTACCAGGTTCCCCATCCATGAGATTTTTCCAGCAAGAGTACTGGAGTGGGTTGCCATTTCCTTCTCCAGAGGATCTTCCCAACCCAGGGATTGAACCTGGGCTTCCCACATTACAGGCAGATGCTTTACCGTCTGAGCTACCAGGGAACTGAACTGAACTGAACCACATTTCTTGCTCTTTGTCTATTTCTTGTAGACTTCTCAGTGTGCTCTGATTTGTGTGGTAAGCAGAATTCCAAGATAATCCTAAGATCCCCAAGCCCTTATTCTATGAACTGTCTCTGCCCTTGAGTGTGCATAGGATGCTGAAAAACAACTAGCAAATCGAATATATAAACTTCTTAGCATGCCACTCCTACCTAAGATTCTGTTTTAGCAGACTAGAAGATTTTCCTGCTAACCTCAAAGAAGCAGTCGTAGCATAAACTCCCTTTGGAAAAAGCCATGTGACAGGGACCTGTAGGTGACATCTAAGGCCTGAGAGTACCACACTAACAGCTAGCGAGAGATGGTTATAGCCTTGTGAGACACTAAGAAGAGGACCCCAATAAGCTGTACCTGGGCTCTTAATCAACAGATAATCTACAGACTTGGGAGATAATAGATGTCTGTATTGTTTTAAGCCTCCAAGTGTATTGGCACTTGTCATGCAGCAATAGGAAATTAATCATCTGACTTTAGCTTAAACAAATGGAGGGACAGAATGACACTGGTATCTGGATCAAAACCACAGCTTGACTCCCTCGCTTTTTCCTCTGCAACTAGTTATAGTTTACTGTATATTTACATTTTTTCCTCTGGTCACAAGAAAGAGTGGTTCTACTGGAAGTCAAAAGCCTCTCCCTCTTCAATTAATATTTTAAATCTCATCCCATTCTGATATGCAAATAACTCTTTAAAAAGTTGTTGTTCAGTTGCTCAGTCATCTCTGATTCTTTGCAACCCCATGGACTGCAGCACACCAGACTTCTACTTAAAAAAGTAGAGGGACACAAGTTTAGATGAAAAAATTTAATGATAGTTTTTTCTTCTAATTATTGGACTAATAATGTGTTCATTGAAAGAAGTAAACAACAACAGGAGAGGAGTCATCTAAAACAACAGCAGGAAAAATGATCATTGATCTTTATATATATATATATATATATATATATATATATATATATATATACTGACAATATGGCACCATATATATTTTAGAACCAGCATTTTTTTTTCCAGTTGTGCTGCACAGCATGTGGGATCTTAGTCCCCTAACCAAGGATTGAACGCATGCCCACTGCAGTAGTAGCATGAAGTTTTAACCACTGGACCACCAGGGAAGTCCCAAAATCAGCATTTCTGAATTAACAATATACCAAGCATTTTTTCCAAAGTTATTTAATGATATTTGATATCATTTTTAGTTTTATAATGTGCATGCTAAGTTGCTTCAGTCGTGTCGGACTATTTTCAACTCTATGGACCGTAGACACCCAGGCTCTTTTGTCCATGGGATTTTCTAGGCAAGAATATTGGAGGAAGTTGCCATGCCTTCCTCTAGGGGATCTTCCCAACTCAGGGATCAAGTCTGTGTCTCTCATGTCTCCTGCATTGGTAGGCAGTTTCTTTTATATAATATCCCATTTTATGTATTTCACTTGTTTAATCAATCTGGATGAACTAGAATTTGAAGGGATTTACACATTTTTCCAACAGTTAGGCTTTGGAACACTTTTAATGGGCATCAGTTTTACTCTAAACCAGAGTTGTCAAACTTTAGAGTATCACCTGGTGATCATGTTAAAATGGAGATTCTAATTCAAAATCACAATCAGGTCTCTGGGATAGAGCCAAAATTCTTATTTCTACCAAGCTTGTAGCTGACACCAATGCTCCTGTTCCTTGGACAACAATTTGAGAAGCAAGGGACTATGTAAGAGAGAGACTAGATTCAACAAAATCCTTGGGAATTAAAGGCCTTACCCAGGATAGATGCAGAGGCAATGGACACTAGAGGAAGTTGACACATATTTCAAAAGAATAAACAGTAAAACATCATGACGAATTGAATTTAGAGCATAAGTGTGGTAGAAGAATGAAAATCTTTTCCTAAAAGCTTCAAAATTAGTAATGTTATTGACAGAAATGAAGTCAATTTCCAAAGATTCTGATGAGGTTGTTCAGCTATTTTGATTTTAATGTAAGACTACTAGGTTATTGTTGTGGGTTGTCTTGTGTCCTTTACAAAGATATGTTGAGGTTCTAATCCCAGGTACCTGTGAAAGAGATCACTCTTATTTGGAAATAGGGTCTTTGCAGATTAATGAAGTTAAGAGGAAGTCATACTGAATTAAGGCCTAAATCCAGTGACTGCTGTCTTTCTAAGGAGAGGAAACTGAAGACATGGAGATAAACACATGGAGAAGGAAATGGCAACCCACTCCAGTATTCTTGCCTGGGAAATCCCATGGGCAGAGGAGCGTGATGGGCTACAGTCCATTGGGGTCACATAGAGTCGGAAACGACTTAACAACTAAATAGCAACAAACGCAGGGAAGTGGAGCATGTGAGGACAGAATCAAAGACTGCAGTTGACGGAGCTGCCAGTCAAAGAGCACCAAAGACTGCCTGCAGCAACCAGACTCCAGGGAGAGGCAAAGAAAGGCCATTTCTCAGAGACTTCAGAGTAAAGCCCTGTGGACACCGTGATCTCAGATTTTTCACATACAGAACCATGAAAGAATAAATTTCTCTTGTTTTAAGTACTTGATCATGCAATTTGTGACATATTAAGCAACTCTGGGAAACTAGTAAAGCCAAGTCAAAGTCAAGTCACTCAGTCGTGTCCGACTCTTTGTGACCCCATGGACTGTAGCCTATCAGGCTCCTCTGTCCATGGGATTTTCCAGGCAAGAGTGCTGGAGTGGATCACCATTTCCTTCTTCAGGGGATCTTCCTGACCCAGGAATCGAACCTGAGTCTCCCACATTGCAGGCAGACACTTTACCGTCTGAGCCAATAGTACTATCACTTAATTGTTCAAGTTGTAAAAACAAATAAATGTATGACATTGAAGAACATATATGCCAAAGATAGAGGTGCCAGTTTTGGAAACTTTGGAGACTGTAGTTCAAGTTTAAATAGTTCAAGCTGCTGAGAAAATAAGAATATAGAGAGAAGAGTTGGCAGTATAGTCTTGAGAAATCACTTATAGTTGAGGAAACTGAGCAGGGAAATATGGTAACCCCGAAAAGTCGTTTAAGGTCTCTCAGCCCCACAACCCAATTCTGTATTAAAGAAAAGGCTGAATTAGACGATCTTGAGTTCTTTTGCAGCTCTATTATTTTATAACCATCATTAAGCTACTTCTTTGGCTAGATGCTGGGAAGCTAAGAAGCAAAAAGAAGAAAGTGCAGAGCATTTTGGTGATAATGATAACAATAGGAATACTTTATATTATGTCTTTCTGGGGAGTTCAAAACATTTTTAACTATATATACTATTAATCCTAGCACCTTCACTATGAAACAGAACAAGCATTATCATCATTTAATGAATAAAGAAATCGAGACTCAAGAGAATTAAATGAAAAAGATTCTTCAGTTTAATATATTGCCTGAATGAGGCAGAATGCTCATCAGGAGAAAAACTAATGACAAACTAAACAGCATAGAAATACTGGTGGGAGACCCATCACATTCTTACAGTCTCCTTTCTTTCCTCCCTCCTGTTTTCCCTCTTCCCTCTCTCTCCTCCTCCCTCCCTCTGTCCTCTAAATTACCTTGCCCCTATTTGTAAAAATACATTGTGGTTACAGACTATTTGATACTCAACAAAAGAGAAATAATTGACATGTTGGGTGATGAGGAAAATAGGTGTTTTTCTTCCTTGTTATTTCGAGTGTTTTCCTTCTTAGGGCTAATGAATAAAGAATAGCTATGTTAGATACTCTGTCGTTTCTGCAAAGCTGTCGGTTTTCTCCAGTCTTTAAGGACTGGAACAGCCATCAGTGGTACTTTACTTACAGAAAGAAGCTACTGAGCTGCCAATTCTATGTTGTGAGAGTTGGGCCTCATTTTGTCCTTTAGAAAAAGCCAATTCTTAAGCAGTCTTACCCCTTCCCAATGCACTTCAGCCAAGTATTAAAACTGTACCCTTTTTTAGTGTTATAGTTACATTCTTTGGGGTGCTACTGCCTCAAAAGTTGGAAAACAGAAACCAACATAGTCTGTATTAAAACACAGGATTCTCTGGCAACCATAACTTCCGATTGGCAGTAATCATCTTAAGAGCAAATCATACATGAAAATACTGGCACGCTTTGCATGAATTGAATCATGGACTATGTATATTAATAGTTAAAAGCTCTTTGCTTAAAAAGCTGTCAGAGAGGAATTTTCATTCTTTCATTTGCCTTTGAAGAGTGAATAGCCTGCAGCAATCTCAGCTATATTTTTTTTCACTATGATACAATAACAATCCCAAGTGACACACCCCCTGAAAGACTAGAAATTGGGTTAGACTACAGGAATTTGATACCCAAAACACAGTATCTTAAACATGCTGTCACAAAGCACCATCCATGATTAGGGTGGTTTTCTCTTAGAATTTTCTAGTGATATTTCCCTAGAAGTGTTCCATTTTTGCCACCACTTGACTGGTAAGTACCAAAGATCAACCAGCACCACCAAAGACCAGTAGCATTGCTACCAGTCCATACACTATTGCTTTTATGACCTGCTATACTTTCATATGGGCTTTCCGGGTGGCTCAGTAGTAACGAATCCACCTGCCAATGCAGGAGATGAAAGTTGGATCCCTGGGTCAGGAAGATCCCCTGGAGAAGGAAATGGCAACCCACTCCAGGATCTTGCCTGGGAAATCCCATGGACAGAGGAGCCTGGCAGGCTACAGCGCATGGGTCACAAAGGGTCGGACACGACCGAGCCACTGACACCCACTCACTCATACTTTCATATAAGCTGTAAAGTAGGACAAATGTTATCATATAAAACATGTAAATACAGACACATGGAAAATTTAGTTAAAAATATTCTTCAACTGTGACAGAGTGAACTGGTCAGGGGAGTGGACTGGTGAGACATTTCACGCCTCTGGATAGGAGGGCCTATGAAGGGATGTTCTGCTTAAGTCCTTTGACCAGTGCTCCAAAGCAGGCATTTAATAAATATTTGCGGAAGTGCCAATGGAAGCATTTGTACCTATACTTTACCAGTAGGAAGAGAAAATTGGCAGTTATACAGTTTAATGAAGCTTTAACAACTCGTCAGTACCAAAATGGCAAAAAGAATCAGTGGGTGGGGAGGTAAAGGGAGCTGGGAGGGAGCGAGGAGCCCTGCTCTACCTGCTTTGATATGCTATTCATTACAGTGATGTCAAACCAGATACACATCCCACATCAAAGGGTTTTTGTAGCATCCTTAATAATTATCAGTGAATGTTAGTTATTAAGCTTATTACTATTATTATTATTCTAGAAATGGGTAATAGGTTCAGAGGCCATGAAACCAATCCAAATATCCATAGCAAATGTGACTATAGAGTCACATGACCATTTAAAAACAAAAACATACTTGAAAGTGAATAAAATTTATCTAACCAGCTAGGCACCCTTAGTGGCTTTCTATTCTCCCATAATCTGAACTCTAGACACTCTGTAAAAATTTCCCAGTAGAAGAGGTGACAAGAATACACAGAAGAACTGTTCAAAAAAGATCTTCACGACCCAGATAATTACGATGATGTGATCACTCACCTAGAGCCAGACATCCTGGAATGTGAAGTCAAGTGGGCCTTAGAAAGCATCACTATAAACAAAGCTAGAGGAGGTGATGGAATTGCAGTTGAACTATTTCAAATACTGAAAGATGATGCTGTGAAAGTGCTGCACTCAATATGCCAGCAAATTTGGAAAACTCAGCAGTAGCCACAGGACTGGAAAAGGTCAGTTTTCATTCCAATCCCAACGAAAAGCAATGCCAAAGAATGCTCAAACTACCACACAATTTCACTCATCTCACACACTAGCAAAGTAAGGCTGAAAATTCTCCAAGCCAGGCTTCAGCAATATGGGAACTGTGAACTTCCAGATGTCCAAGCTGGTTTTAGAAAAGGCAGAAGAACCAGAGATCAAATTGCCGACATCCACTGAATCACTGAAAAAGCAAGAGAGTTCCAGAAAAACATCTATTTCTGCTTTATTGACTATGCCAAAGCCTTTGACTGTGTGGATCACAATAAACTGTGGACAATTCTGAAAGAGATGGGAATACCAGACCACCTGACCTGCCTCTTGAGAAACCTGTATGCAGGTCAGGAAGCAACAGTTAGAACTGGACATGGAACAACAGACTGGTTCCAAATAGGAAAGGAATACTTCAAGGCTGTATATTGTCATCCTGCTTATTTAACTTCTATGCAGAGTACATCATGAGAAATGCTGGACTGGAAGAAGCGCAAGCTGGAATCAAGATTGCCAGAAGAAATATCTATCACCTCAGATATGCAGATGACACCACCCTTATGGCAGAAAGTCAAGAGGAACTAAAAAGCCTCTTGATGAAAGTGAAAGAGGAGAGTGAAAAAGTTGGCTTAAAGCTCAATATTCAGAAAACTAAGATCACAGCATCTGGTCCCATCACTTCATAGCAGATAGATGGGGAAACAGTGGCTGACTTTATTTTTGGGGGCTCCAAAATCACTGCAGATGGTGACTGCAGCCATGAAATTAAAAGACACTTACGCCTTGGGAAGAAAGTTATGACCAACCTAGATAGCATATTAAAAAGCAGAAACATTACTTTGTCAACAAAGGTCTGTCTAGTCAAGGCTATGGTTTTTCCAGTGGTCATGTATGGATATGAGATTTGGACTATAAAGAAAGCTGAGTGCCAAAGAATTGATACTTTTGAACTGTGGTGTTGAAGACTCTTGCAAGTCCCTTGGACTGCAAGGAGATCCAACCAGTCCATCCTAAAGGAGATCAGTCCTGGGTGTTCATTTGAAGGACTGATACTGAAGTGGAAACTCCAATACTTTGGCCACCTGATGTGAAGAGCCCACTCATTGGAAAAGACTCTGATGCTGGGAAGGATTGAGGGCAGAAGGAGAAAGGGACGACAGAGGATGAGATGGTTGGATGGCATCATTGACTCGATGGAGGTGGGTTTGGATAGACTCCGGGAGTTGGTGATGGACAGGGAGGCCTGGTACGCTGCAGTTCATGGGGTTGCAAAGAGTTGGACACGACTGAGTGGCTGTACTGATACTGATAATAATGGTTGTCTAATATCCCCTTCTAGATACATCCAAGAGGGACAAGCCTTTAACTGTGCTGGGTTTCCTAGCCTTCGAACTGGGTACAGAGGTAGATTGTGCTGTATTCAGATGCTATAAGTAATATTGTTGTTCAGTCACTCAGTCGTGTCCGACTCTTTGCAACCCCATGGACTGCAGCATGCTAGGGTTCCCTGTCCTTCACTATTTCCCAGAGTTTGCTCAAACTCATATCCATAGATGATGATGCCATCTAACCATCTCATCCTCTGTAATATTAATAAATTATTATTATAACTAACTGAAAGTTTACTATGTGTCAAATGACCCAATAAACTCTTTATTTTCATTATCTTATGTAATGTCACAACAACCTGCTGGAATATACTATTATTACTTCCATTTTCCATATGAGGAATCTGAGAATCAGAAAGGTTTAACACCTTTTCCTGTGATCATTGTGGAACTGTCTTATTCTGAGTAAAAGCAAACTCTGAGAAGTAAGAGCAAACTTGAAATGATAAGACAGAGACATCGCACCAGATCAGAACTATCAGATCAGCTAGATCTAACTAAGGCACAGAGCCTTGGGAGATCCCCTGAAGTTCCAGATTTTCACCAGCTCCCAAGCCTCCAACTCCAATCTCTCAGTTTCAGTGAACCACGAGATTCCTCAGTCCTGGCTCTGGCCCACAGCTGTGATCTGATCCTTGAGAAGCTGGAAGCCATCCTTGGCTAGTTGATGAGATTTGCAGTCAGTAATTTGTATCTTATTGGCTTCTTCGCAAGTCAGGGCAATCATTTAACAATTATGCTATTTGGAGTGAATAACAGTATTTTTGGAGTTTTTCTTTCAATGTTGCCTTGAAGTCCTGCATCATATTTTTTAAACAGCTTAAACTTTAAAGTCAAATTGTACTTTTAGAACCACCAAATTATGGAGGTCTAACCCTGATAAGACGGAGAAGGCAATGGCAACCCACTCCAGCACTCTCACCTGGAGAATCCCATGGATGGAGGAGCCTGGAAGGCTGCAGTCCATGGGGTTGCTAACAGTCGGAGACGACTGAGCGACTTCACTTTCACTTTTCACTTTCATGCATTGGAGAGGGAAATGGCAACCCACTCCAGCGTTCTTGCCTGGAGAATCCCAGGGACGGGGGGAGCCTGTTGGGCTGCCGTCTATGGGGTCACACAGAGTCGGACACGACTGAAGCGACTTAGCAGCAGCAGCAACCCTGATAAGAAAGTTAGAGATCCAGCTGGATAAATGTTGAATAATATCAATTATAAAATGTGACTGTAAAGTGAGATTTATTCTGAGGGCAATTCCAAAGCTGAGTTTTAAAGATGCTGGGAGTAAGGACATATCATCATTGCACTTCCCATGCGGCCTTTCAGAGCTACCATTTGAATGTGTAAGCCCAGTGGGTGTGTTAAACAATCAGACAATTTTCACATGAACTTCTCTCACCAGGCTAGGACACTTAGCTAAATGTCCCCTCTTGATGAATCTTGATTGAAATAAATCAACATTTATTAAGTGGCTACTGAGTGATAATAAGCCAGATATTCAGTGTGTTGTCATATTGTTTTTCTCACAACAAGTCTGAGAAGTTAGAGTTATCCCATTTTACAGAAAGGAAATTGAAATTCATAAGCAAGGCCTCTGCCACCTATTTATAGTATTAGCATTTAAAACCAGTTCATGTTTGGTTGAATGTTTACCTTCCACCACTCACAACTGCTTAAGCCCTGGCCTTTCCAAGCTTTTCTCTAGGAAGAATATTTGCAGATAACACAGTACTTCCTCACTTGTAAATCAATCAAATAGCAAACATAATGTCACAACTTCTTCTCAAGAAGAAAATGAATTTTTTTTTTTAGGCTCAAAAACTAAAGTTGCTTTACTTCACAAATATTTATGACTTGTATCAATATTAGATATCTTTATTTCTCTAAGAAATAACAAGAAATGATGTGATTTATTTTAGATAACTTTTAAGATTGTTTAAAAGCTCTTACATTGAGTATAGTACCTGAATCACAGATTGTATATTATTCCCAGGTCTCATTAGAGTTTTCAAGGAGAAAGACATCCTTTTATCAACCAGCTAGTAGAATATCTGCCAGTAGAATTTATGGTGCAAGAGTGACCATTAACTCCTACTTTTTTAAAGCACATTTTCTCTTAGAGACCTTGACAGTTTAGACATAGGGCAAAAGCTTCATTTACTGACTTCTAGTTGAAGAAGATGAAAACGGTATTTTGAAAAGAAATATTAATGAAAAAATAAGGGTTGACTCATATAAGCCTTCAAGGAAGAAGATAAGAAGACCATGCAAATGCCAGTTATATATTTTTCCTTGGTATTAAATATTATATCATATTAAACGCCTGGAGGTATTAACAAAAACATCCTTATATCATAAAATGAGATCTTACACTGAGGCAGTATTTTCACACTGATGGTTACAATTCTCAAGTACTCTGTTAAATCAATTTAGTGAGTCATGAACAGCATTTTTTTTTAAGAAATAGAATACAATAGATTGTAGAAGAAAATATTAGAATAGAATACTATGTATCAGTCTGCATAGTTGGAAAGTTCAGTTTTGTGTTATGAATGTAAGCCCAATATTCACTGCTATTTCTCCATCAAACGAACATAATTGGCAATAGATAGATATTTGTCATCAAATGAATAAAGATGTGTATGTGTGTAAGTATGTATATTTTCATTCATATTTTATATTAGATCAAAATGTAAAATGCACTTAATATGGACTTCCCTGCAATGCAAGAGACATGGGTTTGATCCCTGGTTCAGGAAGATCCCCTAGAGAAATATTCCAGTATTCATGCCTGGGAAATCCCATAGACATAGAAGCCTGGTGGGCAATGGTGCATGGGGTCACAAAAAGTCAGACTTGACTTAGCAACTAAGCAACAACAGCAACTTCTTTATATAGGACAGGATAGAAATTTCAGAAAATTTTGTGTGTGTACATACATGCATACATACATATATACACATGCACATGTATTATAATATTTAATAATTATACATAGAATGTAACCTCTCAGGCGAGATTTCCTGAAAGTAGAGTCCAAATGCAAATGATATATTGAGAGTGTTAGAGGAGACACTTATAGAAAGGGAAGCAAGCAGAATAAGACAGTGCAGAGAAAGCAAGGCAAAGCTGTAATTCCAGAAGTCTAAACTCCCCGCTTTCTCCAGGAAGGAAGCTTGCTTAAGGACAATCCCCCCTCAAAGAAGGGGACAGTGGCAAGCCAGACTAAAAGCTGATATTCATTCATTTATTCAAGACATACATATTGAGTGCCCACTCCATGTCAAGAATACTGTTGAGCCCTGGAATTTCACCTTAGCTCATAGAAATTATAGTTTAGTAGGGCAAAGCCCAATTGCAATTTTTTAAATATAAAATACATATGATATAATAATTTGTAATAGGCAAGGGAGCCATTTCCACCACAAATCAGATTACTTGGATGATCCTTACTTTCTTTCACTTCTTAGTTTTCCTACATTTTCTTAAATCTTCACAATGAAACCAGAATATGCATTTAAAATGAGGTGACATAAATGTGAAGGCATATATTGGGCTTGATTGGCAGCCTAGAGAAATTTTTGAATACACCAATACTTTTTTACAATATATAAAGTGTGTTACAACTTTAAAGTTTGTAATTGTAAGAATAATTATAAGAAGTAGCAAAGAAAAGAAATCAAATATGCCATTGGTGTGGGGAAAAAACTTTATTTCTAAAGAAAAGAGTTTAGCAGAATCTTCACAAAGTTAACCAAGCAAAACAATTTCTAATCAACTGTTTGATTTTACATGTTCTCCTAATTTTAGATGATTTTTTAATGTTTGAATGATTAAAATAATAAGCTATACAACATAATTTTGATTTGAAAACATACATTAATATTGAGTAACTGAAAAAAATCCACTTATTCTTGTACTATTCTCACCTCATTATTATTTTATTTAGGAGTACATCAGGAGTAGCTGATCAATTTGCATCCTAAATATTGATTATATCATGTTATTCACCTGCTCCAACACCATCATTATTTGTGACTCATTTACAGTCTAGAACCAACCTATCTTTCCAATCCTATCTCCTACCATTTATCATGTACTGGATTTAAACCCAGCCTGGTTCCCTAGTGCATTAAATGAACTCTCCCAAGAGACAAGGCCATCTGCCCTTCATTTGAATGCCCTCTACTCCCACCTCTGCTCCCAGGTTCTGGATCTAGTTCTGACCCAAATCAGAAAGCATACATTGTGAAAGTAGGTAGATTTATGATTCTCTGATTCACTTCAGAGAATTGAGGATTAATGACCTTTTGTCCTGCCTAGTTCTTACCTTGCAGTTATATTAGTACTTCTCAACCTATCACCCAGATCTTATTAAAATGCATATTCTGATTGGTGCGTAGGTATGGAGCCTGCACTTCTGCATTTCTAACAAGTTATTGGTGATGCCAGAGGTGTTACTCTGGGGACCACACTTTGAAGAGCAGCATCTAGTACACTGATTCTCCAAGCTGTCTGTAGCTTGGAATCACTTTAATTGAATGGGGGAAAACCTCATCAAAGACAGTTTTTAAACTCTCTTCCCCATCCAATTCTAATCTACAACAAGTCTGAGAAACAGTGGTCTAAGTTATACCCGAGTTCTGTCATTATGCCCTTGATTGTTCTGTTTTACCTGGAATCCAGTCTCAGTAATCTACACATTATGATTACTATCATTCTAACTTCCTTCCTCCCAACTCCCACCCCTGAATCAGACACTGGAGTTCCTTCTCTGAATGACTGGGAAATGGCTCTTTCCCAAAATAGCTGGAGACCAGCTAAATTTTGAGAAATTTCCTTGATGCTGATTGTAGGGCTCGTCAGCCTAGACATTTAAATCTAGGCTCTAAGACTGTTCACTCTGAGATATCCTATCACAGAAATTCCTCCTGCCCATCAAATATTTCTTACCTGGCATTCTGTAACGCCCAATAGCCACAAGAGAAACGTGAATACATACATTTTTAAAAAGAATAATTAATTCATTTATTCAATTACATTCTTACCAAGCACCTCTTATGCGTCAGGCTGTGTTCTAGGATCTAGGGATACAGCATTAAATAAAACAGACCAAGTAAATCTCCTGGCCTATTGACACCTACATCCTAATAGGGGTTCCGTGGTGGCTCAGATAGTAAACAGTCTGCCTGTGATGTAGGACCCCCAGGTTCAATCCCTGGGGTGGGAAGATCCCCTGGAGAAAAGAACAGACACCCATTCCAGTATTCTTGCCTGGAAAATTCTATGGACAGAGGAACCTGGTGGGCTTTTGAAGGGCTTCCGGCAGTACCTCTGCAAACTCCTCTGGCCATACTTCATCCCACCCAGCCCCATATGCCAACAGAGCACACTCTGGTAACTCCCCCTCAGGTGGAAGGTGATCTTCAAGCCTGCGGTGCCGATCATGAGTACATTTTTTCTTGTGGTCAGTGGAACAATAAGAGAGACAGATAGCAAGCAAATAAATACTTTAAGTTCAAGTAGTGGTGAAAATTATGAAGAAGTGTAATCAAAATAAAAGGATAAATAACAGCAGAATCTGCTATCCCACATAGGACAGTCCAAGGAGGGTCTCCTGTGTAGAAAACATTTGAGAAAGAGACTAAGGAGGAAGCCAAACACATAGATAAGAGGAAGAAGGCTCCAAGCAGAGAGAAGGAACAAGGGCAAAGGCCACTAGTGAGCAGCTGGGAGTGTTTATGGTGGCCATTGTGGGCGGAGCTGAGTATGCAAGGGTTATGTGTTAGGAGGACAGGTGGGCAGGGACTGAGATTAGTGACGACCAGGTCAGACATAGGCAGGACTTCATTCTAAGTGAGGTGGAAGACTTTGGAGGAATCTGAGCAAAAGCTTTTAAAAAGACTGACTTGGATATAATAGACTTTTATATCAAAATCTATTTGATAATATTTGCCTAATGTTTAAGGCTGCTAACCTGCCTGAGAATATTTTAAGATCTACTGCAGAGGAGTATTTATTAGTCTATATCATCATCTACTCTTTCCTCACTGTTTAATGGCTAGACAATTGTTCTTCAACTGTCCAGTCACAATATGCAGAGAGAAACAGAGAGCTGTTATTTGGGCTACATCTTTGTAAGATCCTCTTTTGGCTTTTTAAATATGGATGCAAGTGAAGGAATCTCTCCTTTAGATGGAGCACTCAATTACCTCATACATCCTATCTGAATGCTTAACACACTTATCAAACATTATGGTCAGAACAGAACCACTGATTTTCTCTGTCAAATTTATACCTTCCATTTCAGTAAATAGCACCATCATCAAAACTGATTTGGCGTCTTAGATTCCTTCTCATCCTCACATCTAATCCATCATTAATACTTCTTGGTTCTACCTCCAAAATGTTTCATGTACCAATCACTTTCACCACCTCCTCCACTACACTTTTAATCCCCACCACCATTTGCAGAGGTGAGGGAAGTCAAGGGTTCAGTTTTTTACATCTTAGGTTTGAGAGGTCAATTAGACCCTCAAAAGACAATGAAGTTTGTAGTAACATAATGAGAGAGAAAGTTTGGGCTACAAATATACATTTGAAAGATTTATGGGTGGATCATCTAAGTGGTATCTAAAGATAAGGAAAAATGTCCCAGAACTGAGCCCAGGAGCACTCTAAGAGTGGAGACAGAGTCCCAGAGAGGTAGTAGGAGAACCAACGAAAACTTCAGGAAGCCAAGTCAAGAAAGCATTTCAAAAAGAAGTGATCAGTTTTGTCAAACACTGCTTAGGCACTAAGATGAAGACTAGTAATCAAGCATTAAACTTAATTGACTATGATCTTTTGCCTGAACTACTGAAATAGTCTTTATCTTAATCTTCCCACCTCTTGTCTTGACTTCTTGTCATGCAACTGTCCACAAAAACCAAAACAAACAGAAACCCAAAAACAACCAAAACAAAAAAATCCACACAGCTCTCTTTCTAAAACTTAATTATATCAGATCATTTTCCCACTTTAAGCCCTCCAGTGGCTACTTACTGCAAATGGACCTAGAATGAGCAAGGTTACACATGATCTGGCTTCCACCAACCTCCCTGAACTTATCTCTTCCTTGTTTTCCCTAATATGCTTCAAGCAAGATAGCTTTGAGTTCTATTCATGGAAGATAGATATTGTTGAAACCCTGCAGTTATTCTTCCTGCTCCTGGAGAGTTTTCAGTATACTGACCTTTTCCTATCTTTAGCATTAAGGTTTCTCTTATTTGCCTGAGGACTTTCTTGAATTTTTCAGGAATTTGCTCAACCTCCCCAGAGAAGCCTGGTGGGATACAGTCCATAGGGTTACAAAGAGTCTGAAACAACTGAAGTGACTTAGCACACCCTCCACAGGTACAACCTGAAAGTGCAGGAGTGTTAACACTGAGAGTAATACTCAGCCAGTGAGATATGGGAGAAGGCAGTTACATGGACCAGGCTTCCAGCCCTCTTGTTAGGAAGACTGTCAGGTGAGATCCTTTTAGTCCCTCTCAGGGGCTCCACCTCAGAAGAAATAAATCCCTGTTATCTATAGCAGCAGCCCTCTCAACACAGAGGTTTTTCTTGGTTTTTCTCTCTCCTTGTCCACTTTCTCCATTTTCTTTCTGATGCTTCCTGAGATAACCTCCCAGATGAACTACCTGTACCTTGTCTTTGCTAGGTGGTGCATTAGCAAAAATCTGCCTGCCAATGCAGGAAACACAAGAGACAAGCGTTTGATCCCTGGGTCCGGAAGATGCCCTGGAGAGGAAATGACAACCCACTCCAGTGTTCTTGCCTGGAAAATTCCATGGCCAGAGGAGCCTGGGCGGCTACAGTCCATGAGGTTGCAAAGAGTTGGGCATAACAGCACATGCACACACACTTACCTTGCCCTTAACTCAGGGTCTATTGTGAAAAACCCAACCTAAGACACATAACAAGCCACTTTCAATCCTTGGGCTTTTCTAAGTGTTCAGCCTTCAGCTGAGAAACTTCTTTGCTCAACCCTTTGTATGTCATCCTTCTAATGTGTGGGCTTCAGCCAGAATACTTCATCTTCACAGAACCTTCCTGGCCCTCTGGGTTCAAGTAGCTTCCACCAGTCACCCCATCACTGTTGTATCTTCTTCATAGTGTTAATTGGTGCTAAAAGTTACCTTATTTATCATTTCATAAGTTTATTGGTTGTCTTACTTTCCCCCCCATCATGGTCAGCATTCAAACCCCCACACATATTCATGAGACACAAGATTGTAAAAATTTCTCATTCGTGGGACACATCTTATGAGAATTCCTTTAAAGCACAAAATCCCTCTGCCTCATTACTCAGCCTTTAAAATAGTTCCTAGGCTAGAGAACACAGTCAGTATTTGTAGACTGGCTGACTCAAGGCCCTGCCTCTGATACTGGAGTATATGTACTCCTGCTCAGTATTATACCAGGTAGTTTGCATTTGTGTACCCAGTAAGCACCAAATTTGATACATCTTTCATGAAAGTAAGATTGATCAGAGAAAAACTGAGTGTGTGTGTGTGTGTGTGTGTGTGTGTGTGTGTGTGTCTAGGAAAGTATTAAGTCATTTACTTCTCAATAATTAAAATTTTTATTTTTATATTTAAACAAACAGATATCTTATGGAGTAACATGGGAGATTCTCACGGGCTTTCCTGATAAAATAAGTGTTCAGTGTCCCTTGCTTTAGGGGTACTTTGATGGGAAAGTCTGAAAGGCTTCCTCTAAGGGACCCATACTCTAATTGGAAAAAGGGAAGAAACTCTAATGGGAATGGATGCTACACAAGCTGTCCTTATTTTTTCTTCTAAGCTTTTTCCTTGTTCTCAAGAGCCTTAAAACCATTACCCATACTTCCCCACTTTCTGGCCCAGTTTTCCCCAAACTGAGTTCCCTAGAACCATTAATTTATGTTCTTTAGAGATTAAAGAATCTGTGCTCAAATAAAACTGAAAAACACCAGATTATGCCTCCTTAGAACCTGCAATATGTAAATGTGCATTTTCTTAGATCAAAGAGAGGGTCTACTTGTGTAGAACCCCCACCAAAAAAAACTCACTTGACCCTGAAACCCTTCGGGGAGTTTTTGAAAGCAGATTGGGGAGCACTACACTGACTGACCCAAGAGGAAGAGGATGGTAGTCCAAAACCTGAGCCCGTTCCAAGTCAAGCATCATGCTAAGTGCTTTTCATAGGTATTTGTATACTTATGTGGTAAAGGAGTGATTATTTCCCATAACCCTTAAAAAACCCTTCAAGGTAAGAATTATAATTTTCAATTTTTGAAGAGAACAGTGAGAGGTAAAATTATTTGACCTTGGCTCCACAGTTAGTGAGTAGTGGAGAAAGAATTTGAAACCAAATTGGTTTGGTTCCAAAGACCCTTTCTTCTACTTAGCATGAGTGGAAAAGGAAAAAAAGAAAAAACTGGAAAAAGCTTCTACTGATGTTAGAATTTCCAGATGTACTCCTCAAAAATAGGGGACTTGGCAAAGGAGACTGGGAATAAAGATTTAATACTTAAAAATTATTGGTTATTTCAGCTGGTATTTTATATTTATATTGGCTGTGAAATGTTGATTTATTTTATATTCCTAGAAACAATTGTTTTTAAACAATTTCTTGGAATTTTGGTTAAAACACAAAAATTTCCGTTTGAATTCATCCTATATAGTCAGTCCACACACAATTCAACACATTGAAAACAAAAATGTTTTCTATGGCAGCATTTAAGAGAGGAATCATGTATATTTCTGAAGTAATTATGAAAGTATTAATTTAAAATTCAACATACAGTATAACTAGTGAATGTCTAGTTTGTGGGCCTGAGGAAGCATCTTATAAAAGGTATCACAATTGTTTACATAACAGTATTATGTATTTTTAATACAAATATTATGAAGTCTAAATAATTTTTTAAACCTTTACATGCTCGCTTTTTAATTTCTTATTTTACGAGACATGTAAAATACAGGACTGCATCACTCTAGCTATCAAACATGTGGCAATCTTACCAGAAAAATGAATTGGAAAATATAGGTATTTTTTAAAAGATAAACAACAGTTTTCTGATGATAGAAAAAGCTAAGTGACATCACTTAACCAGTCCAAGGTCTTGTTTCCTAGCCTTTGACTTTTTCTTCCATACTTTGCCCCAGGAGACCTTGAGGCAGATATACAGCCCACTTCCCAAACCCTCACCCATCAGTGTTAACAGCAGCAGGTCGGTTTGATGATGTAACAAATGGTTGAGATGGTGATAGTATACTGCTGAAGTAAATAGTAAATTCTCTCACTCACTGAGCATCTCTTTACCTAGTATTCCACAGTTGACTGTTTTCTGGCATCCTTTAGGGAAGCCGATAGTTTGGCTAGATTCTTTCTTTCAAAAGAAACTGTCGCTGAACTTTCTGAAAAATAAACTAACAGTGAAGCTGTGAAGATCTGGCTCCACCACACTAAGTGATTTTAGGCAAGTGATTTAACCTCTCATGCTCTCAATTTCCTTATTTGTAAAATGAGCCTGTTGAGATAACTAAAATTGTATCTAAGTGCCTACAAATTCCAAAGTTCTGTGATCAGTGTTCCAAAGTGTGCTCCATCTTCTCTGTTATCAGCACTACATTTTATCTTCTTTTTGTTTTTAATTTATACAAATTCTGAAATAAGAGTACTGAAGAATAGTAGAGTTAAATTCAATAAGAACTTATTGTGCACTTTTATCAATTTGGCAGCTGTCTTCAAACACTTTGGAGAAGGAAATGGCAGCCCACTCCAGTACTTTTGCCTGGAAAATCCCATGGACGGAGGAGCATAGTAGGCTGCAGTCCATGTGGTCATGAAGAGTCTGACACGACTGAGCGACTTCACTTTCACTTTTCACTTTCATGCATTGGAGAAGGAAATGGCAACCCACTCCAGTGTTCTTGCCTGGAGAATCCCAGGGATGGGGGAGCCTGGTGGGCTGCCATCTATGGGGTTGCACAGAGTTGGACACGACTGAAGTGACTTAGCAGCAGCAGTCAAACATTTTATCATATTTATTTTTATCAGAGACCTAGGTAAGAAGTTACCACTCTTCCCACATGCAGATTTTCCATACAACTTTTATGGGGCAAACTGAGATATAACCCAGATCTCCTAATCTGGAATGTACTTTCCACTAAACTGCAATTGAATGTTCTTTAGTTGTTCAATTAAACAAAATTTAGTAAATTTTCTTTGCAAAGCCATCTTCTTGTCGCCATCAGAGCTTCAGCTGATATTATTAAAGTTTAAAAATCATAAAAAGCACATTTAAGAACCATCCTCTTGGCTTGTTCTCCTGTACTTCCCAGTGTTCAGGCTCTTCTAGTCGAAAATTTAAAAAGAAGATATAAAACAGGCTCTTCTAACCAGAACCAAAGTAGGATATGACCCAGGTAAATTCAATCCTTTGTCCTTTTGAACTAGGTAAAGTCAGCCAGTTGTGCCTGCCCTAAGCTTTTATCCCACATTCATATAGAGTACTTCTTTATATTTGCATAGCAAAGACCTTTAGCAAGATGTATGGGCTTCCTAAGACGAGGCTCAGAATTGTGGAAAACATACTAGAGCTAAAATCAGAAGATCAAAGATGGCAGTCTATTTGAAACACAACTGAGCAATGTGATCTTCAGTAAATTCTTCACTCTTAAGAAGAAAGGAGCAGCTTGTGCTTAAAACATTTTGAGCACCTAATAGTTCTCACATTCAGTGATTCACTTTACATTTTTAGAATACCTGTCAATCAGATATTAATACGTGTGTCGTGCATCCTTTATCCTTTTACATACCTTAGTGCATCCCACTGAAAAAAAATCTAGCATGACAGTTCTAAAATCTTTCATCTTCTACCTCCCGATTTCAGACCTAGAAGTCATCACTTTATCCATGTTAAGTATGTTTTCCAGAATTTTTCTATGCATCTCCATACATATAGGGACATATATGAATATGTAATAAAGGAGATAGATGTGACTTTTTAAAAATATCACATCACATATTAACTATCTTTCTCTATCAGTACACATTGATTGTTTTCATTTTCTACAGCTACTACCTAGTATGTCATGATACAAATGTACTCTATTCTGTGAAACTATTCTTTAATGGCACCCCACTCGAGTACTCTTTCCTGGAAAATCTCACGGACGGAGGAGCCTGGTAGGCTGCAGTCCATGGGATCGCTAAGAGTCGGACACTACTGAGCGACTTCACTTTCACTTTTCACTTTCATGCGTTGGAGAAGAAAATGGCAACCCACTCCAGTGTTCTTGCCTGGAGAATCCCAGGGACAGGGGAGCCTGGTGGGCTGCCGTCTATGGGGTCGCACAGAGTCGGACACGACTGAAGTGACTTAGCAGGCAGGCTAGACTTTTGGACTGTTTTCCCCATCATGCTATAATAAACCATGAGCACTGGACAACCTTACATGTTGCTTTTGGTCATAGGTATGATTTCTCATTGATTAGATATTGAGTTTTAATACACCACCAGCACATTTTTCCAATGCCACTATACCAACTCATCCTTCCTACCAGCAGAAAACGCCCCCCTCACCAATATTTGATGTTACCGAACGACTTCAATCTAAGGGGTGAAAATGTTATCCTTGATTTTACTCATTCTTTCCTGTGCTAGACCTTCTCATCACAGTTTCTGGTCTCTATCCCTCCTAATACCCTAATGATGGTTTGGCCAATGCCCTTCCTTTTCAGTAAATGTTACCTTAAAAATGAATCTATGTCACTTGCCTTAGCACAAAAGTAAGTCAGTTAGCTGCTATTCTAGTGGAAATTTGCACTTCAAGCCTCATCTCTAATTGCAGAATAAAGGGCTGTAGAGCAATCTAAAGAATTATACAGGAGGAGAATTATGTCTTGGACTACGAACATTTCATAGCTTCAGAAATCACGCTGTTAAAGATTTGGCCTTGATCCACTAAGAAAGACTTATTGAAGTGTGGACAATCATGATTTTCTGATTAGAAAACACTTGTTTGTGCTAACTGCTACTCAGATCATCTCAACATCAGAGAATTTAAATGACAAATATGCTAAACCCTTTTGAAAAGTAGTATAATATGGTTGTTTAGGAAAGATGAGATACTAGAAATCTGCAACAAAATTCACTTATATTGACAGGAACCCCATAGCAGCATGGTTGTATATTTAAAAATCAGAAATATTTCCTCCAAGCTTATGAAAGGAGACATACATTTCAGACATTCAGCAGGTCCTTTCTTGGATTGATAAAACAGTTCTGTTCTTTTTTTTTTCCAGTTAGTAAATATTCTTCCTCTGAGGAAGATCTTTGAGTCTAGGAATCAGTTTGATGAAAAGTCTGACCCCCAACCACTCTGGACCTCAATTTTCTTATCTCCTAACTGAAGATAAAGTGCTATACTGGCCTCAGAACGTGGCATGAGATTAAGACGCTGTACTATATGTGACAGTAATTTCATTGGTTCTAAAATGGATCTGTAATTATTATTAGGTAAATAATAAAACAATATTTTTGAATGCCCACACATATCTGAGACTCATACTCACAAAGATCTTCTGAGATACATATTATTCCCAAGAGAAAGTAGAAACTCAGAGAAATTGAATATCATGCTCAAAGTAAATAGCACCAGCAGCTAAATTCAGACAAAATCTTTTAGAGTCTAAAATTCAGATTCTTTCCAGCACATAATCTACTCTCTTCATTTTACAGTATGCAACACCTAGCAGTGCATATACATATATGAAAGTTTACATTGTGTTTAAATGTAAAATCCTGAGTATCATGAGGTTTCACTGCATTTAAATATCCAAGTATCTAAACCATAATATCAGTCACAGCAATATCAGTCATAAATGCTTTAAAGTTGAAGGTTCATTCCCAATAAGACAACACCTATTCCTGGGTAACATACTGAAAACTGGACACACAAAAATGGATGGTGGGACTGACAAGGCAACTAGGAAGTTGCTATTACATGCAGCTTCCCCAGGCTGGTGCCAGTATACATTCTGGGGAGACGCGATAACAGCACATTTTACATCCTCATGTGTTGAAACCAATAAATCTTAGTCCTTCCAGGAGCACAGCCCTGCTTTGGGTTAAAATTGAAGCAATTGATCTGCAGTTCAGCTCTGACTTAACTCTCTGCCTTTTTTCTTTTTATGCAACCTCTACCTATTTAGATGTCGGTCACTGGGTGGCAAAATGCGAAGGAAACCAAATGTTGAGATGATAGGAGTAGTCGATAAGCCAGTATTTTTGGAATTTCTGCTGCTAAATAGAGGCTGAAAGGGAGAGATTTTACAGTAAATATTTGTTATATCCTAGAGCCAGCAGTGAGATAAGAAACAAGGGGCTGCTAATTTAGAGCCAAACCAAAAGCTACCTTTATATCAAGAATGACTGGTTCACGCCAACTCAAGGGATGACAGTCAAGACCAACACATCTGTTGTATAGATCATGAAACTGAAATCCATTCAAGAGACACAGCTGGGATTCAAACTCAAAACTCTGGTGCTCAGTTCAGGGACCTCTGCCCAAGTATGTTCCTGGGGAAGAGGAATTCCTGATTTTCTTACCTGGAAATATTTCAGACAAGACCTTTAAAGGTATAATTTAAATAATGAATGCCAGCAGGTTTCAGAGAGAAAATAAGCTGCGCACTCACAGGGATTCTGACTCATCCCATTGGACAAGTGTCTGCCTGCACAACCCCTTGGACAATTGGAACCAGAATGCTATGCTATATAGCAGGGATTGCACAAACCAAGTATCCCAGATCAGGCATCTGCACCATGCCAGCAGGTGCCAAAGGCAAGCTAGGAGATGACTTTTATTGACATCAGGCAATTATCAATTCCAACCTACATCACAAAATAAAGGCAGTTGATTTGGGTATTTTCCCACATTTTCCAGACTCTTCTTCCCCCTTTTGGAAAGCCCTGCCTCTCCTTACCCAAGCACCCTCAGGCTTCCACCATCCTGGCCAAAGGCATTCTACCACTTACCCAATCTCCTCTTCTAGACCCAACCTAACCCTAAAGTGCACCAAAATTCCCTTCTTCCTTCTTACTGTACAGGAAATCTCAAACAAGATATTATTTGACTAAAAGAATTTATAACAAAGTTATCAGAAAAAGCTATCATTTTGTTCCTCCTACCCCAAAGATTTGTATTTTGAAACTTCTGTTGTGAAAAAAAAATGTTTTTGAATTGAGGACCTAGATTTCCTTGGACACTCCCTACTCTCAGCACTAGCCATGATCATAAGATACACTAACATTTAATTTCCATTCTATTCTTCCAGGGCATCTTCTTTCTTTTACTCCACTAACAGAGACTTTGTTTTTAAAAGTTCCATTAGAAAATTACTAGAGAATTTCTGATCCTGTTTAAAGAATGGGTTAGTCTATCCTACTGAACCATTTCTGGGTCTGGACTTGGTATTAAACACAAGTCTATATTATAAATAATGAAGACCTTCCCACAAACCTTGGAGAGAGGTTTTTTCATGATCTCCATTTTAGGGAAAATGGGCTTAGAATACAACTTGCCTAAGGTCATGGTGAGTAGATTGTGAGTCAAACCCAAATTCTTTGGATTCCAGAGACAGCATTCCCAGCCTCTGCACCATGACGAGAAAAGTTCTAATTCCCAGTCAGAAGGCCCAGCTCTAAGTCGTGCGGCTCTACCAGTAAAAGATGATGAGCACCAATTCCCTTAACCTTTCTGAAACTCCTTCCAATAGGGAGATAATAATACTTATTGTGCTGGGAATGTGAAAAGTGATATATAAAATGGTGCCAAATCTGTACGGCTATTTCTCACGTAAATAGGGTGCCTGTTTTGTTTTTTTTTTTTTTTTTTTCAATCACCTGTTTCCAAGGGAATTTCATGTCTATGTTGAATTCTACAAAAGATCAACTTGTAGCATAGGTGACAGTAAGCTGTCTTGTTCTTCACTCTGACTCTGGATAAATACTTGCTAAATAAATGAGTGATTGATCTTTGTAAAACAAAAGAGTACTATCAAAACCTAAGTAGATAAATAGTAATAAGATGTATTCTGATATCCTATTAAAATGAATGAAATCTTGTGTTAGTTTTTAACAAATCAAATGAGTTTTTAAAGTTTGACTTGTTGCCCTATTCTGACCTCTATTTAGCCCCATTTAGGCTTGCTAAAGCTACCTTAATCCTACTTGAACTTCTGTACCCTATTTCCTGTGATTTGCAAGTCTTTAAAAATATGGCTGTGAGGAGAGTGTGTTTGTTTAGTCCAGTTCCTTTCCCTGCCCCCCCCTTCATCTTCTATTTTTAGTTTTCACCCTTCCCTCTTGTACCTGGCAAGTTTCCCAAGAAGTGCTTCAGTTGCAAAGAAGGAAAATACTGACAGTGCATAATTTAAATGAGAGAGATGTGCCATGCCACATTTTCATTAAAATCACAGAAAAATCCAAGCTGTGTGGAGTTTAAGGGAGATCAGAATAGAGTCCAAAGTGCTATCATTACATTTTGTAGTGTTTTTTTAGCTCAATAAAGCAGCTGTCCTATATTTGCAAAATAGCTTGGAAATTGTTGGTCGTGGAAAAGGGAAGATGCACACTGGGTTCTTTTTTCTTTCTTCACTTTAGTTCTCTACTAGTTACAAGAATTAGGAAAGCAAAATAAGTGCACAATTCCTATCATCTCTACTAACATCTAAACATGAAACCAAGAATATGTTGAAGAGTTTCTAAAAGGGAACTGTGACGAAGACCTGCTCATAGATTCACAGAGTGTTACCCACAAATCAAATATTCTTCCTGCAAATAAGTTTAATAAAATAATGGCACTTGTTTATAATGGTGTTTCAGTAAGCAAAATTTTCTGCAAACTTACATGAAGTGACCAAATAAAGATGTGATTCTGGAAAAGAAGATCTGAAGCAAATATAGAGGATATGTAACACCAAAACAATACTATACGTGTGTGTGAAAGTCAGTCATTTTGTTGTGTCCAACTCCTTTGTTTTGTCCAACCCTATGGCCTGCAGCACACCAGGCTCCCCTGTCCTTGGGATTCTCCAGGTAAGAATTCTGGAGTGGGTAGCCATTCCATTCTCTCAGGGATCTTCCTGATTCAGAGATCAAACCCAGGTCTCTTGCACTGATTCTTTATCGTCTGAGCCACCAGGAGAAACAATACTAATTTTCCACTTAATTGTAAGTTTCCCCCACTCTTGAGCTCACTCATCCTTTAGAACTGGAGGTCTGTTATATTTTGGCATCAGCTTGTCATGTTTTGACAAAAGTTTGAATAACAGAATACTCCTACCATCAAACAGGATATTTTCATCTCAGTGGTTAATAACCTTCCTATTCATGGCTAACATAATTTTCTTATAGTATCTAAGGATCTAAGACCAAAGATCAGAGATCTCAATTAACAAAAAATTATCTTTTCTATTTGCAAATCCAACAGAAAAAAAAAATTGAGTATTTAGTAATCTTAGAAAAAAACACTTATTTCACTCAGTTTGCAAATAAACTACATTTCTAGTTTCCTAGCTGAAAATATGTAATTAAATAGTTGTAAACATAATATCCTTATAAATGTGAATTCAGCTTTGTTAAAAAATGAGATTCTCATCTTAACATATACCTAGAACTTCCATTCTGCCATACCACCCTATACATGTTTCTATTTTTTCTCTTTAATAGTATATTTAATTATACAAATAGCATATGTGTAGTATGAACACATCACCATAAAAAGAATAAGCAACAGAGAGGACACAATTTGTTACTCTAGTGGACATCCATGAATAGTTTAGCTTTTCCAGTTTTGAATTTTGTCTATTTAATCATAGTTCCCATCCAGCTCTTTCTCACTTATTAAATTATTATAACTTATTTTTAATAAAGTGAATTAATTGATCATTTGTAGCAAATAGATCCCCTCAGTTGGATTTTATTAATTGCATTCCCTTGGTGTTATCCAACATATTTCTCTTGTCTCTGTAATTCATATAAATTAGTATTTGATCTGCTGACTGCTTCAGATTCAGTGTCATTCAATGAAATATATATACATATAAGTTGTTGTTTAGTCGTTAAGTCTTGTCCAATTCTTTTGCGGCCTCATGGACTGTAGCCTGCCAGACTCCTCTGTCCATGAGATTTCCCAGGCAAGAATACTGGAGTGAGTTGCCATTTCCTTCTACAGCAGATTTTCCTAACTCTGATCCTAACCCTGACCCTTCCTGACCCGCATCTCCTGCTTGAGACCCACGTCTCCTGCTTAGCAGGTGGATTCTTTACCATTGAGCCATCAGGGAAGCCCCTTCATATACACTTAAAAGTATATTGAAAGTACTTCATACATCATGGGTATTTGTTATAAGATATTGTCTCTATAGAAACATATTTTACCTTAACGATATGTTTTCGAGATCCCCTCCCTTCTCAGTACTTGTAGATTTATCTGAACTCTTCATTTCATAAAATAATATGTATCATAATTTGCATTATCTTCTCTTTTCTTATGGACTTTTAGGTTATTTTTGCCTTTATTAACAATGTTACATTGAACATCCTTATATGTAGACTTTAATGCACACATGTGACAGCTTACAGCACAGTGAAATCTTTAGTCCCTTTCCTCCTGCGCACAATGTTAAGAGATCTGAAAGGAGAAAATTTTCATTCCTAGGAAAAAAAGCAATAGAAGGTCATTTTGTTCAGTGCAAAAGCATTTAGGTTCCTTCTCAACGCTGGAGAAGGAACTATCTAAAATATTTCAGTAGTCTCTGAGATAGGGTACCTGCCTACCAGAAGGTGCTCAAAAGCATCCATGGAGGCATAGGAAAATATTAGAATCTCTATTTCTATTTATTATTTTCTATGTGTATATTTTATAATGTACAAACTTGTATGAAATTTATAAACACACACACGTATATATATACACACTTTTATATGTAAAATGAGAATGTGCTCAAAATGTTTAATCAAAAAGGATGTCCTAAGAATAAATGTTTAGATGCTGTTGTTTATTTGTTAAATGGAGCTGAGTTCCTCCAAAACTGATTCTCTACATCACTACTCACATCTCTACTGTGTATCTACATCTAAATGATTTGTCATCACTTCAAACTCAATCTGTAAAAACTGCAATCATCATTTCTTTCCTTCAAGGTCCAGCTTCTTTCCCTGGTTTCTGTTAATGGCATCAGCAGCTTTCTCCCAGTCACCCAGCCTCGAAACCCTGAGTCATCTTGTGTTTGCTGTACCTTCCATCTCAGTGTCTGCAATAGCTTTAACATTTCTGTTTCCTCCTTTCCATCTCCACTGCCAACGCCTTTCTTTGGGACCATTTAATGACTATCAAAATAAAATTTTAAAATAGTCTACAATTCTTGCTTTATAAGCTGGTATATCCTAAAAGCTGAAACTTTCTAAATCATATTTCTGATATACCACAAGTCTATTGCAACCCCACATGTAATTAAAAATTGTCAATTGAGAAACATCAAAACTACTCTTAAGTATGGAATTCAAGAGCATTCATATGCCTTGACTTAAAACTCTTCCTCTCCTTTTCCAGGCTAAGATTTATTCAATTATACCCTTACTCCATTCCTGATACTTATTTAACATAAGTTTTATATGACATAGGAACCTTCATAATGAAATGAAGATCCAAAGAATGAAACCTGAGTAAGTTTTTTCTAAGTTTAATGAAGAGTGATCATCTCAAATTATGAGTTGAGGTAAGTGTAGTAAACTAGGGGAAGCCTAGCAAGCCTTAATCGTAGAGTTCTTGGTATCCCGTTTTCTTTCTGAGATAAGGATGCTCCTTTCCTCTAGGCCCAAGGAGGGCACCTCTCACATGAAGGTTTTATGATCTATTCAAAAAAACAGGGGGTGAGGGGATGATTCTGACCTCTTCGCTTCTGCCATTTTTTTCAACCTCCTGTGGCTTAAGACATTCTTACCCCAAGGTGCCACATTTTGGGGTAGCATGTCCTAAACTCCATCACAGACATATTGTGAGTGTTATCTCACTTAATTCTCATCATACTATATGAGATGGATGGCTACACTCCTAATAATGAGATGATTCCAGAACAAGAATGTCTGGATTCCAATCCCCTTATTAACTGTGTGACAAGTGACTTGCTAGACAGGTTTGCCACCCTGTCTCCTCTCAGTCTCCTCATCTGCAGAATTGTGACAGCGACTGTATCTTTCTCACAGGGTTTCTGTGAAGACTGTGTTCACACCTTTCAAATGCTTAGGAACATGTTTGGCACAGAGTAAGTGCTCAGTGTTATCATCTTCCTTTATTTAGTAGTAATAGTATAATATACACAGCTCCATTTTTCAGAAGAGGACGCTAAGGCTGTAGAGGTTAAATCAGTTCCCCCTGTTCACTCAACTAGTGATTGTCAGAACGAGAGCTCAAACCCAGATCTGTCTGGCTCCAAAACCCATGTCTTCACATAGTCCTTTATCTCCTCCAGTTTCTAGTCTCACCTCTCGTACTTCCTATACGTCTGCGCCTAAAGCTCCGGTTCAGTCAGTCACAGATCTCAAAGACGCTCTGTATTTTCTTTTTCCCTTCTTTTGTCTTATCTTATTTTGCCTTTCCTCCTGATGCATCCCCATTAAAATGCATTTCATTCTTCTCCTTCCTCTTCAGTGATGATCTCAGCCTCTTAAAATCTTATCCATTCTTGTGAAAGGCCACCTTTTTCTGTGATACCACGGTTGAAGCAACTGTGATCTGAATGAGTTGAATGGCCATATATGTTATAAAGGTTATTATAGTTATCCTTTTAGTACAGATATTTGTGGACATACAGTAGAAACTAGGCTTTTATGTTTGAAACTCCTCCAGAGACCATCTCGCTTAAGGACTGTTTTCAGAGCCCCAGGGTCAAAGGAGGCAGGAGTCCAGGAGGCCAGGGGCAGCTGGGAAAGGCTGAGTGGGTGGACTGGTTCCCTCTTTACACACACCCACACCTCTTTAAACAGAGTATCACCTTTTTATTTGTTTCACATATTGGGGTAAATGTCTAAAAACATCCTTTAATAAGTTATTGTCTTCTGTCTCCCACTGTATCCCCAACACTGTGGGAGGAGAGAATCTAATAGTGTGTCTTCTGCAGCAGCTAGCTTAGGGCCTCAGGAGAGTGCTCATTCAAGGCAGGTCATAGAGGGAAGACTTCCTGTGCAGCATGTTAACATATCCTGTCTCAAATATTTAACCTTTGGATGGCATGGGAGGTAGGCACTCTCTCCATTTTAAAGATACTTGAGTGGAGACCTACCTTGCTGAAGTTAAGAAATCAGCCCCAGTTTCACAGCCAGAGAGTGACAGGAGGAGAGTTCAAACTTAGATCTCCCTGGCTCCGATTCTGAATTTGATGGACCAAAATGCAAATCCCTCTCTCTTGCTAACTAGCTCTGTGACCTTGAAAATATATTTCATCTTTCTGAATCTCATCTTTATAATGGACATAGCCACATCTCCAAACAGTGTTCTTAGGATTCAATTTTGTATGCCAGAATTTGGCATACAGACAGAAATTCTGTCTTTCAACCAAAGTGAGCTGATGTTCTTTTGACTACACTATCTCTCACAACATTTTCTGAGGAAACTCCAGTTGTATTAACCTGTGAATCTTCTTTGGCAATAGATACTAAAGAGTAGCATTCTGAGACATTTTGCCACATAACCTATGTGATTTTAAAATGTTCACAGAGCTATGCACTTTTTATCAGGAAAAAAGACAGAAATTCAAGGCTCCAACATAAACCCTAAAGAAGGCTATGTGCCGAAGAATTGATGCTTTTGAACTGTGGTGTTGGAAAAGACTCGAGAGTCCCTAGGACTGCAAGGAGATCAAACCATTCAATCCCAAGGGAAATCCACCCTGAATATTTATTGGAAGGACTGATACTGAAGCTGAAGCTCCAAACTTTGGCCACCTGATACAAAGAGCTGACTCATTGGAAAAGACCCTGATGCTGGGAAAGATTGAAGGCAGGAGGAGAAGGTGATGACAGAGGATGAGATGGTTGGATGGCATCACCTATTCAATGGACCTGAGTTTGAGCAAACTCCAGGAGATGGTGAAGGACAGGGAAACCTGGTGTTGCTGCAGTCCATAGAGTAGCAAAGCATCAGACGCTACTGAGCGACTGCACTGAACTGAATATGAAACTTGCCTTATTGAACACCTACTAGTTACAGTTTTGAGAAGGCGGTGATAACTATTTGCTGAATCTTTCCCCAAAAGAGCATACCAATGATGAAGAAGTAAACCTTGAACTCAGAAGGGAAGTATTCTATAAAGCAGTTTAGTATAAAGTTTCTTTCCTATCTAGGTTTTCAATTTCTAAGATCTGGAGTCCATTCTTATTCAAGAAGACAGACAAAATAATTCACTCCTTTTATCAACCTATTCAGAGTACCTTCATTTAGAAAATGAGTTACCATAAGATGTGCAACATCTATAATGCTAGAACATTGTCATGTGTGGAAGGACTCTCAATAGCTATCATGATTACCAAGTGACTTGGAGATGGTTGTTACATATCACCACTACCTTCATCATTACATTTCTGTCAGTGCATCTGACTGGTTTACAACATTCTAATCAAATTCTCATAACTGAATTTAATAGAATGTATCAAAATTATTTCTAAATTACTTTCTTTTTCTGGTATTAATTTATGTAGTGAGCCATGAATCAATGTTTATTGGAAAAGCAGAGTTTCACATACAATGAAATGCTCTTGGTGTGTGGGAAAGCACATTTCTGCAAAGAAAACCATTATTTCAATACACAAATGTTTTCAGAATCTATTACCCTACAAATGCCTAATGTGATCACTACCAGTGATTTTCAGATTGATTTTTGCCCTTTTGACAGTCTATTACCAATACCACATACCCATATTTTCTTCCTCCCACATAAAGATTCTAGTAATGAATTGGATATAGTCTAAGAATTTGTATTTATTTTCTCTCCTAACTATGGTCATTTTAGATTTGCAGTGTGAAGGGGGACAGATGACAGAAGTACACTTCCTAAGTTTACAGTTGTTTGATGGGTTCAATTTGTTTTACCCCTCTGCAAAATAATAACATGCTATCTTTTGTATATTAGGTCTACCATCAGCTGCTTGTTTTTCCAACTGTTAATAAGTTGTACTGAGTAATCCACACTCTTTTTGTGACCCAAGAGAACTCCTTGAGCTTAGAAGTACCATCTGTGACTCGGGCAGTTTTTCTCTGTATAAAGCTAATAAAGCTGCACCCTTACCCTTACTAGTGCTGTCTTCTCACCAACTGATCTAATACCTCTCAAAGTTAAGTAGATGATTTGCACAGAGCCACATCCACACTCAATTTCCAAACCAGTTCTTCCCGTGTCACCGTGGAGATGTATCCTATGGTGAAAATTTATAGAACTTTAAGTTCTTATAAGTTTCTTTTCCCAACTCTTAGTGGAAAAAGGATCTTTGAAAAAAGGAAAACATATGTCTTATTCCATTTCCTGAGGTTTGCCATCAATATTAATGGTTGGTAAAAAATATATATATATATGTATATTTACTGAATACCTACTTTGGGTCAGACACTGTGAAGTTTAATGATAGATAAAGTTGCATCTCTCAAGACATGTAGAGAACACAGGTAAACAATTACTATTCAGTATATAAGGGAGTTCAGAGTAAAGTTATAGGATTCTGGGGAGGATTTTCGAAAATGTTAGCAAATCATCAAGGGCTGAAAGTTTTCCAGTCAGAAAGATTCATTTTTCTTTTGTTTTACTTAAGTGTATTTTCCTTTGTTCTGTTTCAAACACTATGTTTAATTCTGTATGTTCTAAGACTGTTAATGCCCTTTCTTTCACTTGTTTTATTGCTACACAGATTTTGAAAATACAATATTAAAGCTTAAATATTTTAAGTATTTCCATATGTCCTCCCTAGGAAATTATAACTGACTTTTCTGATCTGTCTTAACTCCTTTAAAATTGTCTACAGTATGAGTATGAAGTCGCTCAGTCGTATCCGACTCTTTGCAACCCTATGGACTATAGCGAACCATTCTTTGTCCATGGGATTTTCCAGGCAAGAGTACTGAAGTGGGTTGCCTTTTCCTTATGTCTAAATACTCATAGGTTGTGCATACATCTCAGTATGGCTGGGATAGTCCCAGTTTATTCCAATTGCCTGGCATAATTAAAATAGCATTCTGTTTTACTTGAAAAGCACCAAGCTTTAATAATAAATTACATGGTCACCCTAGATAATCACCATATACTGGTCTAGTAGATTAAAAACAACAGGGTAATGCCTCTATACCCATCCCCACTCCCCCTTGTGTATCTTCTCATCATCTGTTTATAATAAATACCTGTATGAATAGCTAACAGATAAGCATTACTCAAATGTGATAAAATATAGAAGAAAAAAAGGAATACAGTCTGTTAAACATTCTTCAAATATTGATGGCAAAGTCACCTCCATGTCATTTAGTAATCATACACTGGTCTGAGTCTTCATAACTAATCACTGTATTTGGTCATTTTGTTAGGTTAGGCCTGATTGATTTCAAGAGGACATGAGCAAGTGGTAACATTTGGTTGTTAAACACTCCATTTGTGGGCTTCAGGCATTTGCTGGCTATACTATTAAAAGTCAAGTTTAGAAGCATGATGATGGAAGAGAAAATGTTTTTAAAGTATTGACTCATTATTCTCATGGCGCTTTCTGTATATGACTTACAGATATTTTTCAGTATGGCAGATAAATTTGATGGATAAATGTTGTTTAATATGGTTTTGGTTTTTGAAGAGGGAAAGAAGGATGTCCACCTTTGACTGAAGTTATCATATATTTACAAAGCTAAAAGGATCATTGGTAACCTCTATACCCTGCCTTAAGCATGATGCAGGTTATAATATATCTCAATTGCCAAAAGAGAATATTGTATTGTTAAGGATCCTTTTTTTCCTTTTTACTTATTTTATTTTATTTCTAAATTCTCCATATTTAGGAAATCTTTGTATTCTCCACAGTGCCCAACATGATGACTTATAATCAACAGTCAAGGAAATATTTATCAAGTGAACAAATGAAAGGATGACTGTTCTTCATATTGTAACATATATTTTATAAAATATATGACATAGTAAGGAATGGAGTAAGGTAACACCCCAGATTTATAATTAAACTATTGTTCTCATATTCTTAAAGCTTAAGAATATATTAAGATCTGCATATATGTGTGTAGCCCTTCAGAAAAGCAATTAAAAAAAAAACTTCCAAGCAAAGAAACCCATAATTCTACTCCAATTTCACTAACATAATGTTGATGTGCTTTTTTCTGAAATAATCAGTGCCCATTTTTTAAAAAACAGCGTGTAGTGATTAGACTATGCATTTCATGAATGGTACCAAACCTTTTTGTGAATCAAATTCTTTCAGTTCTCAAGAGCTTCACTAACCAGGCACAGATTCAAGAAGTTTCTCAGTGATTGCCTTGCTTACTAGAAAGTGATTGAAAAAGAACATACACTAAGCCTTCGAAATCTGAAAAGCTTTCTGAGGGCACAAATAATTGAGACAATTTAAGAAAGTACTTTATTTCAGTCTATGAATCATATTATTTCATTATCATTTTGTCTCTATCTCTCTACTGTCTTGGGGTATCTATAAATACTCTGTCTCTGCCTAAATTAATTTGATTTGTCTGATGTTTATTTGGGTAGAATTTCAGACTGAAACTGATACAATAAGCATGGTGTTTAGGTCATATTCATTTGTTTTGTATAAACTTATTTAGTCACTCTGATGTACAAGGTACTCAACTTGATATGCTGAGAATATAATAAAAAATAAATCTGACATTGTACCTCCCAGAAGGATATCATAGTCAGAGAGGGGAGGTGTGTAAAGAAATAATTAAAATAAATACTGTGTGGCTCAGACAACAAGAAAGAGTAATTAAGGCTCAGTGATGACACAGAGAAGAAAGTGATTCACAATGACTATATGGGATTATAAGAAAAATCTTCAGAGATAGATGGATAAACTGAATCTTCAATAACAAGTAGATTTTACTAAGTAAACACAGTTCATTGTTCATGGAGACCATTCTGGGTAAAGGACATGCAAAGATGCATTATATGAAAACCATAAGTACCTGGATATCACAGGGGAAAAGTCTAACTATATAAGTACTAGTTTTTGAAAACTTGATACTTATGTGTTTTCTATGTAGATGATAAAACATTTGATTTTTTGATAATTCTCTGTGAATAAATTAATATTTAAACTGAGATGCACTTCATTGCTTATTAAGCAATATAAGCAATGCATTCTCAGGAAGGCATTACTGATCCCAACTCCAGTTTTAAAATGTCATCTTTCATACAATTGTGTTTGTCATTGGAATGAGTTAGCCAGAGTCAACATTGGTCCTTTCACTTCTATGGGGTTAGTCTAAAAATAGAGGTTGATATTTCCTTTGAGAAGTATATTAAATAAATGTCACAATATCTATGTATGAGAAACTCCAGATGTTATAAATCATAAATCTCTGAATGAGACACCATATCTAGAAACCCCCAATATTAACAACAACAATACAGGTAGTCCTCTACATGGAGATGTTAAGGTACCTTCCTTTTCTAGGATACCATGACTAACTCTTTCCTTTACGAACTTACAGAGAATCCAGTTTATATCAGTAACATCCAGGACACCACTGTGTTCCTCTTGAGTGGTTCTATGTAACTCTCCTTATGACACATAATAAAGTCAGCTGAACGGAAAGAAAAGAATTCCTGTGAATAATGAGCTCACCTGTTAACTCATGCTTTTCTTTCCAGCTAGAAAATAAAATTTCCTTCCTAAAGCTGAATGACTGGGCTAAGTAAGGCAAGGTTGTGAAAAAAAAATCCTTAAACAAATAAGCAAGCACAGCCCAGTAATGCTACTGCTTTGCAGTATGTACTGTGTATGTAAAAGTATGTAAAATGTAATGTGTCTTCTTAAATCAATTTGTTTTGAAATGAGACTCTTAAGGAAAGAAAACACTACTGCATGTCACTAACACCTGATAAAGTGCATTTATTTCCAACAGAAACAACAGGATGACTCCATGTGGCACTGAGTTTACCAAAAAAGACCAAATTGCTAAAATGATGCAATACCACAAAGAGACCTTTGTAAAGTTTGTCAGCTCCAGTGAAATGGTTTCTATGGACGCTGCACTTTTCCATGCCCCCTGCATCTCCTCGCTCTTATATAAATAAATAAATAAATCTGCCAAAATGATGAAACCTTAATATAACCTTTTCGGGAAGAGATAGAAACCTATTGATTGGTAACTGCTGAAGGACATCATTAAACTCTCAATGTTTGATTTCATTTCTTCTTTTCTTTTATTTATTTATTTATTATTTAGTCACCCGCAGGCATCTCTGTATTGACTGACCCTGCTAGTTCAACTATTAAAAAATTTCTCTCTCTAAGGAGGTCTGATGTAAACATGATAATCTGTTTGGCGGCTCCTATGATGACCCATGAATAATACATATGATAAGCTGGTTGGAGTTGAAGCAGTTCACTATTTGTGACCAAAAAGAATATTTGGAAGCTGTTGGAAAGTTTCACCATGCTTAAGACCAGAAGCATTGAATCCACTCTTGGTTCAAACTAACCCACAAGGACTGTGGCTAGCTATTGGCTTTATAGTCAACCACCCTATAATATCTCATTAAACTGGACCTAATACAGGGATTGTATTTGAATGTTCCTCTAATTGTGGCAGAAAGCAAGTCTCTGCTTATAGAAAGTACATACTGAATCCTTGGAAAGAGAAGAAAATGTTTACGAGGTGAGATTTGGAAAGAGAAGTCTAAAAACGAAAATGAAAGAGCTAAAAAGTAGTCACATTATTATATTTGATAGTGTAGAATGCAAAGTTACCTACCTGGCTTTTATGATATTACAAAGAAATGATTGGATGTTTTTTGCATTTAACTACCTGTTCAAACCAAGAAAACTTTAGAACAAAAGAAAGTGTTCCACTATAATCACAGCACTGACAACTCAAAGAGGCAAAACCTGTCCCTGGTTGGGTGGATATTGTCAGGTGGATAAAATCAGAGAGGAATTATTTAACATGACCTTTCCCACACAATAAGAGAACAGTTGCTGTTATAATACAGGTTTGTTTTTAAAGCCCAGTAATTAAAAAACTGCTTATAGCACTTTTTTTTCCTGGAAATCTTTTTTCCTCTCCCTTCGTGCGTTGGCTTTGGCCATTAATCCTCTAATTATGTTCCTGCATATATTTAAATTTTGATCTCCTGTAGAAGGAACCATAAAATGAGCATTTTATATAAAGATGATTTTATATTGCGATGTAACAGCTGCTATTGACTAAACAACTTTCCTGGGACTGCCTTTCGTCTGTCAACAAGTTCTCCTCATCATCTCTGAAATGCCTTGTACTTTTTATACTGTTGCCAATTTTCTTTATTTCAATGAAAAATAATAATAAATGCAATTCTAGATACTAGCAACATTTAGAAACAATCTGTATTTTTGCATTTCTAGTATTTCTTAAAGTAAGCATGATTTTGAGGTTGTATATGAGTATGTGTGGGTTTTGTAAAAATTCAGCGTTCTACAAAAAGCACTGTCAAAATACAGGGGCATAATTAATGTAAAATTATAAGTTAATATCCAAGACACATCTACTTTAAAAATATCATTAATTATAAATTTGCATCTGCTGCATATTTATAGGTTCTATTCTATATTATTTATGCACCTCCCTTGTAAGATTTAGGTAACTTAATTTAGATATAATGTCTATCGGTAAGTCATTATTGAAAAAACGCATTTGATTTTTAAATTTTTGAAATCATATTTAAATCTCCAACAATTTCTGAAAAAAATCAACATCTAAATACTTATAATATTTAGTGAGAAAATTACAGTAGTGCCTAATTCACCAGCTTTATTCATCAACTTAAGTGTTCCACCTAAGCAAATTTTCCTGACAACAGTGGCTTGGCCTCTCCTGTATTTTATGAAAATCAAATGAGATAAAGTATAGAAAAGTGCTTTATAAACTTAAAAACATGTTATACTGGATGCTATTATTTTTATTATGCTATAAGCTCTCTTTTAGATAACTTATTCCTAAAAATCTTTCCAAAATATATACTCTTTCACTGTCCTTAAGCAGCATGTCTGGAATATAGTGTTACTTGTATTTTTTTAAACTGAAATTTATAATTATCAACATTAAATACAGGATTCCAAAGTTTTATAAAGGTACCCTGTGCAATACCTTGCCGCTGATAGTGGCTCCCCACAGGCGGTGCTCTGTGGCGCTCTGCCTTCTTCCTTTGTTGGCCTTTTTCATCCCTTCTTTATACTCTTCTTTTTTTTTTTTTTCTAGTTTACTACTTGAGTTTGTTGTGCTTTGGAAAAGGAAATAAATAAATCCACTGGAATTGTATCTAAACAGTAAATCGGTCTGAATGAGGATCCAATAAGTTCTTGTATTTGTTTGTGCTTGTTTTGTTTGTGTCTGTTGCTCAGTCATGTCTGACTCTTTGCAACCCCATGGACTGTAACCCGCCAGGCTCCTCTGTCCACAGGATTTTCCAGCCAAGAATACTGGAGCGGGTTGCCATTTCCTTCTCCAGGGGATCTTCCTGACCCAGGGATCGAACCCGGGTCTCCCACATGGCAGGCAGGCTCTTTACCATCTGAGACACCAGGGATCCTAAGTTCTTGTATATAGCTTCTAAATGCAAATTCATTGAGCAAGTATTTATTGAGTGGCCTGTGTGCTTCAGGCACATAATTAGATAGACATAGCCCTTGTCTTCATGAAGCTTACTGTCTACCTAGAGAGACAAACACAAAACAAAAAATTACCCCAATACTTAGATAGGAGAAGTGCTGTGAAGAAGATATTCAGAATGCTGTACACTCATTTATAAGACAGCACCTAAGCTAATCTGGGAGGCTTCTGATTTACACTGAAGGCTAGTAGTAGAGGGGTAGAATTAAGGGGGCCAGATAAAGAAAACAGCATATAAAGAAAGTGCATAGTTTGGAGAAAATTTATTTCTAGAATCTTCTAATTTGATGAGATGACTAATTTAAAAGTTCTCGTAATAAAAGGGTAGTTTAAGTTTATTAGACAGGCTTCCCTGGTGGCTCAGTGGTAAAGAATTCACCAGCCAAGCAAGAAAAGCAGGTTCAGTCCTTGGGTAGGGAAGATCCCTGGAGAAGGAAAGGGCAACCCACTCCAGTATTCTTGCATGGGAAATCCCATGGACAGAGGAGCCTGGCAGGCTACAGTCCATGGGGTCACAAAAGAGTTAGACACAACTTAGCAACTAACCAACAACCGTTTACTACATAATTTTTCTTAAGGAATTATAAAAATTTAGAAATCCTGTAGTTCAAGCTCCTGGTTGACAAGAGCAGGGGGGTGGGTAGGGTGTGAGGGAGGGATGGACTAGGAGTTTGGGGTTAGTAGATACAAACTACTACATATAAGATGGATAAATGATGAAGTCCTACTGTATAGCACAGGGAACTATATTCAGTATCCTGGGATAAACCATAATAGAAAAGAATGTGTAAGTATATGTGAAGTTGTGTGAAGTTGCTCAGTCGTGTTCAACTCTTTGCCATCCCATGGACTGTAGCCTACCAGGCTCCTCCGTCCATGGTATTTTCCAGGCAAGAATACTGGAGTGGGTTGCCATTTCCTTCTCCAGGGGATCTTCCTGATCCAGGGATTGAACCCGGGTCTCCCGCATTGTAGGCAGATGCTTTACTGTTTTATAAGTATATATATATATATATATATATATATATATATATATATATATATAACTGAATCACTTTGCTGTACAGCATAAATTAACACATTGTAAATCAACTAATACTTCAATTAAAAAAATTTTTTTTTAATCCTATAGTTTAACCTATTTTTACCTGCTTCTCCTTCTAGAACTTGGGGGAACTTTTCTCTAAATTCTCAGGGCATTTGCTATTTAATTGTACAGGGCGATTCTTCGGTAACCAGGCCACTTATGCTGCCTTACCTTGAAGATGAATTCCAATTCTAGACTAGACTCTGCTCTCAAGCTGATTGTAGAACTCCCACTGATGGCAGTGAGAGATGTGCTTGTATATCCAGGAAAGTACACTGCCCTTTGTGTCACTGTCAGACTCCTCTGGCACAGAGCCTGGAAGCCTGAGTGTAGATGTGAGTCTCTAAGGAAACAGAGCTCTCAGCAGTGCCACGCTAGCTGTAGTGTGAATGGAAGCAGAGGAAGTAGATGAAAGGGAAGGGCATGGCATCAGGACCAGCACGCTTTATCCTGTCAATCCCGCAGCAGAAGGAGGGGTGAGAGGAACTGCTGTTGCTTTTTTTCCTATTTCATAATATCATCAACTTTATAGTCACAGATTGATTTTTAATAATTACTGTAACTCATAACATATACAAGACCTGGGCATGCGTACAAATGAAGACCCAAACTTGAGAAAAACCCCACCCTCTTCCATCTTTTATTCTATTCTGTATCACAAGGGACCTACCAAACATCTGCCTAGCCCCCATCTCCCAATGTTCCCCCGACCCAGACAGGCACACCCTTATGAGAACTGACCCAGGGAAGAGGCCCAAGTTGGCCTTGGAAGTGGGCTTCAGGTCACTAGACAGGGAATTTCTGGAAACATCTGTTCTTAACCATTCACCAAACTGTCCTGACTTAGATAATCAAGAAGTTCATAATGGTTTGCAAAGAAGTTGCCTGGGTTTTTAAGGATGAGAGGACTGTGCATTTTTTAAAGCTTGTTTTAACATCAGTACTTCTCAAACAATGTGCACTAGAATCATCTGAGGATCTTGTTAGAATGCAGATTCTGAGTCTGTAAGTCTGGAGTGGGGCTCTGGATACTTCATTTCTAACAAGATCCCAGGTGATGCTTGTCTGTAGACTATGCTTTGAGTATCAAGGTCGATGTGACTATGACTGGTTTCAGTTGCGGATGGGAGTGTTTGTGTGTATCCATGCTGTTACCCTGGGGGGCAGGGGATATGAACAGTGTGTGTAAAAAGAAAAATCACGTGGCAGTATACATTAAAAATACATCATTTTAAGATGTATCATTATTTACAATTCTCTCTCAGATGATGTCCCAGACAACAACCTTTCACACCTATTCTTCCTCCATATTAATTTGTTCTCAGTGATGTCACCATGCTTTATCTTTAAACTGGGCTCTCAAGTGTTGCTTTAGCAGCCTTCTAAAACCCTACAGACTTCTAAGATGCACAGTAGAGCCAATGGAAGACTAAATGTCTCCTGGTATAGAAAAGAAATTTTTGTTAAACAGCTGCCATCTCCGAAATTTTTCTCTCTAAACCATCTTGCTTTCAACAGCCTTTATATATTGATTTCTTGGATACATGCTGCCCTTGGTATCCTTCTAACTATTCATGTTAACTATATCCTGTGGTATGGAATTAATACATATTTAACAATATCTTTATTAGCTAGAAAAGCCCTTGGTTTAGAGAAATTTTACTCTGGCATGTTCTCTGCCATAATAACTATTTTTCCTTGTGTTGAGCAAAATTCAACTATGTGAAGAAGGACAATGATGCTGCAGGCTGCACTGCTAAAAGCAGTTTTGAAAGCTGTCATAAAAGTTATCGCTTGTCATTTTACCTAGATGAAATGCAATCCAAAGCATATGTGTTTTCAAAAGCAACTTAATCTCAATTATTGAGATCCCTGGACATGTAAAAACAAAGACAATATAAAATGTTAGCATTAAACAAAGATTACATAATGGAAAATTGACTAGTATTTTAAAGATAAATATATTTCAAGATTATGTTATTCTATATTTTTTAAAGTAGAATGTGAAATAGTCTACTGGGTATTGGACTAAACCTCCCCCTGAGAATTTATAGATTAGTAACTGAAATGGCAGTTTTCTTGTTAGTCATGATCAAAGTGATTTGGGAATGTCTAAAAACATGTGAAAGTTGATTACACATTTTATTGCTGGCACCACATTGACTGGCCACCCATATGATGGAGCAATTGTAACTATGGACTAGATCCAACTAGCCTCAGGGAAAGAGCACACTGAGTTGAGACCTTTGGAAAGCACTTATTTGCTTGCCTCATTTAGTCAAGCGACTTTCATAATTTTCCAGCTTTTAGACTTATTTATTTCAAATAATGAGAAAGAAAGTATCTTATTTCTGGCATTTATACAAAGAATATCCACTATTTAAAATTTCATTTCAAGATACAGATCCCCACCTTTTTCAAAGAATGTATCTATTTTATGTTTCAATGAGACAGAAGACATACTTAAACAGAAGAATTCTAATTGATCTTAAAGCAACAATATTTGTCTAGTCATACTGACCTCTCAACATCCTATCCATTTTTCATGACCCAAAAAAACCCTTCTCTTCCTGGAAGTTTCTATTTCTCTAGTCAGAATTACTCTTTCCTTCTTCTGTACTCTGACAACAGAATATATATGTATTATGTATAATCTTTGTGGATATGTGTACTATGAGAAGGTGAGTTCTTAGGGAACAAATCATTATTATTCATTTAATTTATTTAAATTGATTTTCTTTTTTTTTCCTTCTAAATCTACTATTGCTTTTTTTTTTTTTTTTTTGGCTGTTCTATGCAATGCCATAGTTCGCTGACCAGGGATCGAACACTTAGCCCCTGTAGTAGAAGCATAGTCTTAACAACTGGACCACCAGGGAAGTCCAACTACTGTTATTTTTAAAGCCTAACCCAGTGCTTTTTAATAATAGAGGTGTAGTGTATAACATTTGAATTGAACCTTTATAATTGTCAAAGACTGTGGATGAATGTATGTACTGTGGGGTGAGCCACTTTATTTATTAAGGTCACCAAATCATCATATTAACCTTTTAAGAAATGACTCATGGTAAATGATTCTTATAAATTATTAAGGTCCTGACAACTTATCAGAATTTAGCATTTGAATATAATTTAGAGGAAATAAAATCACATATTAAAAGAAATTTTCTATCTTGTGGAACTTTATTTCTGTATTTTTAAAATACAGAAATTTAAAAAACTTTAATGGTATTTTTCTTACTTTTAAATTTCATGCAGCATTTACCTTTCTTGCCTTGAAAATAAATAAATTTTGTATGTGCATGCTAAGTTGCTTCAGTCATGTCCAACTCTTTGTGACTCTATGGACTGTAGCCTGCCAGGCTCCTCTGCCCAAGGAATTCTCCAGACAAGAGTACTGGAGTGAAAAAAAAAAAAAAAGAGTACTGGAGTGTTGCCATGCCCTTCTCCGAGGGATATTCCTGACTCAGGGATCGACTGTGTGTTTCCTGCAGCTCCTACATTGCAGGCAGATTCTCTCCCGCTGAGCCACCATGGAAGCCCCATGCATACTTAATATAATAGATAGGTCACAGAATTTGTATTGCTGGTATATCAAGATATATTTGTACTATACTGTATTAGCCAAACCAATACATAATAAAGAATACACCTAATTACTATTTCTCTATCCTGTTTGCTATTATAGGAAATTAAATAAGACAGGCCAATAAAAAATTAGAGCCAACATTAAACAGTGGTTATCCTCTGGCTCATCTCAACTCTTATTTTTTTTGTTTTGCAATAAAATATATAGGTTTATATATTTTATTTTCTGCTCTCCTTTTTCCTTTAATCAGTAACCTTGGCATCTTTTCCTGTTTCCCTATTTTTAAGATGGTTAGCAAGTCCATAGGCATCAGAGGAAATATCCTCCCTGGAACATCAGAATTCAAGAAATGGTATAATGATAACCTACCCCTCCAATCTAGGGAACTATTTTACAGTGGCATTGAGAGACTTTCAGATGGAAAAATATTAATTAGCCATTTAAATTCAGGAACTGAATTCAGCAAAACTGGGGTTTACCAACTGGTTCTATCACTTACTAGAGGAATGACCTGGAGAAAGTTACCTCATTCTTCTAGATTTTTTTAGATTCCCTAATCTGAAACAATTGAAATGATAATATGGTCTACCTTCTGGGTGGTTGAAGAAGTCTAATGGATGTAAAGTGTTTACCTCTGTGGCTGGCGTATAATCCATCAAGAAACCAAGATTGTGTGGTGTGGTGCATCTCATTCGTAAGAGCCAGACCCTGCCATCCATCAGCTAGTCAGGCACTTGGTCTCAGGAGCCTGTGTGTCTCTTCACCAATTGTTTCTGTTTTTGTTTACTCTCTGGCAAAAGGGAACACCAGATTGTAGCAATTAGGAGTGAAAGTGGAGAACCCTTAAAGTCAGAGGAAAAAAAAAAATCAAAGAAAGACTTAGTCACTAAATCTTCCAGAAGGAAGGAGGAAAAAGAGCATAATGGACTGAATTTTGAATATACTTTCTTAAAAGGAATTTTTGTGGTAGGGGACAATGGAAAGATACCAAGTTATAATACAAACCCAAGGGCAGGCCCCATGGAAATCAAAGAAAGTGACACTGCAGGCACACTGTACAATAAGGGAATGTTAGAAAAAAGAGAGGGCTATGTATTTACCATTTTGCTTGATCTGCATATCAAAAGCAACCTCCAACTGTATATAGAAGATCCTAGTAGGAAAATGTTTCATATGAAAAATAAAAAATAAAATAAAAAAGGAAGAAAGAAGAAAGTGCTGGAAGCCATGTCATTTAAAAATTTTTTTTGTTCCTATTCTTTTTTTCACAGAATTCAGGCCAGGTACAGTAGCTCATGCAAATGAATACCTTCCCAAATCAGCACAAAAGCATAAGAAGATACCGAGAAATAGAACAATCCGCCAATACTAAAATGAGATGATCTAACAGAGAAGTAGAATTGTCTGAGGAAAATTAAATACCTTCAACACTGAATAACTCAACATTAAAAAAAAAAGCACAACTTTTTTTCCATCTCAATGTTTTACTTAATAAAACTCACTCTGATTGAAGAGGAAAAAAAAACTTTAGCTCAGCTAAATTTAGAAATATTTTTCTTTGGTAATATATCTCCTGAAGTATTTTGAATCAGTAATATTGAAAAATTGAAAGTCAAATGTCCTATCTGAGAATCTACATTACTCTATCTCATGTATTAGGCCTCATTTCTAGCAGACTGCTTCAGGGCAAAAATTTTTCCTTAGCAAAGAGATGTCAGTCTTTTTTATCTAATGTTAACAGTTATTAGAAGTTTTCTGTTTTTGTGGTTGTTGTTTAGCAACCAAAAAAAAAAAGAAATCTATTGTCTAGGCACTTAAGCAGAACCTATAAACAGTTTAATGAAAAAAAAAAAAAAGACTTCATTCAAAATGAAAATTTTACATTTGTCCTAACACTCAGTCAAGCTTATGATTTACTTTGATTCAAAAATCTGTATCAGGGTTTTAACAGAAGTTTATTAATGCCTCCTGAAGATTATGGAATTTGTGGAGAACACAATAACTGTTTAGAAAACTCTAATAAAAAGTTTCCAGCCCTGGCTCAATTATATTCTTGTTATGACAGAGGACAATTTTCTCCCCATTTCTGAATAAAATTAGGGTAAAAATATCTATTGTTTATGTCACATTGTTATTGTGATTTGAATAAATTAACATATACAAATGACTCAGGGTAACTCCTGAGAAATTTGGAGTGCAAGAAAATGTATCATTTCCCAGTAGGAGTATCACCATTTAAACAACTGCTCAGGTTGTCTCTCCTACACATTGTATTAGTTTTCAAGTCCTATCATTTCTACTTCTTAAATATCTCTCAATTACTTTTTTAATCTTCTCTTGCACTTCCCAAATAAAGCCTCTCATTTCCTTAACTTTGACCAAAATAACGCCAAGTAATTCAATCTTACAGATTCGATTACTGCCAACCCATTATTTATGCTGAATTCTGTTTCTAGAGAATAAACATAATCATAATATCATTTTCCTTGAAACTCCTCATGACTTCCTGATGCCCATAAAACAGAATTGAATCACCCTAGAGTGATATAGAAGAGCCTTATCATCAGGTAGTTCAACATCATCTTCTATTTTTATCATATATGCCATGTAATAGACACACTATACCATCCTTTTCCTAGGACTTCTGTCTTTGCACTTGCTATTCCCTTTGACTATGATCTATTTCCCACCCTCTGCCAGTGAACAACTATTCATCTTAAAGACACAGCTGAAATGTCACCTCCCACATGTCGCCTTCTCTGAGCACATAGGAAGAATTTATCATTCCTCTAGGACTTATATCATTCCTGCAGGACTTATTTCCATTATACCACACCATATTTTATTAATTACTTGTTGACATGTCTGTTTCTGCACAAGACTATGAGCTCATCTGTATAGCATGAAACCAAGAATATGGTCAGTAGTATTTGATATATATTTACTGAATTAATGATTGAGGACAACAACAACAAATCATTGATGTTACAATGGGCCTGCTCGTGAATTAATGTGTCCCAAATTTGTGACTGGCCTTTTATTTTTCACTGACTATTTGTAACTTCTGTCCACACAGGGGAGCAAAAGAGATGAAATTGAGATCATTATTTAGGAAAGTCTAAGGAAAAAAAAATCCAGTAATAATAACCCTTTTGAGTCAATTATATTGATACCAGAGGCCAATGTATCTTTGGCCTAAATTATGAAGTTTAAATGTCTCAGTTTACTCTGCTTATTTAGACACAGCATGAAAACAGGTATTTTTATTATTATCAGAAAATACAAATTTTAGATCATCTATTCTTCCCCTTAGCATGCAAGCAGAAAGGAGAGCAGGAGATGCATGCAGCAGCAAACTGACTTTTGCAAAAGGCTTCATCACTGACGCTCAGAAAGTTCTCATCAACACACTCTTCGTCTTGGTTCCCCCTTCACAGAAATGTCCTGGCTTCTATCTTCAGGATGCTGTGGATTTAATGAGAAGATTCAGTGATGATCCTGTTTGTTTTTTGTCAGAAAAATAAGAGAGAAAAGTAAAATATCTTGGTGTACACTGTAGGAGTCTAGTTTCAGTAATTAACTTCATTTAGTGCCTAGTATAGTGTTGCTGACAGTGAATAAATGTTCCTTGCTGGTGATGAAATACTAAATATAAGAACCTGTGTTTCTAGTTCTGCACGGTCATAAAGCTGCTATTATTTGGCATTTATTAGGTACCCACAGAGTATGAGGCATAAACATGACAAGTAGAAAACACACAGTCCCTAACCTCTAAATTACAATAGACAGATGTACAGGAAAGTAGGTGGACCTCGAAATCGTTTCCAAATGGCTGTTTGTAGGAGGATTCAGAGACTAAGAAAACTGAAGGGTGGCAGGATGGGATGGACAGGAGTGTTAGGAAATGGGAGGTATAAGGAATTAGTGTTTTCATAAAAGGAACAGGGTTGGTAGGCCAATTCCCAAAAACTGAGGAGGGAATATGAGAGATCCGTTGGTGATAATGAAGAATCCAAGGGAACAAAGAGGGAAGAGTATTTTTCTATGACCTCTCCATGTCCTCTTTTCTAGCAGAGGCACTTCCTCTGGCTTCTCTGATTGACAATAAGTGAAAAATCATCATTATTTCAAAGTAAGACGCTTACAAGTTAAATGAATGGTTTAGCCATTTATTGGCCTCAGCTTCCTCAACTTTAAAATGGAACAATAACACTTCAAAGAATCTGAGAAGATGAAGCATGTAAATGGCCCACAGTGGTACCTTGCATACAGGTTAGGAAGCTCACCTAGAGCCCTTGAATCTTTGTCTCCTTTTCCAGTCTCTGATGTCCCATGTTTCCTACTTTGCTTTGCTTTCTCTTTCTTCTTTTTGTCAAAAGGAGTAAGATATTTTCTAGAAAAAGAAGATGAAAAAAAAAGAAGATGAAGTTTAGATGAGCAAAATTAATTGGTAAATATGTAGACAGGGATTCATATTAATCATGTTAATTCTAAGGCTCCATTTCCAACTGAATTGGAGGCCAATGAGTTTTCAACTTAGCATTTTTTTTTCTTTCCTTTTTTTTTTTTTAATTTTTAAGCAGTCATTAGATAGAGACCAAAAAAATCACAGTGGGAGCCTTGTGAATTGGTTCTTTGGGGCCTCAAGGGCATTTCTCTCAGTCTTTTCATCAACAGAGCTGGTCTGTATTGTAAGTCTTATTTATAAGAAGGCTTTCAGGCAATTTCACACTGCTTTTCTCTGATGCAGCCCCCAAAAAATATGTAAACCCAAGAGATTAGTAGTGACTTAAAGGGAAAATAGTATAAAGTTACACCATGAACCGAGGCAGTGCAGCTGCCTTGATGCACTGTTCCCTTGGGCTCCTACAGTGAATGAAACTTATCTAAGTGGCCCAGTCCACTCCCTCACTGCCAGATCCTCAGTCCTTTGTAACAACGGGTAGGAGAATTGCTCAATCTCAGGGGGCAGCAGAGTCTGTAATGACCTGCATTGTAGAAACACACAGGAGTTCACTATCTAGGAATGAAAACTTAAATCTCCTTTTATATTTCTTTGTTGACAGTTGCAAAACAGGGCTGTGTAAATAAACAAAATGTTTATTCTGGCAGTGTTGCTTTCACAGGCGGTTCAGATACATTTATAGAGTATGGCAGCAGCCTGAAATGAAAATGAAATGGGAATATCATCTGAGGGCCATGTAGAAGTCTTGAAAAAGACTGAATATTCCCCAAATGCAACCGTCATGAGGCTAGCATACTTACATTGATGATCTCATCAGACCAATAATTAATAAGCATGAATTAAGCTAATGAAATCAGCTAGGCTAATGAAAGGCAGCCTCCTACTTAGCATTGCTATTTTCTTCATTGTTTAATCTCTAACAGAAACTGAATTTGCTGCTCAAGATCTAATTGAGCCTATTTGACTTCGAAACATTTTTTTAATTGTTCCAAAGAGCCTTTAAGAAGGTGTAATTTTGAAAACATTAGAATCTATATGACACATACAACATTGGGAACATAGATCAAATCAGAGCAATTGTTGGCATTTTCTTCTCCTTTGATAAGACTTAAATTGGAAGCAAAGGAAATGATGAAGAGAGATTTTTTTTTCAAGGCTGAGATTTTTAAAAAGAAGAGATTTTCCATCCCCAAATGGCAGTTTCTTTAATTTTTTGACACACTTAATTTAGTAAATAATTAAACTGTAACACATCCTTCTCTCAAAGGGTAAGCACTATAAGCAGGATCTGGAAAAGTTAATGGGGATCAAAATTGAGCCCTTTGGCCTGTAGAACAAAGCTGTGAAGGCTTGATCTGAAAGTGTGCTGGGGAAGATCACCTTCTCTGATGAGCATGCGTGAACTGCTACTGTGTCTTAAATCTGCAAGAAAAGGGTAGATGTGAGTCTCTTGCGATTTGGTTTTGATTTGGCTTCTTTCCAAAAAAAGCTTGAAAATCTGCAAAAGGAATCAAGGGCAAAGGAAGTATGTGCTTCCCTTTCTTCTTTCCACTTAGCAGCATGTGAAGAAGGGGAGTCCCTTGCAAACTGGATCTGTTTGTCACTTCAGTGACTGCATTTGTTCTCATGTCTTCCGTTTGAAGGCAAGTGCCAAAAAAGAGACAGGAAGTATGCATTTGTGAGTAATGGGTTAAACCCAGCAGGATGTGTGGATAAAATTACAGTATATTTCCTATTTGATAATACTGGATCTATTTTGAGATTACTTATCAGTTGGTTATTGTGCTAATAATTGCCATTAAAATTAATAGTCCATTTTGGGAATTAGGCAAAGAGCTAGCAAGTTTGCTTTTACACAGAGCTTTCCAAAAGCAATCTGGGTAACTTGTTTCTGGAATGCAGCTGTGAAAGTTTTCATTAACATCTTGCAGGTGGAGCCTAATTTTAGTCCAACTTTGAGAAGGGGGAATTGTTCTCCTCATGATATGCACAGCACCACAACAGCAGCAAAGCAGGTGGGGCTTTGCCAGGCACTTGTTTACTCTCCTGCTTTTAAAAAACAGATGATTCATATCGTTAATCATATAGTTTCTATTTGATTTTAGCATGTTTTTAACAGAATAGTCTGGAGTACATTTGACCTACAGTTACTCAAATGTGAAACAAAAGCAACGAAATGGAAAATGATAAGAAAATGAGCAATGAATCCTAAATATAGTGGAGGAGAAGCCAGTGAATGAAGTGAAGTAAAATTTAGAAATACATCTGTTTGGCTACAAAAGCATTTTAAAAAGCAACCTTCCAGATTCTAGTTTGGCAATTTGAAGTTGGCTCAGTTAGAAAGTTCAATATATATATATATATATATATATATTTTTTTTTTTTCTGCCATTGCAAGGAAGAAACTATTAGAGAAAAGAAGCAGTTGCTGGGAAGAGAAGAGTACAGGGGTCAGAAAGGACAACTGAGATGCAGATTGTTTTCTCTTGCAAGTCCTTCCCTCACCTTTGAATCTCTGGGAATGACTGGTAATCAGCTTAAATTTTAGGTCCTAGGAGAAAACATTTTAAAGAATCAGAGAGTGATTAATGACAATAATTTCTCACTTAATTTGTTTAGGAAATATCTCAAGCTTTACGTAGAGCTTCCAGGGCAGAATTCCCATACCTTTGGTATGTTTAATGTGTTTCAGCATAGTGAGCCTACTGTGTGTGTCTGTCTGGATGCAAGGACAGTGTGATATGGCCGTAATACTTCTGAGTGTCATCTGGTTTAAACAGGTGCCTTTGAATACGTCTACCCTGTGGGGTGTGCATGAAAATTTCATTACCTCCACAGAGAGGGGGCAGTTCCCTGTGCATATTTGTTCCTTTCAATTCAGTCTCTTGGAATGGATGGAATTTGTGATAATGCTGTATAGAAGTCTATTGTTCTGAACCTTCTAATAAACCTTTTCTTGAAAGCCCTCTTCTGGATCTTGAAGGTCATCATTGAAGGGCTCACCCTCTGTGAAAATTCCTAACCTGGAAAACAGGTATATCCTGAATGTACTTCAGGGTATTCATGAGCAAACTTTCTTGTTTTGTTTCTTGCTTTATGTGAATGTATACTTTTTCTCATGAGAGAGTCCATAGCTTACCTTGAATTCTCAAAAGGACTTACAGTGAAAATGTTAGTCACTCAGTCGTATCCAATTCATTGTGACCCCATGGACTGTAGCCCACCAGGCTCCTCTGTCCATGGAATTCTGCAGGCAACGATACTGGAGTGGGTTGCCATTCCCTTCTTCAGGGGATCTTTCCAACCCAGGAGTTGAACCCAGGTCTCCTGCATTGCAGGCAGATTCTTTACCATCTGAGCCATCAGGAAGGATTTATAACCTCCATAAAGTGTAACAAGTATTGCCTTATACAGAACGTTTTCAAATATTTCCTTTAATGAAAAGGAAATACAATAGTTTGGCTAATAACGATAATTAAAATATATTTGTCAGTTTCCTTCATATAGTGAATTTTAGTCTGATTTAGGACTAAGTTTAGATTTTAAGTATGCCTTCTTACTTTTCCTGAGATATAATAATTCATTCCCTATTTCTAAGCTGTAACTATGCCAAATGAGCATCTAAGAAGATATTATTTTTTAAGATTTGTTTCTTTATTCAACACAGGTTTGTTAAGTGCTACTATACTAAAGGTACTTTCAGATTTCAGAAGTATATAGCACGATCTCTTTCTTTAAGAAGGTCCCAGACCTATGGCAATGACAGTCAACTAGGAAAAGACACTTAACCAATTGATCAGTTTGCAAAAGGGGAAGATATTACATGAGGCCTTGAGATTTTCAAAACATACTGCACATTCTCATTTTGAAATACAAATGCAAAGATTAAAAACAAATAACTGAGACCCTTGGATAATATGACAAGAACCATACCACACCCAAACCTGTTGTCTTGCCACTCCGTTCCACCCACCCCAGATGTGTCTGGAGAAGGGGCCTTGTAGGTGACAAATAGAGAGTTAGAACTCAGAAACGACTCCCATGAGTGGAATGAGAGTAAAGGTCATCAAAAGCCAAGAAGGAACAAGTTTGTTTGAAGCTTAGACTAAGCAAGTATTTTTGACTGATTTGATCTTATACATTCCCTAAAGCTCCATCAGAATGTGATTTTGCAACTCTCTTAAGGGTAGTCCTGCCGGAGTTTTTGCAAAACACAATGCCATTTTGTTTTCCCAATAAGTCCAATCTTTAGATGAGACCTATCTCTTTTAGATACCTGAAACTCAGACTTTGTTACTGTTTCTTACATCCCCCAACATCTGAGGCTCTTCTAATACAGTCCCAAGTTTTTCTTTGGCTCCCACTTATTCACAAAAATAAAAGGACAAAGAGGCTTCTCCAGTGGTTCAGTGGGTAAAGAATTCACCTGCAACGTAGGAGACACAGGTGACCCGAGTTCAATCCCTGGGTCAGGAAGATCCCCTGGAGGAGAAAATGATTCTTGCCTGGAAGATTCCATGGACAGAAGAGCCTAGCAGGCTACAGTTCATGGAGTCACAAAAAGTCCAACGTAACTTAAAGTACAGCACACAGGATATATACATAGACATAAACAACAATACATACATATACATATACAATAAAATACATACATACATATACAAAAATAAAAGGATAAAGAAAACGGGAAATGAGTTGATATTGACCAAATGGAGTAGTGCTTCCAATTCTCTCTCACAGTGACCCACGCTACCAATAACAGATGCCATAGATTTGATCTTCCCAATATTCAGCTTGCTTTTAACCTCATCCACAGTGTAACATTTAGTACCCAACTTCTATTCATCATGAAATCCAGGACTGTCTTCGAGAGGACAAAATGGAGTGTAGCCCTATTTCCAGAGAGTATATAAAAGGTTTTATTGGCTAACTATATAGAGGGCTCAGTTTTTGAATATTCCTAGTTGAAAATCACAGAATTGGCAACCTGCTTTACTCATTTCTAGGTTGTTTCATTTCTTTGTAAAATTTTCCTACATTTCTCTCTAGGCAAACCTATACTTTCTTGCCGAGATTCTATAAGTCATAGAGTAAAAAGTCACTTACAAGAAACATGTGATTCATTTCACTCTTGCTGGTAGGTGCGTTCAGAATTCTACTTCAGGAAGTTTTTTTCCTCCATTTTAATCTAAACCTTATTCGGCTGCCTGCAGTGGATGCCTCAACCACAGCTGCTGAAATGAACTCTTTATAGAAGCACTTAAAGAAGACCTGGCCGTTCTGGTGTTGCTTCTGAAGAAGTTCCAATCAGCAGCAGGGTAAAATTTATGGGAGGCTTATGAGATTTTTGGTTTCTTAAAAGAGCACACATGCCACAGAGAATCTGAATACACTCTATGAAAATTCAACCAGCACAAGGACATGCACTGAAAATTTGAGCAATCCTGTGTGTCAGGACCACACTAAAATCACCTCAGACAAATAAGATAAGTCCTGTTTGATGTAAAAGTTAAAGAAAGAGATTCTGCAATTCTGTTGGGGAGCCCTGCCAACATCTAATTGTTATTTTTAGTTCTAGGATCAGTCTTTAGTATGTATTGGTATCAACTTTGCTTGTTTTTTTAGTCTACAAATTGGGTATGGAGAAACAAAACTTTGGCCAAAATCTGTGTAAGTACAAGGGAATCTCTACTTTTTAGAGAAGAAATAATAATTTAAAAATAGCATTTTGATAGCTCATACCAATATGTTTGGGTTATGTCTACTCTTAATTTTCTTTTCAGGCTTTTGGTTATCCAGAGTCATTTAGGCTAAGGCAAAATGGTGTATATACATAAAGTGAAGTCACTCAGTCGCGTTCGACTGTTTGTGACCCGGGGACTATAGCCCACAAAGCTCCTCCGTCCATGGGATTTTCCAGGCAAGAATACTGGAATGGGTTGCCATTTCCTTCTCCAGGAGGTCTTCCCAACCCAGGGATCAAACCCAGGTCTCCCACATTGCAGGCAGACGCTTTAACCTCTGCACCACCAGGGAAGCCCCCTATATACATACGTACACACATATATATATATATAATAATCAAATTAGATAAAGTATTTTTATAGTGCTTATACCTATACTACTGCCAAAGGAAGAGCGAGTGCTCAAACAACTTGAGTCAGGTAGGATCACAGAGTTACCAACCAACCTTCACTTAGAATAAACAATATTGGACTGATTCATTTAATGTTATGCTATGCTATGCTATGCTATGCTATGTTCTTTTTCAGATTTAGATAAAAATAAAGATGGGGAAGAGTAAGTGAGACAAAATCAGCTTGTTAAAAAATAAGAATTGGTGGCATTAATAATAATATAAATGATATTTCAATTGCTATTTTACATTTAGAACCTTTACCTTCTTCAGTCGTGTCTGACTCTTTGTGATCCCGTGACTGTAGCCTGCCAGGCTCCTCTGTCCATGGGATTCTCCGGGCAACAATATTGGAGAGGGTTGCCATTCCCTTCTCCAGGGGATCTTCCTCCCAAAATATGTTAATGGCTTGATCACTTTTGATGGCTCTATCAGAGTTAAGAAAATGAATTCACTTGGAATTTCCATTTCAATCTTGCTAGCAAATATTGCAACACTTAGAAACTATTCTCCAGTCTTACACCTTAACTCACATCTCTCATCTTCATCAGCCCAAGTGGATGTTCAATTGCTATATAGCACATTCTAATTCTCAATTTATCTACAAGATGACTTGATCTTTCTAATAATCTTTCTGAGGAATATAGAGCAGGTATTATCAAGTCATTTTGTAGAATAGGAAGTTAAAATAAGGGATTGTAGAGTGGTAACAGGGATTTTTCCCCCAGTATAATATCTAATAAAACATTAGATTACTTGTCAATACTTTAAAATTTGGAGATGTCACATCAAAAAAAACTGGGTATCTGATTTATATATGCAAATTGAAATTTCTGGTACCCCTGGATAACACTAGGCCCCTATTCCCATAGCAACACAGTACCTCCTATTGCCTTATTCCCAGTCTCCTCACTCCTTAATCTTGACTTGCCTGGCCTTTTTAGGCATTTGATTCCTTTACCATTGGTGTAAAAGGATTCTCATAAGACCAGGCTTTGAGGTCATAACAGAAGCAAGCCTTAAATGTAGTTCTGTAATATGCTTTTATCATAAAATATTCACACCAGACTATGTGGCTAGCATGTTCATCTCTTCTCCCCTCCAAGAACATTTTTCTCTTATGAACGTCTCACAGTTGCCCAAGAGGCAACCTGTCCCCCAGTCAACAGGGGATTGGTGCTGTTCCTGGTACTTTTCATACTGTCCACTTGCCATTCTCACTTTTCTTTACTAAACTTTAACCCCAGGGCTCCATTCAAAGGTCCCCTGCTCTCTACAGCCATCTCAGAGCCCATCTGAAGCTTCCCACCCCTGCTGCTGCTGCTGCTGCTGCTAAGTCACTTCAGTCGTGTCCGACTCTGTGTGACCCCATAGACGGCAGCCCACCAGGCTCCCCCATCCCTGGGATTCTCCAGGCAAGAGTACTGGAGTGGGGTGCCATCGCCTTCTCCTCCCACCCCTACCCAGGCCATCATTTAGTTACTCTTTCATTTAATAGATGTCAGATGACGGAACTGAAGGAAGGAATGAGCTGTCCTATGCTAAAACATGAGTCTACACTTAACTTTTCTCTCCAGGTCTAGGCTGGGATGAAAAAACATTACAGCTTTCTTTTCTGTTTAAACTATGGATCAGATCAATTAACAAATACAATTTTGGGGAGAATGGCATTGAGTCACATCTGTCGGAGGCAACATGGGCCAACTTTGGGCAACTTCTCTGAGGTAATCCAATCAAAAGCTTGCTGATTTGGTATTTTTAACTTATTTGCTTATCAAAAGTGCTCTTTGCCTGAGCAGAAAAACTCATGTTTCTTTAGCACTTTAGTAAACAGAGAAACATTAATTGAAAGTCTAGAGAAAGCAATACTCTGCTTTTCCCCAGCAGGAGACAAATTGGTGCCTGGCAGGGAAAATTACGTGTCGAAAAATGATGCAGAAAGATAAGGACTAGCCCCAGTTATTGATTGATTCCACAAATGTTCTTTAAACCTACTGTGTTCTGACACCAAGCTAGGCCCAGGATATAAGTAGATATACAAATAAAGAGGTGCAGTGGCTATTACAGGCATATATAAGAATCTGTGTAGACTACAGGGTGTACAAGGAAGTCAGCTGTCACCTCTATCCAAAGAAATCAACCAAAGTTCCATAAATAAGTTGACCCTTGAGTTGAGTCCTAATGGATACAAGTATATTTTGTATTCAATTTGAGTAGGGTATTAAGGACTACTTAGCTTGACAAAATAAATTTAAAAGGTGAAATTCTCCTTCCTGAGGGTGTAGATTTTCTGAAAAACACTTACTATAGTATGTACATAAAGAAAGCATACAATAGATGCAAAATAAATTAACAGAGATATAGAGTCTGCAGATTCTGCCTGAATTTCAATCCTGGCTCAATTATTTGCTTAACAGTGTGACCCTGGACAAGTTGCTTAAGTACTCTGTGTCTCAATTTCTCCTCTGTTAAAGGGTGATGATAATATTATCTATTTCATAGAGTTGTGGTGGTAATAAATTAAACAATGTGTTGTCTTAATAATAGCAGCACATTAATGCAAAATTAGATAATTAAAACAAAAAAGAAATCTTATACCTAGTATGCCCTGCATCATTTATGTTTCCGTTTTGCATTTTATTCTTACTCATCTTAGATAATGAAACTAGACTAGATCCCATAATTGCCCTTCTTCAACTAACTGTTCAGTATTCAGTTTCTTAAATTTTTCAGTGAGGTTCATCTTTCAGACATAATGCATTAGCATAATGCTACTCTGCTGATGCCTCCAATACTGCATATTACCAAAGAGAACATTCCCAGCAACAAAGTTTTTACTTTCAAACAGTGATTAAAATTGTGAATCTTAAATTTTCTGTTACATATACACAAATATGCATATCTCCTTTAATATTATAAGCTGATGTTATCCATCAAAATTTATTTTTATTAAAAGACATTTATTTTATTAAAATATTTTACAAATACTGAGATTATATTACAGTGTTCTCTGGAAAAATATTGTCTCAAAAAGTCTTTTATGTCCTGCTATTTTTTTTATTATTCCTATGAAATTCATATAAAATTGATACTTTAGTCTTTTCTAGATAGAATGAAATAATCTTTTCAAAAATCTTTCACATTTAGGGGGCTCAACATTCTCTTGATAACATACCTTCCTTTCTTCTACACTTATCTACCAGAAATAACCTTAAGACTGTCTATGTAATAAAAATCTATTGTATAAAAGAATAGATAAAAGATAAAAGAATTAATATGCTCTTGAAAATATGCTATAATAAAAGTACAATTAGGGAAAAGTCATATTAAAAGAAAATTATAAGACAACAGGATTTTAATATTTCCTAATACCTGCTCAAACGGAAATAATAAAAGTGCTCAAAAAAAAAAAACACAAGTTATTTCCTCTTCTAAAGATACTTTTAATCTTACAAAATTGAGATCATTCACTGGATTTCGATCTTGGAGAAAAAGGCCCTTATTCTACATTATCATTCCAGTGTCACCTCTTGGGTTAGCACACTCCTGAGGCAGCTGTGTTTTGAGATTTCAGTGTGAGCTGTTTCAGAATTCCTCCCTGGCTGTAGTCCTGTGTTATGCTCTGGGCTTTCTGCCATGTTCTTGGGCAACACCTCACACCACTACACTTTTCTTATCTCTTCCCTTCTTCCCATGTCCAAGTCTTGTTTCCCAGACTGACAAGTTGTTTATAATTCATCATGGAGAAATTTAGCTCTATCTATCCAGTGCTGCCTGTCGGGCTATACCGCAAAAGACTTGACCTTCTCGACCAGAGTGACTTGTCCAGATTTGCCTAGTTGTTTTCCTTAACAAAAGAATCATTCGTGTGTGATATAAGTATTGCCCCTCCTGAGAAGGCAAAAAAGAGTGGTATTTTTCTTATAAAACAGGTTTGTGGAGCTTTTTTTCCTCTCCAGTATGTAGATTTTTTTCAACAAATACTTTTGAAGTGTTTCTTAAGTGTAAGACTTTGTGCAGAACAATTCAGTCTTCACTTACTTTCAATAAGTGCCATTACAGGAAGTGAATCCCAGGAAGGTGAAGATGATAGCTACGTCCTACTGTCTTCAGGAAAGACAGAATTTCAGATGTACCTATAGAACCTTTGCCAGTTATTTTCATGTGGACACTGACCTAATTTTATTAAGAAAGAAAGATTCTGTGAACTGCAAACCAGTAAGTTTGAATCCCTAGCAAAATTTAGACAGGAATATCAAAGTAAAAGTGGGCATTTTGAAAAGATGGTAATGACTATTAAGATATGGATCTGCTAAGAAAACAATTCCAAGCAAACTGATTTACTTTTACTATTCAAAGAAAGTTTAAATTTGGTAAGTCTTTCAGTCAAAATACTCAGACATTCTTAGAAGATAAGTTAGAGATAGTTTATAATATGGTTAGGAATTTTTTTCAAATGGCACAATTAACCTCTTTGAGTATCTAAGTATGAACTTTGGAGTAACATAGTTTTGGGGGTTCAAATTGAAGCCCTGCAACTTATCAGCTATGCAAATTTGCATAAGTTGCATAAACTCCTGAACCTTAACCCCTTAAACTCTAGTGAGGGTTTAAAACTATGTCACAAAAACATCATGCTTCTTAAATGCAAAATGTACATGAAGTGCTTTTTTACCTATTTTAAATAAGTACTCAATAAAAAATGACATGTGCGGTACTTTATTGTTATTAGCAAAGGCTGATTGATAATTTTCAGTCTGAAGAGAGATTTCTGAGAGGTGTATTAGCACTTTTTTCCCTACTTATTTGAAAGAAATAAAAATAATTACATTGGCAGTCTCCTTGCTATTCTGTGGGCTCTTTCAGGAAAATGACCCTGTCTTTCTTGCTTTTGGTATAATCACTGCCAGACTTAGTGCCTGACTCATCATAGCCATTCAGATGCCTTTTAAAGAATGGCACAAAATGAAATATAAAAATCAAGACTCTGGTTAGCAAAATCAAGATTCAAAACTGCCACAAATAATTAGAACAATGGGCCAATAAGCTCTAGTATGGATGGATAGAAAGTCAATGATTTCCATCCAAATCATCAGTTGCAACAAGAAGTTGCAAGAGATTTGATTAGACAGAATTTGATATGAAAAATATTTGAAATTTTAGTTTTATAAAAGTTTAACAACTAAAACTATGATAATGATACTAACCCTTCCTCAGAGTACGTTTCCTGCCTTCATAAAATTCTAAACTGTTATAAACATAGTCCAGAACAAGGCAGGCATCAGCACCCATTTACTTTGCATAATTAGACCACATCTCAAGCAATGCATTCAGTTCTGATGCCACATTTAGAACAGACATGGACAAACTGGAATCCATCCAATATGGTGAGAGGCCTTAAAAGCCACCTCATATTAGAATGATTAAAGGAATGTTCACTTTGAAAAAAGAGTAGACTTAGGAGAAAATGATAGCCATTTTTTAAATATTTGTACAACTTTCATGTGGAATAGGGATTAAATTTATCCTCAAAACCTCATGAAGCTTCAGAAAAAATTCATAGCAAAGAATAGACAATTTAGGAAGATATTTGTCAAAAATAAGGAAGCTCTCTATTTAAAGTGAAGGTAAATTGTCTTAGATTTAATGTATTCTCTTCAAAGTTCTTTAATTTCAATTTATTTAGCAAATGATCACCACTCACATTTATGGGCAAACCTGTATGAAGTCTGTTTAGAAAGAAAGTCTTCAAGAGTTTGCAGGTTACTTGCTTTATATCATTTACAATGTTCACATCACAGTTAAAATGTACAGCTAAACATTTACTTAGCAAAAATTTATTGAATATCACTACACATCATTTTATGCAAGATGGTGGGCAAGTTGAACAAAAAGCAATATTATATAGAAATTCCTGCTTTGGGTAGGATATTGGAGCAAACTTTGATATTTGAAAATAAATCAATCCCCAAAAAAACAGTTTGCTTGATTTAAATGTCACTGAGGAACTGAGAGGCCCAAGAAAATTAATATCCCACCACTTCCAGAGTAAGTTGATAAAGTGGGTAGAAACTGTATGTCAAAGACATACCATTTATACATATTGAGACCCATATTTTCTAGACTTTGTTCTGATCATGCTACACTTAAAATTTTGGCATGTTTTTAAATGCTTATTATTTCCATACCTAATTTCATTTATGCATATGCCTATATAGAAATATGTAGCCAATCAACTTTTTAAAAATACCGCCATCAATTAACACAACATTGAGTGCCAGCTAGTCTAATACTCCGTAAAGAGTAAAAGTTTCCCTTTTCCTAAGGATGTTTACAAAGCATTTCTCCTATTATCTTTTTCTTTTAAGAAGTAAAAGAAATGTAACTATTTGTTTTGCTATCAGAAAATTTAAGAACAAAATGGACAGCATATATAGTAATGTTCATTTTAATTATTGGAGGAATTCCAATTTTTTGCTTTGCGAGTGCTTGTTCTTAAAAAAGGTTAAAATATGCTAGTAATTCTCTATGCTTAAAGAAGCTATATTTTAAAGGAATGAATATTTTTAAAAAAATCTAGTTTTGCTAAATGGTTAGTTAGAAGAGGATAGTTTCTAAAGAGGAAACAAACAGAAAGCAGTAGAACTGCCTAGTCCTGCTCAGAGCAATCCAACCCTGAGTCAGCAAATAGGTATTTGCCAGTAGCAATGAGCATTGTGTACTACAATGACAGTGCTACTTAACTCGATACTGTTCCCACACCTCTGTTAGTCGGGTCCAGTGCGTGGGTAACTCATGAAGTCACTGGGTAGTTGAGCGAAATATTGAAAGCAATGAAGGTTATGAGGGTTTAGAGACAGGTGGAACTGGCTACATGTTCAAGCCATGCCCACTCTTAAAGTGTAATTGGCAATGAAATTCATGCCAATAGGATACTTGTCTGCATAGGAAATCGTGACAAGACAGAAAGGCAGACTTCGGATCACAACGATAGTTTTGTGACTGTGATCTCCCCACAGCCTCTTCAGGAAAAATACTCTTTTCTCACTTGTATGCCAATTGGAATTTGAAGGGAGCTTGCTAACTGATGTTCTATGTGGACCCAGAAGTACTACAAATAAGGTAAGGGCAAATTATATCTCTTGTGATCAGTAGAGATTATAAAGAGAGTTCCAACTCAATCTTCCCTTTCAAATGTAGATTACTGAGACAATCTTCTTGGCAGTGTATTTCAGGATCTTGAACTCAAAGGATAGAATAATTTGGTGCCTGCTCTGAAAAGAGACATTTGGCCCCTGTAATAGTCTGCACTTTTTCTGGCTAATAGGATACAGAGAAATGGGGAGATGGTGAGCTAAGGTTGAATGGTCTTGATTTCAGAAGAATGTGTCAAAGCAGATCATCTTCCAGGGCTCTACATGAAGATGATTTTCATAGCCACCTGTACTCAGAGATTTAAATTTATGAAAAGAGAATCATGATAATATCTTAATTGCTGTAAGGATGTCTTTTCAAAGAAATTGTCACAGAAACAGTTTCTTCAGAGGAACTGAGAACCAAAGGGAGATGGCTTTACTGTGGAAGAGCCAAGGAAAGCCTTCTTCCCTACAAGGTAATGTTTACGGAGCTCTTTAGCAAATAGTGGTCTCCATTGCAATACTTCTCTGTTTGATGAAGATTCAAAAAGTCTTAATCAAATCTAGCAGTTATTGCTGCTTCTTTCTCTCCTAATCTCCCTGATCCTGAATTATGAGATCCTTATCCATTAAAATAAAACAGCATTTGTTAAAGCCTTTTCAAAATTAAGAACAAAACCATCAAAATAATTGTTTGCTAATAACAAATAAACAATTTTTTTAATTTGATGAATTGTTTGCAAGTGCTAATCAAGTGGGTGGAGTCATAAAAGGAAGGAAACAATATATGCAATTTGTTTGCATTACTATTTGAGATAATTACAAAGCAGACATTCAAAGCTATTTCTTAATCTTTATACAAGAAGTTGGAAAATAGGGAGGAAAGGAAAAGCAAAAGAACATGCAGCCATTGTCAGCTGAAATTTAAAATATTACCAAATTCACAATTGTCAAATATTAGCATTACTGAGAATGCCAGGGACAGAAGTGTCACATTGAATGAAGAGTGATAACTTCATAGGAAGGCAAAGCTGAGGATATGACCAGTTTGCAGTCACAGAGAAATCAGCTTTAATTAATTTGAGTGCCAGTTCTATGTATAATTACACAGCATGAGAGTTTGCATGCAAATGCGGAAATGCTGATTGTTCAAATACTTGCACTTGCTCATTAATACACTGGGACTAAGCGGGGCTGGCAAGCAGACAGGGTACAGCACACACGGTGCCTGCAGGCTAATTTGTATTATACTGTAGTTAGCAAACAGATTTCAGATGTTTCTCCTTTCTTTAAATAATAAGCACAAAAATATGTGCATCATTTTTATCTGCAACATACCTTGTTTTCCTCTTGATTAAAACAAAAGTGTTTGGGGCTTTAAAAAAACTGTTGAGGGTGCACAAAGCATGGCAATAGCACCAATTCGATGTCAGTAATATTTATACCAGTTACAGGATATTTCTATTTGATGTTTTATGTAGTTATCCAAAATTGCCGTTCTCCATAATTGGTGAGCCTATATTCAGAAAAGGTAAATTTATATATCAGTTCCAAAGAGGAATAAAGCAATGGCCACATTGAATTACCTATTTGTCTATCAAGTCTAGTATCTTGTGTCTAGCAACATTGACCAGAGGTTTCAGGAGAAGGATTGGTTAATTTGAGAGAGTACCTAATCCTAAAATGTACTGACATGAGATTTTCCATTCCGACCCCTGAATCTCTTAGCAGAGATCAGTTTCAACCAAGTTCCCAGCTTCTTTGACAATACCCTAGGGAAAACATGATCCTTAATCACAACCAGAAGAAAGTATCTGATACTTTCTCCAGAAAACAGTACCAGAATATATGGAATTTACTAAGTCCCCCAAATTTGCTACTACTACCAACGCTACTAGTTCCTTGCCAATATATTTAATACATTTTTATACATTTCAATTCTACAAATATTTTTCAAGCTCCTATTTTTGTTAGATACTGCAGAGCACAGGATATACTATGGTAAGCAAGATAGACAACAGACCCTGCATTTGCCATCTCCTTTCTCTCAGGAGTTGCATGAAGGAACCTAACACAGTTTCTCTGGGAAATACATGCTATTAGCAATGATCATCTTGTAAAAACCCACATTGTAGAAACTGGAATCTGTGGCCTTCCACACAGCCAGTTCTTCTACCTTATTTGGGAGACTAATTCCCTCTCTGACGTTTCTTCAACCCCATTCTTGTGCAAGATGAAAGGAGCTGCTTCTAGCCCCAGGTCTGAATGGAACCTGTAAAGGATATGTGAGACAGTCTATCAAGCAAGCTCCAAAGTTTTATAAGAACAGATTGAAAAAGAAGGCTGTCAATACTCTTCTCTGAAAGCCTGTAACCTGTACTTTCCCAAAGAGGAAATCTGGACACATCTTATAGATGATATAGGACAGATATTTCACACCATTTGTCTGAACAACAGCGTTTTCAATCAGTTCAGGAACAAGGACTAGAAAGCATGAGCTTCCCACCCTAAAATGTCTGTTCAAATATTCCACTCTCAAAGGCTTCCTACAGGTATGGGATATGTCTATGTACAAATGGGAAAGTGACAGGGAAAACACTCATACCTACCACCTAGACTCCCATTTCATTCTCAGAATGGTCATAACACTCTCACCCTACATATGAAAAATATGCATGAAAGAAGGAGAAAATCCAGGATGGTGAAAAGAACTCAAGGCTATCTTCCTCATGTAAGAACCCAGTAATGTGGAAAGACTGGTTTTCACAAGCTATGAATTCCAAGTACCCTGAGCTTGAACAATTTTTCCTTTTGATTCTGTCATAATTGGACATCCATGATCAGAAAACACAGACAAAAATGAAACAAAAATAAATTCCCCAAATATGCATGTATTAAGAAAATTCCACTTGCGTTGTATCAAAATATTTTTTAAATATTTTATATGCAGATATATTAGTGACTTTACCAGAAGAGCAAAAAGTCGGAAGAATTTACCTATAGGAAGCAACTTTCAGTGTGAGTTTGTGGTGACATATATGAAATGATGTGTATTCACAGATGATGCAAATAATTTCATGAAACAATCACAGGTAGGGAGCAAAGATAAGTGTATAGAGAAGAAATAAGAGGATTTCATCTGGAGAGAGAGAGTGTTCAGAAAACATGAGGAAACGCTAGCCACAGACTTGAAGAAAGCCTGTAACCCAGAAAAGCACAACACACCATACTGATTCAGAATAGACAGGTGTGCTGATTGTTGCAGAGTGAAACTCATAGGCTGACAGCAGCTAATGATTCAGCAATAATTAGGTCAACAAGAACCATCTCCAGAGATCTGTGGGTGCTGGATACATATTTCAAGGGAATAAGAAAAATGAAAGTGTGAATAATTGGAAATAGGAAATGTGTGGAATCTTTATTCATAAAGTGAAGGAGAGGGGATGTCCCCGGTGGTCCATTGGTTAAGAATCTGCCTTCCAATGCAGGGGACTCAGATTTGATCCCTGGTCAGGGAACTAAGATCCCACATAGTTCAGGGCAACTATGCTCTCTGCTCTCAGACCACAAATACTGAATCTGAGTGCCACAACTAAGACCCAGCACAGCCAAACAATTTATTTTTCTTTTAAGTGAAGGGGAAGAAGTGAGGCAACAGTGGAGACTTTCTTTGTAGGAGAGAAAATAACTAGTGGAGGAGGAGCAGTCAGGGTTAAAGGGGAAGTGTGTCATTAATGGGGCAGAAGTTGGGGAGAGTACAGTTAGCTGTGCTAGCTTTAGAGATTTTAAAACACAGTACTCAAAGAAAGAAGAGGAAAAGAGGGTAGTGACAGAAAAAATCTGAGGGAGAGGTGAGGAAAGTCTTGAGAGTATGTGTCAGAAGCCCGTGATGTAGGGAGGATATTGGTGAAATCATTCCTTGGGAGGGTGTAGGAAAGGGTGGACATGACATGGACATAGAAATGACTTTATTTTACTAAACAAAGGTAGAGCAAATATAATTTACAATTTTAGATAAATAAATGAGGGACAATGGAGAAACAGAAAATTGTCACTATGAAAAATTCCCTTAGACATTAACTGGTGCCAAAGTAAAGTGAGCAATGGGACTCGACTCATAATTATAAAACAGTCTATAAGTCTGCATTCTTCAATATCAGTACACCTGAAGCAGTTGTTTATGGTTTAGCACTCTGGCATTCTCCACTGAGATAGGAACTGTAGGGAGATAATCAATGCACAGAAGAGCTTCAGTTCAGTTCAGTCACTCAGTCAAGTCCAACTTTTTGCAACCACGTGGACTGCAGCACACCAGGCTGCCCTGTCCATCACCAACTCCTGGAGTTTACTCAACTTCATGTCCATTGAGTCGGTGATGCCATCCAACCATCTCATCCTCTGTTGCCCCCTTCTCTTCCAGCCTTCAATCTTTCCCAGCATCAGGGTCGTATCAAATGAGTCAGTTCCTCACATCAGGTGGCCAAAGTATTGGAGCTTCAGCTTCAGAATCAGTCCTTGAGTTCAGTCCTCAGACCAGAATATTCAGGTCTGATTTCCTTTACGATGTTCTGGTTGGATCTCTGTGCAGTCCAAAGGACTTTCAAGAGTCTTCTCCAACACCACAGTTCAAAAGCATCAATTCACAGTGCTCAGCTTTCTTATTAGTCCAACTCCCACATCCATACACGACTACTGGAAAAAGCATAGCTTACACTAGATGGACTTTTGTGAGCAAAGTCATGTCTCTGCTTTCTAATATGCTGTCTAGGTTGGCCACTTTTCTTCCAAGGGGTAAGCGTCTTTCAATTTCATGGCTGCAATCACCATCCACAGTGATTTCGGAGCCCAAAACAATACTGTCTGCCACTGTTTCCATTGTTTCCCCATCTATTTGCTGTGAAGTGATGGGACCAGATGACATGATGTTAGTTTTCTGAATGTTCAGTTTTAAGTCAAAATTTTCACTCTTCTCTTTCACTTTCATCAAGAGGTTCTTTAGTTCTTCGCTTTCTCCCATAACGGTGGTGTCATCTGCATATCTGAGCTTATTGATAATTCTTCTGGCAATCTTGATTCCAGCTGTGCTTCATCCAGCCCAGCATTTCTCATGATGTACTCTGCATATAAGTTAAATAAGCAGGGTGACAATATACAGCCTTAACGCACTCCTTTTCCAATTTGGAACCAGTCCGTTGTTCCATGTCCAGTAATAACTGTTTCTTCCTGCCCTGCATACAGATTTCTCAAGAGGCAGGTCAGTTGGCCTGATATTCCCATCTCTTGAAGAATTTTCCGCAGTTGTTGTGATCCACACAGTCAAAGGCTTTGGCATAGTCAATAAAGCAGAAATTGATGTTTTACCAGAACTCTCTTGCTTTTTCAATGACCCAACAGATGTTGGCAATATGATCTCTGTTTCTTTTGCCTTTTCCAAAACCAGCTTGAACATCTGCAAGTTCATGGTTCACATATTGCTGAAGCCTGGCTTGGAGAATCTTGAGTATTACTTCGCTAGGGTGTGAGATAAGTACAATTGTACAGTAGTTTGAGCATTCTTTGGCATTGCCTTTCTTTGAGATTGGAATGAAAACTGACCTTTTCCAGTCCTGTGGCCACTGCTGAGTTTTCCAAATGTGCTGGCATATTGAGTGCAGCACTTTCTCAGCACCATCTTTTAGAATTTGAAACAGCTCAACTGGAATTCCATCACCTCCACTAGTTTTGTTAGTAGTGATGCTTCCTAAGGCCCACTTGACTTTACATTCCAGGATGTCTGGCTCTAGGTGAATGATCACACCATCATCACTATCTGGGTCATAAAGATCTTTTTTGTATAGTTCTTCTGTGTATCCTTGCCACCTCTTCTTAATATCTTCTTCTTCTGTTAGATCCATACCATTTCTGTCTTTATTGAACTCATCTTTACATGAAATGTGCCCTTGGTATCTCTAATTTTCTTGAAGAGATCTCTAATATTTCCCATTCTATTGTTTTCCTTTATTTCTTTGCACTGATTGCTGAGGAAGGCTTTCTTATCTCTCCTTGCTATTCTTTGGAACTCTGAATTCAAATGAGTATATCTTTCTTTTTCTCCTTTGCCTTTCATGTCTCTTCTTTTCTCAGCTATTTGTAAAGCCTCCTCAGACAACCATTTTGCCTTTTTGCATTTCTTTTTCTTGGGGTTGGTCTTGAACCCTGCCTCCTCTAAAATGTCACAAACCTCTGTCAATAGTTCTTCAGGCACTCTGTATCAGATCTAATCCCTTGAATCTATTTCTCACTTCCACTGTATAATCATAAGGGATTTGATTTATGTCATACCTGAATGGTCTAGTGATTTTCCCTACTTTCTTCAATTTAAGTCTGAATTTGGCAATAAGTCTTTAGGTAAAACCATCCTCTGGGTTCCTCCCTCTTCTGCTCACCTGTGGCCATGCTGGTGACAGAAAATGTTATTTATTCAACAAAGGAGAAAGCTGTATAGAGCTGCCTAGGTTTCTTTGTCACAGTACTTCCCCCTACATAACCCAGATTCCTGTTGGCTCATACCCCTGGGTTAGGCACCAAAAACAGTGCAGCATTTCCTGAAAACCAGTGTGAAGTACAGTACCCATGTATCACTTGGCAAAGAAAGAGAACGTCCCAAAGGCCTAAATCTTTGCATAATATGTCTGGAATTACAATTAGCACTTTACAACAGGCGTATTCGTGGAATTACTTGGCTATTTCAGCTTCCCTGCCAGAAGACAGGTGGACATACTCACTATGTTCCTGCCAGTGGACAAAGTGCAACCCCTGAAAGCCACAGATCTGGGTGTGGTATAATAGGGACATTGTGCATTCTGAGATCCCTAAAGAGATTAGTGATTGTAGTATATGGATGTCAGAACCCCCAAAGACCAGGTAACACTCAGTAGGCAAAGGATAACACAAAGGTTGTCAGAACACTTCCAGTCTGCCACTTGCTCCCAATTGCTTCTCCAGTGTCCTTTTTGCTTGGGCCTCTTTCCCTGTTTTTTGCTTATCCTCCTCCCAAAATTTCCAGGTCCCAAATCTAAAGATCCTGTTGAAAAAGTAAAAGAGTTTGTAGCATGTAAAGATAGGAAACAGAAGGTTTTTAAACAAAGCAATAATATTCAAGGCAACTCAAAATCAAAGATTTCCTGAGGGTCTACTTTATGTCAATCACTGCAGTACCCATAGGGGATTTGAGAATAAATATGTGAAGTGCTTTGGGATTCCACAGTGGCTCCAATGGTAAATAATCCACCTGCAATGCAGGAGATCTAGCTTTGATCCCTGGATCATGAAGATCCCCTGGAGAAGGGAATAACAACCTACTCCAGTACTCTTGCCTATAGAATCCCATGGACAGAGGAGCCTGGTGTGCTACAGTCCATAGGGTCTCAAAGAATTGGACATGACTGAATGACTAAGCATGGATGAATGTGAAATGCTTTATTTATGGAGGTCCTCTTTAGGTGGGAACACAAACCTGTTAGCCTAGAATACTTGATGATATAGAGGCACCGATACAAGAGATATTTCTTCTGTAGGAAAAGAAGATTATTGGCAAAGCAAGTGGTTTAAGCAAAAGAATTTACCTGTGGAAATGCACATAAACATGAGCAAACTCTGTTTTAAAGAGATTTTTTTCTGGCAGCAATATATAAACTGGATGCAGAAAAGCCTAAAGAACATTTAGGAGACTGTTGGGATAGTGTATAGAAGAGAGAGGATAGAGAAGCAGATAAAAAAGGCAGAGATATCTCAGAGGAAGTACTGGCAGGGATTTGCCAATTATTGTGGAAAAAGGAAAGTTCTCGTATTTGACTTTGAGATTTCAAAACTTGGTGATGATGTTTTAAAAATAGGAAGCATTAGGAGGAAATGAAATGTGAGAAGGAAGACATTGAATTCAATCTGGACATAATAAGCTTTTTGAGATCCCAGAGTCTATCATTGTAGAAAAGAGAAGAGTGCAGGCAGAAATCTGTATCCAGCACTCTGAGATGACAGGTCCTCAGAGAAATGTGTGGGGGTCATCTATAGGAAAGCCCCAAAGAGTATATGAAATTGTCAAGGAAGAGAGAGAATAAGAAGAGAGGAGGGCTGAGGAACAAACTTTTAAATCACATATATGAAAATCGTGAAGAGGAAGGAGACAAATTTGTAGTCACACAGTTAAGAAACTGGGAATGTCCACAGAGAAAAAGGGTGGAGAGGTCTGTAAGAAGGGCTGGTCAGGAGACAAGGAAGAGACACAAACAAGGAAGAAGAATTATGAGAATGTTGGATGTCACAATTAATTAGTCATCAATGACCTTCGGGAAAGAGGTTTCATTAAAATGATGGGAAAAGAAATCATGTTACTAGGTGATAAGTTCTTATCAAATAAATCCAGTATATTTGAATATTGGAACTAAAGCAACACATTAAGCTTTCTAGGAGTTTACCCTTAAATTAGAAAAAGAGAAGATAAGGAAGAATGACTACTTCAAGAGTGAAACAAGTGGTACCTGTTCAACCTGGTTCGCTGCATCATTTTACCAAACCAGAGAGCTGTTGTAATTCTGGTTTCTCTCAAGCTCTTACTTCATGTTGTCAAGTGAAGGTGGGTGGCAGTTAATGGGGAAAAGGTTAATGATGTTCAAAGATGACTAAGGCTGTAAAAGACAATTGGGCTCTTCCTACAATTCATGATTAGGAATTAATAGAATCTCCCCCAAGAAAGTCATCCACCCACCCACTGTCTCTGGCCTATTTCATCTTTTTAACCACAGTTTACCATCATGGTCGTGTGTGAAAGCATCCTGTCTTATGTGACAAGCCCATTTGAAACGGTCCTGATAACCCTTCCTTCATGTAAGATATGTTCTTCAGCTACTGGTGATTTCTAAAGGCTACAGAACTCTCAGAAGAGCTTTGTTATTCATGTAGCAAATTCAGTAAAGTCAGTATCCCTACCTAATTATGCTTAGCATAAAAAATAGGCTAATCTAGAAAAACCCAAATGAATGTACATTTTTGCTTGGTTTTTGTTTTGATATATCCACATGTTGTAGTGCTCCATGTCTGGACCTACCCAAAGAAATCCGATAAAAAGTAGTGCCATGCTACCACTGAGTAGAAAATTATTTTTTGCCCTAATTGAATGCTTTCTTTTAATAATCCCCACACAAATCCTCCCCAACTACATATTGATGCCTAAGTGTGCATATGAGGCACAGTATCTAGACTGTTGGCAGAAAATATAATTGTATGTTTACCTAATAGGTAATCTCTGTATTACCAAAGAGTTATATCTGGGAAATATAAATTATTTGTATACTGTATTAACATAACACTAAATTGCACATGGTTTGTGTTCTTCTTTTAAAAACACAAGTAGATACTTGATGTGTCTAGGATTTTTCCATATTTATTTTTAGTTGGAAGACTATCTCTGCCTCCTTTATAATTCTGCAGAATTTTTATTCATTGAAGTATGTATCTGTATATATAAACGCACATGTGCACATGCTCACAATTCACTCTCTCTCTTCTTCTCTCACTCTCTCAAACACTCAGGGAGGCACCTTCATAAACTTGCCCTGCATGGTTGTTGGTTTATCTGTCAAAGAAATTCATTACCAAGAGAATACCTTGCTTTATATGCTTACTAAATTTTTAAAAAATGTTTTTCATTATATTTATGCAAACGTAACTTGACTAGTTCATAATTTACCAAATGCAAGCATTTGTCAAGGTTATTTCCAATCACTCAGAAAAATGTGCCTTTGTGTATTTTGATTATTTAAAGCAATTTTGTTTCCATTATGCGTATGTGCAGCCAAAACAGCATGACTGTCTTGACTGAGGAAGTGGGAATGCTCTTAATTTTCATATGTGCATCTGCAGAAGAGCTTTTGATTGTTTAACCACTGCACAGATAGTGATGTGGCCATAAATGTTTTTGCACACATTTATTTTTCTTGGCACTTCAGAAGAGAAGGGTAATACAAAAAAATCCCATATGCTGCTATTTGCATTTAAAAGTATATATACTCAACTGTAAGCTGAGGAAATGTTTAATATTTTGAAGCCAATTAGGATACACTCAGAAATCTCTGTCTTGTGATCACATCTTATTTATATATTAACAAAACATCTGGATTTTTTTCCCTTTGGGCTGTGGTCTGAATCTTTTCCCCTTGTGCAAACTTAATACCAAACTCTGAAGCTATCACGGATCAAATAGTGTCATTCAAATTTGCTTACCTTGCCTTGAAGCGAACCAGCTTATTTGCTCATTAGATGAGTCTACTACTTTTCAAGGAGGCAGGAAAGGGAAATAAGAGCAATTCAAGGCATTAGAGACCACTCTCCTGAATATGGTGTCACCATATAACTGTGGAAGCAAGTTTCATTTAGTTTTTATGGGCTACTAGACTTCATTTAATCTAAAACACTATCAATAATAAGATGCATCAACATTTTCTGTTCTACAAAGAAAATGCAAAACTCTGCCAATGAAACTATGATGTTTCATTATTTGAACAGTCTATCCCAATTTCAAGCAATGTTAAAATAGGGGAGAAATTGCAATTTACAGTGACTAAAATAGTGTACATAGAATAATTATAAAGGTTTAGCTCTAGGAGATAGTATGTTAACTACATCAACACAACTCAAAAGTGCTCTTTCCTTGGCAAGAGAAGATTTCTTATCTCTTTCATTCAGTGAGACTAAAAAAAAAATGTACTATGTATTTCGAACTGTTTCTACATTTTCTCATTCACGGAGTTATCAAGAGGGTATTCTCTCCTTTAAGAAACTGGCTTTATTATTTTTAGTTTTATTAAGGTATAATTGTCAAAAATGCAAGATATTTAAAGTGTACAATGTGATGACTTGATACACATATACATTGTGAAAGGATTCCTCTCATCAAATCAATGCCCTGTCACCTCACATATGTACATTTGTTTATTTGTTTGTTTGTTTTGGTGAGAGCAGAGTTGACTTTGTGTTGAAAGAAACAAAACAGTGGTATAAAAAAGAATTTTTTTTTTGGAATTTTAGGCTTTAGAAATTTTTTTAAAAAAAACTTCTGACTTGATTCTTGTTTCTGTGAGACTTTAGGCTATAAATTAATCTAGCTGAGACTGCTTCCCAGTTACTCTGTTCCCTCAAGTCTGTTTTCTACCCATCTAAACTCCCCCTATATACTGCTCCAGGACCAGCAAGCATCCAAACTTTTGTTACAGGAAACTGAAACAGTGGTGGGTCCTAAATATTCCTTAAAACACTATGATAAAGCAATATGAGTGAAGTTGCTCAGTCATGTCAGGCTCTTTGCGACCCCATGGACGGGAGCCTACAAGACTCCTCCGTCCATGGAATTTTCCAGGCAAGAATACTGGAGTGGGTTGCCGTTTCCTTCTGCAGGGGATCTTCCTGAACCAGGGATCAAACCTGGGTCTCCCTCATTGCAGGCAGACACTTTACCATCTGAGCCACCTGACAAGCTAAAAAGCAATATAAGAAGCCTTCAGTCAGTACTCGTAAAAACACCTTCAAAAGATATTAAAACTATCTTGTCCCAAACACACTGTTGTAAAATCCATAATGTGATAAATCTACCAAGTAAATTCTTGTATTTCAATGTAAGAGAATAGGCTTTAAGAGAAATGACCTATTTCTCTGTCTACTTCCTTACCACCAATACCTAACCCAGTGCCTGACAAATATTATTTTCCCAATAGATGTTTCTTGAGTGACTTAATTAAGTGATTAATTATGAACAAAGTGTCCCTTTCCTTATCTCACTTGTGGAATTAGGCATTAGGAGGCAAGAAATAATGTTAGGGGGAAAATTAAATTGATTCCTGACTTATTGCATATAAAGATAGTTTCTATTATAGGGTAAGAGGCTTCAGGCACTATGGGCAGTATTCAGTTACTCATCAGCAACCCATCTAGTAAATAAATATGTACAAAACAGCCATTGAATACCAGGACTCTGAATACAAAGCTGAGTGGTGTGACCTTCTAGAGCAGTGGTTCTTAAACTGGTCTCAGGACTCTGTTCTGCTTTCAAATATTATTGAAGATTCCCCAAAGTGTTTGTTTATGTTAATTATATTTCTCCATATTTATCATATTAAAATTAAAATGCAAAAATGTTAAATATTTATTCAGCTAAAAATAGTGGTAATCCTTAGAGATTTAAAGCTTAAGGGAGCAGATAGATAAATGAACATGAATTTTCTGCAGTTTGTAATAAGTATAGTGATAGAGGAAAGCATAGGATCTTTTAGGAATATTTCCCAAAAGAGGATAAATATGAGAGGAACCCCAAAGGACACCTAGTTTTTGTTGTTTAGTTGAAGTCGTGCCTGACTTTTTTCCACCGCATGGGCTGTCCATGGGATTTTCCAGGCAAGAATACTGGCGTGTGTTGCCATTTCCTTCTCCAGGATATATTCCCAACCCTGGAATTAAACCTGTGGCTCCTGCCGCATCTCTTGCACTTCAGGTAGTTCTTTACTCCCGAGCCACTGAGAAAGTCCTAAGGACACCTAAGTGTCAGCTAAATAAAGAATGAAGCTTTTGGCTGATTTAATCCGGTGCCTTGGAATATTATTTCTGTTTTCACTTTATTAATGGTCTTTCTAAAGTCTAAAATGATCTTAAGCATATGGTTCCTATATGACAATTGGATTCCAAGAAGCATGTATGTCCAATCAAGTAAGGTCATTAATAAGCTATTACTACTCAAGGTTGAGTTACCATGGGAATTTGAAAGAAAGAACCTGGATAGTCGTATGATATTCTGTGTTGGACTGCACAGACATTTTTATGTGGTGAGCCAGATGTCATCTATTTTATGTGCTTTTGGGCTCTGTGTCCCAATAGAAATAAATTTAAGTCGGTCCTCATCAATGTGACCTGGCTAGATATCACTAACTATTTTAACTAACACTAAAGAATGTAAAATAACTGACATGGATTGAATTCCTAATATGTGACTTTGTGGACTTACAGACATTATTGCATTTAATTATCAAACAATTTGATGGATATTTATAGTATACCAATTTTTAAGACCAGGAGACAGAAGTTCAGAGAAATTAAGTAATATGCCAAAGGCCACAAAGTACAGAACTGACTTCTGAGCCTGATGTAATTAACTGAAAAGCCTCTGCTCTTCCTCATACTGCGATACTTGTAACCTGGGAGCAGACAGAGATGGATCAGAAGGAAGATAAGCCCCAGAGCACACACTGCACATTGCCCTAAAGCACAGGTTTACCTTGATTGAGGATTCTTAAGATATTTAAAAATTCAAAACAAAAACAAACATATAATGAAATAAAAGGGAAGCTACTTGAATTTTTAAGAATCACATGTAGACTTTAAAAGAATTTACTCTCAGGAGGGGAGAATCTGGGATTTTCCCAGATTGTCCAAGAGTCAGAGTTCTTACTCTTCTGCCTTGACGGGACTTTTAAGATCCACTCTGAAACATTCATTCTTATCACAAACAGAACAATGTTTTTTCTACTAACCAGACCAAAACACTGTCCAGGTAGTGTTCAAAGCAGTCTAAACATGCTAGTAAAGTGCTCATATTTCCTGACTGCTATGAGTACAAGTCAAATTTCTAAACATCTTCCACATATATGACATCAGTGAGTACCAGAAAAAAAAATGAAGTTAGAAGGAGAGAAGCAATTAACTTCACTAAACAACCACTAATGGAAGATGATAATGATGATTATGAGAATGAGTGTGATGAAAAGTATATTTTTTACCGATCTACTATGTGCTAAACATTATGCTTGAATTCATCTTGACTAAACCGCGTGACAATCTTATACAGAGATCTTATTATCCCCATTCATGTATGTACCCAGATGTAATACTATTGCATTCATGTTATTCCAACAAGTCTATGAGTTATTATTATCCATATGCTGCCGACAACAAAATTGGTCTCAGAGTGAATAAGTAATTGCCGAAGTTTACATAGTAAGTAAATGATGGAAATATGTACAGACCCCATGGGCTTGTCTGCAAAGCCTTAGATTTTTCCATGCCAGGCTGCCTTGATATTAGGTAGAAGACATTATATGGTTTTTGTCTATACTTGGATACCTTTGAGAGACAAAGGAACACTATTATCAATTGTGCTAGAGCAAGAGACGTAAATTGAGATTAACCCCAGATAACAAGAAATAAACGGTTACCTTATTATTAAAGACTGGGGCTATCTGATATCAAACTTTCCTAAGAATAAATGCATTTAAATATTTTTCCTTTAAAATATTTACTAATCATTTTACCTTAAGAAATTTTTATATTTTACAGGAAAAAAAACACCTTTTTTGTATATTTAACACTTGAGAAATAATTTTTGCTTAGAAAATGTACAAGGAGAGAGTCGAGCAAAAAAATATGTATCTTTTAAATACATTTTTATACACAATGAAACAGTCAGGCATAAAACTCTAAAGGGGATAAAGAAGATTTAGAAAACTTGGATTCAGTATTAGAAGTTAATGAATGTGGCACTTTCTGTGTTCTGGATGGTAAAACACTGACTGAGGGGAGAAAATTCTGAGAAGTGTGTTGCATACCTGAATGTTTTCCTATTTCATAAATAATCCTGTAGCAATAACTTGAGATGGTTTTATATAATTGAGGCAGGTAGCTACTCTGCCTTGATCCAAGTACAGGTTTGGGCATGTGTGTGTGTTTCCCCCCCCCCCTTTATAGTTGCTTCTACTCCAATGTCTCATAGGTGCAAGTCTTAATTTCTTTCCAGTAAAGAAGAATAGCTTATAATTGCTTTTGTTTCTTTTTTTTTTTTTTTGATGCAAAGGTTCTCCCATCCCAGTTTTTAACCTGCTTTGTTCAGTCTTTTTTATTCTGCTCTCATTTTTTTCCACCTCAGTAGATTTACATAAAGTTAAGTGAATTAGGATGTTTGTAGTATTATTTTGGTTTTTTTCTGCTTTTTGCTTTGGCTGCTGCTGATCATATCCAGATTTATTTTCTAGAGGAAACTATTCTAGTAAAATCTTTTTGTTGTTGTTGTTAGTAAAATAAGAACTATAAACTTTCTACCAAAGAGGCCACTCAAAAGTACAGATTTGTTCACAAACAGATGAATTTTTCTTTTTTAATTCTAAAAGCATACAGTACATATATTCTTGAATGATAAAATATGCACTAGCAGTGAACAAACATTTTATTCAGACATTAGGTCTAAACATGAGAAAGAGCAACAACTCAAAAGTACATTTTACCTCTATGAGATTTTGCTCCCTCTGTGTGTATATCTTGTACACTTTTGTGCTTAAAGTCTTTTAAATCATCCTTATGAATCTTTTCAGTTGGCTGGACATAAGAAAATAAGACTTTTCTCTTGAATGAGTATGAGTTATTACGTTAAGTGCTGAGTAAGAGTGTGCTGAGCACTTAATGCAATATGACATGCGTGGTACTCCCCACAAGTTTCCCTTCAAAAGCGTGAGACAGAGACAAATATAGATCTGCATACATGTCAAATTGCCAAGTGCTGGGGGAAATATCTGTTATCCCCTCTGCTTTCTCTTTCATTGTCTCTTTATGAGACAGAGGGCCCAGAACATAATGAGGAACAGAAGTCAAAAGAAGCAGAGTTCTTGGATCCACTGTGCATATTAGTATCACAATTAACAGTTGAGGTTCTGAGGCCAATCAGATCAAGGAGGCTTGGCAATTCTAAAGCTAAGGGTGTGTTTCTTCACTTCACTTGTGGCAACCAATGCCAGCACATCCAAAGCCCCAAAGCCTCATAGTTGCTCAAGGTACTGAAATAAATAATATCACTCATATGGTATAGAAAAAGCAGGGGAGGCACTCCAAGTCAAGATGTGGCTGCTGGTGTCCCAGTCAACAAGCTCCCTACCAGCTTAGTCCCTACCTGCAGTGGCCACTATCTAACCTGGAAGCAATGAGCCCCAGACATACTCCAGGGCTGACATGACAGTGGGCCCTGAAGATGTTTCGAGTTGCTCATGGTTTTCAGGGTTGAGTTGCTCATGGTTTTCAGGGTCCATTCTGTTACATTCCCTGATAGCTCAGTTGGTCAAGAATTCGCCTGCAATGCAGGAGACCCTGGTTGGACTCCTGGGTCTGAAAGATCCCCTGGAGAAGGGATAGGCTACCTACTCCAGTATTCTTGGGCTTCCCTTGTGGCTCAGCTGGTAAAGAATCCACCTGCAATGCGTGAGACCTGGCTTCAATCCCTGGGTTGGGAAGATCCCCTGGAAAAGGGAACCACTACCCACTCCAGTAATTCTGGCCTGAAGAATTCCATGGACTGTATAGCCCATGGGGTCGCAAAGAGTCAGACACGACTGAGCAACTTTCACTTTCATATGAAAAGGGATGAGAGAAGAAAGAAGAAAGATGTTAATGATAAGAAAGGAAGACAGACAGACATATAGGCTGCTGCTAAGTCGCTTCAGTCATGTCTGACTCTGTGCGACCCCATAGACGGCAGCCCACCAGGCTGCTCCTCCATCCCTGGGATTCTCCAGGCAAGAACACTGGAGTGGGTTACCATTTCCTTCTCCAATGCATGAAAGTGAAAAGTGAAAGTGAAGTCGCTCAGTCGTGTCTGACTCTTAGCGACCCCATGGACTGCAGCCCACCAGGCTCCTCCGTCCTTGTGATTTTCCAGGTAAGAGTACTGGAGCGGGGTGCCATTATCTTATACCAATGAACTTTACTCCTCATCTCTAACATAGTGTGTCAGATCTTAAAAGTTTATTTCTGGGCTTAAACAGTAGTCTTAAACAGAGTAGCTTTAAACAGTTTGTATTTCTGAATATGGCGAGCAGTTGGTAAAGGGAAGACCAAGGTCCCTGGTAAAAGAAAAATCTCTGTTGGGTCAATTCTGCTATAGACTTTGCATAACCCTTAACCATTTCCTTGATTGATGTATTTCCTTAGACTATTTGATAACTCTATCTTGTTATCTGTAAAAACGGTTGCAATAGTACCTGCTGCACAGTACTGTGAGTGCTGAATGAGTCCCTGTACCCAAAGCATCTAGCACAGGGTCTAACATGAGGGTGTGACTATTGTCTTTGAAAATATAATTATGTTCCTAGAAACTGCATTTTGTTACTCTTATAATTGTATAACACCCTTGCTGAGGAATAACAAATTGAGGAACAACAACCTGAGCAATCTCTATCTTCTCTACCCTAGATAGTCAGCATTTTTTGAGAAAAATCTCTTAGAGGGAAATTAAAGCAGTATAACCAACTGTGATTTGTCTAGGTCAGACTAAAAGGTGCACTCTGTCATCACCAGCAACAGAATCAGAATCTAAGACCTAGATTAAGCCAGGTTAAAAATCAACAAAAGGGTGCACGTAAGAATAAAATCACAAAAAGTCAGTGTATGGGTGTGGGAGTGAGCAAAATGAGTGAAGAGGGTCAAAAGGGAGAAACCTCCAGGTGTGAAATAAATGTTATGGAAACATAATGGACAGCATGGTGACTATGGTTAATAATACTTTAAAGTTGCTAAGAGTAAATCTTAAAACTTCTCATCTCAAGAAACAAAATTCCATAACTATGTATGGTGACAAATTGTGATTATTTCATGCTATATACAAATATAGAATCACTATGTTGTATACCTGAAACTATTTTAATGTTATATTTCAATTATATATCAATAAAAGTGTCAAGTCTATCCTCAAAAGTATGTATAAAAGGTAAATTACATTTTTTGTTGGTGGTGGTCATTGTCATAGACTGAAGGGAAGGTGAATATTTAGGGTTTTGTTTTGGTTTTTTAATGTTGTCAAGTTGAAAATACATTTATTATTTTGTAAGATGCAAGTACATTCTCTCTCTTCATCTTATTAAATAAGTAAACTTTTGGGGGGAAGGAGACTATTTGAAGTTGCTAAGAAAGCTGGACATACTACACAGCATTTCATCATCAGAAAAACAGTGCTGAATGGTTTTGATTTTCTGCCTTCTCATCTGTAAAGTGGGGAAGATATTAGCCCTATTTCATAGGATTGTTCTGAAGCTTATATGGGATAAGGCATTTAAACCATCAGTACAAACCTGAGTAGCACTCCATATTGTTATTAGTGCGTGTGAGGTTTTTTACGCTATTTGGCATTGGTTGGTCACATTGTCTCCACTTTTCTTCTGCCTGTTTCTCTTAAGTCATCAGGACTTCCTGAAACAAAGGCTTGGAGTATTTGCTTCTAGAACTCTTGAGTGCATTTGAGAGCTCCATGAGAATGAAGTATTCTGAACCATTAGTCATAAATCAGTTGTATATGATTCTCTGCATTGGTCCACAGGAATCTAAGACCAGACTTTCCTTCTTTGGAGAGAAGCGCTGCATGGCTCCCAAAAGTCCAAAGACACGTCAAAGGTCATGCATCATGTTCTAACATTTCACTATCAAAATTCATCTATCAGTGAGACTCAGTTAGTGTCACTACTCTTGTTTGATTTGGCAACAAGCTAAAATGTCAATAGGCTTCCTATTCTGACTAAAATTGTAAAATATACCAAAGGGAATATTGCATGTGTATTAGTCATCCCAAAATAAAGATGAGCATACTTTCCTGAAAAGTTCAGCTACACTAAGGGGATAATGGATCACCAGAATACTTGAGATGTGAAATGCATACTTTGTTCACATTCTCGCTTCACTTGGAGAATTGTGTCATTGTTGCCAAAGTCTTGTGTTTCCTTTAGCCTATGCCTGGATTATCCATTGACACTAATGGTAATTTCACCTTCAAGTGTAAGACAGTATAGGAAGCTAAAATGACAATAGCAGAAGGTAAAGAATACATTTTATACATTGTGCTACATAATATTTTTCTTGACTGTTTCTGTTATAGTCATTGACTATTGCTAAGAAATATCCATTAGGAAACCCAGAACATTGTCTCTAGAGGTTAGTCTTTTGAAAACACACTTTTACCCATACTTGTCATCACAAATTATATAACAGAATAATTGCAGATCAATCTACATATTTAAAATTTTATGATTAGTTAATTACAAAAGCATATCCCTTTGGCACTGCCATTAGTCTATAAAGTATGTGTGCTTCTTTTTTTCCAATCTGAAGGAATGCCATTTTTGGAGGAAAAAAAAAAAAACTGTCCATAGTTTAAGGAAATATAATGCAAAAATTGCCACTTACTGACATTTAAATTGTAATGAACTCTTTGTAGTCCATGTTAATATAATAGCAATAACCTGTATACCTATATAACATTTAAAAAGAAAACCGGTGTGAGAGAAGAAATACATAGCCCATTTTTATGAGTGACCAAATATCAAAAATGTATTAAAGTGGTTTACAGGCTATCCTGTTCATTATTTTGCTGACTTAGAAACCTTGAAGTGTATTGTATCCATTTCATTATCTGCAGAAGTATGAACTGTAATGGAATTTACATAAAAATCCTGCTAGAGAGTGGGGACTTTACTGCATAGTCAGCGTTGCCTCCTAATCCAATCTTCCCCAATGTACTTGGTATGGTAGTTGTCAAAATCCAACAGCAGGGTCTCTTTTATAAAGAAAAGTATGAATTTGAGCTGTAAAATGAGCACAAGTATTTTTCTATTACTCTGGATGCTTCCTCTTGCTGAGTTTACATGAGAAGTCTAGCAGGAGGTGTTATTAAATAGCCTAAGAAATTAGCCCCCAAATAATTATCATGGTTTAGCTATGTTAAAAGACACAGAGGCTTAATGAAAAGAGCATTTAAATTTTTGTGATTGAATATCTGTTGGACACCTCTGTAGTTATTAACCCTTGTGGGCAGGATTCCAGATTTTTTATTATTTTTAATTGAATTGTTTTTGGAAAACAGCAGATTAAAAACAGTTTTCTTCCCTATAATAGTCAGAGATCCCAGGGCAAACTATGTAGTAATTGGTTTTTTAAAAGTTTGTTTTAAACCTTGCTGCTTGGCAAGGAGTATACCCTTGTTCAACATAAATTGGTTTTTCATATAGCAGATTTATAATAACCCTAAATAGGAAAGACCATCTCGTCATGTAGTCCACCACTACGTAGTTGCTTTACAATCATCATCTTCCAACACCATGACTTCCTTTGCGTTCAGCAATAAATTTTCCATGAGTTAAAGCTTCCTATGGACTCTTAAAAAGGATATTCCAAGAGTTACTGTTTTTGTTATTGTTGCTTTTCATTTTTCCGTATACATAGCTAGAGTTTTGGCTTTCTTAATTTTGCTTCTTTTCCTATGGTCTTTCTACCATTCCCAGGAACTTATCTCTCTTCATAGTATTTGCTATTTTAAAATAATTCTTGGCTCTTATCATGTCAAATCTTAAAAGTTACTTAGTTGCTTTCATCTTTCTTTGCAAGCCCCCTCCCAACCTCACCTCCCCAGTCACTTCATCATTTTTTTTCTTTTCTCTTAACTTTCTCCAATCTTCCACATATTTCTGGAATTGAGTTTATCCTAACTGAATGCACTTTTCCAGGTGCATCATATATCATTCCCAAGTCTGGGATGTGATGGTTCTTTGTATAAAGCCCAAATGTTAGGGGAGTCTGTCTTTTTTTTTTTCCCTGATCACTGTCAGCATGTTGACTCAGAGTGTTTTTTGAACATCTCCCACTGATTCCTGAGGGAGCCTTTCTGAAATCAGCTATCTTCTGTCTGGTTAGTCTAGTTAAGGAATGTGATAGGAGAGAAAACATGATTTTGTGGATTGAGTTAGAAAGCATGTCCAGTTTTCCCCCTCCCCCCATTCTCTGTTGTTTTTAGAAACACATCTATTTTCTTTCCATCTTCATTTTTGTTAATTATATTTTACTATGAAAGTGGAATGGAAGCATATGCAATTGGAGTGAAGGTGGAGAACTCAACTCCACTTAGGGCAGAATGATTCTCATAGCTGTAGTGTAGATGTTAAAAACAAAACAAAACAAAACAAAACTGCAAAGGCTCACACTAAAATTAAAGGATTCTTTCTTTAATGTTAACATGCTGGGTGTTTATATTTTCTTCACCTATTCATTCCAATTATCGTAACTACCTTTTCTGGTTGTCAAAGAAGTTCAGGGTAGGTGTAAAATTGGAGGTGAGAAACAAGAGAAAAATATAAAATTAAATGTGATATACCAAAACTTTAATAACACTTGTCACTTTTTTTCTCATAAGGGGTACTACTCAATAATATACACTTATTAGGTGGAAGTAGGCTACACCAAATTCAACCACAAGCCACTTCAAGCTGTATAAGAAAAGGTCATAAAACATCTATGCATCAATAAAGCAAATCTGGAGAATGTATGAGCAGATAAATATGGGACTTTGTCCTCCCTAAGTTTGATATATTAATGTAAATATATATCATATTCATAGATTCAAAGTGGCTATCAGTTATAAGGATTAGCTCCCCCTGATTTGATTATAGCTTTTTGGAAAATAAACATCAAATTTGCACACACAATTTCTTTTTGCTAAATGACTCGTCTCTTACTTCTCCTGCATTGGCAGGTGGGTTCTTAACACTAGCAGCACCAGGGAAGCCCACAGAGCGCACAACGCAACATATACATTTATCTGCATTAGTACACATCACTCTCACCTTCAAATTACAATCAAAGTTTGATTCAAAATCTTTTTGTTTTTTAATATCCTCAGTTCAGTTCAATTCAGTTCAGTCACTCAGTCGTGTCTGACTCTTTGCGACCCCATGAATCACAGCACACCAGGCCTCCCCGTCCATCACCAACTCCCGGAGTTCACTCAGATTCACATCCATCGAGTCAGTGATGCCATCCAGCCATCTCATCCTCTGTCATCCCCTTCTCCTCCTGCCCCCAATCCCTCCCAGCATCAGAGTCTTTTCCAATGAGTCAACTCTTCTCATGAGGTGGCCAAAGGACTGGAGTTTCAGCTTTAGCATCATTCCTTCCAAAGAAATCCCAGGGCTGATCTCCTTCAGAATAGACTGGTTGGATCTCCTTGCAGTCCAAGGGACTCTCAAGAGTCTTCTCCAACACCACAGTTCAAAAGCATCAATTCTTCGGCACTCAGCCTTCTTCACAGTCCAACTCTCACATCCATACATGACCACTGGAAAAACCATAGCCTTGACTTTGTTGGCAAAGTAATGTCTCTGCTTTTGAATATGCTATCTAGGTTGGTCATAACTTTGCTTCCAAGGAGTAAGCGTCTTTTAATTTCATGACTGCAATCACCATCTGCAGTGATTTTGGAGCCCCAAAAATAAAGTCTGACACTGTTTCCCCATATATTTCTCATGAAGTGATGGGACCGGATGCCATGATCTTCATTTTCTGAATGTTGAGCTTTAAGCCAACTTTTTCACTCTCCTCTTTCACTTTCATCAAGAGGCTCTTTAGTTCTTCTTCACTTTCTGCCATAAGGGTGGTGTCATCTGCATATCTGAGGTGACTGATATTTCTCTTGGCAATCTTGATTCCAGCTTGTGCTTCCTCCAGCCCAGCGTTTCTCGTGATGTACTCTGCATATAAGTTAAATAAGCAGGGTGACAATATACGGCCTTGACGTACTCCTTTTCCTATTTGGAACCAGTCTGTTGTTCCATGTCCAGTTCTAACTGTTGCTTCCTGACCTGCATATAGGTTTCTCAAGAGGCAGGTCAGGTGGTCTGGTATTCCCATCTCTTTCAAAATTTTCCGCAGTTTATTGTGAGCCACACAGTCAAAGGCTTTAGTTACTATTGAGCCTTTGTGGTGGCACTGAAGAAGCAACCACATTGCTCTTGAGTTAATTCAGCTTGGATTTTTTTTGTCTCAGTCAATACTCCTTCAGTTACATATTTAAACAGCACAGACCCAAATTATTAATATGTTTAGCAAAAAGAAATATTATTGGCTTTTGTAACTTAAAAATCTGCAGATAGTCTTCAGGCACTGTTGGCTCACTGACTCAAAAAAACATTACCGTTACCTGGTTTCTCTCAATAAGTAGGTACTTTCTCTTCCATGCAGTCACCACACTGAGCAGCGTTATCTCTTGTGGAAATTGCAGTAGTTCCAATCTCATGGGGTCCCTTTTATTCCGAGAGTCAGAGAGCTTCTCTCCCTCAACACTTACAAAGTCCTTGGCCTATCTCTCACTATCCTGATTGTGTCCTTCCCTGGACTCATCACCTTAACCCATCTCGTGGGATTTGCTGAGCTGCCTGCCTATACCCTATAGCAGTAGTCAAGAGAACTTCCCTGTGAGGTTGGAAATGTTGTATAATCTGCACTGCCCAGTATGGTAACCACTAGTCATGTGTAGCTATTAATCACTTGAAATGTGTCTGATGCAACTGAGGAACTAAATTTTAAGTAATGTATATTTAAAATTAAATAGTCACTCTTATATTGAATAGCACAACTCTAGAATTCAGTGTGAGGGTCAAACCTATTTACGTCACAAGTACTGAGGAGTGGTTCCCCAAATAAAAGGGTTTTGATGGGGGAAGTAGGTCCTAGTTTACCAGAAATGAGAAATACAAGTGCCAGGGATAAAATTAACAGATGTTCACTGTGACCACCCTTAAACTTGAATTTTCATTAACATTTTTTGGACTGATAGTTTAAATTCACATTATATGGCTTGTGTCATATTACCTCTAGTTTTTCTATTCTATATTGTGTTTTGTTTCCTTAATTAAAATGCATATAGTAGAAACTTGAGACACGTAACTATTTAGGCTCAAATGAAAACCTATTTCTAACCACTGTTACAAATCCACCTTTAATTAAATTATCTTTTCTGTACACTGTACTTATCTTTTCAAAAGACTTTTTGTTTTATTTTACTTTATTATTTTGGCCATGCCTCACAGCTTGTGGGATCTCAGTTCTCCAACCAGGGTTTAAACCCTGCCTCTTGGCAGTGAGAGACTGGAGTCCTAACTACTGGACTGCAGGGCAATTCCCTAAAGGACATTTTAAGCTATACATGTGGATCCCAATTTAAGTTAAAATTCATGTGGCATTTTCAGCACAAATAACTCAAGTGAAGTGACAAAAATATTAATCATCTTATAAGCATTGTTAACACCAAGCAGGCGCAGTGACAATTATAATACAATGTACTCCTTTGCCTGAAGTATAAAAATGTTCTTTTTGACACTAGCATATCTATTGATTCAACTAAGTTTCCAAGACACACAAGTTCCTTCTGTCACTGAGTTTATAATTCTCAATATTAAATATGTGAAAATGTAAAACATTATATGCCTTAAGTTTGCAGCAAAAGATATCAAGCTAATACAGGTTTATCATGGAAAATTTAGAAATATAAAAACACAATAAGAGAAAAAGAAAAAGCATCTATAATTCTATCATACAGAGGTAACTACCATTAATGTTTTAATATATATTTCTTTCAACTTAAGTAATCTGTATGATTGCTTCATGCAATTTTTCTTAAGAAAAATGCTACTACTGTAGACTAATCCTTAACAGTTTAACCTGTATTTAAATCATTTTGAAAAGTATAATTTCCATGTAGGCAGAAATCTTTGCCTGTTTTGTTCACTGCTGAATTTTAGCAACTAGAGTAGTGTATCTGACATCTAGAATACATTGAATAAATATTTTTGAATGAATGAGTATTGATATACTTCCTATTATAATTCTAGCAACGAAGTATGAGATGGACCATTTCCCATTCCCTCATAAACTCCGGGAACTATTTTTTCAGTTTTGTAGACAGAAGATGGCATCTCATTACTGTTTTTGTTCTAACTTCTTTATTTCTATCAAACGTATAAATTGCATCAAATCATGCTTACTTAGGCAAAAACACATTCTATAGAGTAGGAAACATGTAGCCTAATTTTGGCTGAATGTCTCAAAATCTTAAAGTTTTGACCAAGCCAAATCTTGTTGGAAGATTATGTGTTTAGAAATCATATTCCAGTCTTCTAAGAAACCATATGACTTAGGGTAGTTACTAAGCACACCTAATATTATAACATATAACGAGCACCTAAGTGCAGGTATTACACTTTAATACATCACCAGACAGAGAAAATTTAAAAAAAGAAATGTTATGACTCTGCCTCATATTTTGCTCTCCCCCTAACTTTTGCAGAACTTTATTTCTTCTCTGGGACTTAAATTTAACTCATAGCCGAATACTTAAGCACAGTAGAAGTTCATTTTGAAAACAAAAGGACGCTCAAAGAAACCAATGTTATGCACTCCAGTCAAACCTCACGTGGAACCATAACAGGTCATGCAGAACAAGAACATTCATAGGGATTGTGTTCCTCTGAGCATCTGCCCTTCTCTTGCTCTCACCCCTTCCCTCTCTTTCTCTTGTCCCTTAGTGTCGCCCTTAGTGTCTCTCTGTCTTAAATCTCTCTCCCTCTCTCTGTCAGCCAAGTGACTTCCTCTGGTTTACCGCACGCACAGGCTCAAACATGGCTCTGCAATGACTTTGTTTTCCTATTCCAGCACTTGCTTAACTGTGCTCCAGTTCCACATTCCCTAGAGAGAGAGTCACATCTGCCCATCTTATTGCTCTTCTCTCTGCCCCCAGTCCCACCTGCTATGATGACAAGGAAGGACTCACATAGTTCAAATATGGGACCTACTAGCTACTAACTGAACTGAACTGAACTAGCTACTATAGATATGGGACTATTTTTCAAAGAAAAGGATTAGGGTTGGTAAACATCCCAAAGGCATTTGTCACATTGTGCCTGCTCTCATTAGATGCCAGGGTGCAAATATAGGCAAAAAGTGGCCCCTATTATGTAATAATTTGCTAAGCTGACTATGTAGTCTAATACAATCTTCCAATCATCACTGATTTAAAAATCATTTTTGATACTCAGAAGTGTTTCTAATCTAGTTTTAATTCTATGACTAAACTTCTCTCTCTTTTTCAACTTAAGTATTTTGCCATTTGTCCATGTCAAAAATCATTTTTGATACTCAGAAGTGTTTCTAATCTAGTTTTAATTCTATGACTAAACTTCTCTCTCTTTTTCAACTTAAGTATTTTGCCATCTTGATTCCACAAAAGCAAAATTTTTAAAGTTTTGTTGTTGTTTTTCCACCAAGTATAATTTCCCACTTGTAGTTATTTTTAACTGAGGTGCTGAATTTAGCAATTTTAGTACTGAACCACAGTACTGTTTCTCTCAAAATTATCTGACTTTGCAAAAACTAAATAAATAGACAGAACTACCTCTTGCAATGCCACATTTCAAGCCTTTGGGAGACAATCCACTATTAACTGTGTTCTCTATACTAAGCAAGATGATTCATCTGCACTAGTGATTTAATGATATGTGTATTTTTCGCTATTTTCATTTTCTTTGCATTTTTCTGGTGGCTCAGACGGTTAAGCATCTGTCTACAATGTGGGAGGCCCGGATTCAGTCCCTGGGTCGGGAAGATCCCCTGGAGAAGAAAATGGCAATCCACTCCAGTACTATTGCCTGGAAAATTCCAAGGACAGAGGAGCCTGGTAGGCTACATGTAGTCCACGGGGTCGCAAAGAGTCGGACATGACTGAGCGACTTCACTTCACTTCACTTTGCGTTTTTCAAATTTTATATTGTTCTCTTGCATTCTATTGTAATTTAAATCTATAATGGAATAAACTAAATCATATTCTCCTTATTTCAGTAATTTCTGACAGTTAATCTTCCTAGTCCTAACTAGAGTTAATTTGAGGATTAAGAAAATAAATCAGATTTAAATTATACCTATGAAAAATAAACTATTTAAATGAAGCCATCTCCATCATTAATATCGATCACTCTGGCCAAACATTCTAGATCATATAATGTATGATAAATGGCTAAATTTGTGCAATTGGCGATGTTATAGTATCATTGCTTTCCCTATTCAGATATGTCCTCAAATTGTGGCAATATGCGTGAAATGACAGCCTTCCTTAATGACTGATGGGGATAGTTTCATCATGGTTCCGGCCACTGTGATGAGCATCAATCACAGAGACAGCCAAAGATGTCAAATCTGCTGAGATGCTCTTTAATCCTGTGATCCTAGAAAGTCACAACTGTCAGCACAGATCCAAGCAATTGTCTAGCTTGGTGGTCCCTAACCTTTTCCAGATAGAAGAGTCGTGATTCCACTTTTAGTTTTGTTTGAGAAAAAAAATGCACACAATAGCCAAAATGTAGAACATCTTTTGAGACATTTTGAACCATCTTAACTAACCCTCTGGTTGCTTAAGAACTGCTACCATATCCACAGAAGCAGCAATTTGTAACTGAAATTTTTATTTACTAATTTAGTATAATACTATATTATAACTAACCTAATAACACACTCAAAAATAACTGCAAAACATGCTATTTATTTGGTCAACAGATAGTGCTTATCTTGCTTCAAAAAAGAGGACAACCACTGGTCTGAAAGTTTTACTCTTTATCAAATTCACTCTTACCTTAATCATTCAGACAATGAAGGAATAGGTTTTGTTTTGTTGTTTTATTCTTTACTCAACATTATTGATCGACTGGACTCTGTTTCACCTAATGTATAATCCAAAGAGTCAGACATGACTGAGCAACTAACACTTTCACTTTTCACTTTTTTCATACAAACAAGGCCTGTGATGTTATAGAAAACTGCATCTAAGTTATCGCAGTTACCTTCCCACAATTCAGGTAGGGTAAAATTATGGTATATTTCCCTGAGGTATGGTAAAATAGCTTATTTATTACTACTTCCTCAGCATCTCACTCAAAGATGGTTAGATTTTGAAAGATATTAACTAGGCTTGTGTAGGCAAGTACAATAATTTGACTTCAGGAAGCCATTATCTGAGCTAGCCTCCCTCCTGCTAGGGCCCAAGGATATGATTTACAGAAATGAACCAGTGTATTATGTTTAATATATTTCTGGAACATTTGTAAAAAATACTATATCAAAATTTCCTGTTTAAATGGTTGCATATTATTTGAGTTCATTAGAAAAACTTCCCAAATATTAATTCCATTAGGCCCTTCACATTCCTACAGTGGCTTCCTAATCCATTAATTTTATAGTTCTCTTTACCAAATCAGAACTCTTACTTCCTTCAAAATTTTATTCAAAATTCATTTCCTCCAAGAACTTTCCACCATAAACTCCATTTGATTTTGCATTTCCTCCAGAAGCTTCGTAAGTAAGATTTCAAATGTTCTATCATCGTTTTCTTTTTGGTAGAGCATGTACAAAAATGGGGTCACAAAGAGTCGGACACTACTGAGCGACTGAAGTGAACTGAACAGTACAAACATGCTTATATATTCAGTTTGAACTTCTTCATGCTTTGTGATATATTAGCCTCTGTGTGTGTATAATTACTGTTACTTCCTTATTTCAAAGATGTGTGTGTGCTTACTCCTCTCTCTCTGTCTTGATAATGCTTCGCGTGAGCCTGAGGCATCATGGCTTATGTGTTTTTCCTTTTTGTTTGCACTTCACCAGGCAGGATTCAGTACAATTTATTAGTGTTGACTAAGCAACTATGTAATATATTTTTCCTAATGAATAGTGATGACAGACTTTGCAGTTTGCTTATTCAGTAATTCATATATTCAGTTCAGTTCAGTTCAGTCACTCAGTCATGTCCAACTCTTTGTGACATGATGGACTGCAGCACGGCAGGCCTCCCTGTCCATCACCAACTCCCAGAGTTAACTCAAACTCATGTCCATTCAGTCAGGGATGCCATGCAGCAACTCATCCTCTGTCATCCCCTTTGCCTCCTGCCTTCAATCTTTCCCAGCATCAGGGTCTTTTTCAAATGAGACAGTTCTTCACGTCAGGTGGCCAAAATATTGGAGTTTCAGCTTCAACATCAGTCCTTCCAATGAATATCCAGGACTGATTTCCTTTAGGATGGACTGGTTGGATCTCCTTGCAGTCCAAGGGACTCTCAAGAGTCTTCTCCAACACCACAGTTCAAAAGCATCAGTTTGTCCATGCACAGCTTTCTTTATAGTCCAAATATCACATGCATACATAACTACTAGAAAAACCATGGCCTTGACTAGATGGACCTTTGTTGGCAAAGTAACGTCTCTGCTTTTTAATATGCTGTCTAAGTTGGTGGTGTTGGAGAAGACTCTTGAGAGTCCCTTGGACTACAAGGAGATCCAACCAGTCCATTCTGAAGGAGATCAACCCTGGGATTTCTTTGGAAGGAATGATACTAAAGCTGAAACTCCAGTACTTTGGCCACCTCATGAGAAGAGTTGACTCATTGGAAAAGACTTTGATGCTGGGAGGGATTGGGGGCAGGAGGAAAAGAGGACGACCGAGGATGAGATGGCTGGATGGCTTCACTGACTCTATGGATGCGAGTCTGAGTGAACTCCGGGAGTTGGTGATGGACAGGAAGGCCTGGCGTGCTGCGATTCATGGGGTCGCAAAGAGTCGGACACGACTGAGTGACTGAACTGAACTGAACTGAACTGAACTGAAGTTGGTCATACGTTTTCTTCCAAGGAGTAGTCCCTTTTAATTTCATGGCTGCAGTCAACATCTGCAGTGATACCAGAGCCCCAAAAAATAAAGTCTCTCACTGTTTCCTCACCTATTTGCTATGAAGTGAGGGACCAGATGACATGATCTTAGTTTTCTGAATGTTGAGTTTTAAGTGACCTTTTTCAGTCTCCTCTTTCACTTTCATCAAGAGGCTCTTTAGTTCTTTACTTTCTGCCATAAGGGTGGTGTCATCTGCATATCTGAGGTTATTGATATTTTTCCTGGCAATCTTGATTCCAGCTTGTGCTTCAGCCAGCCCAGTGTTTCTCAAGATGTACTCTGTACATAAGTTAAATAAGCAGGGTGACAATATACAGCCTTGATGTACTCCTTTCCCTATTTGAAAACAGTCTGTTGTTCCATGTCCCATAATAACTGGTGCTTCCTGCCTTGCATACAGATTGCTCAAGAGGCAGGTCAGGTGGTCAGGTAGTCCCATCTCTTTCAGAATTTTCCACAGTTTGTGGTGATCCACACAGTCAAAGGCTTTGGCATAGTCAATGAAGCAGAAATAAATGTTTTTCTGGAACTCTCTTGCTTTTTCAATAATCCAGAGGATGTTGGCAATTTGATCTCTGGTTCCTCTGCCTTTTCTAAAACCAGCTTGAACATCTGGAAGTTCATGGTTCATGTATTGCTGAAGCCTGGCTTGGAGAATTTTGAGCATTACTTTACTAGTGTGTGAGATGAGTGCAATTGTGTGGTAGTTTGAGCATTCTTTGGCATTGCCTTTCTTTGGGATTGGAACAAAAACCAACCTTTTCCAGTCCTGTGGCCACTGCTGAGTTTTCCAAATTTGCTGGCATATTGAGTACAGCACTTTCACAGCATCATCTTTCAGGATATGAAATAGCTCAACTGGAATTCCATCACCTCCACCAGCTTTGCTCACCGTGATGCTTCCTAAGGCCCACTTGACTTTGCATTCCAGTTGTATGGCTCTAGGTGAGTGATTATACCATTGTGACTATCGGGCTCATGAAGACCTTTTTTGTATAGTTCTTCTGCATATTCTTGCCACTTCTTCTTTATATCTTCTGCTTCTGTTAGGTCCATATTACTTATGTCCTTTATTTTGCCCATCTTTGCATGAAATATTCCGTTTCTATCTCTAATTTTCTTGAAGAGATCTCCAGCCTTTCCCATTCTATTGTTTTCCTCTATTTCTTTGCCATGATCACTGAGGAAGGCTTTCTTACCTCTCCTTGCTATTCTTTGGGACTCTGCATTCAAATGGATATATCTTTCCTTTCTCCTTGCTTTTTGCTTCTCTTCTTTTCACAGCTGTTTGTAAGGCCTCCTCAGACAGCCATTTTGCTTTTTTGCATTTCTTTTTCTTAGGAATGTTCTTGATCCCCATCGCCTGTACAAATGTCATGAACCTCCATCTATAGTTCTTCAGGCACTCTGTCTATCAGGTCTAGTCCCTTAAATCTATTTCTCACTTCCACTGTATAATCATAAGAGATTTGATTTAGGTCATATCTGAATGGTCTAGTGGTTTTCCCTACTTTCTTCAATTTAAGTCTGAATTTGGCAATGAGGAGTTCATGATCTGAGCCACAGTCAGCTCGCGGTCTTGTTTTTGCTGACTGTATAGAGCTTCTCCATCTTTGGCTGCAAAGAATATAATCAGTCTGATTTTGGTGTTGATCATCTGGTGATGTCCATGTATAGAGTCTTCTCTTGTGTGTTGGAAGAGGGTGTTTGCTATAACCAGTGAGTTCTCTTGGCGAAACTCTATTAAAAATTACTTATTGATCACCTTCTGGGGCACTGTGCTAAGCATTTGAGATAAAGAAGACACTCTGGCCCTGTAGAATTTGCAGTTCAGATCAAGACAATACTCAAAGCAGTTGAATCTTGATACTATCAAGCACTATTTCAAGGTTCACATATTAGTCATAAAGACTATAGTATCACTCATGCCTGTTTCCCCTGCTTTTCTCTATAACCTGTTTATTGCTGTTAGCATAATAAAGGAACATGTAGATTATAGTAACTGTCAGAAATCCATATATTTTCAAAGGGAACTAGTGGTAGATCATATATTTATTGTCCTGACCTTGGAGCAGGTTAGAGAAGACACAGAGGAAAGGAATGTTACCTGCTGCCAACTATTGTTAAGACAGAACAATGGGAGATCCACCTCCCTGAGCACTAGTTGATGTATTGCCTAAAAATCTCTAGTAATGTCAATCATAAGAAATATACCAGATAATACTTCAACAATAAAAAATATTTGAGGATATTCAAGAAATATCAAGGAAAAGCTTGAGAGAGCTATACGATTCCTTAACTCTGTTATTCTTGCTTTCTACCGTATAGTTTGCCAATATCACCACTAATATTTCCTGCTGATTATTTATGTGTATTATTTGAATGCCAGCATAAACTTACAGATGTGCTGTTTTTAATGAAGATAATAAGTGAGATGGTGATTAAAAATATACTATAAGTTTAGTACCTTCATTAAAATTCCAGAGCTTTTTATAAAAGCAATAAAACAATGAACTAAAATAACAGATAACACATAGAAATTTAAAAAGATAACACATAGAAGTTTAAAAAGATAACACATTGAAGTTAAGGATTTTTAGAAGCTCCTAAATTAAAGATAAAATGCTTCATTCTAACTTTTAGAATTTGCTAATGGAATATGATCAAATAGGCAACTTAATATACAAGTAAAGTGGCTCTTAATTTGAAATGGGGGAGAATATCATGTATATATCTTAAGAATTTTATTTTACTTTATTAGCTAAAATTTTCAATTAACCAGATTTTTTATTTTTATTTTTTTGCTACGCTATGTGGTTTGTGGGATCTTAGTTCCCTGACCAGGGATTGAACCTGGGACAACTGGACCACCAGGGAATTCTGTGGATTTTTATTTTAAAGAAATTTCTAGTACACTTTGATATAAATCCTTTATACCTTTTCAGTTCAGTTCAGTTCAGTTGCTCAGTCATGTCCAACTCTCATGACCCCATGGACTGCAGCACACCAGGCCTCCCTGTCCATGACCAACTTCTGGAGTTTACTCAAACTCATGTCCACTGACTCAGTGATGCCATCCAACCATCTCATCCTCTGTCATCCCCTTCTCCTCCTGCCTTCAGTCTTTCCAAGCATCAGGGTCTTTTCCAATGAGTCAGTTCTTCACATCAGGTGGCCAAAGTATTGGAGTTTCAGCTTCAGCATCAGTCCTTCCAATGAACACACAGGACTGATTTCCTTTAGGATGGACTGGTTGGATCTCCTTGCAGTCCAAGGGACTCACAAGAGTCTTCTCCAACACCGCAGTTCAAAAGCATCAATTCATCGATGCTCAGCTTTCTTAATAGTCCAACTCTTACATCAATACATGACTACTGATTTCATAATAACCATAATATTCATTATGGTGGTCTGAGATACTAAAGGATTTCAATTTTTAGGTACTTAAATATATTCACTATATTGCACTTAGTTTAGCTACAAAATCAACAGAATTTCAGTAAGGTGTCACTCCTGGTGTACTAAGTAGTATCTGAGCAGGAGGCAAAGTGAATTCCCTCCACATTGAAAGGCCAAGGCAAACACAGGGTTCATGACCACACTGCAAGCAGTCAGATTCCAGGCATAAACTGCTAGACACCTCAGAAGGAAAAAAGCTAAAGAAAACAGGCTAATCATTAATTTTATGTGTTATATTAGTTTACTAGTATGGCCATAGCCAAATACCACAGACGGGGTGGCTTAAACAGCAGAAATTTTTTCCCTCATAGTTTTGGAGGCTAGAAGCCCAAGATCAAGGTATTAGCAGGTTTAGTTTCTTCTGAGGTTTCTCTTCTGGACTAGCAGCTTGCCAGTTTTTCACTGTGTCTCACACTGTGTGTCATTTTCTCTGTGCTTGTGCATGCCTGGTGTTTCTCTGTGTGTTAAAATTACCTCTTCTTACAAAAACACAAGTCAGACTCAACTGGGGCTCACACTTAGGGCCTCATTTTAATTTAATTAATTATTTGAAGGTCCTATTTCCAAGTATAGTCAGATTCTGAGGTTTTGAGGGTTAAGGCTTAAACATATCAATGTTGAAAGTGAAGTGCTAGTTGCTCAGTCATGTCCAACTCTTTGCAGCCCCATGGACAGTAGCTCGCCAAGCTTCTCTGTCCATGGAATTCTCCAGACAAGAATAATGGAGTGGGTTGCCATTCCATTCTCCAGGGGATCTTCCAAACCCAGGGACTGAACCTGGATCTCCTGCATTGCAGACAGATTCTTTATTGTCTGAGCAACCAGGGAAGCCCATTAATGTTGAGAGGGTAACAATCCAGCTGCCATCATGTTTGTAGTGAGTTGAACACTATCTCCCAAAAGATACATCCACTTGGAATCTCTGAACGTGAACTTTTCTGAAATAAGGATCTTTACAGATTCAAACAAGGAAAAGATCCCTAGATGAATTATATCATCGTGGGTTAGCGTGGGCACTAAATCTAATGATGAGTGTCCCCCTAAGTAACAGAAAAAAATAAGACATTCAGAGACACAGAGGGCAAAGTGATGGGAAGACAGAGCAGAGAATGAAATGCTATGTCTGCAAGTCAAGGAACACCAAAGACTGGCAGCAACTATGGAAGCTAGGAGAGAGAAGCATAGAGGAGAGAAGCATGGAGTAGATTTTCTCCCTGAATTCTAGAAGAAATCAACTCTACTGACAGCTTAATTTTGGACTTCTTGCCTCCAGAACAGTGAAAGAATAACCTTCTGTTGTTTTAAGCCACCCATGTGTGATTATTTGTTGAGGCAGCCTCAAGAAATGAATACAGATATTCGTACAGGGAAATAACAAACAGCTACCACGCACTGATGAATTCCAGGTGCAAGGTAATACACTAAGTATTATTATCTCAGAAATCTTCTAGGCATCCATGTGAGATAGGTACCATTTGACACATTTTGTTCTGAAAAATTGAGGTCTAAAGGAGTCTAACTGAACTTCCTTGGTAGGCACACATAGTAAATGTCCAAGTCAGGATTCAAACTATCACTTTGACTCCCTTTTGTAATCATTCTTTTATGCTGCTTGGAACTAGTAGATAAGAGTATCTTGAAGCAATAATGAATTAGAGATTTTGTGCTGAAGGTGCTCAGTTCATTGAGCTTACGCAGTGATTCATGGAGGCACTTACAGAGAAGAAGAGGCAGATAGAAGAGGTATCTGCCCTTGATATTATTAGGAATGCCTTGCTCCAACTTCATCCCATCACCGATGCTGAGGGATAAGATCATCCTTCTCTTCTATCCTGTATCAGCTGGGTTCTTATGATTTATTTCTTCCCTCAAGGCTCTTCTACGCCCAATCTCTCTTACAGTAATTTGCCCTCAATTCAGCTCCCTGTTGACTCAGACTGTAAAGAATCCACCTGCAATGCTGGAGACCTGAGTTTGATCCCTGAATTGGGAAGATCCCCTGGAGAAGGGAACTTAAGAGATGAGGGTTCGATCCCTGGGCCAGGAAGATCCCCTAGAGGAGGGCATAGAAACCCACTCCAGTATTCTTGCCTGGAGAACCCCATGGACAGAGGAGCCTGGCAGACTACAGTCCATGAGGTTGCAAAGAGTCAGACACAACTAAATGACTTTCACTCTCACTTTTCAGCTCTCTGTACCTAGTAACTGCAATCTGATTCCTGGTTGCTTCTTTATTGTTCTGGACTGTGAGTATCATAAATAGAATAAGTGGTTACTGAGGGCAAGTAGATCAGGAATAGAGAGACACCAGCGGAGTTTTATGTAAGCATTGTGCTAAGTCACTTCAGTCATGTCCAACTCTTTGTGACCCTATGGACTGTAGCCCACCAGACTCCTCTGTCCATGGGGTTCTCCAGGCAAAAATACTGGAGTGGGTTGCTATGCCCTCCTCTAGGGGATCTTCCTGGCCCAGGGATCGAACTCTCGTCTTTTAAGTCTCATGCATCAGCAGGCAGGTTCTTTACTACTGGTGCCACCTGAGAAGCCCCTATGTGAGCATTCCTGCCACTTATAAGGTTTTCCTCTTCCCCATTAGTTGCCCTAGAAAGACTTCTTCAATTTCAACTCCTCACCAGGTTCCAGCAGAAAACTTTTGTTGTGTTGATGGAGCCCAGATTTTCTAATATATAACTCTAAACCATGAGAGAAGAAATGTTTCTGTAGCTTAGATATTTTCATGTATTTATGTATTTCAAGCTCAGAAAGCACATTTATTTTCTAATCTCCTCAGGAGCCTACAATACTGTCAGCACGATCTGA